>NW_027287539.1:0-1466571 GCF_022747635.1 Hetaerina americana
AACTGCAAAAAGTAAATGTGGTGTCTAGTGTGTAGTAAAAATGAAAGAAAAAAATGTTCTAGTTTAGGAGATATAGTGAAAAATTTTGTGTTTTTTCGTGCGAGATGACGACCGAGGTGAGGTAATCGGGCCCTGGTTACTAAACTAGGCCAGGATTATGGGGTAAGCAAAACACTGCTTAAAAAACATGTTAAACTTAGGGTGTATTGTGAAATTAAGAGAAAAAAATGTTCTAGTTAAGGTGATATTTTGAAATTCTTAGAAAATCAGCTCAGTTAACCCTTTGCCGTGGGCCAAGTTCAGTGTCGTGTCGTAGTCACTTTTAATCGGCCCTAGCTACTAAACTAGGCCAGGAGCATGGTGTAAGCGAAAGACTGCTGAAAGTACATGTGTAGCCTAGGGCGTTTTGTGAAAATTAGAGAAAAAAATATTCTAGTTAAGGAGATATTGTGAAGTACTTTGTGTTTTTTCGTGTGAGATGACGACCAAGGTGAGGTTATTGGGCCCTGGTTACTAAACTAGGCCAGTATCATGGAGTAGGCGAAAACCTGCTTAAAATACATGTGTAGCTTAGGGAGTATTGCGAAAATTAGAGAAAATAATGTTCTAGTTTAGGAGATATTGTGAATTACTTTGTGTTTTTTCGGGTTAGATGACGACCGAGGTGAGGTTATTGGACCTTGGTTACGAAACTCGGCAAGGAGCACGGGATAAGCGAAAAACTGCTTAAAAACATGTGTAGCCTAGGGTGTATTGTGAAAATTAGAGATAAAAATGTTCTAGTTTAGGAGATATTGTGAAGTACTTGGTATTTTTTCGTGTGAGATGACGACCGAGGTGAGGTAATCGGGCCCTTGTTACTAAACTAGGCCAGGGTCATGGGGTAAACGAAAGACTGCTTAAAGTAAATGTTAAACTTAGGGTGTATTGTGAAATTTAGAGAAAAATATGTTCTAGTTAAGGTGATATTTTTAAATTCTTAGAAAATCAGCTGAGTTAACCCTTTCCCGTGGGCCAAGTTCAGTGTCGTGTCGTAGTCACTTTTCATTGGCCCTGGCTACTAGACTAGCCCAGGAGTATGAGGTAAGCGAAAGATTGCCGAAAGTATATGTGGTGTCTAGTGTGTAGAAAAAATGAAAGAAAAAAATGTTCTAGTTTAGGTGATATTGTGAAATACTTTGTGTTTTTTCGTGTGAGATGACGACCGCGGTGAGGTTATTGGGCCCTGGTTACTAAACTACGCAAAGAGCATGAGATAAGCGAAAGACTGCTTAAAGTACATGTGTAGCCAAAGGTGTATTGTGAAAATTAGGGAAAAAGAATTTCTAGTTTAGGAGATATTCTGAAGTACTTTGTGTTTTTTCGTGTGATTTTACGACCGAGTTGAGGTTATTCGGCCCTAGTTACTAAATTAGGCCAGGAGAATGCGATAAGCGAAAAAATGCTTAAAGTATATGCGTAGCCTAGGGTGTATGGTGAAAATTAGAGAAAAAAATGTTCCAGAATCGGAGATATTGTGAAGTACTTTGTGTTTTTACGTGTGAGATGACGGCCAAGGTGAGGTTATTTTGCCCTTGTTACTAAAATCGGCCAGCAGCATGGGATAAGCGAAAAACTACCGAAAGTATATGAGGTGTCTAGTGTGTAGTAAAAAAGAATGAATAGCTCACTAGTTTAAGAGATATTGTGAAGTACTTTGTGTTTTTTCGTGTTAGATGACGACCGAGGTGATGTTCTTCGGCTCTGGTTACTAAACTTGGCCATGAGCATGGGGTAAGCGAAAGACTGCCGCATGTATATGTGTAGCTTAGAGTGTACTTCCGAAAATTAGAGAGAAAAATGTTCTAGTTTAGTAGATTTTGTGAAGTACTTTGTGATTTTTCGTTTGAGATGACGACCGAGGTGAGGTTATTGGGCCTTAATTACTAAACTAGGCCAGGAGCATGGGGTAAGCGAAAAACTGCTTAAAGTACATGTGTAGCCAAGGTCGTAACGTGACATTTAGAGAAAAAAATATTCTAGTTAAGGAGATATATTAATATTCTTAGAAAATCAGCTGAGTGAACCCTTTGCCGTGGGCCAAGTTCAGTGTCGTGACGTAGTCAATTTTAATCGGTCTTGGCTAATAAACTAGGCCAGAAGCATTGCGTAAGCGATAGACTGCTGATAGAACATGTGTAGCCTAGGGAGTATTGTGAAAATTAGAGAAAAAAATGTTCTAGTTTAGGAGATTCTTTGAAGTACTTTGTGTTTTTTCGTGTTAGATTACCACCTAGGTAAGGTAATCGGGCCCTGGTTAATAACTTGGACAGAAGCATGATGCAAGCGAAAGACTGCTCAAGGTACACGTGTAGCCTAGGGTGTATTGGGAAATTAGAAAAAAAAAATTCTAGTATAGGAGATTTTGTGAAGTACTTTTTGTTTTTTCGTGTGAGATAACGACCGAGGTGAGGTTATTGGGCCCTGGTTACTAAACTAGGCCTGGAGCATGGGGTAAGATAAAGAATGCTTAAAGTTAATATAGAGCCTAGGGTGTATTGTTAAATTTAGAGAAAAAAAAGTTCTATATAAGGAGATATTTTGAAATTCTTAGAAAATCAGCTGAGTGAACCCTTACCCGTTGGCCAAGTTTAGTGTCGTGTCATGGTCACTTTTAATTGGCCCTGGCTACTAAACTAGCCCAGGAGCAAGAGGTAAGCGAAAGACTGCCGAAAGTAAATGTGGTTCTAGTGTGTAGTAAAAATGAAACAAAAACTCTTCAAGTTTGAGAGATATTGTGAATTTCTTTGTGTTTTTTCGTGTGTGATGACGACCGCGGTGAGGTTATTCGGCCCTAGTTACTAAACTAGGCCAGAAGCATGGAGGAAGCGAATTACTGCTTAAAGTACATGAGTAGCCTAGGGTGTTTTGTGATAATTAGAGAAAAAATGTTCTAGTTTAAGAGATATTGTGAAATACTTTGTGTTTTTTTTGTATGAGATGACGACCGAGGTGAGGTTATTGGGCCCTGGTTACTAAACTACGCAAAGGGCATGAGTTGAGCGAAAGACTTCTTAAAAAACATGTATTGCCTAGGGTGTATCCTGATAATTAGGGAAAAACATTTTCTAGTTTCGGAGATATTTTTAAGTACTTTGTGTTTTTTCTAGGGAGATGACGACCGAGGTAGGTTATTGGGCCCTGGTTACTAAACTCGGCAAGGAGCATAGGGTAAGCGAAAGCCTGCCGAAAATATATGTGTAGCTAAGGGTGTATTGCGGAAAGTAGAGAGAAAATTTTCTAGGTTAGTAGATATTGTGTAGTACTTTGTGTTTTTTCGTGTGAGATGACGACCGAAGTGAGGTTATTCAAAATTAAGCCAGGAGCATGAGATAAGCGAAAAACTGCTGAATGTATATGTGTAGCCTAGGGTGTATGGTGAAAATTAGAGGAAAAAATGTTGTAGTTTAGGAGATATTGTGAATTACTTTAAGTTTTTTCGTGTGAGATGACGACCGAGGTGAGGTTATTGGGCCCTCATTATTAAACTAGGCACGGAGCAATAGGTAAGTGAACGATTGCTTAAAGAACATGTGTAGCTTAGGGTGTTTTTTGAAATTTAGAGGAAAAAATGTTCTAGTTTAAGAGATATTTTGAAATTTTTAGAAAATCAACTGAGATAACCCTTTCCCGTGGGCCAAGTTTAGTGGCGTGTCGTAGTCACTTTTAATCGGCCCTGGCTACTAAACGAGGCCAGGAGCATGGGGTAAGCGAAAGACTTCCGAATGTATACGTGGTGTCTAGTGTGTAGTAAAAATGAAAGAAAAAATTTTCTAGTTTAGGAAATATTGTGAAGTACTTTGTGTTTTTTCGTGTGAGATGACGACCGAGGAGAGGTAATTGGGCCGTACTTATCAAACTATGCCAGAAGCATATAGTAAGCGAAAGGCAGCTTAAAGTACATGTGTAGCCTTGGTTGTATTGTGAAAATTAGAGAAAAAAATGTTCTAGTTTAAGAGATATTGTGAAGTACATTGTGTTTTTTCGTGTGAGATGACGACCGAGGTGAGGTTATTGGGCCCTGGTTACTTAACTAGGCTAGGAGCATGGGGTAAGCGAAAGACTGCTTAAAGAAAATGTCGAGCCTAGGGTCCATTGTTAAATTTAGAGAAAATTTAGTTTAGGAAATATTGTGAAGTACTTTGTGTTTTTTCGTGTGATATGACGACCGAGGTGAGGTTATTGGGCCCAGGTTAGTAAACTACGCAAAGAGCATGTGTTAAGCGAAAGACTGCTTAAAAAACATGTGTAGCTAGGGTGTATTGTGAAAATTAGGGAAAAACATATTCTAGTTTTGGAGATATTGTGAAGTACTTTGTGTTTTTTCGTGTGAGCTGACGACCAAGGTGAGATTATTGGGCCCTTGTTACTAAACTCAGCCAGCGGCATGGAATAAGCGAAAAACTACCGAAAGTATATGTGTAGCTTAGGGTGCATTTCGAAAATTAGAGAAAAAATGGTCCATTTTAGGAGATATTGTGAAGTACTTTGTATTTTTTCGTGTGAGATGACGACCGAGGTTAGGTTATTGGACCTTGGTTACGAAACTCGGCAAGGAGCACAGGATAAGCGAAAAATTGCTTAAAGAACATGTGTAGCGTAGGGTGTATTGTGAAAATTAGAGATAAAAATGTTCTAGTTTAGGAGATATTGTGAAGTACTTGGTATTTTTTCGTGTGAGATGACGACCGAGGTGAGGTAATCGGGCCCTGGTTACTAAACTAGGCCAGGGGAAGTACTTCACAATATCTCCTTAACTAGAACAGTTTTTCTTTCATTTTTACTACACACTAGACACCAAATATACTTTCGGCTGTCTTTCGCTTAACCCATGCTCCTGGCCTAGTTTAGTAGCCAGCGCCGATTAAAAGTGACCACCACACGACACTGAACTTGGCCCACGGGAAAGGGTTATCTCAGATGATTTTCTAAGAATTTCAAAATATCTCCTTAACTAGACCTTCTTTTCTATAAATTTAACAATACACCCTAGGCTACACATGTACTTTAAGCAGTCTTTCGCTTACCCCATGCTCCTGACCTAGTTTAGTAATTAAGGCCCAATAACCTCACCTCGGTCGTCATGTCACACGACAAAACACAAAGTACTTAAAAATATCTCCTAATTTAGAACCTTTTTACTCTATTTTTCACAATACACCCTAGGCTACACATCTATGTTAAGCAGTAGTTCGCTTCTCTCACGCTCCTTGCCTAGTTTAGTAACCATGACCCAATAACCTCACCTCGGTCGTCATCTCACACGAAAAAACACAAAGTACTACAAAGTAACGGATATTGGGATTTCGTCCTTGTTATTTCAATCATAATGTTTTTTCAGAAGCCAAGTGGCGCAGGCTTCCCTTCCTAGGACAGTTGTCTCTCTCGGTCGCTAAAGTGTTACCAAAAAAACGGATAAAGCCAGCCTTTTACAATAGACGCAACTTGCGAAACATCCTCGCAAATAACAAGGACGAAATCCCAATATCGGAAAGGAGCGGAGTGTACAAGCTAACCTGTGAATGCTCCGCCGTCTACGTAGGCCAGACGGGAAGGAAGTTCCGTGAACGTGTGAAGGAGCACCAGGCCTGCCTGAAGAACGGTAATGGAAAATCTCAATTTGCCTAGCATTTGATTGACCAGAACCATAAGAGTGATTTCAGCGTGGAGTTTCTCCATTTCGAAAGAAAAGGCCCCCGGTTGGACATTTTGGAAAATATGGAGATATTGGAAAGAGCAAATTCTTCCTGTAATATAGTGAACGTCAGGGAACGGGAGGGAGGTAAGACGTCAGGGAACGGGAAGGGAGGGAGTTGTAGTAATAGGTAGCTCCAATGTCCGTCGTGTAATGGTTCCATTGAGGGAAAGGGCGCGCCGCGTAGGCGCCGATCAACGGGTGACCGCCTGGTGTATACCAGGCGGAGGAGTCCCTCAGGTGACGAAGGCGATCGAGGCGGCGGTCAAAGGCACGAAGTGCTCTAGGCTGCAGGTCGTGGCCCATGTGGGCACCAACGACGTCACGGACCGTGGATCTGAGGAGGTCCTCCGTTCCCTTAGGGAACTGAGCTCCGAGGTGAAGCGCGTCCAGGGCGTCGAGGGGGTTCGGCTGGGACTAACGGTCTGCAGCATCGTTCCGAGGGAGGATCGCGGGTCTCTGGTTTGGAGCCGAGTGGAAGGCATAAACCAGAGACTATCGAGATTCTGCTCGGACATAGGAGCCTCCTTCGTCGACCTGAGACCAACCCTCCGATCTTGCAGGACTCCCCTTAACCGATCTGGGGTCCATTACACGGCGGAAGCGGCGAGTAAGGTGGCGGATAGGATACTCGACCACTGTAGGCCTTTTTTAGGATAAAGGGCAGGTCACTTAGTGGGTCAGTAACATCTGGGGATAGCGCGTATAATATTATTAATAAAAATATAAAAGTCACCGACAACACTGGCATTGATTTAGAAAGAATTGTGACACGCACTTCCCCACAAAGGCGTCCTAAACTACAGTCAGGCACAAATAAGGACGTTATTCAACATCAAAATAACTTAACTATACTTGTTATAAATTGCAGAAGCCTCAAGAACAAATCAGCGGATCTAGAACACATAATCCAAACTCATTCCGCTGATATAGTATTAGGCACAGAGAGTTGGCTGTGCAATGACATAAACGACCAAGAAATTTTCCCAATAGATTTCAAAGTTTACCGACACGATAGAGATACAAGACCCGGAGGAGGGGTTTTCGTGGCAGTTAAAAGTCATTTTGAAAGCAGGCAAGTTTCATTTGAAAATAATAACATAGAAAGTGTTTGGTGCACCTTAATACGGACCAATCAACCCAACATAAATTTATGCTCTTTCTACAGACCTCCAGACTCAGATTTGAAAACACTTCACACCCTCAACGATCAAATTTACAATTTTACACGTAAATATAATAACAGCATAAACATAATTGGTGGCGACTTTAATCTCCCTGGTATAGATTGGGACAACAATATCGTTAAATCTGGGACCCGCGATCGCGAATCTTGCAATTCCATGATAAAATTGGTTCAAAGAAACTCCCTCCATCAAGCAGTACGCATGCCCACCCGTGGAAAGAACATATTGGATCTATTTCTTACAAACACGCCTGAACGTATTATTAGTGTATCAACTGATGAGGGCTTGAGTGACCATAAAGCAATTAATGTCCACTTGGACATAGAAATAAAAATGATTGTTAAACCAAAAAGAAAAATTTATAATTACCATAAAGCAGACTTTGAATCTTTTGCCAATCAATTAAACTCTTCACTACCCGAGTTCAAAACCCGCTTAAGTCATGTCAACGTGGAAGAAACTTGGACAGAATTTGTCAATATCATGCAAAAAGGAATCGTAGATTTCATACCTATAAAACACGTTAAAGCAAATCGCGACCCCAGGTGGTACAATAAAGACGTTAGAAAAGCCCTTCGAAAGCAGAGAATGCTACACTCTAGGGTAAAGAGGGCAGGCGTGAACACATCATCCCCTGAGAATAAACAATTATGGGACACATATAGATCCTCTAAAATTGAAACCAAAACACAATTACGTAGCGCCTTACTGGACTTTAAACGCAAAGTACTTTGCGAGCACTTGGACACTGACCCCAAAGCTTTCTGGTCATATGTTAGGGAAGTAAATGGGAGTAAACAAACCGTGGCTTGCTTAAGGGATTGTAGCAATATAATTCATACAGACAGTGAGGGTAAAGCTAACATCCTAAATTCATTCTTCCAAAGCGTTTTCTCGAATGATGTTGCCACCGCACATCTCCAAGAAACAATACATACTCCACCCATGGAAAAAATAACAGTGGACCAACAAGGAATTCTAAAATTGCTTAACGAGATTAAACCCAACAAATCCCCGGGTCCCGAAAATATACCAGCTAGGGTGATAAAACATTTAGCTCCAAACATTGCCCCGTACCTTGAGTTTATATTTAAAAAATCCCTCAAGGAGTGCAAAGTACCTAAGATTTGGAAAACCGCGCAAATAACGCCTATTTTTAAAGGTGGTGACAGGGAGGATCCCAGTAATTACAGACCTATATCTCTCACTTCTATCTGCTGCAAAATCTTAGAGCACATAATTGTCAGTTCAATAATGAGACACCTTGACAATATTAACTTTTTAAGTGACAATCAACACGGATTCAGGAAAACCCGGTCCTGCGAAACCCAATTAGGATTATTTACACATGATTTACTTTTATCGGGTGAGAGAGGTAGGCAAGTGGATGCCATCTTCTTAGATTTTCAAAAGGCATTTGATAAGGTCCCACATGGTAAACTCATTCATAAATTAAAGGTCGCGGGTATAAACAAGGGCGCCATAAGTTGGGTTAAAGATTTTCTTTCAGAGCGGGAACAGAGGGTAGTCCTTGATGGCGCTAGTTCCGACAGCGTTCGAGTCACGTCGGGGGTACCTCAGGGAAGTGTGATCGGGCCGTTGCTTTTCTTGATTTTTGTTAACGATTTGAACCGCGAAGTGAAAAGTAAAATTAGGATGTTCGCGGATGACACGGTGATCTATCGGGAGATATCTGGGGATGAGGATCGTTTTATTCTAGAGCAGGATTTAGGTTGCATTACTAAATGGTGTTCTAACTGGGGATTGACTCTAAATTATAATAAATGTTCAGTGGTAAATTTCTTTAAAAGATCAACGGGATTTGCTTACAAATTAGCTGGAGGTGACCTGGCAGTAGTTGATACGGTAAAATACCTAGGTGTCACATTCACAAAAGACTTAACTTGGGGGACTCACATACGTAAAGTCTGCGGTCAAGCATATAAAAGATTGGGATTCATTAGACGCATTGTCGGCAAAAGTGACTCGAAGGTCAAGGAACGTTGTTACCACGCTCTTGTAAGGCCTCATTTAGAATACGCATGCAGCGTGTGGGATCCGAGTGAAAAAGGCCTCATTCGGGAAATTGAGAAGGTTCAACGCCGGGCAGCCCGTTTTGTAAAAAATTCCTACGATAAAACGCAAAGCGTCACCGAAATGCTCATGGATTTGGGGTGGGAATCATTGGCTGAGAGACGATTCAATGCAAGATTGAAATTATTAAATAAATTTAGATCCGCATGTTTCAGCACCGAGGTCTCGCAAATTATTCGTACTCCTACATACATTGGTCGCTTGGATCATGCATATTAAATTCGGGAAATAGATGCCAGAACTAGCCGACTCAAGGACTCCTTCTTCCCACGGACAATACGGGATAGCAACTGCAGGGTTATAGATAGCAAAATTCCACTTGCCACCCTCAGCGTCTAAAAAATAATTAGTTGTATTTAAATGCATGCTCTTCCACTAACCTTATGTGTTTTGTTATATTAACACATTCTTCCCGAATGACCTCATTCGTGTTCTGTTCATCTGTTTTTAAGTTTCCCTTTCAATCCCTCGTCCCTCTCCGCGGGGGGAAATTCCTGCTACCTGCAACGTTGGGTCGCATTTCCTGCCTTTTACAGACTCTTGGGGATAGAGTGTTTCGTGGTGCATTTTCATGTGGTGTTTCAATTTCTTGCTTGTTTTGTCCTGGCTTGCGTGTTGTTGGATGGCTTTCGTGCTGCATCATGAGGTGCAGTTTTTTAGTTGTTTTGCGGTATATGTGTTTGCATGAGTATTGGATAAAGGGATTTTTGCATGAGTGTGTGCGCTGCTGTGGGTGTAATTTTCCGTGTTGTTTTTTTGCATGTGGTATTTTTCTTTTTTACGGTTGGTGACCTAACACCCCCCGCCACACGCCCTTGCGGCGGCTTGCGGGGTATTATGTAGATGTAGATGTAGATGAACGACGTGCTATGTAACTCCCGGTCACCCCTCCTCAACCTTAAACTCCCAAACTCTTTGTCCTATCTCCACTAACCCCAAGGCGGACCCCCGCCAGGCAACCCTTTCCCTACCATGCTTCCTTAACCTCCCCCCCCCTCCCCCCCCGGAGACTAACCTTGACTCCTCCTTCTCAGTAATACCCCAATCCCGCTCCTTTTCCTCCCCCACCATCTCCTCTTCCTTTCTTACATCCATACACACCCCCCCCTCTCCCCATTCCTTCTGTTATATAATATAGTGAACGACGTGCTATGTAACTCCCGGTCACCCCTCCTCAACCTTAAACTCCCAAACTCTTTGTCCTATCTCCACTAACCCCAAGGCGGACCCCCGCCAGGCAACCCTTTCCCTACCATGCTTTCCTTAACCTTCCCCCCCCCCTCCCCCCCCCCGGAGACTAACCTTCCTTGACTCCTCCTTCTCAGTAATACCCCAATCCCGCTCCTTTCCCTCCCCCACCATCGCCTCTTCCGTTCTTACATCCATACACACCCCCCCCAACTCCCCATTCCTTCTGTTATATATAGAAAGATTTTGGCCTGTATTTCACCTGAAGATGACGCTGAGCGTCGAAACCTAGGTCGTGAATAAATATTTTATGTGGAAAAACCAAGTGTTTCCTTTGCAATATGTATCGTTTCCACAAAGTGACGCCTGAAGCTATCTCCTTTATCAAGTGCGCTTGTAACGCGAAAAAGGCATTTCTCTACAGGAAATTATCGATCAAATACAGAATAGCATCGTTGAATATATTCTTCAATAGCCAGTGTATCGTCCTCGGTGTCCTCCCGAAGAACATCAGCCTGAAAGGGAAGGAGAGTTGGTCTTCCGCTGGAAGCTACGCGGTGGGAGTTGGAAGACGGGCCTGGCTTAAAAGGGAACTCCACGAGTGGTATGTAAAAAGGGACGCCATATCACATTATCTACTCCTGCTATACCTTGAATTAACCCATGAGCTGGAATGGACCAAATGGCTCTGCTTTGACGACATGGTCAGGCAAAAAGCCAGTGAAATCGCCCATAAAAAAAGAGGTTATATCTCTCAGAAACTCAAATCCTTGGTGCAAAATAAGAAGTCGGCCTTTAACAGTAAATATAGTACCTTACCAATTCTTGGTAATCACCAATTCGGGGAGAGATTAGTGAACTTATCAGAGCACCAATTTAAACCAGACGAAACAGCCATGTTGGAGAAAGGGTTGAAATACGTCCCCAACCTCCCTGTTACGGTCAACGAGGTGAAGAGCCTTGCAGTGGGCTGTGAAGTAGCTCTCAGTAAAGAAAACCTGGGTGAGAAACAACTGGTGGCGCGTGAAATAGAAAAATGTTTGCAAAAATCCCGGTCTAGGAAAGGAAAAAATTTCCCTTCCGATTTATCGGCACTAAAATCAATCAGACGTAGTTTAGCTACGAATAATCTGATTGTCCAAAAAGCGGATAAGGGCAACGCAGTAGTGGTGATGGAGCAGAATAGCTACAACAGGAAGTGCGAAGAGTTCATCAAGGAAAATAATATCATAGAATTACCTAAGGATCCAACTACCCAATTCCAAAGGTATTGTAGGGACACCATCAAATCCTGCCAGCTTTTGTTTAAACCGAGTGATGTCTATAAATTAGTGCAAATGAATCCCTCTGTTCCCCGGTTCTTCGGACTACCTAAAGTGCATAAACCTGATGTGCCCATAAGGCCAGTAGTTTCAAACGTTACAGCCCCGAACCATCTCCTAGCTAGGAAACTCAATGACATCTTTAGGCAGCACTCCAAATTCTCCCCCAAACATGGGGTAGTCAACTCCTCAGATTTAGCCAACCGTTTATCCTCAGTGGTCCTCCCTCCTAAATGCATCCTGGTTTCCTTTGACGTGGTGAATCTGTTTCCCAGTGTTCCTGTGAAAGAAGCCGTTCAGCTCGCCGAAGACCTCCTCATACAGAAGGCGGTTCCGTTCCCCATTATAAGTGAAGTGTGCTCAGGTCTAAAAACATGTGTTGCGCAAAATTATTTTAAATTCAATGGGAGAATATATAAACAACCAAAAGGGCTGGCGATGGGGTCACCCCTATCTCCATTATTAGCCGATATCTTTATGTGTCAGGTGGAAAGAGACATTTTTGCTCACCACAACTCCTTAGTGAATAACGTCTACCGCTGGTTCCGTTATGTCGACGACGTTTTTTGTATATGGTCAGGATCGGAGAGACAACTTGACAATTTTTTAATGTTCATTAACTCAATCAACAAATCCATTAAATTCACTTTAGAAAAGGAGAGCAATGGCTCTCTTAATTTTCTAGACTTAGTAGTAACTAGAGTCAATCAGAAATTGGAATTTGCAATCTACAGAAAAAAATCTTACACAGATCAAGTAATCCATGCCACATCCAGGCACCACTTTTCTCAAAAACTGTCTTCTTTTCATGCAATGATTAATAGAGTAATTAACGTGCCCATGTCTTCGCGCAATATTGCGAAAGAACTGTCTATTATTAAACAGATAGCGCACAGCAATGGTTACACGCCCCAATTAATTGACCGTTTATACCAGTGTAAAAGGAAAAAAACTAAGCACGCTGTTAATATATGGTTTCAATCATAATGTTTTTTCAGAAGCCAAGTGGCGCAGGCTTCCCTTCCTAGGACAGTTGTCTCTCTCGGTCGCTAAAGTGTTACCAAAAAAACGGATAAAGCCAGCCTTTTACAATAGACGCAACTTGCGAAACATCCTCGCAAATAACAAGGACGAAATCCCAATATCGGAAAGGAGCGGAGTGTAAAAGCTAACCTGTGAATGCTCCGCCGTCTACGAAGGCCAGACGGGAAGGAAGTTCCGTGAACGTGTGAAGGAGCACCAGGCCTGCCTGAAGAACGGTAATGGAAAATCTCAATTTGCCAAGCATTTGATTGACCAGAACCATAAGAGTGATTTCAGCGTGGAGTTTCTCCATTTCGAAAGAAAAGGCCCCCGGTTGGACATTTTGGAAAATATGGAGATATTGGAAAGAGCAAATTCTTCCTGTAATATAGTGAACGACGTGCTATGTAACTCCCGGTCACCCCTCCTCAACCTTAAACTCCCAAACTCTTTGTCCTATCTCCACTAACCCCAAGGCGGACCCCCGCCAGGCAACCCTTTCCCTACCATGCTTCCTTAACCTCCCCCCCCCTCCCCCCCCGGAGACTAACCTTGACTCCTCCTTCTCAGTAATACCCCAATCCCGCTCCTTTTCCTCCCCCACCATCTCCTCTTCCTTTCTTACATCCATACACACCCCCCCCTCTCCCCATTCCTTCTGTTATATAATATAGTGAACGACGTGCTATGTAACTCCCGGTCACCCCTCCTCAACCTTAAACTCCCAAACTCTTTGTCCTATCTCCACTAACCCCAAGGCGGACCCCCGCAAGGCAACCCTTTCCCTACCATGCTTTCCTTAACCTCCCCCCCCCCTCCCCCCCCCCGGAGACTAACCTTCCTTGACTCCTCTTTCTCAGTAATACCCCAATCCCGCTCCTTTCCCTCCCCCACCATCGCCTCTTCCGTTCTTACATCCATACACACCCCCCCCCCCACCTCCCCATTCCTTCTGTTATATATAGAAAGATTTTGGCCTGTATTTCACCTGAAGATGACGCTGAGCGTCGAAACCTAGGTCGTGAATAAATATTTTATGTGGAAAAACCAAGTGTTTCCTTTGCAATAGAATATTTTTTCTCTAAATGTCACAATACATCCTAGGCTACACATGTACTTTAAGCAGTCTTTCGCTTACCCAATGCTCCTGGCCTAGTTTAGTAATTAAGGCCCAATAACCTCACCTCGGTCGTCAACTCACACGAAAAAACTCAAAGTACTTCACAAAATCTACTAAACTAGAACATTTTTTTCTCTAATTTTCGGAAATACACCCTTAGCTACAAATATACTTTCGGCAGTCTTTCGCTTATCCCATGCTCCTGGCAAAGGTTCGTAAAAAGGTCCTAATAACCTCACCTCGGTCGTCATCTTACTCGAAAGAACACAAAGTATGTCACAATATCTCCTAAATTGGAACAATTTTTTCTCTGATTTTCACAATACACCATAGGCTACACATGTATTTTCAGCATTCTTTAACTTACATCATGCTCCTGGCCTAGTTTAGTAACTAGGGCCCAATAACTTCTCCTCGGTCGTCATCTCACACGAAAAAACACAAAGTACTTCACAAAGTCTAGTAAACAATAACATTTTTTCTCTATTTTTCTTTAATTTTTTTCTCATTTTTTCTTTCATTTTTACTACACACTAGAAACCACATTCACTTTCGGCAGTCTTTCGCTAACCCCATGCTTCTGGCCTAGTATAGTTGCCATGGCCGATTAAAAATGACCTCGACACGACACTGAACTTGACCCACGGGAAAGGGTTATCTCAGCGAATTTTCTAAAAATTTCAAAATATATCTTAAACTAGACCATTTTTTACTCTTAATTTCAAAAAACACTCTAAGCTACACATGTTCTTTAAGCAGTCTTTCACTTACTTCATGCTCCGTGCCAAGTTTAGTAACGAGGTCCGAATAACCTCACTTCGGTCGCCATCTCTCACGAAAAAACATAAAATACTACACAATATCTACTAAACTATTCAAATTTTTTTCTCTAATTTTCGCAATACACACTAAGCTACACATATACTGTTGGCAGTTTTTCCCTTACCCCATGTTCTTGGCCTAGTTTAGTAACTAGGGCCCAATAACATCACTTCGGTCGTCATCTCACACGAAAAAACACAAATTACTTTACAATATCTCCTAAAATGGACCATTTTTCACTAATTTTCGAAATACACCCTAAGCTACACATACACTTTCGGTAGTTTTTCGCTTATTCCATGCTGCTGGCCGAGTTTAGTAACAAGGGCTCACTAACCTCACCTCGGTTGTCATCACACCCGATAAAACACAAAATATTTCACAATATCTCTTATACTAGAACATTTTTTTCTCTACCTTGCACAATACACCCTAGGCTACATATGTACTTTAAGCAGTCTTTCGCTTACTCCATGCTTCTGGCCTAGTTTAGTAACTAGGGCCTAATACCCTCTCCTCGGTCGTATTCTCACAGGGAAAAACACAAAGTACTTCACAAGATTTCCGGAAGTAGAAAACTTTTTTCTTTCATTTTTAATACACACTAGACACCACATATACATTCGGAAGTCTTCGCTTACCCCATGCTCCTGGCCTAGTTTAGTAGCCAGGGCCGATTAAAAGTGACTACGACACGCCACTGAACTTGGCCCACGGGAAGGGGTTATCTCAGTTGATTTTCTAAGAATTACAAAATATCTCCTTAACTAGAACATTTTTTCTCTATATTTCAAAAAATACCCTAAGCTACACATTTGTTTTAAGCAGTCTTTCACTTACCCCATTCTCCGTGCCTAGTTCGGTAAAGAGGGCCCAATAACCTCACCTCTGTAGTCATCTCACACGAAAAAACACAAAGTACTTCGCAATATCTCCTAAACTAGAAAATTTTTTTCTTCTAATTTTCGCAATACACTCTAGGCTACAAATGTACCTTGAGCAGTCTTTAGCTTACATCATGCTTCTGGCCTAGTTATTACCCAGGGCCCGATATTCTCACCCAGGTCGTCATCTCACACGAAAAAACACAAAGTACTTCAGAATATCTCCTTAATGAGAACATTTTTTTCTCTATTTTCAACAATACATCCTAGGCTACACATTTACTTTCAGCAGTCTTTCGCTTACGCACTGCTTCTGGCTTTGTTTACTAGCCAGGGCCGATTAAAATTGACTACGTCACGACACTGAACTTGGCCCACGGCAAAGGGTTCCCTCAGCTGATTTCCTAAGAATGTCAATATATTTCCTTAACTAGAATATTTTTTCTCTAAATGTCACAATACATCCTAGGCTACACATGTACTTTAAGCAGTCTTTCGCTTACCCAATGCTCCTGGCCTAGTTTAGTAATTAAGGCCCAATAACCTCGCCTCGGTTTTCATTTCACACGAAAAAACACAAAGTACTTCACAAAATCGACTAAACTAGAACATTTTTTTTTCTAATTTTCGAAATACACCCTAGGCTACAAATGTACCTTGAGCAGTCTTTAGCTTACATCATGCTTCTGGCCTAGTTATTACCCAGGGCCCGATATTCTCACCCAGGTCGTCATCTCACACGAAAAAACACAAAGTACTTCAGAATATCTTCTTAATGAGAACATTTTTTTCTCTATTTTTAACAATACATCCTAGGCTACACATGTACTTTAAGCAGTCTTTCGCTTGACTCATGCTCTTTGCGTATTTTAGTAACCAGGGCCCAATAATTCACCTCGGTCGTCATCTTAAACGAAAAAACACAAAGTACTTCACAATATCTCCTAAACTAGAAAATTTTTTTCTTTCATTTTTACTACACACTAGAAACCACGTATACGTTCGGCAGTCTTTCGCTAACCCCATGCTCCTGGCCTAGTTAAGTAGCCAGGGCCGATTAAAATTTACTACGTCACGACACGGAACTTGGCCCACGGCAAAGGGGTCACTCAGCTGATTTTCTAATAAAATAATTCTAATGTCAATATATTTCCTTAACTAGAATATTTTTTCTCTAAATGTCACAATACATCCTAGGCTACACATGTACTTTAAGCAGTGTTTTTCTTACCCCATGCTCCTTGCAAAGTTTCGTAAAAAGCTCCTAATAACCTCACCTCGGTCGTCATCTTACACGAAAAAACACAAAGTACTTCACAATATCACCTAAACTAGAACAGTTTTTCTTTCATTTTTACTACACACTATACACCACATATACTTTCGGTAGTTTTTCGCTTATCCCATGCTAATGGCCGAGTTTAGTTACAAGGGCCCAATAACCTTACCTTGGTCGTCATCACACACGAAAAAACCGAAAGTACTTCACAATATTTCCGAAACTGGAACATTTTTTTCCCTAATTGTCGCCATACACCCTTTGCTACACATATAATTTAAGCATTTTTTCGCTTATCGCATGCTCCTGGCCTAATTTAGTATCTAGGGCCCAATAACTTCAACTCGTTCGTCATCTGATACGAAAAAACACAAAGTACTTCAGAATATCTCCTAAACTAGAAAATTTTTTTCCCTAATTTTCACAATACACCTTAGGCTACACATGTACTTTAAGCAGTCTTTCGCTTAACTCATGCTCTGTTCGTAGTTTAGTAACCAGGGCCCAATAATTCACCTCGGTCGTCATCTCACACGAAAAAACACAAAGTACTTCACAATATCTCCTAAACTAGAACATTTTTTTCTCTAATTTTCGAAATACACCCTAAGCTACACATAAACTTAGGGCAGTTTTTCGCTTATCCCTAGCTGCTGACCAAGTTTAGTAGCAAGGGCCCAAAACCTCACCTTTTTCGTCAACTCACACGAAAAAACACAAAGTACTTCAGAATATCCCCTAAACTAGAACATTTTTTTCTTTCAGTTTTACTACACACTAGACACCACATATACTTTCGGCAGTCTTTCAGTAGTCAGAAAAACTACCGAGAGATTATCTGTAGCTTAGAGTGTATTTCGAAAATTAGAGAAAAAAATGGTCCAATTTAGAAGATATTGTGAAGTACTTTGTGTTTTTTCGTGTGATATGACGACCGAGGTGAGGGGTTTGGGCCCTGGTTATTTAACTCGGCCAGTGCATGGGGTAAGCGAAAGAGGGCCGAAAGTATATGTGTAGCTTAGGGTGTATATTGAAAAATAGAGAAAAAAATGTTCTAGTTTAGTAAATATTGTGTAGTACTTTTTTTTTCGTTTGAGATTACGACCGAAGTGAGGTTATTTGGCCCTCGTTACTAAACTCTGCACGGAGAAATGGTAAGTTAAAGACTGCATAAAGAACATATGTAGCTTAGGGTTTTATTTGAAATTAAGAGCAAAAAATGTTCTTATTTCGGAGATATTTTCAAATTCTTAGAAAATCAGCTAATATAACCCTTTCCCGTTGGCCAAGTTCAGTGTCGTGTCGTAGTCACTTTTAATCGGCCCTGGCTACTTAACTAGGCCAGGAGCATGGGGTTAGAGAAAGACTGCTGAAAGTATATGTGGTTTCTAGTGTGTAGTAAAAATGAAAGAAAAAAATGTTCTAGTTTAGGAGATATAGTGAAATATTTTGTGTTTTTTCGTGCGAGATGACGACCGAGGTGAGGTAATCGGGCCCTGGTTACTAAACTACGCAAAAAGCATGAGTTAAGCGAAAGATTGCTTAAACAACATGCCTAGGATGTAATGTTGTTAAATTAGCGAAAAAAATGTTCCAGTTTAGGAGATATTCCGAAGCACTCTTTGTTTATTCGTGTAAGATGACGACCGAGGTGAGGTTATTGGGCCCTACTTTTTAAATTAAGCCAGGAGCATGAGATAAGTGAAAAACTGCTGAAAGTATATGTGTAGCCTAGGGTGTATGGTGAAAATTGGAGAAAAAATTTTTCCAGTTTCGAGGATATTGTGCAGTACTTTGTGTATTTTCGTGTGAGATTACGACCAAGGTGAGATTATTTGGCCCTTGTTACTAAAATTGCCAGCAGCAGGGGATAAACGAAAAACTGCCGAATTTTTATTTGTAGCCTAGGGTGTGATTTCGAAAATTAGAAAAAAAAAATTTCTAGTTTAAGAGATATTGTGAAGTACTTTGATTTTTTTCGTGTGAGATGACGACCGAGGTAAGGTTATTGGGCCCTGGCTACTAAACTTGGCCAGGAGCATGGGGTCAGTGAAAGACTACCGAAAGTATATGTGTAGCTTAGGGTGTATTTCCGAAAATTAGAGAAAAATGTTCTAGTTTAGTAGATTTTGTGAAGTACTTTGTGTTTTTTCGTGTGAGATGATGACCGAGTTGAGGTTATTGGGCCTTAATGACTAAACTAGGCCAGGAGCATAGAGGAAGCGAAAGACTGCTTAAAGTACATGTGTAGCCTAAAGTGTATTGTGACATTTAGAGAAAAAATATTTCTGGTTAAGGAGATATATAGAAATTCTTAGAAAATCAGCTGAGTGAACCCTTTGCCGTGGGCCAAGTTCAGTGTCGTGACGTAGTCAATTTTAATCGGCCCTGGCTTCTAAACTAGGCCGGAAGCTTGCATAAGCGAAAGACTGCTGAAAGAACATGTGTAGCCTAGGGTGTATTGCGAAAATTAGAAAAAAAAAATTTTTAGTTTAGGAGATATTGTGAAGTACTTTGTGTTTTTTCGTGTGAGATGACGACCGAGGTGAGGTTTTTGAGCCGTGGTTACTAAACTAGGCCATAAGCATGGAGTAAACAAAAGACTCCTTAAAGTACATGTGTAGCCTAGGGTGTTTTGTGAAAATTAGAGAAAATAATGTTCTAGTTTAAGAGATAATGTGAAATACTTTGTGTTTTTTCGTGTGAGATGACGACCGAGGTGAGTTTATTGGGCCCTGGTTACTAAACTACGCAAAGAGCATGAGTTAAGCGAAAGACTGCTTAAAGGACATGTGTAGCCTAGGTTGTTTTGTGAAAATTAGGGAAAAACATTTTCTAGTTTCGGAGATATTTTTAAGTACTTTGTGATTTTTCTAGGGAGATGACGACCGAGGTAAAGTTATTGGGCCCTGGTTACTAAACTCGGCCAGGAGCATGGTGTAAGCGAAAGACATCCGAGGGTATATGTGTAGCTTAGGGTGTATTGCGGAAAATAGAGAAAAAAATGTTCTAGGTTTGTAAATATTGTGTAGTACTTTGTGTTTTTTGGTGTGAGATGACAACCGAAGTGAGGTTATTTGGCCCTTGTTTCTAAACTAGGGACGGAGCAAATGCTAAGTTAAAGACTGCTTAAAGGACATATGTAGCTTAGGGTTTTTTTTGAAATTAAGAGAAAAAAATATTCTAGTTTAGGAGATATTTTCAAATACTTAGAAAATCAGCTGAGATAACCCTTCCCCGTGGGCCAAGTTTAGTGTTGTGTCGTAGTCACTTTTAATCGTGCCTGGCTACTAAACTAGGCCAGGAGCATGGGGTAAGCGAAAGACTTCGGAATGTATATGTAGTGTCTAGTGTGTAGTAAAAATGAAATAAAAAAATTTTCTAGCTTAGGAAATATTGTGAGGTACTTTGTGTTTTTTCTGGTGAGATGACGACCGAGGTGGATTATTGGGCCCTGGTTACTAAACTAGGCAAGGAGCATGAAGTAAGCGAAAGAATGCTGAAATAACATGTGTAGCCTATGGTGTATATTAAAAATTAGAGAAAAAATTGTTCTAATTTAAGAAATATTGTGAAGTACTTTGTGTTTTTTCGTGTGAGATGACGACCGATGTGAGGTTATTGGGCCCTCGTTACTAAACTAGGCACGAAGCATGTGGTAAGTGAAAGACTGCTTAAAGTACATGTTTAGTTTAGGGTGTTTTTTAAAATGAAGAGAAAAAAATGTTCTAGTTAAGGAGATATTTTCAAATTCTTAGAAAATCAGCTGAGATAACCCTTTCCCGTGGGCCAAGTTCAGTGTCGTGTCGTAGTCAATTTTAATCGGCCCTGGCTACTAAACTAGGCCAGCAGCTTGGGGTTAGCAAAAGACTGCAAAAAGTATATGTAGTTTCTAGTGTGTAATAAAAATGAAAGAAAAAAATTTTCTAGTTTAGGAGATATTGTGAAGTACTTTGTGTTTTTTCGTGTGAGAATATGACCGAGGTGAGGTTATTGGGCCATCATTACTAAACTAGCCAAGGAGCGTGATAAAAGTAAAACTATTTCTTAACTTACATGTGTAGCCTAGGGTGTATTGTGAAAATTACAAGAAAAAAGGTTCTAGTTTAGGAAATATTTTTAAGTACTTTGTGTTTTATCGTGTGAGATAACGACCGAGGTGGATTATTCGGCCCTGGTTACTAAACTAGGCACGAAGCATGTGGTAAGTGAAAGACTGCTTAAAGAACATGTTTAGCTTAGGGTGTTTTTTGAAATTAAGAGAAAAAAATATTCTAGTTAAGGAGATATTTTCAAATTCTTAGAAAATCAGCTGAGATAACCCTTTCCCGTGGGCCAAGTTCAGTGTCGTGCCGTAGTCAATTTTAATCGGCCCTGGCTACTAAACTAGGCCAGCAGCTTGGGGTTAGCAAAAGACTGCAAAAAGTATATGTAGTTTCTAGTTTGTAATAAAAATGAAAAAAAAAAATTTTCTAGTTTAGGAGATATTGTGAAGTATTTTTTGTTCTTTCGTGTGAGATGACGACCGAAGAGAGGTTATTGGGCCCTAGTTACTAAACTAGGCCAGGAGCATGGAGTATGCGAAAGACTGCTTAAAGTACATGTGTAGCGAAGGGTGTATTGTGAAAGTTAGAGAAAATAATGTTCTAGTTAAAGAAATATTGTGTAATGTTTTGTGTGTTTTCGTTTGAGATGACGACCGAGGTGAGGTTATTCGACCCTAGTTACTAAACTAGGCCAGGAGCATGGAGTATGCGAAAGACTGCTTAAAGTACATGTGTAGCGAAGGGTGTATTGTGAAAGTTAGAGAAAATAATTTTCTAGTTTAGGAGATATTCCTAAGTACTTTGTGTTTTTTCGTGTTACATGACCACCTAGGTGAGTTTATCGGGCCTTAGTTCATAACTAAGCCAGAAGCATGATGTAATCGAAAGACTGCTCAACGTACATGTGAAGCCTAGGGTGTTTTGCGAAAATTAGAGAAAAAAAGGTTCTAGTTTAGGAAATATTTTTAAGTATATGTGTTTTTTCGTATGAGATGACGACCGAGGTGAGGTTATTGGGCCCTGGTTACTAAACTATGATCGGAGCAGGAGGTAAGCGAAAGACTGCTTAAAGTTTATGTGTAGCATATGGTGCATTTTGAAAATTAGAGAAAAAAATGTTCCAGTTTAGGAGAATTTTCAAGTAATTTTTGTTTTTTCGTGTGAGATGACGACCGAGGAGAGGTTTTTCGGCCCTAGTTACTAAATTAGGCCAGAAGCATGGATAAACGAATGACTGCTTAAAGTACATGTATAGGCTTTTTTATTTTGAAAATTAGAGAAAAAATGTTCTAGTTTAAGAGATATTGTAAAATACTTTGTCTTTTTTGGTGTGAGATGACGACCGAGGTGAGGTTATTGGGCCCTTGTTACTAAACTCGGGCGGCAGCATGGAATAAGCGAAAAACTACCAAGGAAATATGTGTAGCTTAGGGTGTATTTCGATAATTAGAGAAAAAAATGGTCCATTTTAGGAGATATTGTGAAGTACTTCGTGTTTTTTCAGTGAGATGACGACAGAAATGAGGTTATTTGGCCCTCGTTATAAAACTAAGCACGGAGCAAGTGGTAAGTGAAAGACTGCTTAAAGAACATGTTTAGCTTAGGGTGTTTTTTGAAAATAAGAGAAAAAAATGTTCTAGTTTAGGAGATATTTTCAATTTTTTAGAAAATCAGCTGAGATAACCCTTTCCCGTGGGCCAAGTTCAGTGTCGTGTCGTAGTCACTTTTAATCGGCCCTGCCTACTAAACTAGGCCAGGAGCATGGGGTTAGCGAAACACTGCCGAAAGTATACGTGGTTTCTAGTGTGTAGTAAAAATGAAAGAAAAAAATTTTCTAGTTTAGGAGATATTGTGAAGTACTTTGTGTTTTTTCGTGTAAGATGACGACCGAGGTGGATTATTGGGCCCTGGTGACTAAACTAGGCCAGGAGCATAGGGTAAGCGAAAGACTGCTTAAAGAACATGTGTAGCCTAGGGTGTATTGTGAAAATTAGAGAAAAACTGGTTCTAATTTAGGAAATATTTTTAAGTACTTTGTGTTTTATCGTGTGAGATGACGACCGAGGTGGATTATTAGGGCCCTGGTGACTAAACTAGGCCAGGAGCATAGGGTAAGCGAAAGACTTAAAGAACATGTATAGACTAGAGTGTATTGTGAAATTTATAGTAAAAAATCTTCTAGTTAAGGAGATATATTGAAATTCTTAGAAAATCAGCTGAGACAAGCCTTTCCCGTGGGCCAAGTATAGTGTCGCGTCGTAGTAACATTTAAACGGCCCTGGCTACTAAACTAGGCCGGGAGCATGGGGTAAGCGAAAGACTCCGAGGGTATATGTGGTGCCTAGTGTGAAGTAAAAATGAAAGAAAAACTATTATAGTTTAGGAGATATTGTGAAGTACTTTGTGTTTTTTCGTGTGAGATGACGACCGAGGTGAGGTTATTGAGCCGTGGTTACTAAACTAGGCCATAAGCATGGAGTAAACAAAAGACTCCTTAAAGTACATGTGTAGCCTAGGGTGTTTTGTGAAAATTAGAGAAAATAATGTTCTAGTTTAAGAGATAATGTGAAATACTTTGTGTTTTTTCGTGTGAGATGACGACCGAGGTGAGTTTATTGGGCCCTGGTTACTAAACTACGCAAAGAGCATGAGTTAAGCGAAAGACTGCTTAAAGGAAATGTGTAGCCTAGGGTGTTTTGTGAAAATTAGGGAAAAACATTTTCTAGTTTCGGAGATATTTTTAAGTACTTTGTGATTTTTCTAGGGAGATGACGACCGAGGTAACGTTATTGGGCCCTGGTTACTATACTCGGCCAGGAGCATGGTGTAAGCGAAAGACATCCGAGGGTATATGTGTAGCTTAGGGTGTATTGCGGAAAATAGAGAAAAAAATGTTCTAGGTTTGTAAATATTGTGTAGTACTTTGTGTTTTTTGGTGTGAGATTACGACCGAAGTGAGGTTATTTGGCCCTTGTTACTAAACTAGGGACGGAGCAAATGGTAAGTTAAAGACTGCTTAAAGGACATATGTAGCTTAGGGTTTTTTTTGAAATTAAGAGAAAAAAATATTCTAGTTTAGGAGATATTTTCAAATACTTAGAAAATCAGCTGAGATAACCCTTTCCCGTGGGCCAAGTTTAGTGTTGTGTCGTAGTCACTTTTAATCGTGCCTGGCTACTAAACTAGGCCAGGAGCATGGGGTAATTGAAAGACTTCGGAATGTATATGTGGTGTCTAGTGTGTAGTAAAAATGAAATAAAAAAATTTTCTAGCTAAGGAAATATTGTGAGGTACCTTGTGCTTTTCGTGTGAGATGACGACCGAGGTGGATTATTGGGCCCTGGTTACTAAACTAGGCAAGGAGCATGAAGTAAGCGAAAGAATGCTGAAATAACATGTGTAGCCTATGGTGTATATTAAAAATTAGAGAAAAAATTGTTCTAATTTAAGAAATATTGTGAAGTACTTTGTGTTTTTTCGTGTGAGATGACGACCGATGTGAGGTTATTGGGCCCTCGTTACTAAACTAGGCACGAAGCATGTGGTAAGTGAAAGACTGCTTAAAGTACATGTTTAGTTTAGGGTGTTTTTTGAAATGAAGAGAAAAAAATGTTCTAGTTAAGGAGATATTTTCAAATTCTTAGAAAATCAGCTGAGATAACCCTTTCCCGTGGGCCAAGTTCAGTGTCGTGTCGTAGTCAATTTTAATCGGCCCTGGCTACTAAACTAGGCCAGCAGCTTGGGGTTAGCAAAAGACTGCAAAAAGTATATGTAGTTTCTAGTGTGTAATAAAAATGAAAGAAAAAAATTTTCTAGTTTAGGAGATATTGTGTAAGTATTTTGTGTTCTTTCGTGTGAGATGACGACCGAGGTGAGGTTATTGGACCCTGGTTACTAAACTAGGCAAGGAGCATGAAGTAAGCAAAGAATGCTGAAATAAAATGTGTAGCCTATGGTGTATATTGAAAATTAGAGAAAAAATTGTTCTAATATAAGAAATATTGTGAAGTACTTTGTGTTTTTTCGTGTGAGATTACGACCGAGGTGAGGTTATTAGGCCATGATTACTAAACTAGCCAAGGAGCGTGATAAAAGCAAACTATTTCTTAACTTACATGTGTAGCTTAGGGTGTATTGTTAAAATTACAGAAAAAAAGGTTCTAGTTTAGGAAATATTTTTAAGTAGTAGTGTTTTATCGTGTGAGATAACGACCGAGGTAGATTATTCGGCCCTGGTTACTAAACTAGGACAGGACCATAGGGTAAGCGAAAGACTGCTTAAAGAACATGGGTAGACTAGAGTGTATTGTGAAATTTAAAGTAAAAAATTTTCTAGTTAAGAAGATATTTTGAAATTCTTAGAAAATCAGCTGAGTTATCCCTTTGCCTTGGGCCAAGTTTATTTTCGTGACGGAGTCAGTTTTAATCGGACCTGGCTAATAAACTAGGCCAGGAGCATGGGGTAAGCGAAAGACTGCCGAGGGTATAGTATGTGGTTTGTAGTGTGTAGTAAAAATGAAAGAAAAACTGTTATAGTTTTGGAGATATTGTGAACTACTTTGTGTTTTTTCGTGTGAGATGACGACCGAGGTGAGGTTATTGGGCCCTGGTTACTAAACTATGATCGGAGCAGGAGTTAAGCGAAAGACTGCTTAAAGTTCATGTGTAGCATATGGTGCATTGTGAAAATTAGAGAAAAAAATGTTCCAGTTTAGGAGAATTATTAAGTAATTTTTGTTTTTTCGTGTGAGATGACGACCGAGGAGAGGTTATTGGGCCCTAGTTAATAAACTAGGCCAGAAGCATGGAGTAAACGAATGACTGCTTAAAGTACATGTGTAGCCTAGGGTGTATTGTGAAAATTAGAGAAAAAAAGGTTCTAGTTTAGGTAATATTTTTAAGTACTTTGTGTTTTATCGTGTGAGATGACGACCGAGGAGAGGTTATTGGGCCCTAGGTACTAAACTAGGCCAGAAGCATGGAGTAAACGAATGACTGCTTAAAGAACATGTGTAGCCTAAGGTGTATCGTGAAAATTAAGGAAAAATTATCTAGATTAGGAGATATTCTGAAGTACTTTGTGTTTTTTCGTGTGAGATGACGACCGAGTTGAGGTTATTGGGCCCTAGTTACTAAATTAGGCTAGAAAAATGCGATAAGCGACAAAATGCTTAAAGTATATGTGTAGCCTAGGGTGTATGGAAAAAATGTAGAGAAAAAAATGTTCCAGTTTCGGAGATATAATGAAGTACTTTGTGTTTTTTCGTGTGAGATGACGACCAGGGTGAGGTTATTGGGCCCTTGTTACTAAACTTGGCCTGGAGCATGGGGTAAGCGACAGACTGCCGAAATAATATGTGTAGCTCAGGGTGTATTGCGAAAATTAGAGAAAAAAATGTTACAGTTTAGTAGATATTGTGAAGTACTTAGTGTTTTTTCGTGTGAGATGACGACCGAGGTGAGGTTATTGGGCCTTAATTACTAAACTAGGCGAGGAGCATGGGGTAAGCGAAAGACTGCTTAAAGTACATGTGTAGCCCAGGGTGTATTGTGACATTTAGAGAAAAAAATATTCTAGTTAAGGAGATATATTGAAATTGTTAGAAAATCAGCTGAGTTATCGCTTTGCCATGGGCCAAGTTTAGTGTCGTGACGGAATCAGTTTTAATCGGCCCTGGCTACTAAACTAGGCAAGAAGCATTGCGTAAGCGAAAGAATACTGAAAGTATATGTGTAGCGTAGGGTGTATTGCGAAAATTAGAGAAAAAACTGGTCCATTTTAGGATTTATTGTGAAGGACTTTGTGTTTTTTCGTGTGAGATGACGACCGAGTTGAGGTTATTGGGCCCTGGTTACTAAACATGGCCAGGAGCATGGGGTAAGCGAAAGACTGCCGAAAGTATATGTGTAGCATAGGGTGTATTTCCGAAAATCAGAGAAAAAAATGTTTTAGTTTAGTAGATTTTGTGAAGTACATTGTGGTTTTTCGTGTGAGATGACGACCGAGGTGAGGTTATTGGGCATTTTTTACTAAACTAGGCCAGGAGCATGGGGTAAGCGAAAGACTGCCTAAAGTACATGTGTAGCCTAGGGTGTATTATGACATTTTGAGAAAAAAATATTCTAGTTAAAGAGATATATTGAAATTCTTAGAAAATCAGCTGAGTGAACCCGTTGCCGTGGGCCAAGTTCAGTGTCGTTCCGTAGTCACTTTTAATCGGTCCTTGCTACTAAACTAGGCAAGGAGCGTGAGATAAGCGAACTACTGCTTAACGTACACGTGTAGCCTAGGGTGTATTGTGAAAATTAGAGAAAAAAATGTTCTAGTTTAGCAGATATTCTGTAGTACTTTGTGTTTTTTCGTGTGAGAAGACGACCTAGTTGAGGTTATCGGGCCCTGGTTAATAAGTAGGCCAGAAGCATTATGTAAGCTAAAGACTGCTCAAGGTACATTTGTAGCCCAGGGTCTATTGCGAAAATTAAAAAAATAATTTTCTAGTTTAGGAGATATTGTGAAGTACATTGTGTTTTTTCGTGTGAGATGACGACCGAGATGAGGTTATTGGGCACTCTTTACTAAACTAGGCACGGAGCATGGGGTAAGTGAAAGACTGCTTAAAGAACATGTGTAGCTTAAGGTTTTTTTTGAAATTAAGAGAAAAAAATGTTCTAGTGTTGGAGATATTTTCAAATTCTTTGAAAATCAGCTGAGATAACCCTTTTCCGAGGGCCAAGTTCAGTGTCGTGTCGTAGTCACTTTTAATCTGCCCTGGCTACTATACTAAGCCAGGAGCATCGTGTAAGCGAAGACTGCCGAAAGTATAAGTGGTTTCTAGTGTGTAGTAAAAATGAAAGAAAAAAGTTTTTTAGTTTAGGAGATATTGTGAATTACTTTGTGTTTTTTCGTGTGAGATGACGACCGAGGTGAATTATTGGGCCCTGGTTACTAAACTACGCAAAGAGCATGAGTTAAGCGAAAGACTGCTTAAATTACATATATAACCTAAGGTGTATTGTGAAAATTAGGGAAAAAAATTTTCTAGTTTAGGAGATATTCTGAAGTACTTTGTGTTTTTTCGTGTGAGATGACGACCGAGGTAAGGTTATTGGGCCGTTGTTATTAAATTCGGTCAGCTGCATGGAATAAGCGAAAAACTACCGAAAGTATATGTGTAGCTTAGTGTGTATTGCGAAAAATAGAGAAAAAAATTTTCTAGTTTAGTAGAGATTGTGTAGTATTTTGTGTTTTTTCGGGTGAGATGACGACCGAAGTGAGGTTATTTGGCCCTTGTTACTAAACTAGGCACGGAGCAAATGGTTAGTTAAAGACTGCTTAAAGAACATATGTAGCTTAGGTTTTTTTTTGAAATTAAGAGAAAAAAATGTTCTAGTTTAGGAGATATTTTCAAATACTTAGAAAATCAGCTGAGAGAACCCTTTCCCGTGGGCAAAGTTCAGTGTCGTGTCGTAGTCACTTTTAATCCGCCCTGGCTAATAAACTAGGCCAGGAGCATGGGGTTAGCGAAAGACTGCGGAAAGTATATGTGGTTTCTAGTGTGTAGTAAAAATGAGAGAAAAACATTTTCCAGTTTAGGAGATATTGTGAACTACTTTGTGTTTTTTCGTGGGAGATGACGACCGAGGTGAATTTTTGGGCCCTGTTTACTAAACTACGGAAATAGAATGAGTTAAGCGAAAGACTGCTTAAAGTACAAGCCTAGCCTAGGGTGTATGGCGAAATTTAGAGTAAAAAATGTTGCAGTTTCGGAGATATTCTGAAGTGCTTTGTCTTTTTTGTGTGAGATGACGACCGAGGTAAGGTTATTGGGCCCTAATAACTAAATTAAGCCAGGAGCATGAGATAAGCAAAAAACTGCTGAAAGTATATGTTTAGCCTTGGGTGTATGGTGAAAATTAGAGAAAAAATGTTCTAGTTTAGTAGATATTGTGAAGTGCTTTGTGTTTTTTTGTGTGAGAAGACGACCTAGAGTAGGGTATCGGGCCCTGGTTAATAACTAGGCAAAAAGCATTATGTAAGCTAAAGACAGCTCAAGGTACATTGGTAGCCCAGGGTCTATTGCGAAAATTAGAAAAAAAAATTTCTAGTTTAGGAGATATTTTGAAGTACATTGTGTTTTTTCGTGTGAGATGACGACCGAGGTGAGGTTATTGGGCACTCTTTACTAAACTAGGCACGGAGCATGGGGTAAGTGAAAGACTGCTTAAAGGAAATGTGTAGCTTAGGGTGTTTTTTGAAATTAAGAGAAAAAAATATTCTAGTCTAGGAGATATTTTCAAATTCTTAGAAAATCAGCTGAGATAACCCTTTTCCGTGGGCCAAGTTCAGTGTCGTGTCGTAGTCACTTTTAATCTGCCCTGGCTACTAAACTAGGCCAGGAGCATCGGGTAAGCGAAGACTGCCGAAAGTATAAGTGGTTTCTAGTGAGTTGTAAAAATGAAAGAAAAAAATTTTCTAGTTTAGGAGATATTTTGAAGTACTTTGTGTTTTTTCGTATGAGATGACGACCTAGGTGAATTATTGGGCCCTGGTTACTAAACTACGCAAAGAGCTTGAGTTAAGCGAAGGACTGCTTAAAGTACATGTGTAGCCTAAGGTGTATTGTAAAAATTAGAGAAAAAAATGTTCTAGTTTGAGAGATATAAATTGAAATACTTTGTGTATTTTCGTGTGGGATGACAACCAAGGAGAGGTTATTGGGCCCTTGTTACTAAACTCGGCAAGCAGCATGGAATAAGCGAAAAACTACCGAAAGTATATGTGTAGCTTAGGGTGTATTTCGAAAATTAGAAAAAAAATGGTCCATTTTAGGAGATATTGTGAAGTACTTTTTGTTTATTCGTGTGAGATGACGACCGAGATAAGGTTATTGGGCCCTTGTTACTCAACTCGGCCAGCAGCATGGAATAAAAGAAAAACTACCGAATGTATATGTGTAGCCTAGGGTCTATTGCGAAAATTAGAAAAAAAAAATTTTCTAGTTTAGGAGATATTGTGAAGTACATTGTGTTTTTTCGTGTGAGATGACGACCAGGTGAGGTTATTGGGCCTTAATTACCAAACAAGGCCAGGAGCATGGGGTAAGCGAAAGACTGCTTAAAGTACATGTGTAGCCTAGGGTGTATTGTGAAGTTTAGAGAAAATAATATTCTAGTTAAGGAGATATATTGAAATTCTTAGAAAATCAATTGAGTGAACCCTTTGCCTTTGGCCAAGTTTAGTGTCGTGACGGAGTCAATTTTAATCGGCCCTGGCTACTAAACTTGGAAAAAAGCATTGCGTAGGCGAAATACTGCATAAAGAACATGTGTAGCCTAGGGTGTATTGAGAAAATTAGAGAGAAAAATTTTCTAAATTAGGAGATATTCTGAAGTACTTTGTGTTTTTTCGTGTGACATGACGACCTAGGTGAGATTATCGGGACCTAGATAATAACTAGGCCAGAAGCATGATGTAAGCGAAAGACTGCTCAACATACATCTGTAGCCTAGGGTGTATTGCGAAAATTAAGGAAAAAACTGGTCCATTTTAGGATTTATTGTGAAGGACTTTGTGTTTTTTCGTGTGAGATGACGACCGAGTTGAGGTTATTGGGCCCTGGTTACTAAACATGGCCAGGAGCATGGGGTAAGCGAAAGACTGCCGAAAGAATATGTGTAGCATAGGGTGTATTTCCGAAAAGTATGGAAAAAAATGTTCTAGAATAGTTAATTTTGTGAAGTACATTGTGGTTTTTCGTGTGAGATGACGACCGAGGTGAGGTTATTGGGCATTTTTTACTAAACTAGGCCAGGAGCATGGGGTAAGCGAAAGACTGCTAAAAGTTTATCTGTAGCCTAGGGTGTGTTATGACATTTTGAGAAAAAAATATTCTTGTTAAAGAGATATATTGAAATTCTTAGAATATCAGCTGAGTGAACCCTTTGCCGTGAGCCAAGTTCAGTGTCGTTCCGTAGTCACTTTTAATCGGTCCTTGCTACTAAACTAGGCAAGGAGCGTGAGATAAGCGAACTACTGCTTAACGTACACGTGTAGCCTAGGGTGTATTGTGAAAATTAGAGAAAAAAATGTTCTAGTTTAGCAGATATTCTGTAGTACTTTGTGTTTTTTCGTGTGAGAAGACGACCTAGTTGAGGTTATCGGGCCCTGGTTAATAACTAGGCCAAAAGCATTATGTAAGCTAAAGACTGCTCAAGGTACATTTGTAGCCTAGGGTCTATTGCGAAAATTAGAAGAAAAAATTTTCTAGTTTAGGAGATATTGTGAAGTACATTGTGTTTTTTCGTGTGAGATGACGACCGATGTGAGGTTATTAGGCGCTTGTTTCTAAACTTGGCCTGGAGCATGGGGTAAGCGAAAGACTGCTTAAAGTACATTTGTAGCTTAGTGTGTATTGCGAAAAATAGAGAAAAAAATTTTCTAGTTTAGTAGAGATTGTGTAGTATTTTGTGTTTTTTCTGGTGAGATGACGACCGAAGTGAGGTTATTTGGCCCTTGTTACTAAACTAGACGCGGAGCAAATGGTTAGTTAAAGACTGCTTAAAGAACATATGTAGCTTAGGGTTTTTTTTTGAAATGAAGAGAAAAAAATGTTCTAGGTTAGGAGATATTTTCAAAAACTTAGAAAATCAGCTGAGATAACCCTTTTCCGTGGGCCAATTTCAGTGTCGTGTCGTAGTCACTTTTAATCGGCCCTGGCTACTAAACTAGGCCAGGAGCATCGGGTAAGCGAAGACTGCCGAAAGTATAAGTGGTTTCAAGTGTGTAGTAAAAATGAAAGAAAAAATTTTTCTAGTTTAGGAGATATTGTGAAGTACTTTGTGTTTTTTCGTGTGAGATGACGACCGAGGTGAATTATTGGGTCCTGGCTACTATACTACGCAAAGAGCATGAGTTAAGCAAAAGACTGCTTAAAGTACATGTGTAGCCTAAGGTGTATTTTAAAAATTAGAGAAAAAAATGTTCTAGTTTAAGAGATATAAATTGAAATACTTTGTGTATTTTCGTGTGGGATGACGACCAAGGAGAGGTTATTGGGCCCTTGTTACTAAACTCGGCCAGCAGCATGGAATAAGCGAAAAACTACCGAAAGTATATGTGTAGCTTAGGGTGTATTTCGAAAATTAGAAAAAAAAATTTTCTAGTTTAGGAGATATTGTGAAGTACATTTGTTTTTTTCGTGTGAGATGACGACCGAGGTGAGGTTATTGGGCCTTAATTACTAAACAAGGCCAGGAGCATGGGGTAAGCGAAAGACTGCTTAAAGTACATGTGTAGCCTAGGGTGTATTGTGAAGTTTAGAGAAAAAAATATTCTAGTTAAGGAGATATATTGAAATTCTTAGAAAATCAATTGAGTGAACCCTTTGCCTTTGGCCAAGTTTAGTGTCGTGACGGAGTCAATTTTAATCGGCCCTGGCTACTAGACTTGGAAAAAAGCATTGCGTAAGCGAAATACTGCATAAAGAACATGTGTAGCGTAGGGTGTATTGCGAAAATTAGAGAAAAAACTGGTCCATTTTAGGATTTATTGTGAAGGACTTTGTGTTTTTTCGTGTGAGATGACGACCGAGTTGAGGTTATTGGGCCCTGGTTACTAAACATGGCCAGGAGCATGGGGTAAGCGAAAGACTGCCGAAAGTATATGTGTAGCATAGGGTGTATTTCCGAAAATCAGAGAAAAAAATGTTCTAGTTTAGTAGATTTTGTGAAGTACATTGTGGTTTTTCGTGTGAGATGACGACCGAGGTGAGGTTATTGGGCATTTTTTACTAAACTAGGCCAGGAGCATGGGGTAAGCGAAAGACTGCCTAAAGTACATGTGTAGCCTAGGGTGTATTATGACATTTTGAGAAAAAAATATTCTAGTTAAAGAGATATATTGAAATTCTTAGAAAATCAGCTGAGTGAACCCGTTGTCGTGGGCCAAGTTCAGTGTCGTTCCGTAGTCACTTTTAATCGGTCCTTGCTACTAAACTAGGCAAGGAGCGTGAGATAAGCGAACTACTGCTTAACGTACACGTGTAGCCTAGGGTGTATTGTGAAAATTAGAGAAAAAAATGTTCTAGTTTAGCAGATATTCTGTAGTACTTTGTGTTTTTTCGTGTGAGAAGACGACCTAGTTGAGGTTATCGGGCCCTGGTTAATTAGTAGTCCAGAAGCATTATGTAAGCTAAAGACTGCTCAAGGTACATTTGTAGCCCAGGGTCTATTGCGAAAATTAAAAAAATAATTTTCTAGTTTAGGAGATATTGTGAAGTACATTGTGTTTTTTCGTGTGAGATGACGACCGAGATGAGGTTATTGGGCACTCTTTACTAAACTAGGCACGGAGCATGGGGTAAGTGAAAGACTGCTTAAAGAACATGTGTAGCTTAAGGTTTTTTTGGAAATTAAGAGAAAAAAATGTTCTAGTGTTGGAGATATTTTCAAATTCTTTGAAAATCAGCTGAGATAACCCTTTTCCGTGGGCCAAGTTCAGTGTCGTGTCGTAGTCACTTTTAATCTGCCCTGGCTACTAAACTAGGCCAGGAGCATCGGGTAAGCGAAGACTGCCGAAAGCATAAGTGGTTTCTAGTGTGTAGTAAAAATGAAAGAAAAAAATTTTCTAGTTTAGGAGATATTGTGAAGTACTTTGTGTTTTTTCGTGTGAGATGACGAACGAGGTGAATTATTGGGCCCTGGTTACTAAACTACGCAAAGAGGTTGAGTAAGCGAAAGACTGCTTAAAGTACATGTGTAGCCTAAAGTGTATTGTGAAAATAAGGGAAAAAGATAGGAGATATTCTGAAGTACTTTGTGTTTTTTCTTGTTAGATGACGACCGATGTGAGGTTATTGGGCGCTTGTTTCTAAACTTGGCCTGGAGCATGGGGTAAGCGAAACACTGCCGAAAGTATTTGTGTAGCATAGGCTGTATTTCCGAAAAGTAGAGAAAAAAATGTTCTAGTTTGGTAGATTTTGAGATGTTCTTTGTGTTTTTCGTGTGATATGACGACCGAGGTGAGGTTATTGGGCCTTTTTTACTAAACTAGGCCAGGAGCGTGGAGTTAGCGAAAGACTTCTTAAAGTACATGTGTAGCCTAGGGTGTAGTGTGACATTTAGAGAAAAAAATATTCTAGTTAAGGAGATATATTGAAATTCTTAGATAATCAGCTAAGGGAATCCTTTGCCGTGGGCCATGTTCAGTGTCGTTCCGTAGTCACTTTTAATCGGTCCTGGCTACTAATCTAGCCAAGGAGCGTTAGATAAGCGAACTACTGCTTAACGTACATGTGTAGCCTAGGGAGTATGGCGAAATTTAGAGAAAAAAATGTTCCAGTTTCTGAGATATTCTGAAGTACTTTGTGTTTTTTCGTGTGAGATGACGACAAAGGTGAGGTTATTGGGCCCTTGTTACTAAACTCGGCCAGCATTATAGGATAAGCGAAAAAATACCGAAAGTATATGTGGTGTCTAGTGTGTAGTAAAAATGAAAGAAAAACTCTTCTAGTTATGGAGATATTGTGAAGTACTTTGTGTTTTTTCGTGTGAGATGACGACCGAGTTGAGGTTATTGGGCACTTGTTACTAAACTTGGCCTGGAGCATGGGGTAAGCGAAAGACTGCCGAAAGAATATGTGTAGGTCAGGGTGTATTGCAAAAATTAGAGAAAAAAATGTTACAGTTTAGTAGATTTTGTGAAGTACTTTGTGTTTTTTCGTGTGAGATGACGACCGAGGTGAGGTTATTAGGCCCTGGTTACTAAACTTGGCCAGGAGCTTGGGGTAAGCGAAAGACTGCCGAAAGTATATGTGTAGCTTAGGGTGTATATCGAAAATTAAAGAAAAAAATGTTCCAGTTTAGGAGATATTCTGAATTGCTTTGTGTTTTTTCGTGTGTAATGACGACTGAGGTAAGGTTATTGGGCCCTAGTTACTTAATTAAGCAAGTAGCATGAGATAAGCGAAAATTTGCTGAAAGAATATGTGTAGCCAAGGGTGTATGGTGAAAATTAGAGAGAAAAATGTTCCAGTTTCGCAGATATTGTGAAGTACTTTTCGTATTTTCGTGTGAGATGACGACCGAGGTGAGGTTATTGGGCCCTGGTTACTAAACTTGGCCAGGAGCTTGGGGTAAGCGAAAGACTGCCGAAAGTATATGTGTAGCTTAGGGTGTATATCGAAAATTAAAGAAAAAAATGTTCCAGTTTAGGAGATATTGTGAAGTACTTTGTGTTTTTTCGTGTGAGATGACGACCGAGGTGAGGTTTTTAGGCTCTAGTTACTAAATTAAGCCAGGAGCATGAGATAAGAAAAAAACTGCTGAAAGTATATGTGTAGCCTTGGGAGTATGGTGAAAATTAGAGAAAAAAAAGTTCCAGTTTCGGAGATATTGTGAAGTACTTTGAGTATTTTCTTGTGAGATGACGACCAAGGTGAGATTATTGGGCCCTTGTTACTAAACTCGGCAAGCAGCATAGGGTAAGCGAAAGACTGCCGAAAGTATTTGTGTAGCATAAGGTGTATTTCCGAAAACTAGAGAAAAAAATGTTCTAGTTTAGTAGATTTTGTGAAGTACTTTGTGTTTTTTCGTGTGATATGACGACCGAGGTGAGGTTATTGGGCCTTTTTTACTAAACTAGGCCAGGAGCGTGGAGTTAGCGAAATACTTCTTAAAGTACATGTGTAGCCTAGGGTGTATTGTGAAAAATAAAGAAGATAATGTTCTAGTTTAAGAGATATTGTGAAATACTTTGTGTTTTTTCGTTTGAGATGACGACCGAGGTGAGGTTCTTTTGTCCTGGTTACTAAACTAGGCCAGGAGCATGAAGTAATTGAAAGAATTCTTAAAAAAAAGTGTAGCCTATGGTGTATTGTGAAAATTAGAGAAAACATTGTTCAAATTTAGGAGATATTGTGAAGTACTTCGCGTTTTTTCGTGTGAGTTGACGACCGAGGGGAGGTTATTGGGCCATGGTTACTAAACTAGGCAAGGAGCGTGAAATAAGCGAAATACTTCTTAAAGTACATGTGTAGCCTAGGGTGTATTGTGAAAAATAAAGAAGATAATGTTCTAGTTTAAGAGATATTGTGAAATACTTTGTGTTTTTTCGTTTGAGATGACGACCGAGGTGAGGTTCTTGTGTCCTGGTTACTAAACTAGGCCAGGAGCATGAAGTAATTGAAAGAATTCTTAAAAAAAGTGTAGCCTATGGTGTATTGTGAAAATTAGAGAAAACATTGTTCAAATTTAGGAGATATTGTGAAGTACTTCGCGTTTTTTCGTGTAACAGTACGACCGAGGTGAGGTTATTGGGCCCTAGTTACTAAACCTGGCAAGGAGCATGACGTAAGCGAAAGAATGCTGAAAATACATGTGTAGCCTATGGTGTAGAGTGAAAATTAGAGAAAAAAATGTTCCGGTTTAGGAGATATTGTGAAGTATTTTGTGTTTTTTCGTGTGAGATGACGACCGAGGTGAGGGTATTGGGCCATGGTTACTAAACTAGGCAAGGAGCGTGAAATAAGCGAACTACTGCTTAACGTACATCTTTAGCCTAGGGTTTATTGTGAAAATTAGAGAGAAATATGTTCCAGTTTAGGAGATATTTTTAAGTACTTTGTGTTTTTTCGTGTGAGATGACGACCGAGGTGAGGTCATTGGGCCCACTTTACTAACTTGGCACGGAGCAAGTGGTAAGTGAAAGACTGCTTAAAGAACATGTGTAGCTTGAGGTTTTTTTTGAAATTAAGAGAAAAAAATGATCTTGTTTAGGAGATATTTTCAAATTCTTAGAAAATAAGCTGAGATAACCCTTTCCCTTGGGCCAAGTTCAGTGCCGTGTCGTAGTCACTTTTAATCGGCCCTGGCTACTAAACTAGGCCAGGAGCATGGGGTTAGCGAAAGACTGCCGAAAGTATATGTGGTTTCTAGTGTTTAGTAAAAATGAAAGAAAAACATTTTCTAGTTTAGGAGATATTGTGAAGTACTTTGTGTTTTTTCGTGTGAGATGACGAACGAGGTGAATTATTGGGCCCTGGTTACTAAACTACGCAAAGAGGTTGAGTAAGCGAAAGACTGCTTAAAGTACATGTGTAGCCTAAAGTGTATTGTGAAAATAAGGGAAAAAAATTTTCTAGTTTAGGAGATATTCTGAAGTACTTTGTGTTTTTTCTTGTGAGATGACGACCGATGTGAGGTTATTGGGCGCTTGTTTCTAAACTTGGCCTGGAGCATGGGGTAAGCGAAACACTGCCGAAAGTATTTGTGTAGCATAGGCTGTATTTCCGAAAAGTAGAGAAAAAAATGTTCTAGTTTAGTAGATTTTGAGATGTTCTTTGTGTTTTTCGTGTGATATGACGACCGAGGTGAGGTTATTGGGCCTTTTTTACTAAACTAGGCCAGGAGCGTGGAGTTAGCGAAAGACTTCTTAAAGTACATGTGTAGCCTAGGGTGTAGTGTGACATTTAGAGAAAAAAATATTCTAGTTAAGGAGATATATTGAAATTCTTAGATAATCAGCTAAGGGAATCCTTTGCCGTGGGCCATGTTCAGTGTCGTTCCGTAGTCACTTTTAATCGGTCCTGGCTACTAATCTAGCCAAGGAGCGTTAGATAAGCGAACTACTGCTTAACGTACATGTGTAGCCTAGGGAGTTGGGCGAAATTTAGAGAAAAAAATGTTCCAGTTTCTGAGATATTCTGAAGTACTTTGTGTTTTTTCGTGTGAGATGACGACAAAGGTGAGGTTATTGGGCCCTTGTTACTAAACTCGGCCAGCATTATAGGATAAGCGAAAAAATACCGAAAGTATATGTGGTGTCTAGTGTGTAGTAAAAATGAAAGAAAAACTCTTCTAGTTATGGAGATATTGTGAAGTACTTTGTGTTTTTTCGTGTGAGATGACGACCGAGTTGAGGTTATTGGGCCCTTGTTACTAAACTTGGCCTGGAGCATGGGGTAAGCGAAAGACTGCCGAAAGAATATGTGTAGGTCAGGGTGTATTGAAAAAATTAGAGAAAAAAATGTTACAGTTTAGTAGATTTTGTGAAGTACTTTGTGTTTTTTCGTGTGAGATGACGACCGAGGTGAGGTTATTGGGCCCTGGTTACTAAACTTGGCCAGGAGCTTGGGGTAAGCGAAAGACTGCCGAAAGTATATGTGTAGCTTAGGGTGTATATCGAAAATTAAAGAAAAAAATGTTCCAGTTTAGGAGATATTCTGAATTGCTTTGTGTTTTTTCGTGTGAGATGACGACCGAGGTGAGGTTTTTAGGCTCTAGTTACTTAATTAAGCAAGTAGCATGAGATAAGCAAAAAACTGCTGAAAGTATATGTGTAGCCTTGGGTGTATGGTGAAAATTAGAGAAAAAAAAGTTCCAGTTTCGGAGATATTGTGAAGTACTTTGAGTATTTTCTTGTGAGATGACGACCAAGGTGAGATTATTGGGCCCTTGTTACTAAACTCGGCAAGCAGCATAGGGTAAGCGAAAGACTGCCGAAAGTATTTGTGTAGCATAAGGTGTATTTCCGAAAAGTAGAGAAAAAAATGTTCTAGTTTAGTAGATTTTGTGAAGTACTTTGTGTTTTTTCGTGTGATATGACGACCGAGGTGAGGTTATTGGGCCTTTTTTACTAAACTAGGCCAGGAGCGTGGAGTTAGCGAAATACTTCTTAAAGTACATGTGTAGCCTAGGGTGTATTGTGAAAAATAAAGAAGATAATGTTCTAGTTTAAGAGATATTGTGAAATACTTTGTGTTTTTTCGTTTGAGATGACGACCGAGGTGAGGTTCTTGTGTCCTGGTTACTAAACTAGGCCAGGAGCATGAAGTAATTGAAAGAATTCTTAAAAAAAAAGTGTAGCCTATGGTGTATTGTGAAAATTAGAGAAAACATTGTTCAAATTTAGGAGATATTGTGAAGTACTTCGCGTTTTTTCGTGTGAGTTGACGACCGAGGTGAGGTTATTGGGCCCTGTTTACTTATCTAGGCCAGGAGCATAAGCTAAGCGAAAGACTGCTTAATGTACATGTGTAGCCTAGGGTGTATGGTGAAAATTAGAGAAAAAAGTTTTCCAGTTTCGGAGATATTGTAAAGTACTTTGTTTATTTTCGTGTGAGATTACGACCAAGGTGAGTTTATTGGGACCTTGCTACTAAACTCGGCCAGCGGTATGGGATAAGCGAAAAACTGCCGATGGTTTTTCTGTCGCCTAGGGTGTATTTCGAAAATTAGAGAAAAAAATGGTCTAGTTTAGGAGATATTGTGAAGTACTTTATGTTTTTTTGTGTGAGATGACGTCCGAGGTGAGGTTGTTGGGCCCTGGTTACCAAACTCTGCCAGAAGCATGTGGTAAGCGAAAGACTGCCGAAAGTATATGTGTAGCTTAGGGTGTATTGCGAAAATTAGAGAAAAAAATGTTCTAGTTTAGTAGATATTGTGAAGTGCGCTGTGTTTTTTTGTGTGAGATGACGACCGAGGTGAGGTTATTGGGCCCTAATTACTAAACTAGGAAGGGAGCATGGGCTAAGCGAAAGACTGCTAAAATTACATGTGTAGCCTAGGGTGTAGTGAGAAAATTAGAGAAAAAAATGTTCTAGTTAAGGAGATATATTGAAATTCTTAGAAAATCAGCTGAGTCAACCCTTTGCCGTGGGCCAAGTTTAGGGTCGTGTCGTAGTTAATTTTAATCGGCCCTAGCTTTTAAACTAGGCCAGAAGCATGGCGTAAGCGAAAGACTGCTGAAAGTACATGTGTAGCCTTGATTGAATTGTGAAAATTAGAGAAAAAAATGTTCCAGTTTAGGAGATATTGTGAAGTACTTTGTGTTTTTTCGTGTAACAGTACGACCGAGGTGAGGTTATTGGGCCCTAGTTACTAAACTAGGCAAGGAGCATGACGTAAGCGAAAGAATGCTGAAAATACATGTGTAGCCTATGGTGTAGTGTGAAAATTAGAGAAAAAAATGTTCCAGTTTAGGAGATATTGTGAAGTATTTTGTGTTTTTTCGTGTGAGATGACGACCGAGGTGAGGGTATTGGGCCATGGTTACTAAACTAGGCAAGGAGCGTGAAATAAGCGAACTACTGCTTAACGTACATCTTTAGCCTAGGGTTTATTGTGAAAATTAGAGAGAAATATGTTCCAGTTTAGGAGATATTTTGAAGTACTTTGTGTTTTTTCGTGTGAGATTACGACCGAGGTGATGTCATTGGGCCCTGGATACTAAACAAGGCCAGGAGCATAAGGTAAGCGAAAGACTGCTTAAAGTACATGTGTAGACTAGTAGGTGTTGTGAAATTTAGAGTAAAAAATGTTCTAGTTAAGGAGATATTTTGAAATTCTTAGAAAATCAGCTAAGATAACCTTTTCCGGTGGGCCAAGTTTAGTGTCGTGTCGTAGTTACCTTTAATCGGCCCTGGCTATTGAACTAGGCCAGGAGCATGGGGTAAGTTAAAGACTGCCGAAAGTATATGTTGTGTCTAGTATGTAGTAAAAATGAAAGAAAAACTGTTCTAGTTAAGGAGATATTGTGAAGTACTTTGTTTTTTTTCGTGTGAGATGACGAACGAGGTAAGGTTATTGGGCCCTGGTTACTAAACTAGGATCGGAGCAGGAGGTAAGCGAAAGACTGCTAAAAGTACATGTGTAGCCAATGATGTATTGTGAAAATTAGAGAAAAATATGTTTCAGTTTAGGAGATATTCTGAAGTACTTTGTGTTTTTTCGTATGAGAAGACGACCGAGGTGAGGTTTTTGGGCCCTAGTTACTTAATTAAGCAAGGACCATGAAATAAGCAAAAAACTGCTGAAAGTATGTGTAGCCTTGGGTGTATGGTGAAAATTAGAAAAAAAAGTTCCAGTTTCGGAGATTATGTGAAGTACTTTGTGTATTTTCGTGTGAGATGACGACAAAGGTGAGATTATTGGGCCCTTGTTACTAAACTTGGCAAGCAGCATGGCATAAGCGAAAAACTGGAGAAGGTTTATGTGTAGCCTAGGTAGTATTTCGAAAATTAGAGAAAAAAAAGTTCTAGTTTAGGAGATATTGTGAAGTACTTTGTGTTTTTTCGTGTGAGATGACGACCGAGGTGAGGTTTTTAGGCTCTAGTTACTAAATTAAGGCAGGAGCATGAGATAAGCAAAAAACTGCTGAAAGTATATGTGTAGCCTTGGGTGTATGGTGAAAATTAGAGAAAAAAAAGTTCCAGTTTCGGAGATATTGTGAAGTACTCTGAGTATTTTCTTGTGAGATGACGACCAAGGTGAGATTATTGGGCCCTTGTTACTAAACTCGGCAAGCAGCATAGGGTAAGCGAAAGACTGCCGAAAGTATTTGTGTAGCATAAGGTGTATTTCCGAAAACTAGAGAAAAAAATGTTCTAGTTTAGTAGATTTTGTGAAGTACTTTGTGTTTTTTCGTGTGATATGACGACCGAGGTGAGGTTATTGGGCCTTTTTTACTAAACTAGGCCAGGAGCGTGGAGTTAGCGAAATACTTCTTAAAGTACATGTGTAGCCTATGGTGTATTGTGAAAATTAGAGAAAACATTGTTCAAATTTAGGAGATATTGTGAAGCACTTTGCGTTTTTTCGTGTGAGTTGACGACCGAGGTGAGGTAATTGGGCCATGGTTACTAAACTAGGCAAGGAGCGTGAAATAAGCGAACTACTGCTTAACGTGCATGTGTAGCCTAGGGTTAATTGCAAAAATTAGAGAAAAAAAGGTTTTAGTTTAGGAGATATTTTTAAGTACTTTGTGTTTTGTCTTGTGAGATGACGACCGAGGTGAGGTTATTGGGCCCTGGTTACTTATCTAGGCCAGGAGCATAAGCTAAGCGAAAGACTGCTTAATGTACATGTGTAGCCTAGGGTGTATGGTGAAAATTAGAGAAAAAAGTTTTCCAGTTTCGGAGATATTGTAAAGTACTTTGTTTATTTTCGTGTGAGATTACGACCAAGGTGAGTTCATTGGGACCTTGTTACTAAACTCGGCCAGCGGCATGGGATAAGCGAAAAACTGCCGATGGTTTTTCTGTAGCCTAGGGTGTATTCGAAAATTAGAGAAAAAAATGGTCTAGTTTAGGAGATATTGTGAAGTACTTTATGTTTTTTTGTGTGAGATGACTTCCGAGGTGAGGTTGTTGGGCCCTGGTTACCAAACTCTGCCAGAAGCATGTGGTAAGCGAAAGACTGCCGAAAGTATATGTGTAGCTTAGGGTGTATTGCGAAAATTAGAGAAAAAAATGTTCTAGTTTAGTAGATATTGTGAAGTGCGCTGTGTTTTTTTGTGTGAGATGACGACCGAGGTGAGGTTATTGGGCCCTAATTACTAAACTAGGAAGGGAGCATGGGCTAAGCGAAAGACTGCTAAAATTACATGTGTAGCCTAGGGTGTAGTGTGAAAATTAGAGAAAAAAATGTTCTAGTTAAGGAGATATATTGAAATTCTTAGAAAATCAGCTGAGTCAACCCTTTGCCGTGGGCCAAGTTTAGGGTCGTGTCGTAGTTAATTTTAATCGGCCCTAGCTTTTAAACTAGGCCAGAAGCATGGCGTAAGCGAAAGACTGCTGAAAGTACATGTGTAGCCTTGATTGTATTGTGAAAATTAGAGAAAAAAATGTTCCAGTTTAGGAGATATTGTGAAGTACTTTGTGTTTTTTCGTGTAACAGTACGACCGAGGTGAGGTTATTGGGCCCTAGTTACTAAACTAGGCAAGGAGCATGACGTAAGCGAAAGAATGCTGAAAATACATGTGTAGCCTATGGTGTAGAGTGAAAATTAGAGAAAAAATGTTCCAGTTTAGGAGATATTGTGAAGTATTTTGTGTTTTTTCGTGTGAGATGACGACCGAGGTGAGGGTATTGGGCCATGGTTACTAAACTAGGCAAGGAGCGTGAAATAAGCGAACTACTGCTTAACGTACATCTTTAGCCTAGGGTTTATTGTGAAAATTAGAGAGAAATATGTTCCAGTTTAGGAGATATTTTTAAGTACTTTGTGTTTTTTCGTGTGAGATGACGACCGAGGTGAGGTCATTGGGCCCACTTTACTAACTTGGCACGGAGCAAGTGGTAAGTGAAAGACTGCTTAAAGAACATGTGTAGCTTGAGGTTTTTTTTGAAATTAAGAGAAAAAAATGATCTTGTTTAGGAGATATTTTCAAATTCTTAGAAAATAAGCTGAGATAACCCTTTCCCTTGGGCCAAGTTTAGTGTCGTGTCGTAGTTACCTTTAATCGGCCCTGGCTATTGAACTAGGTCAGGAGCATGGGGTAAGTTAAAGACTGCCGAAAGTATATGTTGTGTCTAGTATGTAGTAAAAATGAAAGTAAAACTGTTCTAGTTAAGGAGATATTGTGAAGTACTTTGTTTTTTTTCGTGTGAGATGACGAACGAGGTAAGGTTATTGGGCCCTGGTTACTAAACTAGGATCGGAGCAGGAGGTAAGCGAAAGACTGCTAAAAGTAAATGTGTAGCCAATGATGTATTGTGCAAATTAGAGAAAAATATGTTTCAGTTTAGGAGATATTCTGAAGTACTTTGTGTTTTTTCGTATGAGAAGACGACCGAGGTGAGGTTATTGGGCCCTAGTTACTTAATTAAGCAAGGACCATGAAATAAGCAAAAAACTGCTGAAAGTATGTGTAGCCTTGGGTGTATGGTGAAAATTAGAAAAAAAAGTTCCATTTTCGGAGATTATGTGAAGTACATTGTGTATTTTCGTGTGAGATGACGACAAAGGTGAGATTATTGGGCCCTTGTTAATAAACTCGGCCAGCAGCATGGGGTAAGCGAAAGACTGCCGAAAGTATATGTGTAGCCTTGGGTGTATTTCGAAAATTAGAGAAAGAAATGTTTTAGTTTATTATATTTTGTGAACTGCTTTTTGTTTTTTCGTGTAAGAGTACGACCGAGGTGAGGTTATTGGGCCCTATTTACTAAACTAGGCAAGGAGCATGGGGTAAGCAAAAGACCGCTTACAATACATGTGTATCGTAGGGTGTATATTGAAATTTAGAAAAAAAAAGTTCTAGATAAGGAGATATTGTGAAGTACTTTGTGTTTTTTCGTGTGAGATGACGACTGAGGTGAGGTTAATTAGCCCTAATTACGAAGCTAGGCCAGGAGCATGGGGTAAGCGAAAGACTGCTTAAAGAACATGTGTAGCTTAGGGTGTTTATTGAAATTTAGAGAAAAAAATTCTCTAGTTAAGGAGATATATTGAAATTCTTAAAAAATCAGCTGAGTTAACCCTTTGCCGTGGGCCAAGTTCAGTGTAGTGTGGTAGTCACTTTTAATTTGCCCTGGCTACTAAACTAGGCCAGGGGCATGGGGTAAGCGAGAGACTGCTTAAAGTACATGTGTAGCCTAAGGTGTATTGCGAAAATTAGAATAAAAAAATTTTCTAGTTTTGGAGATATTTTGAAACTCTTAGAAAATCAGCTAAGTTAACCCTTTGCTGTGGGCCAAGTTCAGTGTCGTGTCGTAGTCACTTTTAATCGGCCCTGGCTACTAAACTAGGCCAGGAGCATGGGGTAAGCGAAAGACTGCCGAAGGTATATGTGGTGTTTAGTGTGTATTGTAAAAATTAGACAAAAAAATGTTTTAGTTTAGGAGATATTTTGAGGTAGTTTGTGTTTTTTCGTGTGAGATGACGACCGAGGTGAGGTTATTGGGCCCTGGTTACTATACTAGGCTTGGAGCATGGCGTAAGCGAAAGACTGCTTAAAATACATGTGTAGCCTAGGGTGTATTGTGAAAATTAGGGAAAAATATGTTCTAGTTTAGGAGATATGGTGAAGTACTTTGTTTTTTTTCGTGTGTGATGACGACCGATTTGAGGTTATTGGGCCCTTGTTACTAAACTAGCCCAAGAGCATGGGGTATGCGAAAGACTGCCGAAAGTATATGTGGTGCCTAGTGTGTTCTGTAAAATTTAGAGAATAAAATGTTCTAGTTTAGTAGATATTTTTATGTAATTTCTTGTTTTTGGTATGAAAGGCGTCCCTTTGGACTGCACTTGGCCCTGGATGCTACATTAGCGTATGGATGAGTGTTTTATGCCTATACCGTGATAGAGCAGGGATTGCCGAGTGTTTTTGGTGATTTTCAAGAAAAGTACTTTTCATGTTCAGCAGATATTGTCGAAAACGTTTTCGTTAGGACCTCATAGTTTTTGCTATGAAAGGCGACCTCCCGCTTGGGCTAACTTCAGTTTAGAGTTCTTTCTAGGGCCCTATATCGTTTACTACATAATTCATCCCGGCCATACAATTTCAAGTGGTTACAGGGAGTATTACTGAGGTTAGTATGTCCGTTGTAGTCGGATTATTGCAATGGTTTAGGGGATTTACTTAGTTACGTCGTGCAAAAATATTTACGTTGGTATGACTGAAAAATCCAGAGCTGCAACGGCCGGTTGATAGTCGTGGGCTAGCTCCTCGTGGGCCAAGTTCAGGAAAGTCTTAAGATTATAAAAATAAGTCTTGGTCGTGTACACTGTCCACTAGATAACATTAGATATTAAATTACAAGATATGGTAGTTAGCTTATTGATTGGCCTATTGACTTTCCCATCGTAGTAAAAACTTTAGCTTTGAACGCACATTATAAGATTATAGCCGGTTTTTCTTGTTGAATTTCCCCCGGTGCCAGCATGAACCAACGCCACGCACGTTAACTTACCACAATAGCCACTGAGGTGAATTCCGTCCAACGGAAAAAGCGGGAGATGGAAACCCTTAAGGAAGATTAATTATGCTTAACTGTAGCGAAGATGATTACATGATACTGAAATTATAACGGAGTTCATGAAAGTAAGATGCAAAGAAAAAAGGTAGAAAAAATAAAACGAATTTTAGATAGGCTGCCGGAGTAGAATCCTTTTTACTTAAAGGAAAGAGCGAGTGGTATCCAATATGGCTCCAAGGGCTCAGTTTTTCAATGGACACATCTCCAAGCACTAAGAGAAATGCATTTAGCGAGTATCCTCTTCGGATGATGCGCAATAATTTACCGATATATTAAAATTGTAATATATTAATGAATACCGATAATAAAAAAAGGAAAAGGTATCCAATGATGCCATCTAAAAACCTTTTCTCTAATTCCATTGTCACTGCTCAAGCCATCAGAAAAAGGAGACGGGGAAGCAGTGAAGGAGCAGGAAAACTTTGAAATAGAGGGAAAAGTGCGCAGGAAATTGGGCAAAAATAATAAAAAAATTAAACTGTTAGTAAAGATAATAATAATAATAATAATGATGATGATGATGATGATAATAATAATGATGATAATAATAATAATAAAAATAATAATAATAATAATAATAATAATAATAATAATAATAATAATAATAATAATAATAATAATAATAATAATAATAATAATAATAATAATAATAATAATAATAATATTAATAATAATAATAATAATAATAATAATAATAATAATAATAATAATAATAATAATAATAATAATAATAATAATAATAATAATAATAATAATAATAATAATAATAATAATAATAATAATAATAATAATAATAATAATAATAATAATAATAATAATAATAATAATAATAATAATAATAATAATAATAATAATAATAGTTTATTCATTTTGAAAAATGGTACAACCATAATAAATGTCGTCAATATTAATATTATTTAACATAGAAACATAAGTTCTAAAATGTGATGAAGATTGTTTTAAAACAATTCTTTCAATGAGCAAGGTGGTTTAGCAAATAACCAGGTATATACCCTATTCTTGAGACTCTCGATACCGTCTGATTTCAACTGAGAAGGCATATGTTCATTATATGAAATGTGTTATAAATTTTTAGTTATGAATCCCGAAACCGATTGATGATGAAGGGTACATTTCTCAAAAACAATTGTCTACTCTGCGACGTTAGGGAATAAAAGAGGGATCGTATAACATATAACACATTGTACATTGTAGAACCAACGCGATTATTAACTGTCATCATGGGACAGGTTCAGTGTCATGTCGTAGCCACGGTTGCTGGCCCTGGATCCTAAACTAGGCCATAAACATGAGGTTACTGTGTCTTTAATGATAAAAAAGAGAGTGCTGAGTTTTTAAGGTGATTTTTTAGAAAATGAAGGCTCCAGTTCAGGTGATATTGTTAAGTACTTCCTTATTTTTGGTGTGAAACGACGAATCTGGTGACAATAATGGGCCCTAGATCCTAAACTAGACAATAAGCATTGTACAATTGAATGCCTACTGATAGAGTAAGTTACAATTAGTGTTTATGCCAAATTGTAGGAAAAAATGACTTACTTTAGGACATATGGTCGTTTTCTTTCACTGTTAAAGACGAGTTGCCGCTTCGGCTAGTTAAGTTAAGTTATATTTCTAAGACCTTATATCATCAACTACGTTATTATTACCGGTCTGGAAAACCGGTTTGCAACTGCTACTGATTGCAGGGAGTAACACTGAGTATCATATGTCCATGGATTGAGATTGATTAAATGGTTTAGAAGTTTTTTTTAGTAACTATGTGCAAAATGATGTACGTTGGCCATGCTGAAAAATCCACTGCTTCCCCGCCCGTGTGTAGTCAAGGGCCAGCTCTCCGTGGTCTAAATTCAGTAAGGTTCAATAATTTGAAGTTTCCTCGCGAATCGACAGACTGTCTCACGAGGTAATTTGGGGTTTGATTTAGGTGTGAATTAACGGAAACCAAAAAATAAGGAGTTTACCGGAACTCAGAATTTAACCCAAGACTTTATTATGCAAAGTGACACCTTCGACAATTACACATTACCAGAGAAATGCGATCCCAACAGAGGGACTCACCAAGCTCTGTCGTGGGTCCCTGATTTCCTCCTCCAAACCTGGAAGTTACAGTTATCCGTCAAACATTATCATTATGTGCGATGATAGGTTAGGTTACGCAGGCATTGGTCAATGGTACAGTGGTTACTAGCCTCAGTTGCCATCCTCGTGGGGCCAACACTCCCTCAGTTTGCACCATCATAACCAACAACTATTATTTTGCAATAAATTAACCAAAAGAGTTAAGTAAAAACAGGTAAAGTTAAATTAACAATATAGTTATTCAAAAAGGGTTCTCGAATAACTTCGCGGATATTTTCGATTTCATCAAAGTTTTGTCATAACTAATTTTGTTTAACGAGATCGATAGTATATGCGGCGACATACAAATTTAGTTAATGCCAACACTGTGCTCTTTAATTTTGCATTTTTGATACTTTTCTTACATTTTAATTCGTAGTTTGAGCAATATGGGAGATAATATGCTTAAAAAAATACGTTAATCTTTAAAATAAATCCAGGACAGGACAAAATTATGGATGCGGGATAAATGTAACCATTTCAAATAAATGATAAAGAATTTGCGAAACATTACGATTCTATATTATAATTCTTGGGTGATAAAAATTTGCACAAAATCGACAGCTGCCGTACTTCCTCTTTTATTATTTTGACATTTAGATCTGATTATCTAGATATACTCTAAAGACTGCCGCCCAATGTTTAGCTATTATTTATAGATACTTCTTCAATTTGAAAGAATTTACGTTTGACAGATTTTTTTACATAAAAATATTGTCATTGCGCAAAAATGGCAAGAGGAAATGGACTGTCTTCTCGGCTTGTATATCCTTATCCTGGGTTGTTTGAAGCCAGGATTTGTCCTTAAAAATGATCGAAGTTAATATCGAGTCTTATGCAGGACCGGGGTTTCACGGATCGACTCCTAGAGAACGATGCGGAACACCCGATTATGATTTCTAGACAAATGTCCATAAGGTCATAATAATTTTTGAAATAGGTGTTCGAGGCCTACATATGAATGTTTGATAATATTTCAAGCGACAATGTTGCTTTCAGTAATTAAGTTGAGGTAATATAATCTCCGAAAATACCAGCGACCGCTAAGGAGACATGCGTGAAAGTTTGGGTGACTACGAATGAAAATTTCACTTTTCATTAATTTGGAACTTAACCAAAATGATACAGGAACCTGTCTTTTAGGCTAATGAAACCACGTTTGGAGAAGTTGAAACCAGGTTAATACTTCAAAATTTTCGCATTAATTGTCGAGTCTGGCATGGGGGTAGGAAGAAAAGCGACAATTATAATTCAGGTAATATTGGTGCTATAATATAAACTTAGCGAGCACCGGCGATCCCTCGGAATGTTTTGCCAAAGACCGGAAAAAATCGCAAACTTTAAAATTTTGGATTAGCAAAAAAGGTTTTTAGGTGTTTAAGGCTTAAATAACAGAGTTCTCTGATATTCGAGCTCAGAATTGACCTTTGAAAAAAAATCCGAAACTTAGACCGAGACCGAATAAATGGCGGGCCATCGACGGCTCAACTACTGGGCAAGTCTATTCTTGTCTGCCTGTATAATGTGGACAATAAATAGCATTATTAGAGGGTTATAACTTATCCCATTCATATACTTTCTACCGATTAGCATTCTACCCAATCCGGACGGACATTTCAAAAATATAATAGGCTATATACTTTCACTTACCCCTGGAACGCGGGTACACGGCGGGTGGCGTCACTCCAATTTCGGGATTGTTTTATGGGATTCCAATCTTGTGTACCCATATTTACGCGCGTACCTATCAATTTCTCCGGTGCTCCCCATTTAACTGTGGGCTCATATGTATGGGTTAAACGATTACTTGAATCTATCAGTTCGGCAGTCCACTTTCTAATTCTGAGGCAATTACCGGCCTAGTATTCTTTATTAGGGCACCTAATTATATCCCATGGTTGGCTGGAAAACTACACGATTTAAATCGATGTAATACGTGAAATTTAGCCCTGAGTCTTTGATAATCTTAATATTCTCACCCCATATCTGTATTAAATGTTCGTTGTATTGTGTCCTTGGGTACATGATTTTCACGACCCTTGCGGCATTTCTCAGTGACCTATTCAGATCTGTAATTAATTATTTTGAAAGGGATCCCACATGCGAAACGCATGTCCAAAGTCAGGCCTTACGAAAGGAAAATATTATCATAGAGTCGTTCACTTTCCCATCGCTACACCTTTCGACTATACCCTTCACGAATGCTATGTTTTATAGCGCCCCTCCTCAATTAGTGGGTGTATGTTTTCCACAAGAAAAATTCAATGCAATGGTCAACCGAAAGTATTATACCTCATCTGCAACGCTAATCTGAGCTCATACTAGTGTGTATGTCAATAAGTTTGGTTTTTAAAATATTGTTTAAAGAATACCTGAACGTAGGTTTTTCGTATTTATTTCTAGACTCTAGTTTTTACACTAACTTTGAATTTTGTTCCAGTCACGTTTTAGTAAATCAGACCTGCAGTTAAAACTACATAACTTCCCGGGCGCAGCCACCAGGGCGTGGGTAGGTGGGTGTTAGGTCACCACCCGTAAATGAGAACAAAACCGCATGAAAAAAGAACACATACATGTCACACTATACCCACAATGGCATATAGATTAAAAAAGTAAATGAGGGTAAAGGAAAAGGGGTAACCGTGGCTTCCTTAAGGGTTCGCAATAAAAAGATTCATACTGACAGTGAGGGAGAAGCCAACATTCTAAATGTTTTCTTTCAAAGCGTTCTCCCGAAGGATATTGCCACCGCCTATCTCCAAGAAACAACACATACTGAACCTATGGCAAATTAACAGCGGACGAACAAGGAATTTCCATATTGCACAAAGAGATTAAGCCCAAGAAATCCACGGGTCCCGAAAATATACAAGCTATGGTAAGAAAACCTTTAGCTCTAAAATTGCTCCGTACCTCGAAGCTATATTTCATCATTCACTCATGGAGTGCGAAGTCCAGAATAGTTGGATAACCGCGCAAATAACCCCTATTTTTAGAATTGGTGATAGGGGAGATCTTAGTAATTACTGATCCATATCTGTCACTTCTATGAGTTGAAACATCTTAAGGGACATAATTTTGAGTTCCATACTGAGATGCCTTAATAATATTAACTTTTTTAGTAACTATCAAGAAGGATTCAGTAAGACCCGCTCACGCGAAACCCAATTAGGCATATTCAAACATGACTTACTTATATCGGAGGGGGGCTTAAGAGGTTGGCAAGTGGTAGCATTCTTTTTAGATTTTCAAAAGGTATTTGATAAGGTTCACAAGGTGGACCCATTCGCAAAATAAAGGTCGCAGGGATGAACAAAGACGCAATAAAATCGGTTGAAGACCTTCTTTCAGAGCGGGAACAGAGGATACTCTTTGACGCCGCTAGTTCCGAAAAGGTACAAGTGATCTCGGGGGTACCTCAAGGAAGTTAAATTGGGCCGTTGTTTTTCTTGGCTTTTGTTAACGATTTGACACAAAAAATGCTTACGATGAAAGGAAAACCATCCAAGTTGACTAAAATTTCGTCGGCAAAGAGTGCTGTGCGTCTTTTTATGTCAGCGGTGTTATTATGAATGTGTATAAGAATAGATAGATAGTGGTCTTAATTTGGGTGAATTTGAGACCTAAAGGCCCCTTCCTTAGAGAAATAGTAGTGGTCTAATGACGTATCCCTATTGGATGACGGGTGTTACTTTCACATAACTAGAGCTTGGGCCATACATTACTACCCTTTGTTGGAGGTCCTGAAAAAATCTATAATTCAGTCCATGATAATTTCAATTATTCTGTACCAAGCAATTAGTTAATCAAATTAGCGGGCGAGAACTTACCATGGCCCATTTTCAAAATCAAAGAATATCGTATCTACTTATTTCAATTCTTTCCTCAGATTTAGAACGTTGAATATGATAAATCCCAACTGCAATTCAACGGATTTCTTCAAATGAGAAAAAATTGGACTTTTCACAGATTTATTTGTAACGTGCAATACCTTTCAGTTATGAGAACCATCTTGAGGTACAAGACAAGACGCATATTATGATATCATCATATTCATGCCTGTTAATAATAATGCTATGATGTTACTGAAATAATATGATCAAAGACAACATCGATTAATAATAATAGGGTGGATTAACGGTATTGGTCGGTAACTACCGGATTTTTATACATTTCCGCTTTTAAAATAAGTTTTTCTGTTGACTATTTTTTAGCCTAGTGGAGGGATACCTTCTGAAATAGATTTGTTAAGTATGCATCAAATAAATTGCTTCTCTGGTCCCGATGATTAATTTCTTTTAATGTGTAGGAGCTTTTTTCCTGATTCCTTCGAGCGTAATTCAAACTTCATCCATCAATGTTATAGATGTGACGGGGCCTTCACTGGGGCCCTCTCCGTCATTGAGATACACGCTTTTAAAAAATGATTTAAAAAATCCGGGTTATGGATCCCGTCTTCTTGTACAACACCATTGTTGCCCAGGAAGAAGACTCAATGGCGTGACGTGTTCCCTTCAATGCTTTTGCGTACGGCTTGAATATTTTAGGGTCACCCTTCAAGTTATGGGAAAAAATCTTTCTTTTAGAGTTTATTAAGGCGCTCATCATTAGTTTCTTTTTACCCCTAGGATGAATAAAATATATTTATCGTGCACTTTCTAATTTCGTTCTCGAGCCGTCTATTGTATTTTTTAGTGCAATTACATTTTTTGGTTTAAAATTCATAGAATCTCACTCTTATAACACCGTGGTTCATCAATATCGCTTTTCTTTTTAGTAGGGCTATATGTCTCTATACAATGCCTATTTAATACCAAAGAATGCCTCCTCCAAGCCTCAGAGCTTTCGTAATGTGTAACAGTAAGCTTTTCTAAGACACGCGGCATGACCTTGAAAATACCCTCCAAAAATACTTCAACCTTTTGTTTGGGTTTAACGTGCTTTTTACCAAAACGGATAGTTCAATGGCAATTGCTTTGAGGTCACGTTTTCCTTCAGTCAAGTGAAACATAAAAGTTTTGTCTTTAACAACCTCACCGCCGCCAGAGTGAGCGAATCAGTTGAAGCTTGGAAGGGAGAGGCTTTTATAGGTGGTAGAAAAGTTGGACGGAGAAAGGGGTTGACGAGACGAGAGGAGTGGGGGGAGACCGGCGGAGGGCAGCATAGTCCCATTAACGTTTTGGAATATCGCGGTAGGAAAATTGAAGATTCCGTGAAACACATGCCCTGGAAAAGGATTGCAGCTGCACACGTTAACTAATGAAAAAAGGGGCAATCTCACATACAAGCGATTGGGTGAGGAATGGTAAATTAAACGGATGTGAAATTCCAATTTCAGAAGGTTCGTCAATGGGCATGTACAAATCAAATGTCAACTACTTATAACCGCAACAAAAGGAGCTCCTGGAAACGGCAGATTTTTTCATTAGCATCCCGATCCATACTTGAAGTGCTTTGTGGGGGTCGCTTTCAGTGAGTTCGCCACCCTTCGAATGGGACGTTCGTGTGAAAATGAACAGACACCGTAAGTAGAACACGTGTAATTAAACCTGATACTAGCAGCAAAAACAAGGACACAGAACTGATAATTCGCAATTCGGTTATTTTGAACACCGAATTCGGTTTAGTGAGACACTATGATGCCATGATGTGCCTCGATGACGGGACTCTATTTGACGGAATCATGTGCAGTTTCTACTTCACTTAAAATTATATTTTTTATTAGAAAAATGCAGCAGATTCACTGGTTTCATTAAAAGAAACAATTTTCACCCTTGGCCAAGAATAACCCAACAAAATTATGAGCATAAAGTTGGATAGCAGAGAACGGAAGCATTAGTGTGCTATTTTAGCGATACAATAGTGAAAGTGTTAAATTATGCATCAAGTGAAAAGAGATATAATCAACGCATTCTTACAACCTTAGTTTTTCCCAACAACGAAACTTCTATCTCATACCTTGAGATGCTTAACGCGGAATGCAAAACATACTGTTAACTAACAAATGTTTGCAGTTGGAGCGGAGATGTAATCAACGAATATAGAACTTCTTCGTTTTCTTAAAATCATTTCAAAGTATACACCTTGTCATGGATTATCATCTGTGGAAAACACGTGTAAAATGGGCTCTTTTTATATTCCACGGATAAATACATAAAATCTGAGGATTAAAAGAGAGAAAAATGATTGAACTTCTTACCCGAATGATGATGGCCAACCCATTGCTCCGATGAGACAGGAAGGAGAACCCTTGCGCTGACACTCGTGGCATCCTTCACTCACCAAGACGTAAAAGAAGTTTAAAGGAATGCGTCGAACGCAAGAGAGGGCGTTTGATAGGGGGTGAAGGGATGGAGGCGATATGGTTAAACGGGAGGAATGGTTGTAATAGCGTCGAAGGAATGGAACGGGAGGGTATAGGAGGGGATGGGAGTACGAGAGGGGTGGCGCACAGTTTCGTAGGGGGTGGCGAACGCAAGTGAAGAAGGGGCGAGTCGGTCGGCCGTGGTTTGAGTTCGGGGATATAAGGGATAGGGGTTAAAGAAAGATCACGTGGGAATGCGAAGGCTAGGATCGGATCGGCGAATCGGAGAAATCTGCCCGGGGACGGACCACAGGGTGAAGGAGTCGTCTGGAGGCGGGGTTAAGGAGGAAAGACGTTCGTACCACCGTACGTCGGCCGAAAAGAAGTTGAAAGTGCAAAATATCAAGTATGGGGAATGCGGTTGCGAAAATCTTTGAAAATTGGAAATAATGGTAGTTACGCGCATTGGTTGGGGCGAAGAAATGAAAACAAGGCTTGGAAACATTATGAATAGTTCTTTTTACATGTGTGGTTTTTTTAATGTGTACAAGGGGAAAAATCCGAAAGATCGCGTTAGCCGAAAACGTTGTAAATATAAAATTAGGCGGAAAACATTAGCGAAGGTTATTTTGACAAAAAAAGGTTTTAAATCGGTAATTATACTTAGAAGGAGCCTTGGCTACCACGGCGTACGCCTTCATAACCTCGGAAGGAATTTTTAATAGTTAATGTTACATTTGTCTTCTTTTTAATGTGCCAAGGGAGCTTCGTTTAATTTACGTTGAACTTTCGTAAGGAAAAAAGAAGTTACTATTCCCAGATAGCGTTATCCTCATCGAAACGGCTTTCATGTAAAGGAATAGGTGGCGTTCATATTATCGACCGTGTTTGTCACCGGTGACAGACGGGAATCGGTCTGGATTAGTAGGTTCTCCACAAGCCATTACATATACTTTGCGTTGGACAACCATTACATTTACGAGAATTTTTAGGCCTTGGGATTTTTTTTCTTCGTACATACATTCACGGTGCGAAGTTTCAACGTTTTACTTCCATGGATAAAAGTTTTTATTTTTAAATTCGGTTTTTACGTAATTTTGATAACCAAAATGCAAAGCGTCGTAATTGCCTTCTCACCGCACGTGGAAACAAGTAACCAGCGCTTAAAACGACCGATGTCTCTACCAAGGATCACAAGTAATATTGCGGACATTTTTAGACTGAAAGTAATGGTCCAAGTATTATTAATATACATATGTGACGTTCCCACTTATACGTAGCATTTCTCATGTATAATTATTCTGACCAAAATTAATAAAATGGTATCATACTTTATTTAAACACAATATCTTTGAAAAAAGTAACATATTGTTGCCATTAAACATGTGTTACGATATCAGCCGGGATTGGACGCTGTAAATTGATGCAAGGGTGCGTCGTACGTAATTTTTATTGCAAGCACTATTTTCCATGTTTTCATGTCCAAGATTACGTGATGTAAATCAGTAACGGTGGAAACCTTCGAATGGACCTAGGTTTCCATACCAAAGACGCAAGATGATTCCCCGCAAGTTTCGCGAAAAAGCCATCCCGGCACTGCGGGGGAAAAAAATTGTTTCCTAAAAATACTTTAAATAGGAAAATTTTCCGAACATCGCCTCATTGCAAGGCGACCAAATTTTCATATAATTCATGAAAAACTTTTAAAAAGCCCTTGGAGGAGAAAACAAAGATGTAAATTAATACACGTAATTTCTCATCCCTGCACTGCCGGGGGAGAAATGTGTTTCCAAAAATTAATTATATTTTTGAAAACTTTTGCAACAACGACATATTGCAAAGGTAGAGAGGCGTGCAAATTATTACTTAATGCAGTAAAATTTAAAAAAACCAATGGAGGAACATATAAAGGTGGAATTTTAAACGCGAAATTTCTTATCCCGGGACGGCGGGAGTAAAAAATTAATGTTTCCAAAAAATACGCATAAATTAAAAAATTATCTCAACACCGAGCGATTGCAAAGGAATGCAGGCGACCAAAATTTCATTTAAGGAATTAAAAGCTTTTATAAAACCCTTGGAGGATAAAGAAAGACGGAAATTGAAACGCTCAATTTCTCATCCCGGCACTACGGCGGAAAAATTTTGTTTGCAAAAACTGCATATAATTATGAAAAGTTCCCCAACACCGACTGATTGCAAAGGTAGATGGGCAATTAAATTTTCGTTTAATACATTTAAAGCTTCTGAAAAAACCCTTGGAGGAAAAACCGAAGACGGAAATTGAAACGCGAAATTTCTCATCCCGGCACTGCGGGGAAAAATTTCGTAAGTGCAGTTTACCCCGTTACTGCAGGTGAAGTTTGAATAATTTTTCCAAGTCTTCGGAATCACTCTATTTCCATGATGTGTCCATTAATTTTTTTTGCCATTTCCTTTTGGAAACAAAAAAAACAGGTTATGGGCGTTAAAATTTTCACTAAGTTATTTTCATCCCGTGAATGCGGGTGATTTGCGAATGAGAAAAAAATTTCGAAGTATTTTTCCGCCCGCACATGCGGGGGAGTTTCGGAAAAAAATTGAAACTGCAGTCCTAGCTTCAATGGGGTCTCGCTGTTATTGCAAGACGAATCCCCCAAGCTAGGGCTGAGTCTGTAGAGATCGCAGCGTGGCAGCTGCGGGGAAAATTTTCTAAGTGCAATTCACCCCGTCAATGCGGGTGAGGTTTGATTAAAATTTCCAAGTCTTCGGTATCACTCTATTTCCATGATGTGCCAATAAATTCTTTTTTCCATTTCCTTAAGAGGCCCCACCAAGTTCCTCCTCCGGACCGCCCTACCGATGACCATCTTTTTGGGTGACTCGTCTAGCTTGAGTGCAAACCTCCGCAGTGGTTGTTGAGACCGCGGTAGAACCGCGAACTGGTGATGCGTGGATTGGCTGCGGAACCCTCGCTCTTAGACTCCCCTGTATTTCCCTCATGGGGATCCTTGTGGTTTTTTGCCGTAAAAACGGTACACCACCTGTAATAATGATTTCCATGCTTTATATTGCTCTCAAAATCTATAAGTATGGCTATTACTTCTGAATAAATTCTAACGGGGAAACTTAAAAATAAAAAGACATTTGGTATTACTAACAATAACAAGCTTAGAGCTACTTTACAAATATACAACAATACAGATGTATTACTGCCACTTTAGAGGTTGTGGCAAGAATTGTGTTCTCTTCACCAATAAAGCACTATCTAGATCCATAAAGCATGCAAGCATGTTTAGACTTGAATTAAGCGTATCTACTGATATGCCCGTAAATACGCTCTCGTCGCTAAACCGAGCTCTTTTAGGTGAGCCCTAGTCTCCTTGGTAGGGACTCCCCGGGCCGCCACTACTATCGGTAACACTTTGCCTACTATTGCCTCGAACATTGCTTTGGCTTGGGGTAATCCTTCTTTCTCTCCCAAGCCTTCGGGGGCTCTTATTCTTAGACCGCGGGCAAGGTCCCGTATGCGGTCGTCGACTCTGCTTGCCGCTTTTATGGACTGAGTCATTAGGTCCTCTGATTCCTTCAGACGAAGCATCGACCTCATGCTTGAGAGCGGGATTGCGTAACGCAACCGAGACATACCTAGCCCACCGTCCCTCCGTCGTGCGTAGAATACATTAATGTGGTGGTGGAGTTAGGCAGGTGGTAAATCTCTCGGTCAACGTTACGCAGACTAAGTTCTAACCTTTCCAGGGCTGCGACCGATGGTTCTCCCGCACTTAGTCTATAAAGGAATTTGGGAATAATATAGGAGGGTATGAGATATAATTCCTCGCTTGGTTTTCATGCGAGGCTCCCTGCTCTTTCAACACTGCTTTCCAGACATTTAGCAGTGGCTCGGTAGTCCATCCCGTAGCATGGGCTTCCCGGCATTCCCAAAAAATTGACCGATTTTTCTGCATCGGTTTCAGGGATGAATGTGTCCCCAATCATTAATATGGGGTCCTTAACAGCATAGGCTTTCCTGAGCTTACGGATTGAAAAACAGGTAGATTTGCTCAAATTAGGTCTAATGCCTAAAGCATCGAGATACTCAATTACGGCATTTATTAACAGTTGGCATTCGTGCGGGTCTTGACCTAGTCGGGTCAGGTCGTCGGCTAAAGCTAGTTCAGGGAGTTTCCCAGATGGAACAACTGCTCCCAGGCCAGAATTCTCCAACCTATCGAGCAGTGGGTCTGACACCACATTGAACAAGAGCGGAGAGAGGGGGTCCCCCAGCTAGACACCCCTGCGGATGTCAAGCCGGATACCCCTCCCGAAGCCCCCGATCTCCGTGGAAGACCCCGTGCACATGTCTGCGACTAGTCGCTGTACGTGTGTGAGCACTCCCTTGGATCTTAATGCTTTTAGGATCGCAGTGTTTGGCACCGAGTCGAACGCCTTGGGGGCCTCCAACAAAGCTACCGTGGATCCGCCCTTCACCTTGGCTTGTTTCGCTACCTTGCGTAGGAGGAAGGAGTTCGAGAAACATCCATTTTCCGAAACAAAACCCTTCTGTCTCGCGGAGAGAGTCACCGTCCTGCCCAATCTTTCGGCTATGAGGCCGGAGTACAATCTCGAAACGAGTGAAGAAATCGTTATCGGTCGCCAACTTTCCGGTAACCTCGTACCGAACCCGTCCTTGGGAAAGAGGGTGGTCCTGTTTCTGTTCCACTCTTTTGGGAAGAACCTTGTCCCAAGCAGTAAGTGGAAGAGCTTCGCTAATACCTTCGATATGCCCAGGAAACTCACCAAATTGTGTTTCATTATTCCATCCAGGCCAGCTGCGGTCCCCGGACGGGTTGCTATCAATCGTGTCCTCACCTACTTAGGGCACAAGTAATCGAAATTACCGTGGATCGATTTTACTCTGGATTCACCTAGGACCAGGTGGTCCTCTACAGCTTTCCCCCAGAGTCCCTCGTAAAGGCTCCGCACCGCGTGGGCGGGCGGTTGCTCGTCCTCGTCACCTCCCTGCCAAAACGAGTCTAATCGATCCGAAACAACCAGTCCGGCTAGTCTTCTCGGACAATGCTCAAACATACTACCTTGATCAAACATTTCCCTGAATTTATTCAGAAAATTAAAAATACAAGTTTATTCATCTAAATCTATATTGTCCCCTTCAAAGTAATCCCTATCGACTGCAACACACTTATGCCAGCGCTTGATCCAATCCTCGAAACATTTTTTATATTCGGTTTTCGGTATGTCCATCAGTGCTTCCTGCGATTTTTCCATTACTTCCTCTCGGCTGCTAAAACGCGTTCCCCGTAATGGTTTTTTAACTCGATTGAACAGAAAGAAGTCACAGGGATCCAAATCAGGTGAATTCGGTAGCTGTTGGATGGTATTTGTTGCATTTTTCGTCAAAAAATTACGAATAATGATAGCACTGTGCTCTTTGTTTACTTTCTGGCCTCCTGGCAAAAATTCATGATGCACTACACCGTTGTAATCCATGAAAACCGTCAGCATTGCCTTCTTTTTTGACTGAAAACGACGTGGTTTTTTTGGTCTCGGCTCATTTGGTGAACGCCAATCACTTGCCTGATGTCTGGATTGCGTGTCGTACTCATAAACCCACGTCTCGTCTCCAGTAATGATCCTTTTGATGAATGTGGGATCGGATTCAGCCTCGCAAATCATGTCTTTTGCGACGTCAACACGGTCTCTTTTTTGCATGAAATTGAGGTCTTTTGGAACCAACTTTGCTGCTACACGACGGAAACCCAAATCATTAACCACAATGTCTTGGGCGGATCCATAGGCAATGTTCAAGTCCTCCGCTATTTCTCTGATGGTTAATTTGCGGTTTTTGACCAACATTTCTTTTACTTTATCAATTTTTTCACCGACTTTCGATGTCGATGGTCTGCCACTGCGTTCATCATCTTCGATTGACTCACGACCACTTCTGAACCGCTCGTGCCACTGGTAAACGACCGTTTTTTTTAGAGAATCGTTGCCGAAACACTTTTCCAACATTTCCAACGTCCGTGCGCCACTAAATCCGTTTTTTACGCAAAATTTAATACAAGTTCGTTGTTGCAAATTTAAATCCATTTCTGCAATTGTAAAAAATCGCCAACACACACAGAGATAGATGTACTCTTGGCTACGTAACTTTTGAAAATGTCAAGTTATGACACTAAGATTTAAAGGGAATATCAACAACAGATGTACCAATTTAACAAAAAAAACAGAACTCAAATCGGAACGATGGGAGCGCCACACGGTGGTTATTCCGGGAACTTTTTGATCAAAGTAGTATCAGAGCTCCTCGCGTAGACAAATCTTTTTCGCTTGCTACTCTTTGCCGCTTTTTCGTTCCTCGGAGGGCCCCTTCTCCAGAACTTACTGCTTTGACTTTTTGCTCGGCGTGGGCATTTTGTCTCTTCCTCGTCTCCGTCTGGAATCAACGCCGGGAGCAGCCAATCGGTCGCAAAATTCTAAATCAATTGATGGATCCGCTCTTCGGCCAATCCTAGGATGCTCTGGATAGGATGCCTTCTAATGCGCTACACAATTCAGCTGCCTTTTCCACTTAGAGCGTGCCAATGTCGAGCGCTTTCTGAACGATCCCCCTCTGCCAGTTGCGCAAATCTCCTCGCGGATTGTGCGGAAACTGACGAGGGTTCTTCTCCGTCAAGTCCGGGTGAGTTGGTTCGATGCAAGCCGAGTTCATCTCGATATCAGAGACCTGCCCAAGTTTTTCTACTTCTGCCTATCCGAGATCTGAGCATCCTGGAGGCTTTTTCATACTTCGCTTTTCTCCGTCCCCGATAGAAGCTTCTGTCAAACACAGTTTTCGCTCCCTACCGAGCATGGCCCGCCTTTGTGTACGCACCCGGGCCGGAGTTTTCCACCCTAAAGCCGCAGAAATGCGAATGTTCACGCGGCTGCCTCCAGAGAATTCCTTGATCAAAACGGAGACCTTCGAACACTCCTCCTCGGTCCAACAATAATCCTTACGTGTCGATTCTTTAAGAACCTTTGGAACTAGGCACGATCGGAGACGCTTCTCATTTCCAAATGCGGGAAGCGCATTGCGTTCATGAGATCTAATCCCCGAGCCGTTGGGAAACACCTCGGACATCCTTCACAACGAAATTCTTTTTCAACCGGCCCCCTGGCGCCACTCAATTGCGCTTTGCAGTGCGGATGGTTGCATGCAACGGATTGGTAAGATAGAGAGTCATAGTTACTCCCGCCGTTTACCCGCAGTTGCTTGAATTTCTTCACTTTGACATTCAGAGCACTGCATGGTAACACTTCATGCTAACTAAACCTCTTACACAAATTTACTATTTTACGACACTGTTTTTCATATTTCAATAACTTTTCCATATATTCTTATTTAGTATCGATTTAAGCAAAACTGTTATCATTTCTAATTACCCTTTCCCCATTGCATTATTTCATGTTCACCATTTTCTTACTTTATATCCCTTTCCTATTCTTATCTTTTAAGCCCTCTCGTATTTTCCTACTTGCTCCAGGTATCACTTCTCTAATTCCTTCCATCAGTCGTTTATTATTTCATTCATTATTCCAATTTTTGTTTAAAAATATTTTTTAAATCATTTACACTAACACCATGATCCTTCATATTTTCTTGCCGGTTTCATTTTTAACCGAACTACAACTAATGTTGTGAGGGATTATCATTGGAAGCATATTGGGTATGATCAAAGAAGGTAATTTTCAAAAACCGAATCTACAGGGAATAGGCGAAAAATTAGTTTCTTTCATTTGCTCCACCATTTTACCCTTTATTCTTTTCCTTTCACTAGTGCATGGAAGATTTCATGTTAATTTCCTATTTAGAATTATGATAGCTGTAGATTCAAATGTCAGGTTCACCTTCAATTTCCAATTCTTTCTTCATTACCTGAGAATTTTCCGTTTCTATTCAAGTTATTTCTTTCCCTCTCATTTTTATTGTCCAAAGTTACACCTGAAAATTTTTTATAACCCCCATTGATACTAATCCTTTTTTTTCCTTATATACTTTTAAGATACTTCTGCTAGGTTATATAACATACTCCCAACGTCTAACATTGTTACATACCATTTCATTTAAAACAAAATATCTCGTGAAAATTACTCACCAAAGTTGCCACTTTTATCAACATCGATGTTTTCTCAATTCCTTTGTTCCTTCCCAGGTACTTTGTCCTTTCCGGTCAGAACTTTTCATTGAAAGTCACTTAGGAGTAACATTCCTTTCATTAATATATTCCATCGCGTTTAAATGTACTGGCCGTCATGCACATCTTTATTGTCTGCTTTTTTTAAAAGGCTTCTTCTTACCAGGAATCACTTTTTCCTATCGTCAATTGTTCGGCGATTGGACTACCTTGCAAACTTAGTGATTCATTTACTCACTCGAGTCAGTTTCAGCGTCTCACCTCAATGACTCGTTCACTTGAGTGATTCTTTGCATTAGCAATGAACCACTGTAGGCTGCATAATCCCGACATTTAAAGAATAGCACTAAATGAACGACTCTGCATATAAACAGAGAAAGAAATATGAAGGCCACCGGACCGATGTTGACACCTTTTTATTATTTTTATTTAATTATTACATTGTTGCAGTCTCACTGGGTAATCTCCAAGTTACTCATCATTTTAAGTATTTTTCAGATGTATTAAATTAGCCCCAAAGATACGTCTCCGTAGTCTCCATGTATCAATGGGGAGGCCTTATTTTCCCCTTCAAAGAACTCCCCTTGGAACCTCACCTATACCAGCACTATTTTCGTTTTTCAACACAATCTGGAAAGCCTTTCATCCGAATGGTCACCCGAGCTGCCTTATCGCATTCTTTCCGTTTTCTCAATGTCGACGTCAATTTCGTAACACCGTTGCACTTACGCAATTGCTCTAAGCTGCAACAAATGACTCTTGAATAAGAACAGCTTACAAAATCGTCCATCCTATTTCTGACTTTATAGCAACGCGTAGTTCCTCTTCTTTTCCGTGAGTTTAATTATTAAAGTTTGGTATCAAGAATGCCCCGAAAATAACAGGAACTCTAGGCATTTATCTAGAAAGATACATAAAATCTGGATTTTTCTTTTCCACACAGCAGGCAGAATTATATATTTTACTTAGGCATTGTATATTATTATTCATTCTAATTAAAAATTCAAGGTATCGATTTTTAATTGCATATTTTGTTCCAGCTGATTTTATTTCTACTTCATAATAGTGCATATTTTTGTTTTATCATGTCCTCAATTATTCATTTCAATCACATCTAGTCTTTCTTAAGAATTATGTTTCTCTATATATTTCCTCTTAAATTTTCCCTGTTGGAGACTTACACTTTGCCATAGCCATACAATTAAAATAACCCTAAATAGCCAAGCTGTGACACCATCAGTACATGTTATCCCTTAATACATGCTCATAATGAATGATGAACCCTTAAATTATGGTTGATGCTAATACTATCAAAATGAATGTTACTTGATTAAATGAGATTTTCAAATTATAAGACTACTTTAAATGATACTTGCCGAAAGTCACTACTGAGGTATTTTCAAAGAAAATTAACTCAAATATTTCAAAGTAACTGGTTAAAAAAAGGCCATGCATGATGCTTATCCCATTACCTTTTAACTTATAAGTTTGCAATGAACATAAAACCTCCAGGGATAAGTTTTTTCACTCAAAACACTTTCTTAATTACCAAAACTGAGTATAATCCAAAAATATGGTCTTTCACCTATCTTCAAATATTTTTCTCTACATAATTCCTGAAATTATGCCTCTTTTGGAGCCTTCTGTCGTATCCTACTTATGAAATACATATAGTAAAATGTCTCTATCCGTCTATATCATCAGTCCCAGTTATCCTAAATGATTTCTCAAAATGCATAATAAAACCTTGGTTTATGACTTATCTAATCCTAATTATGTCATATTTTAAAAAAACCATCTTCTAGCTGACTTATTACTTGAAACATTTTATCAGAAAATAAAAACTTGTGACGGTTTTTATGCAACTGGTTGAAAATAGATTCTTTGGTTATGCTAATACTAATCTTTCTTAACATAAAGGCTAACAAGAACTCATATTTTTTTATCCAAAAACAGGCTATTTCAATCAATAACACATTTTCACTCTGATGAAAATATTCCCAAATTATACAAAACGCCTCCAAACAAGTTTCACTGATGCACAGAAAAATTACACTTGTTATAGTATTACAAAATTGCGTTATTAATTTCTATCTCACGCAACCTTCCTAGAAATGATGTCCAAAGATTAGGAAATTTTGAAAAGCGCTCAGCAAAAAAAAACAAAAACATATGTGCAAAAGCATATGCATGCAACTAGGTAACCCATTGCAGAAGTAAAATCACAAACTCCTCATGAGTCTCTTGTAGAATAAAAGACATGGTCTTATCACTCGTATGTTCAACTAAATAGCTCTTCAAGAGCCACACAGGTTAGATATGATGAAAACCTTACAGATGCGCTCCAATTTCAAAATATATGAACATAACCTCACATAATATTCATGAAGTAATCTTTCAATACGCCTAAAGAAACTTTTATCTAGGGTTCGTTGAAATAAGACAATTTATACACAAATATCCTTTACAGATACCATTACTTCATCACAGAATACACTGTAGAGGTCTCATTGATAGATGTCACTGAAATATATCTGATAACCATTGAAGGTATTCGGAAAGATATACCTTCTGAAAACATATTCCAAATATCGTCACTTCCATTAGCATGAACTTGTTCACAAATCGTCGCATATATTTTCCTTCCCATTCACAAACTACCCATAAATTTGGTTGAATAGTTAATTCCATTGTCATTTTCTTGTAACCCTACTTGTACAATATTATATAAGTGACTTCGCAAATAAACAGAAAAAGAAAGACCAAGGCAACTGGCCTGCAATATAAAAATATGCTATGGTCGTGTACGCTTTCCACTAGATAACATTAGATATTAAATTACAAGATATGGTAGACAGCTGATTGATTGGCCTAATGACACTCCCATCGTAGTAAAAATATTTAGCATTGAACGCACATTATAAGAAGATAGCCGGTTATTTTTTGTTGAATTTCCCCCGGTGCCAACATAAACCAACGCCACGCACGTTAACTTACAACAATAGCCATTGAGGTGTATCGGATTAAGCGGGAGACGGAAACCCTTAGGGAAGATTAAGTATGCTTAACTGTAACGAAGATGATAACATGCTGCTGAAATTATAACGGAGTTATTAAAGGAAGACGCAAAGAAAAAAGGTAGAAAAAATAAAACCAATTTTAGATAGGCTGCCGGAGTAGATCCCTTTCTAATTAAAGGAAAGAGCGAGCGGTATCCCATATGGCTCCAGGGGCTCAGTTTTTCGCTCGATACATCTCCAAGCACTAAGAGAAATGCATTTAGCAAGTATCCTCTTCGGATGATGCGCAATAATTTGCCGATATATTAAAATCGTAATTTAATAATGAATACCGATAATAAAAAAAGCAAAAGCTATCCAATGATGCCATCTAAAAACTTTTCCTCTAATTCCATTCTCACTGCTCAAGCCATCAGAAAAAGAAGACACGGCAGCAGTGAAGGATCAGAAAAAGCTGTGAAAAAGAGGGAAATATGCGCAGGAAATGGGGCAAATATAATAAAAAATCAAACTATTAGTAGTAGTAGTAGTAATATTAGTAATAATAATAATAATAATAATAATAATAATAATGATAATAATAATAATAATAATAATAATAATAATAATAATAATAATAATAATAATAATAATAATAATAATAATAATAATAATAATAATAATACTAATAATAATAATAATAATAATAATAATTTATTCATTTTGAAAAATGGTACAACCATATTAAATGTCGTCAATATTAATTTTATTTAACATAGAAACATAAGTTCTAAAATGTGATGAAGATTGTTTTAAAACAATTCATTCAATGAGCAAGGTGGGTTAGCAAATAACCAGGTATATACCCTATTCTTGAGACTCTCGATACTGTCTGATTTCAACTAAGAAGGCATATGTTCATTATATGAAATGTGTTATAAATTTTTATTTATGAATCCCGAAACCGATTGATGATGAAGGGTACATTTCTCAAAAACAATTGTCTACTCTGCGACGTAAGGGAATAAAAGAGGGATCGTATAACATATAGTACATTGTAGAACCAACGCGATTATTAACTGTCATCGTGGGCCAGGTTCAGTATTATGTCGTAGTCACGGTTGCTGGCCCTGGATCCTAAACTAGGCCATAAACATAAGGTTACTGTGTACCTAATGATAAAAAAGAGAGTACTGAGTTTTTATGGTGATTTTTTAGAAAATGAAGACTTTCAGAAGAAGTTCAGGTGATATTGTTTAGTACTTTCTTATTCTTCGTGTGAAACGACGACTCTGGTGACAATAGCCCTAGATCCTAAACTAGGCAATAAGCATTGTATAATTTAATGCCTGCTGATAGAATATGTTATAATTATTGTTTATGGCAAATTGTAGGAAAAACATGTCTTAGTTTGGGAGATATTGTCTAAAACGTTTTCTTTCGCTATTAAAGACGAGTTGCCGCTTCGGCTAGTTAAGTTAAGTTATATTTCTAAGACCTTATATCATCAACTACGTAGTTAATACCGGTGGGAATACCGGTTTGCAATTGCTACTTATTACAGGGAGTAACACTGAGAATTATATGTCTAATGTATTGAGATTGATTTAATGGTTTAGAAGATCTGCTTAGTAACTATGTGCAAAATGATGTACGTTGGCCATGCTGAAAAATCCACTGCTTCCCCGCCCGTGTGTAGTCAAGGGCCAGCTCTCCGTGGTCTAAATTCAGTGAAGTTCAATTATTTGAAGTTCGTTCGCTAATTGACAGACTGTCTCACGAGGTAATTTGGGGTTTGATTTAGGTGTGTATTAACGGAAACCGGAAAATAAGGAGTCCAACGGCACCTTGATTTTAACCTTAGACTTTATTATGCAAAGTGACACCTGCGACAATTACACATTACCAGATGCGATCCCACCAGAGGGACTCACCAAGCTCTGTCGTGGGTCCCTGATTGCCTCCTCCAAACCTGGAAGTTACAGTTGTCCGTTAAACATTATCATTATTTGCGATGATAGGGTAGGTTACGCAGGCATTGGTCAATGGTACAGTGGTTACTAGCCTCAGTTGCCATCCTCGTGGGGCCAACACTCCCTCAGTTTGCACCATCATAACCAACAACTATTATTTTGCAATAAATTAACCAAAAGAGTTAAGTAAAAACAGGTAAAGTTAAATTAACAATATAGTTATTCAAAAAGGGTTCTCGAATAACTTCGCGGATATTTTCGATTTCATCAAAGTTTTGTCATAACTAATTTTGTTTAACGAGATCGATAGTATATGCGGCGACATACAAATTTAGTTAATGCCAACACTGTGCTCTTTAATTTTGCATTTTTGATACTTTTCTTACATTTTAATTCGTAGTTTGAGCAATATGGGAGATAATATGCTTAAAAAAATACGTTAATCTTTAAAATAAATCCAGGACAGGACAAAATTATGGATGCGGGATAAATGTAACCATTTTAAATAAATGATAAAGAATTTGCGAAACATTACGATTCTATATTATAATTCTTGGATGATAAAAATTTGCACAAAATCGACAGCTGCCGTACTTCCTCTTTTATTATTTTGACATTTAGATCTGATTATCTAGATATACTCTAAAGACTGCCGCCCAATGTTTAGCTATTATTTATAGATACTTCTTCAATTTGAAAGAATTTACGTTTGTCAGATTTTTTTACATAAAAATATTGTCATTGCGCAAAAATGGCAAGAGGAAATGGACTGTCTTCTCGGCTTGTATATCCTTATCCTGGGTTGTTTGAAGCCAGGATTTGTCCTTAAAAATGATCGAAGTTAATATCGAGTCTTATGCAGGACCGGGGTTTCACGGATCGACTCCTAGAGAACGATGCGGAACACCCGATTATGATTTCTAGACAAATGTAGGTCATAATAATTTTTGAAATAGGTGTTCGAGGCCTACATATGAATGTTTGATAATATTTCAAGCGACAATGTTGCTCTCAGTAATTTAGTTGAGGTAATATAATCTCCGAAAATACCAGCGTCCGCTAAGGAGACATGCGTGGAAAGTTTGGGTGACTACGAATGAAAATTTCACTTTTCATTAATTTGGAACTTAACCAAAATGATACAGGAACCTGTCTTTTAGGCTAATGAAACCACGTTTGGAGAAGTTGAAACCAGGTTAATACTTCAAAATTTTCGCATTAATTGTCGAGTCTGGCATGGGGGTAGGAAGAAAAGCGACAATTATAATTCAGGTAATATTGGTGCTATAATATAAACTTAGCGAGCACCGGCGATCCCTCGGAATGTTTTGCCAAAGACCGGAAAAAATCGCAAACTTTAAAATTTTGGATTAGCAAAAAAGGTTTTTAGGTGTTTAAGGCTTAAATAACAGAGTTCTCTGATATTCGAGCTCAGAATTGACCTTTGAAAAAAAATCCGAAACTTAGACCGAGACCGAATAAATGGCGGGCCATCGACGGCTCAACTACTGGGCAAGTCTATTCTTGTCTGCCTGTATAATGTGGACAATAAATAGCATTATTAGAGGGTTATAACTTATCCCATTCATATACTTTCTACCAATTAGCATTCTACCCAATCCGGACGGACATTTTAAAAATATAATAGGCTATATACTTTCACTTACCCCTGGAACGCGGGTACACGGCGGGTGGCGTCACTCCAATCTTCGGGAGTGTTTTATGGGATTCCAATCTTGTGTACCCATATTTACGCGCGTACCTTTCAATTTCTCCGGTGCTCCCCATTTAACTGTGGGCTCATATGTATGGGAAAAACGATTCCTTGAATCTATCAGTTCGGCAGTCCACTTTCTAATTTTGAGGCAATTACCGGCCTAGTATTCTTTATTAGGGCGCCAAATTATATCCCGTGGTCGGCTGGAAAACTACACGATTGAAATCGATGTAATACGTGAAATTTAGCCCTGAGTCTTTGATAATATTAATATTCTCACCCCATATCTGTATTAAATGTCCGTTGAATTGTGTCCTTGGGTACAAGTTTTTCACAACCCTTGCGGCATTTCTCAGTGACCTATTCAGATCTGTAATCAATTATTTTGAAAGGGATCCCACATGCGAAACGCATGTCCAAAGTCAGGCCTTACAAAAGGAAAATATTATCATAGAGTCGTTCACTTTCCCATCGCTACACCTTTCGACTATACGCTGCACGAATGCTATGTTTTATAGCGCCCCTCCTCAATTATTGGGTGTATGTTTTCCACAAGAAAAATTCAATGCAATGGTCAACCGAAAGTATCATACCTCATCCACAACGCTAATCTGAGCTCATACTAGTGTGTATGTCAATAAGTTTGGTTTTTAAAATATTGTTTAAAGAATACCTGAACGTACGTTTTTCGTATTTATTTCTAGACTCTAGTTTTCACACTAACTTTGAATTTTGTTCCAGTCACGTTTTAGTAAATCAGACCTGCAGTTAAAACTACATATCTTCCCGGGCGCAGCCACCAGGGCGTGGGTAGGTGGGTGTTAGGTCACCACCCGTAAATGAGAACAAAACCGCATGCAAAAAGAACACATACATGTCACACTATACCCACAATGGCATATAGATTAAAACAGTAAATGAGGGTAAAGGAAAAGAGGTAACCGTGGCTTCCTTAAGGGTTCGCAACAAAAAGATTCATGCTGTCAGTGAGGGAGAAGCCAACATTCGAAATGTTTTCTTTCAAAGTGTTCTCCCGAAGGATATTGCCACCGCCTATGTCCAAGGAACAATACATACTGAACCTATGGCAAATTAACAGCGAACGAACAAGGAATTGCCATATTGCAAAATGAGATTAGGCCCAAGAAATCCACGGGTCCCGAAAATATACAAGCTAGGGTAAGAAAACCTTTAGCTCTAAAATTGCTCCGTACCTCGAAGCTATATTTCATCATTCACTCATGGAGTGCGAAGTCCATAATAGTGGACAACCGCGCAAATAACGCCTATTTTTAGAATTGGTGATAGGGGAGATCTTAGTAATTACTGACCCATTCTCTGTCACTTCTATGAGTTGAAATATCTTAGAGGACATAATTGTGAGTTCCAAACTGAGATGCCTTAATAATATTAACTTTTTAAGTAACTATCAAGAAGGATTCAGTAAGACCCACTCATGCGACACCCAATTAGGATTATTCATACATGACTTACTTATAGCGGAGGATGGGTGTTGAGGTAGGAATGTGGATTCTATCTTTTACGATTTTCAAAAGGTATTTGATAAGGTTCCACAAGGTGGACTCATTCGTAAAATAAAGGTTTCCTGTATGAACAAGGACGCAATAAAATCGGTTGAAGACTTTCTTTCAGAGCGGGAACCGAGGATACTCTTTGGCGCCGCTAGTTCGGACAACGTACAAGTGATCTCGGGGGTACCTCAAGGAAGTTAAATTGCGCCGTTGTTTTTCTTGGATTTTGTTAACGATTTGACACCAAAAATGCTTACGATAAAAGGAAAACCATCCCCGTTGACTACAATTTCGTCGGCAAAGAGTGCTGAGCGTCTTTTTATGTCAGTGGTGTTATTATTAATATATATAAGAATAGATAGATAGAGGTCTTAATTTGGGTGAATTTGAGACCTAAAGGCCCCTTCCTTAGAGAAATAGTAGTGGTCTAATGACGTATCCCTATTGGATGACGGGTGTTACTTTCACATAACTAGAGCTTGGGCCATACATTACTACCCTTTGTTGGAGGTCCTGAAAAAATCTATAATTCAGTCCATGATAATTTCAATTATTCTGTACCAAGCAATTAGTTAATCAAATTAGCGTGCGAGAACTTACTACGGCCCATTTTCAAAATCAAAGAATATCATATCTACTTATTTCAATTCTTTCCTCAGATTTAGAACGATGAATATAATAAGCCCCAACTGGGATTCAAAGGATTTCTTCTTAGGAAAAAATTGCACTTTTCACAGATTTATTTGTAACGCGCAATACGTTTCAGTTCTTCGAACCATCTTAAGGTACAACACAAGACGCAAATTATGATATCATCATATTCATGCCTGTTTAATAATAATATTATAATGTTACAAAAATAATATGATGCAAGACTACATCGATTAACAATAACAGGGTTGATTAACGGTATTGGTCGGTAACTACCGGATTTTTATACAATTCCGCTTTCAAAATAAGTTGTTCTGTTGACTATTTTTTAGCCTATTGGAAGAATACCTTCTGAAATAGATTTTTTATGTATGTATCTAATAAAAGACGCAGATGCGGGATCATGATCTTTCAGTACAAATTTCCAAAGAAACTGCGGGAGATACGGCATCAGTAAATTTTAACGGAGTCATCCGCTAATGTCCATTTCAATGCAACAGTTTCAGAGTGTAAAAATCATTCCTTTGCACGAACCTTCTCTGGTTCCGATGATTTATTTCTTTTACTGTGTAGGAGCTTTTTTCGTGATTCCTTTGAGCGTAATTCAAACTTCATCCATCAATGTCATAGATGTGACGGAGCCTTCACTTGGGCCATCTCTGTCATTGAGATACACGCTTTTAAAAAATAATTTAAAAAATCCGGGTTTTGGATCCCGTCTTCTTGTAGATCACCATTGTTGCCCAGGAAGAAGACTCAATGGCGTGACGAGTTCTCTGCAATGCTTTTGCGTACGGCTTGAATATTTTAGGGTCACTCTTCAAGTTATGGTAAAGAATCTTTCTTTTAAAGTTTATTAAGGCGCTCATCATTAGTTTCTTTTTACCCCTAGGATGATTAAAATATATTTATCGTGCACTTTCTAATTTCGTTCTCGAGCCGTCTATTGTATTTTTCAGTGCAATTTCCTTTTTTGGTTTAAAATCATAGAATCTCACTCTTATAACACCGTGGTTCATCAATATCGCTTTTCTTTTTAGTAGGGCTACATGTCTCTATACAATGTCTATTTATTGCCAATGAATGCCTCCTCCAAGCCTCAGAGCTTTCGTAATGTAAGCTTTTTCTAAGACACGTGGCATGACCTTGAAAATACCCTCCAAAAATACTTCAACCTTTTGTTTGGGTTTGACGTTTTTTTTACCGAAACGGATAGATTTATGGCAATAACTTTGAGGTCACATTTTCCTTCAGTCAAGTGAAACATAAAAGTTTGGTCTTCAACAAACTCACCGCTGCCAGAGTGAGCGGATCAGTTGAAGCTTGGAAGGGAGAGGCTTATATAGGTGGTAGGAAATTTGGACGGAGAAAGGGGTTGACGAGACGAGAGGAGTGGGGGGAGACCGGCGGAGGGCCGCATATTCCAATCATCTTTTTAGAATATACCGGCGGGAAAAATGAAGAATCTTTGAAACACATGCCCTTGAAAAGGAATGCAGCTGCAAACGTTAACTAATGAGAAAAAGGGGCAATCTCACATACAAGCGATTGGAAGAGAAATGGTTAATTAAACGGATGTGAAATTTCAATTTCAGAAGGTTCAACAATGGGCATGTACGAATCAAATGTCAACTGCTTATAACCGCAACAAAAGGAGCTCCTGGAAACGGCAGATTTTTTCATTAGCATCCCGATCCATACTTGAAGTGCTTTGTGGGGGTCGCTTTCAGTGAGTTCGCCACCCTTCGAATGGGACGTTCGTGTGAAGATAAACAGACACCGTAAGTAGAACACGTGTAACTAAACCAGATACTAGCAGCAAAAACAAGGACACAGAATTGATAATTCGCAATTCGGTTATTTTGAATACCAAATTCGGTTTAGTGAGACACTATGATGCCATGATGTACCTCGATGACGAGACTCAAATTGACGGAATCATGTGCAGTTTCTACGTCACTTAAATTTATATTTTTTATTAGAAAAATGCAGCAGATTCACTGGTTTCATTAAAAGAAATAATTTTCATCCTCGGCCAAGAATAATCCAACAAAATGATAAGCATAAAGTTGGATAGCAAAGAACGGAAGCATAAGTGTGCTATTGTTTCTTTTTCTTTTGAAAGAGAAAAAATGCATGCGAAATAACGAAACAATAGCCAAAAGTGTTAAATTTTCCACCAAGTGAAAAGAGATATAATAAACGCATTCTTACAATCTAGGTTTTTCCCAACAACGAAACTTCTACGTCATACCATGAGCATCTTAACGCGGAATGCAAAACATACTGTTAGCTAACAAATGTTTGCAGTTGGAGCGGAAATGAAATCAACAAATATAGAACTTCTTCGTTTTCTTGAAATCATTTCAAAGTATACACCTTGTCATGGACTATTAGCTGTGGAAAACACGTGTAAAATGGGCTCTTTTTATATTCCACGGATAAATACATAAAATCTGATGATTAAAAGAGAGAAAAATGAATGAGTCACTTCTTTCCCGAGGGATGATTGCCAACCCATTGCTCCGATGAGACAGGAACGAGAACCCTTTCGCTTACACGCGTGGCATCCTTCACTCACCAAGATGTTAAAGAAGTTTAAAGGAATGCGTCGAACGCAAGAGAGGGCGTTTGATAGGGGGTGAAGGGATGGAGGCGATATGGTTAAACGGGAGGAATGGTTGTAATAGCGTCGAAGGAATGGAACGGGAGGGTATAAGAGGGGATGGGAGTACGAGAGGGGTGGCGCACAGTTTCGTAGGGGGTGGCGAACGCAAGTGAAGAAGGGGCGAGTCGGTCGGCCGTGGTTTGAGTTCGGGGATATAAGGGATAGGGGTTAAAGAAAGATCACGTGGGAATGCGAAGGCTAGGATCGGATCGGCGAATCGGAGAAATCTGCCCGGGGACGGACCACAGGGTGAAGGAGTCGTCTGGAGGCGGGGTTAAGGAGGAAAGACGTTCGTACCACCGTACGTCGGCCGAAAAGAAGTTGAAAGTGCAAAATATCAAGTATGGGGAATGCGGTTGCGAAAATCTTTGAAAATTGGAAATAATGGTAGTTACGCGCATTGGTTGGGGCGAAGAAATGAAAACAAGGCTTGGAAACATTATGAATAGTTCTTTTTACATGTGTTGTTTTTTTAATGTGTACAAGGGGAAAAATCCGAAAGATCGCGTTAGCCGAAAACGTTGTAAATATAAAATTAGGCGGAAAACATTAGCGAAGGTTATTTTGACAAAAAAAGGTTTTAAATCGGTAATTATACTTAGAAGGAGCCTCTGCTACCACGGCGTACGCCTTCATAACCTTGGAAGGAATTTTTAATAGTTAATGTTACATTTGCCTTCTGTTTAATGTGCCAAGGGAGCTTCGTTTAATTTACGTTGAACTTTCGGAAGGAAAAAAGAATTTACAATTCCCAGATAGAGTTATCCTCATCGAATCGGCTTTCATGTAAAGGAATAGTTGCCGTTCATATTATCGACCGTGTTTTTCACCGATGGCAGATGGGAATCGGTCCCGATTAGTAGGTTCTCAACAAGCCATTACATATACTTTGCGTTGGACAACCATTACATTTACGAGAATTTTTAGGCCTTGGAATTTTTTTTCTTCTTACATACATTCACGGTGCGAAGTTTCAACGTTTTACTTCCAAGGTTAAAAGTTGTTATTTTTAAATTCGGTTTTTACGTAATTTTGATCACCGAAATGCAAAGCGTCGTTATTGCCTTCTCACCGCACGTGGAAACAAGTAACCAGCGCTTAAAACGACCGATGTCTTTACCAAAGATCACAAGTAACATTGCGGACATTTTTAGACTGAAAGTAATGGTCCAAGTATTATTAATATACATATGTAACGTTCCCACTTATACAAAGCATTTCTCATGTATAATTAATCTGACCAAAATTAATAAAATGGTATCATACTTTATTTAAACACAATATCTTTGAAAAAAAGTAACAATTGATGCCATTAAACATGTGTTACGATATCAGCCGGGATTGGACGCTGTAAATTGATGCAAGGGTGCGTCGTACGTAATTTATATTGCAAGCACTATTTTCCATGCTTTCATGTCCAAGATTACGTGATGTAAATCAGTAACGGTGGAAACCTTCGAATGGACCTAGGTTTCCATACCAAAGACGCAAGATGATTCCCCGCAAGTTTCGCGAAAAAGCCATCCCGGCACTGCGGGGGAAAAAAATTGTTTCCTAAAAATACTTTAAATAGGAAAATTTTCCAAAAATCGCCTCATTGCAAAGGTAAATAGGCGACCAAATTTTCATATAAGGCATGAAAAACTTTTAAAAAGCCCTTGGAGGAGGAAACAAAGTTGTAAATTAATACCCGCAATTTCTCATCCCTGCACTGCGGGGGGAGAAATACGTTTCCAAAAATTAATTATATTTATGAAAACTTTTTCAACAACGACATATTGCAAAGGTAGAGAGGCACGCAAATTGTTACTTAATGCAGTAAAAGCTTTAAAAAACCCATGGAGGAAAATATAAGGTGGAATTTAAACACGAAATTTCTCATCTCGCAACGGCGGGAGTAAAAAATTAATGTTTCCAAAAAACACGCATAAATATAAAAATTAACTCAACAATGAGCGATTGCAAAGGAATGCAGGCGACCAAAATTTCATTTAATGAATGAAAAGCTTTTAAAAAACCCTTGGAGGATAAATAAAGACGGAAATTGAAACGCTCAATTTTTCATCCCGGCACTGCGGTGGAAAAATTTTGTTTGCAAAAAATGCATATAAATATGAAAATTTCCCCAACACCGACTGATTGCAAAGGTAGAAGGGCGACTAAATTTTCGTTTAATACATTTAAAGCTTTTGAAAATACCCTTGGAGAAAAAACTGAAGACAGAAATTAAGACGCGATATTTCTCATCCCGGCACTGCGGGGGAAATCATTTATGTTTTCAAAAAGTACGTATAAGTGTATAAATTTTCCACACACCGACCTATTGAAAAGGTAGACATGCGACAAAATTTTCATTCAATGCAGTAAAAGCTTTTAAAAAAAGCCCGTGGAGGAAAACCTTTTCCCGAAATTGAAACGCGCCATTTCTCATCCCGGCACGGCGGGGAAAAATATTGTAAGTGCAATCTACCCCGCTACTGCAGGTGAAGTTTGAATAATTTTTCCAAGTCTTCGGAATCACTCTATTTCCATGATGTGTCCATTAATTTTTTGCCATTTCCTTTTGGAAACAAAATAACGGGTTATGGGCGCTAAAATTTTCACGAAGTTATTTTCATCCCGTGAATGCGGGTAATTTGTGAATGAGAAAAAAATATCGAAGTCTTTTTCCACCCGCACATGCGGGGGAGTTGCGGAAAAAAAATTGAAACTGCAGTCCTAGCTTCAATAGGGGTCTCGCTGTTATTGCAAGACGAATCCCCCAAGTTAGGGCTGAGTCTGTAGAGATGGCAGCGTGGCAGCTGCGGGGAAAATTTTCTAAGTGCAATTCACCCCGTCACTGCGGGTGAGGTTTGATTAAAATTTCCAAGTCTTCGGTATCACTCTATTTCCATGATGTGCTAATAAATTATTTTTTCCATTTCCTTAAGAGGCCCCACCAAGTTCCTCTTCCGGTCACCCTACCGATGACCATCTTTTTGGGTGACTGGTCTAGCTTGAGTGCAAACCTCCGCAGTGGTTGTTGAGACCGCGGTCGAACCGCGAACTGGTGATGCGTGGGTTGGCTGCGGAACCCTCGCATTTTAGGCTCCCCTGTATGTCCCTCATGGGGATCCTAGTGGTTTTTTTGCCGTAAAAACGGTACACCACCTGCAATAATGATTTCCATGCTTTATATTGTTCTCAACATCTATAGCTATGGCTATTACTTCTGAATAAATTCTAACGAGGAAACTTAACAACAAAAAGACATTTGGTATTACTAACAATAACAAGCTTAGAGCTACTTTACATATATACAACAATACAGATGTATCACTGACACTTGAGAGGTTGTGGCAAGAATGGTTCTCTCTCCACCTGTTAAGCAATATCTAGATCCATAAAGCATGCAAGCATGTTTAGACTTGAATTAAGCGTATCTACTGATAGTGCCCGTAAATACGCTCTCGTCGCTAAACCGAGCTCTTTTAGGTGAGCCTTTGTTTCCTTGGGAGGGGCTCCCCGGGCCCCCACTACTATAGGCAACACTTAGCCTACTGTTGCCTTGAACATTGCTTTGGCTTGGGGTAATCCTTCTATCTCTCCCAAACCTTCGGGGGCTTTTATCCTTAGACCGCGGGCAAGGTCCCGTATGCGGTCGTCGACTCTGCTACCGCTTTTATGGACTGAGTCATAAGTCTTCTGATACCTTTAGACGAAGCATCGACCTCATGCTTGAGAGCGGGATTGCGTAACGCAACCGAGACATACCTTGCCCACCGTCCCTCCGTCGCGCGTAGAATACATTAACGACGGTGGAGTTAGGCAGGTGGTAAATCTCTCGGTAAACGTTACGCAGACTAAGTTCTAACCTTTCCAGGGCTGCGACCGATGGTTCTCCCGCACTCAGTCTATAGAGGAATTTGGGAATAATATAGGAGGGTATGAGATATAATTCCTCGCTTGGTTTTCATGCGAGGCTCCCGGCTCGTTCAGCACTGCTTTCCAGACATGTAGCAGTGGCTCGGTAGTCCATTCCGTAGCATGGGCATCCCGGCATTCCCAAAAATGTGACCGATTTTTCTGCATCGGTTTCAGGGACGAATGAGTCCCCAATCATTAACATGGGGTCCTCAACAGCATAGGCTTTCCTGAGCTTACGGATTGAAAAAAGGTACTTTTGCTCGAATTAAGTCTCATGCCTAAAGCATCGAGGTACTTAATTACGGCATTCATTAACAGTTGGAATTCGTGCGGGTCTTGACCAAATCGGGTCAGGTCGTTGGCAAAGGCTAGTTCAGGGAGTTTCCCAGATTGAACAATTGCTCCCAGGCCAGAATTCTCCGACCTACATAAAAGAGGGTCTGACACCACATTGAACAAGAGCGGAGAGGGGGGGTCCCCCAGGTAGACACCCCTGCGGATGTCAAGCCGGATACCCCTCCCGAAGCCCCCGATCTCCGCGAAAGACCCCGTGCATATGTCTGCGACTAGTCGCTGTACGTGTGTGAGCACTCCCTTGGATCTTATTGCTTTTAGGATCGCAGTGTTTGGCACCGAGTCGAACGCCTTGGGGACGTCCAACAAAGCTACCGTGGATCCGCCCTTGACCATGGCATGTTTCGCTACCTTGCGTAAGAGGAAGAAGTTCGAGAAACATCCATTTTCCGAAACAAAACCCTTCTGTCTCGCGGAGAGAGTCACCGTCCTGCCCAATCTTTCGGCTATGAGGCCAGAGTACAATCTCGAAACGAGTGAAGAAATCGTTATCGGTCGCCAACTTTCCGGTAACCTCGTACCGAACCCGTCCTTGGGAAAGAGGGTGGTCGTGTTTCTGTTCCACTCTTTTGGGAAGAACCTTGTCCCAAGCAGTAAGTGGAAGAGCTTCGCTAATACCTTCGATATGCCCAGGAAACTCACCAAATTGTGTTTCATTATTCCATCCAGGCCAGCTGCGGTCCCCGGACGGGTTGCTATCAATCGTGTCCTCACCTACTTAGGGCACAAGTAATCGAAATTACCGTGGATCGATTTTACTCTGGATTCACCTAGGACCAGGTGGTCCTCTACAGCTTTCCCCCAGAGTCCCTCGTAAAGGCTCCGCACCGCGTGGGTGGGCGGTTGCTCGTCCTCGTCACCTCCCTGCCAGAACGAGTGTAGTCGATCCAAAACAACAAGTCCGGCTAGTCTTCTCGGACAAAGCTCAAACATATCAGAGCTCCTCGCGTAGACAAATCTTTTTCGCTTGCTACTCTTTGCCGCTTTTTCGTTCTTCGGAGGGCCCTTTCTCCGGAACTTACTGCTTTGACTTTTTGCCCGGCGTGGGCATTTTGTCTCTTTCTCGTCTCAGTCTGGAATCAACGCCGGGAGCAGCCAATCGGTCGATAAATTCTAAATCAATTGATGGATGCGATGCGATGGATTATATTAATGAAAGGAATGGTACTCTTCCTTGATTTTCAATGAAAAGTTCTGACGGGAAAGGACAAAGTACCTGGGAAGGAACAAAGGAATTGAGAAAACTTCGATGTTGATAGAAGTGGCAACTTTGGTGAGTAATTTTCACGAGATATTTTGTTTTAAATGAAATGGTATGTAACAATGTTAGACGTTGGGAGTATGTTATATAACCTAGCAGAAGTATCTTTAAAGTATATAAGGAAAAAAAAGGATTTGTATCAGTGGGGGTTATAAAAAATTTTCAGGTGTAACTTTGGACAATAAAAATGAGAGGGAAAGAAATAACTTGAATAGAAACGGAAAATTCTCAGGTAATGAAGAAAGAATTGGAAATTGAAGGTGAACCTGACATTTGAATCTACAGCTATCATAATTCTAAATAGGAAATTAACATGAAATCTTCCATTCACTAGTATAAAAGAATAAAGGGTAAAATGGTGGAGTAAATGAAAGAAAATAATTTTTCGCCTATCCCCTGTAGATTCGGTTTTTGAAAATTACCTTCGGTGATCATACCCAATATGCTTCAGATGATAACCCATCACAACATTAGCTGTGGTTCGGTTAAAAATGAAACCGGCAAGAAAATATGAAGGATCTTGGTAGTGTAAATGATTTAAAAAATATTTTTAAACAAAAATTGGAATAATGAATAAAATAATAAACGACTGATGGAAGGAATTAGAGAAGTAATACCTGGAGCAAGTAGGAAAATACGAGAGGGCTTAAAAGATAAGAATAGGAAAGGGATATAAAGTATGAAAATGAAGAACATGAAATAATGCAATGGGGAAAGGGTAATTAGAAATGATAACAGTTTTTCTTAAATCGATACTAAATAAGAATATATGGAAAAGTTATTGAAATATGAAAAACAGTGTAGTAAAATAGTAAATTTGTGTGAGAGGTTTAGTTAGCATGAAGTGTTACCATGCAGTGCTCTGAATGTCAAAGTAAAGAAATTGAAGCAGCTGCGGGTAAACGGCGGGAGTAACTATGACTCTCTATCTTACCAATCTTACCATATATGATGACCACGCAAATATTTTTTAAAGAATTCCTGAACGTACGATCTTCGTATTTATTTCTAGACTCTAGTTTTCACACTAATTTTGAATTTTGCTCAAGTCATGTTTTAGTAAATCAGACCTGCAGTTACAACTACATAACTTCCCGCACGCAGCCACCAGGGCGTGGGTTGGTGGGTGTTAGGTCTCCACCCGTAAAAGAGAACAAAACCGCATGCAAAAAGAACACACATGTCACACTATACCCACAATGGCATATAGATTAAAAAGTAAATGGGGGTTAAGAGAAAGGGGGTAAGCAAACCTTGGCTTCCTTAAGGGATCCCAACAAAATGATTCATGCTGACAGTGAGGGAGAAGCCAACATTCCAAATGTTTTCTTTCAAAGCGTTCTCACGAACGATGTTGCAACCGCCTATCTCCAAGAAATAACACATACTGAACCTATGGCAAATTAACAGCGGACGAACAAGGAATATCCATATTGCACAGAGAGATTAAGCCCAAGAAATCCACGGGTCCCGAAAATATACAAGCTATGGTAAGAAAACCTTTAGCTCCTAAAATCGCCCCGTACCTCGAAGCTATATTACACCATTCACTCATGGAGTGCGAAGTCCCTAATAGTTGGACAACCGCGCAAATAACGCCTATTTTTAGAATTGGTGATAGGGGAGATCTTAGTAATTACAGACCCATATCGGTCACTTCTATGAGTTGAAACATCTTAGAGGATATAATTGTGAGTTCCATACTGAGATGCCTTAATAATATTAACTTTTTAAGTAACTATCAAGAAGGATTCAGTAAGACCCACTCATGCGACACCCAATTAGGATTATTCATACATGACTTACTTATAGCGGAGGATGGGTGTTGAGGTAGGAATGTGGATTCTATCTTTTACGATTTTCAAAAGGTATTTGATAAGGTTCCACAAGGTGGACTCATTCGTAAAATAAAGGTTTCCTGTATGAACAAGGACGCAATAAAATCGGTTGAAGACTTTCTTTCAGAGCGGGAACCGAGGATACTCTTTGGCGCCGCTAGTTCGGACAACGTACAAGTGATCTCGGGGGTACCTCAAGGAAGTTAAATTGCGCCGTTGTTTTTCTTGGATTTTGTTAACGATTTGACACCAAAAATGCTTACGATAAAAGGAAAACCATCCCCGTTGACTACAATTTCGTCGGCAAAGAGTGCTGAGCGTCTTTTTATGTCAGTGGTGTTATTATTAATGTATATAAGAATAGATAGATAGAGGTCTTAATTTGGGTGAATTTGAGACCTAAAGGCCCCTTCCTTAGAGAAATAGTAGTGGTCTAATGACGTATCCCTATTGGATGACGGGTGTTACTTTCACATAACTAGAGCTTGGGCCATACATTACTACCCTTTGTTGGAGGTCCTGAAAAAATCTATAATTCAGTCCATGATAATTTCAATTATTCTGTACCAAGCAATTAGTTAATCAAATTAGCGTGCGAGAACTTACTACGGCCCATTTTCAAAATCAAAGAATATCATATCTACTTATTTCAATTCTTTCCTCAGATTTAGAACGATGAATATAATAAGCCCCAACTGGGATTCAAAGGATTTCTTCTTAGGAAAAAAATTGCACTTTTCACAGATTTATTTGTAACGCGCAATACGTTTCAGTTCTTCGAACCATCTTAAGGTACAACACAAGACGCAAATTATGATATCATCATATTCATGCCTGTTTAATAATAATATTATGATGTTACAAAAATAATATGAGGCAAGACTACATCGATTAACAATAATAGGGTTGATTAACGGTATTGGTCGGTAACTACCGGATTTTTATACAATTCCGCTTTCAAAATAAGTTGTTCTGTTGACTATTTTTTAGCCTATTGGAAGAATACCTTCTGAAATAGATTTTTTATGTATGTATCTAATAAAAGACGCAGATGCGGGATCATGATCTTTCAGTACAAATTTCCAAAGAAACTGCGGGAGATACGGCATCAGTAAATTTTAACGGAGTCATCCGCTAATGTCCATTTCAATGCAACAGTTTCAGAGTGTAAAAATCATTCCTTTGCACGAACCTTCTCTGGTTCCGATGATTTATTTCTTTTACTGTGTAGGAGCTTTTTTCGTGATTCCTTTGAGCGTAATTCAAACTTCATCCATCAATGTCATAGATGTGACGGAGCCTTCACTTGGGCCATCTCTGTCATTGAGATACACGCTTTTAAAAAATAATTTAAAAAATCCGGGTTTTGGATCCCGTCTTCTTGTAGATCACCATTGTTGCCCAGGAAGAAGACTCAATGGCGTGACGAGTTCTCTGCAATGCTTTTGCGTACGGCTTGAATATTTTAGGGTCACTCTTCAAGTTATGGTAAAGAATCTTTCTTTTAAAGTTTATTAAGGCGCTCATCATTAGTTTCTTTTTACCCCTACTATGATTAAAATATATTTATTGTGCACTTTTTAATGTCGTTCCCGAGGCGTCTTTTGTATTTTTCAGTGCAATTTCCATTTTTGGTTTAAAATTCATAGAATCCCACTCTTATAACACCATGGTTTATCATTATCGCTTTTATTTTTAGTAGTGCTACATGTCTCTATACAATGTCTTATTAATGCCCAAGAATGCTTCCTCGTAGCCTCAGAGCTTTTGTAATGTAAGCTTTTTCTAAGACACGCGGCATGACCTTGAAAATACCCTCCAAAAATACGTAAACCTTTTGTTTGGGTTTAACGTTTTTTTTACCGAAACGGATAGATTTATGGCAATTGCTTTGAGGTCACGTTTTCCTTCAGTCAAGTGAAACATAAAAGTTTGGTCTTCAACAACCTCACCGCCGCCAGAGTGAGCGAATCAGCTGAAGCATGGAAGGGAGAGGCTTTGTAGGTGGGAGGAAAGTTGAACGGAGAAATGGGTTGACGAGACGAGAGGAGCGGGGGGAGACCGGCGGAGGGCAGCAGAGTCCGATCAACTTTTTTGAATATCGCGGCAGGAAAATTGAAGAATCCGTGAAACACATGCCCTGGAAAAGGATTGCAGCTGCAAACGTTAACTAATGAAAAAAAGGGGCAATCTCACATACAAGCGATTGGGTGAGAAATGGTTTATTAAACGGATGTGAAATTCCAATTTCAGAAGGTTCGTCAACGAGCATGTACAAATCAAATGTCAACTGCTTATAACCGCAACAAAAGGAGCTCCTGGAAACGGCAGATTTTTTCATTAGCATCCCGATCCATACTTGAAGTGCTTTGTGGGGGTCGCTTTCAGTGAGTTCGCCACCCTTCGAATGGGACGTTCGTGAGAAGATAAACAGACACCGCAAGTGGAACACGTGTAACTAAACCCGATAATAGCAGCAAAAACAAGGAGACAGAATTGATAATTCGCAATCCGGTTATTTTGAACACCGAATTCGGTTTAGTGAGACACTATGATGCCATGAAGTGGCTCGATGACGGATTTCTATTTTACGGAATCAAGCGCAGTTTCTACTTCACTTAAAATTATATATTTTATTAGAAATATGCAGGAGATTCGCTGGTTTCATTAAAATAAATAATTTTCACCCTTGGCCAAGAAGAAATCCAACAAACTGATGAGCATAAAGTTGGATAACAAAGAAAAGAAGCATTGATGTGCCATTGTTTCTTTTCCTTTTGAAAGAGAACAAAATGCATGCTAAATAGCGAAACAATAGAGAAAGTGTTAAATTTTCCACCAAGTGAAAAGGGATATAATCAACGCATTCTTACAACCTTAGTTTTTCAAAACAACGAAACTTCTATCTCATACCTTGAGATACTTAACGCGGAATGCAAAACATACTGTTGGCTAACAAATGTTTCCAGTTGGAGCGGAGATGTAATCAACGAATTTAGAACTTCTTCGTTTTCTTAAAATCATTTCAAAATATACACATGGTCATGGACTATTAGCTGTGGAAAACACGTGGAAAATTGCGTTCTATTTTTATTCCACGGATAAATACATAAAATCTGAGGAATAAAATAGAGAAAAATGAATTAGTCACTTCTAACCCGAGGGATGATTGCCCACCCATTGTTCCGATGAGACAGGAACGAGAACCCTGGACTAAGTATCTCGCGAGCTGACACGAACAGCATCCTACACTCACCAAGATGTTAGAGAAGTTTAAAGGAATGCGTCGAACACAAGAGAGGGCGTTTGATAGGGGGGGAAGGGAGGGAGGCTATATGGTTAAAAGGGAGGAATGGTTGTAATAGCGTTGAGGGAATGGAACGGGAGGGTCTAGGAGGGGATGGGATTACGAGAGGAGTGGTGCACAGTTTCGGAGGGGGTGGCGAACGCAAGTGAAGAAGTGGCGAGTCGGTCGGCTGGGGTTCGAGTTTGGGGAATTAAGGGATGGGGGTTAAAGAAAGATCACTTGAGAATGGCGCCGGCTAGGATCGGATCGGTGCATCGGAGAAATCTGCGCGGGGACGGACCACAGGGTGAAGGAGTCGTCCGGAGGCGGGGTTAAGGAGGAGAGAAGTTGGCGAGGAATGGTAATTGAGAGGGGATGGGTGGGAGGGGTTAGGAATAGGTGAAAACAGGCTGGGAGAGGAAGGAGGCACATAGGGAGAAAGGGGCCCGTAGGCCGGGGCGCGTCGGACGGTTGTGGTTTGGGGTTTGACTGAAGAGGGAAGGGATGGAAACAGGGGAATAAAGACTCGCTCGACTCATGAATCTTCAGTTATCCCGTACCGAGAGTCCCTCAGGCTACGGGAGGCCTGAGGGGGAGGGCATAAGGAGGGCCCGATTCTAGGCATACTTTCAAGTCCATGTTTATGTTAGTTGGTATTTTGAGTGTTTGCATGTGTATGGGGTGTAAGTGTGTCCACGGGAGGCCTGATGGGGTGGGCCGGAGGCGTGCCCTTATGTGGAGATACGGTGGCCCCCTATCCCCGCATGATGGCGTGCTTTGTGCTGAGTAACTTCACACTCACCGCCGCAGAATATAACGGCTTGAACTTAGGAAGATTCATTGGTTCTTTGCAAAAATCAATGGAGTCGAAAATAATTTCCCAGGAGCAAGTGAACTCACTCAGGGCTCATGGGATTCATCTTATGGTAGGTAAATGCCGAGGCGGTAAATGTCACAGAAGTCTACCTAATGACTAAACGCAAATTAGCTTCATTCTAAATCTATTTCAGGGATACCTTCTAGTGTACTCCAAATGATTACATCGATCTGTGTTCCCGTTCATTTTTATCAATGTATTAAGCAGCTGAATCTAGATAAACATTAACCCACTATTTGGAATGTCGATTATGTTTGTCTCAGTGAGTGACACAATAGAAAATGTCTGTTCAATTAAAATATAAATTATTACGAAATATTGAAAATGCGATTTCCTAAAATATTTTGTTACTTCGATATTTATTTTTACTGTGTAAACATGCTATAAAAATTTTTAGAAGTTAGACAGAATGATACCTTAAGAACATTTAGGTATCCATATATCCAGTAGCAAGAACTACATCACCATCAATACCCCTCACGGCTTCGCCGGGGCGTGTGGCGGGGGTATTCGGTCACCACCCGTGTAAGAGGATGAAACCATATTTAAAAACAACAAAATTATGCAGACCTACGCCCACAGAGGCGTAAATACCCAGAAAAAAATCTTTTTCACTAATTTGCCTTCAAGTAAACATACCATCAACTAAAATACACGTTCACATGCAACTAAAAATGTAGTTAAAAGCAATCCATTTTACGTGTCAATTTAAAAGTTAATAGCAAGAAGGGGAAATTTTTGGCCATTACATAGACATGCAACCGGTGGTCTAAGCCCCAAGGACAGGGGGAGGCAAACACAACAGGAGGCAGGCAGCGGGGGCGTCGCTCCACAGAGACAAGCGAAGTCTCATTTTCAAATTTCACTTCGGTTACCGGTAATAATTGTCCATTAGGCCTGGTTTCATCAAATATCTTCCAAATATAACTATTTACTAAAATTATAACTATCATTCTACCTATATGTACCACACTAAAAAAACTGGCCTGAGGAATGAATAATTTCATACTGTAAAATTTGTGTTTCATAAGAATAGAAAGTGCAAGACTCCGCAGTTGATACTTGATATTTTATTAGGTAGTCTACTGGGGTAGTTTGGCTTTGCATTGATATAAAGACCACATAAATATTTGATGCTCCAGACAATTTATAACCCTACACAATTCTACTCCACAACAACGTCTCTTTATTTCTACATAATTGCTTACGCCATTCAACCCAACCAACATTGCCATCCCCTTCCACGTGTTGCTAACATTCTCCAAACTGTTCAAGTCCTACACATCCCATTTCCGAGTCAGATCCCCGTCATATCCCATTATGCTTTTCATCCATTTTTACTGCTTCTTAATGATTTCTCTTAACATTTCCCTCTCCTTTCCCGCCAAAACTAGCAATTATCAGTCCAATCTTTCGATTTTCATTCTTTAGACTTCACCCTTCCCATCATTCTCTTTACCCATATTTAAAAACCTTCAAATCTATGTCTATCATCCTGCTTCAGGGCCATGTTTCCGCTACGTTCATAATTACGCTATACATAAAAGTTTTAGCGATCTTTTCTTTAAAATCTAACTCAACGTCCCTGTCATCAATTACGTCCTTCTTTTCTAAGCTTCTTTGTCCTACGAAATCCCTCTCCTCACACTGGCAGTTTTAGCACAAAACCCTTACAAAATCTACATCTACATGATACCCCGCAATCCGCCGCAAGGGCGTGTGGCGGGGGTAGCTAGATCACCATCCTTAACAGGGAACAGAACAACTTGCAAAATCAACACATCCATGCAATCCTATATCCACAGTGGCGTACAGATCCATGGAAAAACCCTTTCAACTTATACACAAGCAAATACATATACTACCGACTAACAAACAAATGCCCATCATGGTGCAGAAAAAATATATTCAATAAATAGATAAAGATAGGTTAATTATTCAACCTACTCTAGTTTCTGTCCGCCTATTTTAATAGGATCACGATGATGCTAAGCCACCCGTCCACTTTCTACCGGTGCGCAGGCGATCACGAAGGGATAAATTGCCCCCGGACAAACCCCGCACAATGGTGTAACTGCGGGGGGGATCATGAATCGTTTAAGCTATTCCTTCCCCGTATACGACAATGCAGCGAACAGAACGAGCAAAAACATGAGACACCCCTAAAACCAGAAAATGGGCAGAGAACTTCTCAGCCGGTTCCAAAGGAAAATCCCTGGCATTGAGAAAGAAAGACTTACCTCCGCGAAACGTAAGATTTCACAAAAGAGCCCCTCTCAGAAATGGCGCAAATATTAAAAGCCGTCACCGTGTTCGGTGGAATGATGCAGTGATAGATGAAGATGCTGCAGGACATGATTAAAAAATAAGCGCTGTGTCTTCCATTCTAAACCATAATGGAGGATAGGATGTTTAATAATTCAGTGTTCATTCGTCTCTGGAACTCAAACGCAGGTTTAGAGCGTAAAACACCAGAGCTATTTCAATTTTTAAAAAGAAATTAAGCAAACATTAACGCATGTGTCCTATCAGAAACGCAATTAATATCCGAACTAAATTAGTCTATATATAATTTGACGGAACGAAAGGAGTCAAATTGACGGGAAGAGAGAGAGAGTTGTCGAAGGAGCGGCAATAATAACCTGAGAAGAGATGAAAACCGCCGACTTTCCAATTTTGAAACATGATAGCCTCCAAAGCGCCGTGCTAGACATTGCTATGGATATGGGAACGATAGAAATAGATTCATGTTACTTACCCTCAAGGACAAAAGTAAATAAAACGGAATTCTACTCGCTTACAAATTGGAACTAATCAGTTATTCTCGGAGGCGACTTCAATGCGAAACATTGCGACTTGTATTACAAGGCCAAAAACGGAAATGGCCAGTTAATATATTTATGGTTAAGGGATAAAAATCAAACATTATAGCCCCACAAGACCCGACGCGCGTTTATGGGGCAAATGTCCTTGATTTTACGATATTGAAAACTGTTGGCCGACAAGTAAAAGAATATACCAACCTGCGGCTCTTTTGAGGATTATTTGTGGCTCTCGATATATGTGTCCGATTTCCCTTTTCATTATTGTTTTATTATATTAAAAAAACCTTCATCGTTCCGTTTGTGTTTCAAAATGTCATTTAAATTACTGAGAACAAATACGAAAGACAAATATCATTTCCGTCCAAGTTAAGAATGATATGACTCATCGGAAACTGCGTGAACGAAAATAGTTAGTGGCGTAATCGCCTGACTCCAGACCGATTTTCAATTTGTAAACTTTCATTGCAACTGACAGTTGACATTGTGCTCTGAAGGAAACAATTTGTATCACTCTTGCTAAGGGCACAATTGGTAATCTGGAGTTTATGGTAAGTTAAATATGATTTGTTTCTTTGTATGTAATACGTGTTGTTATTTTTTCAGTAACACAAAACTTGAATTTTCTAAATTGATTTATTTATTTCCAGTTCTTTTAAATGCATGACGACGAAGAACAAAAATAAAAAAAAAGAAAATACGAGCGAGAAAATAAAAATTTTAATAATGAGTGTGAGAAGAATTCCTTTTTTATTGACATTAACGGAAAAGCATTATGGATCATTCGTAATTCTACGGTCAAAAATTATAAAGTTAGCAATTGACGTCAGCATTATGAATCCAATCATTCTCAGTTTTCGAATTAAAATCCACCAAATTCCAAATTAACATCAGATAAACTTGCTACTCTAAAATCAAATTTAAATAAAAACAGTCAATTTTGACAACCTCTTGCAATCAAGCTAATAACGTGGCTGAGGCCAGTTAAGTTATTGTCTGGAATATTGCACGTGCAAAACGCCGGTATGGCGAGGTAGAGACTATTAAAATAACTTGGAAGATGTACTTCAAGTTTTGGATCCAAATCATGCAGCATTGCACAAAGTTGTTTCGCAAATTCCCATCTCAAGACACACAACCGAACGACGCATAACAACCATTAATAATCTCTTGAATATAAAAAATATTTTTAAGAGCTATTACATTCAGCTTAGCCCTTGATGAATCGACAGCTATCACAGATGTTCCTCAATTGGCAATTTTCATACGTTTTGTTTCACCTGACTTCGTTGCTAAAGAAGAATTATAAGATTAAGTTGCACTTCAAAGACAACCCGCGGTGTCGATATTAACAAAACGATCATTAAAATCAGTTTTATTGGGCTTTTAATAGATGATTCTCAAGTTCCACAATTCATACCGATTCACAGCATAGTTCACCGTGAACATTTCGTTGCAAAATATGTAACATATCCTGATGTTATGAAAACAGTGTTGCACCTTGTAAATTTATTTCGTACCGATGTAAAACAACCTCGACAATACAAATATTTTCTTGGAGAATTAAAGGACGAAGAACTTTCAAATAACATTAATTTTGCTTGCACTGTAAGATGCATATTAAGCTAAAATGCATTAAATCTATTTGAAGATTTGTTTGATCCGATAACTGCATTTCTAAAAGAAAATGAAATAATCCCTTTATAATTAGAAAGAGACGAGTGGTTAAAATGCTTAAAGTTTTTTACTGATGCCATGGAACATTTGCAAATACTGAATTTAAAATTGCAGGTGAAAGATAAAATAATATCTGACCTCTCACAGTGCATATTTGGATTTCAAACTAAATTACAACTTTTTCAAAAGAGCAGTAAATAAAATATTTTTTTCATTTTCCTCGAATTAAAAAAAAATATTTCAACATTAAACAAGAAAAACTCAAAGAGTATACAAAAAAGTTAGAGGGAATACTGGTGGAATTCCAAAAGAGATTTCAAGACTTGAAATACTTTAATACATCTTTTGATTTTTTCTTGAATCAATTTGAATGTAACTATAATTAAAGGATAATTTTCCATTTCCAATAAATTTTTGGCCCAACAGCATCTTGTGAATTAGAACTAACAGACATGCAAGACGGTCAAGATCTACAACTAAAATATAAGTTGACGCCGATGGCTAAATTTTGGAAATTTGTACCAGAATCGAAGTATCCTGAATTAAAATAGGCTGCTGGTCGAATTACTACCTTGATCAAAAATTTCCCAGAATTTATTCAGAAAATTAAAAATACAAGTTTATTCATCTAAATCTATATTGTCCCCTTCAAAGTAATCCCCATCGACTGCAACACACTTATGCCAGCGCTTGATCCAATCCTCGAAACATTTTTTATATTCGGTTTTCGGTATGTCCATCAGTGCTTCCTGCGATTTTTCCATTACTTCCTCTCGGCTGCTAAAACGCGTTCCCCGTAATGGTTTTTTAACTCGATTGAACAGAAAGAAGTCACAGGGAGCCAAATCAGGTGAATTCGGTGGCTGTTGGATGGTATTTGTTGCATTTTTCGTCAAAAAATTACGAATAATGATAGCACTGTGCGACGGTGCGTTATCATGGTGCAAAATCCACGAGTTTTCTGCCCACATTTCTGGTCTCTTTCGGCGGATTGCTTCACGCAAACGTCTCATAACGCCCAAATAATATTCTTTGTTTACTGTCTGGCCTTCTGGCAAAAATTCATGATGCACTACACCGTTGTAATCCATGAAAACCGTCAGCATTGCCTTCTTTCTTGACTGAAAACGACGTGGTTTTTTTGGTCTCGGCTCATTTGGTGAACGCCAATCACTTGCCTGATGTCTGGATTGCGTGTCGTACTCATAAACCCACGTCTCGTCTCCAGTAATGATCCTTTTGATGAATGTGGGATCGGATTCAGCCTCGCAAATCATGTCTTTTGCGACGTCAACACGGTCTCTTTTTTGCATGAAATTGAGGTCTTTTGGCACCAACTTTGCTGCTACACGACGGAAACCCAAATCATTAACCACAATGTCTTGGGCGGATCCATAGGCAATGTTCAAGTCCTCCGCTATTTCTCTGATGGTTAATTTGCGGTTATTGACCAACATTTCTTTTACTTTATCAATTTTTTCACCGACTTTCGATGTCGATGGTCTGCCACTGCGTTCATCATCTTCGATTGACTCACGACCACTTCTGAACCGCTCGTGCCACTGGTAAACGACCGTTTTTTTAGAGAATCGTTGCCGAAACACTTTTCCAACATTTCCAACGTCCGTGCGCATCTAAATCCGTTTTTTACGCAAAATTTAATACAAGTTCGTTGTTGCAAATTTAAATCCATTCCTGCAATTGTAAAAAATCGCCAACACACACAGAGATAGATGTACTCTTGGCTACGTAACTTTTGCAAATGTCAAGTTATGACACTAAGATTTAAAGGGAGTATCAACAACAGATGTACCAATTTAACAAAAAAAAACAGAACTCAAATCGGAACGATGGGAGCGCCACACGGTGGTTATTCCGGGAACTTTTTGATCAAGGTAGTATGTCAATATTCGGAACAACTTACTCATGTGATACATTTTATTTCACTTTAAAATCCTGGAAATCGAAACACCGATCAATAATAACTAACAAACATCTGAACGAATTTCTGAGAAATGCTGTCTCCAATTATTCACCTAATTTTAAAGAATTACCAAGAGAAGTAAAATTAATGTGCTTATTTTTTAATAATGAAATTCAAAACACATAATGAGCATTTAATTGTATTTTTTCAATAAATATAACTTCTGCAAAAAAAATTTTTTATACCTTTTTTGCATGCCTTTTAAATGCGTATTTCATTGCGGCTCGCGAAAAATTTCAAATTTTGAAAAATGGCTCGGACTATTGAGGAACTTTGCCACCGCTTGAATATGCGATTAATAATCTCACTAATGAACACTATCCTAATATAATACAAGTAGGAGTAAACGAAATAATTAATATAAAAACCAAGTATTTCCTCATGTAGCCTAGCCAACTGGCTAGCATTCCCAAAAAACAGTCGCGAACATTGTAAATAAAAGAGTCATCCCCAAAAAGTAAAAAATATATATGCCAAATGGCAGACTAAATTGCCATTTCCATTAAAAAAGGAATGAAAAAAACAATACCAGTAACCAAAATAAGAACAAATATACATCTTTAATTAGGCGAAGAGACCAATTCTCCAGACAAAAAAGAAACTGTTATAGACGGAAATATGACTATCAGGGTACGGCAACAACAAAAAAAAGGGCAAGGGAACACAACAAAAGAATCAAAGAATCTGCTCAGGTAATAAAAAGAGCTAGATGGAACGGAAAATCAAGCGTCATGAGTAAGCATCAGACATCAATTTGGTAAGCAGTAAAACAGCTGCGAAAAACTCCTCCGAGCCACCCAAATATTAAAACGGGCCAACATACATTGATAACCTCGATACACAAAGCAGAATATATGACTGAATATTTTAATACATCTGCTTAATACCTTAATACCTACTTAATACCCCGAAAGCCACAACAAGGATGTATGGAGGGGGGTGTTTGGAGCACCACCCGTAAATAATAAAAAAAATTGTATGCAAACATTCAAACTACCAACTAAAATACTCAAGCACCTAGAAATGAACTTGATATTTTGCAACATTTACTTTTTTCCGACTTGGAAACTAAATGTTTTTTAATACTTCTTAAGCGATTTTGGTTTTTACTACTGTGATTTCTGATTCTTCTGATAAAGAATGAGAATTTGAATTTATCTGCACTGGAATCTATCTCCCTTATTTTATCCTTGCGGTCTGTTTTACCCAAGTAGTTTGCGCCTATTATAACTCCTTAAATCGTTACATTTGTTTGCGCTGAACCTTTCTAAATTCTGTCTCGCTTCTTCTCTTCGTATCTCAAATGGCTCCCAGCCTAAATCCCCCAAGAGACCTGTCACACTTGTGTTCTTATCATAACAATTTTCAACAAATCTGGCGGATTTTCTCTAGATTCCACACCCATGTCCTAGGGTGCAGAGGCTATATGTTTCATGGCCATGAGACATGAGAGTTCACCTTTTTGCTTTTCGCTTCCAATTTCCACGTGATTAGATAGATATTGCCTGCAATCTAGAATCTAGGGTGCATGTTTGTGTTGGTTGATGGAATATGCATATACATGCGTGTGGGGGTTAGATAATGTTTTCGCATAATTGTGTATGCGCAGTTACATTTTTCTTTTGCCGGTGATTTCGTAATACCTCCAGCCACACAACCTGGCGGCGGCTTGCGGTTATTTTCTGGATGTATGATAAACTGACAGAAATCAGTTGGTCAGGACCAAATTGTAAAACACAGTTGCGTTTAATCTTTGTCCTATTAACTTTTTCGGTGCTCACCCTTTGCAGTTGATTTTCGTTCAGACCTCACCGAAATTGATATAGATAGTCATGTCAATCCCCGATTCAATTCTCATCAATCTTTCGCGATATAACCCACCGGGGACTTCGAAAAAAATGTTTAATAAAATGACACGGTTTTTACAGTTTCATTATAACATAAGCCAACGAATTTCTGCTTCAAAATTTGGTCGGGAAAGATTCATAAAACAAGGGATAAGTATCAATTGAGAAAAATGAAATAAAAATGGTAAAATAACTTGTTATCACACTCATCCAGGTAATTTGCGCAAAAAACGTTTTGTTAAATCTTTGTCACTCCGTGACTTCGGGTGATATGCGAATGAGAAAAATGTTTCTCGAAGTCTTTTTCAGCCCGCACATGCGGGGGTGGTCTAAAACAATTGAAACTCGAGTCATGGCTACGATGAGGGTATCGCCCTGATTGCCAGACAAATTCCTCGCGCTAGGACTGAGCCTCAAGAATTTACAGGGTGGCAGCTGCTCTGCGGAGTACAACACCCCGCTCAGTAAAAGCGTATGGACATGGATTGTCAAGACAAACCCTTCTTAGGGTTAGGGTGGAACTTTCGCGCGAATCTCAACTCGTCATTTCGGGAAACAATGCTGGAAATATATTTTTGCGCACATTCGTCGGATTCATAATAAAACGCGCATGCAAAACTTCATAATTTAATAGTAAAAACATTAAGAAACCCGGAGAGGGAGAAATGAAGATGAACGGAAACCGAATGTTAATAGCCAATTTTCATCCCACCACTACCTGGGATGTGCAAAACCTTTCGTAGTTCTTTTCATTCCATCACTTCAAGTGAAGTTTGAATAATTTGTGCAAGTCCTCGTCATCACACTAATTCCAAGATGTGCGAATAAATTATTTTTGCAATATTCTTTTAGAAACACAAATACGGGGGATAGGAACAGAAATTTCCCAACGTAATTATCAACCCGTTAATGCGGGTAATTTGCGAATGAGAAAAAACTTTTCAGTCTTTTTCTGCCAGCCCATGCGCGGGAATTGTGAAAAAAATTGAAACTCGAGTCCTAGCTCCGATGGGGGTCTCACTCTTATTGAAAGAGAGAACAAACAAATAAATATGAAACTTTTCCAAACACCGACTGATTGCAAAGGTAGAGTGGCGGCCAAATTTTCATTTAATGCAGTAAAAGCTTTTAAAAAACCCTTGGAGGAAAAAATACAGACGGAAATTGAAACGCGTAATTTCTCATCCCGGCACTGCGGGGGGGAAAAATTAATGTTACCAAAAAATACGTATAAATATGAAAACTATCCCAACACCGACCGATTGCAAAGGTAGAGAGGTGACCAAATTTTCAATTAATGCAGTAAAATAAAGTCGGTAATTGAAACGCACAATTTCCCATCCCGGCATTGCGGGGGGACAAAATTAATGTTACATAAAAATACGTATAAATATCAAAATTATCCCAACACCGACCGATTTCAAAGGTAGAGAGGCGACAAAATTTTCAATTATTGCATTAAAAGCTGTTCAAAAAACGCGTGGAGGAAAAAATGAAGACGGAAATTGAAAAACGCAATTTCTCATCCCAGCACTACGGGGGAAAAATTAATGTTACCAAAAAATACGTATAAATATGAAAAATATCCCAACACCGACCGATTGCAAAGGTAGAGAGGCGACCAAATTTTTATTTGATTCAGTAAAAGCGTTTAAAAAACCAGTGGAGGAAAAAATACAGACGGAAATTGATACGCGTAATTTCTCATCCCGGCACTGCGGGGGGACAAAATTAATGTTACATAAAAATACGTATAAATATCAAAATTATCCCAACACCGACCGATTTCAAAGGTAGAGAGGCGACAAAATTTTCAATTAATGCATTAAAAGCTGTTCAAAAAACGCGTGGAGGAAAAAATGAAGACGGAAATTGAAAAACGCAATTTCTCATCCCAGCACTGCGGGGGAAAAATTAATGTTACCAAAAAATACGTATAAATATGAAAAATATCCCAACACCGACCGATTGCAAAGGTAGAGAGGCGACCAAATTTTTATTTGATTCAGTAAAAGCGTTTAAAAAACCAGTGGAGGAAAATATAAAGCCGGAATTTAAAACCAGAAATTACTCATCCCGGCACTGCGATGGAAAATTTTCCAAGTGCAATTCACCCCGTTACTGCGGATGAAGTTTGAATAATTTTTTCAACTCTGCGGAATCACTCGAGTTCCATGATGTGCGAATTAATTTTTTTTTCAATGTCCTTTTAGAAAGACATATACGGGTGACAGGTGCTAAAATTTTCACTAAGTTATTTTCATCCCGTGAATGCGGGTGATTTGCGCATGAGAAAAATTTTCAGTCTTTTCCGCCCACACATGCGGAAGAATTGCGGAAAAAAATTGAAACTCCAGTCCTAGCTTCAAAGGGGGTCTCGCGCTTATTGCAAGACGAACCCTCCAAGCTAGGGCTGAGACCCAAGAGATCGCAGCGTGGAAGCTGCTCTGCCAAGTACAAAACCCCACTCGGTACCAAGGTCGTTTACATACGATTCCGAGACCCGACGCCGTCCTGATTGTGTCACCCAAGATCGACCGGTTGTGGGAGGCGTCCCTTCGAGGCTAGATAACCCCCGGGAGCCCCAGTGTTCCCATTCGGCAAGTGGGCTCGGATGCCGACGCCCCCCTAAGCGTGGGGTGCTCACTAACAAGAATCAAGTGTCTCGAGCCTCCCGGCTCTCGGGTCTCCTCAAATCACCGTTGCTCATTGGCTAGGGGGATTCTGCCTTAGGGGCGTTCCGGCATAATCCCAAGGATGGTCACGTTCCCTATTGGTGGGTGAACAATCCAACGCTTGGCGAATTCTGCTTCGCAATGATAGGAAGAGCCGACATCGAAGGATCAAAAAGCGACGTCGCTATGAACGCTTGGCCGCCAGAAGCCAGTTATCCCTGTGGTAACTTTTCTGACACCTTTTGCTGGAAACTCTACTAGCCAAAAGGATCGATAGGCCGTGCTTTCACAGTCCCTATGCGTATTGAGAATCGGGATCAAGCATGCATTTGTCCTTTAGCTCCACGCGAGGTTTCTGTCCTCGCCGCGCTGGCCTTGGGACATCTGCGTTATCCCATGACAGATGTATGGCACCGGTCATGTGACCTGTATCCTTGCTTGAATTTCCCTCGCCGTTTTGCTTGTTGCTGGGTCAACTAAACTTAAAGTTTTGCACTGTATTTATGGTTCACATCAAAGTTGGCTCTCTTTTACGACGAGTAGGGCTTGAACCTAGAAGGATGCCTGTCTTGGAATCGGTCACACCCTGTGTGGAGATATACATTCCTGCCAAAAGGAAACTATAATGTTCTTAGGAGAAGTAACAAATAAGGATTATTCCTACGAAAAGAAAAAAATATAAAAAATTAGACTGCAATTGATTAATGAAAGTGCGGTAAACAATAGTTAAACTTCGTTGGGAAGGAGAAATAATAATGTAAAAGGCCTCAATCAAATTTCAAGAAAAGATTTTCTACGATACTTGGCGGACCAAAAGGCCTTATTGTCGTACGCTAGGGAGTTTAAGGTGTTTCTCATCATTTATTAGTTTCTACATACAATCAACACAACGCAATCACCCGAAAAAGTTCTTGCAATCGTCTCCTCAAAAGACTAAGATGATAAGCATATACTTTCACATCTTGACCACGGGCCACCATTTGGCACGATATCGCAATGCTTTTATTTAATCCCAAATAAAATAGAGTTTTCGTGTAAATGAAAATGATTGATTTTTCTATGAAAATATCTCCAATTATTCGCTTGCCCCAAAATTTAGTTTCTTAGCTTTTCGACTGCTATTTATCGAGTGGACAGATTTGCCATCCTGGGAGGCATGAAACTTAATTTCACTTTTTTCCCTACCCCTCCCATCTCCTTCACTCTCACCTGTCCCGGCCTCCAATTGTCATTGTATCCCCCGCTCTATCCCATTTTGATTCTCGCCCTTCCCCTCCTCAATCCATGTTTTCGTCGCATTTCCCTCCATAACTCACTTCCCTCACTCCATCTCTATGTCAAGGCTAAGCTTCAACCCAGATATCAGCTGTTCTAGACAGAGAGAAGGGGCTTCGATTGAATTGTTCATCAGGGGAGGGGTTTGGAAAGGTGGGCTCTGTACGCTTGAGGGTAGAGTTCGCCTGCTGGTGTTACCCTTATAAGTATGAGAAAAAAATTACGTTTGGTATTGTGTGAAGTTTCTCAAATTTCGAGCCAGTAAAAGAATTAGATAAAGTCCAGAAAAAATCCGCGAATTTTTTTATAATGAGGACACAAGCGTAACAAGTATTTAAGGGGACTTTGGCTGGGAGTTCCTTGAATACGAAATGAACAGAGAGACTTTTAGAAAGGTTAAGAACAAAATAGTTTAACGATGACACTGAAGGAAAAATAATAACCTCACACTAATTAGATGAATCAGACCACAAATATAAAATAAGGGATACATACTTAAGTGCAGAAATATTCAAATACGCATTCTTCCCCAGAACAATCAGAAATCAATATAGCAAAGAACCATAGTCACCTAAGAAGTTACAAATATTTAATTTACACGACGGAACAAATTCATGATTGCAAAGATGTCAGGTACATTTGCAGGTACATGTGTATGATAGTTGGTAGTTTATGTTTTTTCATTTGTGTCAAGTGTGAGGGTTTTTTCAAGAATCTATGCCGCATTTTAGTTTTGGACTATACAAAAACTGTGGCTTTTGCATGTGTGTTTCCTTTTCTTAATATCGGATGGTGTAATAACATCCCACGCCACACACCCTTGCGGACGCTTGCCGGGTATTTACTACTTGTGGATTTAAAAACATGGTTGCTTTAAGGTGACCTGCCTGAATTGAATACTTTTCACTGATTGACCAGTAGAAAAACAAACGACGAAGTACTAGGCATTTAGAGATGGAAAAATAGCCTCTGAAAAAATCCGAAGTATGCAGGAGTGATGGATGGGGAGCATAATTATTTGCCTAGAAATGCTGGGAACCTTATTAGAATGGAGAGCGTGATGCAAGCAAGGTTGGGGTTAGAAAAAAAGTAGGGAATCTGAATGGAATGATGGGAGATGGAACGCATGTGGTTTTTAGGCTCTCTTAAAACATAAGTACTCTAAGATCCCCCAAAGCGGTGCTTGACAGAGGGTGCAAGCATCAGGTGGGAAGTTTGCTCCCAAGGGAGGATATGAAAGGCGAAGGGAAAACGGTAAAAATATTCATTCATAAAGACCCACTAAAACGTGCAATATTAAGTTCAGGATGGCGGAAAATTCATTTGGAATAAGGAAAAATTTTAAATAAAAAATTGTTCATCGGTGTAAGAAAAACGGAAAAATTAGAACGAATTACAAATAACTTGAACACAGATATCCTCAATACCAAAACTGGTCATACGTGATCTGGAAAGGCTTAAGTTCCATCAAGTCATGGTCCTTACCCTTAAGTCACGATTATAAAATGTAACACTCCCTGTTGGAAGCGGACGGCGTGAGGCGCCACCTTACAGCGGACTAGTGGCTGACGGTGGAGTTGAGAGGACAACAGAAAAAAGAAGGGATTTTTGTCACGTTTTCTGCATGAATCATATTACAGTTTCTTGTGATCATTAGGGAAGGAATTTCCCATAAAAGCACACGAGAAAAAGAAAGTTCATTTATTAAAGTAAAACTAAAGATTCGCTGGACGCTTTGCCCGGTATAAGGGATATTTGCTCACTCTCGCAATCCCATTCCATTTTCTTTCTACCCAAATACTAAATTGGGAGAGCATTCTAATAATCAATCACACCAATGAAAGCACTTGCATGCAACAATAATTTAAAATCAGAAGACGTGCATGTTTTGGTATTGAATGTGGCTCTGTTCCCTTTTACGGAGGGAGACCTAACACCCCCCGCCGCATGACGTTGCGGCGGCTTTCTGGGTATTATGTAGATGTATATTAAAATCAATAAAAAGTTGGATACATGGGTACAAAACCTGTAGAATATCGATAATGGCATACTCCACCAATTCTAATTTTCGTCCGCGCCATTGATGTCATTTCTATTGTGATCATCTAATGGTAGGAGAAAAAAAGACAAATCTCTGCGTTCTCCAATAAATCTCCCTGATTTTCCATGGCAATCTGATCTGCTTTAGTAAGTCGGGGCCTGTAACTTGCATTCATTATCCTTAGATCAGTAACATCCTCAATATATTACTTGGTGGTCGGATTCATTGGCAGTTTACCCGCCGTTTGCCAGTGTTTCCTCTCTATTCGAGAGAGGGTACGGAAGAGTTGAATCAGTATTCGAGACACCGTACAGCATTTTTGGCATCGTTGATTTAGACGGTTTATTATAAAAAAGCCCTCCGGATTGCTTTTTTTTAAAAATTACTAATAGCCATAAGAAAAACATTAAAATAAAAGATTTATGTGCTTGTGGCATAATTTTAAAAATACACGAGTAAGACTAAATATATGTATTTGTTCTGTATACCTGGTATAAACCATGTTTTATGTACACGTAATTTTGCTCTCGGACGATAGTAGCTTCACTTCGGTTAAATTTAAAATATGAGTACAGTGTACTTATTTTGTATAAATACTTTACACTTTCTAAACCAATGTAGTGCATTTCTTATGCGAACGCCAAATTGAAAATGATGCGTTGGGAGTTTGTTCTAGAGGTCGGGACATACACCTTTGCCGTTTTTAAAGGAGAAACCAGACACACGGCTGCTAAGTAAGCTCCTTTCGAATAGGATTATTTATTCTGGCATATACAGTTGAGGATGAAAAAATATATTTTTTTGGTCCCTATTCTGTTGTTATAAATCTTACATGTCCCTAAATTGTATTCATAAGGAAAGCTCTTCAAAAGACTGCTGCGGTAAAAATTGGCTTTAGTTCAATGCTCGGATACTTGGGAGGGCGTTGGTTCAACTGAAGTTTATTCAAGAGCGGGGCAATTTTTCATTTCACGACATGTCCTGGAAACGACAAATGTTCCGCGCGTTATGTGTGCGCTTGCGTGTTGATGGGGAAGTTTCCTTAATCATTGCATCAGAAATGCATCTGATAGTCATTTTGTTAGTGGTCTACAGGCATGTGCGCACTAGTCTTCAGCTCAACCCCGTCTAACTTGATGATTATTTCGATTTGGAAGATATGTGCGAAAAATACTTGGCAGTAAGAAGTAATAATAGATTTTAAAACGGAATACCGCAGCACGGGCCAAGCATCTAGAATGAGCCTTTGATTCACTGCTCAGGTCCATAAATGGCGAACAAGCTAAAAGGAGCGAAATTAGCGAACACAGGCTATGACATATTTTTAATAAAAATTGAGGAATTATGTCTAAAATGCACAAATTGACGGGATAGTTTCAGAAAACCCACGATGCCGGTAAATTTACAGTAAGTTCTGGTGAACTGCTGCCATTTAAAAAATTATCTGCCCTTCTTAAACTCCATTTAATAAGATGATGGGTATTTTGACAAGTTTTAGAATTTTCTTGGAATCAAAATGCAATCTTATGTCAAAAAACATATTCCCAATAAATAAAACTCGCCCATTCGAAACAATAAGTGTAATCCATTGCAAATCATTGACCATTCGGGATATTTTGCAAAACAATGGTTTTCAAGTCTCGCAACCTGTGTCAACCCTCATCGAGTCTTTCTAATACCTTGCTTCTTAATCGGCCTAGACTGTAACCAGAATTGGCAATGAGCACAATCACCATACTAATAACATATCTCGGGGTAATGCGGTTTGACAGTTAAAAAATATTTAACATAGAGGGTTCGTCCGGAAAATAAGTGTACTGAGCTCAGGAAAAAAAATTTATTACACTTTTACATATCTTAAGCTAATATTCCTCAAAATAGGACCCTTGTGAGTCAATACACTTGTTCCAGCGGCGTTTCCATTCCTGGAACGCTCCCGCGAAGGCATCATCGGGAACCTCTCGAAGACACTTCGTCACGGCCCCTTTGACGACGTCCAAAGTCCCGTATCGCGTTCCTTTCAAACTCCTCTTTATCTTCGGGAACAGAACAGTTCTCTAAAAAATGTGGATGATTTTTGCAGTGATCCGCAAGTTATGTCGCGATTTCCAAACGATTGAGTCTTTGATCATCACTGAGCACTTTCGGCACCAACTTTGCACAAACTTTTCGCATCTGTAATTGCTCCGTAATAATCTCGTGCACTATTGTTTTTGGCACATTACACTGCTCTGCTATCATCCAAACACTAAGATGACGATCAGAGTTCAGTACATCGCGACCTTTTCGCACATTTTCGTCGGTGAGTGTCGTTGATGGGCGTCCAGGCCGTGGTTCGTCGTCGACCTCTTCTCTGCCCTCCACGAACATCTTGTGCCACCGAAAGATCATGTTTCGGGACATGGCTGACTCTTCGTAAGCCTGGTTAATCATACCGACAGTTTCGGTAGACGATTTCCCAAGCTTTACCGCAAATTTGATGGTATAACGCTGCTCCAAAAACTTCGGCATCGCGTTCCGTGACGTGGGTCGAGCGGGAAGGTTCGCGTTAACAGAGCTCCTCACTACACCACAGCTCAGAGCCGACTGCCTTTTTCAGCGTCGCTTGCCAACATACCCCCCTCCTATCGCAGCCCGTCAGAGCGGTGCTGGGTGCGTCTGGAGCGGCGGGAAAAAATCAGTACACTTATTTTCCGGACGAACCCTGTAATTATTTTTTTCGGTCTTGGTGTGTATTTTACAATATGGCTGGATTCCGAGTGCAGGTTTAAGTATTTACACCGCTGCTTCTGTGCATCAAACAAGGATATGGTCCTATTTATTTAGTCAAGGAGCATAAAATACAATTCACGTTTACAAATGGTTTTTCTTGGTTAACCCCTTCAATGAGCTTCCTCAAAGTTGAGATTGCTTGGCGTTTTGAACACTGGTTAGCTGTTAGTTTTTTCATGTATGAATGAACTTTTCGGTGAAGTTTATTTGAAATTTGTGGACTAAAGAGTGTTGTGATTAGGTAGATGTGAGACACTATCAGTGGTTGCGTTATTATTTCAGGGATGTCAGGGCCTTCTTCGTCGACCTTAGCCGGCGATCCAATCTTTTAGGAAACCTCTGCAACTTTAACGTTGCTTAAGTTCCAACCTTAAGTTCACATCGGAGGCCGCAAGGTGGATAGCGGGTATTCGAGCCCTGCAGGGCGTTTCCAGTTAAAGTGTAGGTCAGCGTGTCGGTGAAATAGTGGTCCTCTTAAGTCTTCTTTGCCGATATTTAGCCTCTAAAGAAATGATTGTCTGTGCTAGAGGTTCATTCAATTGTGGGCAGTATCGGATATCATTAAAATAAATATCTTGCAAAGAATTTGATGATAATAAAAAACATTTCCCGTCAAATATTCAAGTAACAGTAATTTTAAGGAACAATAATTATTAGAAATTTATTGTCGTACCTTCAAAAAGAAATTCGTTTAATGTCATCATTTTATTCAGAGCACAAGCGCAGATGTACTGGTAATTATTACGAGCACTTATTCCATTTTTACTGACCACCAGACGACATAGTTAAGTCCACATTAGAACTAGGTCAGTAAATTAAAAGGTTCCATCCCAAAACAACGATTTTGATAATTTAATCGGGGGAGGTTTTAATGTCCCATCAATTTATTGGAGCATATAGAGGTTTAAAATGGGGGGTAAAGACAAAGATTTTTTCGAGTCGTTATTGAATTCCTTTACATTAAACTCCATACATCAACTTGTCAGTTTAGTGGTAACATTCTTGATTTATTAGCAACGAAGATACATTCAATAGTCACAAATATAGTATTATTAAAGGAACAAGTGCAATAAATACTAAGCTAAACGAGACCGAAATAAGAAGCTTAAAAGAAAATTTACTTACTTAAATAAGGGGACTGTAATGGCATGAACTGCTTGTTCTGGAGTCAATTTATTAACTTTACCGAAGATAGTAAGCACTTAAATACTGATGATAGGTGGAATCAATTCCTTCAGGTCGCGTAGCAGTTAACAGGTTCATTCCAAGTAAATTTATAAAATATCATAAGGAACCTTGATGGTACAACGTGGAGGTTAGAAAATAATTATGTCATTAAAGGCTTGTATAAGAAATAATATTCCCAGCAACAAATGGAATGAGATCACATACGATTATAAGATATATATATATAAAAGAAAAATGCCAAGAAGGAATTTCGGAAAGCGTTAAGCGATTTCAAAAGGAAAAGTTTTGCGGAGTATTTGAAAAAGAATGCTAAAGCAGTTTGGTCATACGCCAGAAAGGTGCAAGTAAATAATATTTTTTCCTTAAACTGTGGTAGTATTCGAGCCTATGATGAAGGCCTTCATTCGTTTTCATAAAACGTTCCGCATCATAGATGAAAATCATTAGATTTTAAGAAATCCAATATCCGAATTTCATAGTTGCAAGGACTCGTTTTCATACTCACGTCCTATTTAACAGATCCAATATTTTGATTGAGCAACTAATTTCCCTATCTTATCCTCAGTAGTGTTTATAGAATTTACCTTTCAACGTCTTGATTAGGAGAGGACCGTATTAGCCAAAAGAAGTGATTGGGATTCGTGACGATTTTGAGGCAAGGATATAGAAATATATTAATCGAGTGATGGAGGGAGGAAATGTAGATATTTTAGGCTATTAACGGGCGAGATAAAAGGATAGCGGGGATTATTAAAGCAAGTTAATATTATGATAAACAGCAAAAAGGAAGATAGCTTACCAAGCCTTCCAATAGTACTGAGAAAAGGTACGAAAGAGCGAAATAAAAATAGAGCCAGAGAGTGATGCGTTAATATGTGTGGAATCATAAGTTTATCTAACGGAATTTGTCGTGTTTGAGGTATAAGAGCTAACAAGTAATGATAGAGGGAAGATATAGGGATAGAGGGAAGATATAGGGATAAAGGGAAGGAAATCGACAGGCTGTACTATGAATCAAAGGTTATATCTGCGGTTATCCCAGTAGGGCGTTTTGTTAATGATAGGGAATTGGAACAAGGTAGTCGGTGAATGGAAATTTTTGAGCGAAATAGACACTACAACTTAGGTTTAATATTTAGATTCTTATTCGCTGCTTATGCGATCAGCTCCTCTGGGCAAAATTGTTATCTTGTTACCACCACGAAAACCTTGGCCAGGCAGGACATACATTGGGCTGAGTCCCGGAGTTACCAAGACTCATTTATATCGTGATGTTCCTCCTAAAACCTTTGGGGTAGATGACAGTGTTAGTTTCCGTTTGCCCTTCTCAAACCTCTGGAATATGCGGCAAATATTTTGGATCCTTGGGAGGATATTTGGCAAAAAAATTTGATGGATCCCAGGGAAATTCCGCAGGATTCGTTAAAATTGATTATAATAAGAACACTAGTGTCATAGGTCTCTTATGGAAATTAGGCTTGGTGACATTAGGTATGTTTGTAAGTGCATGTGAATGTTAGTTGGAAGCTTCTGTGTTACGTGGTTAGGAGAGTTTTTGCATGAATGTATACCAAACATAATTTGTGGATTGTGTAAATTTGTGGCTTTGCTTGCGATTTTTTTCTTAATTGCGGGTGGGGCCCTGACACCCACCGCCACACGCCCTTGCTGCGTGTTGCGGGATAATCAGTAGATACAGATGTAGAAAAGTGTTTTTAAACTCTATATTATGACTCAATGGGCGCACTGATGGGGTTAAACGCCTTTGCAGCCCTTCAAATGATGGACAGATGCCCCGCGGATCCTTTCGTTTGGCACCTTCCCGGACGAGAATCTTCCATTGGCTTCTTCGCAAGAAAAACATGGAAATAGGATTTTTAATGTTTTTTGTCACTTGGTTTTTCTGTGGAATGAAGCGACAACTACTGCTACCATGTCTCCCAGAAACCCCAATGCACTACAGTTTAAACGATGCTTTGTGGACATATAATTAGAATAATTTAATCAGGCAATTTAATGGGCGTGAAAGAGGTCCGTCTCCATATTAATTGGCCAGAACAGAGTCTATGTCCATGACTTTTCCAATAATTCCAGGTTCCTAATCCCATACCTTATTCCTTCAAATTGAAGCGCTATGACGTAAATATACTCCTTTCCTCAATCCTTTAAATTGTTTCAAACAATATTTTATCAGAAAAGAATTAACAATGTGTACATTCAAAACTTAATAAAATAAGCAAGGCAACGCCAGGGTGTGTTGCAGGCAGTAATCACGCACCAGACTACCTCCAACAAAGAACTGTGGAGAGCACATAAACCCCGCGTGCTTTTGCCATTGTAAGTCAAGGGACCATTAAATGTTTCAACGGTGGTCGTAACCGTAGGCATGTTTGATTTCCAAGTGATGGCTTCTGGGGTCTCAAACGCTAACACAAAATAAAATAACGGATCTTGATTAGTAACAGCCACGTACCTGATAGTAAGAGCGGCATGGATTACCCCATTCTAGACCCTGCCATTTCCACCCCCACCCAATTACTCAGAGGGTGAGGTGGCCAGAAGAGCGCGAATGCACCGGAGCCACGTCATGTTCGATGCACGGACGTCTCGCCCTATTTGCCTGAGCACCTCAGCCTTCCCGCTTTTCTCCCAATGGGCTATCAACTCCCTAAGCCGTACTCACCGCACTTCCGCGGAAGCATCGCCGTACTTCAATGTTCCAACCCGGTGATTCCCGGCTTGTGCAGCACCACGGAGGACGGGGTCAGAGTTCATCCCGATGGCTTGCCACAGCGCACGTCGCTTCACTACTGCAACAACGTCGTGCACCCTGCGAAGGGGCTATTCCATTGCCGTCAGTCAATTACTGATTGAAATACCGCCATGTTCGTTCCTCCTCTTGGTAAAGTGGTGGAGGTTGTAAAATCGAGCGACGAGGTTGCTGGTGAGCGGTCGTCTCGGAAAGCTGCTTCTTTCCCTTCTCCCATCGCGGGTCGCGGACTGTCAAACTAAGATCTCATACCCTGGGCGAGGGGAACTGCTCGATCCCCGGTCACTGTGCGAGGGGGGCGCTCCTCAAGGGTATCCTCCTCCATCGACCATTTCAACCTGCTTCCGGTGATAGTCCCCGCAAAAACATCCCCCACACCTAGTCCTCTCCCCCTATGCCCCCTATTCAATATACCGGGCAACACTTATTCCCACGGCAACCCTCTCTCCCCCTTCGGGCAATGCCCATATTACATAAAGGGAGGAGCTCACTTTGCGCTTCCTTTTCCTATCCTGCAGTCATGGTAGTCGTCCGTGCTGCTTCGTGAGTTCTGACCAAACGTCCAAATGAATGCATTGCCGTCTCCGAGCCAGGCACATCGGTCTTCGTCCGTCGCGGAAGATGCACGTGCTAAACCGTTTAATTGTGACTCTTTCACTTAAAAATTTCGACGAATTCCTAGTTTTGTCGTGTTCCTCGCCATATCATTTGAAATGCGTCGATTCGTTTCTCTTAAGTAAGTCCTTGATTTTGGAAATTTATCTAAAATTTTCTGACCATTTTTGATATTTTCGTTCCTCATTGCAAAATTAGCCGGCATGAATAACTTTGCGGAATGTGTTATATTGGTTATCACGCAAATTTCAATTCGGGTGAGTCTAAAGATGTTTAAAATTAATTCGCAAAGAAAATTTAAACGATTTAATTCTTAAGTATCCTTCCTGTTGATGCAAATGTTTGAAGGATATTATTTGTTTCAGGGGTAACGGTGGACTGGCCCACTACACAATCGGACACCTGTTACAAACTCTAGGCCTGTATTCTTTGCAAGGGTTATTTTTTGTTTCTTCGATCGTAGAAATTTCATTCATTCGAGAGTTGATTGTTTCCTTCTATTCTACCACTGGTAAAGATGAATATGTGGAGGCAATATAGATTGACATCACATTCGCCTCCAAAAAATCATCTCTACTTGACGTCACTACTCTAGATTTGACAGTGTCTGGCCTCGCTAATATGACGTTGTTGTCATTTCCTGCTCCAAACCGAGACTGAACCTTCTCAGCATGTGTTCCGCAATGAATAGGTCCGTCTTGGAATTATTCTTGCGAGCCGAATTGGCACATACTTCTTTGCTGTCGTTCGCCTTCTCTGTAGTCTCCGATGAGTGACCAGCGGCGTTTGTTGGTCAGATGTGGCTTTGGATCCCTGCCTGAACCAACTCCACCCCTGCATTCAAGCTGTTCAAATGCCTCCTCCAATTCGCGGGAATGGAAAAAGTTGTCCTGACTACGCGCTTCCTATAGGCTCAAAGGTTCTTGCGTGTAAAGCCTGTCTATTTTCGTAACTTAACTACTGCACTGTCTGGAATGTTCGTATTTGCAATCTAATTGAACTGGATTTCCCGACCTTTGGTCCCAGTTTACCTTTGGGTTTTTTTTCTGGCTCCTCATGCAATGGTTATGGTGAGACCGCGAAAGAGATTTCCGACGTCAGTTTACTGCACTCGCAGTAATTACAATTAATTTTCCCGGGAGGTGACGTTTGAGAGCAAAGGCAGGTGTGAATTGATTTCCTTGTTTAATAACTCTGCCATGTTTAGTTCCGGGAATATTCCGTTCGTCTACGGTTTCGCTTTGCTAAAGATTACATTATTCTTTAGTTGTAAACTTGCTTCGATACATCATCTTTGGTTTTTCTAGCAATAATCCCATCCTGTTTTTTCTTAAAGGGGAATTTCCTCATTTCTTGGGTATTCTTGGCCTAATGTGACTTTCCGACATGAATACTCCATACTTATCTTTACCACCGAATAAGTGCTCATCTCTTGTAGCATTGGTCGTCGAAAGTTTGAAACTTTCATCTTTACCGATATATTTCATTTAAGTTTTCGTCACTTTGTTTGCTCTGTCTCCGATACTCCTTGCAGCTGCTGTCAAGTTGACTAATTGGTTCACAATCGGATTCATTTTCGACATTCATTTCGTTGAAACGGTAAAATATTCTTCGAAATGTCTGATGGAAAAGTAATTATAACCATTCAAATACGCGGTATCAATTTCACCTGTTCCCCCCGGGACACTTCAATCTCTCCTTTCTTTCTTCCGTTATCGTAATTCATTAAGCATTTTTCTAAAAAACCTTGCTTTTGTCTTGAAATGTAATTGATTCTTTTGTTTCAGTCTTTAAGGATGGGTCATACCTCAAAATATCTAATTAATTTCCTGCTTATGCTTCTCGGGAATCTCTCACCGGTCCGAACGGCAGAAAATCTGTTTATTTTCCTTTGTTCTTTTCTGCGATGACTGTTATGTCATCCGGAGACTTTAGCCCCCAGCACATTTTTATTTCCCTAATATTGACTTTTTTATTCAACCAAATGTCTCCATCGTTCGTCAATTACATATTTCATATCCTCTTTGCATAAAAAAAGACACAACATGGCCACATCAATACTTTCCAATTATCTATAATTTTCCTGGGGAAAGAGGCTGTATGTCTGGCATTGGGCTAGCATTTGAACTAAACCACTTCAGTTTCGAGCCATTTTTGAACATATAGGCACAGAGCACACCATGTCGATGCATCCCATTGTAGAAGTCTCAATTTCCTGTGCGGAAGAGGGCATCGGTCACAGCTGACCCAGCGGCCGCTTGTAATCGAGCCAATGTGCGTGATTGGTGAAGTGTTCCTATAATTGTGGTTCATGGTCATTTTGGTGTCTTGTGAATGCCTGGTGTCTATTGTCTGGTGATAAAGTGAGAATTGCCGTATTGTGTCCCCGTGCGTGATACGTGTGCGCCGAGGGATCGCCGATGGAGAGCGAGCGGCCGCCGGAGGCCCTTGCAGTTGACCAAGGTAGTGATTCGTCTCTTCTCCGCCCCCCCCCGCCTAATGCGCCCCTCATTCAGGTTTAGGATTTAGCGTGAAACATGACCTCACTCCGGTGTAGGGCCCCCGATGGTGCTTAAGGGACACCAAGACCGCACCTATAGAAATGGGGATGATATAAGGTGATTTAAGGTGATCAAAGTAGGCAGGACATTTAAAGTGACTGGGTTTTGACTTTTATTTACGCAATGGCTTTAACTCGGTGGACACCAATCTTATCCCAATGTAATAGAGGGTTAAGTTCGTGTGGATTGCGGTTAATATTTCGTTACATTCCATCATTTCATCGCTCTCTTTCCTCTTCTTCAATTACAAATCACTTTTCTACACATTACTTCCACTGTATTTTTTCCGAAGGCAGAGGTGTCCTGTTTTAATGGGATCGCTAAATCAGTAGGACGTCCCTTTCCTCAGGTCCCTGTCCCCAGTAGGAGTGGCGTGATGGACCGGCAATGGGCCTTCGCTCTCGCCTCACAACCGATGCCGGAAAATGGGTTCCAATGAGCTGTGCATGACACGTCATTCGGTCAGCAACAGGAAACTCATGCACTCTCTCTCTCTCTTCCGCTTTTCTCTCCCTCGACATCATCATGCCCTCTACTTTTTCAACGTTTATCATCTTGCGCAATTGCAAAATAAAGGCGAGAATAGAGAAACTAAACCCTCGGCTAGTAAGTAAGCTCCTCCCGAATTCGATTAATCATACTAGTTTGCGGGTAATACTGGATGAGGATGGAATAATATTTTTTTGGCTCCTTTTCTACCGTTATGAATCATATTAGTCCGTTCAATTCTCTAAACAGTATTCATAAGAAAATCTGTTCAAAGGACCGTAACTGTGAAATTGATTTTGATTCAATGTTTGGATACACTTGTGTCCAGGCCGTCTTTTCATTCAATGAGACATATAGTAATTAAGAGGAATTTTATAAAAAATTAGGCTTATTTACTACTCAATTTATTCGCGAGGGCGTGATATTTCCCAAATTTTTATGCTGAAAAAATTATTGTGAATTATGACCCATTGCGTATTGAATTGAATTATGACCCATTGTTTTTAAAAAGCTATCCTTCATTAAAATGGATGGATTCACGACAGTTTTTTTACACTAAACCTTGCTACCGAAATACTCAGTGCCGCGAAGTTGTGCCAACGATAGAGCAAATGAGATTAAAGCTTTCACAAGTCTCCCTTGTGCGGGAATGGCCTGGAAATATTTCTCAACCGTCTATACTTTAAAATGTAAGTAACTACATGATATTTCTACAAGATTACTGATGTGTATGTGGCCTTTTTTTGATGAAAGAAACCTTACAGCTACCCCCAGAGTCAGTGGGATGCACAATTTGGCTCTCGTCCAAATGAACACCCTTCAAATAATATTAAATACAGTCCCCGTTCAAATTCCCCTTCGAATGCCGGGATGTTAGAAGACTATGTTATATCAACTGAAAACATAATTCTCGCTCTATATATGAGTGAGCCTTATATATTTGTAGATCAAAAGCACACTTCACTTTGATATTTTAAATTTTGATTACTTATTCCTTGATCTTTTATTTTCATCTGTTCTGCCACTTTCGCCGGGAGTCGACCCCTGGATCGCCGGTCTTTTACTCAGACGCGGATACATTTGTATTCTTGAAATTTGAAACTTGCATTAAAAATACAGGACTTGGATATTTAGGCCTTTTAGCGTTTCACATTTTGTGCAAATCCTTTGGTATGAAGACACAAATATTCATCGATGTTCGCCTATACTTTCGCCGCGTGTTCCCCTTGTCATTTGGGGTCTTTTAAAATGTTTGGGTTTATCACCAAAATTACATTAAAACATAATTGCATCCTTACGTGGTACTGAGCATTCCTTTATAGGTCTTGCACAGTATTTATGAATTACTTACTAGAGCACATTTTTAATTGCTTCTTTATCCTCTCCGGGATTGTCGGTTATTCCTTTATTGGATCCATCAATTGCCAGTCCCCTGGGTGGACTCGATAATCGGGTAAAAATATTTTTGGTAAGACAACTGCACTGAGACATCACAGAACGTGGTTACTTAAGCATGAAAGACGTGTTCTCATTTTTTTTTGCCCTAGTGCAAGATATGTTAAAGCTGTATTTTTCGAATGTCGCGGCCCAAACATTTCCAGGCAGTACTGATGGGGATCTATGACATTTTCCTATTCAAGAGAAGTATTCCAAAGCACGTAATGAAATCGTCTTAAATAGATTTACACATACCGAGGCATGTCTAAAGTATAAGTAATTATATTTATTAAAACGTTTATGACCAAGGATTCAGTTTAACCAGATTTTTTTCTGCGGTTGTCGCTTTCCTCGGGAGTTTAGCTGCGGATTGCTGGAGTTTTCATGGCTACCTGAAGAAGAAACGGAAATACTCTATTAGTTTTTCAGAATGTTATTCTTTATATTTTTGATATAAAGAAAAGAATTTGTTAATAAACAGCATGCATAGTATATAGCGAATTATTTTTGATTCTCAACAGGTCATAATTGCCGAAGATATTAGAGCTTTTCACATCTGCATTGAGTTAGAGAAGCGCTTTAAAAGATATGACAAGTAACAAGTAAGTAAAGTAGAGTATGAATCAATATTGGACAATATCTGTGAATTGGTTTTTTATCCCCATAATGCTTCTATTTTAGATCAATTTCGGTGACATGTTATGAAGGATATCAATGTATTCAAATAGCTGAACGCATGCACCTGAAAATTACAACAAGCATTGTTCAAAGGTAAATCTAAAAAAACCTTGAAAAAAGTTTGAGAATGGGGAATTGGCTTCGCGTTTGGGCTACTCACTCGGATCTTTCAAAAATTTGACGATGGGGGCTCGGAATAATGCCGCTCATCGAAATTTAAAGTGATTAGAATTGTAGAACCCATCAAGGAAAATTTGTTTAATTCTGTAACTGCAGTTAGATTGACGTTCTGAGAATATGTAGAATTGACAAGCGACATTTATGCAATGGTATGCGTTTTCCGTGTTCCACTCAGGAATTGGAACATTTTTGTGAATGGAGCCCGCCACCATAGGCAAGGCCGCACACTTGGAAGATAAATATTGTGGTATAGTATTTTCAAAATGTTAGCATGTAATTTAACTTATTCCTATTTTTTTCGTCCAGAGATAATAGTGTTTTCATTAATATTGCATGTATTAAACTATTGATGACAGAATTAAAAAATTAGAAAAATAACAACCTAGTACGTGGTAACTTAATGCAGATGTAGTATGACGTGGTGCGTGTGGAAATAAGAGGATGAATATTTTTTAAATGCACTCTAGATTGGAAAAATATCTCCTCGTGAAATCATTCCAGCCACTTCTGTGAAACCAGTTGTTTTACATTTGAAATGTATGGGGAAATGTAGCATAAGTTGGCATGCCGAATGACAACAAAGAGTAATATCAGTGCTTTAGAGTAAAGGCACGAGTACCTCAAAACCGTTGGGCACATACACCTGGTATTTAGAAGGCTTATTTAGATGACGCTTAGAAAAGGTTGGCAAAACTGAGGGACATTGCTGCAATGATTGGCTTTGGTAACAAAACTGAGTGAGAGCCTTTCATGGTTGCCATTCTCTCTCTCTCCTTTCGGGATTCAAATAAGATTTGGACGAATTTACCAAGAAAACTGCAAAAATAAAAGACACGGAGGAGGGATATAAGACAAAACAAGTAGGTGAAGGAGAATGGAATCGTGATAAAGGTTAGCATGGTTATGGGTGGCATGTGAAAATGAAGGCGTAAAGATGTGCGGACAAGTGAATTATAAGACACTTCAGGATTTGGCATTATATATTATTAAGAAATTCATGTCAATTTAATTCTAAAACCAGAGATTATGAATTAGAAAATCGACCTAACATTCAAATGTCTATATTAAAACAAATCTTGACATAATGAATGCCAATATTTGATAGGCAGCTCTTCCAAAGATGCTTCCTTATTTTCTTGTACCTGGCTCTGTAGTAAAATAAAGAGCTAATTTAGAACTATGGCATTTTGCAAGGAATTGTGCCGTTATGAGAAATCTACATGAAAGTAATTTAAGACGAAGGCATGACAAAAATTTGTCAAAAAAAAAAATTGCGGCTGACTATTCCACAACCACCCTATGGATGTTGAACTTTTTCCGAAACCTTTCCACATTCATAGAACACGACGAGTACTAATCTTTTAGCCATTAATATTAAATGCAGATAGGTCAGAATATATATTTTTTCACACATTCATAAGCGCATGAATGGTTACATTTCTTTTAATGACTCTAAGCCCTATTATTTCCATCAGGACCATTTAAAGATGACAAAAACAGTACGAGAATTCCGCCAATCAACTTTGAATAATAAATTGAGGTCAAGAAATAGATCAGGTAAGAGGGGCAGAGTGAAATGGAAGACCGATATCGGGTCAGTAAAAAATAACTCCTTTCATGATACACATCATGAATGGGATCTAATGCAGACGTTATTAATCGAGGAGATGTGTGACTGGATGGGATGCAGTCATATTAGTGCTGATGGAGATTGTTTTAACCCCGGGAAAGAGTGATATGTTAGATTTCATCGCCGATATTCCTGGGATCGAATATGTGACCTTCCGTCCGAGTACACACGAAACTCATGCCCGGACTATCTTTTTAATCTTACCTACGGCTGTAAATAAAGTGCCCTTAAAATTTTGCAGGCTCTTTTCCATCCAAGGGTTCCATTACATCAAGAGAACGACGATTCGTGCGGCCCAGAGTGAGTTCCTAATTGCGTGTTGTTAACCGAGGTGGATCATCTCATCGAGCGTGTATTGACTCCGTTAAATTTCAAGTGACGGCGATATAGTCAGGAGGAAGGGATAATGCTTCTTAGCAGGTGAGGGATGGGCCAGAATTCTTGCCGGTAGAAGCGAAGGATGGACCAAAGGCCCAGATTAGATGCGATATTTCTAAGGTACACGTCTCTGTGCCAGCGCGTCTTCGTCGTGTCTTACGTAGTCGGCGTCCTGAGATTGCAGGTGCAAGTGGTTCCCCTGGCGCCATCTTGCCGTTGACGAGGATACTACTGGCGGTTAGTTGAAAAAAGTAAGAAAATTAATATTGAATTTTAAATACATTCATAAATAATGAGAAAATTGTTTTGAAATTAAATTACTAAAATCTGGATTAAAATTATTTATTTAGATTAAATTTTCTTTTATTACTCTATTTTAACGGACATTTTCAAAGTTAAAGATGACGTCATCCAACAATTTTGGCCACCTGCTATTCCTTCGATTAACTAATCAGTTCAGTTGGTCATGTGTCGTCATATTGGCTGGAGGTGAGTGCATCCTTGTCGCATAATTTGCGCCTTTTATTATGTTAAATGCTGGTTGCCTTATGTTCTGGGTTGCAGTTGTGAAAAATGGTTATAAATCTTTCAGTCTGAAGTAATTATATAATTACTAATGCGAAAGCAACCTGATATGTCAATTCCCTCGTAATTAACGAAGTGCTGACTCATTTTTCGTGCGATTTCTAGTAACTTATATGTTTGATGTTTGCTACGTAAACGTTTACAATGATGAGGGAAATGATGCCATTTCGATTGGTTTCAAAATATAATCTATTCCGAGAAAACGGAGAGGTAGTGGTACGCGACGATATTAGTCGTTCCAAGTTTTTTTCGCTACATATGCTGATTTCCTCCTTTAAAGCCAAGGGATCAATTTATTTTCTACTCCTTAATCACTTAAACTAAATACTTAAAGACAATTAGTCATCTGTAGTCGGACCAATTCCTTTACGTTTTTTTCGCACGAGATTTTTTAATGTAGTTCTTTCTTCTCGGGAAGATCCCGTCACATCTGATTGCATTTCGCTTACATACTCATTGAAAGTGTAATCTAAAATACCAATTTAACTCTGAAAAACGGAGTTCAAAGCGTGTTAACATTCGTCGAAGAAAGAGGAGGCGATTAAAATCTTGAGCATACGCGTTCCAAGTGAAATATCAAGGTCAATTTGTGCTGGGAGTTCTCCGGTGCATTTCGCCCTATTTTACTCTTAGTTTCTCTCTGGCTCAGAACGAAGCTGAGAACTCTTTGTCGGGGGAAATTGCTTCATTAGTGACGATGAATTCGCGTTTCGAACACTCATAGTTTCACTTTGGACGACTGCTCTAAGGTAAACGAAACATCACGTATTTTCACCGTCCGATTCTCAATGACTCGCAAGTATTTTAATTAAAAATGTAACTGAAAATAGTTTCAATTTGGAAAAACAAAATCAATGTTGTAATTTTGGACTTTCTTTTGAATGCAAATTATATTATAAAAATGGAAAGTTTTTTCACCCGCATTCTGGAGTGTTTGGAACCTTATTTAACTTCTTTTTGAATCTGTTTCAGTGATTCGATCGGTGTGTGTGTGTATAAGGATTTCTTGAAAAGAGAAGAATGTCACAGGGTGAGAGTGAAGTGTCAGGAATGGCAAAAGTGAAGAAATGAAATTGGGATTCCTAGAAAATGGGACTTCGGAGAATCCAGCCAATAGGAATAACTGTAAGTTGACATATTTGTGTATTATCTTAAAATATTTTCTGTGAACTTGTTTTTCTTGCGTACATTGATCTGACGTCCACGTCGGATTGACCTCTGTTATGGAAGGCCAGATTAAAGCTTGCCTCTCTTTCTCTTGTCTTCTTTACTCTCCCCCTTTTGCTTATTTCTCACGAAAATATTTCCTCCTTATAAGGATTCTTTGAAAATGGTTTTCTTCGACTTTTTTTACGCGGGAAAATCATAGATGCAAAAAATTTAAACATTGTCATAGATACCGGCGACGAGGCAAGTGATATTCGGCAAACGAGGCTTTTGTCGAGCCATTAAGATTACTACTGACCAGTGCCTTTACAGAAAACCTTGTCGCGTAAAAAAATTGCTATTCATCCAGGCCTATTTTATCGTTCGATTTGCATTTTAAATTCCTAGTGGCCTCGAGTTAGGAGGTTATTCGAGTGCCTATTTAGCAATTAATTTTGAACCCTAATAGGATGGGAAGTTTCGAACGCTCGTGACTATATCGACGAATCCCATTACGGAGTAGGCTTACGTGTTAAAATTAAATTTCTTGAAAGGAAGAATTTTGGGTTTTTGGTGCCAAAGGTATCTCAAGATTCAACTGCTCTGTACTGATCGTCGATCCACTAAGCGAGACACTGCAGGTTGGGGAGTTTAACACTTTTATAATTGGTTTTATGCCATTTCCGATTTTGCCTTTGCCGGTAATGCATATTCATGTGGAGAGTTTGGACTTGAAGATTTTTAGACCGAAGCGTTTCTTAATGTCAAAAATGCGGTGCATCAGTCGATGTTTTTTTTTGATGTCCTAGACGATTCATTTTAAAAATTTCTACGCATTTCGATCATAAGGGTCTCAATCGATTGCATGGCGATGCTTGACCTCTGAGTTGTCTAACATCTTAAAGCAAATATCTGTTTTGTTACTACTATGATTTATTCCCGCTTGGCGTCTTTAATTTCAAATTTGCATGTTTATTTGGAGCAAAATTGTTCTTTGACAAAAAAATTATTGTTTTAATGTTTTGAATTAGCATAGCACCACAATCAGTGCGATAATCCACAGTGATGCATAATTTGCAAACTCATACACCGACGCCGAGGCTTCAATTGTTAGAGCTAACGCTGTTATTTACCCGCCTCGTCATATTGCGCAAAAGGCTTCTCATAAATGCACGTCCTTATTGGGTTGTCCACCTATCATTCATGTGTGTCTCGCCAGGAAGAGGTTGTGAGTGAGCGTAGAGCCTGTGTTAAATAGAGGCTACACTTTCTTTTTTTATACCTCGGCATTTGAGAGGGAACTACTCATATTTCTAAAAACCTTTCGCTAAGAATTTGCTTTTGGTTCTTCTTTAATTGGTAATTGTTGATCTGGTCAGGCTAATTTTTCCAAAGGACAAAAGTTATCACATTAAATCTCAGCTGTGCAGGAAAAAATCGTCTTTTTCATTAATACGTCGAGTGAATGCCATTTTCGTAAAGCGGCAATGAAAAAGGACAACGAGAACACTTCCCCGGGGAATGATTGAAGTGACTCCGACAACATTTGTTTTAATATTATCAAAGACCACTCTTTTTACGCCACCATCCTTCCAGCGTCATAATTTAGTCCCGGATATTTCAACTGTGATACGGCTTTTCGACGGGTAATGCCGTCGCCTTCCAACCAAGAGGTCGCGTGTTCCATTCCGGCCTGAATATATATATCTCAATTTCGGAAATTCAATTTCGTGTCGAAGGGTTGGGATGAAGACGGGACTATTTTTCTCATTCTCGCCCAATTAATCCGATGTGAAAAACAAAACTTTAACAGTTCACGTTATGAGAAGCAATTATTACGTTGTCATCTTAAAATAAATTTCGAGAAGTCGCAGGTCATTATATTTGCTTGCCCACACGCTTAACTTGAATTTCCACCTGCATTTGCGTTCCAATATTGATGTTATTTTGAAGAGGCTTTACTCATAATTTATATTGTTCGCTTTATTCGTCATATTGTTTCCCTTGAAACTAAATATTTATGCTCGCAAATTGACACTTGCTCTCAAAGAACTTTATTTTCGCTGACAGATTGCAGCACGTTTAAGCACGCCCATAACTGAGATTTCCATTTATTATCTAAGATAAAGAGAGTTAGCCAAAGCGTCGCTCCTTTTTCTATGAATTCTATCACTTGAAATTTTTAAGATTATAATTTTTTAGTTCTTGCATAAGGCTCTCTGTTAAGATTTGCAACTTAGGTCATAGCATACTCGACACTGAGATATAAAGGGCCTTAAGGGAGATGAAACTAACTAAGGCCGTTAGGATGGATACCATTTCTACGGAGCTACTGAAATGTTTTGGAAAATGTGGGAGGAAGAGGGAATATGGGCGGATTCGTAGTATCTATGAGGAAGGATTCTGGCCAGGAGACTTTGTTATATCAGTTTTAGTTCCTTTTCCGAAAAAGGTAAAGGCTAAATCACGTGAGGACTAAAAGAAAATAAATTTGATATCCCACGCAGCTAAATTTGTTCTAAGCATCATAAATAAAATAAAAGTTAGTAGGGCAAATGATTACTTAGGGGATGACCATTTTGGGTTTAAAAGGGAGAGGTACGCGTGCTGCCATTGCAGTGATGAGATTATTAAAATAGCAATAGATTGGAGGGAAAGGAGGCCAATCCGCAACCTGTACATGTTTGACTGCTAATATGCGAGTGTGGAACTGGGAGTCCGGATGGGCAGTGTCAGGAAGAAGGGTAAATAAAGGTATCCCAATATCACCGTTGGTGTTCAACCTGCATGTAGAGGAAATGATTTAAGAGGCATGGGAAGAGCTGGAAGTAGGAATGAAACTATGCGGGGAATTCGTAAATATGTTAGGTTCACTGATGACCAAGCTTTAGTTAGTCCGTCAGCCAAGGTCTAGCAAGCATTACTGAGTCAATTGGAAATTAAGTGCGACAGGTATAGGATGAGGATCAATATAATAAAACAAAGGTTTTGCGATTTTCTAGAAAAAAAGGCTAAGCTAAACATTACAATGGGAGGGATAATACTACAGCAAATGAACAGTTTACATATCTTGGAAGAGTTTTGGTCCAACACGGTCAGAGCACTAGGGACGCAAGGAGAAAAACTGCACTAGTTTAAATAGGGTCTTTTGCCGATTTAGAAAGGCTTTTACTGAAGTAAATAAAAATTTGGTCGCCTTTCTACCTTTGCAATCCGTCGGTGTTGGGAAAATTTTCATTTTTATATGCATTTTTTGGAAACATATTTTAACCCCCGCTGTGCCGGGATGACTTTTTCGCGAAACTTACGGGGTATTTTTATAGCGTGTTTGCCATTGAAACCTAGGTCCTATCGATGATTTCCGCCTTTACTTAATTACACTACGTGCTATTGGACATGAAAACATGGGAAATAGACCTTGCAATATAAATTTCTTACGACGCACCTTTACATCCCTTTGGAGCGTCGAAGTCGCTGGTATGGTAACATATGTTTAATGGCATGAATATGTTACTCTTTTTTTCAAAGATATTGCGTTTAAAAAAAGTATGATACCATTTCATAAATTTTAGGCAGAATAATTATGCATGACAAATGCTACGTATAAATGGGAACGTCACATGTTTGTATTAATAATATTTGGACCATACCTTTCCATCTAAAAATGTCCACAATATTTTTTGTGATCCGTGGTAGAGACATCGGTCGTTTTAAGCGCTGGTTACTTGTTTCCACGAGCGGTGAGAAGGCAATGACGACGCTTTGCATTTTGGTGATCAAAATTACGCAAAGACCGAATTGAAAAATAAAAATTTTTATCCTTGGAAGAAAAACGTTGAAACTTCGCACCGTGAATGTCAGTACGAAGAAATAAAATCCCAAGGCCTAAAACGTTTGGAAATTGAAATGGTTTTCCAACGCGGAGTAAATGTTATGGCTTGTTGAGAACCGACTAATCCGGACCGATTTCCATCTGCCCCCGGTGACAAACACGGTCGGTAATATGAACGGCACCTATTCCTTTGCATGAAAGCCGTTTAGATGAGGATAACCCTATCTGGAAATAGTAAATTCCTTTTTCCTTCCGAAAGTTAAACGTTAATTAAACGAAGCCCCCTTGGCACATTAAACAGAAGGCTAATGTAGCATTAACTTTTAAAATTCCTTCCAAGGTTTTTTAGGCATTTCGCCGTGGTAGCCAATGCTCGTTCTCAGTATAATTACCGATTTAAAATCTTTTTTTGTCAAAATAACCTTCCCTGATGTTTTCCGTCTAAATTTTGATTTACAACGTTTTCGGCTAACCCCATCTTTCTAATTTTCGCCCTTGTTCAATTTAAAAAAAACAACAACAAATGTAAAAGGAACTATTCATAATATTTCCAAGCCTTCTTTTCATTTCTTCGCCCCAACCAATGCGCGTAACTACCATCATTTCCGATTTTCAAAGATTTTCGCAACCCTATTCCCATTTCTTGCAATTTAGCACTTTCAACTGTGTTTCGGCAGACGTACCACCGCCTTTATTGCTATTGTAAGGTGAAAGCATTGAATAAAGGCAATGAGAGAACCTACAAGCACAATCGAACGATTAAAAATGCTTTCTTTTGAAATTTCAAAATATCGGCGAGGGAAGGGGTGCCCCCGGGGATATTTCCATGCCTGGCGAATAATGTTAAGGAAAAAAATATCATGTGAAAAGGAACGAAATTTTTTGTGAAAGGTTGACGTGGTTTGTTACCGATGTAACAATTTTTGTAATTTTTCCAGGAAAAAATCCGCAAGTAAAGCGAATTAAATGCGCAAAAAATTTGCTGAAAGCGAATAAATTATTTGAAAAAATTCCCTAAATGCCGATCAATAATAGTTAAGTAAGAAGTAAGGGTTGACTGCGAAGGATATGGAAAGAGAACGTAATCTTTGGAAAATGGTCGAAAGTCCCGCAAAAAATCGGCGTTTTGGACCAGTCTTTTTTTCCAGAATCGCCAAATAAAAAAGGCATTTGCGCCATTTTGAGCAATGTCATAGGGGATCCCAAAATGACTTTGACTTTAATGAGGAGTATTGCATTTTGGAGTCCGTCCGGTCAGCACTATGGGAGGAAGCGATTCGGGGTTGGCTCTCCGTCGTTTCGAATCTCGCCCGTCGTTACCTGGTTCCTTTTTGGAAATGGAACATATTTAACCCGGAAAATGGAAATTTCTATCGGGGGCAATGCATAGCGGGTTGTCGGGAGTCGTCTTTCGATCGACGTGACGAGGGACGGTCTCTCCTCGGGGTCCTTTTGGGTCTTGAGTTGGTTCTCTCACCGGGTGGCAGGTATTACATCCTGTTTGTAATGCTTTAAACACGGCCGTTTATTTAGGGTGTACGATAAACGGTATGGGAGTGCACTCCAACTCTATGCTAACACTGTCCATTATTTTGTACCGGGAAGTATAGCTGACGCTGGCCCGAACACCATTTCAAGCCTCATTTTTCAGTTGAGCTACTTGCAAATGCAATACCTCAGTTGCCTCTCAGTTCTAGTCGCGATTGTTGGAAAATATGGCTGTATGACGATACCTTATCGGACCTTGCGACCGAGCGGCTGACGAATACTGGATCACATGCCCTTTCAGAAGCCATTTTCGTGCCCGCTATGCGCTAGCGTAATGACTTGGTCAAGAGGAATCATGGGACATGTAGAAATGCATCACACAGGTACGAGACATAGCTTCAGATGCTCGGAATGCGTTACGGAGTATAGATCCTACCAATCTATTGCATGCCACTATCCGCACTGCAAAGAACAGATGAGTGGTGCCAGGGGGCCGGTCGAGAAAAATGTCTCTTTTGAAGGATGTCCAAGGCGTTTCTTCTCGGTATGTGCATTCCGCACTATGAAATGGGAAGCGCCTCCAGTCGAGCCTAGTTCAGAAGGTTCTAAACGAATTGCGACGAAAGGACTCTCTTTGGACTGAGAAAGAGTCTTCGAGGCTCTCGGTTTGATCAATTCATTCTCGTGATACCGCCGCGTAAATAAACGCATATTTTAGGCATTAGGGTCCAAGACCCCGGCCAAGCTTCGTGCACGAAGACGGACAATGCCCGTTAGGGAGCGAGAACTAGATTTGAAGATAACATCAATCGAGGGCCTAGAAAATCGAAGAATGCAGACGCCGCCACGATGCTCTGATCTCGGCACGGCAGAAGCAGAAACGCTTAGACGGGGCTCTGGTATCGAGTCGGAAACGGATTTCATTGAGGTAACCGACCCGAAATCGACGGAGGAGAACCGTCGTCAGATTTCATACAATCCGCAAGGAGAGTTACGTAACAGGCAGAGGGGAATCTTCCATCGACATCGGCACGCCTAAAGGGGAAAAGGCGCCAGAACTATGGAGCGCATTTAACGGTATCCTATCCAGAGCCATCCTAGGATTGGCCGAGGAGCGGATCCCTCATTTCAATAAAACTGTGACCGACTGGCTGCATCGGGCTTTAATTCAAGACGACGGAAACGAGGAAGAGAAAAAGTGTCCACGCTGGGTGAAAAGTCAGGGTAGTAAGTTCCGGAGGAAGGGCCTTCGGAGGCACGGTTAGGTGGCCAAGAGTATCAAAAGGAAAATGTTTTGTCTATGCACGGAGCTCTGATATGTTTGAGCCTTGCCCGAGAAGATTAAAAAATTCGACATTCTGAGCGATGCCCAAGGGGAACTCGAAATGATTTTTACATATATGTGGAGTATCCCATTAGCGAGTGCCTCCGGTCAGAAATTTGAAAGAAAGGGATTCAGGGTCGTTTTCGGTCTTTTTGAATCTCGTTAACCGTTAAATAGTCCATTTTGATATTGAACACGAATGAAGCATTTTTCGAGCAAATGCCGCATCAATGCGGGTTGCCGGGAAAACCCCGGTCGGTTGCAAGTGTCGAGTGGCCTCGGAGTCCGTGAAAATTGAAGGATCTCCTCGCGAGAATATCGAGCTATGCGAGATTCCCGTGGGTCTTTCCGCCGGGTACATTGCCCATATATGCTCTCTGGTTGATCGTCCCAGGAGTCATATGCTTTTCTCTAGCCGATACCTTGATGGCACTGAATAACCTTTGACTGATCGCATGGTCTAATGGCCGGCGACGAATCTTTCAAATTGCCTTATAAAATTTGCCTTATCAACTTTGAAGGAAAGGCTCTATTCCTACCGTAGTTTTCACGAGTGACGGGGTGTCACAGTTCGTTTCCGAGAAGGGAGCTTCAGAAACGAATACCAATTCCAAGGAAGTCCGCAGGCGTTTAGGCACGCGAAAAAAAATTATGAGACAAGGAGAAGTTCAAATCTTTAAGTGAACTCAATCGAGGCACAAGAACTTGTGTAATAAACCTTTTTCATTATTCCTTCTACTTTGGTTGAAGATAACAAATATTCCATTGTAAAAGAAAAAAATTAAAAATTAGGGTATTAATGCAAATTGGCACTATACAATTAATGGAATTTTTGCCGCGGTCCCGCAGTGAGGATTCCCACCGGAAAAGTTTAGGCATTTATAATCCTAAAAACATCCATTCTAGGCAGGACTTGTGTCACGGTTGTTTGCCCTTTCCTGCAGCACTTATTTTGAGGGGATAATTTTTCCAGCAAGTGAATGGGAATATTCGTAGAATAATTTTTATGATTTTACTAGGGCTGTCCTTTTTATTTAAATTTTTCTGAAGTCCATGGATGAGCCCTGAGTCCATGGATGAGCCCTGAGTCCATGGAAGTTCCATTCTTCCTCCATCATTAAAGAATGTCTTTTTTAATGGAAAAGTAATGGTCCTTCACAGCATTTGTTTCAAATTTATTTTAAGACGGGTCATCATTTAACACCAGCTGTTGGATTTAAGGTTAGCGAATTCGGCGGGTCGAAGTTTGAAGTTCCTACTGACTACGTTTACCAAGGATGTTAGATTTCATTTCTGTTACCGTGATATTTTTTGTCCTAATCGTTAGTCAAGCTTTTCTATCCTTGCCAGAATGACACTGAAATATGGTTAGAAAAGAAAAATGGTAAATAGGAAATTAATGTTTTTTTTCAATTCTAATTCCTGAAGCTCTGAATGGTTCTTCAAAATCTTTCAAATATATCTTAATATTCACTTGCTTCTGAGATAAGTTTTTTCCTGCCTAGAATCATAGAAACCATATTTTAAGTTCCATTAAGGCGTTTGCCAAGAGTATAATATACATTTATGGTTGACGTGATATTTTTACGATCACATCGTTAATGAAACTTTTTTATTCTTCGAAAGAAACTGAAATATGGTAAGTCAAATTAAAGGACGAATAACTGATTGAAGCACTTTTCCACTTGATAAAATTTTAATACTTGCGACCGGGTTTCGATGTATTACATCATCATCAGGTAACACATGCAATACATGGAAACCCGGTCGTAAATATAAAAATTTTATCAAGTCGACTGGTACTTTAATCAGTTATTCATTTTGTTCGTCTTCAACCACATCACGCCTGAAGCTACTCAATTTATCCAAATTAAAGGAAATAGATATTTGATGCATAATTTTTACCTGGTTATACAAGCAGTTTTATCTAGAACGCTACCTGTCATATCTTTCAAAGCATTTCCCCAACTCAAAAGAAAAATGAAAAAAATCAAATGTTTTAAGCACTATGCGCCCTTGGCAATATGATGACGTTTATTAGCTTACCGTACTTCCTTTTTATTGGCAAAGAATTCCTTTATGACAAGTAAAGTATGCCATTAAGAAGTTCTCGTTCATCACTTCCATCATTTCTACCAAAAGGCAAAGAAACGCCACCAATTGAGTTTTAAAACCCAAGAAAGGACGCCACCGATGAAACAATCAATTCAGGTTTTCATTTTAACAATGGTGCAAAGTATTTTGTACATGGACTCCGTGCATAGGAATAATTTTAGAAGATGACAGGAATGAATCGAAATATTTATTTTTAACAGGAAAATCCCTTTGATATCTATCGAAAGCGAAAACGGAAGTTTTATCGACGACCATATAAAAATCCTGTGCTAGTAAATCTTACCCTAATATCTCCAAAAAAAAACTAAAAAAATAAACTAGCATATTTTTTAGGGAGAACATAACCGTGACACAAGTCCTACCTAGAAAGGATGTTTTTAGGATTATAAATGCCTCAACTTTTCCGCTGGGAATCCTCATTGCGGGACTGCGGTGAATATTTTAGTAAATATAGAGGGCTCTTATGCATTAAAACGCTACTTTTTAATTTGTTCTTTTGCAATGAAATATTTGTTATCTTCAGCCAAAGTAGAAAGCTTGTATAAAAGATTTATTACACTTGTTCTTGTGCCATGATTGAGTTTATTTGAAGATTTTGAACCTCTCCTTGTCTTCTAATTATTTTTCGCGCGCCTAGACGCCTGCGGACTTCTTTGGAATTGGTATTTGTTTCTGAAGCTCCCTTCCCGGAAACGAACTGTGATAAGGCGTCCATCGTGAAACCCACAATAGGAATATAACCTTTCCTTCAAAGTTGATAAGGAAAACATTTGAAAGATTCGTCGCCGGCGATTAGACAATCAGTCAAAAGTTACTCAGAGTCACTAAGGTAACGGCAAGAGGAAAGCATATGACTACTGGGACGATCAACCAGGGAGCTTACATGGTCAATACACCCGGCAGAATGAGTTACTGAAATCACTATTGGCTCCATCTTCTTGCGAGGAGAACTTTCAATTTTAACCGAATCCAAGCCATCACGACTGCTGAAATCGATCAGTGTTTGCCGGAACAACGCATGGATGCGTGATTTGCTCGGAAATAGCTTTATTCGTGTTTAATACCCAAATGGACTAGGTAACGGTAAGCGAGATTTTAAACGACCGAGAACGAACCCCGAATCGCTTCCTTGCAAATTGCTGACCGGAGGCACTCGCTAATGCTAACTCCAAATATATGTCGAAATCATTCCGGGTTCCCCTTGGGCATCGCTCAGAATGTCAAATTTGCCCGTGTTTTTCTAGAATCCTCGGAAAAACGCTGGTCCCAACGGCCGAAAGTCAGGACTTTGAATAAATTTTTACAATTTTCAAAAGATTACGTTCTCTTCGCATTTCCTTGGCAGTTCACCCTTACTTCTTGCTTAACTGTGTTAAATTGGTACTAGGAAAATTTTCGCTATTAATGTAGCCCTATATTCCTAATTCTTTTCATATTTATTTTATTTTACTTAATTCACTTAATCGAAAAATTGCAAGCATATTTACTGCTGTAACAAACCCTTATCCCTCGTCAAACTTTCAACAGAAATATCTTTATTTTATACAGTCAGTGATTGTTCTTAATATATTTTGCCAGGCCATGAACTTTCCTCGGGAACCCTTCATACAATCTCCGAATTTTAGCAATATCTTATGCTATTTAAAAAAAGCATTTTAATCGTTCATTTGTGCTGGTATATTACCTTCGTTGCCAATTATTAGTTTCCCAATTCTGTCTTTAGTAATTCCGATCGGCGACACGCAAAGCCTACGACAGGAGCCGTCTCAACGCATGCGGAGACAAGTAACCAGCGCTATTAAATGAACGACCTATTTACAAAAGATCACAGGTAACAAGTTTCGTCATGTAAAACATTTCAGAGTTGATAAATGTTTACTAACCTAATGTCACAAGAGAAAGGTATGGTCAAAGTATCGGTAATTTGAATACTTGACGTTTCCCTTTATACGTTTAATGTCCCTAGTTTTCTTATTCAGGCAAATATAAATGAAATGGTATGATATTTTTTTAACAAAATATCTATTGAAAATGTTGTCTTTAAGAAGAAGAAAGTTAATATTAATTCCAGAGTACTTCTCCTAACGAAATGAAAAAAGAGTAACTTAGTCATTCAATTGAAACTTTTAAGGATACGTCCAAGGTGTCGACGTTCGAACGTCATCTTCTGGATTGTCGCAAGAGATTTCCTTTGGAATGACAAAGAACCTATGCTTTCATCTCCAATAGGAATCGTTTTATAGAAGTTCGTTTGAACCAATTAATCAGACGTTGGTTTTCATGCCAAAGACGTTTTAGGTTAGGGTGGAACTTTTGCGTTAATGTCATCCGGCACTTCGGAGAAAAAATATATTCCCAACTTCGTCTTATTCATAATAAATATAGCCGAACAAAAAGTCATAATTTGATTAGGAAAGCATGAAGAAACCCAGGCAGGTGAAATTTAACATCAAAGGAAAGCGAGTCCTGAAGACCGTTTTGCATATCACGACACCAGAGGATTTGAAGTTCTTCTCATCCCACCACTTTGGGTAGGTGTGACTAATTTTCTTAAAAGCCCTTATCATTGCACAAATTCGGAAATTAGCGAATAAAAACATTTGCCTATCTCTGGACCATCAATTTTTCGCTAGATGTTCTAATCCTGGGACTACGGTGAAATTTTAATCAAAAAGCTATGCCGTTTGAGCCTCACAAACATTATTTTTTATAATGTTCTAATTTATATGTGGAAAAAAGTGTTTAGCTCCAAACTAAGTATCAAGAAAAAGGGTGAACGCGATCATGACATGTTCTTGCTTTGGCGTGTGCCTCTGGGGAATCGTGATTACAAATGCGCGAATACACGTTTTGAAGGCTCAAATAGCAATGGTATTTGTTCGAAAAAGGACATGTAAAAAACACGCTATCGCCGTCAAGGTCAGAATTTGTGTTCCATTTGATACCTTTTCCATGAAATCTTGCGGTGAATTAAAATTTTTTTTACCAATAGGTATGAGAAAAATGTACTATAACCTTTCGATACTAATGGGATGTCGTTCTTATTTAAATATTTTTTAAAGTAGCTGTTTGAGAAGGCTCACCGGGAAATATTGGCGCATTTGCAACCCCGATTCCCCAGAGGCCCACGCCAAAGCAAGAACATGTCGTGATCGCTTTCGCCCTTTTTCTTCATTTTTTTAGCTAAAAAAATTTCCTACACCTAAATGAGAACATTTATAAAAATAATGTTTGTGATGCTCAAAGGGCATGACTTTTTAATTAAAATTTCACCGAGTGACGGGGAACCACGGTTCGTCCTCGGGAACTGAGAAACTTCTATCACATCCAAGATAGTCCGCAGGCGTCTGAGCAAGCTAGGAAAAATTAGAAGAAAATAGTTAAGTTCAAAATCCTTAAATGATCTCGGTCTTGGTACAATAACTTGTAAAATGTTTTTCACTACTCTTTAAATTTAGGCTCAAGATAACAAATGTTTTAAAATAAAAGGCAGTAAATTTAAAGAGTAGCGTTTGATGCAGAGGAACCCTGTATTTTTACTGAAATTTTCACCGCATTCTTGGGATGAGAATTTCCATCGAAAGATTTGTGGCACATATAATCCTAAAAACGAAATTTTTAGGTAGGATTTGTCATACGGTTTTGTTTGCCCTTTTCCTGCAGCACTTCTATCTTTCATCTGAGGGGCTAATTTTCAATAAAGTGAATGGGCATATTTGTAAAATATATTTTATGACTTTTAATTTGGTGTCCTTTTTAATAAAAATTTCCCTTAAGTCCATGAATGCGCCCTGATTCCATGGAAGTGTCTGCCTTCCACTATCACTTAACAATGCCTTTTTTAATGGAAAACTGATGAATTTTCACAGGTATTTTTCAATTTATTTTTAAGTCAAACCATTATTTAGTACCCACTTTTGGATATAAAACTTGTGGAATTTGGCGTTATTCATTTTGCCTGGTTGCCTGGCGCTGGTGGTAAAAAGCGTAACTAAAACAAAGGAATGTCGAAACAAAAGAGGCACGTAATGCGGCGAACAACGCGGCGGCGGACGACGGCGCTGGTAGCGTAACTATAACATGTCGAAACAAAAGAGACAGCGCCAGTGGCGGACAATTGAAACATGCAATACGGGCCGTGGCCGAGCCGGGGCCGGGCCGGGTGGGTCTCACGGAGACAGAAAATCAAAGATGGCCTGTTTCAGTAACGGCTTTTCCTATCTCTTGTAACAGGGCGGCATGGAAAGCGAGGACGTGTCAGTTTCAAGCTAACGTCACTACATTTTTGCGCAAACTCTCAGAGGTGTATGAATGAAAGAAATGTCATTAGAGTTAAAAATCTGTAGATTCATTTCAGTGCGCATTAGGTCAATCATTGTAAAAAAATTGAAGAATAAGTGAATTGTGTAAAAGCTCTCTAGGGACTTTGTTGATGGATATTAATTCTTTTAAAACTTGTGAACGCTGGTCTGCCTAAACTAGGAAATCCACTTGAAAGCCTTTGCAGGTGATGAACTCGTTACAATTCGCGCAGCTCACAACTTCGGGCAACTGCAATGACGAGAATGTTGAAAAAAGATGCACTGCTCGCAGAAAATCTACACACAAAGTGCGCGGGGTCACCAAATGCCACCACCTTTCCTAATTCTCAATTCCTTACGCTCTAGGAGTAGAGCTTTGATGGCCTTATTCTTCCAAGAGTATCTCTACCATATGGTGCACTCATGTTATCTGAGAGCCCAACGGACCTATAAAACACCCTCGTTGCTCCTTCGCCGTCACATGTTTTCCGATGTATCCAACGGAGTACCTCTATACTCCTGCGTGAGGTACGCTACATACCGTGTGCACGGTAGATTCCTAAGGAAAAAGTACTGAATGCCATGCAAAAGACTTGAGGACGTCTGCATCGAATGTTTTCAAACGCTAAACGCACCTTTCATGCCAGTGTATCACACACACGAGACTGAAAAATGGTGTCCTCTATCAGGAAATTACCTTTTGTCGCGTGTGTTCCTGTCAAGTCTCCGTAGATTGAAAGCCTGCTCACGAATGTTAAAGGTGTTCCAAAATTATTCCGAACTAGGCGGAGTATGCTATAATGACCACATTACCTTTTTGTGGACCTGTAGCATCTGAGGATATTGAATCATTTTCCACCACTAAGTGAACTGAAGAAGAAGATGTGGAGGAAGTCAACATCACCAGCATTGGAAATGAGAGCAGGACTTTTAGTCATTTCGAGATCGATATTAAAAATTTCCTCTTTTTATTGTATTAGAGGGTAAAAGTAAATGAAACACAACACCACCAACATTAAAAATGAGAGCAGTACTTAAGACGATTTGGAAATCGATATATAAGGTTTTTTAAATAAAAAATGTTTAGAAATTGTTCTTTTTATTGCTTAAGAGAGTAAAAGTAAAAGAAACACACATGGATTTAATGATACATTTAACAATATATTATAGCATTTTAAGTACAAGTATTGTGAGTTACATACAATTTAAAAGAAGCGTGCATTTTCTTCTTTTTCTTCAGCTTCTAATTTTAACGACAATTTGTTCTTAGAAATATTGCTACAAATCCATCTTTTCAATCTTGAACAATTTTTTACTGCGCACGTGTACTTAACCGTCTGATGACATGCTAATGAGCACTTGCCTTCCAATTGTTTAAGAAACCATATGGAGGGTACATTAAATAGTTTTCCAATTTCGAACACATCATGATCTAAAGTATTAGAGAGGGATTTTGATTTTTCAATACCTTTTACAAAGAGATATTTATAGGTCAACGTATTTTCTTTAAGAATTTTTTGTAGTTCATTGTACGGCTTTTTCCCCACATCGGGAGGTATCCCATGGTGACGCTCTTGGACCCTCGTTTTTTTTCTCAGTTCATAACATTGTCATGACATTTCTGAAAAACCCACGACTCACGCCGGTCATGTTCGAGATCCTCGATTGCTATTTCTCTGACTATGAATTCATTCATCATACCATTCTTCCACACTAGAGCTTGAAATTCCGGTATCGATGCATTGGTTACGACTGGCCCGAGTGGCTAAACTCTAGAACGGTGATACATTTTATCCCACTGGAAATCTCACTCTCAGGACGTTGAATTGTTCGTCACCGAAAGTGATGCACGCCTTCTCGATGCCCGCAACTTTCATAGCGTGGGAAATATTGCTCAAATGACTAATTACCGAATGAATCAATTGAGTAGCTAAATCAAGAGTCGAGTATATCGCTTCGAAAGAATTTACTAATGCTTTCCAATCTTCAGTTTAAGAGCAACGCAAATGTTGTTACTCCTAAAATTTACATGAGGTTTAAAAAAAATATTAAACAAAATTGACGGATGAATCCACGAACGGAGGAATGACGGAGGTTTCAAAATAGTCTGTAACGTAAGCTGCGTAGTTTTTTAGGCTGGTCCACTGTTCCGGGTTGAGTCTTGCAGTTTTACCCGAAGTGTAAATTACCAAGTGGGGTGTAGTCGACTCCGACAACCAACCGATCTGCACACTTTTGGTCTTGGTAAGTTTCAGGGATGACTGGAGCAGAGCAGGGGAACTCGCACGGTCTAAGGATGAAAACCTCCTCCTCTTGATCGTCTGCAGTTGTATTCTCGACTGATACTCGTGAGACTATCACCGTGCTTATATAATAGAGGATGCAGCTAGCTCCTTAAACATTTCGCTGATTCCATTAACAGACGAAACAATGGAATCGGAAGAATTTACTAATGCTTCCCATTCTTTAGCTTCAAGGGCAATGCGATAGCGAGAGATCTGACTCCCAAACTTAACGCGGGGTTTACCGAAATATGTGATGGTTGAATCCACCCAGTCCGAAGGAATCACTGATGTTTTAAAATAGTTCGTAACAGAGAAAGCTTCGTTTTTTATGTTAGTCCATTCTTCCAGGTTGAGCCTCACAGTTTTCCCCCAAGAGGAAATTTGCACGCACAGCGTATGCCACCCTACACAGAAAGAGATACACACACTTTTGTTTCTGACAAGCGACTGAATTGTCCGTTGTAAGGGAAGGATCTGATCTTCTTCACTTGAAGTCGCCTCATAATTATCTGATTCCGTGAGACTGTCACCTTGCTTATATTTTAAGAATACTTCCATTCATCGTGAAAGTAATCTTACTCAAAGAATATTTCGGACGTCTCATCTTGCAATAAACATTCTAAGAAAGAATCTATCAGTTGATGGATATCTGAATCATCCAATTTGCTGACTAAATTAAGAGATGAATCAATCGACTCGAAAGAATTTACTAATGCCCCGCAATCTTCAGCTTTAAGAGCTACGCGATTGCTCCCACACCACAAATTTACATGAGGTCTAGCGGAATACGTTGCAAATTGAAGGTACGAATCCACGTCTGAAGGAATCACTGATGTTTTGAAATAGTCCGTAACGGAGGCTGTGTAGCTTTTGATCCCGGTCCACTGGCTCTGGTCAGGTCTAACAGTTTTGCTCAAAGTGGAAATTTCCTCGCAAGGCGCGGCCGACTGCTTTAACCAACAGACGCGTACACTTTTGTACTTACCCAGAAGCTACATTGTCCAGAATAAGGGTAGGAGGTAGAGAACGAAAATCTCGTCTTCTTTTTCAATTGAGATTGCTAAATGGTTAAGTGATGCCAGTAAGACTCTCGCCCTGATTATATATAGTGGTGCTGGTGCTGGGCCCCACGCCCATTCCTCACCCCAACGTCATTGTCGGATCCTGCTTGCAGCCTGTTCTCACTCCAGGTGAAAGTTTGCATGACTCCATGTCAATGTCACTAAGATGATCTACATCCGAATTATCCAATTTTCTGACTAATTTTAGCGATTTTAAGCATGAAGAGATGTTGTCTTCTTTGTACCCCCCAAAGTAACGTAAGGTTTACCGAAGTATTTCACAAATTGGACGGATGAATTCACGTCCGAAGGAATCACTGATGTTTTAAAATATTCCGTAATGGAGGCGGCGTAGTTTTTCAGGCTGGCCCATTCCTCCAGGTCGAGTCCTACGGATTTATCAAAAGAGGAAATTTCCACGCACGGCGTAGCCAACTCCGTACACCAACCGACGCATAAAAATCTGTTCACGGCAATAAACTCATTTGTCCAGGATAAGGGGAACTAATTACAGGATAAGGATCTCATCATCTCCACATGAGACTGTTGTGTAATTACCTGATGCTCATTTTACTCCCACCTTGGTTATATAGTGGAGCTGTTCTCCACTAGAGCAAAACGCTTATGCGATCCTGAGTGGCATTTTCTTCTTTTACGTCCGCGTCCTCCAAACTCGTCGAAAAATCTTAGTAGATATGCAGTCGTTGGGTGTAAGGTGAGGAAATAAGGATGTGAATTTGGTAATACGTTTGCTAGTGATGGATCGGAAATGTGCATACAGACAGAAAAACTCCCCACAAAGATCTGATTGGTAATTTTGCAACCGAACGAGATTTACTATCACTTTGAAGGATTTCAGAAAAGCGATAATATCTGCGACCGATTAAGGAAAAGCTTAAAGGTCGAAATACTCTGCACGTTTATTTTTTAACACGCTTACCGCGACCCAGCGGATTCACGGATCTTGCGAAGGATCGAAATTGACTACATAAATTCCACGCTTGGGATGGTCGGGCAGTCGATCCGATGGAAAAACGCCTCTAAACTTATTTTTCGTTCTAGGATCTCCGGATAAAACGTCTTCGATGTCATCTGTTTGCATGATGAATTACTACTCAAATTATCTTAGAACAGTGAGCCTATTTTCATCAATCCTGATTGTGCATTGCATTCGGCATAGCTGATGAGAGTGAAGGAATTTGGAAGATTAACTGCAAAGTTAGCTACAAATCTCACATTACCGTAAAACCATTTGGACACGCGACTTTCCTCACCACTTCTATACGGAGTGAGATCCCACAAAAATACTGTATATCCGTGTTTGAACATGTCCATAGTTAACTGATTACCCCAATCACTATCGTTCGTACCTATCGCTGAATAGAGTTGAAGGAAGCGCGAGTAGCAAAACTATCTTTCTCGCTGTGGAATTTCATTTTCACACGACTCAACGTTAATGCAGTACCTTTTACGTATTTCTTACAAACACGCCTGAACGTATTATTAGTGTATCAACTGACGAGGGCTTGAGTAACCATAAAGCAATTATTGTCCACTTGGACATAGAAATAAAAAAGATTGTTAAACCAAAAAGAAAAATTTATAATTACCATAAAGCAGACTTTGAATCATTTGCCAATCAATTAAACTCTTCACTACCCGAGTTCAAAACCCGCTTAAGTCATGTCAACGTGGAAGAAACTTGGACAGAATTCGTCAATATCATGCAAAAAGGAATCGTAGATTTCATACCTATAAAATACGGTAAAGAAAATCGCGACCCCAGGTGGTACAATAAAGACGTTAGAAAAGCCCTTCGAAAGCAGAGAATGCTACACTCTAGGGTAAAGAGGGCAGGCGTGAACACATCATCCCCTGAGAATAAACAACTATGGGACACATATAGATCCTCCAAAATTGAAACCAAAACACAATTACGTAGCGCTTTACTGGACTTTAAACGCAAAGTACTTTGCGAGCACTTGGACACTGACCCCAAAGCTTTCTGGTCATATGTTAGGGAAGTAAATGGGAGTAAACAAACCGTGGCTTGCTTAAGGGATTGTAGCAATATAATTCATACAGACAGTGAGGGTAAAGCTAACATCCTAAATTCATTATTCCAAAGCGTTTTCACGAACAATGTTGCCACCGCAAATCTCCAAGAAACAGTACATACTCCACCCATGGAAAAAATAACAGTGGACCAACAAGGAATTCTAAAATTGCTTAATGAGATTAAACCCAACAAATCCCCGGGTCCCAAAATTTACCAGCTAGGGTGATAAAACATTTAGCTCCAAACATTGCCCCGTACCTTGAATTTATATTTAACAAATCCCTCACAGAGTTCAAAGTACCTAAGATTTGGATAACCGCCCAAATAACGCCTATTTTTAAAAGTGGTGACAGGGAGGATCCCAGTAATTACAGACCTTTATCTCTCATTTCTATCTGTTGCAAAATCTTAGAGCACATAATTGTCAGTTTAATAATGAGACACCTCGACAATATTAACTTTTTAAGTGACAATCAACACGGATTCAGGAAAACCCGCTCCTGCGAAACCCAATTAGGATTATTTACGCATGATTTACTTTTATCTGGTGAGAGAGGTAGGCAAGTGGATGGTATCTTCTTAGATTTTCAAAAGGCATTTGATAAGGTCCCACATGGTAAACTCTTTCATAAATTAAAGGTCGCGGGTATAAACAAGGGCGCCATAAGCTGGGTTAAAGATTTTTTTTCAGAGCGGGAACAGAGGGTGGTCCTTGATGGCGCTAGTTCCGACAGCGTTCGAGTCACGTCGGGGATACCTCAGGGAAATGTGATCGGGCCGTTGCTTTTCTTGATTTTTGTTAACGATTTGAACCGCGAAGTGAAAAGTAAAATTAGGATGTTCGCGGATGACACGGTGATCTATCGGGAGATATCTGGGGATGAGGATCGTTTTATTCTAGCGCAGGATTTAGATTGAATTACTAAATGGTGTTCTAACTGGTGATTGACACTAAATTATAATAAATGTTCGGTGGTAAATTTTTTTAAAATATCAACGGGATTTGCTTACAAATTAGCTGGAGGTGACCTAGCAGTAGTTGATACGGTAAAATACCTAGGTGTCACATTCACAAAAGACTTAACTTGGGGGACTCACATACGTAAAGTCTGCGGTCAAGCATATAAAAAATTGGAATTCATCAGACACATTGTCGGCAAAAGTGACTCGAAGGTCAAGGAACGTTGTTACCACGCTCTTGTAAGGCCTCATTTAGAATACGCATGCAGCGTGTGGGATCCGAATGAAAAAAGTCTCATTCGGGAAATTGAGATGGTTCAACGCCGGGCAGCCCGTTTTGTAAAAAATTCCTACGATAAATCGCAAAGCGTCACCGAAATGCTCATGGATTTGGGGTGGGAATCATTGGCAGAAAGACGATTCAATGCAAGATTGAAATATATTCTACTGTTTCAGGCTTCACTTCGTGGAAGTAATTGATATCCATTATTAAAATAGAAAGAAAGACTCGTACTTTTCCACAGATTTTATTATACGGCACGACGCGTTTCACCGACTTGCGGCATCATCAGGTACAAATTTGCAAAACAGACAGAGCAAGCATATATACCCTCAGGACAGAGTGGGGGCGGGGAGGGTTGGAAGGATTTGTGGGGGGTGGGGGCTCGCAGGTGCGTTGATGGATTGTTTTGACCATTTCCAGGCTAATTTCTCGGAGAGGAGTGGGGAGGGGTATGGGAATAATTGCTCATTACAAAGTGTCGTGTTGGGGTTCACCAAGTGCCTTCTAATCTCTAATTGCTCGAGAGCGTCCATTTTTAATCCTTTTGCCCTTCGGAACCAACCTCTGGCTACCAAACACCAAGTTGCTGAAATCATCATGTCCTCATTGAAGGAAGCAGTGCCAACAACAACCCGCTTTTCCAGCCTTTAGCAACATACGTCCACCCTCCGACGCCTGAAGAAGACTATTGGCAAGGAAGACCTCATCATCCAGAAAGCTGACAAGGGATCTAGTGTCGTAGTGTTGGATAAACGAGTGTATGTGGAAAAGTGCCTTGAGTTCATCAACAACAATCCTATTACTCCGTTATCCAAAGACCCAACCGCGAGTTTCCAAAGTGAAGTGAAACGTGCCGTGTTCAAGTGTAAGTTTTTAAATGCTAGGGAAAAATTTAGTTTAATCCAAATGAACCCCTCCGCCCCCAGGTTGTACGGACTCCCCAAATTACACAAAAAAGCCATACCTATTCGGCCTGTCATCTCAGCTGTGTCCGCCCCTTCACTCCTTCTGGCACGAAAATTAGACGTTTTGCTCCGAGATCTCACAGGTTTTAAACCTAAATATGGAGTTAAAAACTCTATAGAGCTAGCCCGAAAATTGAAAGATATTGATGTCCCGGAAAAAGCGAGGCTAGTCTCCTTCGACATTAGCAATTTATTTACTTGCGTACCAATATCGGAAACTTTGCTTAGGGTGGAAGAACTACTCAAGGATTCCACCATTGCCCAAAATATCTCAGACGAATTGGTCCCCCTCATCAAAATGACAGTTAACCAGAATTATTTTAGTTTCAACCACACCCTTTACAGCCAAACGGATGGGTTAGCTATGGGTTCCCCACTGTCCCCCTTCCTAGCCGAAGTCTTCCTCAATTCTGTAGAAGAACATCTTTTTAATGCTGACAATCAGCATAACAAAAACGTGGGCTATTGGTTTCGTTACGTGGACGATATACTATGCCTATGGACCGGAACCAACCGACAGTTAGACTCCTTCCTTAATTTCCTAAACACTCTTCATCGGAATATCTCCTTCTCCATGGAAAAAGACGTCAACGGCACCATCAACTTCCTCGACTTGACAATCACAATTAGGGATAATAGACACGAATTTGCAATTTATAGGAAACCCACATATACAGACCATATAATTTCTAATGATTCCGCACACCACTTTTCTCACAAACACGCAGCCCTCCACTCCATGATCCACCGCCTCCTACACATCCCCCTTTCCCCCAAAAACTTCAAAATTGAACTCGTGAATATCACTAATAGCGCTACCAACAATGGTTTCAACCCCAAACTAGTTGACACATTACTACGGAAAAAACAAAAAGCAATGGCCATAAAAAGCATTTTCGTATCTCAGCCCGCAGTATCTAAAGATTTTAAGTGGTGCTCGATCCCGTTTCTGGGAGATCTTGCATATAGGATTTCCAACTGCCTACCCACCTCACTCAAAGCAGCCTTCTACTCACCCATAACCCTCTCCAAACTTCTAGCCAATGGAAAAGACACCCAGGATAGCCTTCTCAAATCAGGCATTTATAAACTGAAATGCGAGGATTGCAACAGCGTTTATGTCGGTCAGACCGGCAGGAATATCAAGTTACGAGTCAAGGAACACGCTAGGTGTCACAAAAATCAGAATAACAACTCTCTCTTCGCCAAGCATTTACTAGAATTCAACCACAGCAGTGACTTTGTCCCAGAGATATTACACACACTCCCAAAAGGATTAAAAATGGACGCTCTCGAGCAATTAGAGATTAGAAGGCACTTGGTGAACCCCAACACGACACTTTGTAATGAGCAATTATTCCCATACCCCTCCCCACTCCTCTCCGAGAAATTAGCCTGGAAATGGTCAAAACAATCCATCAACGCACCTGCGAGCCCCCACCCCCCTCAAATCCTTCCAACCCTCCCCGCCCCCACTCTGTCCTGAGGGTATATATGCTTGCTCTGTCTGTTTTGCAAATTTGTACCTGATGATGCCGCAAGTCGGTGAAACGCGTCGTGCCGTATAATAAAATCTGTGGAAAAGTACGAGTCTTTCTTTCTATTTCAACAAGATTGAAATTATTAAATAAATTTAGATCCGCATGTTTCAGCAACGAGGTCTCGCAAATTATTCGTACTCCTATATACATTGGTCGCTTGGATCATGCATATAAAATTCGGGAAATAGATGCCAGAACTAGCCGACTCAAGGACTCCTTCTTCCCACGGACAATACGGGATAGCAACTGCAGGGTTATAGATAGCAAAAATTCCACTTGCCACCCTCAGCGTCTAAGAAATAATTAGTTGTATTTAAATGCATGCTCTTCCACTAACCTTATGTGTTTTGCTATAATAATCCATTCTTTCCGAATGACCTCATTCATGTTCTGTTCATCTGTTTTTAAGTCTCTTTCCTTTCAATCCCTCGTCCCTCTCCGCGGTGGGAAATTCCTGCTACTTGCAACGTTGGGTCGCCTTTTACAGACTCTTTGGGGGTTGAGTGTTTCGTGGTACATTTTCATGTGGTAGTGATGTTTCAATTTCTCGCTTGTTTTGTCCTGGCTTCCGTGTTGTAGGATGGCTTTTGTGCTGCATCACGGGGTGCAGTTTTTAAAGTTGTTTTGCGGTATATGTGTTTGCATGAGTATTGGATGAAAGGATTTTTGCATGAGTGTGCGCGCTGCTGTGGGTGTAATTTTCCGTGTTGTTTTTTTTGCATGTGGTATTTTTCCTTTTTACGGTTGGTGACCTAACACCCCCCCGCCACACGCCCTTGCGGCGGCTTGCGGGGTATTATGTAGATGTAGATGTACGTATAAGTTGAATCTGGTCATCGAAAAATGCTCTAGGCTTAATGGATTTTTCTCTTTTTTCCCCGAAAATGCGTCACAATATACCATTATTACTAATAGGCTGGAAGGAATTTGACCGACTATTAAGTTCTCATTCTTGATTGAATCGATATTACTGGTATTGGTGAAAGTCTTAACTTCCGTTCGCTTAAATGGATAAATGGCTGGTTTTATTTTCAATAGATGTTCGTGAGATAATAAAAATGAGGGATTGATGTCAGGATGCGGGACGAAGAGTGTAGCTTCTAAAATCTTAAGCGTTGATGAGGTTTCACTTACCTTGATGTAAAACTCTGAACCTTTCATTGTCAGAACGATCTCAACGTTCACAACTGTAACAAGTTTTCTTGGAGTGTTGAAAATGTCAACGTATAATTTTCCTTCCAACTCTACAACATTTCTATTTACGAACCATGTCTTTCTTTTCTCGAATCCTTTGTTTGCAGCGGTCTGAAGGTCTAGATCGTTACCAGTATCAAAAGGCCATCCGTTATACTCAAGGTGAGTGCGTGAAGCATCAACGTTATAATTTGAAATATTTTCCAAATATGAACGATATGGATAATTTTCTGAGGAGGTTATTCAATCCCCATTAAAATAAACTTAACATTGGTCGAACATTGAATGTACAAGGTTATTAACCACCCCAGGTTGCTTATTATCACTTTCTCCATAATTGGTTCCGTCTGACTTATACAATTTAACTTTCAAATTGAGAGTTATTCCACCTAAATTTCTGTATCGATCGCCAGTCTCCTTAACCGAAAAACGAATCTCGCGGGAATTACCGAGAGAAGCGATTGCTATATAGGGTACTAATGTACAACCATCCACGCTCGCTTGCAGTGCTGGTTCACTAAATAGGTTTTAAGAATCTGGGATGTATTCTTCTATTCTTTAAACCGTGATAACCGTTCGGAGGCGAAGCTTTTAATAAGCCGAACCCATCTACTACCCAACTTTTTATCAATATGTATCTTTCACCGCACGCTCCCCCCTTCGAGGTTTTTTTTCGCTTTCAACCTACTTCCACACGCTTTTTATTTCGTTTTTTGGTTTAACACGACCGATTCTAGCTCGCTTTGGAGCACGTAAACCTGCCCAGGTCATCCTTCCCATTTTATCCTCTGCTTTTCTTTTAAAATTATCAACTGCCTCTAAAGACCGCGTTTGCAAAGCTTCCTTTATTGATCTTCCTTCTCCTATATCTGTAAGAGTTTTTAAACCCGTATCCTTAACTTCTCTACCTATGACCTTTATTACTTGCGTGGCCAAAGGTTTTATGAGCATCCAAATGCCTCTGAAAATATTCCCAAGCCCTTTACCCCACTGTTTAAAATGACTCGCTTTATAAACCTGGTCACCGCCTCCAATCTGAGTGAAATATCGGCGGTAACGATCTACATTCTTCGACATTTCGTTTATAAATGAATCATACACATTTTATCCATGTATGTATCATTAAGTTCTCCTAATAAAATGCAAAACGATAGACGATGGGTTAATGCTGTCCGTAAAAGGATAAAGGTCGCCCTTTAATTCATCAATTAACTTCCATCGTGTCAAAGTCGTTTTTTCGAGTGACATATAATAGGGATGAATTAAAATTTGATGATTCCCTTTATTATTCATCAGACCCGTAAATATTTAACCACCGTGTCCTCGAGGAATTGTGTTGATATCACGTCTAGGTACACAGACACTTGACTCTTTGGACGCTCCGGCTCATCAGGTGGTGTAACTACCTCCATCACCGCGCTGGGAATGGAAAGTTTCGTAAATACCCTCATGAATTGCATGTCAAACTCTGCCCTACCAAACTCGTTGCCAATATCTGTTCTGATCGTAGAAAGCAGTTATTCCAATGTGTATTCGGTGTGTGCTGGATACGATCGTTATATCCTCTCATCAAATTCGGTAATACGCTTCCATAATTTAAGGTCCTAAATTTTTTAAATATTTATAATTATGTCCCTTAAGAGTCCAATTGAATCGTTCTACTACAGCAGTGCTACTTAAACTTTGCGTTCGAAAATTCAGTCCATTTATCTCTTTGAATTTTCAAGGGTTTCCTAAGAAATTTTTTCCGAGTAGGCCTATGTTACCTATACGTTTCCTGATTTTCCAGTCATTCTTTCACACGTCTTTTGCTTATTTCCTTTCCGACTCCCTCCCATAGTCGCTTAACCGTAGAAAAGCTAATGGAATTCTCCGGGTTAAAAATACAGAACTTAATTTAAAGTTTCCCATTTCACGTACCCTGCACGCTTTACTTTCCTTAATCGATTTTTGAGAGGTGTAGTGTGCTTTGCTCTCTTTTTCTGTTTGATCCGGCAGGATATTTTGCCGGTGATTTCCCTTCCTCGCTTGCCTTGATTTCTTCCGCTTACACTTCCAAGATTCTTTACTTCAAGAGATTATTTACTTCAAGAGATTGGGCACACTCTCGGCATATCACATTATTGAGAGAGCCGAGCTATTATGTATTCCCTTTACTCACGCAATGGTCCATTTACCTTGCAAGAGGATGATATAATCACATTACAAAGCCTGTATGGAATATCTGAAAAATCTAAAGGTAATAGAGATGATAAGCAGGGGGGAGGGGAGGAGGAAGAGGAGGAGGAAGTGGAAAGTGCGCAGAAAAACAGTCGATTTCCGTGTGTGACGTTGAATATATCGATAACTTTCTCATTGTTGATCATATGCTGTTTTTGTTTATCGGTAAATTGTTTTGGATGATCGATTTAAAGAACAGTAATATGTCATCACTGAATTCGCAAGTTGTCACGGACTGGATCCCTTTCCTCCCATCGAACATGAAAACAATTGATGCGATTTACCGCAGTCCTTCAGGAGAAATTACATTTTTTTATGGGGAATCGAATATATATGATCGATTATCCAAAATTGGCACCCATCCACGGATATCCACAGAGTACCCAGGACGTTCGTATCCCCCGCAAAAAAAATATTCAGGCGGCAATAAACACGTATTCTGGTAGAACGTATATTTTTTACGGCGATGTTTTCGTCGTGGAGATGGATGAATGTCGGTTCGATCCGAAGGAACATAAATATGTAAGTACTCAATTTCCTCCCATTCCCACGAATATGAATTCAGCTTTCAGGTACACAAATGGGCTAATATACTTTTTCAAAGGGGAAAATTATTATGAATATAGCGAGTTCAACAACACTTTACTAAGAGCCGGAATGATTGACCTATCACTCTTTGAAATCCAGTGCTCGAATGCATCGATTCTATCTAATGTAGTAGATGAGTTAAAAGGAGTAGTTTCCAAGCAGGAGAATGTCCTATAGAGTCAGCTGAATGTCGGCTAAATATTTAATTATGTCCGCACCATTGATGTGGAAACATCCATTTACTTGCATATGTGCCGTACCGTGCTGTTGTGGAAAAACAACTTTCGTTGTAAGATTTCTACGGAACAAAAACAATTTAGTCGATGGAAAAATCGATAGAGTCATTTGGTGTTGCAGTCCCAATAGTAGACCGAATAAGGAATGTCGCAAGGGGCGTTCTACGGTGCGAAACAAAGGGTATTTAGAACATCAGTAATAATGCACCATTTACAAAGGTATAAGCAAATTATGGATGGCTAGACCATCGGTAAAGGAACTCGAGTGCGGACAGCAGTAAAATGGCAGATTTTTGTCTGGGCCAGGGTAAAGGCAGGGCGGACGCGGTCACGACACGCATAACCTAGGCAGAGCCATCGTCCGTCGGGATGCGAGTATGGCAGGGCGGACGCGATCACGACCAACGTAACCTTGGCGGAGCCCTCTTCCCAAGTTGAGTCAGCAATAGGACACGCTGTTGCGAGGGGCACAACACTCATTCATTCTCTGCCTGGCTTCTGCCGAGAACAGACGTGCTCGAGCTCGCTCCCTAGAACCGGTTCGACCCTACATCTAAAACTACATCTACATAATACCCCGCCAGGGCGTGTGGCGGGGGGTGTTAGGTCACCAACCGTAAAAAGGAAAAATACCACATGCAAAAAAAAACAACACGGAAAATTACACCTCCTAGAGTATTCCTCCCCCGGCTCCTAAATTGGGTATAAAAGCCCTGATCACGGGGCGAAAAGAGGTCAGTTGGTTATCTGGCGGTGACCGGTAGAGCACATTAATTCGGCTGTGTTCTACATCTACATAATACCCCGCAAGCCGCCGCAAGGGCTTGTGGCGGGGGGTGTTAGGTCACCAACCGTAAAAAGGAAAAATACCACATGCAAAAAAAAACGACACGGAAAATTACACGGGTCTTGTATCTCTATCGTGTCGGTAAACTTTGAAATCTATTGGGAAAATTTCTTGGTCATTTATGTCATTGCACAGCCAACTCTCTGTGCCTAATACTATATCAGCGGAATGAGTTTGGATTATGTGTTCTAGATCCGCTGATTGGTTCTTGAGGCTTCTGCAATTTATAACAATTATAGTTAAATTATTTTTATTTTGAATAACGTCCTTATTTGTGACTGACTGTAAATTAGGACGCCTTTGTGGGGAAGTGCGTGTCACATGTCTTTCTAAATCAATGCCAGTGTTGTCGATGACTTTTATATTTTTATTAATAATATTATACGCGCCATCCCCAGATGTTACTGACCCACTAAGTGACCTGCTCTCTATCCTAAAAAAGGCCTAACGGATCCTAACCCCTACCTTACTCGCCGCTTCCGCCGTGTAATGGACCCCAGATCGGTTAAGGAGGTCCTGCAAGATCGGAGGGTTGGCCTCAGGTCGACGAAGGAGGCTCCTATGTCCGAGCAGAATCTCGATAGTCTCTGGTTTATGCCTTCCACTCGGCTCCAAACCAGAGATCCGCGATCCTCCCTCGGAACGATGCTGCAGACCGTTAGTCCCAGCCGAACCCCCTCGACGCGCTTCACCTCGGAGCTCAGTTCCCTAAGGGAACGGAGGACCTCCACGGTCCGTGACGTCGTTGGTGCCCACATGGGCCACGACCTGCAGCCTAGAGCACTTCGTGCCTTTGACCGCCGCCTCGATCGCCTTCGTCACCTGAGGGACTCCTCCGCCTGTTATACACCAGGCGGTCACCCGTTGATCGGCGCCTTCGCGGCGCGCCCTCCCTTCAATGGGACCATTACACCACGGACATTCGAGCTACCTATTACTACAATTACCTCTCTTCCCGTTCCCTGACGTCTTACCCTAGGGAGTGCCCTCGGAGTAGGGGTAGGGGCTGAAGGTACGGTGGTGCGTTCATCCGACAGCACCTGGTACCTGTTGGAGACGGGGATGGTATCTGCCTCCCCAGAGTCCAATCCACGCCGCAGCGTTACCTACCCCTGGCCCCGAGAGACAACCCTCCAATCGTCCGACCTACGGACGTGAGACACTCCCTCGTTGGGAGATGGGACACGGGGTTGGCCTATAATCGCCCAGCTACGTTTTGCATTCGGACGAATCCGTGCACCCATAAGGGCGTGGCGGGTTTTCGTATTCCCACCCCGAGCACCATCTCTCACGAGGGGAGTCCTCCGGCCAGCGATCTCCGTTCGAAGCTCCCGCACCATTCTCTCCAGCATAGCAATACGGGCCCTTAAAGCCGCGCATTCGCCAGTGCCTTCGAGCATGGCAAATTAGGACCTAGGTGAAGCCATCCTAAATAACAACCGAGTTCCTAACAAAAGCTAACTTGTATACGCTACGATGAAATTTCTAAGAGGGTTAGTTAAATTAAGCTCAATCAAAAAGTTACACTTCGGAAGATAGTAAAGAAAGGAAAGAAAAAAGATAGTAAAGAAAATAAAGCTCACCGATAACCAATTAGATTCGACGGACAAAAACCACCGCAAGCCACTAAGAGTACCCACTAGGAATTCCACCAATCTATTAAAAACTAATTACAAGCAACACAAAAACTAAATAAACTTAACCATTCCACAAAATTAAAGCTAATACTAAACTACACTTCACTCGGGAAGAACAAACACAGAGGTACAGAAGCAACAGCAGGCTCGCAGGTAGTCTCAGGTAGGGTCGGATACCATCCCTGTCTCCTACAGGTACCAGGTGCTGTCGGATGACAGGACCACCGTACCTGCAGCCCCTATCCCTACTCCGAGGGCACTGCCTAGGGTAAGACGTCAGGGAACGGGAAGAGAGGGAATTGTAGTAATACGTAGCTCGAATGTCCGTCAAGTAATGGTCCCGTTGAGGGAAAGGGCGCGCCGCGTAGGCGCCGATCAACGGGTGACCGCTTGGGGTATACCAGGTGGAGGAGTCCCTCAGGTGACGAAGGCGATCGAGGCGGCGGTCAAAGGCACGAAGTGCTCTAGGCTGCAGGTCGTGGCCCATGTGGGCACCAACGACGTCACGGACCGTGGAGGTCCTCCGTTCCCTTAGGGAACTGAGCTCCGAGGTGAAGCGCGTCCAGGGCGTCGAGGGGGTTCGGCTGGGACTAACGGTCTGCAGCATCGTTCCGAGGGAGGATCGCGGGTCTCTGGTTTGGAGCCGAGTGGAAGGCATAAACCAGAGACTATCGAGATTCTGCTCGGACATAGGAGCCTCCTTCGTCGACCTGAGACCAACCTTCAAATCTTGCAGGCCTCCCCTTAACCGATCTGGGGTCCATTACACGGCGGAAGCGGCGAGTAAGGTAGCGGATAGGATACTCGACGACGGTAGGCCTTTTTTAGGATAGAGGGCAGGTCACTTAGGGGGTCAGTAACATCTGGGGATAGCGCGTATAATATTATTAATAAAAATATAAAAGTCATCGACAACACTGGCATTGATTTAGAAAGACATGTGACACGCACTTCCCCACAAAGGCGTCCTAATTTACAGTCAGTCACAAATAAGGACGTTATTCAAAATAAAAATAATTTAACTATAATTGTTATAAATTGCAGAAGCCTCAAGAACCAATTAGCGGATCTAGAACACATAATCCAAACTCATTCCGCTGATATAGTGTTAGGCACAGAGAGTTGGCTGTGCAATGACATAAACGACCAAGAAATTTTCCCAATAGATTTCAACTGTTTACCGATACGATAGAGATACAAGACCCGGAGGAGGGGATTTCGTGGCAGTTAAAAGTCATTTTAAAAGCAGGCAAGTTTCATTTGAAAATAATAACATAGAAAGTGTTTGGTGCACCTTAATATGGACCAATCAACCCAACATAAATTTATGCTCTTTCTACAGACCTCCAGAATCAGATTTGAAAACACTTCACGCCCTCAACGATCAAATTTACAATTTTACACGTAAATATAATAACAGCATAAACATAATTGGGGGCGACTTTAACCTCCCTGGTATAGATTGGGACAAAAATATCGTTAAATCTGGCACCCGCGATCGCGAATCTTGCAATTCCATGATAAAATTGGTTCAAAGAAACTCCATCAAGGAGTATGCATGCCCGCCCGTGGAAAGAACATACTGGATTTATTTCTTACAAACACGCCTGAACGTATTATTAGTGTATCAACTGATGAGGGCTTGAGTGACCATAAAGCAATTAATGTCCACTTGGACATAGAAATAAAAATGATTGTTAAACCAAAAAGAAAAATTTATAATTACCATAAAACAGACTTTGAATCTTTTGCCAATCAATTAAACTCTTCACTACCCGAGTTCAAAACCCAATTAATTCATGTCAACACGGAAGAAACTTGGGCAGAATTTGTCAATATCATGCAAAAAGGAATCGTAGATTTCATACCTATAAAATACGTTAAAGCAAATCGCGACCCCAGGTGGTACAATAAAAACGTTAGAAAAGCCCATCGAAAGCAGAGAATGCTGCACTCTAGGGTAAAGAGGGCAGGCGTGAACACATCATCCCCTGAGAATAAACAATTGTGGGGCACATATAGATCCTCTAAAATTGAAACCAAAACACAATTACGTAACGCTTTACTGGACTTTAAACGCAAAGTACTTTGCGAGCACTTGGACACTGACCCCAAAGCTTTCTGGTCATATGTTAGGGAAGTAAATGGGAGTAAAAAAACTGTGGCTTGCTTAAGGGATTGTAGCAATATAATTCATACAGAGAGCGAGGGTAAAGCTAACATCCTAAATTCATTATTCCAAAGCGTTTTCTCGAATGATTTTGCCACCGCATATCTCCAAGAAACAATACATACTCCACCCATGGAAAAAATAACAGTGGACCAACAAGGAATTCTAAAATTGCTTAATGAGATTAAACCCAACAAATCCCCGGGTCCCGAAAACATACCAGCTAGGGTGATAAAACATTTAGCTCTAAACATTGCCCCGTGCCTTGAATTTATATTTAACAAATCCCTCACAGAGTGCAAAGTACCTAAATTAGGAAAACCGCGCAAATAACGCCTATTTTTAAAAGTGGTGACAGGGAGGATCCCAGTAATTAAAGATCTATATCTCTCAATTCTATCTGTTGCAAAATCTTAGAGCACATAATTGTCAGTTCAATAATGAGACACCTTGACAATATTAACTTTTTAAGTGACAATCAACACGGATTCAGGAAAACCCGCTCCTGCGAAACCCAATTAGGATTATTTACAAATTATTTACTTTTATCGGGTGAGAGAGGTAGGCAAGTGGATGCCATCTTCTTAGATTTTCAAAAGGCATTTGATAAGGTCCCACATGGTAAACTCATTCATAAATTAAAGGTCGCGGGTATAAACAAGGGCGCCATAAGCTGGGTTAAAGATTTTCTTTCAGAGCGGGAACAGAGGGTAGTCCTTGATGGCGCTAGTTCCGACAGCGTTCGAGTCACGTCGGGGGTACCTCAGGGAAGTGTGATCGGGCCGTTGCTTTTCTTGATTTTTGTTAACGATTTGAACCGCGAAGTGAAAAGTAAAATTAGGATGTTCGCGGATGACACGGTGATCTATCGGGAGATATCTGGGGATGAGGATCGTTTTATTCTAGAGCAGGATTTAGATTGCATTACTAAATGGTGTTCTAACTGGGGATTGACTCTAAATTATAATAAATGTTCAGTGGTAAATTTCTTTAAAAGATCAACGGGATTTGCTTACAAATTAGCTGGAGGTGACCTAGCAGTAGTTGGTACGGTAAAATACCTAGGTGTCACATTCACAAAAGACTTAACTTGGGGGACTCACATACGTAAAGTCTGTGGTCAGGCATATAAAAAATTGGGATTTATTAGACGCATTGTCGGCAAAAGTGACTCGAAGGTCAAGGAACGTTGTTACCACGCTCTTGCAAGGCCTCATTTAGAATAAGCATGCAGCGTGTGGGATCTGAGTGAAAAAGGTCTCATTCGGGAAATTGAGAAGGTTCAACGCCGGGCAGCCCGTTTTGTAAAAAATTCCTACGATAAAACGCAAAGCGTCACCGAAATGCTCATGGATTTGGGGTGGGAATCATTGGCTGAGAGACGATTCAATGCAAGATTGAAATTATTAAATAAATTTAGATCCGCATGTTTCAGCACCGAGGTCTCGCAAATTATTCGTACTCCTACATACATTGGTCGCTTGGATCATGCATATAAAATTCGGGAAATAGACGCCAGAACTAGCCGACTCAAGGACTCCTTCTTCCCACGGACAATACGGGATAGAACTGCAGGGTTATAGATAGCAATAATTCCACTTGCCACCCTCAGCGTCTAAAATATAATTAGTTCTAATTAAATGCATGCTCTTCCACTAACCTTATGCGTTTTGTTATAATAACCCATTCTTTCCGAATGACCTCATTCGTGTTCTGTTCATCTGTTTTCTAAGTTTCCCTTTCAGTCCCTCCTCCCTCTCCGCGGGGGGAAATTCCTGCTACCTGCAACGTTGGGTCGCATTCCCTGCCTTTTACAGACTCTTTAGGGGGTAGAGTGTTTTGTGGTCCTTTTTCATGTGGTAGTGATGTTTCAATTTATTGCTTGTTGTATCCTGGCTTCCGTGTTGTAGGATGGCTTTCGTGCAGCATCCTGGGGTGCAGTTTTTAGTTGTTTTGCGGTATATAGTATGTGCTTGCATGAGTATTGATGAAGGGTTTTTTCACGAGAGTGTGCGCTGCTGTTGGTGTAATTTTCCGTGTTGTTTTTTTGCATGTGGTATTTTTCCTTTTTACGGTTGGTGACCTAACACCCCCCGCCACAAGCCCTTGCGGCGGCTTGCGGGGTATTATGTAGATGTAGAACACAGCCGAAGCAATGTGCTCTACCGGTCACCGCCAGATAACCAACTGACCTCTTTTCGCCCCGTGATCAGGGCTTTTATACCCAATTTAGGAGCCGGGGGAGGAATACTCTAGGAGGTGTAATTTTCCGTGTTGTTTTTTTTTGCATGTGGTATTTTTCCTTTTTACGGTTGGTGACCTAACACCCCCCGCCACACGCCCTGGCGGGGTATTATGTAGATGTAGTTTTAGATGTAGGGTCGAACCGGTTCTAGGGAGCGAGCTCGAGCACGTCTGTTCTCGGCAGAAGCCAGGCAGAGAATGAATGAGTGTTGTGCCCCTCGCAACAGCGTGTCCTATTGCTGACTCAACTTGGGAAGAGGGCTCCGCCAAGGTTACGTTGGTCGTGATCGCGTCCGCCCTGCCATACTCGCATCCCGACGGACGATGGCTCTGCCTAGGTTATGCGTGTCGTGACCGCGTCCGCCCTGCCTTTACCCTGGCCCAGACAAAAATCTGCCATTTTACTGCTGTCCGCACTCGAGTTCCTTTACCGATGGTCTAGCCATCCATAATTTGCTTATACCTTTGTAAATGGTGCATTATTACTGATGTTCTAAATACCCTTTGTTTCGCACCGTAGAACGCCCCTTGCGACATTCCTTATTCGGTCTACTATTGGGACTGCAACACCAAATGACTCTATCGATTTTTCCATCGACTAAATTGTTTTTGTTCCGTAGAAATCTTACAACGAAAGTTGTTTTTCCACAACAGCACGGTACGGCACATATGCAAGTAAATGGATGTTTCCACATCAATGGTGCGGACATAATTAAATATTTAGCCGACATTCAGCTGACTCTATAGGACATTCTCCTGCTTGGAAACTACTCCTTTTAACTCATCTACTACATTAGATAGAATCGATGCATTCGAGCACTGGATTTCAAAGAGTGATAGGTCAATCATTCCGGCTCTTAGTAAAGTGTTGTTGAACTCGCTATATTCATAATAATTTTCCCCTTTGAAAAAGTATATTAGCCCATTTGTGTACCTGAAAGCTGAATTCATATTCGTGGGAATGGGAGGAAATTGAGTACTTACATATTTATGTTCCTTCGGATCGAACCGACATTCATCCATCTCCACGACGAAAACATCGCCGTAAAAAATATACGTTCTACCAGAATACGTGTTTATTGCCGCCTGAATATTTTTTTTGCGGGGGATACGAACGTCCTGGGTACTCTGTGGATATCCGTGGATGGGTGCCAATTTTGGATAATCGATCATATATATTCGATTCCCCATAAAAAAATGTAATTTCTCCTGAAGGACTGCGGTAAATCGCATCAATTGTTTTCATGTTCGATGGGAGGAAAGGGATCCAGTCCGTGACAACTTGCGAATTCAGTGATGACATATTACTGTTCTTTAAATCGATCATTCAAAACAATTTACCGATAAACAAAAACAGCATATGATCAACAATGAGAAAGTTATCGATATATTCAACGTCACACACGGAAATCGACTGTTTTTCTGCGCACTTTCCACTTCCTCCTCCTCTTCCTCCTCCCCTCCCCCCTGCTTATCATCTCTATTACCTTTAGATTTTTCAGATATTCCATACAGGCTTTGTAATGTGATTATATCATCCTCTTGCAAGGTAAATGGACCATTGCGTGAGTAAAGGGAATACATAATAGCTCGGCTCTCTCAATAATGTGATATGCCGAGAGTGTGCCCAATCTCTTGAAGTAAAACCCTGAATTCATATGAGTGATTCGCATCTTTGCCTAAATACCAATTTTCCTTGATATCGATGTGAATCTCTAAGGGATGATTTTCAGGAGCTGAGAACTCTGCATGTACTTAAACCTTTCCCGGCCCATCCAGCGGAAGGGGACATATTCCAGATTTAGCATAATATCTATTCTTATCCCGAGCTTTAATGATTACTATGTCGGGATTATTGAAATCATGCCTGAACTCTAAATTAGCGTATTCACTCCAGGCATTAAAAGCTGCTTCGGCCAACTGCACATATACATCACTCACCATTGGATGGTGCCAGAAAATTTCCTTCTTTTCCCATTTGTGGTTATAAACGGCGAAACTAGTAACATCCTGCACCCCACATCTTGGAATTTTCGTCAAAATCAATGTTTCCTCATTCAAAATTCCATCCGCCTAAAAATTTAAATATTCCTGAAATTGTCTGAGTGATTTCGTAAACTTATCCTCTGTTATATTGCTAATATCATTATCGCTCACTTGTAGGTAACCGTATTATTGTAAATAATTAGCAACACATAAGTCTACGTCACCCCTGATGGGAGTGAGAAACGAAATTAGAGCAAAGAGGATCGGTGACATACCTCACTTCAGTGTTCAACACGCGAAGAATTAATTTCAACTGACTTAAATTGAAACTTTCAAGCAATTTATTCTCCTCACGGAGGAAACGCTTCATCCCCCCTTCTGTTCCTGCAAAGTGTGATATGACCCCACAGTAGGGTGTTTATTCCATTTTCACATATGTAGCGTTTGTCATCGGCGGAGCTCAAAGCAATTTTATTCATCTCCACTGTGTGCAACTGATGTTTCTGTGATCGAAATATTCATTTTTCTAAAGGCGTGAGTATTCTGTCGCAAACAGGTGACATTGTCATCAAATGATATAGTTTTATCCAACATGACCTTTTTCACATCTTTTGCACGTTTACCTACACCTCCACCTTGCTCGCGATAAGAATAAAGTTTGCTTCGCAATCCGACAAAGTGGGTCTTGATCGTACCCCCACATTCATCTTTCATTTTCCATATCACCTTAGCATTAATTTTCGAATAGCACGGGTGGTCAGTTGGATAGTTTGAAGTATCGTATAATGAACTGGTAATTTTTATGTCCATATAGAAATCTTCGCGCATTTCGAGTATGAAGCTGTCAGTATCAATGTAAAATATTCATACACCCTTATTCTTAATATGTCCATAAAAGAAGTCATACATTAAAATTTTTCAATTGCCGAAAACTGCTTGACCAATGGACAAGGCTTGTTCATTTCAATGGAACTACGTCTTCTGTGAACAGCAACGAGATTCTCCACGAAAGGGTGCGATCGAGAAACAAGGATCTAGCGATTAATTTATCCAATCTTTTTTCATTATTGACGAGTTCGATATTGACTCTATTACGTACATTCTCTATGGTCTTTCCAAATACGACATTGTTCATTAGCTTGTCCATTTCCTTATTGAAATGAAACTTTGCCAATTTACTTTTTTCCAAATTGTGTTCAATGTATGACTTCATCCATGGAGATTGATCCAACTCGATTACTCTATGGATCTTTTTCAATTTGAGACCTGCTGTCAATGCCTGTTTCAGTGTTCTGTAATGGATGTAACGCTCCTTATCGTCCAGAGTAGTGAATAATTTAGAATGTTTCCCCCCTGGAGGGACCTTTGTTTCGCTGCAGAATGTGAAGTCTGAGTGTAAGTCGTGCGGCTGCATCGGGTATTCTAAATCTACTTCCAATATGTAGCCATTAAGAGAATCGTCAGCGATAGTCATCACATCATCATGTTCCTTTAATTTGAATCCTCCCGTCGGGAGACATTGTGACAACGAAAACCCGTGCATATTATTTTCGTCTGTGTAGACTTAATATACAGACTCATTTTTCGAGTCATAACCTTCCATGTACTTGTTGTTAGCCCCCGAATATCGCTTCACACACTGACTGATTCACCCACGAATACCCTTTTCAAACATGAGGATCAAATCATAGTCGGTCAGCAGTTCGAGCGTAATCGCTGTATGCTTAAGCATTGCGTCGAAAGAAAGCCCTGGTATTGCGAAGTACCAGGCAGGGTCTAACCCATAAGTAACCATGCACGAACTTCGAAAATTTTCAAAAACATCAGCCAAAAGAAGGACGTCTTTTTTCAAATAAATATCTGAATATTCGCCCAAAGTTTGGCAATCGAATTAGCTCCATGCCATTTTAGCAAATTCATAGTCCTCACTCGTAATGGTGTCATCATTCAGAGTCTAATGAATTGTTCAATTGGACAAAGACTAGCATCATTTAATTTTTCCCAAGAATTTACGTATTCATATGGGAAAACACATTTATAGGTGATGAGATCGAGTTTATCTCTAAAATTGGAGGAGGTATTTGTGAATGCATCCAAGGGGAGAGTATTAACCAATTTTGAAAGAGAGGTTGACAAAAATTTAAAGCTGTCGACGAAGCGCTAGGAAAAGTAGGAATCTACGTGTTTTGAGAAAGAAAAATACTTTTCCTCGTTGTTCGGGATGCAATTTATCTTCATGTTGTCAGATCCTAAGTGTGGTAAAATAAGGTGGGCGTCGTAGTTTGATAAATTGTGGATGAAAGCTGGAAGAAAGTTGGGAACTTTGTAATTTGCAATACATGCCGTGTGGGCTGCACCTCTGACGCTACCCGAAAGGTGATCGTGATCCCTTACACGATCTTCGCCCAACTCAAAGCCGCAGGTGTGACAAAGAGAGATTTGATTAAATTCTAGATTTTCCTCATCAGTCAATGTATGCATCGGTACAACATTTTTATACACGTTTCTAACATAGAGTGACATTTCTTTGAGGTTTTCGAGGAATATTTGCACTGCCTTTCTACCCCTTTATAGAATAGGCTCGAAAACCTCCCCTGTGTTTGTCACTAAGAGAGGAAAGAATTATATCACTTCGTGATGTTGACGTGCTAGAGTATACGGATGCTCGTTCTGAGGAGAGCAACCGGTGATTTTGGGTAGGATACCCTCAAAGTCTGCATATGCGACACATGGAAGTCGAGCTGTGCGTGAAACCTTTTTGAATTTCAAAATGCGTCATTACCCTTGGGAATAATGATTTTGCTTGGTGAATTTCTAGCACAGTCCTCTTTATGTACAGCAAGGGCTTTCACTGTGTAGCAGTGATTTAAACAACGTTTGCAAGAATATAATTTTGATTTATGTTTAGTCATCTGACTTCCCACCATTCTATTAAAATTTTTGATGTACCACTAATGCGACTTATTTCCCTCCACTAGATAAGGAAGATCACGGTTATCCTCTAGTTGCTCATTGATAATTTTGATGAGGTAAACGTTATTCTTTTCATCCAAGCCGAAAACATTGATTGAAATATTATTTTTCCGTTCAAATGTTGAAATTTGGGAAATTTCCACCGGGTAACTGATGCAACCCCAATCGTAACCGGAATGAAACGTTTCAGTATCGTATTTAGAAACACGGTGAGGGTTTTGATTGATTTGTTTCGCCCATGTGGCATATTTAAAATAGAAATCATCATTATTTTGTACATTTATTACACTATTCGTTTGCGCGATTTTAGACCGTAGCTCTATGTAGGAGAATCCTCTAAGTGGACCATACCGATTGATCCTCAGTTCCAATCCTAGAATTTCTCTAAGAGACCACACTGACCCTTTTGCAGAGCTTTCAGATTTTTCCTTCGAAATTTTAGCGAACAACCTATCTTAAAACCCATTCACATCGTCCGCCTGCAAAACTCTAACGTTTTTCGTCTTAAAACACCTATCCTGTTCCTCCAAGTCCACCGCTTCTTTTTGAAATTTAACTTTCACTAACATTTTGATTTGAAGGGCCTGATTTTCCAAACAAACGTGATTTTTTTCATTCAGCAAGTTTTTAACCAAATCCAGAAAAGTAACTTGGCCTGTATTACTTTCCCCACCACTCACCCAGTAGGTTTTCAGACGGTTGCGAACTGCAGACTCTAGCTCCAGGATACTGGGTCCTCCTCCTCCGATCTGATCTCCACAAACGGCATGACGATGATGAACCTCGGACATCTCGTGGGCAGCCAAGTATCTTGGGTTGTAATACACGCAACACGTTTCAAACAGAACTTCCTCCATCGCGATGAAATTTCCAAGTGAATTTCTTTTCGGGAAATGTCAGCTTTTATTTGAAATGCTACGTCCATTTTCGTTGATTTAAAAATCGAAAAACGTAATGGAAACAATCGAGCAATCTTTCAAGCTTTTTCTTTAATTGTAGTGATTGTAAAATAATACAAAATATCATATATCTTCTTTTCACGCACTCGCATAAAATGGTGGCCAGGATCACGTCCCCGTATTTGGTGGTACACTGCTCCAATTTTTCCACCTCATACTCAACACCAACCTTCAAATCATCTCTGTTTAGTGTCCCGTAATGTTCCGGTGGGAATAGCGTGATAGAAAGGAGTTCACGCGCGGACAGCTGTTGCTAACATATTTTATGTCTTGTGGGAACAGCGCACGCGCCCAAATGGTGTGAATGGTGTGATCCACGCGCAGGCAGCTGTTGATAATATATGTCCGTTCCGGTGGGAGCGGGGTATTTCTCATGCGTCTAGTCAGTCCCCTATTTGGCCGCGAAAAATCTTACTGAAAGAATCTCCTTCTAGAATAAAAAATTCAAGAATCTTTTAAAAAATCCTCTGCCCTTCTTAACCTCCGTTTAATAAGATGATGGGTATTTTTACAAGTTTTAGAAATATCATTAAATCAAAATGCAATCTTACGTCAAAACACAAATTCTGATGTCTGTACTAGAGGTTCATTCAAATGTGGGCAGTATCAGATATCATTAAAATAAATATTTTGCAAGAGATTTGATGATAACAAAATAACATTTCCCATTAATTATTAAGTAACAGTGATTTCAAGGAACATTAATTTTTAGAAGTTGGTTGTCGTATCTTGAAAAATAAATTCGTTCAATGTCATCATCTTATTCAGAGCACAAGCGCAGAAGTAGTGATAATTATTACGAGCAATTATTCCAATTTTACTGACCACCAGACGACATAGTTAAGTCCATATTAGAACTAGGTCAGTAAATTAAAAGATGCCATCCCAAAACGATGATTTCAATATTAGAATCGGGGGAAGTTCGAATGTCCCATCAATTTATTGGAGCACATAGAGTTTGAAAATGGGGGGTAACGACAATGGTTTTTTCGAGTCGCTATTGAATTCCTTTACATTAAACTTCATAAATCAACTTGTCTCTTTAGTTGTAATATTCTTGATTTTTTAGCAACGAAGATACATGCAATTGTCACAAATATAGTATTATTAAAGGAACAAGTGCAATAAATGCTAAGCTAAACGGGTCCGAAATAAGAAGCCGAAAAGAAAATTTACTTTCTAAAATAAGGGGACTGTAAGGGCATAAACTGCTTGTTTTGGAGTCAATTTTTTAAGTTGAGGGAAGATAGTCAGAAATAAAATACTGATGATACGTGGAATCACTTCCTTTAGATCGCCCAGCAGTTACAGGTTTATTCCAAGTAAATTTATAACTTATCTTAAAGAACCTTGATGGTAGAACGTGGAATTTAGGTAATAATTATGTGATCAAAGGCTTGTATAAGAAATGATATTCCCAGCAACAAATGGAATGAGATCACTTAAGATTATAAGATATATATATCTAAGAAAAATGCCAAGAAGGAATTTCGGAAAGCGTTAAGCGATTTCAAAAGGAAAAGTTTTGCGGAGTATTTGAAAAAGAAGGCTAAAGCAGTTTTGTCATACGCCAGAAAGGTGCAAGTAAATAATATTTTTTCCTTAAACTGTGGTAGTACTCGAGTCTACGATGAAGGCCTTCATTCGTTTTCATAAAACGTTCCGCATCATTGATGAAAATCATTAGATTTTAAGAAATCCAATATCCGAATTTCATAGTTGCAAGGACTTGTTTTCATACTCACGTCCTATTTAACAGATCCAATATTTTGATTGAGCAAGTAATTTCCCTATCTTTTCTACAGTAGTGTTTATAGAATTTACCTTTCAACGTCTTGATTAGGAGAGGACCGTATTAGCCAAAAGAAGTGATTGGGATTCGTGACGATTTTGAGGCAAGGATATTGAAATATATTAATCGAAAGATGGAGGGAGGAAATGTAGATATTTTAGGCTATTAAGAGGGTGAGATAAAAGGATAGCGGGGATTATTAAAGCCAGTTAAATATTATGATAAACAGCAAAAAGGAAGATAGCTTACCAAGCCTTCCAATAGTACTGAGAAAAGGTACGAAAGAGCGAAATAAAAATAGAGCAAGAGAGTGATGCGTTACTATGTGTGGAATCATAAGTTGATCTAACGGAATTTGTCATGTTTGAGGTGTAAGAGCTAACAAGTAATGATAGAGGGAAGGAAATGGACAGGGAGTACTATGAATCAAAGGTTATATCTGCGGGTATCCCAGCAGGGCGCTTTGTTAATATTTGGGATTTGGAACAAGGTAGTCGGTGATGGGAAAGTTTGGAGCGAGATAGATACTACAACTTAGGTTTAATATCTAGATTCTTATTCGCTGCTTATGCGATCAGCTCCTCTGGGAAAAAATGTTATCTGATGACCACCACGAAAACCTTGGCGAGGAAGGACACACCGTCGATGTGGCTGAGTCCCGGAGTTACCAGGATTCATTTATATCGTGATGCTCCTCCTAAAACCTTTGGGGTAGATGACATTGTTAGTTTCCCTTTGCCCTTCTCAAACCTCTGGAATATGCGGAAATATTTTGGATCCTTGGGAGGATATTTGACACAAAAATTTTATAGATCCCAGGGAAATTCCGCAGGATTCGTTACAAATTGTTATTAAAAGAACACTAGTGTCATAGGTCTCTTAACGAAATTAGGCTTGGTGACATGAGGTGTATTTGTAAGTGCATGTGAATGTTAGTTTGTATTTTCTGTGTTACGTGGGTAGGAGAGTGTTTGCATGAAAGTATACCACACATAGTTTGTGGATAGTGTAAATTTGTGGCTTTGCTTGCGGTTTTCTTCTTAATTGCGGCTGGTGCCCTAACACCCCCCGCCACACGCCCTTGCGGCGTCTTGCGGGATAATCAGTAGATGCAGATGTAGAAAAGTGTTTTTAAAATTATATCATGACTCAATGGGCGCACTAATGGGGATAAACGCCTTTGCAGCCGTTTAATTGATGAACTGATGCGCCGCGGTTTTCCTTTCGCTTGGCACCTACCAGGACGAGAATCTTCCATTGGCCTCTTCGCAAGAAAAACATGGAAATATGATTTTTAATATTTTTTGTCACTTGGTTTTTCTGTGGAGTGAAGCGAAAAGCACTGCTACCATGACTCCCAGAAATACCTATGCACAATGGCTTAAACGATGCTTTGTGGACATATAATTAGAATAATTTAATCAGGCAATTTAATGGGCGTAAAAGAGGTCCGTCTCCATATTAATTGGCCAGAACAGAGGAATTTTGTCCATCAACATTGTCCAATAATTCCAGACTCGTAATCCCATATATTATTTCTTCAAAATGAAGAGCTATGAAGTAAATATACTCCTTTCCTTAATGCTTGAAATTGTTTGAAATATTATTTTATCAGAAAAGAATTAACAATGTGTACATTCATAACTTAATCAAAATAAGCAAGCAACGCCAGGGTGTGTTGAAGGTAGCAATCACGCCCCAGACTACCTTTGACACAGAACTGTGGAGAGCACATAAATCCCGCGTTTTTTTGCCATTGTAAGTCAAGGGACTTATAAATGTTTCATCGGTAGTCGTAACCGTAGGCATGTTTCATTTCCAAGTGATGAATCCTGGGGTCTCAAACGCTATACACAAAATTAAATAACGGATCTTGATTAGTAACAGTTACAGCGGCATGGATTACCCCCATTCTAGACCCTGCAATTTCCCCCCCACCCAATTACTCAGAGGTTGAGGTGGCCAGAAGAGCGCAAATGACACGGAGCCACGTCATGTGCGATGCACGGACGTCTCGCCCTATTTGCCTGAGCACCTCAACCTTCCCGCGTTTCTCCCCATCGGCCATCTACTCCCTACACCGTACTCACCCCACTTCCTCGGAAGCAATGCCGTACCTAAATGTTCCAACCCGGTGATTCCCGGCTTGTGCACAACCACGTGCACCACGGAGGACGGGGTCAGAGTTCACCCTGATGGCTTGCCGCAGCGCACGTCGCTTCACTACTGCAACAAAGTCGTGCACCCTGCGAAGGGGCTATTCCATTGCCGTCAGTAAGTTACTGATTAAAATACCGCCATGTTCGTTTCTCCTCTTGTTAAAGGGGCGGAGACTGCAAAAGCGAGCGACGAGGTTGCTGGTGAGCGTTCGTCGGGGAAAGCTGCTTCTTTCCCTTCCTCCCTCGCGGGTCGCGGACTGTCAAATTGAAATCTCACACCCTGAGCGAGGGGAACTGCTCGAATTCCAGTCACTGGGTAAGGGGGGGCGCTCCTCAAGGGGATCCTCCTCCTTCGACCATTTCAAACTACTTTCGGTGATAGTCCCTGCCAAAACTTCCCCCACACCTATTCCTCTCCTCCTGGGCCCCCTATTCAATAAACCGGTCAACACTTATTCTCAAGGCAACCCTCCCTCCCCTTTGGGCAATGCCCACACTACATAAAGGGAGGAGCTCACTTTACGCTTCCTTTTCCTATCCTGCAGTCATGTTAGTCGTCCGTGCTGCTTCGTGAGCTCTGACAAAACGTCCAAATGAGTGAATCGCCGTCTCCGAGCCAGGCGCACCGGTCTTCGTCCGTCGCGGAAAATGCACGTGCTAAACCGTTTGATAGTGACTCTTTGACATAATAATTTCGACTATTTCCTGGTTTTTTCGTTTTTATCGCCATATCATTTGAAATGCGTCGATTCGTTTCTCATTAGTAAGTCCTTGATTTTGGAAATTTATCTAAAATTTTCCGACCATTTTTGATAGTTTCGTGCCTCATTGCAAAATTAGCCGGCACGAATCACTTTTCGAAATGTGTTATATTGGTTATCACGTAAATTTTTAATTCAGGTGAGCCTAAAGATGTTTACAATTAATTCGCAAAGAAAATTTAAACGATTAAATTCTTAAGTATCCTTCCTGGTGATGCAAATGTTTGAAGGATATTATTTGTTTCAGGGGTAACGGTGGACTGGCCCACTACCCAATTGTACACATTTTACATACTTCAGGCATGTATTCCTTGCAAGGGTGTTTTTTGGTTTTTTGATCGTTGACATTTCATTTACTCGAGAGTTGATTGTTTCCTTCTATTCAACCAGTGGTAAAGATGAATATGTGGAGGCAATATAGATTGACATCACATTCGCCTCCAAAAAATCATTTATACTTGACGTAACTACTCTAGATTTGATAGTATCTGGCCTCATTAACATGACGTTGTCGTCATTTCCTGCTCCAAACCGAGACGGAACTTCCCAGCATGAGTTCCGCAATGAAAAGGTCCGTCTTGGAAGGATTCTTGGGAGCCGAATTGGCAAATACTTCTTTGCCGTCGTTCGCCTTCTCTATACTCTCCGAAGAGTGACCAGCGGCGTTCGTTGGTCAGAAGTGGCTTCGGATCCCTGCCTCAACGAACTCCGTCCCTGCATTCAAGTTGTTCAAATGCCCTCCCAAATTCGCGGGATTGGAAACAGTTGTCCTGACTACGCGCCTTCTATAGGCTCAAAGGTTCTTGCGTGTAGAGCTTGTCTATTTTCGTAACCTAATTACTGCACTGTCTGGAATGTTCGTATTTGCAATCTAATTGAACCGCATTTCCCGACTCTTAGTCCCCGTTTACCTTTGGGTGTTTTTTCTACCTCCTCGTGCTATGGTTTTGGTGAGACCGCGAAAGAGATTTCCGACGTCAGTTTACTGCACTCGCAGCAATTACAATTAATTTTCCCGGGAGGTGACGTTTGAGAGCAAAGGCAGGTGTGAATTGATGTCCTCGTTTAATAACTCCGCCATGTTTAGTTCCAGGAATATTTTGTTCATTTACGGTTTCACTTTGCTAAAGATGACATTATTCTTTAGTCGTTAACTTTTTTCGATACATCATCCTTGGTTTTTCTCGCAATTATCCCATCCTGTTTTTCTTAAAGGGGAATTTCCTCAATTCTTGGGTATTCTCGACCTAATGTGACTTTCCAACATAAATACTCCAGGCTCATCTTTACCACCGAATACAGGCCCATCTCTTGTAGCATTGGTCGTCGAGAGTTTGAAACTTTCCTCTTTACCGATATATTTCATTTTAGTTTTCGTCACTTTGTTTGCTCTGTCTCCGATACTCCGTGCAGCTGCTGTTAAGTTGACTAATATGTTCACAATCGGATTCATTTTCGACATTTATTTACTTGAAACGGTAAAATATTCTTCGAAATGTCTGATGGAAATGTAATTATAATCATTCTAATACGCGGTGTCAAATTCACTTGTTCCCCCCGGGACACTTCAATGTCTCTTTTCTTATTTCCGCTATCGTAATTTTAGAAGGATTTTTCTAAAAAACCTTTCATTTGTTTTGAAATATAATGGATTCTTTTGCTTCAGTCTGCAAGGATGGGTCACACCTCCAATTATCCAATTAATTTCCTCCTTATCCTCCTTGGGAATCTCTCACCAGTCCGTAAGGACAAACCGAAATGAAATCTTACACTCTTGGAAAAGAGAGAAAGGAACTAACAATGATCTTCCGCTGAATGATTACAGTTTTGAACCCAATTTGTTTCCTAAAATATAATAAAATGGCTGAAAACATTTAAAGTTTTTGAAATACCTCGCCGGACTTCAAATATTTTTAATGCGTTTTAATAATTCATTTAAAAATAGGCGCTAATACACTAGGAATTTCTATACGAGGAAAACATTTTCGGTCTTCTTATAAAATTAAAGGTAGTGACTACCAGTGAATTACCTGACAAAGGCGTATGAAATTAACACAGTAGTTTTACTGCTGTAACGCATAATTTTATCAAAAGTTAGCCGCATCTCAGAGGGCGATATGAATTGAAATGTAATAACTTAAAATGCAATCCCATTCAACGAGCAAAGTTTCATCAATTTCCGCGCAAGGATGAACAATGTCACAGTTTTGAGTGGTGGTTATAACTATTACTCCAACTGAAATGAAAAGGGATTTTGTTGAAAACCACATATGCAGAGCAGTGTCCAATGACGCCGGACAACCCTTGTTATGGCATTTTGTTTCATTCTAGTGATGGTAAGAGCCTAGGAATTAAACATTTTCGTCACACCACTCCCGATTTGGAACATTTTAGATGTCGTGTTTAGATACATAAGTACTAGTTTTCTGCCGCGGGAGTACTCTCTGCCACTGGCGTATTTATTGGAACGGGTGAAATACCGAATACAAAAAAGCGTGCTCAAAGACGCGGGAGAGAATTTTAAATATTCTATCAAATCATTACAGACTATGGAGATTTTCGAATTTCAAAAATGAATGCACCAACATATTAAGGCCATGACACATAACATTTAACAGTATTGGTGAAAACTATGTTCTGACAAATAAGTGTCAAAAAAGAGCACCATTGCGGCAGTTTACAGACTTCAACAAATTCGAGAGAATGTTGGACGCGTTGGACTGGTTGTTGAATCAATATTGGACAATATCTGTGAATTGGTTTTGTATCCCCATAATCCTTGCCCTTAAATGAATTTCGGTGACATGTTATGAAGGATATGAGTGTATTCAAATAGCTAAAGGCATGCACCTGAAAATTAAAACAAGCATTGTTCAAAGGTTAATTTAAAAATATCTTGAAAAAAGATTATCAATGGGGCATCGGCTTCTTGTTTGGGCTACTCACTCGGATCTTTCAAACATTTGACGATCGGGGCTCGGAATAATGCCGCTTATCGAAATTTAAAGTGATTAGAATTGTAGAACCCATCAAGGAAAATTTGTTTAATTCTGTAACTGCAGTTAGATTGACGTTCTGAGAATATGTAGAATTGACAAGCGACATTTATGCAATGGTATGCGTTTTCCGTGTTCCACTCAGGAATTGGAACATTTTTGTGAATGGAGCCCGCCACCATAGGCAAGGCCGCACACTTAGAAGATAAATATTGTGGTATAGTATTTTCAAAATGTTAGCATGTAATTTACCTTTTACCTTTTTTTCGTTCAGGGATAATAACGTTATCATTAATTTGGCATGTATTAATTTATTGATGACAGAATTGAAAAATTAGAAAAATAAATACCTAGTACGTGGTAACTTAATGCAGATGTAGTATGACGTGGTGCGTGTGGAAATAATAGGATGAATATTTTTTAAATGAACTCTAGATTGGAAAAATATCTCCTCGCGAAATCATTCCAGCCACTTCTGTGAAACCAGTTGTTTTACATTAAAAATGAATGGGAAAATGTAGCATAAGTTGGCATGCCGAATGACAACAAGAGTGATATCAATGCTTTAGAGTAAAAGCACGAGTACCTCAAAAGCGTTGGGCACATACACCTGGTATTTAGAAGGCTTATTTAGATGACGCTTAGAAAAGGTTGGCAAAACTGAGGGACATTGCTGCAATGATTGGCTTTGGTAACAAAACTGAGTGAATGGTTGCCATTCTTTCTCTCTCCTTTCGGGATTCAAATAAGGTTTGGACGAACTTACCAAGCGAAACTGCAAAAATAAAAGACACGGAGGAGGGATATAAGACAAAACAAGTAGGTGGATGAGAATGGAATCGGGATAAAAGTTAGTATGGTTATGGGTGGCAGGTGAAAATGAAGGCGTAAAGATGTGCGGACAAGTGAATTATAAGACACTTCAGGATTTGGCATTATATATTATGAAGAAATTCATGTCAATTTAATTCTAAAACCAGAGATTATGAATTAGAAAATCGACCTAACATTCAAATGTCTATATTAAAACAAATCTTGACATAATGAATGCCAATATTTGATAGGCAGCTCTTCCAAAGATGCTTCCTTATTTTCTTGTACCTGGCTCTGTAGTAAAATAAAGAGCTAATTTAGAACTATGGCATTTTGCAAGGAATTGTGCCCTTATGAGAAATCTAAATGAAAGTAATTTAAGACGAAGGCATGACTAAAAAGTTGTCAAAAATAAATATTGCGGCAGACTATTCCACAACCACCCTATGGATGTTGAATATTGTCGATATCGTAGCTCGAAGTTACAAATCTAACTTTTTCCGAAACCTTTCCACATTCATTGAACACGAAGAGTAGTAATCCTTTCGGCATGAATATTAACATGCAGATAGGTCAGAATATATTTTTGTACACATTCATAAGCGCACGAATGGTTACATATCCTTTAATGACTCTCAACCCTATTATTTCCATCAGGACCATTTAAAGAAGACAAAAACCTTACGAGAAACCAGCCAATCGACTTCATGAGTGGGTCATAAAGCAGAAGTTATTAATCGGGGAGATGTGTGACTGGATGGGATGCAGTCATATTACTACTTGATGGCGATTGGTTTAATCGCGGGAAAGAGTGATATGTTAGATTCCATCGCCGATATTCCTGGATCGAATATGTGACCATCCGTCCGAGTAACACGAAACTCATGCCCGGACTATCTTTCTAATCTTACCTACGGATGTACATAAAGTGCCCTTAAAATTTATCAAGCTATTTTCCATCAAAAGGTTCCATGACATCAAGAGAACGACGATTCGTGCGGCCCAGAGTGAGTTCCCAAGTGCGTGTTGTTAACCGAGGCGGATCATCTCATCGAGCGTGTATGGACTCCGTTAAATTTTAAGTCACCGCGATATAGTCGGGATGAAAGGATAATGCTTTATTAGCAGGCAAGGGATCGGCCAGAATTCTTGCCGGTAGAAGCGAAGGATGGACCAAAGGCCCAGATAAGATGCGATATTTCTAAGGTACACGTCTCTGTGCCAGCGCGTCTTCGTCGTGTATTACGTAGTCGGCGTCCTGAGATTGCAGGTGCAAGTGGTTCCCCTGGCGCCATCTTGCCGTTGACAAGGATACTAATTGCAGTTAGTTGAAAAAAGTAAGAAAATTAATATTTAATTTAAAATACATTCATTAATACACAGAAAATTGTTTTGAAATTAAATTTCTAAAATCTTGATTAAAATTATTTATTTAGATTAAATTAACTTTTATTACTCTAACTTAACGGACATTTTCAAAGTTAAAGATGACGTCATCCAATTGTTTTGGCCACCTGCTATTCCTTCGATTAACTATTCAGTTCAGTTGGTCATGTGTCGTCGTATTGGCTGGAGGTGAGTTCATCTTTGTCGCATAATTCGCGCTTTTTATGTTTAATGCTGGTTGCCTTATGTTCTGGGTTGCAGTTGTGAAAAATGGTTATAAATTTTTCAGTCTGAAGTAATTATATAATTACTAATGCGAAAGCAACCTGATATGTCAATTCCCTCGTAATTAACGAAGTGCTGACTGTTTTCTCGTGCGATTTCTAGTAACTTATCTGTTTGAGGTTTGCTACATAAACGTTTACAATGAAGCGGGAAATGATGCCATTTCGAATGGTTTCGAAATTTAATTAATTCCGAGAATACGGAGAGGTGCAACGACGATACCAGTCGTTGCAAGTTGTCTTCTCTAATAATGCTGATATCCTCCTTTAAAGCCAAGGGATCAATTTATTTTCCACTCCTAAATCACTTAAACTAAATATTTAAAGACAATTAGTCATCTGTAGTCAGACCACTTCGTTTACGTTTCTTTCGCACGAGATTTTTTAATTTAGTTCTTTCTTCTCGGGAAGTTCCCGTCACATCTGATTGCATTTCGCTTACATACTCATTGAAAGTGTAATCTAAAATACCAATTTAACTCTGAAAAACGGAGTTCAAAGCGTGTTAACGTTCGTCGAAGAAAGAGGAGGCGATTAAAATCTTGAGCACACGCGTTCCAAGTGAAATATCAAGGTCAATTAGTGCTGGGAGTTCTCCGGTGCATTTCGCCCTATTTTACTCTTAGTTTCTCTCTGGCTCAGAACGAAGCTGAAAACTCATGTTTGGGGAAAATTGCTCCATTAGTGACGATGAATTCGCGTTTCGAACACTCATAGTTTCACTTTATACGACTGCTCTAAGGTAAACGAGACACGTATTTTCACCATCCGATGCTCAATGACTCGCATGTATTTTAATTAAAAACGTAACTGTAGAAAGTTTCATATTGCATAAACAAACAGGGTTTAAATTCAATGTTGTAATTTTGGACATTCTGTTGAATGCAAATTATATTATAAAAATGGAAAGTTTTTTCACCCGATCTGGAGTGTTTGGAACCTTATCTAACTTCTTTTTCAATCCGTTTCAGTGATGCGATCGGTGTGTTTGGATAAGGATTTCTTGAAAAGAGAAGAATGTCACAGGGTGAGAGTGAAGTGTCAGGAATGGCAAAAGTGAAGAAATGAAATTGGGATTCCTAGAAAATGGGACTTCGGAGAATCCAGCCAATAGGAATAACTGTAAGTTGACACATTTGTGCATTATCTTAAAATATTTTCTGTGAACTTATTTTCCTTGCGTACATTGATCAGACGTCCACGTCGGATTGACTTCTGTTATGGAAGCCCAGATTAAAGCTTTCCTCTCTTCCTTTTGCCTTCTTTACGCTCCCTTTTTTGCTTATTTATCACGAAAATTTTTCCTACTCATAAGGATTCTATGACAAACGTCTTCTTCGGTTTTTTTATGCGGGAAACTCATTGATACTGCAAATTTAAACATTGTCATATTTATCGGCGTCGAAGCAAGTGATAATCGGCAAACGAGACTTTAGTCGAGCCATTAAGATTACCACAGACCAGTGGCTCTAAAGAAAACCTTGGCGCGTAATAAACTGCTATTCATCCAGACATATTTCATTGTTCGATTAGCATTTTAAATTCCCAGTGGCGTCGAGTTGGGAGGTTATTCGAGTGCCTATTAGCGATTAAATTTGAAGAGCAATAGGATGGGAAGTTTCGAACGTTTGTGACTATATCGACGAATCCCATACCGAGTAGGCTTTTGGGTTAAAATTAAATTGCTTTAAAGAAAGAATTTTGGGTGTTTGGTGCCAAAGATATTTCAAGATCCAACTGCTTTGTACTGATTGTCGATCCACTAAGCGGGATACTGCAGGTTGGGAAGTTTAACACTTTTATAATAGGTCTTATGCCATTTCCGATTTCGATCATCTTCGGTAATGCATATAAATTTTGAGAGTTTGGCGTTGAAGATTTTTAGACCGAAGCGTTTCTTAGTGTCAAAAATGCGGTGCATCAGTCGATGGTTTTTTTGTAGTCAAAGAAGATTCTGTTAATGAGATTTCTACGCATTTCGATAACAAGGGTCTCAATCGGTGGCATGGCCATGCTTGTAATCTTTGTTGTCTAGCATCTTCGAGCAAATATCTGTTTTGTTACTATTATGATTTATTCCCACTTGGCGTCTTTAATTTCAAATTTGCAATTTTATTTGGTGCTAAATTGTTCTTTGACGAAAAAAGTATCGTTTTAATTTTTGAATTAGCATGGCACCACAATCAGCGCAATCATCCACAGTGATTCTAAATTGCAAACTCATACACCGACGCCGAGGCTTCAATTGTTAGAGCTAACGCTATTATTTACCCTTCTCGTCATATTGCGCAAAAAGGCTTCCCATGAATGCACGTCCTTACTGGGTTGTCCACCTATCATTCATGTGTGTCTCGCCAGGGAGAGGTTATGAGTGAGCGTAGAGCCTGAGTTAAATGGAGCCTACGCTTTCTTTTTGTTATACCTCGGCATTTGAGGTGGAACTACTCATATTTCTAAAATATTTCGCTAAGAATTTTCTTTTGGCTTCTTTCTACTTGGTAAATGTCGATCTGGTCAGGCTCTTTTTTCCTGAGGACAAAGGTTATCACATTAAATCGCAGCTGTGCAGGAAAAAAATGTGTTCTTCATTAATACGTCGAGTGAATGCCATTTTCGTGAGGCAGCAATGAATAAGGACAACGAGAACACTTCCCCGGGGAATGATTGAAGTGACTCCGACAAAATTTGTTTTAATACTATCAAAGACCACTCTTATTACGCCACTTTCCTTTCAGCGTTATAACTCAGACCCGGATATTTCAACTGCGATACGGCTACAGCAATTATTTCGGTGTCATCTTAAAATAAATTGCGAGAAGTCGCAGGCCATTATATTTGCTCGCCCAAACGCTTAACTTGAATTTCTACCTGCATTTGCGTTCCAATATTGATGTTATTTTGAAGAGGCTTTAATCAGAATTTATATTGTTCGCTTTATTCGTCATATTGTTTCCCTTGAAACTAAATATTTATGCTCGCAAATTGACACTTGTGCTCCAAGATCATAATTTTCGCTGACAGATTGCAGCTCGTTTAAGCACGCCAATAACTGAGATTTCCATATATTATCTAAGATAAAGAGAATTAGCCAAAGCGTCGCATCCTTTTTCTATGAATTCTATCACTTGAAATTTTTAAGATTATAATTTTTTAGTTCTTGCATAAGGCTCTCTGTTAAGATTTGCAACTTAGGTCCAGGCATACTCGACACTGAGATAGAAAGGGCATTAAGGGAGATGAAACTAAATAAGGCCGTAAGGATGGATACCATTCCTGCGGAGCTACTGAAATGTTTTGGAAAATGTGGGAGGAAGAGGGTATATGGGTCAATTCGTAGTATCTATGAGGAAGATATCTGGCCAGGAGACTTATATCAGTTTTAGTTCCTATTCCGAAAAAGGTAAAGGCTAAATCACGTGAGGACTAATGGAAAATAAGTTTGATATCCCACGCAGCTAAATTTGTTCTCAGCATCATAAATAAAATAAAAGATAGTAGGGGTAAATGATTACTTAGTGGATGACCATTTTGTTTTTAGGAAAGGGAGAGGTACGCGTGCTGCCAATGTAGTGATGAGAATATTAAAATAGCAATAAATTGGAGGGAAAGAAGGCTAATCCGACCCCTGTACATGTTTGACTGTTAATATGCGAGTATGGAACGGGGAGTCCGGATGGGAAGTGTTAGGAAGAAGGGTAAATAAAGGTATCCCAATATCACCGTTGGTGTGCAACCTGCATGTAGAGGAAATGATTTAAGAGGCATGGGAAGAGCTGGAAGTAGGAATAAAAATATGCAAGGAATTCGTAAATATGTTATTTTCACTGATGACCAAGCTTTAATTAGTCCGTCTGCCAAAGTCTAGCAAGCATTACTGAGTCAATTGGAAATTAAGTGCGAAAGGTAAAGGATGAGGATCAATATAATAACAGAAAGGTTTTGCGATTTTCTAGAAAGAAAAAGGCTAACTTTAACATTAAAATAATAGGGAAAAACTAGAGCAGATGAACAGTTTACGTATCACTGAAGGGTTTCGGTCCAACACGGTCACAGTAGTAGGGATGTAAGGAGAAGAACTGCACTAGTGTAAATTGGGTCATTTACGGATTTAGATAACCCTTTCTTGATACTTTCCCATTTTTTTTCGATAGTACTTAGTCCTTTACCATCCTCCATGATTTCCTCAACTGCCTGTTTGTACTCCTAGATTTTAATCCATTTAATGCTTCTACGTTCCCTTTTCTAACCCGCTGTGTCTGTCCTATCCTTTTGAAACGGACGCTACATTTCAAAACAACTACAATGTGGTCAAGAGTCCGCATCCGTTCCCTGGAAGCTTTCCGAATTTATCACACTGTTCCTAATCCAGTGTCTAACCAGAATATAATCTAGCTGATTCCTATCTGAGTCACCTGGCACATTTCATATATACCTGTGTTTTTGTGGGGTCGAAATCAAGGGTTGGTGATGACTAGCCTCTCTCTCATGCAGAACTCAACTGCTTTCTCCCCACGGTCATTCCTAGTGCCTTAACCGAGTCTCCCAGCTCATCACCATCTTTTCCTTCGCCTACCGAAACATTCCCATCCCCCATCACCGACAAATGTTTCCCTGCAGGAGCACACGCAATTATGTCCTCTAATTGATCGTATATCCTACAACCTCTTCTTCTGCATGGTTGCTCGGTGGCATGAACACCTGAATAATAACAACGTTCGTCGTTCCGGCTTTTATCTCTACGTGTAATATTCTATCCGTTTCCTTTTCTAAGTTGACTACGCTTCTTCCTACCTCTTTATTTAATACTATGGCAACCCTTCGTTGGCTGTCATGTGGTCTTCTTCTCTTGCGTATTCTGTCTTGCTGCTGCTGGTTTTCCCTTGCAAGGGTTTCGTGGGATGACGACCGCGGAAGCCTTCATTCCCCTCTGCCGGGCACGACAAACGGCCGATTGGGCCGAGCCCTGTAGTTGCAAGGACTCAAAATCTCTATACTGACCATCATATTTATCTCGGGGATGATAATTGCGGTGGTTTCCTGTTGCATTCCTAATTAGTGTTTTTAACGTGACACCATTACTTGCTGGCCGCCCTACAGGGGTCAGACGCCATTTCAGCCGCCTCACTGAGGAAAAAACGCTTCGTGGACTACCCTTCGCCTGACTCCTAACCTTCGACCTATCTGGCATGGATGACCCCACCAGGAGCAATAAATTATTACTCCCGCCAGAAGATTTCTAGGGGTAATTGGAACGCTTCAGCCCTTCCAAAACGTCAAGGGTGTAGTTCAGAGAGGGAGCAAAAACTTACTATGACAAATATTAAATATCACCAAGTAAATCTGGATAATCGAAAAACAATTTGCGAACACAATTTGATGAAAATACTTTCCGTGATGAAGATTCTCTTCATTTAAACTAAAACGTTTTGATTTATATATATTTCCATATTCAATTTAATGATATATCCTTTGAAATGATAAATTTTATATTAGGATATGTTCTTTCGAATTTATTTCAATAGCAAAAACTGGATTTAAACAAGGAAAAAAAGATACAAAAATAAAAAGAACATTTTTAAAGGCGGAAGAAAGAAAAGAATAATACATGCTCTCGTGCAACTGCTTAAGATTTAGTATTGGGAACTAGGGGTCGAACGGACATAATCCATTTCGCTAGGAGTATATGCAACGTTATTTTTACATTTATGTTGTGCAAAGCTCTTAATGATTGATTCTTTCTCTTCTGTCGCTTGGATTGGTTTCCCAAACACTGTCATTCCTCCAATTCTTCGATGGACTGGAGTGTTTTGATCTATGGAATCAATCACATCAAGAGTATTTTGTTTGTGAAATATATTACTTACTGGCATCATCAAGTGTATTTTGTTTGTGAAATAACCCGCTCTTTTGCAGGTGCGAAGACATGGACCAACGAAGACGCCGAATGAAGAGAGAAAAAAGATAACGACACACTGCTAAGGAGAATGGACGCACTCATATGGACACTAGACATTTGGTTAGGGGAAGAATAGTGTTAGGATTAGATTTGAGTCATTAGGGTCAAAATATAAAAATCAATTAAGGCTAGACATATTTCCGAGGTTACTTTTAATTTTATGTTTTTCGTGGCTCTTGATGATTAATTCCTTCCCTTCTGCCGCTTGGATTGGTTTACAACACACTGTCGTTCCTCCAATTCTGCGATGGGCTGGAGAGTTTCAACCTATGAAACCACTCACATCAGGTGCATTTTGTGTGTGAAATAACCCGCTCTTTAACAGGTTTGACGACACGGACCAACGAAGACGCCGAAAGAGGAGAGAAGAAAGAAAAGGACATTCTATTATGGAGAACGGACGCACTCATATGGAGGCTGGGCATAAGGCTAGGGGGAGAGTAATGTTAGGATTAGATTTGGACTTTTAGGGTTAAAATATATAAATCGATTAATGCTAGGCGTATTTCCGCGGTTACTTTTAATTTTATGTTTTTCGTGGCTCTTGATGATTAATTCCTTCCCTTCTGTCGCTTGGATTTGTGTACGACACACTGTCGTTCCTCCATTTCTTCGATGGACTGGAGAGTTTCGATTTATGGAATCACTCACATCAAGTGTATTTTGTATGTGAAATAACCCGCTCTTTTACAGGTGCGAAGACATGGACCAATGAAGACGGCGAAAGAAGGGAGAAGACAGAAAACGACACACTGCTAAGGAAAATGGACGCACTCATATGGAGACTGGACGTAAGGCAACGGGAAGAGTGGTGTTAGGATTAGATTTGGACCTTTAGGGTAAAAAAATATAAATCGATTAATGCTAGGCGTATTTCCGCGGTTACTTTTAGTCTTATGTTGTGCGTGGCTCTTGATGATTGGTTCTTTCTCTTCTGTCGCTTGGATTGACGTTCGACCTACTGTCGTTCCTACAATTTTTCGACATACGCGGACGCAGCCCGAAAAATGTGGAAATCATGTTCATATATTTTTTAATTGAAGCTTCCTCTAACAGGAATGAGTTTTGCAGGGGAAATTCATAACTTTATAAGGCATTGGAATGCAATACATTAGAAATGGATATAAATCGTTTTGCAATACAAACACATTCCCAAGTAAGTCACTGTGCTGATGTTTTGCTTAGAGCATGTAAATGACCTGGCGTAATAATTCAAAATGACATCGAACGCCTTGGCGGCTTGGTTAAATGGGAATGAATAATATGGGCATTTTATCAAGAACACAATGTATATTTCCAATAGGATTTATTTTCAAAATATACATTGTGTTCATTGGAATAATTAAATGCGCATTAATGTGGGAAGAGTAAGCATATAAATTATTCAAATAAAAATAATGACAAAAGGATATTTACACTTTTTGGAGAAAGACCCCCATGTAACGCTCATCGCAAATATGAATGAATTAAGCGTGAACAAAAGGTTGCGAAACTGAAGAGTGCGTCATTATGGATGGAATGTGGGAATGACTGAGCCTTGTAGGCGCAGTGTGAACTGCAATTAAGTGGAAATATTCAGGCTTCATCAAACAAGACCAGGGAATACAACAAGGTTGCAGATGAAGCCCAATGCTCCCTCAACAATATGAGGGCTAATCCTTTTCAATTCCAAATATAATTATAACTACTCTTAAATGAGAAATGACACCTAAACACATGCTGAAATAGTTAGTACTTACTTTCCCACATGCCGTAAACAGTTTCAATCTGAAGGATCTCAGTTTCAATCTGTTCTGCACAAAGCATGTTCCAATCTTTTATACTATGCCACCTGTACTAAGCAAATTGAAACATCCTCACTGTGGTACATCTGTTCTAGCATACAACACCTCTGATGGTAAAGAAATATGTAGAATATGAATTAAAAATGCCACAAATATATGAGTTAAATATTTGAGCGTTTCAGTTTTACTATTGTATTTTTATTCAATTAACGTGTTGTATAATCTACTCCAGAAAAGCTCTAGATTCCATAGTTATTAGCACATTATGCAAGCTATGCATAGCATATGGAGATTAGAGCACTTTCACAGTGGGTCATGTCCAAAGACAAATGTAGGAATTACTTCATACAACTTATCAACATAATAATAAAAAAATGGATTCTGGTAAATTTTCGCCATTTTTCCGGGAAAAAATCCGTAAGTTTAGCGAATGAAATGCGCTAAAAATATATAGAAGGCGAAAAATTATTTGAAAAAAATTTTATAAGTGCCGATTAAAAATAGTAAAGTAAGAAGTTAGGGTGACTTGCGAAGGATATGCAAAGAGAACGTAATCTTTGGAAAATGGTCGAATATTTTCTAAGTCCCACAAAAAATCGGCGTTTTGGACCAGTCTTTTTTCCCATAATCTCCGAAAAACACCGGCATTTGCGCCATCCTGAACATTGTCCAAGGGGATCCCAAAATGTGTTTGACTTAAATGTTGAGTGTTGCATTGGTAAGTTCGTACGGTCGGCAATTGGCGAGGAAGCGATTTGGGGTTGGCATTCGGTTGTTTCGGATCCCAACCTCCGCTACATAGTCCCTTTTTGGAAATAGAACATACTTAACCCGGTAAATGGAAAAATTAGTTTGGGGGTGATGAATAGTGGGTTGCCGGGAGTTCCCCTTTCAATCGCCGGGATGGGATTTGGTCTCTCCCCGGGATCCAATTCTGCTCCTGAGTTGGGTCCTCTCACCGGGTGGCTAGGAATACATCTGGTGTGCATTGATTCCTAGACAGCCGTTTCTTAACGAAGTACGATAAACTGTATGGGAATGCACTCCAACTCTATCTTGACCCTGTTTGACAAAGTGTTTGTACCGGGATGTGGGGCTGACGCTGGCCCGAACCAACTTTTAACCTCACATGTCAGTATAGCTTAATGCAATTGCAAAGCCTCGGATGCCTCACAATTCTAATCCCGACTGTGTGGAGAATTTGGCTTGTGGATAATTCCCTATTCGACCTTGCAAACGAACGCCTGACGAATATTGGATTGTATACCCAATTTTGACGCCATCCCAGTGCCCATTATGCGCTGGCCTAATGACTAGTGCAAGAGGAATCACGGGACATGTAAAAATGGTGAAACCTGGCACGAGACAGCGATTTTCATGTTCCAAATGCGAAACGGAGTTAAGATACTACCAATGCGTTGCATGCCACTATCTGTACTGCAAAGCGCGGATATATGGCACCAGGAAGCCGGTTGAAAAAGAATTCTTTTGTGAAGAATGTCCGAGGTGTTTCCCCGCGGCGCGTGGATTGACGGCTCTAGAACGTCAATCGCATCCTGCATATTGTATTGAGAAGCGTCTCAGATCGTGCCTATTTCTGAATGTTTCTAAAGAATCGTAACATAAGGATTATCGCTGGCGTAGTAGAATTCGCCAAGCATTGGATTCTTCACCCAACATAAGGGAACGTGTTCTGGGTTTAAACCGTCCTGAGACAGGTTAGTTTTACCCTACTGATTACCAGGCGTTGCGATAGTAATCCTGCTAAGTACGAGAGGAACCGCAGGTTCGGATATTTTTTTAACGTACTCGGTCGAGCGGCTGATGGTGCGACGCTACCATCCTTGGGATTATGCCTGAACGCCTCTAAGGGAGAATCCCCTCTAGCCGATGAGCAACGGTGATTTGAGGAGACCCGAAAACCGGGAAGCTCGAGACACTTGATTCTTGTTAGTCGACGCCCCACGCTTAGGGGGGCGTCGGCATCCGAGCCCACTTGCCGAATGGGGAAACTGGGGATCCCGGGGGGTATCCAGCCTCGACGGGACGCCTCCCCCTAGCGGTCGAACTTGGGTGACACAATCAGGACGGCGTCGGGTCTCGGAATCGTCTGTGACGACCTCGGCACCGAGCGGGATGTTTTACTCGGCAGATCAGCCGCCACAATGCGATCTCTTGAAATTCAGCATGCGGATTCCTCTTGCATTAAGAGGAATAAGTTCCCCAATTGAACCATAGGACATGACTTTCAATGTTTTCCCGAAAATCCCCTGATTTCACATTCATGGGATGTAAATAAATTTGTGAAAGTTTTAACGCCCATCACCCGTACTTGTGTTTCTGAAAGAAAATTGCAAAAAAAATTAATTCGCACATCATGGATTATTTGATTCCGAGGACTGGAAATTTATTCTAACTTACCGAGTAACAGGGTGAAATGAACTTAGAAAATTTTCCCCGCCGTGCCGGGATGAGAAGTTGCGCGTTTCTATTTCCGCCTTTATTTTTCCCTCCAAGGAATTTTAGGAACTTTTACTGACTTAAATGAAAATTTGGTCACCCCGCTACCTTTGCAATCAGTCAGTGTTGGGCAAATCTTCATTTATTTATATATTTTTGGAAACAATAATTATTTTCCCCCGCAATGCCGTGATGAGGAAATGCCCGCGTTCTATTCGTCGTTATTTTTTCCTAAACGGGTTTTTTAAAGGCTTTTACTGCAATAAATGAAAATTTTATTGCCCCTCTACCTTAGAAATAAGTCGGTGTTGCGCAAATTTCCATATTTATATTTATTTTTTAATAAATATATTTTTTACCCCGCAGTGCCTGGATGAGAAAATGCGCGTTTTAATTTCCGTGTTTCTTTTTTCCTCCACGGGTATTTTAAAAGCTTTTACCGCATTAAATGAAAATTTGGTCGCCTCTTTACCTTAGCAATCTCTCGGCGTTGGGCAAATTTTAATGTCTATGTTTTTTTTTGGACAAATTTTTTTTTACTTCACAGTGCCGGGACTGGAAAATACGCGGTTCAATTTTCGTCCTTATTTTTTCCTCTTTGGGTTTTTTGAAAGTTTTTGCTGCGTTAAATGGGGATTTGGTCTCCTCTCTTCCTTTGCAGTCAGGTGGTTATGGGCAAATTTTCATATTTTTATGCATTTTTCGGAAACATTCCTTTTTTATTCTTCCGTAGTGCCAGGTTGAGAAAATGAACGTTTCAATTTTCGTTTTAATTTTTTCCTCCGCGGTGTTTTAATTTAAAGGTTTTGCTTCATTAAATGAAAATTTGGTCGCCTCTTTACCTTTGCAATCAGTCGGTGTTGGGAAAATTTTCATATTTATATGCATTTTTTGGAGACATAAATTTTAACCCCCAGAGTGCCGGGATGACTTTTTCGCGAAACTTGTGGGTTAAACTTCTGGTGTGTTTGGCATTGAAAACTAGGTCCAATCGATGATTTTCGCCTTTACTTAATTACACCACGATTTTGGACATGAAAACATGGGAAACAGCGCATGCAATATAAATTTCTTACGACGCACCTTTACATCACTTTGGAGCGTAGAATACCGGCTGGTATGGTAACATATGTTTAATGGCATCAATATGTTAATCTTTTTTTCAAAGTTATTGTGTTTAAATAAAGTATTGTACCATTTCATTAATTTTAGTCAGAATAATTATACATGAGAAATGCTACGTTTAAGTGGGAACGTCACATGTTTATATTAACAATACTTGGACCATTCTTTTCCGTCTAAAAATGTCCGCAATATTACATGTGATCCTTGGTAGAGACATCGGTCGTATTAAGCGCTGGTTACTTGTTTCCACGTGCGGTGAGAAGGCAATTCCACACTTTGCGTTTTGGCGATCAATTTTTCAATCAATGAATTTTTCGATGAGGATAACCCTATCTGGGAATAGTTAACTACTTTTTCCTTCCGAAAGTTAAACGTAAATTAAACGAAGCCCCCTTGACACATTAAACAGAAGGAAAATGTAAGATTAACTATTAAAATGCCTTCCAAGGTTTGTTAGGCGTTTCGCCATGGTAGCCATTGCTCGTTATCAGTTTAATTACCGACTAAAAACCTTTTTTTGTCAAAATAACCTTCCCTGATGTTTTCCGTCTAGTTTTTGATTAACAAAGTTTTCAGCCAACCCCATCTTTCCGATTTTCGCCCTTGTTCACGTTAAAAAAAACGTAAAAGTTAATATTCATAATGCTTCCAAGCCTTCTTTTCATTTCTTCGCCCCAACTAATGCGCGTAACTACCATCATTTCCGATTTTCAAAGATTTACGCAACCGCATTCCCCTATTCTTGCAATTTAGTACTTTCAACTGTGTTTCGGCGGACGTACCACCGCCTTTATTGTTAATGAATGGGGAACGCTGGCCCGAACTCCCTCAGAACCATACATGTTAGTTACGCTTTCAAAGACAAAGCCTTGGATGCCTCACAGTTCTAGTCCCGACTGTGTGGAAAATTCGGCTGGTGGACGATCCCATACGCGACCTTGCGCCGGAACGGAGAATGATTATTGGATTACATACATGATTTTGACGCCGTACCCGTGCCCGCTTTGCGCTAGCGTAATAACTAGAGCAAGAGGGATCACGGGACATTTTAAAATGGTGCATCATGGTTCGTGGCAACGATTACGATGTTCGAAATGCCCAACGGAGTTTAGATCCTACCAATCCGTTGCATGCCACTATCCGTTCTGCAAAGCGCAGATGAGTGGCGCCAGGGGGCCGGTTGAAAAAGAATTTCGAAAGAAGAAAGAATAAAGACTCCGGCCCAGGTGCGTGCACGAAGGTGGATAATGCTCGGTAGGGAGCGAAAACTGGAGTTGACAGAAGCCTCTATCGGGGACCAAGACGAGCGAAGTATGCAGACGCTTCCAGGATTCTCAGATCTCGGATCGGCAGAAGCAGAAATACTTGGACAGGTCTCTGATATCGAGACGAGCTCGGCTTACTTCGAGGGAACCTACCCGGACTTGACGGAGGAGAACACCCATCAGTTTCTGCACAATCCGCGAGGATAGTTTCGCAACAGACAGAGGGGGATCTTTCAAAAGGACATCGGCACGGCCATAGGGGAAAATGCAGCCGAACTGTGTAGCGCATTGGACGGTATCCTATCCAGAGCCATCCTTCAATTGATCGAGAATTTTGTGACCAATTGGCTGCTCCTGGCGTTGATTCCAGGCGGAGACAAGGAAGAGATAAAATGCCCACACAGTGCGAAAAGTCAGATCAGTAAGTTCCGGAAAAAGGGCCCTCAGAAGAACGGAATAGCGGCCAAGAGTAGCAAGCGAAAAAGATTTGTCTACGCGAGGAGCTCTGATATGTTTGAGCATTGTCCGAGAAGACTAGCCGGACTGGTTGTTTCGGATCGATTAGACTCGTTTTGGCAGGGAGGTGACGAGGACGAGCAACCGCCCGCCCACGCGGTGCGGAGCCTTTACGAGGGACTCTGGGGGAAAGCTGTAGAGGACCACCTGGTCCCAGGTGAATCCAGAGTCAAATCGATCCACAGTAATTTCGATTACTTGTGCCCGAAGGAGGTGAGGATACGACTGAGGGAAACCCGTCCAGGGACCGCAGCTGGCCTGGATGGAATAATGAAACACCATTTGGTGAACTTCCTGGGCAGTGCGAAGGTATTAGCGAAGCTCTTCAACTTACTGCTTGGGACAGGGTTCTTCTCAAAAGAGTGGAAGAAAAACAGGACCACCCTCCTTTTAAAGAACGGGTGCGATACGAGACAACCAGAGATTGCGACCGATAACGATTTCTTCCCTCGTTTCGGGATTGTACTCCGTCCTCATAGCCGAAAGATTGGGCAGGACGGTGACTCTCTCCACGAGGCACAAGGGTTTTGTATCGGAAAATGGATGTTTCTCGAACCCTTTCCTCTTACCCGAGGATACGAAACAATCCAAGGTCAAGGGTGGATCCACGGTAGCTTTGTTGGACGTCTCCAAGGCGTTCGACTCGGTGCCGCGCTCTGCGATCCTAAAAGCATTAAGATCCAAGGGAGTGCACCCACACGTAGAGCGACTCGTCGCAGACATAAACACGGGGTCTTCCACGGAGATCGGAGGTTTCGGGAGGGGAGCAGTCGCTCCATCTGGGAAACTCACCGCACTCGCTTTTGCCGACGACCTGACCCTAATAGGTCAAGACCCATACGAATGCCAACTGCTAATAAATGCCGTAATTGAGTAACTCGATTCTTTAAGCTTGAGACTCAATGCGAGCAAATGTACCTGTTTTTCAATCCGTAAGCTCAGGAAAACCTGTGTCGTTGAGGACCCCATCTTAATGATTGGGGACTCATTCGTCCCTGTAACCGATGCAGAAAAATCGGTCATATATTTGGGAATTCTGGCAAGCCCATGGTACGTTATGGACTACCGAGCAACTGCTAAATGTCTGGAAAGCAGTGTTGAAAGACCAGGGAGCCTCGCATTAAAATCAAGCAAGAAATTACATCTCATAGGCTCCTATATTATTCCCAAATTCCTTTACAGACTGAGTGCGGGAGGACCATCGGTCGCAGCCCTTGAAAGGTTAGACCTTAGTCTGCGTAACGTGTACCGCAAGATTTACCATCTGCCTAACTCCACCGTTGTTAACGTGTTCTACGCGCGCCGGAGTGACGGTGGGCTAAGTATGTCTCGGTTGCGTTACGCAATCCCGCTCTCAAGCATGAGGTCGATGCTTCGTCTGAAGGAATCTGAAGACCAAATGACACAGTCCATAATAGCGGCAAGTATGATCGAAGACCGCATACGGGACATGGCCCGCGGTCTAAGGATAAGAGCCCCCGAAGGCTTGGGAGAGATAGAAGGAATAAAAAAGACTCTCAGTCAAAGGAAAATTAAGGAATGGTCTTCGACAAAATCGCAGAGAGTGGGCGTCTCATACTTTGAGGATGACCCCAACGCCAATTGTTGCCTCACGGAAGGCTGCATCCTCCTCCCCTCGCGGGAGATTGAGGTGATCAAACTCCGGACGAACATCGTAGCCACACGCGAGGCCCTGAAGCGGGGTCGCCAGAATCAGGGTTGTCCGCCCTTGTGCCGTAGATGTGGAGCCCGAGTCGAGACGATCGGGCACATCCTAGGCCAGTGCGGCGCCGTGAAAGGACTTCGAATGCGACGCCACGACGCAATTGTGTCGTGCTTTGAGGACCACTTTCTGAAGATTCCTGAAGCGAGAGTCGCGAGAGAGTAAAGATTTTCGGTGGGTACGGAAGGGGAGTACCTGATGTCCGACTTGGTGGTGGCGTTGAAGGGCGTGGTCTACGTTATCGACGCTACCGTCAGGTTCGAGGCGGTAGGGTCCCTGGAAGCTGCCCATTCCGAGAAGCTTCTTAAGTACGAGCGACTGATACCCCAAGCTAATGCAATGTTCGAGGCAATGGTAGGCAAACTGTTGCCAATAGTAGTGGGGGCCCGGGGAGCCATTCCCAAGGAAACGAAGACTCACCTAAAAGAACTCGGTTTAGCGACGAAAGCGTATTTATGGGCACTATCAGTAGATACGCTTAAATCTAGTTTAGATATGCTTGCATACTTTATGGATCTACATAGTGCATGGACCAGTGACGGGGCAACTATTCTTGCCAAATTCTCTAAAGTGGCAGAAATACATCCGTATTTTCGTACATATGTAAAGTAGCTCTAAACTTGTTATTGTAAAAACTTTTAAATGTTTATTTATTGTAAGGTTTGTCTGTTAGAATTTATTGTGAAGTTCTAGTCATACTTATAGAGCTTGAGAATAATTCAAAGCAAGTGAAACATTATTACAGGTGGTGTACCGTTTTAACGGCCAAGAACCACAAGGGTCCCCATGACGGAAATATAGGAGAGCCCAAGATGCGAGGGTGCCGCAGCCAGCCTACGCATCACCAGTTCGCGGTTCAACCGCGGTCTCGACGACCACTGCGGAGGTTTGCACTCAAGCAAGATAATTCACCCACAAAGATCGTCATTGGTAGGGTGGTCCGGAGGAGGAACTTGGTGGGGAGGGATGATCCAACGCCCCCCGCTGAGCCAACCAACCGAACCCAAGGATGTGGACGTCTGGGATAGTGGAACAAAACCCGATCGAGCGGAATCACCGAAAGAAATATAAATCCACGTGGGACTTTAAAATCCCGGAAATGAGGATGGGAGTAACTTCCATCCTTAGTTAGCAGCCAAATGCCTCGTCATCCAATTAGTAACGAGCATGAATGGATTAACGAGATTCCCTCTGTCCCTATCTACTATCTAGCGAAACCACAGCCAAGGGAACGGGCTTGGAAGAATCAGCGGGGAAAGAAGACCCTGTTGAGCTTGACTCTAGTCTGGCACTGTAAGAAGACATGGGAGGTGTAGTTCCCTCGGGGAACGCAGTCGACGGTAAAATACCACTACTTTGGTAATTTCTTTACTTACTCGGTGAGGGGGAGGGCGTGCGCGTTCGTCGATTCGTCGTTACCGCGTCACGGAGTTGTAGTTCTTGCAGAATCCCCTCTAGCCGATGAGCAACGGTGATTTGAGGAGACCCGAGAGCCGGGAGGCTCGAAACATTTGATTTTTGTTAGTCGGCGCCCCACGCTGAGGGGGACGTCGGCATCCGAGCCCACTTGCCGAATGGGGAAACTGGGTCTCCCGGGGGGTATCGAGCCCTGACGGGACGCCTCCCCCTACCGGTAAAATTTGGGTGACACATTCAGGACGGCGTCAGGTCTCGGATCGTCTGTAGACGACTTTGGTATCGAGCGGGGTGTTGTACTCGGCATATCAGCTGCCAATCTGCGATCTCTTGAGAGTCAGCCCTAGCTTGGGGGATCCGTCTTGCAGTAAGAGCGAGACCCCCATTGAAGCTAGGACTGGAGGTTCAATTTTTTTCCGCATCCCTCCCGCATATGCGGGCGTAATAATACTTCTAAATTTTTTCTCTTTCGCAAATCACCCGCAAAAATGCGATGAAAATAACTCAAGGAAAATTGTAGCGCCCATCACGCGCATTTGTTTCCAAAAGGAAATGGCAGAAAAATTTAATTCGCATTTCATGGAAACAGAGTGATTCCAAAGACTTGGAAAAATTATTCAAACTTCACCTGCAATGGCGGGGTGATTTGCACTCAAAAAATATCCCCCGCAGTGTAGGGATGAGAAATTGCTTGTTTAAATTTCCGTCCTTAGTTTTTCCTCCACTGGTTTTTTAAAACTTTTACTGCATAAAATGAAAATTTGGTCTCCCCTCTACCTTTGCAATCAGTCACTGTTGAGAAAATTTTCATATTTATACGTATTTTGTGCAAACTTTTCTCATTTTCATCGCATTGCTGAGATGAGTAATTTCGCGTTTCAATTTCCGTCGTAAGTTTTTCCTTCACAGTTTTTTTTAGATTTTTAATGCATTAAATGAAAATTTGGTGACCTCTCTGCCTTTGAAATCATCGGTGTTAGGAATATTTTTAAATTTATTTGCATTTTTTGGAAAAAATTCATACCCCCGCAGTGCCGGGATTTCTTTTTCGCGAAACTTGCGGGGAATCATCTTGCGTGTTTGGCATGGGAACCAAGGTCCAATCGATGATTTCCGCCGTTACTTAATTACACAAGGTGATATTGGACATGAAAACATGGGGAATAGTGCTTGCAATATAAATTCCTTAGGATGCACCTCTACAACACTTTGGAGCATCAAATCCCGGCTGGAATGGTAACGTATGTTTAATGGCATCAATATGTAAATCTTTTTTCAAAGATATTGTGTTTAAATAAAGTATGATACCATTTCATTAATTTTAGTCTGAATGATCATACACGAGAAATGCTACGCATAAGTGGGAATGCCACATGTTTATATTAATAATACTTGGACCATACCTTTCCATCTAAAAATATCTCCAGTATTACTTGTGATTTTGGTGGAGACATCGGGCGTTTTAATCTCTGATAACTTGTTTCCACGTGTGGTGAGAAGGCAGTTACAACGCTCTCCATTTCGGTAATCAAAATTACGTAAAAACCGATTTTAAAAATAAAAATTTTTTCCTAGGATAAAAAACGTTGAAACTTCGCACCGCGAATGTCAGTACGAAAAAAAAAATCCAACGGCCTAAATATTTTCGGAAAAAAAGCTTGTCCAACATGGAGTTAATGTAATGGCTTTTTGAAAAGCGACTAATCCGGACCGATTCCCATCTGCCTCCAGTGACAACCATGTCGATAATATCAACGGCAAATATTCCTTTACATGAAAGCCGTTTCGATGAGGATAACCCTACATGGGAATAGTAAATTCCTTTTTCCTTCCGAAACTTAAATTAAATGAAGCCCCTTTGGCACATTAAACAGAAGGCAAATGTTTAGATTAACTATTAAAAATTCTTCAAAGGTTTGTTAGGCGTTCCGCCGTGGTAGCCAATGCTCGTTCTCAGTATAATTACCGATTTACAACCTTATGTGTCGAAAAAACCATCGCTGATGCTTTCCGTCTAATTTTCGATTTACAACGTTTTCGGCTAACCCCATCTTTCCGATTTTCGCCCTTGTTCACGTTAAAAAAAAATAGAAAATATAAAAGGAAATATTCTTATGCTTCCAAGCCTTCTTTTCATTTCTTCGCCCCAACCAATGCGCGCAACTACCATTATTTACGATGTTCAAAGATTTTAGCAACCGCATTCCCCTTTCTTGCAATTTAGCACTTTCAACTGCGTTTCGGCGGACGTACCACCGTCTTTATTGTTAATTAATGGTGAATGTAGTAAATAAAGGCAATGAAGGGAACGTACGCGTACAAACTAACGATTAAAAATGTTTTCTTTGGATATTACGAATTATCGGCGAGGGAAGGGGGAGCTCCCTGGGTTATTTCCATTACTGGCTATTATTGTTAACGAAAATAGAATCATACGTAAAGGAATGATATTTCTTTTGAAAGGTTTACGTGGTTTGTTACTGATTTAACGATTTTTTTCAATTTTTCGGGAAAAATCCGCAATTGAAGCAAATTAAATGGGCAAAAAATATGCTGAAAGCGAATAAATTTTTTTAAAAAATTGTCCAAGTGTCGATTAATAATGGTTACGTAAGAAGTAAGGGTAGACTGCGAAGGATATGCAAAGAGAACATAATCTTTGGAAAATAGTCGAAAATTTTCTAAGTCCCGCAAAAAATCGGCGTTTTGGACCAGTCTTTTTCCAGAATCGCCAAAAAAACAGGCGTCTGCGCCATTCTAAGCCATATCACATGGGATCCCAAAATAATTTTCACTTATATGTGGAGTATCGCATTTGGGAGACCGTCCGGTCAGACTTATGGGAGTAGGCGATTCGTGGTTGGCTCTCCGTCGTTTCGAATCTTGCCCGTCGTTACCTCATTCCTTTTTGAAAATTGAACATATTTAACCCGGAAAATGGAAATTTCTATCGGGGGGTCATGCATAGCGGGTTGTCGGGAGACGCCTTGTGATCGACGAGACGAGGGACGGTCTCTCCTCGGGGTCCTTTTGGGTCTTGAGTTGTTCTCTCACCGGTTGGCAGGTATTACATACGGTTTGTAGTGCTTTGTAGACGGCCGTTTATTTAGGGTGTGCGATAAACGGTATGGGAGTGCACTCCAACTCTATGCTAACACCTTCCATAATGTGTGTACCGGGAAGTAGGGCTGACGCTGGCCAGAACCCCATTTCCAACCCCACAAATGCAAAACCTCAGATGCCTCACAGTTGTAGTCCCGACTGTTTGGTAAATTCGGCTGTTTGACGATACCTTATTCGACCTTGCGACCGAGCGGCTGACGAATACTGGGTCACATACCCTTTAAGAAGCCATTTTAGTGCCCGCTATTTGCTAGCGTAATGACTTGTTCAAGAGGAATCATGGGATATGTAGAAATGCTTCACCCTGGTACGAGACAACTTGCCACTTTAACCTGGCTTTAAGAGAACTCAATCAAGGTACAAGAGCTTGTGTAGTAAACCTTTTTCACTATTCCTTCTACTTTGGTTGAAGAAAACAAATATTCCATTGTAAAAGAAAAAAATTAAAAATTAGGGTATTAACGCAAATTGGCACTATAAAATTAATGGAATTTTTGCCGCGGTCCCGCAGTGAGGATTCCCACCGGAAAAGTTTAGGCATTTATAATCCTAAAAACATCCTTTCTAAACAGGACCATTTTAACGGTTATGTTTGCCCTTTTCCCGCAGCACTTTTTTTGAGGATTCCAAAATAAATAAAAAATAAATTTAATGCATAATTTTACCTGGTTATACAAGCAGTTTTATCTAGAACGCTACCTTCCATATCTTTCAAAGCATTTCCCAAACTCAAATGAAAAATGAAAAAATCAAATGTTTTAAGCACTATGCGCCCTTGGCAATATGATGACGTTTATTAGCTTACCGTACTTCCTTTTTATTGGCAAAGAATTCCTTTATGACAAGTAAAGTATGCCATTAAAAAGTTCCCGTTCATCACTTCCATTATTTCTACCAAAAGGTAAGGAAACGCCACCAATTGGGTTTTAAAACCCGAGATTAGGACGCCACCGATGAAACAATCAATTCTGGTTTTCATTTTAACAATGGTGATAAATATTTTGGCACATGGACTCCGTGCATGGGAATAATTTTAGAAGATGACAGGAATGAATCGAAATACTTATTTTTAACAGGAAAATCCCTTTGATCTCCATCGAAAGCGAAAAGGGAAGTTATATCGACGACCATATAAAAATCCTGTGCTAGTAAATCTTACCCTAATATTTCCAAAAAAACTAAAAAAGATAAACTCGCATATTTTTTAGGGAGAACATAACCGTGACACAAGTCCTCTCTAGAAAGGATATTTTTAGGATTATAAGTGCCTCAAGTTTTCCGCTGGTAATTCCCATTGCAGGATTGCGGTGAATATTTTAATAAATATAGAGGGCTCTTTTGCATTAAAACGCTACTTTTTAATTTTTTTTACAATGAAATATTTGTTATCTTCAGCCAAACTAGAAAGACTAGCATAAGCGTTATATTACACTTGTTCTTGTGCCATGATTGAGTTCATTTGAAGATTTTGAACCTCTCCTTGTCTTCTAATTATTTTTCGCGCGAAAACAAATTGGTATTTGTTTCTGAAACTCCCTTCCCGGAAGCGAACCGTGATAAGGCGTCAATCGTGAAAACCACAATAGGAATAGAACCTTTCCTTCAAATTTGATAAGGAAAACATTTGAAAGATTCGTCGCCGGCGATTAGACAATCAGTCAAAAGTTACTCAGAGTCACTAAGGTAACGGCAAGAGGAAAGCATATAACTACTGGGACGATCAACCAGGGAGCTTACATGGTCAATGCACCCGGCGGAATGAGTTACTGAAATCACTATTGGCTCCAACTTCTCGCGAGGAGAAATTTCAATTTTAACCGAATCCGAGCCACCACGACAGCTGAAATCGTCCAGGGTTTTCCCGGCAACTCGCATGGATGCGTGATTTGCTCGGAAATAGCTTTATTCGTGATTAATACCCAAATAAGTAACGGTAAACGGGATTGTAAACGACCGAGAACGAACCCCGAATCGCTTCCTTGCAAATTGCTAACTGGAGGCATTCGCTAATGCGAACTCCACATATGTCGAAATCATTTCGGTTTCCACTTGGTCATCGCTCAGGATGTCGAATTTGCCTGTGTTTTTCTGGAATCCTCGGAAAACCGCTGGTCCCAACGGCCGAAAGTCAGGACTTTGAATAAATTTTTACCATTTTCAAAAGATTACGTTCTCTTCGCATTTCCTTGGCAGTTCACCCTTACTACTTACTTAACTATGTTAAATTGGTACTAAGAAAATTTTCCGCTATTAATGTAGCCCTATTTTCCTAATTCTTTTCATATTTATTTTATTTTATTTAATTCACTTAATCGAAAAATTGCAAGCATATTTACTGCTGTAACAAACCCTTATCCCTCGTCAAACTTTCAACAGAAATATCTTTATTTTATACAGTCAGTGATTGTTCTTAATATATTTTGCCAGGCCATGAACTTTCCTCGGGAACCCTTCATACAATCTCCGAATTTTAGCAATATCTTATGCTATTTAAAAAAAGCATTTTAATCGTTCATTTGTGCTTGTATATGACCTTCGTTGTCTTTAATATTTTCCCAATTCTGTCTTTTCGTAATTCTGATCGGCGACACGCAAAGCCTACGACAGGTGCCGTCTCAACGCATGCGGAGACAAGTAACCAGCGCTATTAAATGAACGACCTATTTACCAAAGATCACTGGTAACAAGTTTCGTCATGTAAAACATTTCAGAGTTGATAAATGTATACTAAACAAATGTCACAAGAGAAAGGTATGGTCAGGGTGTCGGTAATTTGAATACTTGACGTTTCCCTTCATACGTTTAATGTCCCTAGCTTTCCTATCCACGCAAATATAAACGAAATGGTATGATATTTTTTAAACAAAATATCTATTGAAAATATTGTCTCTAAGATGAAGAAAGTTAATAATTATTCCAGAGTACTTACGGGTTCTCCTAACGAAATGAAAAAAGAGTAACTTAGTCATTCAATTGAAACTTTTAAGGATACGACCAAGATTTTGACGTTCAGACGTCATCTTCAGGATTGTCGTAAGAGATTTCCTTTGGAATGGCAAAGTACCTATGCTTTTATCTCCACTAGGAATCGTTTTGTAGAAGTTCGATTGAAACCATTAATCAGACGTCGGTTTCCATGCCAAAGACGTTTTAGGTTAGGGTGGAACTTTCGCGTTAATGTCATCCGGCACTTCGGAGAAAAAATATATTCCCAACTCCGTCTTATTCATAATAAATATAGCCGAACAAAAAGTCATAATTTGATTAGGAAAGCATGAAGAAACGCAGGCAGGTAAAATTTAACATCAAAGGAAAGCGAGTCCTGAAGACCGTTTTGCATATCACGACACCGGAGGATTTGAAGTTCTTCTCATCCAACCACTTTGGGTAAGTGTGACTAATTTTCTTAAAAGCCCTTATCATTGCAAAAATTCGGAAATAGGCGAATTAAAACATTTGCCTTTCTCTGGACTATCAATTTTTCGCTAGATGTTCTAATCCCGGGAACACGGTGAAATTTTAATTAAAAAGCTATGCCCCTTGAGGCTCACAAACCTTATTTTTTATATAGTTCTAATTTCTATGTAAAAATGTTTTTTAGCTCCAAACCAAGTATGAAGAAAAAGGGCGAAAGCGATTATGACATGTTCTTGCTTTGACGTGGGCCTTTGGAGAATCGGGATTACAAATGCGCCAATATTTTCTTGTGAGTCTTCTCATACAGCTCCTTCGGAGAAATCTTTTGGTAAAAAAAATTTTAATTCACCGCAAGATTTCATGGAAAAAGTATCAAATGCAACACAAAATCTTTTTTTCGAACAAACACCATTGCTATAAGAGCCTTCAATACGTGTTCTCGCATTTTTTTAGATTATGGTAAGTAGCTTACCTTACTTTCTTTTCATTGGCATAGAATGCGTTTATGACAAGTAAAGTATGCCACTAAAAAGTTCTCGTTCATCACTCCCGTTTTTTCTACCAAAAGGCAAGGAAACGCCACAGTTTTAGTCTAAAAACCCAAAGTAAGGACACCACCGATGAAACGATCAATTTAAGGTAATCATTTTTAACAGGGGTGCATGGATTTTATTTTAGATGTTTACAGGATTGAATGGTATACTTGCTCGATACTTTTCTTTAACCTGAAATTCCCCTTAGTTATATATATCGAAAATGAAAGGGGAAGTTATATCGACTGCCATTTGAAAATTCTGTGCTAATACATTTTGCACTTACTAAAAAAATATGCGAATACACGTTTTGAAGGCTCAAATAGCAATGGTATTTGTTCGAAAAAGGACATGGAAAAAACACGCTATCGCCGTCAAGGTCAGAATTTTTGTTACATTTGATACCTTTTCCATGATATCTTGCGGTGAATTAAAAATTTTTTTCATCAATAGGTATGAGAAAAATATACTTCAACCTTTCGATGCTAATGGGATGTCGTTCTTACTTAAATATCTTTTAAAATAGCTGTTTGAGAAGACTCACCGGGAAATATTGGTGCATTTGAATCCCGATTCCCCAGAGGCCCACGCCAAAGCAAGAACATTTCGAGATCGCTTTCGCCCTTTTTCTTATTTTTTTAGCTAACAAAATTTCCTTCACCTAAATGAGAACATTTATAAAAATAATGTTTGTGATGCTCAAAGGGCATGACTTTTTAATTAAATTTCACCGAGTGACGGGGAACCACGGTTCGTCCTCGGGAACTGAGAAACTTCTATCATATCCAAGATAGTCCACAGGCGTCTGAGGGAGCTAGGAAAAATTAGAAGAAAATAGTTAAGTTCAAAATCCTTAAATGACCTCAATCATGGTACAATAACTTGTGGGTAAAAAATTTTTCACTACTCTTTAAATTTAGGCTCAAGATAACAAATGTTTTAAAGTAAAAGGCAGTAAATTTAAAGAGTAGCGTTTGATGCAGAGGAGCCCTGTATTTTTACTGAACTTCTCATCACATTCCTGGGATGAAAATTTCCAGCGAAAGATTTGTGGCAAATATAATCTTAATAACGAAATATTTAGGCAGGATTTGTCGTACGGTTTTGTTTGCCCTTTTCCTGCAGCACTTTTTTTTCTGAGTGGATAATTTTCAATAAAGTGAATGGGAATATTTGTAAAATATATTTTATGATTTTTAATGGGGTGTCCTTTTTATTAAAAATTTCCCTTAAGTCCTTGAATGTGCCCTGATTCCATGGAAGTGTCTGCCTTTCACTATCACTTAACAATGCCTTTTTTAATGGAAAACTAATGGATTTCCACAGGTATTTTTCAATTTTTTTATGTCGAACCGTTATTTAACACCCACTGTTGAATTTAAAACTTGTGGAATTTGACTTTTTCAGTTTGCATAATTTTAAAAAATGTTCAAAAAAATTTTCAACGTCTTCAAATAAATAACAGTATAAAATTTTTGAAAGAAACTAAAATATATAAATAATATAATAAAGCCAAACAATAGGAAATAGTATTTTAATGCATAATTTTTACATGGTAATACAAGCAGTGCTATCTGAAGCACAACCATTATATAGAGAGTGCGGGTTTAAAAACAGTGACAACCCTGCCACCTGGTGTTAAAAAGCGGAACTAGAAAATGAATTAATGTCGAACCAAAAGAGGCAACCAATGCGGCGAACAAATGAAGCATGGGCGGCGGCGGACGACAAAAGAAGCACGGAATGCGTGGGCGCTGGTGGTAAAAAGCGTAACTACAACAAAGAAATGTTAAAACAAAAGAGGCACGCAATGCGGCGGACAACGCGGCGGCAGACGACGGCACTGTAGCGTAACCTTAACATGTCAAAACAAAAGAGGCAGTGGCGGACAATTGAACCATGCAATGCGGGCCTGGGCCGAGCCGGGCCGGGCGGGGCGGGTTTCAAGAAGACAGAAAATCAAAGATGGTGTGATTCAGCAACGGCTTTTCCTATCTCTTGTAACAGGGCGGCATGAAAAGCGTGGACGTGTCAGTTTCAACCTAACGTCACTACATTTTTGTGCAAACTCTCAGAGGTGTATATTTGTAAGGAATGTCATTACATTTCAAAATCTGTTTATTCATTTCAGTACGCATTAGGTCAATCATTTGAAAACAATTGAAGTATAAGTGTATTGTGTAAAAGCTCTCAAGGGATTTTATTGATGGATATTAAATCTTTTAAAACTTGTGAACGCCGGTCTGCCTGAACAGAAATCCACTCGATAGCCTTTGCAGGTGATGAACTCGTTACAATTCGCGCAGCTCACAACTTCGGTCCAACTGCAATGACGAGAATATTGAATAAAGATGCACCGCTCCCAGATAATCTGCACACAAAGTGCGCAGGGTCACGAAATGCCACTACCTTTCCTTATTTTCAATTCCTTACGCTCTAGGAGTACAGCTTTGATGGCCTTATTCTTCCAAGAGTATCTCAACCATATGTTGCGCTCATGTTATCTGAGAGCACAACGGACCTATAAAACACCCTCGTTGCTCCTTCGCCGTCACTTGTTCTGCGATGTATCCAACGGAGCAACCGCTATACTCCTGCGTGAGGTACGCTACATATCGAGTGCACGGTAGATTCCGAAGGAAAAAGTACTGAATGCCGTGCAAATGACTTGAGGACGTCTGCATCGAATGTTTTCAAACGTTAAACGCACCTTTCATGCCAGTGTATCACAAACACGATACTGTGAAAAATGGTGCGATCTATCCGGAAAATGCCTTTTGTCGCGTGTGTTCCTGTCAAGTCTCCGTAGATTGGAGGCCTGCTCACCAATGCAAAAGGTGTTCCAAAATTATTCCGAACAAGGCGGAGTATGCTGTAATGACCACATTACCTGTTTGTGGACCTGTGGCATCTGAGAATATTGAATCATTTTCCACCACCGAGTGAACTGAAGAAGAAGATGTGGAGAAAGTCAACATCACAAGCATAGGAAATGAGAGCAGGACTTTTAGTCATTTCGAGATCGATATTTAAAATTTGCTCTTTTTATTGTATTAGACAGTATAAGTAAATGAAACACAACACCACCAACATTAAAAATGAGAGCAGTACTTAAGACGATTTGGAAATCGATTTGTAAAGTTTTTTAAATAAAAAATGTTTAGAAATTGTCCTTTTTATTGCTTTAGAGAGTAAAAGTAAAAGAAACACACAAGGATTTAATGATACATTTAACAATATATTATAGCATTTTAAGTACAAGTATTGTGAGTGACATACAATTTAAAAGAAGCGTGCATTTTCTTCTTTTTCTTCAGCTTCTAATTTTAACGACAATCTGTTCTTAGAAATATTGCTACAAATCCATCTTTTGAATCTTGAACAATTAATTACTGCGCACGTGTACTTAACCGTCTGATGACATTCTAATGAGAACTTGCCTTCCACTTGTTTAAGATACCAAGTGGATGGTACATTAAATTGTTTTCCAATTTCGAACACATCACGATCACAGCATTAGACGGGAATTTAGATATTTCAATACCTTTTACAAAGACATATTTAGAGGTCAACGTACTTTCTTTAAGAATTTTATGTAGTTCATTGTGTGGCGCTTCCGCAACATAGTGAAGAACCCTCCCCCACAAATTTTCACAGTTCATAACATAGTCATAAGGTTTCTAAAAAACCCACGACCCACGCCGGTCATGTTCGAGATCCTCGATGGCTATTTCTCTGACTATGAATTCATTCATCTCACCCTTCTTACACACTTAAGCTTGAAAGTCCAGTATCAATGCATTGATTACGACTGGCTCTAGTAAGTAAACTCTAGAACGGTGATACATTTTATCCCACTTGAAATCTCACTCTCAGGACGTTGTATTGTTCGTCACCGAAAGTGATGCACGCCTTCTCGATGCCCGAAACTTTCAAAGCGTGGGAAATACAGGTTTGCACCCAAAAGGGGTAGGAGTGATATTCTCTGGCGCAAACGGAGCAGTGAAAGGGGGTCTGCCTGGCAGGGTAAGGTGTAAGGTGCTCTTAGCAACAGACCGACTACAACTTCAGTGGTCTGCGGGCTGTTGTTGAGTGAGGACACCGTTTTTAGTGAAATAAGTTTTTTTCGCCGTCGAAAAACAAAATGAATCTGAATTTAGAGCAACGTTATTCCGGGATGTTTTGTGGGAAACTTGGGAAGACGGAAACTGAGCCCCTCGATATGATCAAGCAGGCTTATGTGGACACTGCCTTAAGCCATTCCACAGTATTTGAGTGGCACAAGTTGTTTAAAGAGGGTAGGGAGCTCGTTGAAGACGACCATCGCTCCGGACGGCCGTCGATGGCAAGAACCGACACAAAAGTGGACAGAGTGAGGACACTGCTGAACACAGACCGACGCTTAACCAGTGAAGAAATTGCAAACCAGTTGGGTCTGTCTGCATCCAACGTCCAACGCATTATTTCACAGGATTTTGCCATGCGCAAGGTGTGCGCCAAAATGGTTCCGAAAATCGTGCCATGGCGCGCTCGTCGTCAGAGAGCTCCTGGCCAAATACGGCGTTGCCACGCTGCCGCACCCGCCATATTCTCCCGATCTGGCACCACCAGACTTCTTCTACTTCCTCCTGATGAAAAAAAAGCTAAATGGACGACGTTTAGACTCGATAAAGGCCGTTAAAGAGGCTTCGACGAGGGTCCTCAACGGCATCCCCAAAGAAAATTTCCAGCGGGCGTACGAGGAATAGGAGCAAAGTTATACTAAGTGTGTAGCAGCTCAAGGAGAATACTTTGAATATTTTTAAGTCGATTTAAATATATCGTGTAAAAAAGTTTTGTAAAAAAATCAGTCCTACCACTTTTGGGCGAGAACCTGTATTGCTCAAATGACTAATTACCGAATGACTAGATTGAGTGGCTAAATCAAGAGCCGAGTATATCGCTTCGAAAGAATTTACTAATGCTTTCCAATCTTCAGTTTAAGAGTAACGCAAGTGTTGTTACTCCCCAAATTTACATAAGGTTTACCAAAATATTTAACAAAATTGACGGATGAATCCACGAACGGAGGAATGACGGAGGTTTCAAAATAGTCTGTAACGGAAGCTGCGTAGTTTTTTAGGCTGGTCCAATGTTCCGGGTTGAGTGTTGCAGTTTTACCCGAAGAGGAAATTACCACGCACGGTGTAGTCGACTCCGACAACCAACCGATCTGCACACTTTTGTTCTTGGTCAGTTTCAGGGATGACCGGAGAAGAGCAGTGGAACTCGCACAGTCTAAGGATGAAAACCTCCTCCTCTTGGTCGTCTGCAGTTGCATTCATGACTGATACTCGTGAGACTATCACCTAGCTTATACAATAAAAAGGATGCAGCCAGCTCCTCAAATATTGTGCTGACTCCATTAAGAGACGAAACAATGGAATCGAAAGAATTTACAATTATTTCCCTTTCTTTGGCTTCAAGGGCAATGCGATAGCGAGAGAACTGACTCCCCAACTTAACGCGGGGTTTACAGAAATATGTGATGGTTGAATCCACCACGTCCGAAGGAATCACTCTGTGTTAAAATAGTCCGTAACAGAGAAAGGTTGGTTTTTTAGGTTAGTCCACTCTTCCAGGTTGAGCCTCACAGTTTTCCCCCAAGAGGAAATTTGCACGCACAGCGTATGCCACCCTACACAGAAAGAGATACACACACTTTTGTTTCTGACAAGCGACTGAAAATTCCGTTGTAAGGGAAGGATCTGATCTTCTTCACTTGAAGTCGCCTCATAATTATCTGATTCCGTGAGACTGTCACCTTGCTTATATTTTAAGAATACTTCCATTCGTCGTGAAAGTAATCTTACTCAAAGAATATTTCGGACGTCTCATCTTGCAATAAACATTCTAAGAAAGAATCTATCAGCTGATGGATATCTGAATCATCCAATTTGCTGACTAAATTAAGAGATGAATCAATCGACTCGAAAGAATTCACTAATGCCCCGCAATTTTCAGCTTTACGAGCTACGCGATTGTTCCCACACCACAAATTTACATGAGGTTAACCGGAATCCGTCGCGAATTGTACGTACCAATCCACGTCTGAAGGAATTTCTGATGTTTCGAAATAGTCCGTAACGGAGGCTGTGAAGCTTTTGATCCCAGTCCACTGGCTCTAATCAGGTCTCACGGTTTTGCTCAAAGAAGAAATTCACGCGCAAGGCGTGGCCGACTGAGTCAAACAACAGGCGCGTACACTTTTGTACTTACCCAGAAGCTACATTATCCAGAATAAGGGGTAAGAGGTAAAGAACAAAGATCTCGTCTCCTTTTTTACTTGAGACTGCTAAAAAGTTAACTGATGCCAGTGAGACTCTCGCCCTGATTATATATAGTGGTGCTGGTGCTGAGCCCCACGCCCATTCCTCACCCCTACGTCATCGTCGGATCCTGCTTGCAGCGTGTTCTCACTCCACCTGAAAGTTTGCACGACAGCGTGTCAATGTCACTAAGATGATCTACATTCGAATTATCCAATTTTCTGACTAATTTTAGCAACGAATCATTCGAATCGAAATAATATTCTAATCCTTAATCCAAATTTTCAGCATGAAGAGATTTTGTCTTCTTCGCACGCCCCAAAGTAACGTAAGGTTTACCGAAGTATTTCACTAATTGGACGGATGAATTCACGTCCGAAAGAATCACTGATGTTTTAAAGTATTTCGTAATGGAGGCGGCGTAGTTTTTCGGGCTGGCCCACTCGTCCAGGTTGAGTCTTACGGATTTATCAAAAGAGGAAATTTCCACGCACGGCGTAGCCGAATCCGTACACCAACCGACGCATACAAATCCGTTCACGGCAATAAACTCATTTGTCCAGGATAAGAGGAACTAATTACAGGATGAGGATCTCCTCATCTACCCTTGAGACTGTTGCATAATTAACTGATGCTCATTTGACTTGCAACTTGGTTATATAGTTGAGAGTTTCTCCACTAGAGCACAACACTTCTGCAATGCTGAGAGACATTCACTTCCTTTACGCAAGCGTCGTCCAAACTCGTCGAAATAGCTTAGCAGAGATGCAGTCGTTTGGTGTGGGATGAGGAAATAAGGATGTGAATATGGTAATACGTTTGCTAGTGATGGATTTGGAAATGTGCATACAGGCAGAAAAACTCCCCACAAAGATCTGATTGGTAATTTTGCAACCGAACGAGATTTACTATCACTCTGAAGGGTTTCAGAAAAGCGATAATATCTGCGACCGATTAAGGAAAAGGTTAAAGGTCGAAATACTTTTCACGTTTACTGTTCAACCCGCTTACCGTGACCCAGTAAATTCACGGATCGTGCGAAGGATCGAAATTGACTACTTAAATTCCACGCTTGGGATGGTCGGGCAGTCGATCCGATAGATAAATGCCTCTAAAATTACTTTTCGTTCTAGGATCTCCGGATAAAATGTTTTCGATGTCATCTGTTTTCATGATGAATGATTACTCAAATTATCTAAGAACAGTGAGCCTACTTTCATCAATCCTGAATTGTGCATTTTATTCGATATAGCTGATGAGAGTGACGGAATTTGGTAGATTAACTGCAAAGCTAGCTTCAAATCCCACATTACCGTAAACCGATTTGGACACGTGACTTTCCTCACCACTTCTATCCGGAGTGAGATCCTACGCTAATACTATATATCCGTGTTTGAACATGTCCATGGGTATCTGATTGCCCCAATCACTATGGTTCGTACCTAAGGCTGAATAGAGTTGAAGGAATATGCGAGTAACAAAACTAACCTTTTCGTTGTGGAATTTCGTTTTCACACCACTCAACGGTAAAGCAGTACCGTTTCCGTGTAAGTTGCATCCGGTCATCGAAAAATGTTTTAGGATAAATGAATTTTTCTCTTTTTCCCCGAAAATGCGTCACCATTTACCATTATTACTTATAAGCTGGAAGGAATTTGACCGACTATTGAGTTCTCATTTTTGATTGAATCGATATTACAGGAATAGGTGAAAGTCTTAACTTCCGTTCGCATAAATGGATATTTGGCTGGTTGATTTTTCAATAAATATTAGTGAGATAATAAAACTAAGGGATTGATGTCATGATGCGGGACGAAGAGTGTAGCGTCTAAAATCTTAAGCGTTGATGAGTTTTCACTTTCCTTGATCTAAAACTCCGAATCTGCCATCGTTAGAACGATCTCAACGTTAACACCGGTAACAAGTTTTCTTGGAGTGTTGAAAATGTCAACGCATAATTTTCCTTCCAACTCTACAACATTACTATTTGCGATTCATGTCTTTCTTTTCTCGAATCCTTTGTTTGCAGCGGTCTGAAGGTCTAGATCGTTACCAGTATCAAAAGCCCATCCGGTACACTCGAAGTGAGTGCGTGAAGCATCAACGCTGTAATTTAACAAATTTTCCGTTATAATTTGCGTTACGTTATAATTTGAAATATTTTCCAAATATGAACGATATGGATAATTTTTTGAGGAGATCATTCGAACCCCATTAAAATAAACTTGACATTGGTCGAATGTAGAAGGTTATTAACCACCCCAGGTTGCTTATTATCACTTTCTCCATAATCGGTTCCGTCTGACTTATACAATTTAACTTTCAAATTGAGTTATTCCACCTTAATTTCTGTATCGATCGCCACTCTCCTTAACCGAAAAACGAATGTCGCGGGAATTGTCGAGAGAAGCGATCGGTTTATAGGGTACTACTGTAAAACCATCCACGCTTGCAGTGCTGGTTTAGTAAATAGGTTCAAAGAATCTGGGATGTATTCTTTCATTCTTAAAACCGTGATAACCGTTCGGAGGCGAAGCTTTTGATGAGCCGAACCCATCTACTACCGATCTATTTATCCGTATTTATCTTTCATCGCACGCTTCCCCCTTCGAGGTTTTTTTCGACCTCCACCTACTTCCATAAGGTTTTTATTTCGTTTTTTGTTTTAACACGACCGATTCTAGCTCGATTCGGAGCACGTCAACCTGCCCCGGTCATCCTTCTCATTTTATCCTCTGCTTTTCTTTTAAAATTATCAACAGCCTCTAAGGAGCGCGTTCGCAAAGCTTCCTTTATTGATCTTTCTTCTCCTATATAGCTTCTTCTCTATATCTCCTGTAAGAGTTTTTAAACCCGTATTCTTAACTTCACTACCTTCGGCCTTTATTCCTTGCGTGGCCAAAGGTTTTATCAATCTCCAAATGCCTCCGAATATTCCCAAGCCCTCTATCACGCTGTTTCAAATGACTCGCTCGATACACCTTGTCACCTCCTCCAAACTGAGTGAAATATCTGCGGTAACGACCTACATCCTTAAACATCCTGTTAATTAAGGAATCATGCACATTTTATCCGTGTATATATCATTCAGTTCTCCTAATAAAATGAAAAACGATAGACGATGGGTTTATACTGCCCGTAAAAAGATGGAGGTCGCCCGTGTCATTCATCAATTTAACTTCTATCGTGACAAAGTCTTTTTTTTCGAGTGATATATAATAGGGATGAATGAAAATTCGATGATTCCCTTTATCACCCATCATGACCCGTATATATTTAACCAACGTATCCTCGAGGAATAGTGTTAATATCACGTCCAGGTACACAAAATCCTGACTCGTTGGACGCTCCGGCTCATCAGGTGGTGTAACTACCTCGATCACCGCACTGGGAATGGAAAGTTTCGTAAATACCCTCATGAATTGCATGTCAAACTCTGCCCTACCAAACTCGTTGCCAATATCTGTTCTGATCGTAGTAACCAATTGTTCCAATGTGTATTCGGTGTGTGTGAGTGGTATAACCCCTACGATATCTACGAACGTATTGGGACATGGGGATTAGGATTTTGTAACGATTGGTATACTCTCGAATGAGTTGGAAAATTTCTGTTGAAACCTTTTGAAAAATTTCTTTTGAAAGTGTGAAGCTTGGTGAAGCAAATCAATTTTTTTCACCCGGCATTTCTTGATGAATTTTATTTTACGATTCTCTCAAAGTATACGCCTTTACCTTAGATTTATCCAAATTTATGACTACATCTTCACAAACTGAACCCTGCCGACTGGACAGTTTGGTGGAATCCTTCGGGCGGCATGGAGTTTGCTGAATCAGATTCGGTCACAGGCTCAACTACAGGGGTTATTGGTATGTTAAGCTTTGGGAAATAAATTTCAGCGACACCTACCTTCCACTCATCTCCCGCAGATGTACGTAGAGCACATTTTTTTCGAAAGTGTGCAATGGTGTAATCGGAAAAAACATCCCGGAGCTATCGCTGAACAAAGTTACTTCAGAAACTGAGACCCAAGTTTTGATATCATCACCATACCTCTTCCATTTAACTATACTACCTTGATCAAAACGTTCCCGGAATAACCACCGTGTGGCGCTCCCATCGTTCCGATTTGAGTTCTATTTTTTTTGTTAAATTGGTACATCTGTTGTTGATATTCCCTTTAAATCTTAGCGTCATAACTTGACATTTGCAAAAGTTACGTAGCCAAGAGTACATCTATCTCTTTGTGTGTTGGCGATTTTTTACAATTGCAGAAATGGATTTAAATTTGCAACAACGAACTTGTATTAAATTTTGCGTAAAAAACGGATTTAGTGGCGCACGGACGTTGGAAATGTTGGAAAAGTGTTTCGGCAACGATTCTCTAAAAAAACGGTCGTTTACCAGTGGCACGAGCGGTTCAGAAGTGGTCGTGAGTCAATCGAAGATGATGAACGCAGTGGCAGACCATCGACATCGAAAGTCGGTGAAAAAATTGATAAAGTAAAAGAAATGTTGGTCAATAACCGCAAATTAACCATCAGAGAAATAGCGGAGGACTTGAACATTGCCTATGGATCCGCCCAAGACATTGTGGTTAATGATTTGGGTTTCCGTCGTGTAGCAGCAAAGTTGGTTCCAAAAGACCTCAATTTCATGCAAAAAAGAGACCGTGTTGACGTCGCAAAAGACATGATTTGCGAGGCTGAATCCGATCCCACATTCATCAAAAGGATCATTACTGGAGACGAGACGTGGGTTTATGAGTACGACACGCAATCCAGACATCAGGCAAGTGAATGGCGTTCACCAAATGAGCCGAGACCCAAAAAAAACCACGTCGTTTTCAGTCAAGAAAGAAGGCAATGCTGACGGTTTTCATGGATTACAACGGTGTAGTGCATCATGAATTTTTGCCAGAAGGCCAGACAGTAAACAAAGAGTATTATTTGGGCGTTATGAGACGTTTGCGTGAAGCAATTCGCCGAAAGAGAGCAGAAATGTGGGCAGAAAACTCGTGGATTTTGCACCATGATAACGCACCGTCGCACAGTGCTATCATTATTCGTAATTTTTCGACGAAAAATGCAACAAATACCATCCAACAGCCACCGAATTCACCTGATTTGGCTCCCTGTGACTTCTTTCTGTTCAATCGAGTTAAAAAACCATTACGGGGAACGCGTTTTAGCAGCCGAGAGGAAGTAATGGAAAAATCGCAGGAAGCACTGATGGACATACCGAAAACCGAATATAAAAAATGTTTCGAGGATTGGATCAAGCGCTGGCATAAGTGTGTTGCAGTCGATGGGGATTACTTTGAAGGGGACAATATACATTTAGATGAATAAACTTGTATTTTTAATTTTCTGAATAAATTCCGCGAAATTTTTGATCAAGGTAGTATATCAAAGATTTTTACCCTTTACTCTACGTTTTAAAATATTCTCAATCTTAAGCTCTGTGGTTTCAACGATAGCTGAAGTTTTAACAAGCTTTTCTCCGTAAAACGAGTTTTTAGTACGTTTCACGTTGCGATCTTCTTAACGGTACGTGGAAATCGGTGCATGATCTATTTTCCTAATTTTGAGAACCTCTTTGGAAAAATTTTGCGTGTATCCTTTGGCGAAAGGTAATCTTTCTTTCGATAATCGAACGAAATCTCCCATGGAAAATTTTGATTTCGGTGGTTCACCATTCGATAAACGACGTGCAATCGTAAAGGCATTTCTCTCATTCACTTCTGATGGAGCAACTTCCATACTAGAATGTATACGATCCTTATATCCTCTCATCAATTTCGGTAACACGCTTACATAATTTAAGGTCCAAAATTTTGTGAATTATTTATACATACGTCCCTTAAGACTACGATTGAATTGTTCTACCGCAGCAGCTTTAACGTTAGGATTATTGGTGGTAAAATATTTCATTCCACGTTCAGCAAGGAAGCGTTTAAACTTTGCGTTCGAAAATTCAGTCCCCTTATCGGTTTTCTTTTTCTTAGAATTACTCCAAAAGCGTTCATAACGTTCTCGGCGGACTTGCAATTGAGTACAACAGCACATGCATACCTGGAAAATACATGAATGATGTGAGGAGATATTCATAGCCCGCATTGTACATTTTCAACTTTCGCATATCCTTAAGATCACATTGCCAAGTTTCATCTATAAACGTAGGAGTATTTATTCCTAGGAAATTTCTTCCGCGTAGGCTTATGTAACGTATACGTTCGCTGATTTTCCCGCCATCCTCTCACACGTCTTTTTTATGATTTTTCCGACTCCCTCCCATAGTCGCTCGACAGTAAATAGCTAAAGGGATTCTCCGGGTTGAAAAATTCAGAGCTTAATTAAGAGTTTTCCATTTCACGTACACTGCAGGCTTCACTTTTTCTAATCGATCTTTCAGAGGTAGAGTGTACTTTGCTCTTTTCCTGCTTGATCCGGCAGGATATTCTGTCGGTGATTTCCCTTCCTCGCTTGCCTTGATTTCTTCCGCTGACTCTTCCAAGATTCTTTCCATGTCTCCTCCCCTTCGTTTTACACCTTTTGCCCATGATCCGCCTATATTTCGTTCCTCGCTCAGAAGGATTTTACCAACTGTTTCTAACTTATTTTCCCCTCACTTCGTTTCTTCTTCCACCTAGTACGATACTGAAATGGACCCGCTCATGTTGTTAACGTTGCCTAAATATGAATCTAATATCCTACGGTAGTGATGCCATTTCTTTGAATCACTCATTTAAGTTTTGAGAACTTTCTGCCTTTGCTCTTCGGAACTTTCGATGTCACGCGTCATTCTTTCCATCTTCAAAATCTGCGGATCAATTACTAACATTCGTATAAGGCTCTTCCTATCAGGTTACCCACTAAACCACTCAAAAGTGATCCTTAAAATACCGTTAAAAAACCCCCCCTTTTACTTCAGTAAATGACGTTTTGTCTTAATTGATATTTTAGGATCCCTAAAATTTCTTAGCGTATTTTTATAGCGATGTAACTTCCTTTTAACAGAAGGGAAATTTTTTGGTTGCCGTTCAATGTATTTACGCAACACTCGCCGATTGCGTTTATTCCGTCGGCGCTCACAGATTCTAAGATCGATCTTCCCAACTTTGGACCGGCAATCTTTAATAACCCAAGGAGGTACCATTTGAGTTTCAATTTCCTCATAGTTTTCTGTGCTCCATGGTCGAACACCGATGTTATTTCCCCTGGAAATATGTCAGTTCTAAATCCCAGTGTTTCGTCCGTCGTTTGCGATAGGTCGAGAACTAAATAAGTGAAAGGCTTCGACGTTACCTCTTTATAAACCCTCAGAAGTTCGCCGGAATTCTCTTGGCAGACCTATGCGGCTAAGTATCGGAACTGTGATTAATATCGATGATTTTTTAAAACTGTTATAAATTTTGAGTTTAGGGAAATCTTACGAGATTGAGGGTCCTGGTAGAATTTAAAGATCCTCGTGTAAAAAGCTCACTGACGTCTTTGTTATAATAATCGTGCATTAAATCATCTGTCACAAAGAGTGGGTATCTTGCGGGGATTTTCAAAAGTTGGAACCTTGTATTGAAACTACACCATCCATCTCCTCACCCGGTCTCCTATTGGGACTGTAACACCAAATAACTCTATGGATTTATCCATTGACTTAGTTGTTTTTGTTCACCAGAAATCTTACAACGAAAGATTTTTTCTACAACAGGAGGGTCCGGCACAACTGCAAGTAAATGGATGTTTCCACATCAATGGTGCGGACATAATTTAAAATATTTATACGAAATTCCTCAGCTTGGCAACTACTCCTTTTAACTCATCTACTACATTAGATAGAATCGATGCATTCGAGTACTGGATTTCAAAGAGTGATAGGTCCATCATTCTGGCTCTTAGTGAAGTGTTGTTGAACTCGCTATATTCATCATACTTTTCTCCTTTGAAAAAGTATATTAGCCGTTTTGCGTACCTGAACGCTTAATTCATACTCGTGGGAATGGGAGGAAGTTGAGTACTTATATATTTATGTTCCTTCGGCTCGAAACGACATTCATCTATCTCCACGACGAAAACATCTCCGTAAAACATATACGTTCTACCAGAATACGTGTTTATTGCCGCCTGAATATTTGAATTGCGGGGAATATGAACGTCCTCGGTACTCTTTGGATATCCATGGATGGGTGCCAAACTTGGATAATCGATCATATACTACCTTGATCAAAAAGTCCCCGGAATAACCACCGTGTGGCGCTCCCATCGTTCCGATTTGAGTTCTGTTTTTTTTGTTAAATTGGTACATCTGTTGTTGATATTCCCTTTAAATCTTAGTGTCATAACTTGACATTTGCAAAAGTTACGTATCCAAGAGTACATCTATCTCTGTGTGTGTTGGCGATTTTTTACAATTTCAGAAATGGATTTAAATTTGCAACAACGAACTTGTATTAATTTTGCGTAAAAAACGGATTTAGTGGCGCACGGACGTTGGAAATGTTGGAAAAGTGTTTCGGCAACGTTTCTCTAAAAAAAACGGTCTTAAACGGTCAAAAAACGGTTTACCAGTGGCACGAGCGGTTCAGAAGTGGTCGTGAGTCAATCGAAGATGATGAACGCAGTGGCAGACCATCGACATCGAAAGTCGGTGAAAAAATTGATAAAGTAAAAGAAATGTTGGTCAATAACCGCAAATTAACCACCAGAGAAATAGCGGAGGACTTGAACATTGCCTATGGATCCGCCCAAGACATTGTGGTTAATGATTTGGGTTTCCGTCGTGTAGCAGCAAAGTTGGTGCCAAAAGACCTCAATTTCATGCAAAAAAGACACCGTGTTGACGTCGCAAAAGACATGATTTGCGAGGCTGAATCCGATCCCACATTCATCAAAAGGATCATTACTGGAGACGAGACGTGGTTTTATGAGTACGACACGCAATCCAGACATCAGGCAAGTGAATGGCGTTCACCAAATGAGCCGAGACCAAAAAAACCACGTCGTTTTCAGTCAAAAAAGAAAGCAATGCTGACGGTTTTCATGGATTACAACGGTGTAGTGCATCATGAATTTTTGCCAGAAGGCCAGACAGTAAACAAAGAATATTATTTGGGCGTTATGAGACGTTTGCGTGAAGCAATTCGCCGAAAGAGAGCAGAAATGTGGGCAGAAAACTCGTGGATTTTGCACCATGATAACGCACCGTCGCACAGTGCTATCATTATTCGTAATTTTTTGACGAAAAATGCAACAAATACCATCCAACAGCCACCGAATTCACCTGATTTGGCTCCCTGTGACTTCTTTCTGTTCCATCGAGTTAAAAAACCATTACGGGGAACGCGTTTTAGCAGCCGAGAGGAAGTAATGGAAAAATCGCAGGAAGCAATAATGGACATACCGAAAACCGACCGTAACTTTTGCAAATGTCATGTTATGACACTAAGATTTAAAGGGAATATCAACAACAGATGTACCAATTTAACAAAAAAAAACAGAACTCAAATCGGAACGATGGGAGCGCCACACGGTGGTTATTCCGGGAACCTTTTGATTAAGGTAGTATATTCGATTCCGTAAAAAAATGTGATTTCTCCTTAAGGTCTGTGATAAATCGCATCAATTGTTTTCATGTCCGATGGGAGGAAAGGAATCCAGTCCATGATGACTTGCGAATTCAGTGATGACATTTTTCTGTTCTTTTGATCGATCATCCAAAATAATTTACCGATAATAAAAAACAGCATATGATCAGCATTGAGAAAGTTATCAATAAATTCAACGTCGCACACGGAAATCGACTGCTTTTTCTGCGCACTTTCAACTTTCTCCTCCTCCCCTCCCCGCTCCTTTACATCTCTATTACCTTTAGATTTTTCAGGTATTCCATACAGACTTTGAAATGTGTTTATATCATCCTCTTGCAATGCAAATGAACCCTTGTGTGAGGAAAGGGAATACATAATATCTCGGCTATCTCAATAATGTGGTATGACAAGAGTGTGCCCAATCTCGTGAAGCAGAACACTGTATAAATTCTAGAATCCGTATGAGTTATTTGCATCTTTGCCTAAATACAAATTTTCCTCGATATCGATGAGAATCTTCAAGGGATGATTTCCAGGAGCTGGGAACTCTGCATGGGCTAAAACCTTTCCCGGTCCATCCGGCGGAGAGGGACATATTCCAGATTTAGCATAATATCTATGCTTATCCCGAGCGTTAATGATTAATATGTCAGGATCTCTAAATTAGTGTATTCACTCCAAGCATTAAAAGCTGCTTCGGGCATCTGCACATGTACATCACTAACCATCGGATAGTGCCCGACAATTTCCTTCTTTCCCAATTTGTGGTTTTAAACGGCGAAACTATTATCATCCTGAACCGCACATTTTGGAATTTTCTTCTAATTCAATGTTTCCTCATTCAAAATTCCATCTGCCTTCAAATTAAAATATTCCTGAAATTGTTTGAGTGATTTTGTAAACTTATCCTCTGTTATATTGCTAATATCAATATCGCTAACGTGTAGGTAACCGTATTGTTGTAAATAATGTTCAACACATAAGTCTAAGTCACCTCTAATTCGGACGAGAAACGAAATTAGAACAAAGAGGATCGGTAACCTACCTCACTTCAGTGCTGAGTACGCGATGAACAAATTTCAACTGATTTAAATTTGGCACTTCCAAGTAATTTATTCTCTTCATGGAGGAAACGCTTCATCCCTCGTTCTTTTCCTGCAAAATTTGAAATGACCCCACTATAGGGTGTTTATTCCGTTATCACATATGTAGCGTTTGTCATCGGCGGAGCTCAAAGCAATTTTATTCATCTCTACTCTGTGCAACTGATTTTTCTGTGATTGAAATAGAGTCATTTTTCCAAAAGGCGAGAGTATGCTGTCGCAAACAGGTGACATTGTCATCAAATGATATAACTTTATCCAGCATGATCTTTTTCATACCTTTTTCACGTTTACCTTCGACTCCAACTTGCAGGCGATAAGAATAAATATTGCTTCGCAATCCGACAAAGTAGGTCTTGATCTTACCCCCACATTCATCTTTGATTTTCCCTATCACCTTAGCATTAATTTTCGAATAGCACGGGTGCACAGTTGGATAGTTTGCAGTATCGTATAATGAACTGGTAATTTTTATGTCCATATAGAAATCTTCGCGCATTTCGAGTATGAAGCTGTCAGTATCAATGTAAAATATTCATACACCCTTATTCTTAATATGTCCATAAAAGAAGTCATACATTAAAATTAATGAAATTTCCAAAACTACTTGACCGATGTACAAAGGCTTGTTCATTTCGATGGAACTACGTCTTCTGTGAACTGCAACGAGATTCTCTGCGAAAAGAGTGTGATCGAGAAACAAGGAGTTAGCGATTAATTTATTCAATCTTTTTTCATTATGGACGAGTTCGATATTGATTCGAATACGTACATTTTCCATGGTTTTGCCAAATATGGCATTGTTTATTAGCCTGTACATTTCCTTACCGAAATCAAACCCTTCCAATTTACGTTTTTCCGATTTGTGTTCAATGTATGACTTCATCCATGGAGACTGATCAAACTCGATTACTCTATGGATATTTTTCAATTTGAGACCTGCTGACAATACCTGTTTCATTGTTCTGTAATGGATGACGTAACGCTCCTTACCGTCCAGAGTAGTCAATAATTTAGAATGTTTCCCCCCTGGAGGGACCTTTTTTTCGCTGCAGAAAGGGAAGTCTGAGTAGTGTAAGTCGTGCAGCTGCATCAAGTATTCTAAATTTACTTCCAATAATTAGCCCTTAGGAGAATCGTCAGCGATAGTCATCACATCATCATGTTTCTTTAATTTGAATCCTCCCGTCGGGAGATATTGTGACAACGAAAACCCGTGCATTCTATTCTGGTCTACTCATTTTTCGTGTACTTCCATGTACTTGTTGTTAACCTCCGCATATTGCTTCACACATTGACTTGTTCCCCCTCAAATACTCTTTTCAAACATGAGGATCAAATCTTAGTCGGTCAGCAGTTCGAGCGTTATCGCTGTATGCTTAAGCATTGCGCCGAAAGAAAGCCCTGGTATTGCGAAGTACCACGCAGGGTCTAACCCATACGTAACCATGTACGAACTTTGAAAATTTTCGAAAACATCAGGAAAAAGAAGAACGTCTGTTTTCAAATAAATATCTGAATATTCGGCCAAAGTTTGGCAATAGAATTCGCTCCATACCTTTTTAGCAAATTAATAGTCCTCACTCGTGATGGTGTCATCATTCAGAGTGCTAAAGAATTGTTTAATGTGAGGAAGACTAGCATCATTTAATTTTTCCCAAGAATTTACGTATTCATATGGGAAAACACCCTACCACGTAATGAGATTGAGTTTATCTCTAAAATCAGAGGAAATTTTTTTAATGCATCCTTGGGTAGAGTATCTACCAATTTTGAAAGAGAGGTTGACAAAAATTGAAAGATGCCGACAAAGCGGTAGGAAGAAAGCTGGGAAGTTTGTAATTTACAATACTTGCCGTGTGGGCTACACCTCTGAAGTTACGCGGAAGGTGATCGTGATCCCTTACACGATCTTCGGCCATTTCAAAGCCGCCGATGTGACAAAGAGAGATTTGATTAAATTCTAGATTTTCCTCATAGTCAATGTATGCATTGGTACAGCATTTTTATACACGTTTCTAACATAGAGTGACATTTCTTTGAGGTTTTCGAGGAATATTTGCACTGCCTTTCTACCCCTTTATAGAATAGGCTGGAAAACCTCCCCTGTGTTTGTCACCAAGAGAGGAAAGAATTATATCACTTCGTGATGTTGACGTGCTAGAGTATACGGATGCTCGTTCTGAGGAGAGCAACCGGTGATTTTGGGTAGGATACCCTCAAAGTCTGAATATGCGACACATGGAAGTCGAGCTGTGCGTGAAAGCTTTTTGAATTTCAAAATGCGTAATTACCCTTGGGAATAATGATTTTGCTTGGTGAATTTCTAGCACAGTCCTCTTTATGTACAGCAAGGGCTTTCACTGTGTAGCAGTGATTTAAACAACGTTTGCAAGAATATAATTTTGATTTATAACTAGTCATCTGACTTCCCACCATTCTATTAAAGTTTTTGATGTATCAGTAATGCGACTTATTTCCCTCCATTAGATAAAGAAGATTAGGGTGATCCTCGAGCTGCTGATTGACAATTTTCATGAGGTAAACGTTATTGTTTTCACCCAAGCCGAAAACATTGATTGAAATATTATTTTTTCGTTCAAATGTAGAAATATGGGAAATTTCCACCGGGTAACTGATGCAACCCCAATCGTAACCGGAATGAAACGTTTCAGTATCGTATTTAGAAACACAGTGAGGGTTTTGATTGATTTGTTTCGCCCATATGGCATATTTAACACAGATATCATCATTATTTTGTGCATTTATTACACCATACGTTCGCGCGATTTTATACGGTAGCTCTATGTAGGAGAAACCTCTGTGTGGATCATACCGAATGATCCTCGGTTCCAATCCTAGAATTTTTCTAAGATACTAGACTGACCCTTTTGCAGAGCTTTCAGATTTTTTCTTCAAAATTTTAACAACCAAGTTAGGTTGTTCGAATTTTCAAAATTCGAACAACCTATCTTAAATCCCGTTCACATCGTCCGCCTGCAAAACTCTAACGTTTTTCGTCTTAAAACACCTTTACTGTTCCTCCAAGTCAACCGCTTCTTTTTTAAATTTAACTTTCACTAAAATATTGATTTGAAGGGCCTGATTTTCCAAACTATCGTCATATTTTTCATTCAGTAAGTTTATAACCAAATCCAAAAATGTAACTAATTCTATATGACTTTCCCCACACTCACTTAGTAGGTTTTCAGACGGTTGCGAACTGCAGACCCTTACTCCAGGATACTTGGTCCTCCGGCGATCTGATCTCCACGAACGGCATGACGATGATTAACCTCCCCCAACTCGTGCGCAGCCGAGTATTTCGGGTTATAGTAAACCCATCATGTTTCACACAAAATCTTCATTTCTCCTTCGCTCCGAGCTCTACGAACAGCATGGCGGTGGTGAACCTCGGACATCTCGTGGGCAACCAAGTATCTTGGGTTGTAATACACGCAAATGTTTCACACAGAACTCCCTCCATCGCGATGAAATTTGCAAGTGAATTTTTCTTCGAGAAATGTCAGCTTTTATTTGAAATGCTACGTCTATTTTCGTTGATTAAAACAATCGAAAAAGATATTAGAAACAATCGAGCCATCTTTCAAGCTTATTCTTTAAATGTAGTTATTATGAAATAATACAAAATATTAATATATATATATATAAATATATATATTTATATATATATATATATATTTATTTATTTATTTATTTTATTTTCAAAAAGTTTTTTTAATAAACTCTCATTTTTCGTCCCAGGCCGTTGTGTTAAACCTGTACATGTCTTCTACAGGCAATTGAAAATATTCCGGTATATAAGTATATCTTTCTTTTCACGCACTCGTATAAAAAGGTGCCCAGGATCACGTCCCCGTATTTTGTGGTACACTGCTACAATGTTTCCACCTCATACAACACACCAATCTTCAAATCATCTCAGTTTAGTTTCTCGTAATGTTCCGGTGGGAATAGCGTGATAGAAAGGCGTTCACGCGCGGACAGCTGTTGCTAAAATGTTTTATGTCTGGTGGGAACAGCGCAAAAGCCCCAGTGGTGGGAATGGTGTGATCCAAGCGCAGGCAGCTGTTGTTAACATATGTCCGTTCCGGTAGGAGCGGGGTATTTCTCACGCGTCTGGTCAGTCCCCAATATGGCCGCGAGCGTCGCTCTGCAGCGTGGCTATCTCGCCCATTCTCCTAATAAATACGGCTTAGCGGAAAGAGCAATTATTCAACAACATGGACTACATGTGCTTGGTTATTGAGGTATATCGCACAAAGGAAGGGCTCCTTCTCTGCAGGACCTGCTCTGTTGGGAAGGATATAGAAATGACGGAGATGGCGCATGTTTGTTCTAAACATGCTGTGAGCACATCCACTTGCAGGATGTGTGGAGGATCGTTTTTAGTGAAAATCACAATAACTCCTCCTCTCCCTCCGAGTGTTTGCCAATACTCCATAACACATATCCAGTTGGAGGAGGAGCAACTCCTGGACATGTCCAGGCAACCTCAACAGCCGCCTCAGAGTCTCTTGCGGGCGGCACTGACAAGGCCACCGCAGCACAGAGTCGTTGCAAGGGAGGTGCGGATGGCGTCGTCATATCACCACCGGCAGCCTGCTCTTCCGTCTCCGGCGGCGGATACGCCACCACCCTCGGTGCGGATGGTGTCATATACCCACCGGCAGCCTGCTCTTCCCTTTCGGGCGGCGGATACATCACCACCCCTTTTTATCTATGTCGGGAATACTAAGTGAAATTTAAAGTGTGAATTTTAATTACTGCTGCTGCTGTCTAGGAAGTTTCAAGAGCTTAGGCAGGGAAGATCTTGAACCGAAAAGCCAGGATGGAGATGACGACCCAGCTCATTTCTTGAAAATTCCTTGTCTTTGGAGACCGTTGTAATTTATTAGTTTTGTATTCAATATTGAAAAAATAAATTTTAATATGGAAAACCTGTTTACTTATTCATAATCTCATCACATTTATTATATCTATCTAGTATGTGTTACATGAAACTTTAAAACAGTACAATTTCAGGCGATTCAACAACTTTCATTATGAACGTAAATGCCCCCCAATGCCTCGATCTTCTGAGGACACGCCATAGTTCACTCTTGATTTTTCACCGGTGGTGAAAGTCACTGGGGGAGCGAAAGTCCCCTTCCCACCGTCCGTTTCTGTCCGCATGCCTCCTTGTCTCTCCCTTATTCCGTAAACGTGACACGTTATGGATGGATCTTGTCGCTCAGCCTTTTCCAACATCTCCCCTCCCAATTTGAGGTTTCTTATCGTGGAGACGTTAAAGCGTTCGAACTGTTTTGTGACAGGATTTTCGAAACCTGAGAAAGACACCTTCCGTGAGACGAGAGATCAAGAGTGGTAGAGGGAAAATAATCTCGTACACTGAGTTTACGCGATCGTTTACTTTGCGAACAAAGAGCGAATGCTCGCCTCCGAGTTTAGCAGTAACTGAACGTAGTACAGACATTTCCACTCTGGGTGAATTACACGATTGAGCTCAGCTTTTCAAATTTGACCGCCGCATTGCGTGCCTCTTTTATTTCCACATTCATTTGTTTTTACTTCCGCTTCACCAGGTGGCAGGGTAATCAACTAGTTACGCTTTTTATCACCAGCGCCCACGCTTTGCGTGCTTCTTCTGTCGTCCAACGCCGACCGTGCTTCATTTGTTCGCCGTATTGTGAACCTCTTCTCTTTCGACATTCATTTGTTTTTAGTTACGTTTTTTACCACCAGTTGGCAGGGTCTTCGTTGTTTTAGAACCCTCATTCCCCATTAGCAAGATAGTCATGTCAATCATCGATTCAATTCTCATCAATCTTTCGCGATATAACCCGCCCGGGAATTCGAAATAAATGTTTAATAAAATGACATTTTATACAGTTCATATATAGGTTTATACAGTTTCATTATAACATGAGCCAACGAATTTCTGCTTCAAAATTTGGTCGCAAAAGATTTACAAACAAGGGATACGTATCAATTGAGAAAAATGAAATAAAAATGGTATAACAACTTGTTATCACACTCATACCGGTAATTTGCGCATATTTTTAAGTTCTTGTTATTCCGTGACTTTGGGTGATATGCGAATGAGAAAAATGTTTCTAAAAGTCTTTTTCAGCCCGCACATGCGAGGGTGGTCTAAAACAATTAAAACTCGAGTCATGGCAACGATGGGGGAATCGCAATGATTGCCAAACAAAGTCCTCGCGCTAGAGCTGAGTCTCAAGAATTCAGAGTGTGGCAGCTGCTCTGCGGAGTACCACACCCCGCTCAGTAAAAGCGTATGGACATGGATTATCAAGAAAAACCCTTCTTAGGGTTGGGGGGGAACTTTCGCGCGAATCTCAACTCGGCATTTCGGGGAAAAAAAATGGAAATTTTTTTCCGCACAACCGTCGGATTCATAATAAAACTCGCATGCAAAAGTTCATAATTTGATAGTAAAAACATTAAGAAACCCGGAGAGGCAGATATGAAGATTAATGAAAACCGAATGGTAACAGCCAAGTTTCATCACACCACTGCAGGGGATGTGCGAAACCTTTCGTAGTTCTTTTCATCCCACCACTTCAAGTGAAGTTTGAATAATTTTTGCAAGTCTTCTTGCATTAATCACACTAATTCCAATATGAGCGAAAAAATTGTTTTGTAATATTTTAGAACGAAAATACGGGGGATGGGTGCTAAAATTTTAACAACGTTATTATCATCCCGTGAATGACGGTTATTTGCGAATGGGAAAAATTTTCAAAGACTTTTTCTGCCCTCACATGCAAGGAATTGCGGGAAAAAAGTTGAAACTCGAGTCCTAGCTTTAATGGGGGTCTCGCTTTTATTGCAAGACGAATCCCCCAAGCTAGGGCTGATTCTCAAGAGATCTCAGCGTGGCAGCTGCTCTGCCGAGTACAACACCCCGCTCGCTACTAAGGTTATCTACAGACGATTCCGAGACCCGACGCCGTCCTGATTGTGTCACCCAAGTTCGACCGCTAGGGGGAGGCGTCCCGTCGAGGCTGGATACCCCCCGGGAGCCCCAGTTTCCCCATTCGGCAAGTGGGCTCGGATGCCGACACCCTCCTAAGCGTGGGGCGCCGACTAACAAGAATCAAGTGTCATCAGCCTCCTGCCTCTCCGGTCTCCACAAATCACCGTTGCTCAACGGCTAGAGGGGATTCTGCCTTAGAGGCGTTCAGGCATAATCCCAAGGATGGTAGTGTCGCACCATCGGCCGCTTGACCGAGTACGTGAACAGATGTCCGAACCTGCGGTTCCTCTCGTACTGAGCAGGATTACTATCGCAACGGCTGGTCATCAGTAGGGTAAAACTAACCTGTCTCACGACGGTCTGAACCCAGCTCACGTTCCCTATTGGTGGGCGAATTATCCAACACTTGGCGAATTCTGCTTCGCAATGATAGGAAGAGCCGACATCGAAGGATGAAAAAGCGACGTCGCTATGAACGCTTTGCCGCCACAAGCCAGTTATCCCTGTGGTAACTTTTCTTACACCTCTTGGTGGAAACTCTCCAAGCCAAAAGGGTCGATAGGCCGTGCTTTCACAGTCCCTATGCGTACTGTGCATCGGGATCAAGCCAGCATTTTCCCTTTTGCTCCCCGCGAGGTTTCTGTCCTCGCTGAGCTGTTCTTACGACACCTGCGTTATCTCTTGTCAGGAGTATCACCTCAGTCAAGGTACCGGTATCCTTGTATGAATTTCCCTTGCCGTTTTGCTTGGTACTGGGTTAACTAAACTTAAATTTTTGCACTGTATTAATGGTTGGCATCAAATTGGCCTATTTCTTACGAATTTCTTGAATTTAGAAGGATGCCCCTCTCAAGTCACACCCTGTGTGGAGAGATACAATCCTTCCAAAAGGGAAAGATAATGTTCTAAGGAGAAGTAATAAATAAGGATTATTCCTACGAAAAGAAAAAATATATAAAAAAAGAGGCAGCAATTGATTAAAGAGAGTGCGGAAAATAATAATTAAACTTCGTTGGGAAGGAAAAATAATAATACAAAAGGCCTTAATCAAATATCAAGAAAAGATTTTCTACGATACTTGGCGGACCCAAAGGCCGTATTGTCGTACGCTAGGCAATTTTAGGTATTTCCTAACATTTATTGCTTTGTACATACACTCAACACAACGCAATCACACAAAAAAAGTTCTTGTAATCGTCTCCTCGAAAATGTGAGAAGATAAGCATATACTTTCACATCTTGACAATTGGCCATCATTTGGCACGAATTCACAACGCTTTTAATTAATCCCAAATAAATTAGTGTTTACGTTCGAATAAAAATGATTGATTTTTTATGAAAATATCTCCAATTATTCGCTAGCCCCAAAATTTAGGTTAATAGCTTTTCGACTGCTTTTTATCGAGCGGAAAGATTTGCCATCCAGGGAGGCATGATACGCAATTTCACTTTTTTCCCTACCCCTTTCATCTCCTTCACCCTTATCTGTTCCGGCCTCCAATTGTCTTTGTATTCCCCGCTCTATCCCCTTTTGTTTCTCGAAAATTTTTTGAATCTTTAGTTACAGACATAACATTTCCTAACTTCTGTGTCGACAATAAGGTACGTTTTTAGCGGGATTTGCTTGTTCATTATATTAAATGCCTCATTTAACATACTCGAAAAAACCCTTGGTACGCATAGTTTTAATGTCCTTGTGAACTGAAAGTGGTATTTAGAAATATATTATGATCTTTATACGCATGTATATGGTCGACCCAATCTAATCAATAACAATATTGGAGAATGATTTAAAGCTTGTGGAAGGTACTCATGGCTGGGGTTAATGTTATTATGAATAATGTGAGCACATAAAAACAATACGAAAAATGGTTATTATTATACTCTAAATAATTGGTTACAGAGTCGGTAAGGAGAATGAGAAAAAAATTATGTTTGGTATTGTGTGAAGTTTCTCAAATTTCGGGCCAGTAAAAGAATTAGATAAAGTCCAGAGAAAATCCGCCAAACTTGTAAAAATTTTTATAATAAGAACCCAAGCGTGACAAGTATCTAAGGGGACTTTGGCTCGGAGCTCCTTGAAATACGAGATTAACAGAGAGAGTTTTAGAAAGGTTCAGAACAAAATAGTTAAACGACGACACTTAAGGAATTATAATGGCCTCACACTCATTAGGTAGATCAGACCACAAATATAAAATAAGAGATACATACTTAAGTGCAGAAAGATTCAAATACGCATTCTTCCCCAGAACAATCAGAAATCAATATAGCAAAGAACCATAGTCACCTAAGAAGTTACAAATATTTAATTTACACGACGGAACAAATTCATGATTGCAAAGATGTCAGGTACATTTGCAGGTACATGTGTATGATAGTTGGTAGTTTATGTTTTTTCATTTGTGTCAAGTGTGAGGGTTTTTTCAAGAATCTATGGCGCATTTTAGTTTTGGACTATACAAAAACTGTGGCTTTTGCATGTGTGTTTCCTTTTCTTAATATCGGATGGTGTAATAACATCCCACGCCACACACCCTTGCGGACGCTTGCCGGGTATTTACTACTTGTGGATTTAAAAACATGGTTGCTTTAAGGTGACCTGCCTGAATTGAATACTTTTCACTGATTGACTAATAGAAAAACAAATGACGAAGTACTAGGCATGTAGAGAAGGAGAAATAGCCTCTGAAAATATCCGAAGTATGCAGGAATGATGGATAGAGTGCATAATTATTTGCCTAGAAATGCTGGGAACCCTATTAGAATGGAGGGCGTGATGCAAGCAAGGTTGGGGTTAGAAAAAAGTAGGTAATCTGAATGGAATGATGGGAGATAGAAGGCATGTGGTTTTTAGGCTCTCTTAAAACATAAGTACTCTAAGATCCCCCAAAGCGGTGCTTGACAGAGGGTGCAAGCATCAGGTGGGAAGTTTGCTCCCAAGGGAGGATATGAAAGGCGAAGGGAAAACGGTAAAAATATTCATTCATAAAGACCCACTAAAACGTGCAATATTAAGTTAAGGATGGCGGAAAATTCATTTGGAATAAGGCAAAATTTTAAATAAAAAATTGTTCATCGGTGTAAGAAAAACGGAAAAATTAGAACGAATTACAAATAACTTGAACACAGATATCCTCAATACCAAAACTGGTCATACGTGATCTGGAAAGGCTTAGGTTCCATCAAGTCATGGTCCTTACCCTTAAGTCACGATTATAAAATGTAACACTCCCTGTTGGAAGCGGACGGCGTGAGGCGCCACCTTACAGCGGACTAGTGGCTGACGGTGGAGTTGAGAGGACAACAGAAAAAAGAAGGGATTTTTGTCACGTTTTCTGCATGAATCATATTACAGTTTCTTGTGATCATTAGGGAAGGAATTTCCCATAAAAGCACACGAGAAAAAGAAAGTTCATTTATTAAAGTAAAACTAAAGATTCGCTGGACGCTTTGCCCGGTATAAGGGATATTTGCTCACTCTCGCAATCCCATTCCATTTTCTTTCTACCCAAATACTAAATTGGGAGTGCATTCTAATAATCAATCACACTAATGAAAGCACTTGCATGCAACAATAATTTAAAATCAGAAGACGTGCATGTTTTGGTATTGACGACGACGAATTGCCTTGCCGTTTTTTAGGCGGCTTTTCTTATCAGAGGTCGCCTAGTTGGGCTTATGCTCTGTGTCTCGGTACACAATTCCTTCTTCTTTCTGGAGCACCACCAGCATCGTTGTTTTTGCCCTTTTTTATATTTATTTAATTATTTTCCGTATTATTATTGGAGTGTGACATTATTAGGTCTCTTATGTTTATCATAGGGGCCTATTTTATTTATTTTTGTGTATGTCATGGCCCTATTTGGGTTTTCTTTTAACTTGTCATAGTATGTTTTACACCTTGTTAGTAGGAGATCTGAGAGTTTTTCTATGCCTGTTTTTCGGTATACATTCTCATTTTCCTCCCAGGGGGGGAGCCCAAAAGCCAGCCTCAGGGTCTTCCGTTCTGTGCTACATAATTTGTCCATTAGGGATCTACTGAGTAGTCCCATCCACGCAGGGGCTGCGTAGGTCAATATTGGTCTTATTATTGCCGAGTATATTAGAATTTTTATTTCCTTAGGGGTGGCGTTTTGTCGGATAATCGGTGCCAATTGCGACCTTATTGCGGCCGCTTTATCTCTTATCTGTTTGATATGTATTTTAAAGGTCAGTCTGTCATCTAAGTCCACTCCTAAATATTTGATGCTTTGACTCCATTCAATCGGTTGTTGTCCAATCCTGATACATTCACAAGATGCTTCACGTGATCCTGGGTGGACGAAAAGTATTGCTTTCGTTTTTTGGGTATTTATCTGCAATTTCCATTTTTTATAGCACGATGTTATCTCGTCCAATGCATCTTGTGCTCTTTCTTTTATTGAGGTCATGTTTTTCCCTTTTACCAGGATTGCGGCATCGTCAGCGTAGAGGGCAGTTATACTTCGCCAGTCATTTTTGTGCTTTGGGAAGTCGGCTGTATAAATGTTGAATAGCAGAGGGCCTAATATGGATCCTTGTGGGACACCAGCTTTGGCAGTTTTGTTGTCGCTTTTTTCTTCGCCCCATTTGACTTTAAAAGTTCTTCCGTCTAGGTAAGACTTTGTCCAATTTATCATCCATTTGGGGAATTTCCAAAACTCCTTATTTAACTCCAAAACACTTATGAAGTCTGTGACTCTGTGAATCTGTTGTTCGGTTGAATATCCCTGGCGGAATCCGAACTGTTCTTGTGGTATGACTTCCTTTAGCTCCGCGTATCTCTTGATGTGCGGTGCTACAACCCTTTCAAGGAGCTTACCCAGGCTCGAGAGGAGGGATATTGGTCTCAAGTTTTCCTCTTTTAGCGTTTTCCCCCCCTTTTTAGGGATACATTTGATCAAGGCCTTCTTCCAATCTTTCGGGTAGTATCCGAGTGCGATTGACGCGTTAAAGATCCTTACCAGATACTGACCGGCCGCTTCCGGAAGTCTTTTTATTATTTCGTTAGAGATGTTGTCCTCTCCCGGGGATTTCCCGTTTGGGAGCTTGGCTATTTCTTCAACAACATCATCCAGTGTGATAATTAGTTGCCCCTCCGGTGACCCGGCGTCGTTTTTGTTCAATGGTTTTATTTCGGCTTTTTCGGCCCCCGGGTCGTTGGTCGTAAAAATGTTTTCATAAAATTTTGCCATATGTTTGGCCTTTTCTTGGGACGTCGTCAGGGTCTCTGTTTTTGTTTTTATACTTGGGTCACTGGTAGGGGCTTTCCGTAGTTTCTTTGCTAACTTCCATACGGAGTGATTGTTTTTATTTAGTTCTGCTAGTTGCTGATTCAATTTAGCAGTCCTAGCTTCCTCAATTGAAGTCCTTATTTTTTTGTTAAGATCTTTAACCCTATTTTTAAGTTCTCGGGTGCCTAGGCGATAGTATGATCTTCTAAGAGCATTTCTTTCTTTAATGAGGGTTTTTACCTCATCGCTTAGCTTGAGGTAATCATACGGTCGTTTCTTTGCCATCGGTATCCCTTTTTTCATGCCTTCCACAATGGCATTTGTTATTTCTGCTACCATCTCGTCTATCGTCTCAGTCGTGTCTGGGCTGCGGCTCTTTTCTAAGCCGTCTACGACAGATTCCCTGAAGAGTGGCCAGTTTGCTAACCCGAGAGAGGGTCGTTTAGTCCTTTCCGGGTTTATTATCGGTTTAGTCCCAATGCTTAACAATACCGGGTAGTGGTCGCTTGTTAGGTTTTTATAGGTAATGGCTTTCGCTGGGCTCCTTACATTTTTTAATATTGCGAAATCGATGACATTTTGGCCATGTACCCTCGTTGGTTCGTTTGGGGCAATTATTTTTGCTTTGAGATCATTTGTCCATTTTCTGATAAGTTTCCCGTTTTCGTTCTTTGTCGGGCAGTCCCAGTCATAATGTTTAGCGTTAAAATCGCCACCAATAATTGTTGGTTCGTCAGAGTCTAAGAGGGCGTCAAATTCTGGTTTTACCACACTTTTTCTTGGTGGGAGGTAGCAGGAGTATATTTTTATCTTCCCTTTGTCTATTAAAATTTCCAGCCCTATGCTTTCTAAATTGTTAGAGGTTAAAATCGGCAAATCTGTGGTAGTCAGCTCTTCTCGTACTGTGATTGCTACGCCTCCTGCAGCTTTTTGTCTCTGTGTAAGGGCTCGGTCATTCCGTCTTATTTTATAACCGGGGAGTTCCCAGCTAACGTCAGTTTTTAGATGCGTCTCTGATAGGAGGCATATGTCCACCTTATTCCTTCTGAGGAAATGAAGAAGCTCGGGCGTTTTGTGCTCTAGCCCTCCGTTAACATTCCACAGGCAAATGACCAATTTTTGTTTATCTTTATGTCTATTTTCCATGATAGTTGGCGCTTGTAAGTATTATGCCGCTTATTTTGGTCATCATTTCCTGTAACATTTGCATTTGTAGTTGCATCATTTTCCCGAATTCGGACATGGTTTTTATAAGGTCGGATATTTCGGGGATATGTCCGTATGTTTTTTCGGTTTCCTGGCTCTCGGTCCTAATAGTACCTGTCAAGTCCTTTCCTTCTTCCGTAGATTTCCCTCGTTCTTGTTCCTTTCTTTGCCATGGGTTGATGGCCGGTGCAGGTTTGAAGGTTCTATTTGCTCCCCTTTTCTCCGTCTCTGCGGGCGTTTTCTTTTGTTCGTACTTTTTTGCCGCTCTAATGTAATCAGGGCATGTGCGGGTGTAAGCTTCATGGTCTCCGCCACAGTTGCAGCACGACACAGGACTTGATCGGGGGCAATTCATGCCCTCATGATCTCCAGCGCATATATAGCATCGAGGGGTGGCCTGACAGTACCTTGAGCCGTGTCCGTAGCGATTGCATTTGTAGCATCTCTGGGGCTTGCTATATTTAAATGCTGATATGGTCACTGAATGTGCGCACAGGTATTTTATTTCTTCGAGTTTTTTAATATCAAAGTTATCTCCTCTATTTACAGTCGCTACGTAGATGTCTGCGTTTCTCTCGCTAATCGGCTTTACGCTCAGGCACGGGATTTTTGCCCCATTCAATTCTTCTTTTATGTACTCGACATCTATACCGCGGTCAAGGCCATGAATTACGTATATTACGACGCCTTCCCCTTTTGCGGCCCATGTCGTAAATTGTGCTCGCTTTGTTTCGAGAAAGTTTAAAACTTTTTCGTAGTCATCCTTGGTTTTAAGCTGTATTCTATTTCCGTCAATTGTCTTTTTGATTATGAAGGTTTTGTCCTTCGCCAGTTCTCTAAGCTTTTTGATGAATTCTGTTATGTTTAGGATTTTGTACACAATGATCGCAGGTGGCCATTTACTTCTTGGATTTGTCTGGTTTTCATTAGTATTAAATTTACTTTTCTCCGCTTTTTCCTCCTCTGCTAGATTTATCAATGGCGCGTATTTATTTCTAGTCCCTATATTAAAAGACCCTTGTTTGGGGTTTTCTTCCCTTCGTCTTTTCTTTTTAGTTTGCTCTACTGTTTCGAACAAATGTTCATCAACAGTGTCGTCAGTAATCTTTTGTTCCTCCATATCACGGCAGTACCCATCAGGGTTTGTACTTCTAACGCTAGCGTCACTTTGATTTTTTCCCTTATCACTATCCCTTTGAAATAGAATTGTATGGATTTGGGGCGGGAGGGGTATTTTGCTTCTAGCCTCTACTTCTTCAAGCCTTGTTGGTTTAGATGGCGATCGCAACATTTTATCGATTTTAGAATCTACGTAACTGAATTTGGATTTGGAGGAGTCTCCGTCGCCTATTTAAGGGGAGGGAATATCCCGCGATGGCTCAATTGAGGAACGTAGCAAATCCGGCCGATCCGTCCGACAAGCGTTACGGGCACAGCCGGCCTAAGCCGGTTCCTCCCTATCCTACACTCTATGCCCTAATAAGTGGACCCGTGCCGATCCCCTGAGAGTGCAATGAGGGCTTCCCTCTTCCCAGGTTTTCAAGCACGAGACAACCTTGGGGGCGTATCGGAACACCACTCGAGAGTGATAAGAAGGGACTGAGTTAGCCTTCCCCCCCGAGCGCTTCCAATACGTATTTTGAGACTCCTCGTATCGTAACCCAGCGATAGCTCCCTTCCCATGCACCAGTTTAGTTCGGTTCGCTTCCGTGCACCAGTCACCAATGACCATGTCAGTCTATCGGTAGTACCAGCAGTTTTGGTATTGAATGTGGCTCTGTTCCCTTTTACGGAGGGAGACCTAACACCCCCCGCCGCATGACGTTGCGGCGGCTTTCTGGGTATTATGTAGTTGTATATTAAAATCAATAAAAAGTTGGATACATGGGTACAAAACCTGTAGAATATCGATAATGGCATACTCCACCAATTCTAATTTTCGTCTGCGCCATTGATGTCATTTCTATTGTGATCATCTAATGGTAGGAGAAAAAAAGACAAATCTCTGCGTTCTCCAATAAATCTCCCTGATTTTCCATGGCAATCTGATCTGCTTTAGTAAGTCGGGGCCTGTAACTTGCATTCATTATCCTTAGATCAGTTACATCCTCAATATATTACTTGGTGGTCGGATTCATTGGCAGTTTACCCGCCGTTTGCCAGTGTTTCCTCTCTATTCGAGGGAGGGTACGGAAGAGTTGAATCAGTATTCGAGAACCGCATACAGTATTCTGGGCATCGCTGATATAGAAGGATTATTATACAAAAGCCCTCCGGATCGCTTTTTTTAAATAAAATTACTAATAGCCATAAAAAAAAACATCAAAACAAAATATTTATGTGCTTGTGGCATAATTTCAAAAATATACAGGTAAGACTAAAAATATGAATTTGTTTTGTACACCTGGTATAACCCACGTTTTATATAAACGCCTAATTTTTCTCTTGGACGATAGTAGCTTCACTTCGGTTAAATTTAAAATATGAGTACAGTGTACTTATTTTGTTTAAATACTTTACACTTTCTAAACCAATGTAGTACATTTCTTATTCGAACGCCAAATTGAAAATGATTCGTTGGGAGTTTGTTCCAGAGGTCGGGACATACACCTTTGCCGCTTTTAAAGGAGAAACCAGACACACGGTTGCAAAGTAAGCTTCTCTCGAATAGGATTATTTATTCTGGCATATACAGTTGAGGATGAAAAAATATATTTTTTTGGTCCCTATTCTGTCGTTATGAATCTTACATGTCCCTAAATATTATTCATAAGGAAAATTCTTCAAGGGACTGCAGCGGTAAAAATTGGCTTTAGTTCAATGCTCGGATACTTGTGAGTGCGTTGGTTCAACTGAAGTTTATTCAATAGCGGGGCAATTTTTCATTTAACGACGTGTGCTGGAAACGACAAATGTCGTTTCCAGGTCATGACAGCTGGCTTCATCTTCTCGTCTTAGGTGTAACGATTACCCTTGAGGTTTTTCTGGAGTCGAGGAAAAAATAAAATTCTCAAGGTGCTAGGTTCGGGAATGACGAGGGTTCCAATTTCAGGTTTCGTGGATTCTCTCCAGTTGCGCGCGTTATGTGTGGACGAGCAATGTCATGGTGCAAGATTATTAGCCAACACGTTCCTTTGGTATCCCAATATGGTTTGCGATACCCTTTTGAGTGATTAACCCGTCATTTTGAACCACATTTCCGACGAGTTTGCGACATTTATCGTCTGTGACAGTCTTCGGACGTCCGCTGCGTGTTTCATCAACAATTGTGCCTTTTCCAGGCTCGCAACCACGAAATGTTCCTACCCATCGTTTTTAAGTTGACCTATCAACAGAATCGTCACCATAAATACCCCTTAAACAAATATGAATATTAGGAAGAGTCACTTTTTCAGCAATTATAAAACTCAATAACAGCACGCTGTTTATCTCGCGGTGAGATAACCCTAGAACACGTGTCCATGCTTCCGCTAATCAAAATACACCAGATAAATGTTATGACCTGAAACCTGCGCATACGTGTTGATGGGGAATTTTGCGTACTCATGGCATCAGAAGTACATCTGATGGTCATTTTGTTAGTGGTCTAGTGTGAATTAGTTTTCAGCTCAACCACGTTTGACTTGATAATTATGTCGATTTGGATGATATGTGCGAAAAATACTTGGCAGTAAGAAGTAATAATAGATTTTAAAACGGAATACCGCAGCACGGGGCAGGCATCTAGAATGAGCCTTTAATTCACGGCACCATGTCCAATAATGGCGAACAAGATAAATAAAGCGAAATTAGCGAACACAGGCTATGACATATTTTTAATAAAAATTGAGAAATTATGTCTAAAATGCACAAATTGACGGGATAGTTTCAGAAAACCCATGATGCCGGTAAATTTACAGTAAGTTCGGGTTAACTGCTACCATTTAAAAAATTCTCTGCTCTTCTTAAACTCAATTTAATAAAATGATGGGTATTTTGACAAGTTTTAGAATTTTCTTGAGATCAAAATGCAATATCATGTCGAATAACATATTCCCAATAAATAAAACTCGCCCCTTCGATACAATAAGTGTAATCCATTGCAAATCATTGACCGTTGGGGATATTTTGCAGAACAATAGTTTTCAAGTCTCGCAACCTGTGTCAACCCTCATCGAGTCTTTCTAATACTGCGCTTCTTAATTGGCCTAGACCGTAACCAGAATTGGCAATGAGCGAAATCACCGAACTGAGAACATATCTCGGGGTGATGCGGTTTGACGGTTAAAAAATATTAAACATAATAATTATTTTTCGGTCTGGGTGTGTTTTTTACAATATGGCTGGCATTCCGAGTGCAGAGTAAGTATTTACACCGCTGCTTCTGTGCATCAAACAACGATATGGTCCTATTTATTTAGTCAAGGAACATAAAATACAATTCACGTTTACAAATGGTTTTTCTTGGTTAACCCCCTCAAGCGTTTTGAACACTGGTTAGCTGTTAGTTTTTTCATGTATGAATGAACTTTTCGGTGAAGTTTATTTGAATTTTGTGGGCTAAAGATTGTTGTGATTAGGTAGATGTGAGACACAACTAGTGGTTGTGTTTTTATTTTAGGGATGTCAGGGCTTTCTTCCTCGACTTTCAGCCGGCGATCCAATCGTGTAGGAAACCTCTGCGACGTTTAAGAGTTCACATCGGAGGCCGCAAGGTGGATGGCGGGTAAGATATTCGAGCCCTGCAGGGCGTTGCCAGTTAAAGTGTAGGTCAGCGTATCGGTGAAATGATGGGCCTTGAAAGTCTCCTTTGCCGATTAATGTAGCCTCTAAATAAATGATGGTCTTTGCTAGAGGTTCATTCAATTGTGGGCAGTATCGGATATCATTAAAATAAATATCTTGCAAGAGATTTGATGATAATAAAAACATTTCCCGTGAAATATTCGAAAGTAACAGTAATTTCAAGAAACATTAATTATTAGAAGTTGATTGCCGTACCTTAAAAAACAAATTCGTTTAATTTCATCAATTTATTCAGAGCACAAGCACAGATGTACTGGTAATTATTACGAGCAATTATTCCAATTTTACTGACCACCAGACGACATAGTTAAGTCCATATTAGAACTAGGTCAGTAAATTAAAAGGTTCCATCCCAAAACGACGATTTTGATAATTTAATCGGGGGAGGTTTTAATGTCCCATCAATTTATTGGAGCACATAGAGTTTGAAAATGGGGGGTAAAAACAATGGTTTTTTCGAGTCGCTATTGAATTACTTTACATTAAACTTCATAAATCAGCTTTTCTCTTTGGTGGTAATATTCATGATTTTTTAGCAACGAAGATACATGCAATTGTCACAAATATAGTATTATTAAAGGAACAAGTGCAATGAATGCTATGCTAAACGGGTCCGAAATAAGAAGCCCAAAAGAAAATTTACTTATTTAAATAAGGGGACTGTAATTGCATGAACTGCTTGTTTTGGAGTCAATTTATTAACTTTAGCGAAGATAGTAAGCACTTAAATACTGATGATAGGTGGAATCAATTCCTTCAGGTCGCGTAGCAATTAACAGGTTCATTCAAAGTAAATTCATAAAATATCACAAAGAACCTTGATGGTATAACGTGGAGGTTAGAAAATAATTATGTCATTAAAGGCTTGTATAAGAAATAATGTTCCTAGCAACAAATGGCATGAGATCACATACGATTATAAGATATATATATATAAAAGAAAAATGCCAAGAAGGAATTTCGGAAAGCGTTAAGCGATTTCAAAAGGAAAAGTTTTGCGGAGTATTTGAAAAAGAAGGCTAAAGCAGTTTGGTCATACGCCAGAAAAGTGCAAGTAAATAATATTTTTTCCTTAAACTGTGGTAATATTGGAGTCTTCGATGAAGGCCTTCATTCGTTTTCATAAAACGTTCCGCATCATAGATGAAAATCATTAGATTTTAAGAAATCCAATATCCAAATTTCATAGTTGCAAGGACTCGTTTTCATTTTCGCGTCCAATTTAACAGATGCAATATTTTGATTGAGCAACTAATTTCCCTATCTTATCCTCAGTAGTGTTTATAGAATTTACCTTTCAACGTCTTGATTAGGAAAGGACCGTATTAGCCAAAAGAAGTGATTGGGATTCCTGAGGATTTTGAGGCAAGGATATTGAAATATATTAATCGAATGATGGAGGGAGGAAATATAGATATTTTAGGCTATTAACGGGCGAGATAAAAGGATAGCGGGGATTATTAAAGCCAGTTAAATATTATGATAAACAGCAAAAAGGAAGATAGCTTACCAAACCTTCCAATAGTACTGAGAAAAGGTACGAAAGAGCTAAATAAAAATAGAGCAAGAGAGTGATGCGTTACTATGAGTGAAATCATAAGTTGATCTAACCGAATTTGTCATGTTTGAGGTGTAAGAGCTAACAAGTAATGATAGAGAGAAGGAAATGGACAGGCTGTACTATGAATCAAAGGTTATAATTGCGGTTATCCCGGTAGGGCGTTTTGTTAATAATAGGGAATTGGAACAAGGTAGTCGGTGAAGGGATGTTTGGAGCGAGATAGATACTACAACTTAGGTTTAATATCTAGATTCTTATTCGCTGCTTATGCGATCAGCTCCTCTGGGCAAAAAGGTTATCTGATGACCACCACGAAAACCTTGGCAAGGCAGGATATACCGTCGATGTGGCTGGGTCCCGGAGTTACCAGGATTCATTTATATCGTGATGTTCCTCCTAAAACCTTTGAGGTAGATGACAGTGTTAGTTTCCTTTTGCCCTTCTCAAACCTCTGGAATATGCGGAAATATTTTGGATCCTTGGGAGGATATTTGACACAAAATTTTATAGTTCCCAGGGAAATTCCGCAGGATTCGTTAAAAATTGTTATAAAAAGAACACTAGTGTCATAGGTCTCTTAACGAAATTAGGCTTTGTGACATGAGGTTTATTTGTATATTCATGTGAATGTTAGTTGGTAGTTTCTGTGTTACGTGGGTAGGAGAGTTTTTGCATGAAAGTATACCACACATAGTTTGTAGATAGTGTAAATTTAGGGCTTTGCTTGCGGTGTTCTTCTTAATTGCGGCTGGTGCCCTAACACCCCCCGCCACACGCCCTTGCGGCGTCTTGCGGGATAATCAGTAGATGCAGATGAAAAAAAGTGTTTTTAAAATTATATCATGACTCAATGGGCGCACTAATGGGGATAAACGCCTTTGCAGCCATTTAATTGATGAACTGATGCTCCGCGGATTTCCTTTCGCTTGGCGCCTACCAGGACGAGAATCTTCCATTGGCTTCTTCGCAAGAAAAACATGGAAATATGATTTTTAATGTTTCTTGTCACTTGGTTTGTCTGTGGATTGAAGCGATAACTACTGCTATCATGTCTCCCAGAAATACCTATGCACAACGGCTTAAATGATGCTTTGTGGACATATAATTAAAATAATTTAATAAGGCAATTTAATGGGCGTAAAAGAGGTCCGTCTTCATATTAATTGGCCAGAACAGAGGAATTTTGCCCATGAACTTTGTCCAATAGTTCCAGGCTCGTATTCCCATACCTTACTTCTTCAAATAAGCGCTATGACGTAAATATACTCCTTTCCTCAATGCTTGAAATTGTTTGAAATTTTATTTTATCAGAAAAGAATTAACAATGTGTGCATTTATAACTAAATAAAAATAAGCAAGCCAACGCCAGGGTGTGTTGCAGGCAGTAATCACGCACCAGACTACCTTTGACACAGAACTGTGGAGAGCGAATAAATCCCGCGTGCTTTTGCCATTGTAAGTCAAGGGATTATTAAATGTTCCATTGGTAGTCGTAAACGTAGGCATGTTTCATTTCCAAGTGATGGCTCCCGGGGTCTAAAACGCTAACACAAAATTAAATAACGAATCTTAATTAGTAACAGCCACGTACCTGATAGAAAGAGCGGCATGGATTACCCCATTCTAGACCCTGCCATTTCCACCCCCACCCAATTACTCAGAGGGTGAGGTGGCCAGAAGAGCGCGAATGACACGGAGCCACGTCATGATCGAAGCACGGATGTCTCGCCCTATTTGCCTGAGCACCTCAACCTTCCCTCGTTTCTCCCCATCGGCCATCTACTCCCTACGCCGTACTCACCGCACTTCCTCGGAAGCATCGCCGTACCTAAATGTTCCAACCCGGTGATTCCCGGCTTGTGCACAACCACGTGCGCCACGGAGGACGGGGTCAGAGTTCATCCCGATGGCTTGCCACAGCGCACGTCGCTTCACTACTGCAACACACTTATGCCAGCGCTCCAATCCTCGAAACATTTTTTATATTCGGTTTTCGGTATGTCCATCAGTGCTTCCTGCGATTTTTCCATTACTTCCTCTCGGCTGCTAAAACGCGTTCCCCGTAATGGTTTTTTAACTCGATTGAACAGAAAGAAGTCACAGGGAGCCAAATCAGGTGAATTCGGTGGCTGTTGGATGGTATTTGTTGCATTTTTCGTCAAAAAATTACGAATAATGATAGCACTGTGCGACGGTGCGTTATCATGGTGCAAAATCCACGAGTTTTCTGCCCACATTTCTGCTCTCTTTCGGCGAATTGCTTCACGCAAACGTCTCATAACGCCCAAATAATATTCTTTGTTTACTGTCTGGCCTTCTGGCAAAAATTCATGATGCACTACACCGTTGTAATCCATGAAAACCGTCAGCATTGCTTTCTTTTTTGACTGAAAACGACGTGGTTTTTTTGGTCTCGGCTCATTTGGTGAACGCCATTCACTTGCCTGATGTCTGGATTGCGTGTCGTACTCATAAACCCACGTCTCGTCTCCAGTAATGATCCTTTTGATGAATGTGGGATCGGATTCAGCCTCGCAAATCATGTCTTTTGCGACGTCAACACGGTCTCTTTTTTGCATGAAATTGAGGTCTTTTGGCACCAACTTTGCTGCTACACGACGGAAACCCAAATCATTAACCACAATGTCTTGGGCGGATCCATAGGCAATGTTCAAGTCCTCCGCTATTTCTCTGATGGTTAATTTGCGGTTATTGACCAACATTTCTTTTACTTTATCAATTTTTTCACCGACTTTCGATGTCGATGGTCTGCCACTGCGTTCATCATCTTCGATTGACTCACGACCACTTCTGAACCGCTCGTGCCACTGGTAAACGACCGTTTTTTTTAGAGAATCGTTGCCGAAACACTTTTCCAACATTTCCAACGTCCGTGCGCCACTAAATCCGTTTTTTACGCAAAATTTAATACAAGTTCGTTGTTGCAAATTTAAATCCATTTCTGAAATTGTAAAAAATCGCCAACACACACAGAGATAGATGTACTCTTGGCTACGTAACTTTTGCAAATGTCAAGTTATGACACTAAGATTTAAAGGGAATATCAACAACAGATGTACCAATTTAACAAAAAAAACAGAACTCAAATCGGAACGATGGGAGCGCCACACGGTGGTTATTCCGGGAACTTTTGATCAAGGTAGTATTCGTTCTCCCTCTTGGTAAAGGGGCGGAGGCTGTAAAAGCGAGCGGCGAGGTTGCTGGTGAGCGGTCGTCGGGGAAAGCTGCTTCTTTCCCTTCCTCCCTCGCGGGTCGTGGACTATTAAACTGAGATCTCACACCCTGAGCGAGGGAACCGCCCGAACCCCAATCGCATGGCGAGGGGGGCGCTCCTAAAGGGGATCCTCCTCCTTCGACCATTTCAACCTGCTTTCTGTGATAGTCCCCGCCAAAACTTCACCCACACCTAGTCCTCTCCTCCTGGGCCCCCTATTCAATATACCGGTCAACACTTATTCTCACGACAACCCTCCCTCCCCCTTCGGGCAATGCCCATACTACATAAAGTGAGGAGCCCACTTTGCGCTTCCTTTTACTATCCTGCAGTCATGGTAGTCGTCCGTGCTGCTTCGTGAGTTCTGGCCAAACGTCCAAATGAGTGCATCGCCGTCTCCGAGCCAGGCACTCCGGTTTTCGTCCGTCGCAGAAGATGCACGTGCTAAACCGTTTAATTGTGACTCTTTCCCTTAATAATTTCGACGAATTCCTGGTTTTGTCGTGTTCCTCGCCATATTATTTGAAATCCGTCGATTCGTTTCTTTTTAGAGCAGTCCTTGATTTTGGAAAGTTATCTAAAATATTCTGACCATTTTTGATAGTTTCGTGCCTCATTGCAAAATAAGCCAACACGAATCACTTAGCGGAATGTGTTAAATTGGTTGTGGTGTAAATTTCAATTCGGGTAAGTCTAAAGATGTTTAAAATTAATTCGCAAAAAAAATTTGAACGATTTAATTCTTAAGTTTCCTTCCTGGTGATGCAAATGTTTGAAGAATATTATTTGTTTCAGGGGTAACGGCGGACTGGCACACTACCTAAGGGGACATCTGATACATACTCTAGGCATGTATTCTTTGCAAAGGTTGGTTTTTTTGTTTTTTCGATCGTAGACCTATCGTTCACTCGAGGGTTGTTTGTTTCCTTCAATTCAACCAGTGGTAAAGATGAATATGTGGAGGCAATACCGTTTGACATCCAAAAAAATCCCTACTTAACGTCACTACTCTAGATTTGTCAGTATCTGGCCTCGTTAACATGACGTTGTCGTCATTTCCTGCTCCAAACCGAGACGGAACTTGCCTAGCATGAGTTCCGCAATGAAAAGGTCCGTCTTGGAATGATTCTTGCGAGCCGAATTGGCACACACTTCTTTGCTGTCGTTCGCCTTCTCTGTGCTCAACAAAGAGTGACCAGCGGCGTTCGTTGGTCATATGTGGCTTCGGATCCCTGCCTGAACCAACTCCACCCCTGCATTCAAGCTGTTCAAATGCCTTTTCCAATTTACGGGAATGGAAACAGTTTTCCTGACTACGCGCCTCTTATATGCTCAAAGGTTCTTGCGGGAAAAGCCTGTCTATTTTCGTCACCTAATTACTGCACTGTCCGGAATGTTCGTATTTGCAATCTAATTGAACCGCATTTCCCGACCTCTTAGTCCTCGTTTACCTTTGGGTGTTTTTTCCTGCTCCTCATGCAATGGTTGTGTTGAGACCGTGAAAGAGATTTCCGACGTCAGTTTACTGCACTCGCAGCAATTACAATTAATTTTCCCGGGATGTGACGTTTGACAGCAAAGGCAGGTGTGAATTGATGTCCTCGTTTAATAACTCTGACATGTTTAGTTCCGGGAATATTTCGATCGTCTACGGTTTCACTTTGCTAGAGATTACATTATTCTTAAGTCGTAAACTTCCTTCGATACATCATCCTTGGTTTTTCTCGCAATAATCACATCCTTTTTCTTCTTAAAGGGGAATTTCCTCATTTCTTGGGTATTCTTGGCCTAATGTGACTTTCCGATATGAATACTCCATGCTCATCTTTACCACCGAATATGCGCTCATCTCTTATAGAATTGGTCGTCGAGAGTGTGAAACTTTCATCTTTACCGATATATTTCCTTTTATGTTTTCGTTACTTTGTTTGCTCTGTCTCCGATACTCCGTGCAGCTGCTGTCAAGTTGACTAATTGGTTCACAATCGGATTCATTTTCGACATTCATTTCCTTGAAACGGTAAAGTATTCTTTGAAATGTCTGAGGAAATGTAATTATAACCATTCAAATACGCGGTGTCAATTTCACCTGTTCCCCCCGGGACACTTCAATGTCTCTTTTCTTATTTCCGCTATCGTATATTTTGAAGGATTTTTCTAAAAACCTTGCATTTGTGTTGAAATGTAATGAATTCTTTTGCTTCAGTCTTCAAGGATGGGTCACACCTCAAAATATCCAATTAATTTCCTGCTTATGCTTCTTGGGAATCTCCCACCGGTCCGTACGGCAGCAAATCTGTTTATTTCCCTTAGTTCTTTTCTGCGATGACCGGGATGTCATCCGGAGACTTTAGCCCCCAGCACATTTATATTTCCCTAATATTGATTTTTTTATTCAACCAAATTTCTCCAACTTTCGTCAATTACATATTTTATATCCTCTTTGCATTTAACAAACACACAACAAGGCCGCATCAATTCTTTCCAATTATTTGTAATTTTCCTGGGGAAAGAGGCAGGGTGCCTGGCATTGGGCTAGCATTTGAACTAAACCACTTCAGTTTCGAGCCATTTCTGAACATAAAGGCACGGAACACACCATGTCGATGCATCCCATTGCAGAAGTCTTAACTTCCTGTGCGGAAGAGGGTATCGGTCACAGCTGACCCAGCGGTCGCTTGTAATCGAGCCAATGTGCGTGATTGGTGAAGTGTTCCTATAATTGTGGTTCATGGTCATTTTGGTGTCTTGTGAATGCCTGGTGTCTATTGTCTGGTGATAAAGTGAGAATTGCCGTATGGTGTCCCCGTACGTGATACGTGTGCGCCGAGGGATCGCCGATGGAGAGCGAGCGGCCGCCGGAGGCCCTTGCAGTTGACCAAGGTGGTGATTCGTCTCTTCTCCGCCCCGACCTAATGCGTCCCTCATTCGGGTTCAGAGTTTAGGGTCCCTTTAGCGTGAGACATGACCTCCTCCGCGGTAGGGCCCCCGATGGTGCTTAAGGCACACCAAGACCGCACCTAGAGAAATGGAGGTTATATAATGGGATTTAAGGCGATCAAAGTAGGCAGGACATTTAAGGTGACTGGGTTTTGACTTTTATTTACGCAATGACTTTCACTTGGTGGCAACCAATCTTATCCCAATGTACGAGGGTCATCCGGAAAGTAGTACCCGTTCGTGAAATAAAGACACAAAAGTAAATATTAACAAACATAAAAAATTTTATTTGAAAGAGGATACTTTAAACTACTTCTCAACATAATCTCCAAGCAAATTAAGGCATTTGTCATAACGTGTGACAAGTTTCTGTATTCCTGCTGCATAGTCCTTCGCCGCCAGCTCATTGAGATACGCGAGGGACCCATCTTGCACATATTTTTGCATAATGCAGATGGTGTTTAACAATTTCATGAACAATTGTTCGAGAAACATTGGGAAAATGCTCACAGATGTCATCAATTGTGACGCGCCGATCGTTCCTCACGAATTCGTCAACTGAGCTCACCAGTTGGCCTGTAATGACAGACGGTCTCCCCGAACGCTCATCGTCGTGTGTGTTCCCCCTCCCCATGTTGAAGTTGCGACACCACCGCCGAACAGACGACTCGTCCATTACATTGTCTCCATACACCTCCTTTAATTGGCGATGAATATCACATGGGCGAATGTTTCTTGCATTGAGGAATTTAATCACTGCCCTCACTTCACAACTGGCGGCGTTCTCAATTTTTTTAAACATTGTAAACAATCACAGAAACAACACAGGCAATGCTAGCGTCACGCAACTTGGCTCAGAGAAGGCAGACAAGCCACTGAAGCTATCTGACCTCGTCCAGCGGCTACTCGCGTCGTCAGCATTTCATGCGGCACGAACGGGTACTACTTTCCGGATGACCCTCGTAATAGAGGGTTAAGTTCGTGTGGTTTGCGCTTAATATTTCATTACATTGCATCATTCCATCGCTCTCTTTCCTCTTCTTCAATTACGAAGCCTTTTCTAGGCATTACTTCCACTGTATTTTTTACGAAGGCAGCGGTGTCCTGTTTTAAAGGAATCGCTGTATCAGTAGGACGTCCCTTTCCTCAGGTCCCTGTCGCCAGTAGGAGTGGCGTGATGGACCGGCAATGGGCCTTCGCTCTCGCCCACAACGAATGCCGGAGAATGGGTTCCAAAGGGCTGTGCATGGTACGTCATTGGGTCAGCATCAGGAAACTCATGCAACCTCTCTCTCTCTTCCGCTTTTCTCTCCCTCGACATCATCATGCCCTCTACTCTTTAAACGTTTATCATCTTGCGCAATTGCAAATTAAAGGCGAGAATAGAGAAACTAAACACTCGGATAATAAGTAACCTGCTCCCGAATTCGATTAATCATACTAGTTTGCGGGTAATACGGGTTGAGGATGGAAATATTTCTTTGGCTCCTGTTCTACCGTTTTGAATCATATTAGTACTTTCAATTCTCTAAACCGTATTCATAAGGAAAGCTGTTCAAAGGACCGTAACTGTGAAATTGATTTTGATTCATCATATGGATACTTGTGTGTCCGTTGGTTCAACTAAACTTTATTCCATAGCGAGGCCGTCTTTTCATTCGATGAGATATTATTAAGCGGAATTTTATAAAATAGTAGGTTTATTTACTTCTAAATTCATTCGCGAGAGCGTGATATTTCCCAAGTATTTTTATACTGAAAAAATTGTTGTGAAATATGACCCATTGTGTATTGAAATATTACCCATTGTTTTTAAAAAGCTATGCTTCACTGTAATGCTGGATTCACGACAGTTTTATCTAAAGTAAACCTTGCTACCGAAATACTCAGTGCCAACGATAGAGGAATTGAGATTAAAGCTTTTACAAGTCTCCCTTGTGCGGGAATGGCCTGTAAATATTTCTCAACCATCTCCACTTTAAAATGTAAGTAACTACATGGTATTTCTACAAGATTGCTGATGTGTATGTGGCTTTTGTTTGATGAAAGAAACCTTACAGCTACCCCCAGATTCACTGGGATGCAAAATTGGGCTCTCGTCCAAATGAACACCCTTTAAATAAAATTAAATACAGTCCCCGTTCAAATTCCCCTTCGAATGCCGGGATGTTAGAAGACTATGTTAAATCAACTGAAAAAATAACTCTAGCTGTATATACTCTATATCATAGTTTTTATGAATTTATTCTTAGAGCGTATTTTTAATTGCTTCTTTATCTTCATCGGGAGTGTCGGTTATTCCTTTATTGGATCCATCAACTGCCAGTCCCCTGGGTGGACTCCACAATCGGGTAAAAATATTTTTGGTACGACTACTGCGCTGAGACATCACAGAACGTGGTTACTTAAGCCTGAAAGACGTACTCATTTCATTTTTGCGCTAGTGCAAGATATGTTAAAACGGTATTTCTCAAATGTCGCGGCCCAAACATTTCCAGGCAGTACTGATGGGGATCTATGTTATTTTCCTATTCAAGAGAAGTATTTCAAAGCACGTACTGAAATTGTCTTAAATAGGTTTACACATACGGACGCATGCCTAAAGTATAAGTAATTATGTTTACAAAAACGTTTTTGATGAAGGATTTAGTTTTACCAGATTTTTTTTCACCGGTTGTCGCTTTCCTCGGGAGTTTACCTGCGGATTGCTGGAGTTTTCATGCCTGCCTGGAGAAGAAACAGAAAGTTTTTCAAAATGGTTTTCTTTATATTGTTGATATAAAGAAAAGAATTTGCTAATAAACAGCATGCATAGTATACAGCGAACTATTTTTGATCCTCAACAGGTCATAATTGCCGAAGATATTAGAGCTTTTCACATCTCCTTTTAATTGGAGAAGCCCTTTAAAAGATATGACAAGTCACCATAGTGATACCACTGCTTGTACTAACACGGAATTTTGGTGTAACTATTTTCTATATAATGTCATTCCCCTTCCTATGTTTAAGCGTTTTCCTTGAAAACTATTAAAGCTAATTGCGACTTAAACATGATTACGACAAACCGAAATGAAATCTTACACTCTTGCCAAACAGAGAAAGTAACTAACAATGATCTTTCACTGAATGATTACAGTTTTGAACCCAACTGTTGTTTAACTGTTTGACTAGTTTGAATGTTGTAGCATATAATTTTAACAAAATTTAGCCGCATGTCAGAGGGCGATATGAATTGAAATATAATAACTTTAAATGCAAATCCATTCAACGAGCAAAGTTTCATCAATTTCCGCGCAAGGATGAACAATGTCACAGTTTTGAATGGTGCTTATAACTATTACTCCAACTGAAATGAAAAGGGATTTTGTTGAAAACCACATATGCAAAGCAGTGTCCAATGACGCCGGACAACCCTTGTTATGGCATTTTGTTTCATTCTAGTGATGGTAAGAGCCTAGGAATTAAACATTTTCGTCACACCACTCCCGATATGGAATATTTTAGATGGCGTGTTTAGATACATAAGTACTAGTTTTCTGCCGCGGGAGTACTCTCTGCCACTGACGTATTTATTGGAACGGGTGAAATACCGAATACCAAAAAGCGTGCTCAAAGACGCGGGAGAGAATTTTAAATATTCTATCAAATCAATACGGACTACGGAGATTTTCGAATTTCAAAAATAAATGCACCAACATATTAAGGCCATGACACATAACATTTAACAGTGTTGTTGAAAACTATGTTCTGACAAATTGGTGTCAAAAAAGAGAACCATTGCGGCAGTTTACAGACTTCAACAAATTCGAGAGAATGTTGGACGCGTTGGACTGGTTGTTGAATCAATATTGGACAATATCTGTGAATCGGTTTTGTATCCCCATAATCCTTGCCCTTTAGATGAATTTCGGTGACATGTTATGAAGGATATCAGTGTATTCAAATAGCTGAACGCATGCACCTGAACATTAAAACAAGCATTGTTCAAAGGTTAATTTAAAAACATCTTCAACAAAGTTTGAGAATGAGGCATCGGCTTCGCGTTTGGGCTACTCACTCTGATCCTTCAAAAATTTGACGAGGCTCGGAATAATGCCGCTTATCGAAATTTAAAGTGCTTAGTATTGTAGAGCCCATCAAGGAAAATTTGTTAAATTCTGTAACTGCAGTTAGAATGACGTTGTGAGAATATGTAGAATTGACAAGCGACATTTATGCAATGGTATGCGTTTTCCGTGTTCCACCCTGGAATTGGAACATTTGTGTGAATGGAGCCCGCCACCATAGGCAAGGCCGCGCACTTGGAAGGTAAATATTATAGTATTATATTTTTAAAGATTAGCATGTAATTTACCTTATTCCTTTTTTGTCCAGGGATAATAAAGTTGTCATAATTTTGGCATGTATTAATTTATTGATGACAGATATGAAAAATTAGAAAAATAAAAACCTAGTACGTGGTAACTTAATGCAGATGTAGTGTGACGTGGTGCGTGTGGAAATAAGAGGATGAACATTTTTTAAATGCACTCTTGATTGCATTTTGTAAGGCTCGAGTACCTCAAAAGCGTTGGGCGCATACAGCTGGTATTTAGTAGGCTTAATTAGATAGCGCTTAGAAAAAGTTTGCAAAAATGAGGGACATTGCTGCAATGATTGGCTTTGGTAACAAAACTGAGTGAAAGTTGTACACGGTTACCATTTCTTTTCTCTCTCCTTTCGGGATTCAATTAAGGTTTGGACGAATTTACCAAGCAAAACTGCAAAAATAGAGGACACGGAAGAGGGATATAAGACAAAACAAGTAGGCGAAGGAGAATTGAATCGTGATAAAGGCGGCCCGGCTATGCTATAAAGGTTATTGGTGGCAGGTGAAAATGAAGGCGTAAAGATGTGCGGACAAGTGAGTTATAAGACACTTCAGGATTTGGCATTATATATTTTGAAGAAACTTATGTCAATTTAATTCTGAAACCAGAAATTAGGAATTAGAAAATGGACCTAACATTCAAATGTCTACATTAAAACAAATCTTTACATAATGAATGCCAATATTTGATAGGTATCTCTTCCAAAGAGGCCATCTTATTTTCTTGTACCTGGCTCTGCAGTAAAAAAAGAACTAATTTAAAACTATGGCATTTTGCAAGGAATTGTGCCCTTATGAGAAATCTAAATGAAAGTAATTTAAGACGAAGGCATGAGAAAAAAGTTGTCAAAAATAAATATTGCGGCAGACTATTCCACAACCACCCTATGGATGTTGAATATTGTCGATATCGTAGCTCGAAGTTACAAATCTAACTTTTTCCGTAACCTTTCCACATTCATTGAACAGGACGAGTACTTATCCTTTCGGCATGAATATTAACATGCAGATAGGTCAGAATATATTTTTGCGCACATTCATAAGCGCACGAATGGTTGCATATCTTTTAATGACTCTCAACCCTATTATTTCCATCAGGACCATTTAAAGAAGACAAAAACAGTACAAGAAATCAGCCAATCTACTTTGAATAATGAATTGAGGTCAAGATATAGATCAGGTAAGAGGGGCAGAGTTGAATGGAAGACCGATTTGCGTTTCAGTAAAAAATAACTACTTTCATGATAGACATCATTAGTGGGTCCTAATGCAGAAGTTATTAATCGGGAAGATGTGTGACTGGATGGGATGCAGTCGTATTACTACTTGATTGCGATTGGTTTAATCCCGGGAAAGATTGATATGTTAGATCTCATCGCCGATATTCCTGGGATCGTAAATGTGACCTTCTGTCCGGGTACACACGAAACTCATGCCCTGATTATCTTTCTAAACTTACCTACGGGTGTACATAAAGTGCCCTTAAAATTTATCAGGCTTTTTTCCATCAAAAGGTTCCATGACATCAAGAGAACGACGATTAGTGCGGCCCAGAGTGAGTTCCGAATTGCGTGTTGTTAACCCAGGCGGATCATTTCATTGAGCGTGTATGGACTCCGTTAAATTTTAAGTCACCGCGATATAGTCGGGATGAAAGGATAATGCTTTATTAGCAGACGAGGGATCGGCCAGAATTCTTGCCGGTAGAAGCGAAGGATGGACCAAAGGCCCAGATAAGATGCGATATTTCTAAGGTACACGTCTCTGTGCCAGCGCGTCTTCGTCGTGTCGTACGTAGTCGGCGTCCTGAGATTGCAGGTGCAAGTGGTTCCCCTGGCGCCATCTTGCCGTTGACAAGGATACTAATTACAGTTAGTTGAAAAAAGTAAGAAAATTAATATTTAATTTAAAATACATTCATTAATACACAGAAAATTGTTTTGAAAATAAATTTCTAAAATCTTGATTAAAATTATTTATTTAGATTAAATTAACTTTTATTACTCTAACTTAACGGACATTTTCAAAATTAAAGATGACGTCATCTAACGGTTTTGGCCACCTGCTATTCCTTCGATTAACTACTCAGTTCAGTTGGTCATGTGTCGTCGTGTTGGCTGGAGGTGAGTGCATCCTTGTGGCATAATTCGCGCATTTTATGTTAAATGCTGGTTGCCTTATGTACCTGGTTGTGGTTGTGAAAAATGGTTATAAATTTTTCAGTCTGAAGTAATTATATAATTTCTAATGCGAAAGTAACCTGATAAACCAATTCCCTCGTAATTAAAGAAGTGCTGACTGATTTTTCGTGCGATTTCTAGTAACTTATCTGTTTGATGTTTGCTACGTAAACGTTTACAATGAAGCGGGAAATGATGCCATTTCGAATGGTTCCAAAATATAATTAATTCCGAGAAGACGGAGAGGTGCAACGACGATACCAGTCGTTGCAAGTTTTCTTCGCTATTAATATTGATTTCCTCCTTTAGAGCCAAGGGATAAATTTATTTTCCACTCCTAAATCACTTAAACTAAATATTTAAAGACAATTAGTTATCTGTAGTCGGACCACTTCGTTTACGTATCTTTTGCACGAAATTTTTTAATGTAGTTTTTTCTTCTCGGGAAGTTCCCGTCAAATCTGATTGCATTTTGCTTACACACTAGGAGTTCTCCGGTGCATTTCGCCCTATTTTACTCTTAGTTTCTCTCTGGCTCAGAACGAAGCTGAGAACTCTTTGTCGGGGGAAATTGCTTCATTAGTGACGACGAATTCGCGTTTCGAACACTCATTGTCTCACTTTATACGACTGCTCTTAGGTAAACGAAACATCACGTATTTTCACCCTCCGATGCTCAATGACTCGCTAGTATTTTAAGTAAAAACGTTACTGAAGAAAGTTTCATATTGCAAAAACCAACGGGGTTTAAATTCAATGTTGTAATTTTGCACATTCTTTTGAATGCAAATTATATTATAAAAATGGATAGTTTTTCACCCGCATCCTGGAGTGTTTGGAACCTTATCTAACTTCTCTTTGAATCTGTTTTAGTGATGCGATCGGTGTGTTTGGATAAGGATTTCTTGAAAAGAGAAGAATGTCACAGGGTGAGAGTGAAGTGTCAGGAATGGCAAAAGTGAAGAAATGAAATTGGGATTCCTAGAAAATGGGACTTCGGAGAATCCAGCCAATAGGAATAACTGTAAGTTGACACATTTGCGCATTATTTTATAATATTTTCTGTGAACTTGTTTTCCTTGCGTACATTGATCAGACGTCCACGTCGGATTGACCTGTGTTATGGAAGCCCAGATTAAAGCTTGCCTCTCTTCCTCTTGTCTTCTTCACTCTCCCCCTTTTTGCTTATTTCTCACGAAAATATTTCCTCCTCATAAGGATTCTATAAAAAAACGTTTTCTTCGACTTTTTTTACGCGGGAAAATCATAGATGCTGCAAATTTAAACATTGTCGTAGTTACCGGCGTCGAGGCAAGTGATATTCGGCAAACGAGACTTTTCTCGAGCCATTAAGATGTACTAGAGATGAGAGTACTACAAACCAGTGCTTCTACAAAAACCCTTGGCGCGTAAAAAAACTGCTATTCATCCAGATATATTTTATCGTTCGATATGCACTTTAAATTCCCTGTGGCGTCGAGTTGGGAGGTTATTCGAGTGCCTATTTAGCAATTAATTTTGAACCCTAATAGGATGGGAAGTTTCAAACGTTTGTGCCAATATCGACGAATCCCATTGTGGAGTAGGCTTACGTGTTAAAATTAAATTGCTTTAAAGGAAGACTTTTGGGTTTTTGGTACCAAAGATATCTCACGATCCAACTGCTGTGTACTGATCGTCGAACCACTAAGCGAGACACTGCAGGTTGGGGAGTTTAACACTTTTATAATAGGTTTTATGCCATTTCCGATTTCGCCTATCTTCGGTAATGCCAATAAATGTGGAGAGTTTGGGGTTGAAGATTTTCAGACCAAAGCGTTTCTTAATGCAAAAAATGCGGTGCATCAGTCGATGCTTTTTTTAATGTCAAAGACGAAGATTATCTTAATGAGATTTCTACGCATTTCGATAATAAGGATATCAATTGATGGCATGGCGATGCTTGTAATCTGAGTTGTCTAGCATCTTCGAGCAAATATCTATTTTATTACTATTATGATTTATTCCCGCTCGGCGTCTCTAATTTCAAATTTGCAATTTTATTTGGTGAAAAATTGTTCTTAGACAAAAAAATTATTGTTTTAATTTTTGAAATAGCATGGCACCACAATCAGTAAGATCATCCACAGTGATGCATAATTTGCAAACTCATACACCGACGCCGAGGCTTCAATTGTTAGAGCTAACGCTGTTATTTACCCGCCTCGTCATATTGCGCAAAAAGGCTTCTCATAAATGCACGTCCTTACTGGGTTGTCCACCTATCATTCATGTGTGTCTAGCCAGGAATGGTTGTGAGTGAGCGTAGAGCCTGTGTTAAATAGAGGCTACGCTTTCTTTTTGTTATACCTCGGCATTTGAGAGGGAACTACTCATATTTCTAAAAACCTTTCGCTAAGAATTTGCTTTTGGTTCTTCTCTCTTTGTTAAATGTCGGTCTGGTCAGGCTAATTTTTCCTAAAGACAAAGGTTATCACATTAAATCGCAGCTATGCAGCAAAAAAAATGTCTTTTTCATGAATACGTCGAGTGAATGCCATTTTCGTAAAGCAGCAATGAAAAAGGACAACGAGAGCACTTCCCCGGTGAATGATTGAAGCTACTCGACAACATTTGTTTTAATACTATCAAAGACCACTCTTATTACGCAACCATCCTTCCAGCGTTCTAACTCAGTCCCGGATATTTCAACTGCGATACGGCTACGTGGACGGGTAACGCCGTCGCCTTCCAACCAAGAGGTCGCCTGTTCGATTACTGCTGAATAGATATTTCTCAATTTTTGTGTGTTAATTTCGTGTCGAAGGGTTTGGATGAAGACGGGACTATTTTTCTCAATCTTGCCCAATTAAGTCGATGAGAAAAACAAAACTTTAACAGTTCACCTTATGAGAAGCAATTATTTCGGTGTCATCTTAAAAGAAATTTCGAGAAGTCGCAGGAATAGGAACAGGAATATTTGCTCGCCTACACGCTTAACTTGATTTTCCACCTGCATTGGCGTTCCAATATTGATGTTATTTTGAAGTGGCTTTACTCATAGTTTATATTATTCGCTTTATTCGTGATATTGTTTCCCTTGAAACTAAATATTTATGCTCGCAAATTGACACTTGTGCACAAAGAACTTTATTTTCGCTGACAGATTGCAGCTCGTTTAAGCACGCCCATAAATGAGATTTCCATATATTTTCTAAGATAAAGAGGGATAGCCAAAGCGTCGCAACCTTTTTCTATGAATTATATCACTTGAAATTGTTAAGGTTATCAGTTTTTGTTCTTGTATAAGGCTCTCTGTTAACATTTGCAACGTAGGTCCAGGCATACTCGACAATGAGATAAAAAGGGTATTAAGTGAGATGAAACTAAATAATGTCGTAAGGATGGATACCTTTCCTGCGGAGCTACTGAAGTGTTTTGAAAAATGAGGGAGGAAGAGGGAATATGGGCTGATTCGTAGGGTTCGTAGTTCTATGAGGAAGGATTCTGTCCTGGGGACTTTGTTAGATCAGTTTTAGTTCCTATTCCGAAAAAGGTTAAGGCTAAACCACGTGAGGACTAATGGAAAATAAGTTTGATATCCCACGCAGCTTAATTTGTTCTCAGCATCATAAATAAAATAAAAGTTAGTAGGGGGAAATGATTACTTAGGGGATGACCATTTTGGGTTTAGGAAAGGGAGAGGTACGCGTGCTGCCAATGCAGTGTTGAGATTATTAAAGTAGCAATAGATTGGAGGGAAAGGAGGCCAATCCGTACACTGTACATGTTTGACTGCTAATGTGCAAGTGTGGAACGGGGAGTCCGGATGGGCAGTGTTAGGAAGCACTCCTTCTTAAATCCTCCATAATTTCCTCTACCGCCTGTTTGTACTCCTTCCTTTGTTAAATAAAGCCCACATTTAATGCTTCTACGTTCCCTTTTCTAACCCGCTGCCTCTGTCTTATCCTTTTGAAATGGACGCTACATTTCATAACCATTACAATGTGGTCAGAGTCCGCATCCGCTCCCTGGAAGCTTTCCGAATATATCACACTGTTCCTAAACCTGTGTCAAACGAAAATATAATCTAGCTGATACCTCTCTGAGTCACCTGGCATATTTCATGTATACCTGCGTCTTTTTTGGTGTCTAAACCAAGTGTGGGTGATGACTAATCCCTGTCTCCTACAGAACCCGACTGCTTTCTCCCCTCGGTCATTCCTAGTGCCTAAACCGTAGTCTCCCACCTCATCACCATCTCTTCTTTCGCCTACCGTCGCATTCCAATCCCCTATCACTGACAAATGTTTCCCTGCAGGAGCACACGCGATTATGTCCTCTAATTGATCGTATATCCTACAACCTCTTCCTCTGTATGGTTGCTCGGTGGCATGAACACCTGAATAATAACAACGTTCGTCGTTCCGGCTTTTATCTCTACGTGTAATATTCTATCCGCTTCCTTTTCTAAGTTGACTACGCTTCTTCCTACCTCTTTATTTAATACTATGGCAACCCTTCGTTGGCTCTCATGTGGTCTTCTTCTCTTGCGTCTTCTGTCTTGCTGCTGCTGGTTTTCCCTTGCAAGGATTTCGTGGGATGACGACCGCGGAAGCCTTCTTTCCCCTCTGCCGGGCACGACAAACGGCCGATTGGGCCGAGCCCTGTAGTTGCAATGACTCAAAATCTCTATACTGACCATCATATTTATCTCGGGGATGATAATTGCGGTGGTTTCCTGTTGCATTCCTAATTAGTGTTTTTAACGTGACACCATTACTTGCTGGCCGCCCTACAGGGGTCAGACGCCATTTCAGCCGCCTCACTGAGGAAAAAACGCTTCGTGGACTACCCTTCGTCTGGCTCCTAACCTTCGACCTATCTGGCATGGATGACCGCACTAGGAGTATTAAATTATTACCCCCACCAGAAGATTTCTAGGGGTAATTGGAACGCACAAGCCCTTCCCAAACGTCAAGGGTTTAGTTCAGAGAGGGAGAAAAAACTTACTATGACAAATATTAAATATCACCAAGTAAATCTGGATAATCGAAAAACATTTTGCGAACACAATTTGATGAAAATACTTTCCGTGATGAAGATTCTCTTCATTTAAACTAAAAAGTTTTGATTTATATATATTGCCATATTCAATTTAATGATATATCCTTTGAAATGATAAAACTTATATTCAGATATGTTCTTTCAAATTAATTTCAATAGCAAAAACTTGATTTTAGACAAGGAAAAAAAGATAAAAAATAAAAGGAAGATTTTTCAAGACGGAAGAAAGAAAAGAATAATAAATGCTCTCGTGCAAATGCTTAAGATTTAGTATTGGGAACTAGAAAACCTTGTTTCGGGTGACGAGACGTGGATCTTTGAGTACGACCCGGAGTCGAAGAGACAAAGTGCGGAGTGGCACATCCCATCATCACCCCGTCAAAAGAAAGCTCGCATGAGCAAATCTCGGATCAAGGCGATGCTCATTGTCTTTTTTGACAAAAGGGGAGTCGTCCACTACGAATTTGTACCTGAACAACAAACTATAAATGCTGCATTTTACGTCCAAGTGCTCGACAGGCTTCGAAAACGAGTCGCCCGCGTCCGGCCAGGGATCAAAAACATATGGCGGCTACATCACGACAATGCGCCGTCTCACACCGCGCTTGTCGTGTCGGACTTCTTGGCCAAGCACGGCGTGGCGACGCTTCCGCACCCGCCCTACAGCCCGGACTTGGCACCACCGGACTTCTTTCTGTTCCCGAAGATAAAGAGGAGTTTGAAAGGAACGCGATACGGGACTTTGGACGCCGTCAAAGAGGCCGTGACGACGTGTCTTCGAGAGGTTCCCGATGATGCCTTCGCGGGAGCGTTCCAGGAATGGGAACGCCGCTGGAACAAGTGTATCGACTCACAAGGGTCCTACTTTGAGGAATATTAGCTTATGATATGTAAAAGTGCAATGAATTTTTTTCCCTGAGCTCAGTACACTTATTTTCCGGACGAACCCTGTATGCAAGGTTATTTTTACATTTATGTTGTGCAAAGCTCTTAATGATTGATTCTTTCTCTTCTGTCGCTTGGATTGGTGTCCCACACACTGTCATTCCTCCAATTCTTCGATGGACTGGAGTGTTTTGATCTATGGAATCAATCACATCAAGAGTATTTTGTTTGTGAAATATATTACTTACTGGCATCATCAAGTGTATTTTGTTTGTGAAATAACCCGCTCTTTTGCAGGTGCGAAGACATGGACCAACGAAGACGCCGAATGAAGAGAGAAAAAAGATAACGACACACTGCTAAGGAGAATGGACGCACTCATATGGACACTAGACATTTGGTTAGGGGAAGAATAGTGTTAGGATTAGATTTGAATCATTAGGGCCAAAATATAAAAATCAATTAAGGCTAGACATATTTCCGAGGTTACTTTTAATTTTATGTTTTTCGTGGCTCTTGATGATTAATTCCTTCCCTTCTGCCGCTTGGATTGGTTTACAACACACTGTCGTTCCTCCAATTCTGCGATGGGCTGGAGAGTTTCAACCTATGAAACCACTCACATCAGGTGCATTTTGTGTGTGAAATAACCCGCTCTTTAACAGGTTTGACGACACGGACCAACGAAGACGCCGAAAGAGGAGAGAAGAAAGAAAAGGACATTCTATTATGGAGAACGGACGCACTCATATGGAGGCTGGGCATAAGGCTAGGGGGAGAGTAGTGTTAGGATTAGATTTGGACTTTTAGGGTTAAAATATATAAATCGATTAATGCTAGGCGTATTTCCGCGGTTACTTTTAATTTTATGTTTTTCGTGGCTCTTGATGATTAATTCCTTCCCTTCTGTCGCTTGGATTTGTGTACGACACACTGTCGTTCCTCCATTTCTTCGATGGACTGGAGAGTTTCGATTTATGGAATCACTCACATCAAGTGTATTTTGTATGTGAAATAACCCGCTCTTTTACAGGTGCGAAGACATGGACCAATGAAGACGGCGAAAGAATGGAGAAGACAGAAAACGACACACTGCTAAGGAAAATGGACGCACTCATATGGAGACTGGACGTAAGGCTACAGGAAGAGTGGTGTTAGGATTAGATTTGGACCTTTAGGGTAAAAAAATATAAATCGATTAATGCTAGGCGTATTTCCGCGGTTACTTTTAGTTTTATGTTATGCGTGGCTCCTGATGATTGATTCTTTCTCTTCTATCGCTTGATTAGGTGTGTGGCACTCTGTCGTTCCTCCAATTCTCCGATGGACTGGTGTGTTTCGATCTATGGAACCACTCACATCAAGTGTATTTTGTGTATGAATTCACCCGCTCCTTTACAGGTGCGAAGACATGGACCAATGAGGTCGCCGAATGAAGAGAGAAGAAAGAAAAGGACAAACTGCTATGGAGGATTAATGCAATATTGAGGAGAGATTGATAGTTCAGAGATTTTAGTAACGCCCGGTATATATTGTCCAGTGAGGATTGCATTCCAATAATTAAAAACATGATCCTTTAAAATATATTTCATAGGAATAATGTTAGATACTTGTCAATCAGACATTTAATTTCACAGAGGATTTGATTCTTGTTCTTTTATCGCCTTTATTTTGTTTTTAGTATGGATCTTCAATTATATTTAATGTGTGATGTGCAAGAGCATTAACATCTATGTAGGTACACACGGCTAGTGTTTTTTTATAATATTTTTGATCTACTCTTTTTATTCGGAAGGAACCAAGACCGACGAAGCAAGAATTCAACAGATGGTTAAAGAATGAAGATTAGAGATACACTTTTCCAGAATGGACCACTGGAAAGACACCGTGGGGACTGATATAGACCCTTGGGATAAAGGCCACCAGTGCAGAATGATGTCGTCCACAGGAGACGGCAAATAACGCAAGAAGAAATATTCTACTTACTTCTATCGCCCTACAGTTAGTGAGTATTTTTACAAGGCTTTATTTTCCATTATTACCATTTCATACTACGTGCAGGATTCACTGGTTCAATATTAGTTATCTATATTTTTTTAAAGTCCTTCCCAAAGTATTTCTACAAATAATTACGTTCACGTCTTGCTATATCTGAGAAATGATCGTAGAATATATAATTTATTATGATAAGTTTAATTTTTAGGAATCGAACTTAACATGCTGTACATTATTTTATTTTATCTTATTCTGCATCTGAAAAATTTGAACATACTAGTCTGTATTCTTTTGATTCAAAATCACATTGTTTTGGTCCAATGATTTCTAAAGACTGGATTTAAAACACTCGTAGGATACACATTGTGTGCTTGGATGCGAGTAGTATTTAAAATAGTCTAAAAATTTCCAAGTCCCGCAAAATATCGGCCGTTGGGACCAATCTATTTTCCCAGAATCGACGAAAGAAACCGGCATCTGCGCCAACCTGAGCGATGTCCAAGGGTTTCCAAAAATGATTTTGACTCGATGTGGAGTATCGCATTGGCGAGTCCGTCCGGTCAGCAATTGGCGAGGAAGCGATTCAAGGTTGGCTCTCGGTCGTTTCGGTTATCGCCCTCCGTTACATATTAACTTTTTGAAATGGAGCATTATTAACCCGCAAAATGGAAAAATTAGTTCGGGGGTGATACACAACGGGTTCCCGAAGTTCCCCTTGCGATCGCGGGGACGGGGGTTGGGCTCTCCTCGGGGTCCATTCGGATCCTAGTTGGGTCCTCTCTGGGTGTATTGCTTCCCAAAGACCGTTTATTTAAGGAGTGCTATAAACGGTATGGGAGTGAACTTCAATTCTATCTTGACCTTGTCCGACATAGTGTGTGTACCGGTAAGTAGGGCTGACGCTGGCCCGAACCCCTTCTGAACCTCACATGTCAGTACAGCTTAAAGCAATTGCAAAGCCTCGACTGCCAAACACTTCTAATCCCGACTGTGTGGAAAATTCGGCTAGTGGACGAATCCCTATGCGATCTTGCGAACGAGCGGCTGACGAATATAGGATTGTATACCTAATTTTTCCGCATTCCCGTGCCCGCTCTGCGCTAGCGTAATGACTAGTGCAAGACGGATCCTGATATATGTTAAAATGGCAAACCCTGCTGCTAGAAAGCGATTTCCATGGCCAAATGCGAAACGGTGTTTAGATCCAAAAAATGCGTTGCATGCGACTATCCGTACTGCAAAGCGCGGATGAATGGCACCAGGGAGCCGGTTGAAAAAGAATTCTTTTGCGAAAAATGTCCGAGGTATTTCCCCGCGGCGCGGGGATTGACGATTCTAGAACGTCATTCGCATCCTGTATATCGTATTGAGAAGCGTCTCATATCTAGCCTTGTTCCGAAGGTTCTTCAAATTCAGGACGTAAAAAATATCGTTGGCAAAGAAAAATTCGCCAAGCGTTGGATTGTTCACTCATCAATAGGGAATGTTAGCTGGGTTTTGACCGTTGTGAGAAAGGTTAGTTTTATCTTACTGATGACCGGCCGTGACGAGAGTAATCCTGCTCAATACGAGAGGAACCGCAGGTTCGTTAATTTGGTTCACGTACTCGGTCGAGCGGCCGACGGTATGGCGCTACCATTTTGGGATTATTCCTGAACGCCTCGAGGGTAGAATCTCATCTAACCGATGAGCAACGATGATTTGAGGAGACCCGAGAGCCGGGAGGCTCGAGACACTTTATTCTTGTTAATCGGTGCCCGTCGCTTATGGGGGCGTCGGCATCCGAACCCGCTTGCCGAATGGGGAAACTTGGGCTACCGGGGGTAATCCAGCCTCGACGGGACGCAACCCACTAGCGGTCTAACTTGGGTGACGAATACAGGATGGCGTCGGGTCTCGGAGTCGTCTATAGACGACCTTGATACCGAGCGGGGTTTTGTACTCGGCAGAGCAACTGCCACGCTGCCATTTCTTGAAACACAGATTTAGCTTGGGGGATTCGTCCTTCAATAAGAGCAAGACCCCCATTGAACCTTGGATCTCGAGTTTTAATTTTATTCCACAATCACCTGCATTCACAGGATGAAAAACAACTGTGTGAAAATTTTAGCGCCCAACACTCGTATTTGTGTTTCTAAAACATAAAAGCAAAAAAAAATTATTCGCACATCATGGAAATAGTGTGATTCCGTAGACTTGGAAAAATTATTGCAACTTCACCCGCAGGAACGGGGTCACCAGCACGTACAATATTTCCCCCCCAAGTGCAGGGATGAGAAATTCCGTGTTTCAATTTCCGACTTTATTTTTTTCCAAGGGTTTTTTAAAAGCTTTTAATGCATCACATGAAATTTTGTTCGCCTTTGCAATCAGTTGGGTTTGGGCAAATTTTCATATTTCGGCGTATTTTTTGGGAACATTCATTAATTTCCAGCAGTGCCGGGCTGAGAATATGCGCATGTCAATTTCGGTCATTATTTCTTCCTCAATAGGGGTTTTAAAAGCTTTTAATGCATCAAATGAAAATTTGGTCGCTTCTCTTCCCTTGCATTCAGTCGTTGTTTGGCAAATTTTCATATTTATGTGTATTTTTGGAAACATTCTTTTTTTCCCCGCAGTGCCGGGCCGAGAATATGCGCGTGTCAATTTCGGTCATTATTTTTTCCTAAACGGGGTTTTTAAAAGCTTTCAATGCTTCAAATGAAAATTTGGCCGCCTCTTTACCCCTGCATTCAGTCGTTTTTGGGAAAATTTTCACATTTATATGTATCTTTTTTGGAAACAATTTTTTCCTTCCGCAGTGCCGGGATGAGAAATTGCGTGTTTAAATATCAGACTTTTTTTTCTTCCAAGGATTTTTTAAAAGCTTTAGTGCATCAAATGAAAATTTGCTTACCTGTTTATCTTTGCAATTAGTCGGTGTTAGAAAAATTTTCATATTAATGTCAATTATTTGGAAACATTCTTTTTTCTCTGCAGTACCGGGCTGAGAATATGCGCGTGTCAATTTCGATCATTATTTTATCCTCAACGGGGTTTTTAAAGGCTATAAATTCATAGAATGAAAATTTGCTTACCTGTCTACCTCTGTCATCAGTCGGTAATGGGAAAATTCTCATATTTATATGTGTTTTTTTGGAAACAATTTTTTCCTGCCATAGTGCCGGGATGAGAAATTACGTGTTTCAACTTCCGACTTTATTTTTTCTTTCAAGGATTTTTTAAAAGCTTTTAATGCAACAATGAAATTTTGGTCGCCTCTCTACCTTTGATATCAGTCGGGTATGGGGAAATTTTCATTTAAATGTGTATTTTTTGGAAAAATTCATTTTTTTCCCGCAGTGCCTGGCTGAGAATATACGCGTTTCAATTTCCGTCTTAAATTTACCCTTCACGGGTTTTTTAAAAGCTTTGAAATCATTATGTGAAAATATGTTCGCCCTTCTACCTTTGCAATCGGTCTGTGTTGGGAAAATTTTCAAATTTGTATGCGTTATTTGGAAAAAAATTTTGACTTCGCAGTGCCGGGATGACTTTTTGGCGAAACTTGCGAGATATTCTTCTGGCGTGTTTTACATGGAAACCTTGGTCTAATCGATGATTTCCGCCGTTACTTAATTACAAAACGTGATATTGGACCTGAAAACATGGGAAATAGTGCTTGCAATATAAATTTCTTTAGACGCACCTTTACAGCCTTTGGAGCATCAAATCCCGGCTGGTATGGTAACACATGTTTAATGGCATAAATATGTTACTCTCTTTTTCAAAGATATTGGGTTTAAATTAAGTATGATACCGCTCCATTAATTTTAATCTGAATAATTATACATGAGAAATGCTACGTATAAGTGGGGACGTCACATGTTTATATTAATAATACTTGGTCGATACCTTTCCATCTAAAAATGTCCCCAATATTACTTGTGATCCTTGGTAGAGGGATCGGTCGTTTTAAGCGCTGTATCTTGTTTCTACATGCGGTGAGAACGCAATTACAACGCTTTGCATTTCGGTGATCAAAATTACGTACAAACCGAATTGAAAAATTAAAATTTTTATCCTTGGAAGAAAAACGATGAAACTTCGCATCGTGAACGTCAGTACGAAGAAATAAATTCCCACGGCCAAAAAATTTTCATGAATGAAATGGTTGTCCAACGGGAAGTAATTGTAATGGTTTTTTGAGAACCGGCTAATCCGGACAGATTACCATCTGCCCCCGGTGACAACCACGGTCGATAATATGAACGGAATATATTTTTTAATATGGAAGACGTTTCCATGAGGATAACCCTATCTGGGAATAGTAACTTCATTTTTCCTTCCGAAAGTTAAACGTTAATTAAACGAAGCCCCTTGGCATATTAAACATAAGGCAAATGTATGATTTACTAATAAAATTTCTTCCAAGGTTTGTTGGGCGTTTCGCCGTGGTAGCCAATGCTCGTTGTCAGTATAGTTACCGATATAAAACCATATTTTTGTCAAAATAACCTTCGCTGATATTGTCGTCTATTTTTCGGGTTACAACGTTTTCGGCTGACGCCATATTTCCGATTCTCGCCCTAGTTCACATTGAAAAAAACAACAAATGTAAAAGGAATTATTCATAATGTGTCCAAGCCTTGTTTTCATTTCTTTGCCCCAACCAATGCGCGTAACTACCATCATTTCCGATTTTCGCAACTGCATTCCCCATTCTTGCAATTTTGCAGTTTCAACTGTTTTTCGGCGGACGTACCACCGCCTTTATTGTTAATGAAGCTGAACGCTTTAAATGAAGGCAATGAAGGGAAGGTACGAGTAAATAGTACGACCAAATCCGCAAGTGAAGCAAATTAAATGCGAAAAAAAATCCTGAAAGAGATTAAATTATTTGAAAAACTTGTCTGAATGTCGATTAATAATGGTTAAGTAAGTATTAAGGGTTGACGGCGGCAGATATGCAATGACATTATAATCTTTGGAAAATGGTCGAAAATTTTCTAAATCCCGAGAAATATCGGCGTTTTGGACCAGTCTTTTTTTTCAGAATCGCCAATAAAACAGGCGTCTGCGCCATTCTGAGCCATATCAAAGGGGATCCCAAAATGATTTTACTTATATGTGGAGTATCGCATTTGGGAGACCGTCCGGTCAGCACTATGGGAGGAAGCGATTCGGGGTTGGCTCTCCGTCGTTTCGAATCTTGCCCGTCGTTACCTCGTTCCTTTTTGGAAATTGAACATATTTAACCCGGAAAATAGAAATTTGTTTCGGGGGGCCATGCATAGCGGGTTATCGGGAGACGTCTTGTGATTGACGGGACGAGGGACGGTCTCTCCTCGGGGTCCTTTTGGATCTTGAGTTGGTTCTCTCGCCGGTTGGCAGGTTTTACATCCGGTTTGTAATGCTTTGTAGACGGCCGTTTATTTAGGGTGTTCGATAAACGGTATGGGAGTGTACTCCAACTCTATGCTAACACTGTCCATAATGTGTGTACCGGGAAGTAGGGCTGACGCTGGCCCGAACCCAATTTCAAGCCTCACATGTCAGTTGAGCTACTTGTAAATTCAAAGCCACGGATGCCTCACAGTTTTAGTCCCGACTGTGTGGAAAATTCGGTTTTTGACGATACCTTATTGGACCGTGTTACCGAGCGGCTTACAAATACTGGGCACCTACCCTTTCAGAAGCCATTCCCGTTGCTGCTATGCGCAAGCGTAATGACTAGTGCAATAGGAATCATGGGATACTACCTTGATCAAAAATTTCCCGGAATTAATTCAGAAAATTAAATATACAAGTTTATTCATCTAAATCTATATTGTCCCCTTCAAAGTAATCCCCATCGACTGCAACACACTTATGCCAGCGCTTGATCCAATCCTCGAAACATTTTTTATATTCGGTTTTCGGTATGTCCATCAGTGCTTCCTGCGATTTTTCCATTACTTCCTCTCGGCTGCTAAAACGCGTTCCCCGTAATGGTTTTTTAACTCGATTGAACAGAAAGAAGTCACAGGGAGCCAAATCAGGTGAATTCGGTGGCTGTTGGATGGTATTTGTTGCATTTTTCGTCGAAAAATTACGAATAATGATAGCACTGTGCGACGGTGCGTCATCATGGTGCAAAATCCACGAGTTTTCTGCCCACATTTCTGGTCTCTTTCGGCGAATTGCTTCACGCAAACGTCTCATAACGCCCAAATAATACTCTTTGTTTACTGTCTGGCCTTCTGGCAAAAATTCATGATGCACTACACCGTTGTAATCCATGAAAACCGTCAGCATTGCCTTCTTTTTTGACTGAAAACGACGTGGTTTTTTTGGTCTCGGCTCATTTGGTGAACGCCATTCACTTGCCTGATGTCTGGATTGCGTGTCGTACTCATAAACCCACGTCTCGTCTCCAGTAATGATCCTTTTGATGAATGTGGGATCGGATTCAGCCTCGCAAATCATGTCTTTTGCGACGTCAACACGGTCTCTTTTTTGCATGAAATTGAGGTCTTTCGGCACCAACTTTGCTGCTACACGACGGAAACCCAAATCATTAACCACAATGTCTTGGGCGGATCCATAGGCAATGTTCAAGTCCTCCGCTATTTCTCTGATGGTTAATTTGCGGTTATTGACCAACATTTCTTTTACTTTATCAATTTTTTCACCGACTTTCGATGTCGATGGTCTGCCACTGCGTTCATCATCTTCGATTGACCACTTCTGAACCGCTCGTGCCACTGGTAAACGACCGTTTTTTTTAGAGAATCGTTGCCGAAACACTTTTCCAACATTTCCAACGTCCGTGCGCCACTAAATCCGTTTTTTACGCAAAATTTAATACAAGTTCGTTGTTGCAAATTTAAATCCATTTCTGCAATTGTAAAAAATCGCCAACACACACAGAGATAGATGTACTCTTGGCTACGTAACTTTTGCAAATGTCAAGTTATGACACTAAGATTTAAAGGGAATATCAACAACAGATGTACCAATTTAACAAAAAAAACAGAACTCAAATTGGAACGATGGGAGCGCCACACGGTGGTTATTCCGGGAACTTTTTGATCAAGGTAGTATGTACAAATACTTCACTCTGGTACGAAACAACGCATCCGATGCTCGAAATGCGTTACAAAGTGTAGATCGTACCAATCTATTGCATGCCACTTTCCGCACTGCAAGAACAAATGAGTGGCGCGAGGGGGCTTACTGCTTGGGACAGCTTTCTTTCCAAGAGAATGGATGAAAAACAAGATCACCCTCCTTCCGAAGAACCGGTTTGACACGATAAAAGCAGAGAGTTAGCGATCGATAACAATTTCATCGCTCGTCGCGAGATTTTACCCCACCCTCATAGACGAAAGGTTGGGTAGGACGGCGACTGCCTTCGTGAGGCAAAAAGGATTTGCATCGGCAAATCGCTGTTTTACAAACCCATTCCTCTTACCCGAGGTAACGAAACACGTCAAGGTCGAGGGCGAATCCACAATAGTTTGTTGGACGTCTCCAAGGCGTTCGACTCAGTGCCGCACTCTGCGACCCTAAGAGCATTAGCATCTAACTGAATTCACCCGCACGTGCGGCGACTCGTCGCAGAAATGTACACAGGGTCTTCTACCAAGACCGGGGGCTTCGGTATAGGTATCCAGCTCGACATCCGCAGGGGTATCATGCAGGGAGACCTCGTATCGCCGCTTTCGTTTCAATGTATTATTAGACCGTCTGCTCGATAGGTTGGAGAAATCATGCCTGGTAGCATTGTTCCATCTGAGAAACTCCCCGTACTAGCTTTTGCCGACGACCTGACCCTAATAGGTCAAGATCTACATGAAACTAACTCCTAATCAATGCCACGATTAAGTATCTGGATGCTCTAGGCATGAGGCGCAACGCAAGAAAATGTTCCTGTTTTTGAATCCGTAAGGTCAGGAAAACCTATACATTTTAGGACCCCTTTTAATGATTTGGGACTCATTCATCCCTGTGATTGATGCGGAAAAGTCGGTCACATACTTGGGAATGCCGGGAAGTCCATGATACGGAATGGAGTACCGGACCACTGCAAAATGTCTGGAAAGCAGTGTTGAAAGAGCAGTGAGCCTCTCATTAAAACCCAGCTAGTAACTACATCTGATATGCTTCTACACTATTCACAAGATCCTCTATAGACAGAGTGTGGAAGAACACCCGGTTAAAGTTGATATTGCGAATAATCGGCGAGGGAAGGGGGAGCTCCTGGGGATAATTCCATGCCTGGCAAATAATGTCAAGGAATATAAAATCATGTGTAAACGAACGATATTTCTGTTGAAAGGTTGACGTGGTTTGTTAGAGATGTAACGATTTTTTCCATTTTACCGGGAAAAAATCCGCAAGTGAAACAAAAGAAATGCGCAAAAAATTTGCATGAATCGAATAAATTAATTGCAAAAAAATGCCTAAGTGCCGATTAATAATAATTAAGTAAGAAGCGGGGGTGAATGGCGAAGGATATGCAAAGAAAACGTAATCTTTTCAAAATAGTCTAAAAATTTCCAAGTCCCGCAAAATATCGGCCGTTGGGACCAATTTTTTTTCCCAGAATCGACGAAAAAACCCGGCATCTGTGCCAACCTGAGCGATGTCCAAGGGTTTCCAAAAATGATTTTGACTCGATGTGGAGTATCGCATTGGCGAGTCCGTCCGGTCAGCATTTGGCGAGGAAGCGATTCAAGGTTGGCTCTCGGTCGTTTCGGTTATCGCCCTCCGTTACATATTCCCTTTATGGAAATGGAGCATATTTAACCCGCAAAATGGAAAAATTAATTCTGGGGTGATACACAACGGGTTCCCGAAGTTCCCCTTGCGATCGCAGGGACGGGGGTTGGTCTCTCCTCGGGGTCCATTCGGATCCTGAGTTGGGTCCTCTCTGGGTGTATTGCTCCACAAAGACCGTTTATTTAAGGAGTGCTATAAACGGTATGGGAGTGAACTTCAATTCTATCTTGACCTTGTCCGACAAAGTGTGTGTACCGGTAAGTAGGGCTGACGCTGGCCCGAACCCCTTTTGAACCTCACATGTAAGTACAGCTTAAAGCAATTGCAAAGCCTCGACTGCCATACACTTCTAATCCCGACTGTGTGGAAAATTCGGCTAGTGGACGAATCCCTATGCGATCTTGCGAACGAGCGGCTGACGAATATAGGATTGTATACCTAATTTTTCCGCATTCCCGTGCCCGCTCTGCGCTAGCGTAATGACTAGTGCAAGACGGATCCCGATATATGTTAAAATGGCGAACCCTGCTGCGAGAAAGGGATTTCCATGTCCAAATGCGAAACGGAGTTTAGATCCTACCAATGCGTATCATGCCACTATCCGCAATGCAAAGCACAGATGAATGGAACCAGGGAGCCAGTTGAAAAAGAATTCTTTTGTGAAGGATGTCCAAGGTGTTCCCCGCAGCGCGGGGATTGACGACTATAGAACGTCATTCGCATCCTGCATATCGTATTGAGAAGCGTCTCCAATCTAGCCTAGTTCCGAAGGTTCTTCAAATTCAGGACGAAAGGAATATCGTTGGCCAAGCAAAATTCGCCAAGCGTTGGATTGTTCACTTATCAATTGGGAATGTTAGGTGAGTTTAGACCGTTGAGAGAAAGGTTAGTTTTATCTTACTGATGACCAGCAGTGGCGATAGTAATCCTGCTCAGTACGAGAGGAACCGCAGGTTCGTACATTTGGTTCCCGTACTCGGTCGAGCGGGCGACGGTATGGCGCTACCATTTTGGGATTATTCCTGAACGCATCGAGGGTAGAATCTCATCTAGCCGATGAGCAACGATGATTTGAGGAGACCCGAGAGCCGGGAGGCTCGAGACACTTTATTCTTGTTAATCGGCGCCCTTCGCGTATGGGGGCGTCGGCATCCGAACCCGCATTTCAAATGGGGAAACTTGGGCTCCCGGGGGTAATCCAGCCTCGACGGGACGCAACCACTAGCGGTCGAACTTGGGTGACACAATCAGGACGGCGTCGGGTCTCGGAGTCGTCTATAGTCGACCTTGATACCGAGCGGGGTTTTGTACTCGGCAGAGCAACTGTCACGCTGGCTTTTCTTAAAACTCAGCCTTAGCTTGGAGAATTCGTGCTGCAATAAGAGCTAGACCCCCATTGAACCTTGGAACTGGAGTTTTAATTTTTTTCCACAATCACCTGCATTCACAGGATGAAAAACAACTGTGTGAAAATTTTAGCGCCCAACACCCGTATTTGTGTTTCTAAAACAAAAAAGCAAAAAAAAATTATTCGCACATCATGGATATAGTGTGATTCCGAAGACTTGGAAAAATTATTGTAACTTCACCCGCAGGAACGGGGTCACCAGCACGTACAATATTTCCCCCCAAAGTGCAGGGGTGAGAAATTCCGTGTTTCAATTTCCGACTACATTTTTTTCCAAGGGTTTTTTAAAAGCTTTTAATGCATCACATGAAATTTTGGTCGCCTCTCTACCTTTGCAATCAGTTGGGTTTGGGCAAATTTTCATATTTAAGCGTATTTTTTGGGAACATTCATTATTTTCCCGCAGTGCCGGGCTGAGAATATGCGCGTGTCGATTTCGGTCATTATTTCTTCCTCAATAGGGGTTTTAAAAGCTTTTAATGCATCAAATGAAAATTTGGTCGCTTCTCTTCCCTTGCATTCAGTCGTTGTTTGGCAAATTTTCATATTTATGTGTATTTTTGGAAACATTCTTTTTTTCCCCGCAGTGCCGGGCCGAGAATATGCGCGTGTCAATTTCGGTCATTATTTTTTCCTAAACGGGGTTTTTAAAAGCTTTCAATGTTTCAAATGAAAATTTGGCCGCCTCTTTACCCCTGCATTCAGTCGTTTTTGGGAAAATTTTCACATTTATATGTATCTTTTTTGGAAACAATTTTTTCCTTCCGCAGTGCCGGGATGAGAAATTGCGTGTTTAAATATCAGACTTTTTTTTCTTCCAAGGATTTTTTAAAAGCTTTAGTGCATCAAATGAAAATTTGCTTACCTGTTTATCTTTGCAATTAGTCGGTGTTAGAAAAATTTTCATATTAATGTCAATTATTTGGAAACATTCATTTTTCTCTGCAGTACCGGGCTGAGAATATGCGCGTGTCAATTTCGATCATTATTTTATCCTCAACGGGGTTTTTAAAGGCTATAAATTCTTAGAATGAAAATTTGCTTACCTGTCTACCTCTGTAATCAGTCGGTAATGGGAAAATTCTCATATTTATATGTGTTTTTTTGGAAACAATATTTTCCTGCCATAGTGCCGGGATGAGAAATTACGTGTTTCAATTTCCGACTTTATTTTTTCTTTCAAGGATTTTTTAAAAGCTTTTAATGCAACAATGAAATTTTGGTCGCCTCTCTACCTTTGATATCAGTCGGGTATGGGGAAATTTTCATTTAAATGTGTATTTTTTGGAAAAATTCATTTTTTTCCCGCAGTGCCGGGCTGAGAATATACGCGTTTCAATTTCCGTCTTAATTTATCCTTCATGGGTTTTTTAAAAGCTTTGAAATCATTAAATGAAAATATGTTCGCCTTTCTACCTTTGCAATCGGTCTGTGTTGGGAAAATTTTCAAATTTATATGAGTAATTTGGAAAAAAAAATTTTTACCCCGCAGTGCCGGGATGACTTTTTCGCCAAACTTGCGAGGTATTCTTCTGGCGTGTTTTACATGGAAACCTAGGTCTAATCGATGATTTTTGCCGTTACTTAATTACAACACGTGATATTGGACCTGAAAACATGGGAAATAGTGCTTGCAATATAAATTTCTTTAGACGCACCTTTACAGCCTTTGGAGCATCAAATCCCGGCTGGTATGGTAACACATGTTTAATGGCATAAATATGTTACTCTCTTTTTCAAAGATATTGGGTTTAAATTAAGTATGATACCGCTCCATTAATTTTAATCTGAATAATTATACATGAGAAATGCTACGTATAAGTGGGGACGTCACATGTTTATATTAATAATACTTGGTCGATACCTTTCCATCTAAAAATGTCCCCAATATTACTTGTGATCCTTGGTAGAGGGATCGGTCGTTTTAAGCGCTGTTTTCTTGTTTCTACATGCGGTGAGAACGCAATTACAACGCTTTGCATTTCGGTGATCAAAATTACGTACAAACCGAATTGAAAAATTAAAATTTTTATCCTTGGAAGAAAAACGATGAAACTTCGCATCGTGAACGTCAGTACGAAGAAATAAATTCCCACGGCTAAAAAATTTTCATGAATGAAATGGTTGTCCAACGGGAAGTAATTGTAATGGTTTTTTGAGAACCGGCTAATCCGGACAAATTACCATCTGCCCCCGGTGACAACCACGGTCGATAATATGAACGGAATATATTTTTTAATATGGAAGACGTTTCCATGAGGATAACCCTATCTGGGAATAGTAACTTCATTTTTCCTTCCGAAAGTTAAACGTTAATTAAACGAAGCCCCTTGGCATATTAAACATAAGGCAAATGTATGATTTACTAATAAAATTTCTTCCAAGGTTTGTTGGGCGTTTCGCCGTGGTAGCCAATGCTCGTTGTCAGTATAGTTACCGATATAAAACCATATTTTTGTCAAAATAACCTTCGCTGATATTGTCGTCTATTTTTCGGGTTACAACGTTTTCGGCTGACGCCATATTTCCGATTCTCGCCCTAGTTCACATTGAAAAAAACAACAAATGTAAAAGGAATTATTCATAATGTGTCCAAGCCTTGTTTTCATTTCTTTGCCCCAACCAATGCGCGTAACTACCATCATTTCCGATTTTCGCAACTGCATTCCCCATTCTTGCAATTTTGCAGTTTCAACTGTTTTTCGGCGGACGTACCACCGCCTTTATTGTTAATGAAGCTGAACGCTTTAAATGAAGGCAATGAAGGGAAGGTACGAGTAAATAGTACGACCAAATCCGCAAGTGAAGCAAATTAAATGCGAAAAAAAATCCTGAAAGAGATTAAATTATTTGAAAAACTTGTCTGAATGTCGATTAATAATGGTTAAGTAAGTATTAAGGGTTGACGGCGGCAGATATGCAATGACATTATAATCTTTGGAAAATGGTCGAAAATTTTCTAAATCCCGAGAAATATCGGCGTTTTGGACCAGTCTTTTTTTTCAGAATCGCCAATAAAACAGGCGTCTGCGCCATTCTGAGCCATATCAAAGGGGATCCCAAAATGATTTTACTTATATGTGGAGTATCGCATTTGGGAGACCGTCCGGTCAGCACTATGGGAGGAAGCGATTCGGGGTTGGCTCTCCGTCGTTTCGAATCTTGCCCGTCGTTACCTCGTTCCTTTTTGGATATTGAACATATTTAACCCGGAAAATAGAAATTTGTTTCGGGGGGCCATGCATAGCGGGTTATCGGGAGACGTCTTGTGATTGACGGGACGAGGGACGGTCTCTCCTCGGGGTCCTTTTGGATCTTGAGTTGGTTCTCTCGCCGGTTGGCAGGTTTTACATCCGGTTTGTAATGCTTTGTAGACGGCCGTTTATTTAGGGTGTTCGATAAACGGTATGGGAGTGTACTCCAACTCTATGCTAACACTGTCCATAATGTGTGTACCGGGAAGTAGGGCTGACGCTGGCCCGAACCCAATTTCAAGCCTCACATGTCAGTTGAGCTACTTGTAAATTCAAAGCCACGGATGCCTCACAGTTTTAGTCCCGACTGTGTGGAAAATTCGGTTTTTGACGATACCTTATTGGACCGGGTTACCGAGCGGCTTACCAGTACTGGGCACCTACCCTTTCAGAAACCATTCCCGTGGCCGCTATGCGCAAGCGTAATGACTAGTGCAATAGAAATCATGGGATATGTACAAATACTTCACTCTGGTACGAAACAACGCATCCGATGCTCGAAATGCGTTACAAAGTGTAGATCGTACCAATCTATTGCATGCCACTTTCCGCACTGCAAGAACAAATGAGTGGCGCGAGGGGGCTTACTGCTTGGGACAGCTTTCTTTCCAAGAGAATGGATGAAAAACAAGATCACCCTCCTTCCGAAGAACCGGTTTGACACGATAAAAGCAGAGAGTTAGCGATCGATAACAATTTCATCGCTCGTCGCGAGATTTTACCCCACCCTCATAGACGAAAGGTTGGGTAGGACGGCGACTGCCTTCGTGAGGCAAAAAGGATTTGCATCGGCAAATCGCTGTTTTACAAACCCATTCCTCTTACCCGAGGTAACGAAACACGTCAAGGTCGAGGGCGAATCCACAATAGCTTTGTTGGACGTCTCCAAGGCGTTCGACTCAGTGCCGCACTCTGCGACCCTAAGAGCATTAGCATCTAACTGAATTCACCCGCACGTGCGGCGACTCGTCGCAGAAATGTACACAGGGTCTTCTAACAAGACCGGGGGCTTCGGTATAGGTATCCAGCTCGACATCCGCAGGGGTATCATGCAGGGAGACCTCGTATCGCCGCTTTCGTTTCAATGTATTATTAGACCGTCTGCTCGATAGGTTGGAGAAATCATGCCTGGTAGCATTGTTCCATCTGAGAAACTCCCCGTACTAGCTTTTGCCGACGACCTGACCCTAATAGGTCAAGATCTACATGAAACTAACTCCTAATCAATGCCACGATTAAGTATCTGGATGCTCTAGGCATGAGGCGCAACGCAAGAAAATGTTCCTGTTTTTGAATCCGTAAGGTCAGGAAAACCTATACATTTTAGGACCCCTTTTAATATTTGGGACTCATTCATCCCTGTGATTGATGCGGAAAAGTCGGTCACATACTTGGGAATGCCGGGAAGTCCATGATACGGAATGGAGTACCGGACCACTGCAAAATGTCTGGAAAGCAGTGTTGAAAGAGCAGTGAGCCTCTCATTAAAACCCAGTTAGAAACTACATCTGATATGCTTCTACACTATTTACAAGATCCTCTATAGACAGAGTGTGGAAGAACACCCGGTTAAAGTTGATATTGCGAATAATCGGCGAGGGAAGGGGGAGCTCCTGGGGATAATTCCATGCCTGGCAAATAATGTCAAGGAATATAAAATCATGTGTAAACGAACGATATTTCTGTTGAAAGGTTGACGTGGTGTGTTAGAGATGTAACGATTTTTTCCATTTTACCGGGAAAAAATCCGCAAGTGAAACAAAAGAAATGCGCAAAAAATTTGCATGAATCGAATAAATTAATTGCAAAAAAATGCCTAAGTGCCGATTAATAATAATTAAGTAAGAAGCGGGGGTGAATGGCGAAGGATATGCAAAGAAAACGTAATCTTTTCAAAATAGTCTAAAAATTTCCAAGTCCCGCAAAATATCGGCCGTTGGGACCAATTTTTTTTCCCAGAATCGACGAAAAAACCCGGCATCTGTGCCAACCTGAGCGATGTCCAAGGGTTTCCAAAAATGATTTTGACTCGATGTGGAGTATCGCATTGGCGAGTCCGTCCGGTCAGCATTTGGCGAGGAAGCGATTCAAGGTTGGCTCTCGGTCGTTTCGGTTATCGCCCTCCGTTACATATTCCCTTTATGGAAATGGAGCATATTTAACCCGCAAAATGGAAAAATTAATTCTGGGGTGATACACAACGGGTTCCCGAAGTTCCCCTTGCGATCGCAGGGACGGGGGTTGGTCTCTCCTCGGGGTCCATTCGGATCCTGAGTTGGGTCCTCTCTGGGTGTATTGCTCCACAAAGACCGTTTATTTAAGGAGTGCTATAAACGGTATGGGAGTGAACTTCAATTCTATCTTGACCTTGTCCGACAAAGTGTGTGTACCGGTAAGTAGGGCTGACGCTGGCCCGAACCCCTTTTGAACCTCACATGTAAGTACAGCTTAAAGCAATTGCAAAGCCTCGACTGCCATACACTTCTAATCCCGACTGTGTGGAAAATTCGGCTAGTGAACGAATCCCTATGCGATCTTGCGAACGAGCGGCTGACGAATATAGGATTGTATACCTAATTTTTCCGCATTCCCGTGCCCGCTCTGCGCTAGCGTAATGACTAGTGCAAGACGGATCCCGATATGTGTTAAAATGGCGAACCCTGCTGCGAGAAAGGGATTTCCATGTCCAAATGCGAAACGGAGTTTAGATCCTACCAATGCGTATCATGCCACTATCCGCAATGCAAAGCACAGATGAATGGAACCAGGGAGCCAGTTGAAAAAGAATTCTTTTGTGAAGGATGTCCAAGGTGTTCCCCGCAGCGCGGGGATTGACGACTATAGAACGTCATTCGCATCCTGCATATCGTATTGAGAAGCGTCTCCAATCTAGCCTAGTTCCGAAGGTTCTTCAAATTCAGGACGAAAGGAATATCGTTGGCCAAGCAAAATTCGCCAAGCGTTGGATTGTTCACTTATCAATTGGGAATGTTAGGTGGGTTTAGACCGTTGAGAGAAAGGTTAGTTTTATCTTACTGATGACCAGCAGTGGCGATAGTAATCCTGCTCAGTACGAGAGGAACCGCAGGTTCGTACATTTGGTTCCCGTACTCGGTCGAGCGGGCGACGGTATGGCGCTACCATTTTGGGATTATTCCTGAACGCATCGAGGGTAGAATCTCATCTAGCCGATGAGCAACGATGATTTGAGGAGACCCGAGAGCCGGGAGGCTCGAGACACTTTATTCTTGTTAATCGGCGCCCTTCGCGTATGGGGGCGTCGGCATCCGAACCCGCATTTCAAATGGGGAAACTTGGGCTCCCGGGGGTAATCCAGCCTCGACGGGACGCAACCACTAGCGGTCGAACTTGGGTGACACAATCAGGACGGCGTCGGGTCTCGGAGTCGTCTATAGTCGACCTTGATACCGAGCGGGGTTTTGTACTCGGCAGAGCAACTGTCACGCTGGCTTTTCTTAAAACTCAGCCTTAGCTTGGAGAATTCGTGCTGCAATAAGAGCTAGACCCCCATTGAACCTTGGAACTGGAGTTTTAATTTTTTTCCACAATCACCTGCATTCACAGGATGAAAAACAACTGTGTGAAAATTTTAGCGCCCAACACCCGTATTTGTGTTTCTAAAACAAAAAAGCAAAAAAAAATTATTCGCACATCATGGATATAGTGTGATTCCGAAGACTTGGAAAAATTATTGTAACTTCACCCGCAGGAACGGGGTCACCAGCACGTACAATATTTCCCCCCCAAGTGCAGGGGTGAGAAATTCCGTGTTTCAATTTCCGACTATATTTTTTTCCAAGGGTTTTTTAAAAGCTTTTAATGCATCACATGAAATTTTGGTCGCCTCTCTACCTTTGCAATCAGTTGGGTTTGGGCAAATTTTCATATTTAAGCGTATTTTTTGGGAACATTCATAATTTTCCCGCAGTGCCGGGCTGAGAATATGCGCGTGTCGATTTCGGTCATTATTTCTTCCTCAATAGGGGTTTTAAAAGCTTTTAATGCATCAAATGAAAATTTGGTCGCTTCTCTTCCCTTGCATTCAGTCGTTGTTTGGCAAATTTTCATATTTATGTGTATTTTTGGAAACATTCTTTTTTTCCCCGCAGTGCCGGGCCGAGAATATGCGCGTGTCAATTTCGGTCATTATTTTTTCCTAAACGGGGTTTTTAAAAGCTTTCAATGTTTCAAATGAAAATTTGGCCGCCTCTTTACCCCTGCATTCAGTCGTTTTTGGGAAAATTTTCACATTTATATGTATCTTTTTTGGAAACAATTTTTTCCTTCCGCAGTGCCGGGATGAGAAATTGCGTGTTTAAATATCAGACTTTTTTTTCTTCCAAGGATTTTTTAAAAGCTTTAGTGCATCAAATGAAAATTTGCTTACCTGTTTATCTTTGCAATTAGTCGGTGTTAGAAAAATTTTCATATTAATGTCAATTATTTGGAAACATTCATTTTTCTCTGCAGTACCGGGCTGAGAATATGCGCGTGTCAATTTCGATCATTATTTTATCCTCAACGGGGTTTTTAAAGGCTATAATTTCATAGAATGAAAATTTGCTTACCTGTCTACCTCTGTAATCAGTCGGTAATGGGAAAATTCTCATATTTATATGTGTTTTTTTGGAAACAATTTTTTCCTGCCATAGTGCCGGGATGAGAAATTACGTGTTTCAATTTCCGACTTTATTTTTTCTTTCAAGGATTTTTTAAAAGCTTTTAATGCAACAATGAAATTTTGGTCGCCTCTCTACCTTTGATATCAGTCGGGTATGGGGAAATTTTCATTTAAATGTGAATTTTTTGGAAAAATTCATTTTTTTCCCGCAGTGCCGGGCTGAGAATATACGCGTTTCAATTTCCGTCGTAATTTATCCTTCACGGGTTTTTTAAAAGCTTTGAAATCATTAAATGAAAATATGTTCGCCTATCTACCTTTGCAATCGGTCTGTGTTGGGAAAATTTTCAAATTTATATGAGTAATTTGGAAAAAAAAATTTTTACCCCGCAGTGCCGGGATGACTTTTTCGCGAAACTTGCGAGGTATTCTTCTGGCGTGTTTTACATGGAAACCTAGGTCTAATCGATGATTTCTGCCGTTACTAAATTACAACACGTGATATTGGACCTGAAAACATGGGAAATAGTGCTTGCAATATAAATTTCTTTAGACGCACCTTTACAGCCTTTGGAGCATCAAATCCCGGCTGGTATGGTAACACATGTTTAATGGCATAAATATGTTACTCTCTTTTTCAAAAATATTGGGTTTAAATTAAGTATGATACCGCTCCATTAATTTTAATCTGAATAATTATACATGAGAAATGCTACGTATAAGTGGGGACGTCACATGTTTATATTAATAATACTTGGTCGATACCTTTCCATCTAAAAATGTCCCCAATATTACTTGTGATCCTTGGTAGAGGGATCGGTCGTTTTAAGCGCTGTATCTTGTTTCTACATGCGGTGAGAACGCAATTACAACGCTTTGCATTTCGGTGATCAAAATTACGTACAAACCGAATTGAAAAATTAAAATTTTTATCCTTGGAAGAAAAACGATGAAACTTCGCATCGTGAACGTCAGTACGAAGAAATAAATTCCCACGGCCAAAAAATTTTCATGAATGAAATGGTTGTCCAACGGGAAGTAATTGTAATGGTTTTTTGAGAACCGGCTAATCCGGACAGATTACCATCTGCCCCCGGTGACAACCACGGTCGATAATATGAACGGAATATATTTTTTAATATGGAAGACGTTTCCATGAGGATAACCCTATCTGGGAATAGTAACTTCATTTTTCCTTCCGAAAGTTAAACGTTAATTAAACGAAGCCCCTTGGCATATTAAACATAAGGCAAATGTATGATTTACTAATAAAATTTCTTCCAAGGTTTGTTGGGCGTTTCGCCGTGGTAGCCAATGCTCGTTGTCAGTATAGTTACCGATATAAAACCATATTTTTGTCAAAATAACCTTCGCTGATATTGTCGTCTATTTTTCGGGTTACAACGTTTTCGGCTGACGCCATATTTCCGATTCTCGCCCTAGTTCACATTGAAAAAAACAACAAATGTAAAAGGAATTATTCATAATGTGTCCAAGCCTTGTTTTCATTTCTTTGCCCCAACCAATGCGCGTAACTACCATCATTTCCGATTTTCGCAACTGCATTCCCCATTCTTGCAATTTTGCAGTTTCAACTGTTTTTCGGCGGACGTACCACCGCCTTTATTGTTAATGAAGCTGAACGCTTTAAATGAAGGCAATGAAGGGAAGGTACGAGTAAATAGTACGACCAAATCCGCAAGTGAAGCAAATTAAATGCGAAAAAAAATCCTGAAAGAGATTAAATTATTTGAAAAACTTGTCTGAATGTCGATTAATAATGGTTAAGTAAGTATTAAGGGTTGACGGCGGAATATATGCAATGACATTATAATCTTTGGAAAATGGTCGAAAATTTTCTAAATCCCGAGAAATATCGGCGTTTTGGACCAGTCTTTTTTTTCAGAATCGCCAATAAAACAGGCGTCTGCGCCATTCTGAGCCATATCAAAGGGGATCCCAAAATGATTTTACTTATATGTGGAGTATCGCATTTGGGAGACCGTCCGGTCAGCACTATGGGAGGAAGCGATTCGGGGTTGGCTCTCCGTCGTTTCGAATCTTGCCCGTCGTTACCTCGTTCCTTTTTGGATATTGAACATATTTAACCCGGAAAATAGAAATTTGTTTCGGGGGGCCATGCATAGCGGGTTATCGGGAGACGTCTTGTGATTGACGGGACGAGGGACGGTCTCTCCTCGGGGTCCTTTTGGATCTTGAGTTGGTTCTCTCGCCGGTTGGCAGGTTTTACATCCGGTTTGTAATGCTTTGTAGACGGCCGTTTATTTAGGGTGTTCGATAAACGGTATGGGAGTGTACTCCAACTCTATGCTAACACTGTCCATAATGTGTGTACCGGGAAGTAGGGCTGACGCTGGCCCGAACCCAATTTCAAGCCTCACATGTCAGTTGAGCTACTTGTAAATTCAAAGCCACGGATGCCTCACAGTTTTAGTCCCGACTGTGTGGAAAATTCGGTTTTTGACGATACCTTATTGGACCGGGTTACCGAGCGGCTTACCAGTACTGGGCACCTACCCTTTCAGAAGCCATTCCCGTGCCCGCTATGCGCAAGCGTAATGACTAGTGCAATAGAAATCATGGGATATGTACAAATACTTCACTCTGGTACGAAACAACGCATCCGATGCTCGAAATGCGTTACAAAGTGTAGATCGTACCAATCTATTGCATGCCACTTTCCGCACTGCAAGAACAAATGAGTGGCGCGAGGGGGCTTACTGCTTGGGACAGCTTTCTTTCCGAGAGAATGGATGAAAAACAAGATCACCCTCCTTCCGAAGAACCGGTTTGACACGATAAAAGCAGAGAGTTAGCGATCGATAACAATTTCATCGCTCGTCGCGAGATTTTACCCCACCCTCATAGACGAAAGGTTGGGTAGGACGGCGACTGTCTTCGTGAGGCAAAAAGGATTTGCATCGGCAAATCGCTGTTTTACAAACCCATTCCTCTTACCCGAGGTAACGAAACACGTCAAGGTCGAGGGCGAATCCACAATAGTTTGTTGGACGTCTCCAAGGCGTTCGACTCAGTGCCGCACTCTGCGACCCTAAGAGCATTAGCATCTAACTGAATTCACCCGCACGTGCGGCGACTCGTCGCAGAAATGTACACAGGGTCTTCTACCAAGACCGGGGGCTTCGGTATAGGTATCCAGCTCGACATCCGCAGGGGTATCATGCAGGGAGACCTCGTATCGCCGCTTTCGTTTCAATGTATTATTAGACCGTCTGCTCGATAGGTTGGAGAAATCATGCCTGGTAGCATTGTTCCATCTGAGAAACTCCCCGTACTAGCTTTTGCCGACGACCTGACCCTAATAGGTCAAGATCTACATGAAACTAACTCCTAATCAATGCCACGATTAAGTATCTGGATGCTCTAGGCATGAGGCGCAACGCAAGAAAATGTTCCTGTTTTTGAATCCGTAAGGTCAGGAAAACCTATACATTTTAGGACCCCTTTTAATGATTTGGGACTCATTCATCCCTGTGATTGATGCGGAAAAGTCGGTCACATACTTGGGAATGCCGGGAAGTCCATGATACGGAATGGAGTACCGGACCACTGCAAAATGTCTGGAAAGCAGTGTTGAAAGAGCAGTGAGCCTCTCATTAAAACCCAGCTAGAAACTACATCTGATATGCTTCTACACTATTCACAAGATCCTCTATAGACAGAGTGTGGAAGAACACCCGGTTAAAGTTGATATTGCGAATAATCGGCGAGGGAAGGGGGAGCTCCTGGGGATAATTCCATGCCTGGCAAATAATGTCAAGGAATATAAAATCATGCGTAAACGAACGATATTTCTTTTGAAAGGTTGACGTGGTGTGTTAGAGATGTAACGATTTTTTCCATTTTACCGGGAAAAAATCCGCAAGTGAAACAAAAGAAATGCGCAAAAAATTTGCATGAATCGAATAAATTAATTGCAAAAAAATGCCTAAGTGCCGATTAATAATAATTAAGTAAGAAGCGGGGGTGAATGGCGAAGGATATGCAAAGAAAACGTAATCTTTTCAAAATAGTCTAAAAATTTCCAAGTCCCGCAAAATATCGGCCGTTGGGACCAATTTTTTTTCCCAGAATCGACGAAAAAACCCGGCATCTGTGCCAACCTGAGCGATGTCCAAGGGTTTCCAAAAATGATTTTGACTCGATGTGGAGTATCGCATTGGCGAGTCCGTCCGGTCAGCATTTGGCGAGGAAGCGATTCAAGGTTGGCTCTCGGTCGTTTCGGTTATCGCCCTCCGTTACATATTCCCTTTATGGAAATGGAGCATATTTAACCCGCAAAATGGAAAAATTAATTCTGGGGTGATACACAACGGGTTCCCGAAGTTCCCCTTGCGATCGCAGGGACGGGGGTTGGTCTCTCCTCGGGGTCCATTCGGATCCTGAGTTGGGTCCTCTCTGGGTGTATTGCTCCACAAAGACCGTTTATTTAAGGAGTGCTATAAACGGTATGGGAGTGAACTTCAATTCTATCTTGACCTTGTCCGACAAAGTGTGTGTACCGGTAAGAAGGGCTGACGCTGGCCCGAACCCCTTTTGAACCTCACATGTAAGTACAGCTTAAAGCAATTGCAAAGCCTCGACTGCCATACACTTCTAATCCCGACTGTGTGGAAAATTCGGCTAGTGGACGAATCCCTATGCGATCTTGCGAACGAGCGGCTGACGAATATAGGATTGTATACCTAATTTTTCCGCATTCCCGTGCCCGCTCTGCGCTAGCGTAATGACTAGTGCAAGACGGATCCCGATATGTGTTAAAATGGCGAACCCTGCTGCGAGAAAGGGATTTCCATGTCCAAATGCGAAACGGAGTTTAGATCCTACCAATGCGTATCATGCCACTATCCGCAATGCAAAGCACAGATGAATGGAACCAGGGAGCCAGTTGAAAAAGAATTCTTTTGTGAAGGATGTCCAAGGTGTTCCCCGCAGCGCGGGGATTGACGACTATAGAACGTCATTCGCATCCTGCATATCGTATTGAGAAGCGTCTCCAATCTAGCCTAGTTCCGAAGGTTCTTCAAATTCAGGACGAAAGGAATATCGTTGGCCAAGCAAAATTCGCCAAGCGTTGGATTGTTCACTCATCAATTGGGAATGTTAGGTGGGTTTAGACCGTTGAGAGAAAGGTTAGTTTTATCTTACTGATGACCAGCAGTGGCGATAGTAATCCTGCTCAGTACGAGAGGAACCGCAGGTTCGTACATTTGGTTCCCGTACTCGGTCGAGCGGGCGACGGTATGGCGCTACCATTTTGGGATTATTCCTGAACGCATCGAGGGTAGAATCTCATCTAGCCGATGAGCAACGATGATTTGAGGAGACCCGAGAGCCGGGAGGCTCGAGACACTTTATTCTTGTTAATCGGCGCCCGTCGCTTATTGGGGCGTCGGCATCCGAACCCGCATGCCAAATGGGGAAACTTGGGCTCCCGGGGGTAATCCAGCCTCGACGGGACGCAACCCACTAGCGGTCGAACTTGGGTGATAAATCAGGACGGCGTCGGGTCTCGGAGTTGTCTATAGTCGACCTTGATACCGAGCGGGGTTTTGTACTCGGCAGAGCAACTGTCACGCTGGCTTTTCTTAAAACTCAGCCTTAGCTTGGAGAATTCGTGCTGCAATAAGAGCTAGACCCCCATTGAACCTTGGAACTGGAGTTTTAATTTTTTTCCACAATCACCTGCATTCACAGGATGAAAAACAACTGTGTGAAAATTTTAGCGCCCAACACCCGTATTTGTGTTTCTAAAACAAAAAAGCAAAAAAAAATTATTCGCACATCATGGATATAGTGTGATTCCGAAGACTTGGAAAAATTATTGTAACTTCACCCGCAGGAACGGGGTCACCAGCACGTACAATATTTCCCCCCCAAGTGCAAGGGTGAGAAATTCCGTGTTTCAATTTCCGACTGTATTTTTTTCCAAGGGTTTTTTAAAAGCTTTTAATGCATCACATGAAATTTTGGTCGCCTCTCTACCTTTGCAATCAGTTGGGTTTGGGCAAATTTTCATATTTAAGCGTATTTTTTGGGAACATTCATTATTTTTCCGCAGTGCCGGGCTGAGAATATGCGCGTGTCGATTTCGGTCATTATTTCTTCCTCAATAGGGGTTTTAAAAGCTTTTAATGCATCAAATGAAAATTTGGTCGCTTCTATTCCCTTGCATTCAGTCGTTGTTTGGCAAATTTTCATATTTATGTGTATTTTTGGAAACATTCTTTTTTTCCCCGCAGTGCCGGGCCGAGAATATGCGCGTGTCAATTTCGGTCATTATTTTTTCCTAAACGGGGTTTTTAAAAGCTTTCAATGTTTCAAATGAAAATTTGGCCGCCTCTTTACCCCTGCATTCAGTCGTTTTTGGGAAAATTTTCACATTTATATGTATCTTTTTTGGAAACAATTTTTTCCTTCCGCAGTGCCGGGATGAGAAATTGCGTGTTTAAATATCAGACTTTTTTTTCTTCCAAGGATTTTTTAAAAGCTTTAGTGCATCAAATGAAAATTTGCTTACCTGTTTATCTTTGCAATTAGTCGGTGTTAGAAAAATTTTCATATTAATGTCAATTATTTGGAAACATTCATTTTTCTCTGCAGTACCGGGCTGAGAATATGCGCGTGTCAATTTCGATCATTATTTTATCCTCAACGGGGTTTTTAAAGGCTATAAATTCATAGAATGAAAATTTGCTTACCTGTCTACCTCTGTAATCAGTCGGTAATGGGAAAATTCTCATATTTATATGTGTTTTTTTGGAAACAATTTTTTCCTGCCATAGTGCCGGGATGAGAAATTACGTGTTTCAATTTCCGACTTTATTTTTTCTTTCAAGGATTTTTTAAAAGCTTTTAATGCAACAATGAAATTTTGGTCGCCTCTCTACCTTTGATATCAGTCGGGTATGGGGAAATTTTCATTTAAATGTGTATTTTTTGGAAAAATTCATTTTTTTCCCGCAGTGCCGGGCTGAGAATATACGCGTTTCAATTTCCGTCTTAATTTATCCTTCACGGGTTTTTTAAAAGCTTTGAAATCATTAAATGAAAATATGTTCGCCTTTCTACCTTTGCAATCGGTCTGTGTTGGGAAAATTTTCAAATTTATATGAGTAATTTGGAAAAAAAAATTTTTACCCCGCAGTGCCGGGATGACTTTATCGCGAAACTTGCGAGGTATTCTCCTGGCGTGTTTTACATGGAAACCTAGGTCTAATCGATGATTTTTGCCGTTACTTAATTACAACACGTGATATTGGACCTGAAAACATGGGAAATAGTGCGGAAAATTCATATTTTTTCCGCAGTGCCGGGCTGAGAATATACGCGTTTATATTTCCGTCTTAAATTTATCCTTCACGGGTTTTTTAAAAGCTTTGAAATCATTAAATGGAAATATGTTCGCCTCTCTACCTTTGCAATCGGTCTGTGTAGGGAACATTTTCAAATTTATATGAGTTATTTGGAAAAAAATTTTGGCCCCGCAGTGTCGGGATGACTTTATCGCGAAACTTGCGAGGTATTCTCCTGGCGTGTTTTACATGGAAACCTAGGTCTAATCGATGATTTCCGCCGTTACATAATTACACCACGTGATATTGGACCTGAAAACATGGGAAATAGTGCTTGCAATATAAATTTCTTTAGACGCACCTTTACAGCCTTTGTAGCATCAAATCCCGGCTGGTATGGTAACACATGTTTAATGGCATCAATATGTTACTCTTTTTTTCAAACATATTGGGTTTAAATAAAGTATGATACCGTTTCATTAATTTTAATCTGAATAATTATACATGAGAAATGCTACGTATAAGTTGGGGCGTCACATGTTTATATTAATAATACTTTGACCATACCTTTCCATCTAAAAATGTCCCCAATATTACTTGTGATCCTTGGTAGAGGGATCGGTCATTTTAAGCGCTGCTTTCTGGTTTCTACATGCGGTGGGAACGCAATTACAACGCTTTGCATTTCGGTGATCAAAATTACGTACAAACCGAATTGAAAAATAAAAATTTTTATCCTTGGAAGAAAAACGATGAAACTTCGCATCGTGAACGTCAGTATGAAGAAATAAAATCCCACGGCCAAAAAATTTTCGTGAATGAAATGCTTGTCCAACTGGGAGTAATTGTAATGGTTTTTTGAGAACTGGCTAATCCGGACCGATTCTCATCTGCCCCCGGTGACAAACACAGTCGATAATATGAACGGAATATATTTTTTAATATGGAAGACGTTTCCATGAGGATAACCCTATCTGGGAATAGTAACTTCATTTTTCCTTCCGAATGTTAAACGTTAATTAAACGAAGCCCCTTGGCACATTAAACATAAGGCAAATGTATGATTTACTTATAAAGTTTCTTCCAAGGTTTGTTAGGCGTTTCGCCATGGTAGCCAATGCTCGTTCTCAGTTCAGTTACCGATATAAAACCATTTTTTTGTCAAAATAACCTTCGCTGATGTTTTCCGTCTAATTTTCGGTTTACAACGATTTCGGCTGAGGCCATCTTCCCGATTCTCGCCCTTGTTCACATTAAAAAAAACAGCAACAGTAAAGGAAATTATTCATTATGTTTCAAGCCTTGTTTTCATATCTTTGTCCCAACAAATGCGCGTAACTACCATCATTTCCGATGTTCAAAGATTTTCGTAACCGCATTCCCCATTCTTGTAATTTTGCAGTTTCAACTGTGTTTCGGCAGACGCACCACCGCCTTTATTGTTAATGAAGCTGAACGCTTTAAATAAAGGCAATTAAGTGAACGTACGTGTGAATAGTACGAACAAATCCGCAAGTGAAGCAAATTAAATGTGAAAAAAATTCCTGAAAGAGAATAAATTATTTGAAAAACTTGTCTGAGTGTCGGTTAATAATGGTTAAGTAAGAAGTAAGGGTTGACTGCGAAGGATATGCTAAGAAAACATAATCTTTGGAAAATGGTCGAAAATTTTCTAAATCCCGAGAAAAATCGGCGTTTTGGACCAGTCTTTTTTTCCAGAATCGCCAAAAAACAGGCGTCTGCGCCATTCTGAGGCATATAAGGGGATCCCAAAATGATATTGACCTATATGTGGAGTATCGCATTTGGGAGACCGTCCGGTCAGCAATTGGCGAGGAAGCGATTCAAGGTTGGCTCTCGGTCGTTTCGGTTATCGCTCGCCGTTACATATTCCCTTTTTGGAAATGGAGCATAATTAACCCGCAAAATGGAAAAATTAGTTAAGGGGTGATACACAACGGGCTCCCGAACTTCCCCTTGCGATCGCGGGGACGGGGGTTGGTCTCTCCTCGGGGTCCATTGGGATCCTGAGTTGGGTCCTCTCTGGGTGTATTGCTTCCCAAAGACCGTTTATTTAAGGAGTGCTATAAACGGTATGGGAGTGTACTTCAATTCTATCTTGACCTTGTCCGACAAAGTGTGTGTACCGTTAAGTAGGGCCTACGCTGGCGCAAACCCCTTTTGAACCTCACATGTCAGTACAGCTTAAACCAATTGCATAGCCTCGACTGCCATACACTTCTAATCCCGACTGTGTGGAAAATTCGGCTAGTGGACGAATCCCTATGCGATCTTGCGAACGAGCGGCTGACGAATATAGGATTGTATACCTAATTTTTCCGCATTCCCTTTCCCGCTCTGCGCTAGCGTAATGACTAATGCAAGACGGATCCTGATAAATGTCAAAATGGCGAACCCTGCTGCGAGAAAGCGATTTTAATGTCCAAATGCGAAACGGAGTTTAGATCCTACCAATGCGTATCATGCCACTATCCGCACTGCAAAGCGCGGACGAATGGCACCAGGAAGCCGGTTGAAAAAGAATTCTTTTGTGAAGGATGCCAGAGGTTTTTCCCCGCGGCGCGGGGATTGACGACTCTAGAACGTCATTCGCATCCTGCATATCGTATTGAGAAGCGTCTCCACTCTAGCCTAGTTCCGAAGGTTCTTCAAATTCAGGACGTAAGGAATATCGTTGGCCAAGCAAAATTCGCAAAGCGTTGGATTGTTCACTTATCAACTGGGAATGTTAACTGGGTTAGACCGTTGTGAGAAAAGTTAGTTTTATCTTACTGATGACCAGCCGTGGCGATACTACTCCTGCTAGGTACGAGATGAACCGCAGGTTCGTACATTTGGTTCCCGTACTCGGTCGAGCGGCCGACGGTATGGCGCTACCATTTTGGGATTATTCCTGAACGCATCGAGGGTAGAATCTCATCTAGCCGATGAGCAACGATGATTTGAGGAGACCCGAGAGCCGGGAGGCTCGAGACACTTTATTCTTGTTAATCGGCGCCCGTCGCTTATTGGGGCGTCGGCATCCGAACCCGCATGCCAAATGGGGAAACTTGGGCTCCCGGGGGGTAATCCAGCCTCGACGGGACGCAACCCACTGAGCGGTCGAACTTGGGTGATAAATCAGGACGGCGTCGGGTCTCGGAGTTGTCTATAGTCGACCTTGATACCGAGCGGGGTTTCGTACTCGGCAGAGCAACTGCCACGCTGCCATTTCTTGAAACTCAGCCTTAGTTTGAGGGATTCGTCCTGCAATAAGAGCTAGACCCCCATTGAACCTTGGAACTCGAGTTTTAATATTTTTCCACAATCACCTGCATTCACAGGATGAAAATAACTGTGTGAAAATTTTAGCGCCCAACACCCGTAATTGTGTTCCTAAAAAAAAAAAGGAAAAAAAAAATTATTCGCACATCATGGAAATGGTGTGATTCCGAAGACCTGGAAAAATTATTGCAACTTCACCCGCAGGAACGGGGTCACCAGCACGTACAATATTTCCCCCCCAAGTGCAGGGATGAGAAATTCCGTGTTTCAATTTCCGACTTTATTTTTTTCCAAGGGTTTTTTAAAAGCTTTTAATGCATCACATGAAAATTTGGTCGCCTCTCTACCTTTGCAATCAGTTGGGTTTGGGCAAATTTTCATATTTAAGCGTATTTTTTGGGAACATTCATTTTTTTTCCCCGCAGTCCCGGGCTGAGAATATGCGCGTGTCGATTTCGGTCATTATTTCTTCCTCAATAGGGGTTTTAAAAGCTTTTAATGCATCAAATGAAAATTTGGTCGCTTCTCTTCCCTTGCATTCAGTCGTTGTTTGGCAAATTTTCATATTTATGTGTATTTTGGAAACATTCTTTTTTTCCCCGCAGTGCCGGGCTGAGAATATGCGCGTGTCGATTTCGGTCATTATTTCTTCCTCAATAGGGGTTTTAAAAGCTTTAATGCATCAAATGAAAATTGGTCGCCTCTCTACCTTTGCAATTTGTCGGGTATGGGCAAATGTTCATTTATATGTGTATTTTTTGGAAAAATTCATTTTTTTTCCCGCAGTGCCGGGCTGAGAATATACGCGTTTCAATTTCCGTCTTAAATTTATCCTTCACGGGTTTTTTAAAAGCTTTGAAATCATTAAATGGAAATATGTTCGCCTCTCTACCTTTGCAATCGGTCTGTGTAGGGAAAATTTTCAAATTTATATGAGTTATTTGGAAAAAAAGTTTTGACCCGCAGTGTCGGATGACTTTATCGCGAAACTTGCGAGGTATTCTCCTGGCGTGTTTTACATGGAAACCTAGGTCTAATCGATGATTTCCGCCGTTACATAATTACACCACGTGATATTGGACCTGAAAACATGGGAAATAGTGCTTGCAATATATATTTCTTTGGACGTACATTTACAGCCTTTGGAGCATCAAATCCCGGCTGGTATGGTAACACATGTTTAATGGCATAAATATGTTACTCTTTTTTTCGAAGATATTGGGTTTAAAATAAAGTATGATACCGTTTCATTTAATTTTAATCTGAATAATTATACATGAGAAATGCTACGTATAAGTTGGGGCGTCACATGTTTATATTAATATTACTTGGACCATACCTTTCCATCAAAAAATGTCCCCAATATTACTTGTGATCCTTGGTAGAGGGATCGGTCATTTTAAGCGCTGCTTTCTGGTTTCTACTTGCGGTGGGAACGCAATTACAACGCTTTGCATTTCGGTGATCAAAATTACGTACAAACCGAATTGAAAAATAAAAATTTTTATCCTTGGAAGAAAAACGATGAAACTTCGCATCGTGAACGTCAGTATGAAGAAATAAAATCCCACGGCCAAAAAATTTTCGTGAATGAAATGCTTGTCCAACTGGGAGTAATTGTAATGGTTTTTTGAGAACTGGCTAATCCGGACCGATTCTCATCTGCCCCCGGTGACAAACACAGTCGATAATATGAACGGAATATATTTTTTAATATGGAAGACGTTTCCATGAGGATAACCCTATCTGGGAATAGTAACTTCATTTTTCCTTCCGAATGTTAAACGTTAATTAAACGAAGCCCCTTGGCACATTAAACATAAGGCAAATGTATGATTTACTTATAAAGTTTCTTCCAAGGTTTGTTAGGCGTTTCGCCATGGTAGCCAATGCTCGTTCTCAGTTCAGTTACCGATATAAAACCATTTTTTTGTCAAAATAACCTTCGCTGATGTTTTCCGTCTAATTTTCGGTTTACAACGATTTCGGCTGAGGCCATCTTCCCGATTCTCGCCCTTGTTCACATTAAAAAAAACAGCAACAGTAAAGGAAATTATTCATTATGTTTCAAGCCTTGTTTTCATATCTTTGTCCCAACAAATGCGCGTAACTACCATCATTTCCGATGTTCAAAGATTCTCGTAACCGCATTCCCCATTCTTGTAATTTTGCAGTTTCAACTGTGTTTCGGCAGACGCACCACCGCCTTTATTGTTAATGAAGCTGAACGCTTTAAATAAAGGCAATTAAGTGAACGTACGTGTGAATAGTATGAACAAATCCGCAAGTGAAGCAAATTAAATGTGAAAAAAATTCCTTAAAGAGAATAAATTATTTGAAAAACTTGTCTGAGTGTCGATTAATAATGGTTAAGTAAGAAGTAAGGGTTGACTGCGAAGGATATGCTAAGAAAACATAATCTTTGGAAAATGGTCGAAAATTTTCTAAATCCCGAGAAAAATCGGCGTTTTGGACCAGTCTTTTTTTCCAGAATCGCCAAAAAACAGGCGTCTGCGCCATTCTGAGGCATATCAAAGGGGATCCCAAAATGATATTGACCTATATGTGGAGTATCGCATTTGGGAGACCGTCCGGTCAGCAATATGCGAGGAAGCGATTCAAGGTTGGCTCTCGGTCGTTTCGGTTATCGCTCTCCGTTACATATTCCCTTTTTGGAAATGGAGCATAATTAACCCGCAAAATGGAAAAATTAGTTCGGGGGTGATACACAACGGGCTCCCGAAGTTCCCCTTGCGATCGCGGGGACGGGGGTTGGTCTCTCCTTAAGGTCCATTCGGATCCTGAGTTGGATCCTCTCTGGGTGTATTGCTTCCCAAAGACCGTTTATTTAAGGAGTGCTATAAACGGTATGGGAGTGCACTTCAATTCTATCTTGACCTTGTCCGACTTAGTGTGTGTACCGGTAGGTAGGGCTGACGCTGGCTCAAACCCCTTTTGAACCTCACATATCAGTGCAGCTTAAAGCAATTGCAAAGACTCGACTGCAGTACACTTCTAATCCCGACTGTGTGGATAATTCGGCTAGTGGACGAATCCCTATGCGATCTTGCGAACGAGCGGCTGACGAATATAGGATTGTATACCTAATTTTTCCGCATTCCCGTGCCCGCTCTGCGCTAGCGTAATGACTAGTGCAAGACGGATCCTGATATATGTTAAAATGGCGAACCCTGCTGCGAGAAAGCGATTTTAATGTCCAAATGCGAAACGGAGTTTAGATCCTACCAATGCGTTGCATGCCACTATCCGCACTGCAAAGAGCGGACGAATGGCACCAGGGAGCCGGTTGAAAAAGAATTCTTTTGTGAAGGATGCCAGAGGTGTTTCTCCGCGGCGCGGGGATTGACGACTCTAGAACGTCATTCGCATTCTGCATATCGTATTGAGAAGCGTCTCCAATGAAGCAAAGTTCCGAAGGTTCTTCAAATTCAGGACGTAAGGAATATCGTTGGCCAAGCAAAATTCGCAAAGCGTTGGATTGTTCACTCATCAATTGGGAATGTTAGCTGGGTTTAGACCGTTGTGAGAAAGGTTAGTTTTATCTTACTGATGACCACCCGTGACGATACGAATCATGCTCAGTACGAGAGGAACCGCAGGTGTGTACATTTGGTTCCCGTACTCGGTCGAGCGGCCGACGGTATGGCGCTACCATTTTGGGATTATTCCTGAACGCATCGAGGGTAGAATCTCATCTAGCCGATGAGCAACGATGATTTGAGGAGACCCGAGAGCCGGGAGGCTCGAGACACTTTATTCATGTTAATCGGCGCCCGTCGCTTATTGGGGCGTCGGCATCCGAACCCGCTTTCCGAATTGGGAAACTTGGGCTCCCGGGGGTAATCCAGCCTCGACGGGACGCAACCCACTAGCGGTCGAACTTGGGTGGTAAAATCAGGACGGCGTCGGGTCTCGCAGTGGTCTAAAGACGACCTTGATACCGAGCGGGGTTTTGTACTCGGCAGAGCAACTGCCACGCTGCCATTTCTCTAAACTCAGACTTAGCTTGGTGGATTCGTCCTTCAATAAGAGCTAGACCCCCATTGAACCTTGTAACTCGAGTTTTAATATTTTTCCACAATCACCTGCATTCACAGGATGAAAATAACTGTGTGAAAATTTTAGCGCCCAACACTCGTATTTGTGTTTCTAAAACAAAAAAGCAAAAAAAAATTATTCCCACATCATGGAAATAATGTGATTCCGAAGACTTGGAAAAATTATTGCAACTTCACCCGCATGAACGGGGTCACCATCACGTACAATATTTCCCCCCCAAGTGCAGGGATGAGAAACTCCGCGTTTCAATTTCCGACTTTATTTTTTTCCAAGGGTTTTTTAAAAGCTTTTAATGCATCACATGAAATTTTGGTCGCCTCTCTACCTTTGCAATCAGTTGGGTTTGGGCAAATTTTCATATTTAGCGTATTTTTTGGGAACATTCATTTTTTTCCCGCAGTGCCAGGTTGAGAATATGCGCGTGTCAATTTCGGTCATTATTACGTCCTCAATGGGGGTTTTTAAAGCTTTTAATGCATGAAAAGAAAATTTAGTCGCTTCTCTACCCTCGCATTCAGTCGTTGTTTGGCAAATTTTCATATTTATGTGTATTTTTGGAAACATTCTTTTTTTCTCCGCAGTGCCGGGCTGAGAATATGCGCGTGTCGATTTCGGTCATTATTTCTTCCTCAATAGGGGTTTTAAAAGCTTTAATGCATCAAATGAAAATTTGGTCGCCTCTCAACCTTTGCAATCAGTCGGGTATGGGCAAATGTTCATTTATATATATGTATTTTTTGGAAAAATTCATTTTTTTCCCGCAGTGCCGGGCTGAGAATATACGCGTTTCAATTTCCGTCTTAAATTTATCCTTCACGGGTTTTTTAAAAGATTTGAAATCCTTAAATGACAATCTGTTTTTCTTTCTACCTTTGCAATCGGTCTGTGTTGGGAAAATTTTCAAATTTATATGAGTTATTTGGAAAAAAATTTTGACCCCGCAGTGTCGGGATGACTTTATCGCGAAACTTGCGAGGTATTCTCCTGGCGTGTTTTCATGGAAACCTTGGTCTAATCGATGATTTCCGCCGTTACATAATTACACCACGTGATATTGGACCTGAAAACATGGGAAATAGTGCTTGCAATATAAATTTCTTTGGACGCACATTTACAGCCTTTGGAGCATCAAATCCCGGCTGGTATGGTAACACATGTTTAATGGCATAAATATGTTACTCTTTTTTTCAAACATATTGGGTTTAAATAAAGTATGATACCGTTTCATTAATTTTCATCTGAATTATTATACATGAGAAATGCTACGTATAAGTTGGGGCGTCATATGTTTATATTAATATTACTTGGACCATACCTTTCCATCTAAAAATGTCCCCAATATTACTTGTGATCCTTGGTAGAGGGATCGGTCATTTTAAGCGCTGCTTTCTGGTTTCTACATGCGGTGGGAACGCAATTACAACGCTTTGCATTTCGGTGATCAAAATTACGTACAAACCGAATTGAAAAATAAAAATTTTTATCCTTGGAAGAAAAACGATGAAACTTCGCATCGTGAACGTCAGTATGAAGAAATAAAATCCCACGGCCAAAAAATTTTCGTGAATGAAATGCTTGTCCAACTGGGAGAAATTGTAATGGTTTTTTGAGAACTGGCTAATCCGGACCGATTCTCATCTGCCCCCGGTGACAAACACAGTCGATAATATGAACGGAATATATTTTTTAATATGGAAGACGTTTCCATGAGGATAACCCTATCTGGGAATAGTAACTTCATTTTTCCTTCCGAATGTTAAACGTTAATTAAACGAAGCCCCTTGGCAGATTAAACATAAGGCAAATGTATGATTTACTTATAAAGTTTCTTCCAAGGTTTGTTAGGCGTTTCGCCATGGTAGCCAATGCTCGTTCTCAGTTCAGTTACCGATATAAAACCATTTTTTTGTCAAAATAACCTTCGCTGATGTTTTCCGTCTAATTTTCGGTTTACAACGATTTCGGCTGAGGCCATCTTCCCGATTCTCGCCCTTGTTCACATTAAAAAAAACAGCAACAGTAAAGGAAATTATTCATTATGTTTCAAGCCTTGTTTTCATATCTTTGTCCCAACAAATGCGCGTAACTACCATCATTTCCGATGTTCAAAGATTTTCGTAACCGCATTCCCCATTCTTGTAATTTTGCAGTTTCAACTGTGTTTCGGCAGACGCACCACCGCCTTTATTGTTAATGAAGCTGAACGCTTTAAATAAAGGCAATTAAGTGAACGTACGTGTGAATAGTACGAACAAATCCGCAAGTGAAGCAAATTAAATGTGAAAAAAATTCCTGAAAGAGAATAAATTATTTGAAAAACTTGTCTGAGTGTCGATTAATAATGGTTAAGTAAGAAGTAAGGGTTGACTGCGAAGGATATGCTAAGAAAACATAATCTTTGGAAAATGGTCGAAAATTTTCTAAATCCCGAGAAAAATCGGCGTTTTGGACCAGTCTTTTTTTCCAGAATCGCCAAAAGACAGGCGTCTGCGCCATTCTGAGGCATATCAAAGGGGATCCCAAAATGATATTGACCTATATGTGGAGTATCGCATTTGGGAGACCGTCCGGTCAGCAATATGCGAGGAAGCGATTCAAGGTTGGCTCTCGGTCGTTTCGGTTATCGCTCTCCGTTACATATTCCCTTTTTGGAAATGGAGCATAATTAACCCGCAAAATGGAAAAATTAGTTCGGGGGTGATACACAACGGGCTCCCGAAGTTCCCCTTGCGATCGCGGGGACGGGGGTTGGTCTCTCCTTGGGGTCCATTCGGATCCTGAGTTGGATCCTCTCTGGGTGTATTGCTTCCCAAAGACCGTTTATTTAAGGAGTGCTATAAACGGTATGGGAGTGCACTTCAATTCTATCTTGACCTTGTCCGACATAGTCTGTGTACCGGTAAGTAGGGCTGACGCTGGCCCAAAACCCTTTTGAACCTCACATATCAGTACAGCTTAAAGCAATTGCAAAGCCTCGACTGCAGTACACTTCTAATCCCGACTGTGTGGAAAATTCGGCTAGTGGACGAGTCCCTATGAGATCTTGCGAACGAGCGGCTGACGAATATAGGATTGTATACCTAATTTTTCCGCATTCCCGTGCCCGCTCTGCGCTAGCGTAATGACTAGTGCAAGACGGATCCTGATATATGTTAAAATGGCGAACCCTGCTGCGAGAAAGCGATTTTAATGTCCAAATGCGAAACGGAGTTTAGATCCTACCAATGCGTTGCATGCCACTATCCGCACTGCAAAGAGCGGACGAATGGCACCAGGGAGCCGGTTGAAAAAGAATTCTTTTGTGAAGGATGCCAGAGGTGTTTCTCCGCGGCGCGGGGATTCACGACTCTAGAACGTCATTCGCATTCTGCATATCGTATTGAGAAGCGTGTCCAATGAAGCAAAGTTCCGAAGGTTCTTCAAATTCAGGACGTAAGGAATATCGTTGGCCAAGCAAAATTCGCAAAGCGTTGGATTGTTCACTCATCAATTGGGAATGTTAGCTGGGTTTAGACCGTTGTGAGAAAGGTTAGTTTTATCTTACTGATGACCAGCCGTGACGATACGAATCATGCTCAGTACGAGAGGAACCGCAGGTGTGTACATTTGGTTCCCGTACTCGGTCGAGCGGCCGACGGTATGGCGCTACCATTTTGGGATTATTCCTGAACGCATCGAGGGTAGAATCTCATCTAGCCGATGAGCAACGATGATTTGAGGAGACCCGAGAGCCGGGAGGCTCGAGACACTTTATTCATGTTAATCGGCGCCCGTCGCTTATTGGGGCGTCGGCATCCGAACCCGCTTTCCGAATGGGGAAACTTGGGCTCCCGGGGGTAATCCAGCCTCGACGGGACGCAACCCACTAGCGGTCGAACTTGGGTGGTAAAATCAGGACGGCGTCGGGTCTCGCAGTGGTCTAAAGACGACCTTGATACCGAGCGGGGTTTTGTACTCGGCAGAGCAACTGCCACGCTGCCATTTCTCTAAACTCAGACTTAGCTTGGGGGATTCGTCCTTCAATAAGAGCTAGACCCCCATTGAACCTTGTAACTCGAGTTTTAATATTTTTCCACAATCACCTGCATTCACAGGAGGAAAATAACTGTGTGAAAATTTTAGCGCCCAACACTCGTATTTGTGTTTCTAAAACAAAAAAGCAAAAAAAAATTATTCCCACATCATGGAAATAATGTGATTCCGAAGACTTGGAAAAATTATTGCAACTTCACCCGCATGAACGGGGTCACCATCACGTACAATATTTCCCCCCCAAGTGCAGGGATGAGAAACTCCGCGTTTCAATTTCCGACTTTATTTTTTTCCAAGGGTTTTTTAAAAGCTTTTAATGCATCACATGAAATTTTGGTCGCCTCTCTACCTTTGCAATCAGTTGGGTTTGGGCAAATTTTCATATTTAGCGTATTTTTTGGGAACATTCATTTTTTTCCCGCAGTGCCAGGTTGAGAATATGCGCGTGTCAATTTCGGTCATTATTACGTCCTCAATGGGGGTTTTTAAAGCTTTTAATGCATGAAAAGAAAATTTTGTCGCTTCTCTACCCTCGCATTCAGTCGTTGTTTGGCAAATTTTCATATTTATGTGTATTTTTGGAAACATTCTTTTTTTCTCCGCAGTGCCGGGCTGAGAATATGCGCGTGTCGATTTCGGTCATTATTTCTTCCTCAATAGGGGTTTTAAAAGCCTTAATGCATCAAATGAAAATTTGGTCGCCTCTCTACCTTTGCAATCAGTCGGGTATGGGCAAATGTTCATTTATATATATGTATTTTTTGGAAAAATTCATTTTTTTCCCGCAGTGCCGGGCTGAGAATATACGCGTTTCAATTTCCGTCTTAAATTTATCCTTCACGGGTTTTTTAAAAGATTTGAAATCCTTAAATGACAATCTGTTTTTCTTTCTACCTTTGCAATCGGTCTGTGTTGGGAAAATTTTCAAATTTATATGAGTTATTTGGAAAAAAATTTTGACCCCGCAGTGTCGGGATGACTTTATCGCGAAACTTGCGAGGTATTCTCCTGGCGTGTTTTCATGGAAACCTTGGTCTAATCGATGATTTCCGCCGTTACATAATTACACCACGTGATATTGGACCTGAAAACATGGGAAATAGTGCTTGCAATATAAATTTCTTTGGACGCACATTTACAGCCTTTGTAGCAACACATCCCGGCTGGTATGGTAACACATGTTTAATGGCATCAATATGTTACTCTTTTTTTCAAACATATTGGGTTTAAATAAAGTATGATACCGTTTCATTAATTTTCATCTGAATTATTATACATGAGAAATGCTACGTATAAGTTGGGGCGTCACATGTTTATATTAATATTACTTGGACCATACCTTTCCATCTAAAAATGTCCCCAATATTACTTGTGATCCTTGGTAGAGGGATCGGTCATTTTAAGCGCTGCTTTCTGGTTTCTACATGCGGTGGGAACGCAATTACAACGCTTTGCATTTCGGTGATCAAAATTACGTACAAACCGAATTGAAAAATAAAAATTTTTATCCTTGGAAGAAAAACGATGAAACTTCGCATCGTGAACGTCAGTATTAAGAAATAAAATCCCACGGCCAAAAAATTTTCGTGAATGAAATGCTTGTCCAACTGGGAGTAATTGTAATGGTTTTTTGAGAACTGGCTAATCCGGACCGATTCTCATCTGCCCCCGGTGACAAACACAGTCGATAATATGAACGGAATATATTTTTTAATATGGAAGACGTTTCCATGAGGATAACCCTATCTGGGAATAGTAACTTCATTTTTCCTTCCGAATGTTAAACGTTAATTAAACGAAGCCCCTTGGCACATTAAACATAAGGCAAATGTATGATTTACTTATAAAGTTTCTTCCAAGGTTTGTTAGGCGTTTCGCCATGGTAGCCAATGCTCGTTCTCAGTTCAGTTACCGATATAAAACCATTTTTTTGTCAAAATAACCTTCGCTGATGTTTTCCGTCTAATTTTCGGTTTACAACGATTTCGGCTGAGGCCATCTTCCCGATTCTCGCCCTTGTTCACATTAAAAAAAACAGCAACAGTAAAGGAAATTATTCATTATGTTTCAAGCCTTGTTTTCATATCTTTGTCCCAACAAATGCGCGTAACTACCATCATTTCCGATGTTCAAAGATTCTCGTAACCGCATTCCCCATTCTTGTAATTTTGCAGTTTCAACTGTGTTTCGGCAGACGCACCACCGCCTTTATTGTTAATGAAGCTGAACGCTTTAAATAAAGGCAATTAAGTGAACGTACGTGTGAATAGTATGAACAAATCCGCAAGTGAAGCAAATTAAATGTGAAAAAAATTCCTTAAAGAGAATAAATTATTTGAAAAACTTGTCTGAGTGTCGATTAATAATGGTTAAGTAAGAAGTAAGGGTTGACTGCGAAGGATATGCTAAGAAAACATAATCTTTGGAAAATGGTCGAAAATTTTCTAAATCCCGAGAAAAATCGGCGTTTTGGACCAGTCTTTTTTTCCAGAATCGCCAAAAAACAGGCGTCTGCGCCATTCTGAGGCATATCAAAGGGGATCCCAAAATGATATTGACCTATATGTGGAGTATCGCATTTGGGAGACCGTCCGGTCAGCAATATGCGAGGAAGCGATTCAAGGTTGGCTCTCGGTCGTTTCGGTTATCGCTCTCCGTTACATATTCCCTTTTTGGAAATGGAGCATAATTAACCCGCAAAATGGAAAAATTAGTTCGGGGGTGATACACAACGGGCTCCCGAAGTTCCCCTTGCGATCGCGGGGACGGGGGTTGGTCTCTCCTTGGGGTCCATTCGGATCCTGAGTTGGATCCTCTCTGGGTGTATTGCTTCCCAAAGACCGTTTATTTAAGGAGTGCTATAAACGGTATGGGAGTGCACTTCAATTCTATCTTGACCTTGTCCGACATAGTGTGTGTACCGGTAAGTAGGGCTGACGCTGGCCCAAAACCCTTTTGAACCTCACATATCAGTACAGCTTAAAGCAATTGCAAAGCCTCGACTGTAGTACACTTCTAATCCCGACTGTGTGGAAAATTCGGCTAGTGGACGAGTCCCTATGAGATCTTGCGAACGAGCGGCTGACGAATATAGGATTGTATACCTAATTTTTCCGCATTCCCGTGCCCGCTCTGCGCTAGCGTAATGACTAGTGCAAGACGGATCCTGATATATGTTAAAATGGCGAACCCTGCTGCGAGAAAGCGATTTTAATGTCCAAATGCGAAACGGAGTTTAGATCCTACCAATGCGTTGCATGCCACTATCCGCACTGCAAAGAGCGGACGAATGGCACCAGGGAGCCGGTTGAAAAAGAATTCTTTTGTGAAGGATGCCAGAGGTGTTTCTCCGCGGCGCGGGGATTCAAGACTCTAGAACGTCATTCGCATTCTGCATATCGTATTGAGAAGCGTCTCCAATGAAGCCAAGTTCCGAAGGTTCTTCAAATTCAGGACGTAAGGAATATCGTTGGCCAAGCAAAATTCGCCTAGCGTTGGATTGTTCACTCATCAATTGGGAATGTTAGCTGGGTTTAGACCGTTGTGAGAAAGGTTAGTTTTTTCTTACTGATGACCAGCCGTGGCGATAGTAATCCTGCTCAGTACGAGAGGAACCGCAGGTTTGTACATTTGGTTCCCGTACTCGGTCGAGCGGGCGACGGTGAAGCGCTACCATTTTGGGATTTTTCCTGAACGCATCGAGGGTAGAATCTCATCTAGCCGATGAGCAACGATGATTTGAGGAGACCCGAGAGCCGGGAGGCTCGAGACACTTTATTCTTGTTAATCGGCGCCCGTCGCTTATTGGGGCGTCGGCCTCCGAACCCGCTTTCCGAATGCGGAAACTTGGGCTCCCGGGGGTAATCCAGCCTCGACGGGACGCAACCCACTAGCGGTCGAACTTGGGTGGCACATTCAGAACGGCGTCGGGTCTCGCAGTCGTCTAAAGACGACCTTGATACCGAGCGGGCTTTTGTACTCGGCAGAGCCACTGCCACGCTGCCATTTCTCTAAACTCAGACTTAGCTTAAGGGAATCCTCCTTCAATAAGAGCTAGACCCCCATTGAACCTTAGAACTCGAGTTTTAATATTTTTCCACAATCACCTGCATTCACAGGATGAAAATAACTGTGTGAAAACTTTAGCGCCCAACACTCGTATTTGTGTTTTTAAAACAAAAAAGCAAAAAAAAATTATTCCCACATCATGGAAATAGTGTGATTCCGAAGACTTGGAAAAATTATTGCAACTTCACCCGCAGGAACGGGGTCACCAGCACGTACAATATTTCCCCCCCAAGTGCAGGGGTGAGAAATTCCGTGTTTCAATTTCCGACTTTATTTTTTTCCAAGGGTTTTTTAAAAGCTTTTAATGAATCACATGAAATTTTGGTCGCCTCTCTACCTTTGCAATCAGTTGGGTTTGGGCAAATTTTCATATTTAAGCGTATTTTTTGGGAACATTCATTTTTTTCCCGCAGTGCCAGGTTGAGAATATGCGCGTGTCAATTTCGGTCATTATTTCTTCCTCAATGGGGGTTTTTAAAGCTTTTAATGCATGAAATGAAAATTTAGTCGCTTCTCTACTCTCGCATTCAGTCGTTGTCTGGCAAATTTTCATATTTATGTGTATTTTTTGGAAACATTCTTTTTTTCCCCGCAGTGCCGGGCTGAAAATATGCGCTTGTCATTTTCGGTCATTAGTTTTCCTAAAAGGGGTTTTTAAAAGCTTTCAATGTTTCAAATGGAAATTTGGCCGCCTCTTTACCCCTGCATTCAGTCGTTGTTGGGAAAATTTTCACCTTTATATGTATCTTTTTTGGAAACAATTTTTTCCTTCCGCATTGCCGGGATGAGAAATTGCGTGTTTCAATATCAGACTTTTTTTTTCCAAGGGTTTTTCCAAAGCTTTAGTGCATCAAATGAAAATTTGCCTACCTGTTTATCTTTGCAATTAGTCGGTGTTAGAAAAAGTTTCATATTAATATTCATTTTTTGGAAACATTCATTTTCTCTGCAGTGTCGGCCTTAGAATATGCGCGTGTCAATTTCGATCATTACCTTTTCCTCAACGGGGTTTTTAAAAGCTATAAATTCATAGAATAATATATTTCTTACCTGTCTACCTCTGTTATTAGTCGGTAAGGGGAAAATTCTCATATTTAAATGTATTTTTATGGAAACAATTTTATCCTTCCACAGTGCCGGGATGAGAAATTACGTGTTTCAATTTCCGATTTTATTTTTTCTTTCAAGGGTTTTTTAAAAGCTTTTGATGCAAGAATGAAATTTTTGTCGCCTCTCTACCTTTGATATCAGTCGGGTATGGGCAAATTTTCATTTATATGTGTATTTTTTGGAAAAATTCATTTTTTTTCCCGCAGTGCCGGGCTGAGAATATACGCGTTTCAATTTCCGCCTTAAATTTATCCTTCACGCGTTTTAAAAAAGCTTTGAAATCATTAAATGAAAATATGTTCGCCTTTCTACCTTTGCAATCGGTCTTTGTTGGGAAAATTTTCAAATTTAAAAGCGTTATTTTGAAAAAAAAATTTTGACCCCGCAGTGCCGGGATGACTTTTTCGCGAATCTTGCGAGGTATTCTTCTGGCGTGTTTTAGATGGAAACCTAGGAAACCTAGGAAAAATCCCAAAATGGTAGCGCTTCACCGTCGCCCGCTCGACCGAGTACGGGAACCAAATGTACACACCTGCGGTTCCTCTCGTACTGAGCAGGATTACTATGGCCACGGCTGGTCATCAGTAAGATAAAACTAACCTTTCCCACAACGGTCCAAACCCAGTTAACATTCCCTATTGATGAGTGAACAATCCAACGCTTGGCGAAATTTGCTTGGCCAACGATATTCCTTACGCCCTGAATTTGAAGAACCTTCGGAACTGGGCTAGATGGGAGACGCTTCTCAATACGATATGCATGATGCAAATGACGTTCTAGAGTCGTTAATCCCCGCGCAACGGGGAAACACCTCTGGCATCCTTCACAAAAGAATTCTTTTTCAACCGGCTCCCTGGTGCCATTCGTCCGCGCTTTGCAGTGCGGAAAGTGGCATGCAACGCATTGGTAGGATCTAAACTCCGTTTCGCATTTGGACATTAAAATCGCTTTCTCGCAGCATGGTTTGCCATTTTATCATATATCGGGATCCGTCTTGCACTAGACATTACGCTACCGCAGAGCGGGCACGGGAATGCGGAAAAATTAGGTATACAATCCTATATTCGTCAGCCGCTCGTTCGCAAGATCGCATAGGGATTCGTCCACTAGCCGAATTTTCCACACAGTCGGGATTAGAAGTGTATGGCAGTCGAGGGTTTGCAATTGGATTAAGCTGTACTGACATGTGAGGTTCAAAAGGGGTTCGGGCCAGCGTCAGCCCTACTTACCGGTACACACACTATGTCGGACAAGGTCAAGATAGAATTGAAGTTCACTCCCATACCGTTCATAGCACTCCTTAAGTAAACTGTCTTTGGGAAGCAATACACCCAGAGAGGACCCAACTCAGGATCCGAATGGACCCCGAGGAGAGCCCAACCCCCGTCCCCGCGATCGCAAGGGGAACTTCGGGAACCCGGTGTGTATAACCCCCGAACTAATTTTTCCATTTTGCGGGTTAATAATGCTCCATTTCCAAAAAGTTAATATGTAACGGAGGGCGATAACCGAAACGACCGAGAGCCAACCTTTAATCGCTTCTTTGCCAATTGCTGACCGGACGGACTCGCCAATGCGATACTCCACATACGACTCAAAATCATTTTTGGAAACCCTTGGACATCGCTCAGGTTGGCACAGATGCCGGTTTTTTGCGTCGATTCTGGGAAAAAGATTGGTCCCAACGGCCGATATTTTGCGGGACTTGGAAATTTTTAGACTATTTTATAAAGATTACGTTTTCTTTTCATATCCTTTGCCATTCACCCCCACTTCTTACTTAACTATTATTAATCGGCACTTAGGCATTTTTTTTCAAAAAATTTATTCGATATCTGCAAATTTTTTGCGCATTTATTTTGTTTCACCTGCAGATTTTTTCCCGGTAAAATGGAAAAAATCGTTACATCTCTAACAAACCACGTCAACCATCCAACAGAAATATCGTTCCTTTACATGTAATTTTATATTCCTTGACATTATTTGCCAGGCATGGAATTATCTCAAGGAGCTCCCCCTTCCCTCGCCGATATTTCGCAATATCCGCTTCCACCGGGTGTTCTTCCACACTCTGTCTGTAGAGGAACTTGTGAATAGTGTAGAAGCATATCAGATGTAGTTTCTAGCTGGGTTTTAATGAGAGGCTCCCTGCTCTTTCAAAACTGCTTTCCAGACATTTTGCAGTGGTCAGGTACTCCATTCCGTACCATGGACTTCCCGGCATTCCCAAGTATGTGACCGACATTTTTGCATCAATCACAGGGATGATTGAGTCCCCAATCATTAAAATGGGGTCCTGAACATTATAGGTTTTCCTGACCTTACGGATTCAAAAACAGGAACATTTTCTTGCGTTGGGCCTCATGCCTAGAGCATCCAGATACTTAATCGTGGCATTTATTAGGAGTTGGATTCATGTTGATCTTGACCTATTAGGGTCAGTTCGTCGGCAAAAGCTAGTACGGGGAGTTTCTCAGATGGAACAACTGCTACCAGGCATGATTTCTCCAACCTATCGAGCAGACGGTCTAATACTACATTGACACGAAAGCGGCGATACGAGGTCTCCCTGCTTGATGCCCCTGCGGATGTCGAGCTGGATACCCATACCGAAGCCCCCGGTCTTGGTAGAAGACCCTGTGTACATTTCTGCGACGAGTCGCCGCACGTGCGGGTGAATTCACTTAGATGCTAATGCTCTAAGGGTCGCAGAGTGCGGCACTGAGTCGAACGCCTTGGAGACGTCCAACAAAGCTATTGTGGATTCGCCCTTGACCTTTTTCGTTACCTCGGGTAAGAGGAACAAATTCGTAAAACAGCCATTTGCCGATGCAAATCCATTTTGCCTCACGAAGACAGTCGCCGTCCTACCCAACCTTTCGGCTATGAGGGTTGGGTAAAATCTCGCGACGAGCGATGAAATTGTTATCGATCGCTTACTCTTTGGTTTTATCGTGTCACACCGGTTCTTCGGAAGGAGGGTGATCTTGTTTTTCTTCCATTCACTCGGAAAGAAAGCTGTCCCAAGCTGTAAGCCCCCTGGCGCCATTCATTACTTCTTTGCAGTGCGGAAAGTGGCATGCAATAGATTGTACGATATATACTCTGTAACGCATTTCGAGCATCGGAAGCGTTGTTTCGTACCAGGGTGAAGTATTTTTACATGTCCCATGATTCCTATTGCACTAGTCATTACGCTTGCGCATAGCGGGCACGGTAATGGCTTCTGAAAGGGTAGGTGACCCAGTATTGGTCAGCCGCTCGGTAACAAGGTGCAATAAGGTATCGTCAAAAACCGCATTTTCCACACAGTCGGGACTACAACTGTGAGGCATCCGTGGTTTTGAATTTACAAGTAGCTCAACTGACATGTGAGGCTCGAAATTGGGTTCGGGCCAGCGTCAGCCCTACTTCCCGGTACACGCATTATGGACAGTGTTAGCATAGAGTTGGAGTACACCCCCATACCATTTATCGAACACCCTAAATAAACGGCCGTCTACAAAGCATTACAAACCGGATGTAAAACCTGCCAACCGGCGAGAGAACCAACTCAAGATCCAAAAGGACCCCGAGGAGAGACCGTCCCTCGTCCCGTTGATCACAAGACGTCTCCCGATACCCCCCAATGCATGGCCCCCCGAAACAAATTTCTATTTTCCGGGTTAAATATGTTCAATTTCCAAAAAGGAACGAGGTAACGACGGGCAAGATTCGAAACGACGGAGAGTGAACCCCGAATCGCTTCCTCCCATAGTGCTGACCGGACGGTCTCCCTAATGCGATACTCCACATATAAGTCAAAATCATTTTGGGATCCCCTTCGATATGGCTCAGAATGGCGCAGACGCCTGTTTTAATTGCGATTCTGAAAAAAAAGACTGGTCCAAAACGCCGATTTTTCTCGGGATTTAGAAAATTTTCGACCATTTTCCAAAGATTATGTTGTCTTTGCATATCCTTCGCAGTCAACCCTTACTTCTTACTTAACCATTATTAATCGACACTAAGACAAGTTTTTCAAATAATTTATTCTCCCACAGGAATTTTTGTCGCATTTAATTTGCTTCACTTGCCGATTTTTTCGGACTATTTACTCGTACGTTCCCTTCATTGCCTTCATTTAAAGCGTTCAGCTTTGATAACAATAAAGGCGGTTGTACGTCCGTCGAAAAACAGTTGAAACTGCAAAATTGCAAGAATGGGGAATGCGGTTGCGAAAATCGGAAATGATGGTAGTTACGCGAATTGGTTGGGGAAAAGAAATGAAAACAAGGCTTGGAAACAGAATGAATAATTCCTTTTACATTTGTTGATTTTTTCAATGTGAACTAGGGCGAGAATCGGAAATATGGCGTCAGCCGAAAACGTTGTAGCCCGAAAATTAGACGGAAAACATAAGCGAAGGTTATTTTGACAAAAAAATTGTTTTATATCGGTAACTAATCTTAGAACGAGCATTGGCTACCACGGCGAAACGCCTAACAAACCTTGGAAGAAATTTTATTAGTAAAACATACATTTGCCTTATATTTAATGTGCCAAGGGGCTTCGTTTAATAAACGTTTAACTTTCGGAAGGAAAAATGAAGTTACTATTCCCAGATAGGGTTATCCTCACTGAAACGTCTTCCATATTAAAAAATATATTCCGTTCATATTATCGACCGTGTTTGTCACCGGGGGCACCTGGGAATCGGTCAGAATTAGCCGGTTCTCAAAAAACCTTTACAATTACTCCACGTTGGACTACCATTTCATTCACGAAAATTTTTTGGCCGTGAGATTTTATTTCTGCGTACTGACGTTCACGATGCGAAGTTTCATCGATTTTCTTCCAAGGATAAAAATGTTTATTTTTTAATTCGATTTGTACGTAATTTTGATCACCGAAATGCAAAGCGATGTAATTGCGTTCTCACTGCATGTAGAAACAAGAAACCAGCGCTTAAAATGACCGATCCCTCTACCAAGGATCTCAAGCAATATTGGGGACCTTTTTAGATGGAAAGGTATGGTCCAAGTATTATTAATATAAACATGTGACGTCCCAACTTATACGTAGCATTTCTCATGCATAATTATTCAGATTAAAATTAATGAAACGGTATCATACTTTATTTAAACCCAATATGTTTGAAAAAAAGAGTAACATATTGATGCCATTAAACATGTGTTACCATACCAGCCGGGATGTGTTGCTACAAAGGCTGTAAAGGTGCGTCTAAATAAATTTATATTGCAAGCACTATTTCAAATGTTTTCAGGTCCAATATCACGTGGTGTAATTATGTAACGGCGGAAATCATCGATTAGACCTAGGTTTCCATTTAAAACACGCCAGAAGAATACCTCGCAAGATTCGCGAAAAAGTCATCCCGGCACTGCGGGGTCAAAATTTTTTTTTCAAAATAACGCTTTTAAATTTGAAAATTATCCCAACAAAGACCGATTGCAAAGGTAGAAAGGCGAACATATTTTCATTTAATGATTTCAAAGCTTTTTTAAAACGCGTGAAGGATAAATTTAAGGCGGAAATTGAAACGCGTATATTCTCAGCCCGGCACTGCGGGAAAAAAAAGTGCATAAACCTGATGTGCCCATAAGGCCAGTAGTTTCAAACGTTACAGCCCCGAACCATCTCCTAGCTAGGAAACTCAATGACATCTTTAGGCAGCACTCCAAATTCTCCCCCAAACATGGGGTAGTCAACTCCTCAGATTTAGCCAACCGTTTATCCTCAGTGGTCCTCCCTCCTAAATGCATCCTGGTTTCCTTTGACGTGGTGAATCTGTTTCCCAGTGTTCCTGTGAAAGAAGCCGTTCAGCTCGCCGAAGACCTCCTCATACAGAAGGCGGTTCCGTTCCCCATTATAAGTGAAGTGTGCTCAGGTCTAAAAACATGCGTTGCGCAAAATTATTTTAAATTCAATGGGAGAATATATGAACAACCTATAGGGCTGGCGATGGGGTCACCCCTATCTCCATTATTAGCCGATATCTTTATGTGTCAGGTGGAAAGAGACATTTTTGCTCACCACAACTCCTTAGTGAATAACGTCTATCGCTGGTTCCGTTATGTCGACGACGTTTTTTGTATATGGTCAGGATCGGAGAGACAACTTGACAATTTTTTAATGTTCATTAACTCAATCAACAAATCCATTAAATTCACTTTAGAAAAGGAGAGCAATGGCTCTCTTAATTTTCTAGACTTAGTAGTAACTAGAGTCAATCAGAAATTGGAATTTGCAATCTACAGAAAAAAATCTTACACAGATCAAGTAATCCATGCCACATCCAGGCACCACTTTTCTCAAAAACTGTCTTCTTTTCATGCAATGATTAATAGAGTAATTAACGTGCCCATGTCTTCGCGCAATATTGCGAAAGAACTGTCTATTATTAAACAGATAGCGCACAGCAATGGTTACACGCCCCAATTAATTGACCGTTTATACCAGTGTAAAAGAAAAAAACTAAGCACGCTGTTAATATATGGTTTCAATCATAATGTTTTTTCAGAAGCCAAGTGGCGCAGGCTTCCCTTCCTAGGACAGTTGTCTCTCTCGGTCGCTAAAGTGTTACCAAAAAAACGGATAAAGCCAGCCTTTTACAATAGACGCAACTTGCGAAACATCCTCGCAAATAACAAAGACGAAATCCCAAAATCGGAAAGGAGCGGAGTGTACAAGCTAACCTGTGAATGCTCCGCCGTCTACGTAGGCCAGACGGGAAGGAAGTTCCGAGAACGTGTGAAGGAGCACCAGGCCTGCCTGAAGAACGGTAATGGAAAATCTCAATTTGCCAAGCATTTGATTGACCAGAACCATAAGAGTGATTTCAGCGTGGAGTTTCTCCATTTCGAAAGAAAAGGCCCCCGGTTGGACATTTTGGAAAATATGGAGATATTGGAAAGAGCAAATTCTTCCTGTAATATAGTGAACGACGTGCTATGTAACTCCCGGTCACCCCTCCTCAACCTTAAACTCCCAAACTCTTTGTCCTATCTCCACTAACCCCAAGGCGGACCCCCGCCAGGCAACCCTTTCCCTACCATGCTTCCTTAACCTCCCCCCCCACTCCCCCCCCGGAGACTAACCTTGACTCCTCCTTCTCAGTAATACCCCAATCCCGCTCCTTTCCCTCCCCCACCATCTCCTCTTCCTTTCTTACATCCATACACACCCCCCCCCACCTCCCCATTCCTTCTGTTATATAAAGAAAGATTTTGGCCTGTATTTCACCTGAAGATGACGCTGAGCGTCGAAACCTAGGTCGTGAATAAATATTTTATGTGGAAAAACCAAGTGTTTCCTTTGCAATATGTATCGTTTCCACAAAGTTACGCCTGAAGCTATCTCCTTTAACAAATACGGGTGTTGGGCACTAAAATTTTCATACTGTTATTTTCATCCTGTGAATGCAGGTGATTGTGGAAAAATATTAAAACTCGAATTCCAAGGTTAAATGGAGGTCTAGCTCTTATTGCAGCACGAATCCACCAAGCTAAGGCTGAGTTTCAAGAAATGGCAGCGTGGCAGTTGCTCTGCCGAGTACAAAACCCCGCTCGGTATCAAGGTCGTCTATAGACGACTCCGAGACCCGACGCCATCCTGTATTCGTCACCCAAGTTCGACCGCTAGTGGGTTGCGTCCCGTCGAGGCTGGATTACCCCCGGGAGCCCAAGTTTCCCCATTCGGCACGCGGGTTCGGATGCCGACGCCCCCATAAGCGACGGGCGCCGATTAACAAGAATAAAGTGTCTCGAGCCTCCCGGCTCTCGGGTCTCCTCAAATCATCGTTGCTCATCGGTTAGATGAGATTCTACCCTCGAGGCGTTCAGGAATAATCCCAAAATGGTAGCGCCATACCGTCGGCCGCTCGACCGAGTACGGGAACCAAATGTACACACCTGCGGTTCCTCTCGTACTGAGCAGGATTCGTATCGTCACGGCTGGTCATCAGTAAGATAAAACTAACCTTTCTCACAACGGTCTAAACCCAGCTAACATTCCCTATTGATGAGTGAACAATCAAACGCTTGGCGAATTTTGCTTGGCCAACGATATTCCTTACGTCCTGAATTTGAAGAACCTTCGGAACTAGGCTAGATTGGAGACGCTTCTCAATACGATATACAGGATACGAATGACGTTCTAGAATCGTCAATCCCCGCGCCGCGGGGAAATACCTCGGACATCTTTCGCAAAAGAATTCTTTTTCAACCGGCTCCCTGGTGCCATTCATCCGCGCTTTGCAGTGCGGATAGTCGCATGCAACGCATTGGTAGGATCTAAACTCCGTTTCGCATTTAGACATGGAAATCGCTTTCTAGCAACAGGGTTCGCTATTTTAACATATATCGGGACCCGTCTCGCACTAGTCATTACGCTAGCGCAGAGCGGGCACGGGAATGCGGAAAAATTAGGTATACAATCCTATATTCGTCAGCCGCTCGTTCGCAAGTTCGCCTATGGATTCGTCCAGTAGCCGAATTTTCCACACAGTCGGGAATAGAAGTGGTCGAGGCTTTGCAATTGCTTTAAGCTGTACTGACATGTGAGGTTGAAAAGGGGTTCGGGCAGGCGTCAGCCCTACTTACCGGTACACACACTATGTCGGACAAGGTCAAGATAGAATAGAAATGCACTCACATACCGTTTATAGCACTCCTTAAATAAACGGTCTTTGGGAAGCAATACACCCAGAGAGGACCCAACTCAGGATCCGAATGGACCCCGAGGAGAGACCAACCCCCGTCCCCGCGATCGCAAGAGGAATTTCTGGAACCCGTTGTGTATCACCCCCGAACTAATTTTTCCATTTGGCGGGTTAATTATGCTCCATTTCCAAAAAGGGAATATGTAACCGAGGGCGATAACCGAAACGACCGAGAGCCAACCTTGAATCGCTTCCTCGCCAATTGCTGACAGGACGGACTCGCCAATGCGATACTCCACATCGAGTCAAAATCATTTTTTGATCCTCTTGGACATCGCTCAGTTTGGCGCAGATGCCGGTTTTTTTCGTCGATTCTGGGAAAAAAGATTGGTCCCAACGGCCGATATTTTGCGGGACTTGGAAATTTTTAGACTATTTTATAAAGATCACGTTTTCTTTGCATATCCTTTGCCTTCCACCCCCACTTCTCTACCTTTGAAATCAGTTGGGTTTTGGCAAATTTTCATATTTAAGCGTATTTTTTGGGAACATTCCTTTTTTTCCGGGCCGGGCTGAGAATATGTGCGTGTCAATTTCGGTCATTATTTCTTCCTCAATTGGGGTTTTAAAAGCTTTTAATGCATCAAATGAAAATTTGGTCGCTTCTCTACCCTTGCATTCAGTCGTTGTTTGGCAAATTTTCATATTTATGTGTATTTTTTCGAAACATTCATTTTTTCCCCGCAGTGCCGGGCAGAGAATACGCTGTGTCAATTTCGGTCATTATTTTTTCCTAAACGGAGTTTTTAAAAGCCTACAATGTTTCAAATGAAAATTTGGCCGCCTCTCTACCCTTGCATTCAGTCGCTGTTGGGATAATTTTCACATTTATATGTATCTTTTTTGGAAACAATTTTTTCCTTCCGAAGTCCCGGGATGAGAAATTGCATGTTTAAATATCAGACTTTTTTTCTTCCAAGGGTTTTTCCGAAGCTTTTGTGCATCAAATGAAAATTTGCTTACCTGTTTATCTTTGCAATCAGTCGGTGTTGGAAAAATTTTCATATTAATGTTAATTTTTTGGAAACATTCATTTTTCTCTGCAGTGCCCGGCTGAGAATATGCGCGTGTCAATTTGGATCATTATCTTTTCCTCAACGGGGTTTTTCAAAGCGATGAACTCATAGAATGAAAATTTGCTTACCTGTCTACCTCTGTAATCAGTCGGTAATGGGAAAATTCTCATATTTATATGTATTTTTTTGGAAAGAAATTTTTCCTGCCACAGTGCCGGGATGAGAAATTACGTGTTTCAATTTCCGACTTTATTTTTTCTTTCAAGGGTTATTTAAAAGCTTTTAATGCATCAAATGAAATTTTGGTCGCCTCTCTACCTTTGATATCAGTCGGGTATGTGCAAATTTTCATTTATATGTGTATTTTTTGGAAAAATTCATTTTTTTCCCGCAGTGCCGGGCGGAGAATATACGCGTTTCAATTTCCGTCTTAAATTTACCCTTCACGGGTTTATTAAAAGCTTTGAAATTATTATGTGAAAATATGTTCGCCCCTCTACCTTTGCAATCGGTCTGTGTTGGGAAACTTTTGAAATTTAAATGCGTTATTTGAAAAAATAAGTTTTGACCCCGCAGTGCCGGTATGACTTTTTCGCGAAAATTGCGAGGTATTCTTCTGGGTTGTTTTACATGGAAGCCTTGGTCTAATCGATTATTTCCGCCGTTACTTAATTACACCACGTGATATTGGACCTGAAAACATGGGAAATAGTGCTTGCAATATAAATTTCTTTGGACGCACATTTACAGCCTTTGGAGCATCACATCCCGGCTGGTATGTAAATACATGTTTAATGGCATCAATATGTTACTCCCTTTTTCAAAGGTATTGGGTTTAAATAAAGTATGATACCGCTCCATTAATTTTAATCTGAATAATTATACATGAGAAATGCTACGTATAAGTTGGGACGTCACATGTTTATATTAATAATACTTGGACCATACCTTTCCATCTAAAAATGTCCCCAATATTACTTGTGATCCTTGTCAGACGGATCGGTCGTTTTAAGCGCTGGTTTCCTGTTTCTACATGTTGTGAGAACGCAATTACAACGCTTTGCATTTCGGTGATCAAAATTACGTAAAAACCGAATTAAAAATAAAATTTTTATCCTTGAAAGAAAAACGATGAAACTTCGCATCGTGAATGTCAATACGAAGAAATAAAATCCCACGGCCAAAAAAAGGTCGCGAATGAAATGGTTGTCCAACGGGGAGTAATTGTAATGGTTTTTTGAGAACCGGCTAATCCGGACCGATTCCTTTCTGCCCCCGGTAACAAACACGGTCGATAATATGAACGGAATATATTTTTTAATATGGAAGACGTTTCCATGAGGATAACCCTATCTTGGAATAGTTACTTCATTTTTCCTTCCGAAAGTTAAACGTTAATTGAACGAAGCCCCTTGGCACATTAAACATAAGGCAAATGTAAGATTTACTATTAAAATTTCTTCCAAGGTTTGTTAGGCGTTTCGCCGTGGTAGCCAATGCTCGTTGTCAGTATAGTTACCGATATAAAACCATATTTTTGTCAAAATAACCTTCGCTGATGTTTTCCGTGTAATTTTCGGGTTACAACGTTTTCGGCTGACGCCATATTTCCGATTCTCTCCCTAGTTCACATTGAAAAAAACAACAAATGTAAAAGGAATTATCAATAATGTTTCCAAGCCTTGTTTTCATTTCTTTGCCCCAATCAATGCGCGTAACTACCATCATTTCCGATTTTTGCAACCGCATTCCCCATTCTTGCAATTTTGCAGTTTCAACTGTTTTTCGGCGGACGTACCACCGCCTTTATTGTTAATGAAGCTGAACGCTTTAAATGAACGCAATGAAGGGAACATACGAGTAAATAGTACGAACAAATCCGCAAGTGAAGAAAATTAAATGCGAAAAAAATTCCTGAAAGAGAATAAATTATTTGAAAAACTTGTCTGAGTGTCGATTAATAATGGTAAAGTAAGAAGTAAGGGTTGACTGCGAAGGAAATGCAAAGACAACATAATCTTTGGAAAATGGTCGAAAATTTTCTAAATCCCGAGAAAAATCGGCGTTTTGGACCATTCTTTTTTTTCAGAATTGCCAAAAAACAGGCGTCTGCGCCATTCTGAGCCATATCAAAGGGGATCCCAAAATGATTTTGACTTATATGTGGAGTATCGCATTTGGGAGACCGTCCGGTCAGCACTATGGGAGGAAGCGATTCGGGGTTGGCTCTCCGTCGTTTCGAATGTTGCCCGTCGTTACCTCGTTCCTTTTTGGAAATGGAACATATTTAATCCGGAAAATAGAAATTTATTTCGGGGGGCCATGCATAGCGGGTTATCGGGAGACGTCTTGAGATCGACGGGACGAGGGACGGTCTCTCCTCGGGGTCCTTTTGGATCTTGAGTTGGTTCTCTCGTCGGTTGGCAGGTTTTACATCCGGTTTGTAATGCTTTGTAGACGGCCGTTTATTTAGGGTGTTCGATAAACGGTATGGGAGTGTACCCCAATAAGAGTGATTTCAGCGTGGAGTTTCTCCATTTCGAAAGAAAAGGCCCCCGGTTGGACATTTTGGAAAATATGGAGATATTGGAAAGAGCAAATTCTTCCTGTAATATAGTGAACGACGTATTATGTAACTCCCGGTCACCCCTCCTCAACCTTAAACTCCCAAACTCTTTGTCCTATCTCCACTAACCCCAAGGCGGACCCCCGCCAGGCAACCCTTTCCCTACCATGCTTCCTTAACCTCCCCCCCCCTCCCCCCCCCCCCGGAGACTAACCTTGACTCCTCCTTCTCAGTAATACCCCAATCCCGCTCCTTTCCCTCCCCCACCATCTCCTCTTCCTTTCTTACATCCATACACCCCCCCCCCCACCTCCCCATTCCTTCTGTTATATAAAGAAAGATTTTGGCCTGTATTTCACCTGAAGATGACGCTGAGCGTCGAAACCTAGGTCGTGAATAAATATTTTATGTGGAAAAACCAAGTGTTTCCTTTGCAACCCGTATTTGTGTTTCTAAAACAAAAAAGAAAAAAAATTATTGGCACATCATGGAAATAGTGTGATTCCGAAGACTTGGAAAAATTATTGCAACTTCACCCGCAGGAACGGGATCACCAGCACGTACAATATTTCCCCCCGCAGTGCAGGGATGAAAAATTCCGTGTTTCAATTTCCGACTTTATTTTTTCTTCCAAGGGTTTTTTAAAACCTTTTAATGCATCACATGAAATTTTGGTCGCCTATCTACCTTTGCAATCAGTTGGATTTGGGCAAATTTTCATATTTAAGCGTATTTTTTGGAAACAAGCATTTTTTTCCCGCAGTGCCGGGCTGAGAATATACGCATGTCAGTTTCGGTCATTATTTTTTCCTCAACGGGGTTTTTAAAAGCTTTAGTGCATCAAATGAAAATTTGTTTACCTGTTTACCTTTGCAATCAGTCGGTGTTGGAAAAATTTTCATATTTATGTTAATTTTTTGGAAACATTCATTTTTTCTGCAGTGCCGGGCTGAGAATATGCGCGTGTCAATTTCGATCATTATCTTTTCCTCAACGGGGATTTGAAAAGCTTTAAATTCATCGAATGAAAATTTGCTTGCCTGTTTACCTTTGCAATCAGTCGGTAATGGGAACATTTTCATATTTATATGTATTTATTTGGAAACAATTGTTTCCTGCCACAGTGCCGGGATGAGATATTACGTGTTTCAATTTCCGAATATTTTTTCTTCCAAGGGTTTTTTAAAAGCTTTTAATGCATCAAATGAAATTTTGGTCGCCTCTCTACCTTTGCAATCAGTCGGGTTTGGGCAAATTTTCATTTATATGTGTATTTTTTGGAAAAATTCATTTTTTTCCCGCAGTGCCGGGCTGTGAACATACGTGTGTCAATTTCGGTCATAATTTTTTATCAACGGGGTTTCTCCCGCAGTGCTGGGATGAGAAATTGCGTTTTTCAATTTCCGACTTTATTTTTTCTTCCAAGGGTTTTTTAAAAGTTTTTAATGCATCAAATGCAAATTTGGTCGCTTCTCTTCCGGTGCATTCAGTCGTTGTTGGGAAAATTGTCATATTTATGTGTATATTTTTTGGAAACATAGTTTTTCCCCCCGCTGTGCCGATTTTGGAAGCATTCGTAGTGGCGGAAGAGTGCTGCGAAGTGCTGAGATCGAACCACCCTTCCTCAGTGAATTCATGTCACTTTTGTGATTGTGTGTGGAGCAAAATTATTTCCAATTCAACAATGATTTCTTCATACAAGGGGATGGATTAGCCATGGGGTCCCCATTATCACCACTACTTGCTGACTTGTACATGGACGATTTTGAAAGTAAATTATATTCAATATTCACTGTTGGTTTTGATATGTGGACGATATCTTTGCTATATGGACAGGCACTGGTAGACAGTTAGATAGGTTTATGAACAACCTGAATTCCCAATTGCAAAAGTATCTAGTTCACTTGTGAGAGAGAACAAAATAATCAATTAAATTTTTTAGATATCACAGTGTCGAGAAAGGGACTGGACTTTGAATTTGCAATTTTCCGGAAAAGTAGCACCACAGACAACATCATCCCCTCTAACTCCCGCCATCACATATCGCATAAGCTTCCCACTTTTCATTTCCTTTTAAATAGACTGTTGACCACCCCCCTTTCCAAAAGTAATTTTGTAAAAGAACTCAAAACGATTAAAGATTTAGCAATGAAAAATGGTTACAAAGAAAATTTAATTGACAAAATGCTACAAAGAAAATGTTCCTCCAAAGGGTACAATCTTTTGTTCAAACCAACTAATATGGAGGAAATAGGTTACAAATGGTGCAAACTCCCATATTATGTATTAATTTCAGAGAAGTTTGCCAACCTTTTTCCTAGGGAGAAATTTTGAATAGCTTTTTATTATAATAATAACTTAAAATCATTCTTGATTAACACTATAGACAAAATATGTACGCAAAATAAAAGTGGTGTGTATAAGTTAACTTGTGGGGACTGTGGTGCTATATATATAGGTCAAACGGGGAGGTCATTAAAGACACGGGCGGAGGAACATAAACGCTGTTTTAGAACCTATGACCTCAAACAATCGCACTTCGCTAAACATCTATGGGAAGAAAACCATGGGAGTGATTTCAACCCGGAACTGTTACACAACAGTGAAAAAGGAATGAGGATGGACAAGTGGGAAGAACTTGAAATCAGAAAGAACTTAAAAACGGGTCATGTGGTTAATAATTTATTGTTTGAATACCTCTCCCCAATCCTGGAAGTACCCCTTTCCCTCACAGATAGACCCGACAAATCCCCCACCCCACCCCACTCTAAACCAACCAAGCACCTGTCGTGACACTTAACACCCCTCTTCCCCCACCCCATCAATGCCAATCGCAACTCCATTTTCTTTCGCCTCCTTCTCTCCCCCCTCTCTCACCCACCCCTCCTCTCCCTCATGATTGGTATATAAGTGGACTGCGACTGATTTATTTTTTACCTGATGATGACGCTTGAGCGTTGAAATGGGTTGTACACTAATAAAAGACAGTGGAAAGTTACTTTGTATTCTCAATTTTATTAAAATTGCTCTTGTGCCTTTTACCCCAAATTGAGACAAGCTTTTTATTAAGCTTTTCTTCTTCAAACATGATTTTTTGTGTTTTTTGTCTTGATGCCCAATCAGACTACCACAGTATTTGATAATTATCATTCACTGTTGCCTGTGGTGCCTATTGTGTTTCTTTACTACTGTCTTCAAGCAGAAGCATGTTCAGATAATTGGTCAACTTTAATCCTTTGAACACCAACTTCAACATTTCTAGCAATGCCTCTTCCAAGATGTAGTATATTTACTTCTATATAAATACTCAAAAATGAATTTGAAAAGTTCATTCTATTATTTGCTAGCCCAAGTGGGATAGATAAGGTATAACAGATATAAAGGGTGGTTTTAGGTTTATAAAAATGGAATAAGCATTAATTAAAAACCCCATATTGTACCAATGATTGAATGAGACAGTATAATCTGTTTTAGTAATAATTCCTTGTATCGCCAGACAAAAGAGGTATCATTTAACTAGAATTATATTTGGGCGTTTTTGCACTCTTTAGAAACCAGTAGGTTTTCCAAGTGCTTCCTACTGAATAACCAAATTATAGAATCTTTTCCTGCAGCAATATTCATAAAATCAGATCATAAAAATGTATATAAGTTATGAAAATTTACAATTTTCTATGCATTTAGAATGTTTAGGGGCTTGTGTTACTGTATATTATTAACTAGAGCCAACTGATACATATTGCCAAAATCATCTTCTTTATGTTTAAATATTCCTACAACTAATGAATCAAGGCTGATTAATCCTAATTCATGTGCCGTGTTAAGGAATACTTATTAGTTGAACATTTGAATCATCAGAAATTCTCTTGGACATGAAGGATTTGTTTGCATTTAATTTCTATATAATCCCATAATAATATTATATCCAACTTATTAAAAACATTTTAATAAGGAATTGTATGATAAAGGTTTATTCAAAAGGTCTTGAAGATAGATTGAGCTACTTTTGCAAAACTAAAAGAATTATGCTAATAAAAGAGACAAAAAGGTAAGCATTTAAACAATCCTGTGGCTCTTTTTCAAATTTTATCCTCAAAGCAGGCCTTCAATCAGCTTCTTTTGAGGTTGGTCCAATTAAGAAATGTTAATAAAATATCAGAGTATTACTTTTATTTGAATGACTACACTACCTAATCATTGGACTTATGACATGGATTATCAATCACACCAAAAACTTAGACTAGCAATACATTGCTTCATTATTTTTTAATATCAATGCATCGGTCAATTGGATATAATATAAAGAAATCATCAGCCAAATGAGATATTTATTAGACCAGTGAAAAACCCTAATGTTGTTGAATGTGAGGATAGGAACTGGTAATAAAATAAATCTTGCAACAATGAAATTGTTTTGTTTTACTGGTTATTGATGTGTTTTATCTTCTACATATACTTACTTGAGAAAAATATAAAAAGAGGTCAAGGGATGCCAAATCAGTACCAAAATCTAAGCAGGTAAGAAAAATGGTGAGGGATTGAGGAAGGTACCATTTTGACGATATTAAGATTAGCAACTGATTTGTCCGCACACAGTTTTCAGGCAGCCGTTGCTGACTGGAATCTAAATGCAGTAATTATAGAAGGTACCCCTCATTCCTAGATCTAGACATGTTATGTACAGGATTTGCATGATAGCAAGATAAAAATGGAACAAGGGGAATTTTAGGACACCAAGTATATGCGCCACACTTTGTGAAACAGCTGAAGTTTTGTGGTAGAGTGGGAGGAAATATATTTTCCAAGAATCATAATCACATATGAGGGAGGATATCACCACAATATTTTGCCAAATCAGTTCCAGTTCCTAGCCCAAAGAAAGGGAAAACAGGAATAGGGGAAGACTAAGGAACAGTACATCTGATTTTAAATGCCACTAAAGTGGTTCTTAAGATCACTCAAAAAAGGTTGAGAGTTTATCAATTGAAAAGTGGCATAGGGTTAGCAATAGAGAAGGATCATAGAATATTGTCAATGTTTATTAGCCATATTTATCAATGCGGGCTAGGGAGAAAGCTGAGATACACATTTTATTAGTATTTATTTTCAGAATCTAAGCATAAAAAAATATGTCCAAATAAAAAGAGGTCTAAGTTTTGGAAGTGATATCTGATAACAAGAAATTTTAACAAAGAATATGTTTCTTTAGTCATCATCCAGCAATATCCCTTGAACAAAAGGAGTAAGGAACAAATGATATGGTCATGGAATGTAAGAACATTACTGAAGTTAGGAAAACTACAAGAAATAAAGAAAGTAATACTAGACAATGCTTTAGATATACTGGGGATATCTGAAACCAGGTGGATAGGATATGCAAAATTCAAGAGTGATGCTTTCAAAGTAACATAAGAGGAGGTCAGAAAAGTGGATGGAATGATATATTACTAACTCTAAATTCCAAGTATACAAAAGAAATACCTTGCCCATATATGGCAGATGATAGACTAATGATGATTAAAATTAAAGGCATACATACTGAACTTCCCAATATCAGGTTGAGAAGAGTATGAGATTATAAGATTGTACAAGGATTTTGACAAGTTGATTGGAATAAAAAAAGAAAATATAATTATGATAGTAGAATTAAATCTGTTGTGGTGTCTCACAAAGACATGAAAACCACAAGCTAATTTGGTCTGGGAACAATCAACAATACAGGAGAACAACTGCATGAATTTTGTAATCAACAAAACATGGTCATGACAAATACATTGTTTACAGTACTGTTAAGAAGAGGGTATATTTTGGAAGCAGCAGGAAAAATAGAAGGTATCAAATTGATTACATCATTGTTCAACAATGGTATAGGAATCAAAATCCATCCACAGTTACCCAAGTCCAGATGTTGACAGTGATCATAAATTAGTTTTGGCAAATAGCAATCTGAAGCTCAGAAAACTTAGAGTAGTTAAGAATAAATGGCAACATGAAAAACTAAAAGAGGAGAAAACAAGGAGGAAGTTTGAAGAGAATTCAAATGAAATGGCTGATCAATCGGAAGAAAGAGAGAAGTGGAATGAAAAGAAGCAGGGAATTGGTAGCAGTGGCGGATTAAGTCCCAGGTAGGAAGAAATTTGCCGTTTGGAAACCTTGGATTACAGAGGAAATTTTAAACCAGATTGAGAACAGAAATTAGCTAAGAGTAAAGAAGGATATCACAGAATACAGGAGAGTTCAGAATAAAATAAGAGATAAATGTTGAGAGGAAAGGCAGATGTGGACAAAACTATGGATGAGTGAAATAGAAGAAAGAATACGTCAAAGAAGGAAAGCAACTTCTAGCCTATCTGAAAATTATAGTAGTACCGTATCAATGGAGAATAAGGTCAACAGTGATTAATAGCAAGAGGGAAGGTTTTAAGTAGATAATGAAGGAAAAAGTGAAAAATAGAAAGAATACATGAAGGACCTATACCTTGGCAGATATATAGCTATCACAGAAAATAATATTCAAAATAGAGAAGAAGAAGGAACAGAGAGTTAACCCAAAATCACAAAGAGGTAATTTGAACAGGCCCTCTAAATAGGTAAATGCTGGCAAAATTACATGTGTGGATAGAATACTGACTGAAATATTTAAAAATCTTGGACATAAAATGAAAGAAAGACTCTTTAAAATAGTGCATGAATGCTATGAAAATGGGAAGATACCTGAAGATTCTATCAAAAGCAAATTCAACTTAATACCAAAAGCAGGGAAAGTAATTGAATCCATGAACTACATAGCATTGCTATACCATCACATGCTTACAAGATTCTTTTCATACAACAAGAAAAAATCAAAAAGGAAGTGGATGAAAATGTTATGGAAGACCAATAGGATTTTTAGGGAGGTGAAGGAATGACATACACTATGTATATGGCCACTATACTTGATTATATTCTTGACTCTATTCTGATTGATTGAGAGAAGGCTAGAATCTAACGGGAATATTTTCCTCACCTTCATTGATATTGAAAAAAAGCCTATGATACTGTAAATAGGAAACATATGTTTGAAAACATGAGAAATCATTGATAAAAAGAACAGACTAAAATGCCAAGACACTTATATTTCAGCTCTATCAGAACCAAAGCACCTTTATAAAAGTAAAGGGATGTGAGAAAGAAACAAAGCTTAGAAAAAGAATAGGACAAGGATGTCCACTTTCACCATGTCTATTTAATTTATATATTGAAGAAGCTATAGTGACCATGAAGGAGATAACAACTAGTGTGAAGATAAATGGAAGAAAGATACAACAACTTAGGTTTGCTGATTATATTGTGACCCTGCCTAAATCAGCCAAAGATATGAATAGAATGCTCAAAACCCTGTCCACAGCTTTGGAAAAATGTAAACTGAGGATAAATGTGAAAAAAAGCTTTGATAGTTTCTAGAAATATGAAAGAACCCCCCGTAAATTTAATGATAAGACAATCATTGATTAGCCAATTAGAAGAGTTTCCCTGCTCCATGGGGAATATAACAACAATGCTCCTCTGCAGTGAAAAGAAGGATAGCTTTGGGGAGGAAGGCATATTAAAATAAAAATAATCTTTCATGAAACCAAGACATGAAATTGCAAATTAGAAAATCCTTTTCAAAAATATTTATTTGAAGTACATTATTATATTGGTGCAAAACTTGGACTTTGGGAAAGGGGGAAAAGGTTTGGTTGGAAGCATTGGAAATGTGGATTTTGAGAAGGATAACTAGAATAAGATGGACCAACAAGGAAAGCAACATCGAAGTAATGAAATAAATCAATGAGGAAAGGCATTTCATTAGAGATGTAGAAAAGGAAAATTAAAACTGTTGAACATGATCTCAGACATAAAAACTTACTGGAAAAAACTCTTAGGTGAAAATAGATTCACTTTTGTATGTACGATTCATTGTTTTAACTGATTCTTCACCTATATCGTAGATTACATATCTTCACTGGTAAAATTATAAAGGTGAACTTCAATCATAAGGACCATTAATGTTTACTTAATATACATTGTCCAAAGTTCTGTACACATCCACCATGTACGAGAATCTAATCCTTTTTGCAAATAGCACGAGTGCCACCCAGCCTCAAAATATAAATAACTGTTATTCAGTATGCAGTGTCTGCGTCTGAAATGTATCACAAATTTAAGGCTTTAAAAGAAAGGAATGCATTGCACTGGTTGACTTTGCTTACAAAATGTGGCTCCTCAAGAGTACATATCGTGATTGCACAAAAGACAATTGCAGCAGAGTACACCTTTGTAATAGAAAATTAGTCATAATGATGGCATACTATTATTTCCCCTTGTTATTGACAATATTATTAGAGGCTCCAAAGAAAAACAGGCATTTTATAAGAACAAAAAATATCCAAATATTCAAAGATTTGTCTCCAATTTTTCATTGAGTGACAATGCAGTCAAGAAGGTTTTTCAAGCTTAATAGGGTGCTATGCAATGGGGAATAATGGACTGCATACCTAGGAAATGATAGAACCTGATTTGAATAGCCTGGAATTTGGTGTAAAAAGGGCTTTGGGAAATATGTAAATATGATAGAGGTACGAAAAAGAATTTTAAAAACTTCGTTTCATTTCTCTTTGTGTGCATTCCAGGATTAATGTGTAAAGTATGAGATTATATTAATATGAACTACAAGTTTAACTTAAGCATCAATCAAAGAAAGATTAAACAAAGCACGCACCTCATGAATTCACTGAGATGCTTGATTTGTAAACATGTATTGTACTGACTTATGTCAATACATTTACATGACATGACAACTTTACATGTACAAAGTTGTCATTTACATGACAACTTCAGTATCTCATTAGTTAGACCCTACACACAATATATACTGGCCATTCTCCAGCAAATACCCTTGCCATATTGGAAAGTGTCTTGGGTGGGGGAAAGAAGACATGGAGCAGAGAAGTTGGAAGCAACGTCAGAGGTCTAAGGTGCACATCGGATCAACAAATGCTGCACTCCAGGGTCATCAAAGCTCAGCGTAGGGTATTTCCTATTTTCAGTACCAAGTTTTGACTGTCTATTGTTTTTACACAGAAGCCTGCAAGCAAACATTGTGATTTATGACCAGAGAGCAATAGAAAAATGTTTGGCTGAAAGCCACATGGCAAAACTAGTCATGTCTGTCACCTGCCCAAGTTAATAAGTTTTTCTGAATCAAAGAAACAGTGGCTGTGATCAAGAACAGGCATTTTGAATGCAATAGGTTGGCCCTAATGGGCAACCATGATCATGCATGATTGCCAATTAGGGATTGTACTGACTTCATTTATATGCCCCGAATACAGTCTGGGGAGTATTGATATTTATTTGATATAAAAAAAATTATGATGAAGAAGCACTAGTGTGTATATTATCAATAAGTTCTTGGATTAAGGAACTGTATTGTGTATATTAAATGAGAAACTATGTAAATATGAAGAAAGAGTCTGAAAAAAGTGTTGAGTTCAAACTGTATAAAATCACTAGGTGCAACACGTACGTCTAACAATCGAGTAAAAAATGATCCTCAGCATGAATTGAAGTTATCAAACAAAATTTAATTAAAAATTAAAAAGTTAAAAGAACTACTTCAATAAATGAACCTAAAACTTTTTCATGATGGAATAAAAATTGGCTAATTAGAGCTTTGAATAAGGTACAAAGATGGCCAAAAGTAACAATTATGATGACTCTGTAAAGATAATAGTATCAGCTATTGTCAAAATCAGAAAACCTGACCTCACTGACAGCATCATAAAATCTGATGCTCATACTTTTAATTCCCACTAGGGAAGGGATGGTTACACACATATTCATCAGGATATAGTGCTATCTATATATTTTGAAGCTGATACATTGGTATGGTGTAATTTTCCAAAAAAATTTTTAATTTTTTTATTTTGGTCATGGCAGTCCAGGTCCAGTATACCACTGGAATTCCAACCCAAGGGTATAAGCTTGATTAAAAGTTACCCTTTGCTTTCAGAACACATATTCAATGCTAAATCATTGAATGAAGGAAGCTTCAGACGTTTGAGGAAAGAAATGAGTAAAAAGATATAGTACTGACCACTGAAACATATTCCATGAATGACAAAAAAAGCTTGAAACTGAACTATGTGGATTATATTGCTGATTCGATGTGCAAGATTGCAGCAAATTAGTTGAGTTGATGAAATGAAAGAGTAGGAGGGAATTCAGATCAAAGCCAGAATGTGGCTTTATAACATTCAAAATAATAAAAATATTTCTAAGGAGCAGTATGACCCCTGGAAGACTAAATACACCTGCAGTTCCCTCAATGGAAAAAAGTGTCCACAAGGACCATCAAGAGAATAAGGAGAAAATAATAAACCTTTCAGCACAAAGAAAACAACCAACCACAGTGTTTGGCCTATAGGTAGGTTTGATAGGTAGTAGAGGGTAGAGCTTGGCTTGTTATTAAGCCTGATGGGGTGTGAAATGCACACAAGTAAGTAGGTAACAGTTCCTTTTCCTGCACCACCTTTGATTTCCAGGTGGCGGTGAAAATATGGTATCTGAAACACCGCACAGCTTGGGTGAACCTGAGGGTGCCCTGAGGCAACACCCAGAGTAAAACCCAAACCATCACATCAGTAGTCTAATGCTTTACCCACTGGACACCTACATCTGATAAAGTAGAACAAGAATAGAATTAGGTTTTACTTCAATGGATCATGCTTAAACAGTAACAATTTCAAGCTTTTTTTAAGTAAAAAGTATCTTTTTGCTTTAGGATTTTATCAAGTTGGTGCATTAATTTTCTTTTTCATTTTATTAGCATTAAAAAATTGCTAATTATTTCCTCATCTAGCAACCTCACACTATTTAGTTACCAGCAACCAATATCATCATTCTTGTGCATATGTTCCCAAATTTTCTGGAGATTTAACCAATACCCATGCCCACTTAAAATTGTGCTTCAGAATATATTTGCGAAACAACGCTAATTGACAGTCAGGATTATCACTTTCAATATTTATCTTGTAAATAAGATAATCTATGAGTGAATGTTCACCGCAAGTAAGAGAACCCAAATCTACAATTTCTATACCTTCACAAGCACAACCACTAAACATTTTCTAGGTCTTATATTATAAGTTGCAATTTAACACATAAATTTTTAAAATATTCAGATGGTAAATTTGATTATCATACAATTTTGGTTTATTTTATTTTTTATTATTTTCTCTTTTCTTAGATAGATTCTTGTTTCTTTTTATTTCCTCTGTATTCTTTGTATATTTACTAGAAACCACAGTTATCAATCTGAGGGTCAGTTGATAAGGGAGGGTGGAGATCACCTAAATGTCAGCCATTCTGCACATAAAATTCACACATTAGCAGCTCAATAAGGCAAGAAAGCTTCCTCTGGTCACTAGCCCAGTGCTCTAACCACTGGACTACCATGTCTCTATATTGCCTTGCTGCATATTATTCTGCATTTTATTTCTGGTATCTTATTTTGCTGAATTATCTCATTGCTAACTTTAGGTGGTGAAAACTGAATCCTCTTTCATGGTAATGATCTTCTATGTGTCAACCCCTTGATATTTGCCATTTTTAAGATTATTTGCTTTTTTCCATCAAAATACACTATATTATTATGCTACAAACGTGATGTCACCAGCCAGATGGGTATAACTGAAGTGGATACTTTGGTCCATAGTCATACTGCTGTGTGTGTCAGTGTTCCAAAGTTTCAGTATGCTTTGCTATGCCTGTTTTACTTGTTGAATTTTGCTGTTTTGGCAATTTATGCAATGCAAAGCAGGAGATGGTAAATAGAAAATGTAGCTCTGGGGGACAGAGCTTTACAATTTGCTCCAAATTACAAAAAAAAAGTCTCATATTTTCAGAAATATTAAGTTAATTACCTTCCTAGCAAATGCAAGATGAAAATAAAATACAGTAACTTGAAATGACTTAATTTTAACGGAGAAATTACAATTATAATGAAAAGAACAACAAAAAGTGAATCCAGACATTACAATTTGATGCATGGGAAATTAATGGAATGTTAAAACTGATAATGACAAAGCATCACAACAAGACTAGAAAAACTGAGCCTGGAGAGAAGGGTAGTGAATAAGAAGCAGGTTAGTAATTGACTGCACTGGTTAACATGAGAGCAGATTCAACCAATCAATCAATCATTTATTTGTCCAAAGATTTGTATGCACAAAAATAGGACATGTCATGAAAATATGACACAGCACAAATGCAAATTAGGGGTGAAGTTATTCATCGACTGGGTGAACTGTGTATTTCAAGAGACATTCTCAAAGAGTGTTCTTGAATTAGAACATTTTGTTGAGATACCTCACACTGCTATGTAAATTATTTCAAAGAATGAGCCCATATTTTTAGGTCCAAGTGCATCATTCCTAGTTCTCGCAAATGTTGAGTGAAGGTTTTTTGATGCCCTGGTACTGTAAGGATGATAGATTTCAATGCCATTTTAGCACTGAATATTGCAATTAACACTGATGATTGTGGTACATATTTTCATAGTTGAAAGAGGCTGAATATGAAGTTTTTTCAAAGGAATATTTCCATTTTGTATTATTCAGTTTGTGATCACCTGGAGGCCTCTTTTATGGGAGCCCTACTAAAATGTGCATAAGCTTTGCAGGAAATTGTATTGAGAGACTCGTTTTTCAATCAGATTCCTGATAGTGGTAGTCATCTTTGTAACTTCCCATAGACATTTGGCGCTTGAGGGCAGACAATTACATGAGTGCTGATATTGACAGCAATGAATTCCTACTTCCACAGCAAGGAGGGATATATTTGCAATGTGACATTCACTTGACATCTCTTATCCAAACAGTCGGTGAGTGTTGCAATACCATTCTGAAATACTACAAGGTGTGATCAAAAAAATACCGGCCAGATTTTATTCTGCGCAAACTGTCCAACGGATCAAAACAAGACACAGTGCGCCAACTAGCAACACATCTGACAACTAAAACGAGCGGTTTTGCGTTTGTTTACGTTGAGTCATCACGCAGCAGCAGCGGTATGTGGCTTAACCTGTTCATCGCCGTGTGCAACAGCAGCATTGAAGGAGCTAAAAGAGCAGTGTGTGTGAGTGAAATTTTGTTTCAAATTTGGCAAAAGTGCTACAGAGACACTTGGAATGATTCAGCAAGCCTTTGTTAATGAAGCTATGAGTCACGCACCTTGTATGTTGGCGACTGATCGCAATCATCAGGAAATAAACAGTCCCATCTCTGGTGATCCAAAGATAGATGTAAGCCATGGTGTCTGTCGCACCACTTCCTCCAATTTTCCTCATAATTATTTATGCTGCTCTCAATTCAGAGATCAGTTATTCAAATAGAATTGGAAGCCCTACAAAGCCAGGCTGCAACACTCCTCTTTGGCCTTGGATTCACTTTAAATGGGAAGCCTATAATTAGCCACTGCAGGCCAATTAGCATACATGGCATGCCTCTTCTGGTTGGTATGTGCTGGGGGTACAGGTTAGCGTAGGTAAGGTGCAAGATATGCAGGCTTGAAGGATTGCTGTACCATAGGCCTGTTCTGAAGTGGGAGGTTGAATTTAAACTATTGACCCCTTTAATTTTCCCTGGTGACTGTTCAACTTGTGATACATCATCCCACTTGGGATCCCATGGAGGGTGGGGTGATCTGAAGGGAAGAAATCTTTACTTGTAGGGGAGATCCACATGTACCTTCATCAAAATTCCCCTTCAGGCATTGCTGTTACTGATATTTACCAGATCATATTTAGGGTGCCAACCTCAGTAAATATTAACAAAAATAATATCTAGAAACTCATGGTTTCTGAGAAAACATAATTCAATATTGTGTTTAATTTCTTCCATGAGGCAATCATTCTTGAATGAGAATAACATGTTGTCATTGAATGGTGACATATTCTTCTGCGTATCAACTTTTTTCCATTAATGCATTCTGTGCATATGAAACATCCTGAACGCTACAGATTTAATGTTTCACATGAGAAAATCAATTCTACCATTGCATATGCTCCAGTCACTTGATTGCTGCTCCTTGGTTATAATGCTAACCTTGAACCAGAGATAATTTGGGATATGATTTCTCAGCTGATTGAAGTGATGTGACCCCTCTTGGACCAGCTCATTCAACCATGTAATGAGTACCATGAGAGCTTTCCATTCACTGCTTAGAGGGCAAGCAACACTTCCACAAAATGGAAATTTACTTCATGGACCAGGTCAATCAGGCATCAAGAAAAAAAGCTGGTAGATATAAAGTGGAGCTAAAAAGGTCTGCTGAGAGGACTCCAAAGAAGATTAAGCCTTCTCGAGGCAAAAGAGGAAGAAAATGACAAACTGTGTTCATTTCACCTTTGCAAGCAGGGGGATGGAATAATTCTTGCGGTACACTTGCTTATAAAGAGAAGAGACTTAAAGGGTGGGAAGAGAACCCCTAACCTCAGCTCCTAGGTCATCAAGGGTAGCATCCGAGCAGCAGTCTGTGGCTCTACTGCTTGTGGGTGCCCATTTCTGGTCCATTATCCAGCCAGGTATTTGGCTTGGTTGGAGAGTAATAAGGAGGAGAAGGAGGCCCTGGTGGGAAACCCGAGTTCTCCAGCACCCACCCAGGTATCAGATGCCCAACATGGACCAGGGAGAAATGCCCCACTTTGGTCCTGCAAGCTAGCCACTCCCTGTCAGGGAAAGGAAATATGTTGTCCTTCCACATATGTTTTATTATGCATGACCTATAGTTTTACTTTTTTTAAGTAATCTACCGGATGAGGTAGGTTTTGAATGTACATAACAACCAAATATTTTGTGACTCCTTACAAAACACAATCCAGCAACCTACTCTACATTGAGTCCCTCTTCATCTCTGAGTACTCTCTTCCTTCCCTCATCCCATCCAACATCCCAATCCTGTTCCTGCCCTTTCTTTGTTTGACTTACATTCTCCACTATATTACAATCTTCAACATCCAACTGCCAATTAAAATGTCCTTCATCCATTTTTCCAGCCTCCTTAGGATTTCTCCCAACGAACCCCTCTCCTCACATACCTTACATAGTACTTCCTCATTTATTTTTTCCTTTCGGCCCATTTCACCTTCTTCATCCTTCTCCACACCCACATTTCAAAAGCCTCCAATCTACTTCTATCATCCTGCTTCAGTGACCACATTTCTGAGCCATATATAACTATGATCCATATCAAAGTTTTAACAAGTCTTTTCTTAACATCCTTACTCAATGTCCCTCTCATTAACTCCCTCCTACTTGTGAATGCCTCTTTTCCCAGAGCAATTCTTCTCCTTATGTCCCTACTGCTTTGACCGAGTTGGTCAAAAATACTTCCTAGATACGTAACTTTGTCTACGTCGACCTGCTTTAATTTTTTCCCCCCTATTTCAATGTTTAGCTTTGCCTTTTTCCTTCTGGAAAATCGAATAACCTTTGTTTTATTAATAATGATTCTCATCCCATATCTATTGCACTGAGTTTCTCATTCACTCAGCAATTCTTGAGAGATTTTTGCTTACAAAGCCATAATTAGGGGTAGTACAGAGGATGCATTGCTTTATATACTAGACAGAGTAGATGAAGGGGTAGGTGCAGGTAAGTGGAAGGAGAGGAAAATGAAGGGAAACTGGTGTAATGAGGCATGGGGGGAAGAGAGGGAGAAAGGCAGTTGGGTATGGCATCGAGGGAAGAGATTGTGGAACAGAAGGGATCCAGGAGAGGGCAGAGGGAGGAATACATCAAGTCTTTAACCAATATGTCCTTATAATTGGGGTTCTTGGAAAGTTCCAAATGTTCCATGGCATCTAATCTTAAGCCCTTCTTCTCCAAATGTATAATCTAAGGAGCAAAGTCACTTCTATGGTTATTGTCCAGTAGGGGTTGACAATATGTGAAGATGGATTCCTGTTTTTGAGACATGTGTCATGTTCTTTCACATATTCAAGGAATTTCCTCCCTATTTGTCCAATGTAAATGGCAGAGCACTCACAGTACACTTTATACTCTTCATTCTTTTCCATGATGGCAATTTCACCCTTACTTTTGGAGAAAAGATTCCCTAAGTGGCCTTTGTTATAGAAGGCTGGTTTTATCCTGTTTTTTGGAAAGGTTCCAGCCATTTTAAGAGATATATTCCCCAAAATGAGTATTCTTTTCTACTTAGCTTTGTCTTTCTTGGGGATGGATTTGAATATGGATGTGACTGCTATTTTTTCTAATTTATTCTGATTTAATTTTTGAACTATTTGGGAGCAGAAACAGTTATTTACAGCTATCATCTTTATTATTTGGAGTTGTTTTTAGTTTTTTCTGGGGACAATGGAATATTTATCAAACAGTGGATTATTGAGATGAACGGCGCTAATTTTTGAGAGAAATGATGTCTTGATGCGAAGTGAATAATCTGATCTGTGCCAGTGTCTTTTCTGAAAATAGACAAGTCCAGTTGCCAATTATTTTTTGCGATAGTAATATCTAAAAAATTAAGGCACTTTTTGAGCTTTTTCTCCATTGAGAACTTTATTTGTTTATCCAAGTAATTTAGAAACACCAAGAAGCTGCTGAGGGGTCTTTGTGAACCTGCCCACACACAAAATATATCAGCCATAATCAGTGCCAACAGATTATGTTTTCCACTAAGTTGTTTGATGAGGAGAACAGAATATTTTCTATCTGGTCCATATAGATGCCTGCTAGTAGAGGTGATAGATTGAATTCCATGGCCAGACCATGGGTTTGTATGTAGCATTTCTCATTGAACTTGAAATAGTTCCAGGAGACACATGTTTTTAGGACCATACACAACTCACTAATAATTGGAAATGGAACCCCTTTCTTGAAATAGATCTCCTCGGCTCCGACTCCGAATTTCAGTGCGAGTTTTTGGGAATGAATGCTTGCCTATTCTGACCCTGAAAAGCAGAAATTTAAAAATATTTGAATAAAAAAAGTATTTATCTACTAAAACTCAATTTGCCCATTTTGCATACAATTTTGGCTATGCAATACAAAGGCTGCCCTAATGATAGCCTTGGTCAGAGATTGTGCATCACAGGAGCCGCTTACATCCTCACTGCACTGCAAGTTACACCTCCTATTTAAAACTTCTGATTGACATTCCATAAAATCCAATTGCCCTGATGATCTAAATGTGGGTTGAAGTATCCTTGTCTTCTTAAAAATCATAGGGAAGTGATCTCTCCTGCACAAATTTGTGTTAGGACTTTGCACAACTACTCTAAAATAGAGTAGGACTGGTAAAGCAGAGAAGGCACATCAGACTTATCAATTGTCCATTATCTCTTCCTCTTCCTTTGTCTCCTTTTCATCCTCCCAGAGCCCTCCTTTCCTCCCCCTCCATAGTTTTTTCTCTTCCACTGCTCCCCCTCTCCCAAAAACTACTTCTCCCCATTTCTTTCCCATATTTTATCCCCCTGTCTGCCCCCCTTTTTTACCACCTATCTCTCTCCCCATCACTCTCTCTCTCTGTTTCCCTCTTTCCCCCTCTCTCTTCCTTTTATCTACCCCCATCCCTCTCTCTCTCTTATCTCTTCCTTCTACTCTCCCTTCTCTTTTTCCCATTTCCCCCCTTCCCCCATCCATCCCCCCACTCCACTCTGTTGCTTCCATAAAATCAAATTTTTTTTTCAAAATTTCATGTCTCACATAAAAGTGGATTTAACAATTTCCAGGTTTTCCAAAATTATCAAGTTTTTTTCAAAATAATGCACCTTTTCCATGCATTAATAACTTTTCCATTTGGATGTTTTCAAAAAATGTGTCTAGCAGCTGAATATCCCTGTACATATGTCTGTATGTATGCATCTCAGACTAGTACAGATACAAACAGAGCCAAATGTTTCAAAATAATCCAACCCATAAATTTATTTGAACCCTTGTGCCATCAACCCAGGCTTAAAACATACCCTCTCCACCCTGATCTCCTTCAAAGTTAGGACCCATTTACTTCCAATCACACCACAGTCTTTCGGTTGGGTATTCTGTCAATAAGGTCTTACGATCCCACATACTCTGTAGCTCACCAAGCATTTCAGCTCTCCACTCCACCACTTGGATTCCACTGAGTGGCTTTCATATACCTTTTGACACCACAACTTCCCTTACCTCATGCCATTTAAGGTTACAGCATGGTAAGCTACACCCTCTCTTGGGTACCCTTTCCCTCACAGATCTCCTTAGCAGGACTGGTGCCTCCCTCTGTGCCTCCAGCTTCACTGCTGCTCTCTTCCTCTAGACCTATGGCCTGTCCACTGGCACCTCTTCTACATCAGGCATTTCTCTGGCATCTGGTTCCAATCATCATAAGAAAAAGGTCATCTCAGCCTCCTTCCATGGCTTTTGAGGTATGTGGATTGATTACTTGTTCGCACTAAATTTCACTACCCAACTGCTTATCATCCCTTTTGTTATCCCACATGCTGTGCCCCTTTGATTCACTCATAATACTAGAGTTACCCACACTCCTCTGCTTTCAACCTCACTTTACCTTCCAGGTGAGCATCTGTTACCCCTCTTTATGCTCAAAATGAAGGAGGCACCACTCCCTTGACTATCAGTCACCTCTTAGCACTGTAGAGACTGAGGCTCAAGTACTCAGCTAGCCCATTAATCATTGATGCATAAATGACTGACTTTCTATGCACAATCCCTTCCCCTTGATAAACTTCCGGTCTCTTCTTATGTATTTAAACTTTGTGTGGCGGTTCATTTGTTTGTGCGATTCAGGGGTGTACCACTAGGTGTCACCCTCGGCTGGACCTACGAGGAGGCATTTTGACCCACGCGGAACCAGTCACGCCTCAACCCCAGCCGAGCACTCATCCCTCTTGTGCACATGGCGCCCATGGCTCATATCTTACCGTGCTGACCTTGTTCTGTTATCCACAGCACTCAGAATAAATCTGCTGTTCATTCAAATGCTTTATATGTGCTTTATTAGTATTTCCTAGCACCGCCTGCGCTAAAATAATTTCCAGCACTTCCACACTCTGCAAGGCTATCACTCTTCTTCTCTATAGCCTCAATTGACACATACCTTGATGCTGCATCAATAAAGGTGATGATAAACTGTGTGTGTCCCGTGAGACTCTGAAACATGGGACCCGAGACAATAAAGTGAATCCTGCTCACGACTTCTGGTGTCTTTTCTCCCTCACCCACTGCAAATCCATACTTTATCATTATCACTTGCATGCATGGTATGCACTTCCCTCTGTATTTCTTCTCTCAGTCAGTCCCAGCAAAACCCTTGATTTTGACCAAGCTCTCTCATTTTGATGCCCAAATCTGTCAAGGAAGATAACTTCAAGGCTCTCTTCTTTCTGCTGGCATATTCTGCTTTTACTTCACCCATTGTAACTCCATCCACAGTCATTATACATAATACATTCACGACCCTCTGAGCCAGAACATTTTATCTCCCATCCAAACACTTCATTTTCTGTTAAATTTTTCAGTTCTTACTCCTACTTACTCTTCCGTCTACCCCTGGGAAAATAAATTTTACTGTACATATGTCACATCCAGGACTTCCTTAAACTCAATCTTTACCCCATTTTTTTTACACATTTGTAGGGTAAATCTCCCTTCTAAAAATTGGAGAGAAGTCAATCTCCCTGTCTGACTTCCCTGTGAAACTCATAAAAATTTTCTATAAAATCTCTGCAGTTTGTCATTTGGTTGGAAGAACCACAATCAAGCAGCCACACTTCTCCATTACTCAGATTATTTCTCCCTGTACACGAAACGTGACCACTGAGGCTGATGTTTTCTCTGGTTCTTCCTACTCTGCCTGTTTTAAACGCTTGGATAAGTATGCTGAAATGTCATCTTCAGCTCCATATGGATATATTAAAAACCTTTTATGTAGTTTAGCTTACCTCCTTATTACCTTGATTTCCCTCTACCATTACTTACCATTGTCTATCATAGCCCCTATTTGTTGTATTCATCTTGTCTTGATTAGGTTTACATGATTTTCCTCACATTACCTTTAATACCTTAGATTTCATTTCAGGCATTTTATTTTAAAAACACACATGACCCCAATGTCTGAGATGATGGATTGCAACTAAAAAAAAGGAACAGCATAGTTGCATGTTTTCCAAGAATCTAATATCTGGAACATTGGTTGCAGGAAATACTCTATGCCCCAAGTTTTCTCGGTAATTATATTTCTTAGGAAATGCTAGCGGGGAAAGGTCTGAAGTTAGCTCCCAATAGTGGATAGACTTAGGTGTTAGAAGGAAGCAATGCCATCTTTTGGTTGCATAGGATTAGCCACCTTTATTATTGGACCACTGAAGGTGGAATGATAATATTATGACTGAGATAATAAAGCAATGAAAGGCATCCCCAGCAAATTTCTTCACTTCATTTTCCACATACTTACTTTTGTCTAGCTGGGGTTTTGTTGCATAGTTCAATCTTTGTATACATAACCTTCCTAATTAATGGTAGATAAAGTTTCAGAAAAGAAGGGTTTATGGATAGTGGTAGAGTGAAAGGAGAGGTACTGAAGAGGGGAGTGTTGCAGGGAAAGGGCTAACTTATATGTGTCTACATTAATATGATTAAGGGAGAGAGGGGATATCTGTAGGTACTTGTATTTAAGAGCACTGGCAGACAAAGGAGAATGGGTCCACCACAGGGATCCTACCTCCTCAATGTAGGTCTATAGACCTACATTGAGGAGGTGGGAGTGAAGGGATTCAAAGCATTCTTCAAATGAGGGCTTTTTATCTGCCTCTTCTTTGACTCCACCAACTGGCCACTCCATCCCCCTTTCCTTAACAGCTCAAGAATTTGTATCCATTGTCCATCATTATATTCCATATGGACTGTGGAATATTAGAGAGCTGAGGGAGACCAATGTGGAACATAAGAGAGTTTTTTATTTGTCACACATGAGCATAGACAGCTGTGAAAGAGGGAAAGCCTAGCCCTCGTGCAGTAAAATGAACATAATATTGGGCTGGCAAAATGGTAATTAAAGTATAAACCATAAAAACTATAAACAAAGTAATCAACCTGAAGGCCAGTTTGGTAGGTGATGGTAGGGTTCACCAAATACCAAGCCCAATGCCTCGTGAAATGCACAAACCAGGGTAGAGGGGTCAGCCCCTTTCCTTACCCTGTGCCACCTATGGTTTCCCAGGAAGTATGGGTAAAGTGTTGACTAAAATATACACAAATATATTTAGAAAATGACACTTTCAATTCAATTCTAATATTGATACTAAAATTGCTAGTTCAGTTTTCATCACATTGCCTGGGTAATGGGCAACAAGGATGAAAACTATTCTCATTCCTCTGCGTTAATTACTCAAAAGTTTCCAGGGAAGAAAGATTGCAATGTGATGAATGAGGCAGTTTGACAGGAGTCATAGAGAAAGCATCTAATAATTTGGAATCCACCCTTTGTCCATCAGAAATGAAATATTCCTGAACACTTAGCTGTTGACGGTCAAATTATCTGATCTCTTTTAGAGATGACACCAATATGCTTTCCATGGGTTGTTTGAGGTGAACAGGGTACTCCCAAATGAACTTAGCCTTGTACTGTTTCAGAAAATTTATTTATCTTAGAACACTTTATTATCACTTTTATCTAATAGAAATAAAGAATAAATACCTTTAAAAAATCTTTACAGACATTACTCCATTGTACAGTTATATTTCTACAAAAAGACCTTGAATACATGGGTGTACTGAAAGACGATGATATTCTGATGTTCATATTTTGATTACAAATAAAAACTGATAGCATGTGATCAAAATCTGAGATATGACCTGTAATAGCAATGGAGCCTTGTTGGGTCAGTTGAAAGGAAGAACTGACACTAGTGATTCCCAGTTTTTTGTGGAATGAGAATTTGATTCAGAAGATGAGAAAATGGGGACTTGGAAACTATAATGGTGCACTCTCATGGTCTCAAACACTGGATTCAAAGTCCAAACGAGCACTTTTAGTAAATTCAAATAAAATCCATAGCTCTGTTTAAAACTGGAGACACACAATGTTCAATACTTATAAGATTTTGTATTCCTAGTTTCCAAACCACTGCTTTGCACCATTTCATCATTGAAAGGACACTTACACAATGGTATGCATTCTTTGGTGTAAACCTTGTCCAGAAATTCTGGTATAAGTTCTTGCAATACATATGTCATGATTCTTCTGAAAATAAAGGTTTTCCAATCCCCTAAAGATGGTCACTTTTGGTTAAATGATTGCTTAGTGGTAAACAGAGTTTTTTTGCTTTACATAAAAAAATATGAGATCTTGCTAGGTGACATATCAGCTTTTGCCTGATCTTACAAACATGTTTTGAGAATGGAGTACTGAACATTCAGAAACAAAATATTAATGAAGTAAATGTTGCCTTTTCTTAATGCAGTTATTATATCTTGCAATGTTGAGTGCTGCTATTATTCAGAGATAGAAATTACTACTTGCTTCCAGGGAAAGCTTTTCCATCATACTGAAGCAATGCATTGTAACACTCTAGGATTGGAATTTTGAAACATGCATTGCTAGTCAGTTCTCCATCTAAATGTAATTACACTTTCAATTGGATGTGTACAAAATATTTATTTTTTACAGGAAGGTAATGTAAGCAACTAAATAGTTTTTCTTATAAAATAGGTCAATAATAAACCTCCTGTTCTCCTGGCCCAGTATTAAAATACTGCCTTCTAGGATACACATCTCTACCAAATATTATTCCCTCTGGTATATGAGGATATAGTCTGTGGGTGTATGGTTTAGGTACCACTTGGCCTGGTAGCTGTAGGACTTTAATGGCATCAATGTATAAAACCTTTTATGTATTTTATATGTGATGTTGACAATTAACACATTATTCATTTCAAAAAAGTACAAAATTTTATGGTCCTTGCACTCAGTGGTCATCAATTGGGCTGCATCGGCAAACGCAACATGAAGGGAACAGAAACCAGTCCATGAATATACCTTTGCAGTCATTATCTGGGTCATATGCCAAAAGTCTGTGCCATTTATACTTCTGCTCACAACCACAATCTCTGGAACATCGAATTGTTTGCACTTTCCTTGAAGAAAAAGAAAAAAATTTAGCTGTAGATTTTAGTAAAATGACTGTTCCTCAACCAATAATAACCTACACTTTGTGGTCTTAATAAAGCCTTTTTAAAATGGCAAACTGTGGAATGAACAAAATTTTGGATAACATAGAGGAAACCTGCTAAATGCTATGTCAGTAACTTTTGCATAGGTACAAAACGAATGAAATTCACATAAATAAAAAATTGCAGGCAATTCTAAGAAAATAGGAAATAAAATAATTTCTTCCTTGAAAATTTGAATAATAATCAGGACAAAAGATTTGTTAACAGTGAATCTGATTGTTGCATGCATGCATATTCTGAAACCTGCAAAACAATACATGACTGATATATAATCCAATGTCATATCAACGAAAGTACCTTCAAGCCAATTCATGTTTGAGTAGGCACCATCAAATGAAGCCAGGTTAAATTTCATGATGAAACTGAACACCTTTTACCTAATATCCTGTTCTCTGAAACTTAAACTTCTTTGAATTGAGTCTTCAACTATATTCACTCATGACTTTTTCAAGCCTTTTGTGAAATAATTTTTACAGCCGTAAATAATAAATCATTTTTTATGCTTTATGCATGCTATCAGCAACCTTTATGTCTGCCACTGCACTGCATTTCACCTCTTTAGCAGCATTTGCTGGTGATCTAAAGTGAACCACCCAGTCATATTTTGGTAGAATGGTTGTTTTGGATAAAGAGAGCATTCTTTGGGACTGTTACCTCCAGGTTTTAGATGATATTGTGAACATTTTTGACAATATAAGCAAAAAAGAATAAATTATGGAATTCCAGAGCCCAATCTCCATTGCATATGAGATGCAATGGAGATTGAGAGAGAAAATGATAAAGAGGAAATATTGTAAGATATTTGCAGTAAAAACATATAGCACAGCATTTCTATGCCCATTGATTGGGTTGGTAGGATTGCTTTCCCTGCACAAAAAGGGAAAAGAAATATGCAGTATGTTCAGCAACCATTTTGAGAAAAGTCAACCACGACCAAGAAAATGCAATTTTTTTATATCTAGCAACCCTCAAACCGACACAATGGAATGAGTGTTGTTGAAAGAAGCAGAGGGATTTAACTAATAATATTAGGGATTAAAGGTAATATTGTGGGTAAAAGGTGATCATTGAGTCTATTTATATATGTATTACTGTTGTGCATAAGCTGAATGTATATCTAATTAATCTGCCTTAGTTTTTATGACAAATATATTTTTCATTATTGAACCCCCTTGTCATTAATGCCACAAGAAATGCATTTTATTTCATTCAATTTTTTCACTGCTTTATGTTTCTATTAATACGAGGGAATTTTAAGATGGAAATGTTATAGTATGGAGAAATTTGATCAGAAAGCCAAGTCCTCAGGATAAAGAAAAGATTATGTCCAAACAAGAAATTCAGTAGAAAATTTCATTGAGCAAATGGGTGAGCCCCTCAACTTTTGTAGGTGATAGGGTATTTGAAAATCATCATTCAACATTATTTGAATATTATATACATATATAAATACATACATATACCAATATAATACACATATATAAACAAATTAGCATTTGGAAAAATTTTAAGAAGCTAGAAAGCATCAAAAGATATGCCAAAGATTTTTCAAACTCTTGGGGCATATGTCCCATTGGTGCCACATGGTGAACTGCAGTGACCCAGAGGCTCTATTTAATTAAAATATCCTTGGAAATTTCCATATGCCTCAACCTTTCCAAAAAATAACCTGCTCACCCTTTTCATTTGCACCATCTACTTCCCAGGTTCCTCATCAGGCATTTCTAATATATCCTCTGAGACCTTTTCCCCATTCTGATCAAGCTCAAGAAATGGAAAAACTATCACCTAAATATCCTTTCATCACTTTTAAATGACTTGCCAAACTATCTTGAAAACAACAAACACCTATCTGATTTCTCACTTCACACAAATCTTTCCTGGCACCTTGCTAATAAACCAAATGCAAAATATATCCCATTTTCCGCACTCCTTCAATCCTTCTAGAACTCATTAAATATCTCTCATCTGACTCTATATCTTCATGTAACTCCAGCAAATTAATTTACCAATTACTCGGCATAGTTTGTACCCCAATCAACATTGGCCAATGAACCACATACTCAGCATCAGCATAAACAATTACCCTGACTCCTGCAACATCAGCATCTCCACCAGTTCCTAAATATGCCTCCCTTAACAATATTATTCATCAATTACTATCATTACCTTTAATGTCTAAATTATTGCCCACCATCCCTTCCCTCAGATATACCGGTTAAACTCAAGAAACCCTTGAATTAGTGGTAGTATTTAGGGAAGGTGACCGACAGCTGAGGTCATTTGCGCCATAGGGAATGGACAGGAAAGGATGAAGGGTGGAGAGAAACCTGTTGTTGGCATTAGCCTACCCTTTATGAAAGGCCCCAAGGGGTCCACAGCTCAACATCCCATTGGACGGACGGCCTACTCACTCAAAGTGCTCTCCACAAAGCACCTCAAGTAGGGATCGAGATACCTCTGAAAAATCTTCAACATCGCCGGGATTAGAACCCGAGCCCTCTGGGTGGGAAACCAGTACAATAGGCACTGCACCAATCCCGATCCCCGGAAACCCTTGAAGTGGCATGCATTTTACTCCGAGGGACTTCCTATGACCTGGGCTTGAATCTTACCATATTAAGAGTACCTCCAACTTCCCATCAACCCCCACCTTGCCCTTGCCTGTTAAGACTCTCTTCTCCCCTCCCCTTTGTGGAAACTGCCCCACCCTCCTTTCCCATAGCTTGGTCCAGTATTCCCCTTCCAGTGAAAAACGTTGGCATACCACTGAAGTATTAAAAATAAAACGTTGTCCTTTTTTGTGTTTAGCACATTTGTCATGATTTAGGTATTCCAAAAATTATTGTCTCTAATATTTTAACAAAAGATATTGGCATGAAATGTGTGGCCGAAAAATTCATCCCACTGCAGTACTAATAGTAGTAGTAGCTTTAAGGGAGGTGACCAACAGCTGAAGTCATTTGCACCATTAGGGATGGATGGGAAAGGAGGAAGGGTGGAGAGAAACCAGCCATTGGCATTAGCCTACTTTTTATGAAAGGCACTGAGGGGTCCACAGCTGAGCGTACCTTTATTTACAATTCTTCTAATGCCAGCTAACATAATAAGGTAGGCAAACCTATAGGATAAAAATTACTTACAAGTTCCTTACATGCATGTTAAGCTTCTCATTCAGAATCGAGCATATATCCTGCCCATTCAACATCATGTAATATCATGCTAACATTTCATTTATCAAATCTTTTTCCTCCAGGGCATGCCATTTACATTGAAAGTGTAGAGAGCTCAAATATATGAGGTCATAACAGTTTTTTGATGAAACAATTTTAAATTATCTGCATTACCTGTCAAGGCTTTGATAATCTTCATTTTTCATGTTAATTTCAATGTTGAAAAGAAGGATATGCAAAATTGAAAGTTGCAAATGTAATGCATATTATGAGTGCAATTGAAAGAGAGCAGGGTGAATATACCATTACTGCTATGAAATATAAAACTATGTTAATAATACTTACAAACAAACTTCTTGATGTATAGCTTGCTCAAAATGTTGTGTGTTCACAATTGCTCTAATTTTTCCAGCACTGTTAGAAGCCCAATATGGCGTAACTATTTCCACTTTAGATTCACAGGCATCCACTCTGTAAGTAAGTTAGAAGAGGGAATATTAATTAGTCATTCGGAATAATAATATGATGATGTGTATAAAAATAAACTAGGTAAATGATAATGAGCATTATTTATCATATGAATTTTTATAATATTAGGGTGAATAATAAACAGGATTGATTACATGGACAATGAATGAAGAGAAGGAAAAGATTCTTCTTTAATTATGTTCGATCATATTTATTAAGGTATTGAATAAGTATGCTGCGCACTATGTTTTACACAACCACATAAGCTAGACAATTTTAATTATATGTATACATAAATACAGTAAACAATGCAAAGGTCGGCTTGGTAGGTATTGCTAGAGTTTAGCCAGTACCAAGTCTGACCGCGTGTGATTCCCACATCAGGGTAGGGAGGCCAGTTCCTTTCTCTGGGCCACCAATGGTTTCCTGTTTATCTGGTTACCTAAAAATCACACAGCTTGGGTGAAGCTGTGTGATTTTTAGGGTACAAGAACCTGGACTCTTCAGTCAGCAGTCCAAAACTCTACCCCTCGACTACCCAATTGGTACACATGCTTACACATACATGTATGTACACATACATGACACACACTTACACCTCCACCAATAAAAGTAATGGCTGAGTTGATAACTGTGATTTTATCCTTGACCATATGCCTTTAATTGTTTTTGCCAAATGACTGATTTTCATTTATCAAGTGTGTGAATACATATGTAGGTAATCACACATGCACATGTGTGCATGCGCACACACACACACACACACACATGTACATATATTTACAATATTTATCATATGCAAAATATGTATCTATAATATGTATAAAAAAAGTTTTTCAATTTATGTTGGATGCTCTACCACAATAATGAAAAATGAGTGGAAAAGCTGATTCGTTGAAGTTCAAACAGATCATTGTTCGATCGTAATACTTCTGGAAAGTTCAATCAAAATACTATACAGATGGCATCCTCCCTCAATGAATATTACCTATCTCAGATAACTCCTACAAATCAGTGTAACAGTGGCAAATATCCCCTTACTTCCAACTCTTGTAACTCGCTATTCTTATATCCCTGTTCGGAACATGAATTAACTAAGGCAATGTCCAAAATTAGTAATAAATACTCTGCAGGTCTTGATGGAATACCAGCCACTATTTTTAAGAAATCTTACGAGGTAATTAAGCATCCATTATTATTTTTAATTAACAAATCTCTAAAGGTAGGGAAATTCCCTGCCACCTTGAAAGTAGCGAAAGTCTTGCCCCTTTACAAGGGCAAAGGACCTAAAGATGATATGAATTCTTATTGGCCCATTTCATTGCTCAACCAATTTGGTAAAATATTTGAATTAATTTTTTACAATCGTTTAATATTATTTCTGGAATCCCATAGCTTACTTTCTCCCAACCAACATGGTTTCAGAAAACTCAGGTCTACATCCACAGCTATATATCAAGCAGTTAACAAAATAACTTCTGATCTGGACAATATATCTGAATCTCTTGCCTTATTTTTTGATTTTTCGAAGGCGTTTGATGCTGTCAATCACAACCTCTTACTTCAAAAAATTGAATGCCTGGGAATAAGAGGGACTTCCCTAGACTGGGTTAGATCCTATCTCCTGGACAGAAAACAATGTGTAGCCTTAAGTAAACAAGGAAGAGAGTACCTTTCTCCAGTAAAAAGTGTACTATGTGGTGTACCCCAGGAATCTGTCCTGGGCCCAATCTTGTTCTTCATGTACGCAAATGATCTACCAACATTACTGAACTCTGTACCAGGCGTGCTGCCTGTTGTCTATGCTGATGACACAAATGTCCTTGTGCCTGCCTCCTCTGTAGACACACTAATATTAACCTCTGATTTCGTTACCCAGCTGTTACATGAGTGGTGTCTCCTCAATTCCCTCCTCCTCAATGTTAGTAAATCTTCTTTAATTTATTTTGCTAATAAGAATAAATCAGCTGCTTGCATAACTGTAAATATTGATAACGAACCTATTGTACAAAAAAGTAATTCATGTTTTCTAGGCATCTCTATTGACAGTCGTCTGTCTTGGGATGACCATATTCTCAAACTTCGTAATGAGTTGAGTTCACTTTGCCATCTTATCAGATTCATTAGGCATACCGTCAATACTGAGGTCTTATTGTCTCTTTATTTTAGTGAATTTTACTCTCATGTTATATATAGTATTCTTTTATGGGGCCCTTCACCTAATGCTAATATTATATTTAAAATTCAAAAACGGATCATCCGACTTATTTGCTTTGCTACTCATGCAGCATCCTGTCGTCCCCTTTTTAAAAAATTGAAAATTTTACCCATTCCCTGTGTGTATATGTATTGCGCATCTGTGCATCTGTATAATTGTGAATGCTGGCATTTCCAATGCCAGCGTTCACAATTATAACACAAGGCATTCTGCTGACCTCCACCAAAACTTTGTCAGAACCTGCACCGCCGCCCATGGACCTAAACATATGGGCCTCATGATTTTTCATAAACTTCCTATAGAACTGAAAGCACAACATAAGCTGCCTATATTTAAGCTCAACCTTAGAAATATTTACTCTGTAAAATGTTTTATTCTATTAATGAACTTCTTGTCCCATGAGTTTCTTTGTATTTAAACATGTACTTAGTATTTATCATTTCTTTGTATAACATTGACATGTCCTATATCTGTCCTTGTTTTTTACAATTGTACAAATCTGCTGGGCAAATAAAATTACTTACTTACTTACTTATTGTAACAATGGCTTTGAGAGAGAGAGGAAAATCCCAGTTGAGAGTGGAGAAAAAAAAGTGGAGAGTGGATAAATGGTTGAAAAATCTGTTATTAAATGTTGGCAAATGGTTGAACGGACTGCTTTGATTGAAAGTGATTAGACGGGTGAAAATTTGCTCTGATTAAGGGTAGACAGATGGGTTGAAAAACCACTTTTAGTAAGGTATCAGACTAAAAACCAATTGGATCAAGGTTAGATAGACAGGTTGTAAATTAGCATAGATTTAGGGTGGAGAGATGGTTAGAAATATGCCTTAATAATGCTCAGTAACTTGGAATATAGGTTGAATTATAGAATATTATTAGTAGAAATAGGAGAAGACATGTTCAATTTAGTAGCAATCCATTTGTACAGGTCAACAAGTAATCTCAGGGAGGAAGCGGATGCTATATACAATCAGATATAGGATATTGTTGTGAACTAACCTAGAAGAAAATACTTGATAGAGATAGAAAATACAGGTACCTTGTTTTTTATTACAAATTCAATTTTCAGTTACTTTGTTTTCATTTAGGGTATTCTTTTTTCTAGAGATTTTCCAACTCTATGACCATAATAAACTTTCCCTTCTTCCCACATCTTGCAATCTTATTCTATTTAGCCAATTGACAAAATATTTCGATGCCACAGCCTGTAAGGCAGACATTAATTTGGGAATGAGGTATGATTTATCTCGCAATAATCCATATACATTAAGTTGTGACCTATGGATATTGTCAGGGAATTGGTCATACACAATGATCACATGATGATTATACCATAATATCTGAACATTGTACTACTCTGAAAATGTTGCCCTCTGAAGAAGCCAGATATTATCATGCACCTTGGAGCATGCTTATGTTACCATCATTTCATCTAACCTTATTTAATCATCTTTCTTGTTACTAAAAGATCCTCTCTCATGTGTAGGGAAGTATATCTCACCTAGTTAGATACCCAAGTAGTTTTATGGAAGTATATCTTACTTACATAGATACCAACGAACTTGTAGTTATCATGACCTAAATTATTTGTATCAGATATTTAACAAATATATTTTCATTAAAAATTTTAAAAACTTCATTTTTGATGTTGTAGGTCTGGTGTTGAATTGCCCCTCCCCAACCTCCTTAACGATCAGTTGCAAGGTACCATGTTGATGGAGATAAATGGCTAATGACAACGGCCACATAATAACTCCTTAAAAATGTTATTTTATTACTCAAAGACACCTTAAAATGTATTGAAGTGCATTGCCATTATGAAACTTGACATTAATTAGCTATTATAATTTCTTTAAATAAATTAATTTCCCGTATGAGTCTCTTGATATGGAAAGTTATTAATATTCAAAACATTTAAACAATAAAAATATTAAATCAATGTGGCTATCATTTTATTGTCATAATTTTTTTATATTACAGTGGTACCATTCTTGTACCTTATGATCAAGGTTTGATATGATCTCATATGGGAGTATCAGAGGGCTCTTCACTGAGGGTCAGTGTAAAAGCATTTGAAGCATGGATAACCTAAATAAGGATTCCCATAGGACCCAAAAATGCAAGATTTCTTTTGAACTCTGACTTCCCTCACATATCCAAACAGCTCGAGTTATTGTTGTTTTGTTTAACAATTACACATTTGTGCTTTTCCCTCGAAATAGCACCTACCCTGGGGAAATCTCGGACATCCAGATTGGCAATATTTCTGAAGACATGAAATGAGTACCAACGCTTGACATTTTTGGGACAGCTCAAAGAAGGAAGAATATAGTAGTGCCACAAATAACTTCTTGGAATCCTCCAGGAAAACAAGAGTTCAAAATGGAATCTTAGCTAAAATGATTTCATGACTATAGTATTGGAACCCTATAATCTACAAAGACAAACTATATGACATTGGCATTCTTCAAAAAAGTATATTAGAAAAAAATTCTGTTTTCAGGACACGGGCATTGCATATTAGAATTAAAATGGGTAAAAATCATGGGTAATTCTCTTGGAAGCTATTCATGTCAGAGTGAATTTTAAAATTGAAGGTGATTGCACCTATTTTAAACATGGCATAAACTTCAAACTAGTTAATTTTTCAAATATTGCTTTGATGGAAAAATATTTTGAATGTTCAATCACTCAAATACTACAACAAAAATTGACTCTCGTCCATATGTACAGATCCCCCTATGCAAATTTTGATTTTTAATGGAAAATATAGCAATTTAAATTTAGGCTTTACACATTATCACTCCCATTGTGTTATGTGGAGACTTAAATGTAAATTTCTTAAATTTACTCAGTGAAAAAGTCAAACAAATTCAGTTCGTTATGGACTCCTCTAATATCCATGCCTTACCACTGAAGCAACCATTGTAACAAGTACTAGCAGAACATCTATGAATCAGGACATGAAAAACTTAGATGATTGTTATATTAATACAATGGACTCTTGATTCACAGACCACACATATGAGTCAACAAATATAAAAACTGTAACTCATTATGCTTATAAGAGAACTTTTCTTGAAAACCAATTGCAGCTTCAAAGTTTTGGTTTAAAAAATGAATCATGTGAAGAAATGTACACTAAAATTACCTTTAGTGACAAAATGGATGCATTCCTTGACAATTGCACTAATACTTGGAAACAAATTTTCCAGTAAAGAATTGCTTTGTATATATTTATTTATTTATTCAGTATTAGTTCAAAAACAGCACATTTTGGCCTTTACATCGAACTATTAACAACGATAACAATGGACAATTTACAAACACCCAAGCCCTAGGTGGAGGAAAACTCACCCAGGCGGGAATCGAACCCGCGACCCTTGGAATGACAGATGAGGACATTACCCCGCCGCCACCAGGATCGGCGCAATATATTGTCATAAATATATGCAAGAAAAAGCATATTTGGCTAACAAGTGGAAAAATCAACATTAGCCAGGAAGAAAGGGATTTTTATCAGTTTGCTACAGTAACTGGAAATGAAAATCTTAAACAAGAATTTTGAAAAATACAGTAAATACCATGAGGAAATTGTAGCAACAGCAAAGCGATCCTATAATAATATTTTGATCACAAATATTAACAATGTAAACAAGACTTCTCAGCAAATTACACATAGGGCAACAAGTAATATTAATCGTTAAAGAAATTTTGAACCCATTATAGCTAGTGATGAGCAATTCAATCCAAACATCATTTTAAGTACTTAAAATCAAATTTTTAACAACAATTCAGGAAAAATTATTTCCAATTTAAATGAATAATTTGACTATTCAATTGTTCCCGGCTAAACTTTGTGGAAATTCATTTTAATTAAATGAAGAATACAATGTATCATTCCACTGTATATATTATATTTTTGATTTAATTAGAATTATTTGACACCCAACCACAAACAGTTCCACATTCCATATATTTGTATACTGCGAACAAAGATGAAATTTTCAGGATAGGCCATAATCTTAGCAATAAGATTTGCTCCACGAGGGATGATATTCCTGAAATATTAATTAAGTTTTCTATCCCTCAAATTGCCCGACCCTCAGTGTATATCTACAACCTATCTCAGAAGGTATTTTTCCAAGAAAACTGAAGTTGAGCAAAGTTATCCCAATCCACAAAAAGGGTGATTTCAACGTAGGATGTAGGAACTACAAACCAATAAGTTTGAGATATGATTAAGGCTGATACTTCATGGAAATCCATTTGTAATGCATGAAGAAAGAATCAAAGACAGCGTTTCGAGTGAAAATATGAAGTCTTTGATTCTTTCGTCATGCGTAACCAATAAGTTTGCTCTCTGCTTCATCAAAAATTGTTGTCAGGGTATTTGTAAACTTCTTAGAAAAACAATATATTTTCCAAAAGACCACATGGATTTAAGAAAGGGAATTCCACAGCACCCTATAAATTCATTAAAAATGTACTGCATACGATGGACCCTAACTGTCTATCCCTGGAGATATACCATGATCTTACTAAGACTTGTGACACTGCATATCATGATATTTTGTTATGAAATTTTATATAAATCTGCTATTTTCGGCATCTTAAATTAATGGTTCAAATCATACCTTCAAGGAAGACATCAACTAGTTTAAATATCCCACCTTAATGAATCCACAAATGACAAAATCAACGACCAATCAGTTGAAAAAGAGGTTAAAGTAGGTGTTCACAGCTCTATCTAGGGTTCTTTGCTATTTTCATTCTGCATAAATGATATACCAGATTGTACCTTGATGCCTTATCCATTCTTTTTGCTGATGAAACATTATTTCTAATAAAACAAGTCCTGAGCTACAAAAAAAAGTAGGCTGAACAGAACCCCATCAAATTAGGTTTCAAAACAATTTATTGTCATTATTATTAAGTATTCTACCGATTAAGGTAGGCTTTGGATGGACAAAACTACCAAATAAATATTTTGTGACTCCTAACAAAACACAATCCAGTAACCTACGCTACACCAGGTCCTTCTTCATCTCCGTGTACTTCCTTCCTTCCATCATCCCATCCAACATCCCTATCCTGTCCTGCCCCATCCTTGTTTGACTTATATTCTCCCCTCTATTAAAATCTTCAACATCCGACTGCCAATCAATAGGTCCTTGATCCATTTTTCCAGCCTCCTTAGGATTTCTACCAACGAACCCCTCTCCTCACACACCTTACATAGTGCTTCCTCATTTGTTTTCCTTTCCGTCCATTTAACCTGCTCCATTCTTCTCCACACCTACATTTCAAAAGCCTCCAATCTACTCATACTTCTATCATCCAGCTTCAGTGACCATGTTTCTGCACTGCACGTAGCTACACTCCATATCAAAGTTTAATGAGTTTTTTCTTAACATCCTTACTCAACATCCCTGTCATCAACTCTCTCCTCCTTGTAAAAGCCTCTTTTCTTAGAGCAATTGGTCTCCTCATGTCCCTACTACTTGGAGTGTGTGTGGTCCAAAACACTTCCGAGATACGTTAACTGTTCTACCTGCTCTAGTTTTTGCCCTCCTATTTTAATGTTTAGCTTAGCCTTTTTCTTTCTAGAAAATCGCATAACCTTTGTTCAATTAATACTGATTCTCATCCCATATCTATCGCAATGAGTTTCCAATTCACTCCGCAATGCTTGCAACCCCATGGCTGACTAACAAATTAGAGCTTGGTCATCAGCAAACCTAACTGATTTCACGAATTCCCTGCCCACTTTCATTCCTACCTCCAGTTCTTCCCATGCCTCTTTAATCATTTCCTCTACATACTGGTTGAACAGCAACAGTGACAATGGGCAACCCTGCCTTGCACCTCTTCCCAACACTGCCCATCCGGACTCCCCATTCCCAACTCGCACCTGAGCAGTCTGAGACATGTAAAGGTTGCGGATCAGCCTCCTTTCCCTCCAATCCATTCCTATTTTCTGCAATATACTCATTGGTTTTTCCCAATTCAATCTATCAAATGCCTTTTCAAAATCTACAAAACATGTAAATACATACTGATTGTATTCTATATTCCTCTCAATTAGTGCTCTCATTACCGCAATGGCATCACATATACCTCTCCCCTTCCTAAACCCAAACTGATCATTCCCTAAGTAATCATTTGCCCTACTCTCTATCCTTTTGTTGATGATGCTGAAAAATACTTTAGCTGCATGGGAACTCAAACTTATTGTTCTATAGTCCTCACATGATGCAGCCTTTACCTTTTTCGGAATAGGAGCAAACACTGATCTCACCAAGTCTTATAGCCAGATTCCTTCCTCATAGATACTACCATTAGTCTATATAGACTCTTCCTCCCATATTTTCCTAAACATTTCAGTAGTTCTGCAAGAATGTTATCCCCCCCCCACAGCCTTATTTAGTTTCATCTCCCTCTTAATGCCCTTTCTATCTCATCATCAAGTATGTCTGGACCCAAGCTATCTTCCTATTGGTCATGTCCTCTTTCTATGTCTAACCTTGTTGGCCTAAGTTCTTTGCCATAATGTTTTTCTTTATATTCCTTCCATTTCTCTTGGATATTTTCTGTCTCAAGAATTATCTTACCCGATTTATATCTAACTGTAGCGAAGATCATCCCCTCTTACTTCCTGATAGTGATATAACCTTGCTGTATAGCACACCAATTTTATCCTTCCTCTGCAAACATCCCATATGCTTCCCTTCATCTTCCACCATACTACTTATGCTTTATTTGTGGCCCATCTCAATTTATTGTTTTACTCTTTGTACTTCCATTTGCCTAACTGTGTTTACATTCTTCCATTTTCTTCTCTCATCTATCTCTGTTGTCATATCATCCATGATCCATTATATTCAATAAATGCACAAAAAATAAAATGCTTAAATTTTGGCAAAAATCCATTACTGTCAGTCGAAGTCTATGATAAGGACCTAATTTTTGCTGGCAAGGCAGATTTCTTGGGTTTTCGGATTGAATTGTCTCAAACTTGTCCCTATATATTGACAGCTCTAACTATATTTTCCCTGGGATATAATTAGTCATAAAATAATTATCCTAAAATGTGTTTATCATTCAAATTCTCAATCCAGATTATCATATGACATTATATACTGGGCTGGCTCAAGCTATAGTTAAAAAGATTTTCAAGATTAGAAACAGGCCATAAGAGCTATCATAAATTTACCTTTTAGACATTACTGCAGGCCTCATTTTCATGAGCTTCAAATAATGAAAATTGCTGCACTTTATGCATGCAATCTAATCTTATTTGTTAAGGAAAATATGCATGCATATGAACAAATGCAAAATAACCATCATCATGATACAAATAGAACTAAGCTTGACATTGAGGCAAAATCATCTAAATTGAGCGGTGAGGAGCCATACCATCAGGCTACATGCTGCCTTTCCATAATGCAAGGTCTCTCATCACAAATATTGTTACTGAATATCTCGTAAAAATCAATGTGAAGAGTGTTCCTCATCCTCTACAGAGTCAAGACCTTGACCCAATTGACTTCTTCATGTTCCCAAATCCGAAGAAAAATGGTATTGTGGCTGAGGTGATTTTGGAGGACTTATCAAAAATGGCTACCGGAATGTCTTCTAAGACTAGTAAAAATTGGGGGACTAGTCCATTGCCTCCAACCATGACCAATTTCAGAAGGGCAATACAAATTTGGAACATGAGTGAAGAACGTTCTTAAAAATATGATCATTTTAATTGAACAGTGCTCATATTTCTTCAAGTTACTAAATATTGAAATGATATAAAATTATTTCTATACACTTTTCCTCTCATTATTCAATGCATAGGGTAGATATTATTTTTTATTTAATGTATTGCCCTTTTCACAATTTTTAAATCTATCTAAACTATTCATACAACTTTCATATATTTTATTATCCACTGAAAAGTAGAAAAGCGGTGCAACAGATTTTTGTACAGATATTGTTTTCACTAAATTACTTTAAATTTTGAATTGAAATTAATGAAATTCATCATTCAAGTATAATTTCCGATTAAATCATATTACCAATAAATTTGGGTCAACTGCTATCAATTACTCAAAACTAATTCAAAAGAGCTGTTAGTAAACTCTACAGCTTTTTTTCTTGGAGGCAACCAAATTTGAAACGTTGATCTGAGCGCATTGCTGCCACAATTCTTCCCGAAGGAAAACAAACATCCGTGGCTTGTCACTCTACATCCCTCAAATGCATCTGATTTATATTCACATGCACTAATTAAATCATAAATGTAATAATACTATTACAGAGTTGTGGCAAGCTCATCACTTAACGCTATCACCACCTCGACAGCATATTTAAAAGTCAATTTAAAGATGTAATCAGAATTTGGTATAATATTGCCCAGAAAATTAATTTGATTGTGATGAGACAAGTTTAATAAAGGTCAGGGCAAAGAAAGCGTGCCAGGATGTCAGAGGCACGTCACGTACCTGCCCGTTTCCCTCGATTGATTGCCACGAAACGAGGACTGGCGAGGCACCCTGGCGGAGTTCACTTGAGGGTCGCCTCGGCCCGACCGCTCCCCGGCTTCCGCATTTGAGTCCGCCGGCGCCTCCCTCTCCTCCGTGGACCTCCGCTTCAAAGGCCCATTTCGGTGCGGGGACTCGAACACCTCCTGGGCAGGCGGTCCATATTCCTCGTCCATTTCAAATTCGCCGTACATTCGTTTCATTAAAGCTTTATTCTCGTCTATGAAAAGCTCAATACGATCTCTGAAAAACAAGAAATTCCATTCAAGGTTACATTTCCGAACACTGTGCGTGAAAATTCAATGTCATACAAGAGACTGCTTAGGCAGGATTAAATATGTTCACTATAGTTTCGCAATATTCGATCGAAGAAGACACCAAAAAATAAACAGGAAAGTAATGTTTACTGGACGCATCACATTTCGCTTGGGGAAACATTTTCATGACATTATGGAAGTGATATCGTTATAAGGCCTGCAGCGCAGGGTCAGTATTCGAGGTGTGGCAATTCAATAACCGGACAGGTTCTGCCACAGGCAAACAGCAAGTGCGCCACAGCAGGTTTGAAGATGTCGACTTTCGACATGGTACCTCATAGTTAGCTATTCACAAAGCTAGAAGCATATAGCATATATAAAAATATCCTGGTTAAGAGGCTTTTTAATGGTCGGACACAAAGAGTAATCATAGATGGTGTCCGCTTTAATACAATAGAAGTCACTTCAGGTGTTCCCCAGGGAAGAGTTTTCCTACCTCATTTATTTCTTATTTACGTCAACGAAATTAGCTCCGTAGCCACTGGCAACATACGTTTATTTGCCGACGATGCAATGGTTTACAGAGATATCCGTAATTCTGAGGATACATAGGCTTTAGCAGATGACGTAATGGCTATACAACGCTGATGCGACACATGGCAATTAGGATTTATATTTTAAAAAGTGCGTAGTGATGAGTTTTGGGAAAAAGAGCAATTCTCTTCCGGGCACCTAATGTATCAGGAATACCGAAATAGAAAGTGTATACTCGATAAAATACTTAGGCACTACCCTCACTCATAACCTCTCCTAGGTGGAACATATACGGGGAATATGTGGACAAGCTGATAAAAAAATACGGTTTAACAAAGAGTGTTGAAACAATGTGATGAATAGGCTTGCAAAGAGAAATGTTATCTTTTGCTCGTTAGGCCTCATTTAGAATATGCTGCCAGTGTAAGGGATCCTCATGAAGTTGGATTAATTGCCCAATTGGATCGCGTGCAGCGTAGAAGAGCTCGATTTGTAAAAAGCAGTTATGAGTATTACGTGTTTAATACTGAGTAGCGTATCAATATTATTAGGGGGTATTGGTAGGAAATCACTCACGGAGCGAAGACTAAATTGCAGATTATATCTAATGCATAAATTGGAAGGATGTCATTCAAGGGATGACGTTAGAAATGTGTTGCTAGCCCCATCGTCTTACGGTAGGGGTGATCATGTCATTAATATTCGAGAGATCAAGTGCAGAACAAATAATTTTAAGATGTAAATTTTCCCACGGTTGATAGGGAGTGAGAATAAAATAAATTTTGTCCGACCACGCTATGAGAGTAAGGTGTTTTGTGTCAAGTGTAGTCTAGTGTGTAATCACTCCAGCCCCACACCATGACGGTGGCTCGCAGGGTGCTACATAAATACAAATGAAAATTATATGTTTGCGGCTATTGACGCTTCCCCCACTCTGAGCTCGATGTGCATGGTTGTACATCGCTCAGTGACGCTTCAGCAGTCGCCCGTCCAAGTCCTCGCGCCAGCGCCTCGTCAAAAAAATGCAGTGTGTATATGGAGCAACGAGTTAACCTTAAGTTTCTTGTGAAACTGGGGAAAACGGCTACAGAAGCTCATGTCAAATCAAAGAAAGCACTTGGAAGTAAATTTTTATCGCACACACAAGTCTTCGAGTGGTTTAAAAGATTTAAGGAGGGATGCGAAACGACCGAAGATGATCCGCACCCTGGACGACTCTCGAAATCACAACCGGATGACAACATCCAGAATATGGGTAAATTGTTCGGTGAAAATTGTCGTCCGAATGACCGAGATCTTGCTGAAGTCTCAGGAATTAATGAAGAAAGTGTTCGTTATATTTTGCATCAATCATTTAATGAATCGCGTTTTTTTACCTATGATCCTTAAACAAAGCCCCAATTGATGCATGGGAAGAGTTCAAACTCACCACGGCAAATTAATGGAAAATGAGCAAAACAAAATTCAAAGCCAAGATAACCGTTTTTTGATGACTAGCGTGAAATTGTATGAGTTCACTGGGTATCCAAAGGTCCAAGAGTCTATCCGCATTATTACACCGAGGTTCTGATTGTCCTTCGTGAACGAGGGGGAGATAAAGACCTGATTTGGGGAAGAGCAATTCTTGGATATTTCATCAAGACAGTGCCACGCCAGCTCATTCCGTCTTGTCTGTGAAGGTATTCTTTGTGAAATACGGCATCACCGTGTTAGACCACACACCGTACTCGCCCGACCTGCCCCCCTGTGACTTCTTAATTTCCTAAGGTCAAGGGGACAATATTTGACAGCGTGGAAACGGTGAAAGAAAAAGCGACAGATGTTCTCAACAATCTGTCAGAAGCGGACGACCAGGACGGCTGTGAACCATGGAAAATTCGTCTTTAGCGTTTTAGGGATCGTCAAGGAGAGAATATTGAAGGCGATAAACTTTCTAATGGTCTGGTGGTCAATAAAACGTATTGTAGCCCTAGTCCGGCTATTTAATTACTACACCTCGTAAAAATAGAACGAAGTGTAGTCTGATTGAGGGGCGGATCATGGCGTACGGAGAGCGTCGAGGCTTTTGCTAAATCTTGATAACGTCCCGATACTTATGAAGGTAAAAAAAAGTGGTGCTGGGATTATCATATTACGCGAATTGTCGATTTGAAACAAGGATGAACTCAATTTAAACCATGAGAAATCGGTGATGACTGGCAGTTTTTGGTCTGTTTAACACATATAACTCTGGAACGGAATTATTCATGGCATTTTTTAAAAACTACGAAAGATGAAATGTAGTGGGCTAGAAGAATTGGAGTTAAATGAAGAAAAGCAGATTCATAGCATGTGGAAGATACAAACAAGCGTAAGTTTCATTTCGGTGTTTTTTATTCCCAGCGATGTGGCTGCATAATTAAGCATGAAATTGAAAGTTACCAGTAATAATTATTCCTCGCATCCAGTATGTAAAGGAAGGAATGAATTAATCTTTGCATGTGTTATCTATACATCTATTGAAATTAAATTTAAAATAATTCGCCTTTCCACATAAAAAAAACTTTTATTTACGACCTAGGTTTCGTTATGGTATAACATCATCAGGACCTCATCATTTGACCTGATGATGTTATACCATAACGAAACCTAGGTCGTAAATAAAAGTTTTTTTCATGTGGAAAGGCGAAGTATTTTAAATTTAATTTCAATATGAAGAATATCCACCAAGTGACGCCAGAAACTGTTTCATCTATATATCTACTTAATACCCCGCAAGCCACCGCAAGGGCGTGTGGCGGGGGTGTTAGGGCATCACCCGTAATTAAGGAAAAAACCGCAAGCAAAGCCATAAATTTATACAATCCACAAACAAAACATGGCATACATCCATGCAAAAATCCTTACAACCCACATATATGCACACACTCAAATACCTAAATTCTTTGCAATGTTTAATTTTGTTACGACTTGTAGATTAAATGTTTTTAGTGTTTATAAAATGACTGCGGTTTCTTACTACTATGATTCCTGATTTTTCGGGGAGAGAATGAGTATTTGTGCAATGAGTATGAAGAATGAGTATCTGTCTCTCTCTTAAAGCCTTCTCCTCGCTGCCTCTCCTCAAGTATGGGGTGACTCCCATCCAACTTCCTCCGATACCCAGTCACACTTTCTTCCCATTGCAATTAATTTTGCAGTAGAACAGATCTTCATTGAACTTTATGTAATTCCTTGCTATCTATATCTCTACATAACACCCCACAAGCCGCCGCAAGGACGTGTGGCGGGGGGTGTTAGGTCCCCACCCGTAAAAGGGAACAAAACCACATGCAAAATCAACACATCCTTGCAAAACTACACCCACAGTGGCGCGTACAATCATGCAAAAATCCTTTCATTCTACACGCATGCAAATGCATATACTACGATTTAACAAAAAATTGCAACTTAGGATGCAGTAAGAAATTTATTTAACATCGTCCAAGCTAGAATTGGAAAAGAAAGGTGAAATGCCACCATAACACGAACTTACAGCATACGTAAAACGCTCTCCTCCCCAAGGACACAGGTAGGGAACGTGACCCAGCGCTGCAGATAGCGGGAGGGTCCCCCCTTGGAGAGAGACGAGGGACGGAAGGGGAAACTCAAAAATAGGCAAAGGAGAGCAAAACACACGGAGTCATATATTATCTTCCATTCCCTTAGTTTCTCAAATTTCACATTCTAAGCTCGATCACCCCTCAAAATTCAATATTTCCAGCATCTCCCACTCTAATTGCTTTGTTTGTATTTCTACCAGCAACCCCATCTCTTACCCTCCCACGTTTAGCACTTCTTCGCTTGATTTCCTTTCTGTCCAATTCAGTTGCTCCTTTTCAAAACCCTCATTTCAAAAACCTATTATCTATGATGATCCTATTTTTCCATCGTCCAAATTTAAAAGCGATTTAGGAGTCAACAAGTTCGACGTTAACACGCTTACCAACCCGTATTCGTCATCATTCGAGTAATTCAAAATTACTCTCCATATTTGTCTTCCTCTTCTATTCACTTGGTGACCCAGTCATCAATTATTACTTCTCTTCAAAAGTTTCCTCACCTAAAGCCATTCATCTGACCATGAATGCCCTGAGTAATAACTCACATTAGACTAAACACTTCCCATTCAGGTGTACTGTTCTATCTGCTCTAGTGATAGTCCTACATCATTAAATTACCTTTTTACCTTTTCTCCTATCGTTGTTTCTCACATTGGCTTTGCAATGATTGCTATCCCTTGGCTGACTGGCTAAATGAGCTAAATCAGTTCCCCTCCTACATTCATTCAAACATCCAGCAGGGAAAATTTGGGAGCCCCTTCTCATCCCATGCTAATCCTCCATCCACCATCCACACCTCTTCAGTCTGATACATGCGCATTTGTCTTGTGAGTCTACTGAAACAGCATCTTTCGCAGTAAGTTCACGAATTTCGCTACATTTCCTATTCTGAACGCCTTCTCGAAATGCACGGAGCAAAATAAACATACATACAGTTGGTAGTATTAGTCTTTTCATCAGTTTATTCCATTAGCACGAGTATTCTAGCATCCCTCGGGTCTCCCCTTTTCCTGAACCCAAACTGATGCTCCACAAAGAAATAATCACCTGTTCCCCTCTCTAAAATTTCGCTAGTAAAACAAAGGTTTCCAAACTAATTCCTCCCATATGAATACTACAAATGGCCGTGCAAATTTTCTGAGTTCTATGATTGCTTGTACCCTTGAGTTGTCCTGGAGGGATATTATCTCGTTTCTATTCCCATAGTCTTTCTTTCGATTTCATTATCATTTTGCCTTGTGCATTAAAGCCATTTTATAATTGGCAGTCAAATAATTATGCATGAACTATGTGCCTTCCTCATCGACACCGTATTCGATCGGCAACGTGTATCATTTTAAGTTTCAATGCTACTAAATTATAACTGATAACACTTGAATATTCCATTTTTGTGAACTTATAGTGTTCTTATAGGTACTAGTTGCAATGATTACTATAGATAGGGGCTAGTTGCGACTAAGCTAGATACCAATATAACCCACACCTCCCAGAATCTATCGACGATTTCCACGTATTCCTACGCTTATAGTGGCGCTTAAACCTGATATGAATTACTTCTCCAGAACAACTCTTTTCTCCCGGCGGTCATTCCTTGATCCAAAACCTGAGTTTCCAACTCCACTCTCACCACTTCCTTCGCCAAATCTCCGTTCTAATCTCCGGCAAAATTCATCTACACCTACACAGTATCTCGTAAACCGCCGCAGGAGCAGGTGGCGGGAGGTGTCAGGGTAACATTTACACATGCACTAATATGTCCATATTCAAGTTCATACATGCATATGAATATATACTTGCTCATATACAGAAACAAACTTACACAACCACAACATATATCCATAGACGTCTTAATATAATTGATGATGGAATAAATAATTAAACTTAGGTTTTTTAATTAAAATATTCGGGTCATTGGGTTCAATTTAATCAAGATTGTGCATCGCACGAGGGAAAAACAAGTACTTCAATCTGTCGGTGACGGTGCCCAGCTCTAATTTGGAGCTATAATAATTTGCTCCTTGTTGCAAGAAAACTCGGGAGCACTTTACCTTTCTAACAGCATGATTCGAGCCTTCTATCTTCTAAAATCAGGTGGGTCCAACGTAATTCCTCCTGCATTACAGCAACCTGTCACGCCTTCTTTCTTTACGCAGAAATATTTCACATGACCTGATAAAGTGCTGGATCAGCACATGTAAATGCTTTCATCATAGGGACCAAGTAGATTCGACTGCATACGCTATGATTCTTCCCTATACAAAAGATAATGCGATACGATCGTACTCCAAGAATTTAATTTTGGGAGCGAATTCGCAGACGAGTAACACGAAGTTTCGAGGATCCTCGGAAATATTGGATTTGGTGCCACTTAAAATCCCTTCCTGTACATCTAAAGCCTCCCCACAAACAGATGGCAGGACGAGTGGCAGGGGGTGTTAGATTACTGCGATACTATTACTACTACTCCAATACTCCCACACACGCACGTCACCCCGCGTTCCACCGAAAGGGCGCTTGGAAGGGAGGAAACCACGCACCATTCATGTGACATCTGTTACGCACATTGCGAGTATTATACTATTAGTAACTACTCCACTGGCTACTACAAGAAGGCCAATAAGAGAACTCATTACATAGGGCGGACTCACATGCAACTCGGTCAATAATTAATTATCAGTTACTCATCTACTCATGTATAACGGGCAATAGACTATACCTACATATTTATTTACCCGATACCGCGCCACCCAGGCCAAGGGTTTTTCTATCCGTTCCTACGTCTATCTAGCCTATTCTGTGAAAATATTTTGACCTGATTATGCGATTGGGAGACTTATTCTTCTATATCGGATGCAAAATCATACGACTGATTTCCTTGTGATAGATATACTCTAGTTCTGAGTCTTCAGATACCTACATCCACATAAATTCCACCGATAGGGTGCCACTCGCCAAGAACACAAGAGGGAATGGAGTAGATCGCTAATACTACCTCTACATCTACTTAAAAACCCAGAGATCTACCGACAAGCTGCGTGGCATGGGCTGTAAGGACAAGGTGGAAAGGGTAAGAGAGGAGGGAGAGTGGCTGAAGGGATGACGGGAGGGGGGAAAGGCATCCCCCTACAATCCCTGAAAAGAACGAGCAAGGAGGCTCTCAGAAGGGGAAGCCACATCAATTTGCAAACATATAATTTAAGAATACATGTAAGCGCAAAACTTCATCTAAAAAAGTGAAAATTACCCACTGAAAAAGTTTTCGTATCAAATAGGATATGGGAATCTTTTAAAAATGTCCATCATACAGTTATATAAGAGGCCACCACCATAGTAAAGCAGGCCGAGCAGAATTGAAAATCAAGAAGGGGAGAACATTTATTAAGCTACGGTCATGGAACGAGGTTCCCACTCCTAAAGCCACAGGCAGAAAAAGTGGTGCCCTGCTTATGCGGACTACCCTCATGAGACATCACACCCGCGGAGAGGGACGACGGGTGAAAGGGGAAGCTCAGAAGAAGTTAAACGAATGATGGATAGAGAGTGTTTCAGCATGCAACACGTTGGGTATAACGCGTATTTCATCCCTACTCGGTCATGCGGGAAGGGATTTCCCAACAAAACATAAGAGATCAGTTGAGAATGCATGTTTACAAGTGTAAGTGTTCCTTCCCCAGTGGTTGTGGGTGGCAATTGGTATTCTTGTGGGCTATTGGCCTACAGGTAGTTTTTTGGAAAAAAATGTATTATTTTTCAAAATTATCTCCTTTCAGTTATAAACACTTTTCCCAGCGATGTTCAATAAGTTTGATACAATTTTAATGATAAGATCTGTCTTGATCCTCTAAATAGCCATTAACTGCCGACATCACTTCTTCATGGTTGGAAAATCTTTGACCGCAGAGCCATTTTTTCAAGTATGCGAACCGAAAATAATCGGAGGGGGCTAAAACTGGCGAATAGGGTGCATGAGGTGGCAATTCTAATTTTAATTCATGAATATTGGCCATTGCAACAACGGATTTGTGAGCTGGTGCATTGTCTTGATAAACAACACTTACTTTTTAGACGAATGCGGCCGCTTTTGCTTGATTTCTTTGCTCAAATGTTGCAATAAGTTCGCATAATACTCACCGTTGATGGTTTTTCCTTTTTCAAGATAGTCAATGAAAATTATCCCACGCGTATTCCAATAACCGATGCTATGACAATGCCTGCAGATTAAACGGTCTTTGCTTTCTTTGGAGGCGGTTTTACCTTTTGAATACATTTTTTTAATGTCTCCGGTGTGAAGTAATGGACCCATGTTTGATCCATGTGTATGAAACGGCGCAAAAATTCTGCTGTTGCTGAGAAACTTTGCTAAAACTCAATTGAAATATTTTCACGACACTGGTTTCGCTCGAGTGTGAGCAAACGCGGCACCCATCTTGCACACAGCTTTCTCATGTCCAAATTTCCAGTTAATATGCGATGAACCGCACTTTTTGAAATGCCTACTAGCTCGCGCACTTTCAGTCGGCGATCATCCAGCATCACTTCATGGATTTTCTTCAGTGTTTCTGGAGTCGTCACCTCATTTGGTCGATCAATGCGATGATTGTCTTGACAGCTCATACGGCCTCGCTTAAACTCTGCCACCCAATATTTCACTGTTTTAAACAAAGGAGCAGACTTACCAAGAGTAGAGTCCAGTTCAGCTTTTATAATGGTTGGGCTGAGGCCTTTCAAATGAAAGTATTTTATCAAATAACGATGACCAATTTTCCCCATGTTCACAAATTCACTGAAAAAGTTCACTATTGATGGCTGCCAAACAAATACTAAACAACTTAGCGTCTTCATACTTGAAAATTTTGCTTTATAAATTGCGTACTTTCTAATACAGTGATATTTTTTCAAAGATTACCGCCATCTCTAGGTTTTGCCGGGTACTTCTGGGACCAGCCTCGTAAGCCTGTAATTGTTCCACCGGAAATGGTTTCCTTTGGAAAGATGGTTTTTAGACGATGTGGAAACTGGTTAAGGTCAATACGGTGGGTTTAGAAGTCGGGAAGGGAAGGGTTTACGCGAAGGATCGGCAAGCGCTACGCCGAGTGGTGCCGTCTATGGCTGTATTATTCTATATTTTTTCTTTAGTTACTTATTTTATTTTTTATTTTGTTAATTGTTATTATTTTTCTTTCTCTAATTTCATCTCGAACCTTGGGTAGATGAATGAGAAAAGACATGAGAGAGGGTGGAGTAATTCAGGTAATCAGGACTGGTGAATAATTGAAAAGGTGACAAGGATGAGCTGTCTGAGGGTAGGAAGTTGAAGGTGTGGATGAAACAGTCGAAGAATGGAGGGTAGAGCAAACAAATTCCTTATGTTCGAAACCAAGTCCTCCATTAACATGTATATACGTATGCGTGCACCACCATCGTCTTTTCAGGGATTTTAAGTGGATGTTTGCTTCTCCCTTCCTTTGCCCCTTGCCCTTTCTACCTCGTGCCTACCCCACCTGTAACACAACCCTTTGGTGAATCGTGGGGTATTTATGCAGATGTAGAGGTCGAAGTATTTCTGTGACACTTTACGCTTTATCGTAACACTTTATTTTTTACGGATCGGGCCGCCCGGCGTAGAGCCATCTCAATTTCCCGAATGAGACCTTTTGCCGAAGGATATCATAAACTAAATTTATATTCTAAATGGGGCTTCACAAAGGCATTATAGACACAAGAGATTCATATGCCTCATTATAAAAGTAGTGCGTCTGATTGTATTGTGACGCGACTATCTATGGCAGCGCGGTAAAACTGGTTGGGAAATGTGTAGGAATGTCTGCCCTTAAAAATGAAATTGGTCGCCAGTTTGCTCCGAGCAGTCTGGGCGGAAAGATGTGCCTCCGCGTGAAGAGCGTTTTACGATTTTGTGACGGTGTGATGGTGCGTTCGCTTGAACAGCAATACGCCATCAAGTTTTGCGTGCAGCTTGGAAATAGTGCTACCGAAATATTCCAGATGCTTCAAGAAGCCTTTAGCGATGACTACATTTCAAGGTCACAATCCCGGAGGCGGAAAAAGGCGTTCACAGAGGGCTTGGATGTATTGCCGACGAACCCATTCTGGACGCCCAACAACGGCCAGAACCGACGAAAACGTGAATCGCGTGCACGAAGTTTTGCGTTCCAATCGTCGATTGAACATCCAGCAAATTGCTGAGACCCTACACTTGTCCACATTTGCGGTACATGGGATATTGACCGAGGATCTGGGAATGCACAAGGTCTGCGCGAAGCTTGTCCCGAAAGTGTTGACGAAGCATCAGAAATAACTTCGAGTTTCGCGCTGTCAAGAATTTTTGGAATTTATTAAAAATAAGCTGGACTTTCTTAACTCTGGCGTAACCGGAGACGAATACTGTATGTTCGAATACGACACGGAATCGAAAAGGCAGAGCAGCGAGTGGCACACAAAATCATCCCCCAACCCAAATAAAGCGCGAAAAAACGATTCTCGCATCAAAACGATATTTTTTGTCTTCCTTGACGTCCGAGGAATCGTCCATTTCGAGCTAGTACCGCAAGGAGAAACTCTCAACTCAGCCTTTTACCTGGAGGTGCTCAGGAGACTGAAACGCCGGGTCACGCGCGTGAGGGCTGACATCAAAGACACGGTCAAGCTCAACCATGACAATGACCCCAGCCACACGCCCTTCATCGTTACCGCCATCCTCAGATACATGCCATTACATCTCCGTCGAACATCTTAATCTTAATATTCACTTCGCGGTACAAATCGATTACACAAATCAAGAAAAGCAGCTGCCTGGTTACACCTCCTTGAGGTTCTAACTTGGGCCTGTTTCATTTTCCCTAGTGTAAATCTGGCGTTTAATTCTCGAATATTATATTCATTATTTGAACGTTTCCACATTTAGAGGTAAGAATAATTGACAAGACTTCGGCGTTGAAGCAAACGGCTCTGGATTTTCTTAATAAATTCAAAGTAGCGTATAATGACATTTGTTCTAATGATTTCCAACCCAGCTCTAGAAGCATTTCTTTGACGCTTTTTGTTTTGTCGCAACAGCTCCAAACGTATCGGGCCACCATGCGTTGAACTTTTTCAATATCCCCGGTGGGACCCTTGTTCATTGGTTTCCATACACTGCATTCATATTCTAATGGGGCCTCATAAAAGCATGGCAGCACCGTTCCTTGGCCTTAAATTCATCACTATTAACAATGCGTTCAATGAATCCCAATTTTTTATTTACTTGCCCGCTTTTTTATGCATGTGAGGGCCCCATGATAAGTCATCAGTTTTAGTTATACCTGGGTATTTTATCGTATCCACTACTGCAAAACCACCCCAGCAAGTTTGGACCCGTGTATCATTTATATACATTTCTCTAGGACGCCCTACTATTATGACGAAAGTTAAGTATAACCAATTTCCAAAAGAAATATCTATGCAATTGTAAAGCATACACGTAGCTTTTGTAATCTAGAGTTGCAATATCAAGAAAAATGAAAGAAAACATAGACAAGATATTAATTATGAATAAATATAGATTCTGGATAAGTAATTCAAAAATACGTACTAGGTGGTTACACTGACATTAAACATCCCATTGGATTAGTATATTAGAAAAAAATGCTGGTTGGCTCGAGGGAATCTAAGTTTCATCATACAGTTCAAAAAAACCTTTTGAAAATATAAGAGAGAGGTGCTACTCCGCTTCAATTAGATAATTTCTATTCAACCGTTAATATACCGATTAAGGCTGGTTTTTGATGGACACAAGTTACCAAACGGTTGAGCGTCAATTCCCTTGTCTTTCTAAAAAAAATAAAATCCGATATCCTACCTCACCTTATGCTCCTTTTCGATTCTCCATACTTCCTTCCTTCGTTAATTTCGTCCAACATACCTATCCTATTCCTGCCCATTCCTCGTTCGCCTAACATTCTCCCCTCTATCATCATCTTTAACATCTTATGGTATATTAGAGTGCTATGCATCCATTTTCCTGCCTCCCTATGATTTCTCCCAGTAATCCCAGCTCTTCCCCCACCATATCCAACATCTCCTCATTTGTTTTCCTTTCTATCCGCTTCACCTTCTCTATCCTCCTCCACACCCACATTTCCAAAGCCTGCAATAAATGCCAACCATTCTGCTACAATGACCACGTTTCCGCGCCGCACAAGATCACAATCCATATCAAGGTTTTGACGAGCCTTTTCTCAAAAACCTTACTCATCAATTCCTCCCTCCTTGTGAAAGTCTCTATGCCTAGCGTAATTTTTCTCCTTATGTCTCTAATACTTTGACCAATTTCGGTCCGAACATTTCAGAGATCTGCTCCACTTGCTCAGGTTTTTGCCCTCCTTTTCTTAACATTTTGAATGTTATCTAAATTTTCTTTTCTCTTCCTATAAAACCGAATAACCTTTGTTTTATTACCATTGATTCTCATCCCATACCTTTCGCAATGAATTTTCAACGCACTCAGCAGAATTTGCAACCCCATGACTCACTGGCAAAATAAAGCTTGGTCATTTGCAGGCTTGACTGATTTCATTAATTCCCCACCGACTATCTCCAGTTCTTCCCATGCCTCTTCAACTACTTCCTCCACATGTACGTTCAACATCACATGAGATAATGACCAAACCTGCCTTACTCCTCTTCATAACTCTTCCCGTCCGGAGTCTCTATCCACCACTCGGACCTGAGCTGTCTGAGACATGTACAGGTAGCGGATTAGCCTTCTATCCCTCCAATCCATTCCTATTTTCTGTGATAAATTCATTTATTCTACCTAATTTACTCAATCAAACGCCTTTTTGGAATCTAGAAAACAGGAAAAAACGTCCTGATTTTACAAGAATTCTATGTTCCTTTCTACTGGTGACCTCATTACTGCAATGCTATCCCGCGTGTCTCTCCTCTACCTGAACCCAAACTGGCATCCCCTTAGTAGACATTATCCCTGCACTTTGTCTGCAAGTGAAATCAAACTTCTCGTTCCGTAGTCCTCACATATTGCTGCCTTTTTCTTTGGAATAGGAACGAACACTGATCGAACGCAGTCTTCCGGCTAAATTCCTATCTTATAAATGCACCCACTAGGTCCATGAAAACTCTTCCTCGCGCACTTTAATAAACTTTTAAGTCATTTCGCGGGAATTTCTCTACCCCCACGACCTTATTCGATTTCAATTCAATCAATGCCCTTTATATCTCGCCACCGTTTAAGTCTGGACCTATGCCACCCTCGTCTACGACATATTCTATCTATATCTAAGATCACTGGTCTAATTTTTTTACCATACAGTTCCTCCATGCTTTCCTTCCACTTCTCTTGAATCTTTTTTGGTGCCACTGATATTTTTCTTCCATTATATTTGCATATGATTAATTGCAACGATTATCCCTTTTTACTACCTGGAAGGGTTTTAACCTTCCTGTATAGCGCACCAATGTCACCCTTTCTTTGAAGGATTTCCATTTCCTCGCAAGGCGTTTTCCACCACGCTTCTATCGCTCTATTTTCTACCTGCAACAGTTTATTTTTTAACCCTTCGCATTTTCTTCTATCTAATTCTGCGTTTATGTTCTTCCATTTCCTTATCTATTTCTGATCACCTCCTCTGCAATCGAACGTTTCGTTGTCCTATTCAATGATCTGCGGGAGATGGTGCGATGGTAACTTTTAGCGGAGTCATCCGCTAACATGCATGAAATTGTTGCATTCCTTGTCTTATGCTTATAACACGCGGTAAATAATTTGTATTCGTGAGGAAAACAAAATCACACATTCAGATAAGGTTAACAGAAAACCCGCTAGGTTTGCTAAAAATTGCCAGGAGAAGCGAGTAAGCGTCACAGGCATGCTGGAGGATTTCTGCAGATATCCTCTTGATTCTCGAAGACAGCAGTTAAGGCATCACATTTTGCAGAGGTACAGAGCACCTGAGATTTCTTGCTACACCGAGGGAATTAATGCGCTCCAAATTTCATACAGGTAAGTAGCTTGGGCCTCTAAGTTAAGATAAGAAAGATAGACACCCTCACAGTAAAATTCAGAAACTCGTTCTTCCACCGCTCGAAAGGCAAACGGCAAATTCCAACCCTAGGTTCTGAAAATATTACATTAACTTAAAACGTAGAATGAATCAATTGGTGGAGCGTATTAATTGTTGCATATTGTATACAGGTGTCTGTGAGTACGAGACATATTTATGACCTAACATGTATCAAAGTGTACTGAAGAACTACTAATTTTGTGTATACAAGATGTCCAAAAAGTAGTATGACTTATTTTTTCCCGGATAAACCGGCGGACGGGCGGCGATTTCTCTGACTGAGTTTATCGGAGATGAGTCTCAAAAAAGGCTGGAGGCTGGTGGCAGTGGGGTTCCAGTCTTTGCAGAGTACGGATCATTCGTTTGCAAAACCTCTATAACGTGACCTAGTCACACTCCATCATGAAGCTCTTATTTGAACGCCACTACGCCATCAAATTTTGCGTGAAATATGGCAAAACCGGGAAATAGACTCATGACATGCTCAAAGCTGCTTATAATGGTAACGCCATGGAAGGGTCGGGTGTTTTTGGATGGCACTAGTAATTGCGAGGGGGAGAGAAGATGTTGAAGACGCCGAAAGTTTGGAAAAGTGATGAAAATATAGCAAGATTGAAAACTTTGTTGAGTAGGGATCGGATAATAAGTATTTGCATGGTTCCTAATGATATTGGCATACCTAAAAGTTATTTGCATCGACTTGTGACTGGAAACAAAGTTATGCGAGAGGAGCGTGCGAATTTGGTGCCGCTAGTGCTTTCGGAAGAACAAAGGGAAACTCGCACGCGGATCTGCCAATTGCTTTTCAACCATGTAGATCCAATTATTTTAGAAAATGCATAACCAGACTTCTTCCTTTTCCCCGGCATCAGATCCGCGCTGCAAAGATGTCACCACAGCTCGGCAGAAGCGTTACAACAGGCCATGACGAGGGAGCTCGGCAAATCCTGGAGAGGCTCTCAAGGGAGTTCATGACACGAACGAGGCACCGCAGAAGATAGCACGTAAGACACACGATCATACGACGGGAGTTGAGTGAAGTCTCTCTTTCATGACGTAGGTTTCCTTCTCGAGAATGCACGGAACAACTATAGTGTTATGGTAGGAGGTATAGATAAGTAGTCATGCGAGCCACTTCTTCGAGTTTTTACATCAAACTCGCTTAACTAGTAAGTACACCTAACAGACGAAAAAATATTCATGATCTATGAAAAACAAATCCATCGGAAGACCTATTAAATGTAATAAAAATTGAAGGACTTAGTAAAAGTTTAATGCGCATGATTCCTGAGAAAAATCAGAATACCAAAAGAAAAATATACTTGTTTGATCGGACTGATTACGACGGATTAAGGTGACAGTTTTAACAATCATACGAATTAGCTACGTAAAGTAGTAGCAACAGAGATTGTGAGAGTTTTCGGAGTTCTTTCTTTGACGTCACGTGGTCCGCGATTGAAAAATACTCACCTAGTTAATTTAAAAGCGACAGGATACAAAACTAGATGGTAAAATAATGAGGTAGTACGTATAACCAAAAACATCACCAAAGAACATGGTGAGCGAAAATGAGGAGAGGGCGCAATAGAAAGTCTAGTAATAAACAGAAGGAAATAATTTGAAACTATAAAACAGTTAAAGTGTTATCAAGGAAAGCATGTCGCAAGGTGTTAACCGAATTAATAAAAAATAAAATATTATGTGAATTTTGGGCGATAGCCCAAGAGCATTTTGGTTATATTTACGGGAAATATGACGACATTGTCATCCATAAATGGCAACGGAGTAAAACTTACCGCTAGTTGAGAAAAATCTAGTATATGAAACCAATATTTTCATAGTGTTTTTAATAAATCGCTAATGGGGACTGTTCGAGTCGCTTCCGATCGCCCAAAATAATTGGTTTAAAGAAATCGTCAGACCCTGATCAAATCTTTAACTACGTGAGCAAAACGATTGCAACAGAAACAGCTTATCATTTTGAAATAATATTTAACAAACCCCTACATATTTTCATAGTTTCCAAGGACTGGAATGTAGCCAATATCCTACTCATATTTTAAAAAGGCGATAGAGAAGATCCTATTAATTACTGATCCATTTCCCTCACATCCATCACGTCCAAACTTAGACTTTTAAGTCTAATCATGGTGTATCTTGAATCCCAGAGTTAACTGATGAAAAGTCTACACGGCTTCCGTTTAGTAGTCATGGGTATAATGGAGGACTGGCATTGGAATCCGCTTTGTTCTTGTAGACAGCAGGCGAGGCTACGAATTTTAAAAAGGTACAGGGCGCCTGAGATTTCTCACTACACCGAGGGAATTATTATAGTATCAAATTGTATTGGTAGATTCGGTCGCGAAGATAAGGTAAGATAGTCCCTTATAAGAAGGTAACGATAAGGTAACGTAAGGAAAGAAAAACCCTTTCTGGCACTTCTCGTTCATGATATTTTGGTCTCTGGCGAAAATAATGTCCAAGTCGATGCTACATATATTTTTGGATTTCACAAAAAGACATTCAACAAAATTTCTCATGGAAAGTTCCTTCAAAAGGTGTGATGCATTAGTGTTGCAAATAGACCGCATTATTTATATTTAACTGGCCGCGAACAAAGGGTCGTAATAGACGAAGTACCATCCTACACATTAAGGGTCACGTCGGGTGTCCCACAGGGAAACATTATCGGTCCCTTTGGTCACTTTAATACATAAGTGACATCAGTTCTCAGGTTTCCGGTTAACTTCGTCTATTTGCTGACGCTGCAGCGATACATAGATGCATCCAGTCAGGGAGATAGGAAATCATCATCTTATGACCTAAATGATATCCAAAAGTGGTGGGAGACATGGGTGGCTAGAATTAAATGTAAAAAATGCATCTATAACTTTTTGGAGAAAGAGTTTTCAACCGATAACATACTTACAGCATAGAGGAAAACAAGATAACAAACGTAAAATCGGTAGAATAAACAGGTGTCACGATAACTCGGGACATGTCTCGCGAAAAACACATTCGTGAAATTTGCGGAAAGGATATAAAAAGTTAGTTTTAAATAAAAGGATAACTGGAAAATGTAACAGGATATCTATTATTTTACGTGGTTAGGCTCCAAATACAGTATGCTGCTAGTGTAATGGATCCTCATGAGTTAAGAATACTTTTGAAATCGAGTGCGGCATGGTAGAGCGGCTAGGTTTGCGAAAAGATGTTATGAACAACGTAACAGTGTCAGGACACTATTGAAACACTTAGGATGGGGGCCTCTAGTTTACCGTCGATTTTAATACAGGTTGAATTTCCTGTGAAAATTTGAGGCAGGTCACTTATAAGAGGATTTTAAAGACACATACAGGACGCAGCAATAGTTATAGTAGATCAGATCACGTAATAAAATCAGGAAGATAAATATTAGAACGGATAAACTAGATGCTAGACTAATGTCTTTATTTTCCTCGTACGATTAGAAATCAAAATAGATATGATCGCCGGTGCAAAGACGATAATTATTACTGGAAGGGTAAAACATTTGTCGATGCCATGCATGTATCTTAAAAAAACAATTTTTATCAGGTACTTTCCGCGTGATTTCACTACTGTCCTGTTACAGAATATTTTTGCACGAAAGAAACCTCCTCTCTTTTACAAGAGCATCAGCGAAATGTGCAGAGATGTAATTATCCTACATACATTGCAGGTGACCTGACAACCCCCGCCACAAACCCTTGCGGCGGCTGGTGGGGTTTTATATAGGTGTGGGTGTATATGAGAATATAATTGGGAACATCTTTATGACTTCTCAGCAAGGAAATAAATACAAGCAAACGTCCCATCTACAGGCGCTTTCAACACGCTATATCAAAACTGAAAGGAGTAAAGGTCAAAAGATTCAACAAATAATAACACTAAGTTCTCGTAATAATGAAAACAAAATAGCAACAAGTCCAACATATTTTCTGAAGTGTACAAGTAGATGCTGGCATAAGCTTGGGGATGGATAGCTGTCTAACCGAGGATTTTAACGACGGGGAGGTTTCCCTTATAATTTCAGCATTCACAGACAAGACTGGGGCACCTAGAACGAAGAATGATTATTTATTGCCGACTGAAAATACTTTAAAATTTAAACGTTTACATTTGAGGGCCAAATTAAGAGCGTTTGGTGTACAGCAGAGAGAAATTATTCGGAAAACTTCCATGTATTCACATTTTAGACGACACTTGATCCATTTCAGACGCAATATACACCTCAGATTACCAAGCATCGCATTTCAGCCACAGGGCCACGAATAGCGTGTGGTTGCAGAAGATGATTTCAATCTTCAGTCAGTAGACAGTGAAAATCACTCCTTTGACTCCGCAGCGAGAAACGACTAGCGACCCGTAGAAACATTTAATATGATCTCCACCGGCCATTTAATAATTTCACCAGCAAGGGGTAGCACCATTCCAAATCTTTGATCGATCAACCACAACGTATTATCCACGCATTAGATGTAATGGAAGTCATAAGTGCCCAAAAAGCCATTGTTTCCGAATTAAATGCGTCTGTTATAAAGCCACGAAACCTATAAAAAAGCTGTATCCTTTCCAGAAAGGGACCTCCGAGGATTTTGCCGACCATCTTACGGAAACATACGACGACTTACTACGAAAACGAACAATGCTGGAAGTGAAACTAAATGAAAGTACTATTTTGAATTAATTAGATACGGTATAGAGACATTCACTGCTAGATTTACGGAACACGATACCAACGTGCCACGATGGTACAACGATGAGTGTGGGAAATGCATTGAGGACGCAAAGGAAATGGCATTCGAAAAACAAAAATATATGAATTCTATGGTCTCGGGCTCAACTTTGTGGAGGTTCGTGTTCGTTTGAATGAAAATACTTTGTAACTTCATTGCATTCATTTTAAGCATTGCTTAAAAAACAACAAAAACAAGAAGTGGCTTTACCAACTTACTTACTCCGAGGCGTTCGAATGGATTTTGCACATTTAAGTTAAATATTTTTGTGGTATCAATAGATCCGATCATACATGGAGAAAACACATGCGTACTATTTACGGAAGGGCTCTTAAGAAGCTGGCGGTCAACAAGCATGAAGTTAGAAAATGTAGCGATAGGAAAGTGAAAGAAGCGTTATATTTCAGTGATAGATCTCATGTACTCGTATTTGTAAATTGCCCGTCCTTCATGAGTGGACTGCTACCTGGTTATTAGTGACTGCACTGGATGTGAGCCCTTTTCAAAGGGATTCCTAGCTTGTTATCTTTGGGTATCTTTCCCGTATGTGCTTTCTCCAGGACAGATCGTAAGTAATTGTTACACCCAAGTATTTAAAGGAATCTACCCTCGTGATTTCTGTTTGTTTCACTTTGTAAATAAATGGGAGGGTGTTACTCTTTTCCCAAAAATTTATTACTACGCATTTTTTTAAATTTAATTCCAATTGCCATGTATCGCACCAAGTCTGAATTGCATTTAGGTCGTTAGCTAACGTGACTCTGTCATCGCGACTTCGAATGTCCCCATAAATCACCGCATCGTCAGCAAAAAGACGGAGCCTGCTATTAACCACGGCGCTGAGGTCATTTATGTAAATAAGAAACTAGAGGGGGCCTAGGACACGTCCCTGTGGTACACCCGACGTGACCTTAACAGTATCGGATGATACACGGTCCAGGACGACTGTTTGAACACGATTTTTAAAAAATTGTCTTATCCAGCATATAACACTCCCGTGTATTCTGTAAGTTTCCAACTTCGCGAGTAACTTGCAATGAGGGACTTTATCGAAAGCTTTTTTAAAATCTAGAAATTCGCATCAACTGAAGTATTACTTTCACCGGAATGTATTATATCATGAACAAAGAGTGCGAGTTGAGTTTCGCAGGATCTACCTTTACGGAACCCGTGTTGGTTATTAATCAATAAATCTTGGCTATCTAGGTACCTCATTATTAAACTAACAATGATGCACTCAAATATTTTACAGGAGATGGAGGTGAGCGATATCGGCCTATAATTACTGGGGTCCTCCCGGTCTCCATTTTTAAATATAGGTGTCACAGAAGCTATCTTCCAGCCGCTTGGCACGCTTTCTTCTGCTAATGATTTCTTAAATATTATATTAAGATAAGGAGCAATTTCAGACGACAGTTCTTTATAGACGCGAGCCGGTATCTCATCAGGTCCCGGAGATTTGTAAGGGTCGATGTTTTTAAGGAGTAACTCTATTCCGCGGGTGGAAAAGTCGATTGCATGCATTGGCTGTAGAAATGTTTTCTGAAGGTTCTCTGGTATATTCTGGGAGCATTTGTTGAAAACACTGCGGAAAAATGAATTTACTATGTTGGCTTTATCTAAACTGCTTGTTACTTTATCCCCTTTTACGTTGTTCTATGAGTTTACGGTGGCCTTTTTTTCCTGCACTTCCCTGACGTAGAACCAAAACATCTTTGGGTTATCGTCTAAATGTTCACCTAATTTTTTCCTTTTGGATTCCGCTAGCGCCTTCCGGAAGGCTTTCTTGGCAGTGGACCTAGATGCTTTGTAATTCTGTAAGGTTTCGTTGATTTTATCAGGGGAGGAATCTGTAACCGCGTTTTTCATTCTGGCATGGCACTCCCTTTGCCGTCTTAGTGATTTCCGAACTTCAGAGTTGTACCAACGGGGTTCCTTATTCTCTCTTATATATTTACTATGTACGAGGGTCATCCGGAAAGTAGTACCCGTTCGTGCCGCATGAAGTGCTGACGACGCGAGTAGCCGCTGGACGAGGTCAGATAGCTTCAGTGGCTTGTCTGCCTTCTCTGAGCCAAGTTGCGTGACGCTAGCATTGCCTGTGTTGTTTCTGTGATTGTTTACAATGTTTAAAAAAATTGAGAACGCCGCCAGTTGTGAAGTGAGGGCAGTGATTAAATTCCTCAATGCAAGAAACGTTCGCCCATGTGATATTCATCGCCAATTAAAGGAGGTGTATGGAGACAATGTAATGGACGAGTCGTCTGTTCGGCGGTGGTGTCGCAACTTCAACATGGGGAGGGGGAACACACACGACGATGAGCGTTCGGAGAGACCGTCTGTCATTACAGACCAACTGGTGAGCTCAGTTGACGAATTCGTGAGGAACGATCGGCGCGTCACAATTGATGACATCTGTGAGCATTTTCCCAATGTTTCTCGAACAATTGTTCATGAAATTGTTAAACACCATCTGCATTATGCAAAAATTTGTGCAAGATGGGTCCCTCGCGTATCTCAATGAGCTGGCGGCGAAGGACTATGCAGCAGGAATACAGAAACTTGTCACACGTTATGACAAATGCCTTAATTTGCTTGGAGATTATGTTGAGAAGTAGTTTAAAGTATCCTCTTTCAAATAAAATTTTTTATGTTTGTTAATATTTACTTTTGTGTCTTTATTTCACGAACGGGTGTTACTTTCCGGATGACCCTCGTATGAATCTCTGTATTGCTGAACGTGTTATCGCAAGAAAATTATTCCAGGCATCCTCGACACTCCTAGTTTTGCTTCATTCGTCAAATCTAAGAAAGGAACAGTTTAACTCACGTTTTAAGCCATCATAGTCAGCTTTAATGAATAAATAAATTTTTCTCTTAGGTTTGTTAACTTTTTCTACGCTTAGGGAAAATTTAGCGCTTGCAGCCCTGTGATCACTGATTCCATCAACAACTCCTACATTTAAGACTCCATCGGGTATATTAGTAGCTAATAGATCAAGAATGGTCTTTCCCCTTGTTGGTGAAGTGACTAATTGATGTAGGGAATTAAAGGTGAACGTCAATAAGAGGGACTCGCATAAATCCTTGTCTTTACCTCCATTTATAAAACTGTATGAATCCCAATCTACTGTGGGAACATTAAAATCGCCACCGATTATTAATCTATGCTCATTGTTGTGGGATGTAAAGCTTTTTATCTGCCTTTCTAGATCCAGTATTGAGTTAACGCCAGCATGGGGTGGTCTATAATACGCACTGGGTATTTTTACTGAGCACAGTATATAGTGTAGTGTAACGTATATAGTGTAGTGTAACGTATATAGGTCACTGTAACGTATATAATTCACTGTAACATATAGAGAAGTGTAACGTAGTTGCATAACGTAGCTGTATAATTGTCAGTTCAATAATGAGACACCTTGACAATATTAACTTTTTAAGTGACAATCAACACGGATTCAGGAAAACCCGCTCCTGCGAGACCCAATTAGGATTATTTACACATGATTTACTTTTATCGGGTGAGAGAGGTAGGCAAGTGGATGCCATATTCTTAGATTTTCATAAGGCATTTGATAAGGTCCCACACGGTAAACTCATTCATAAATTAAAGGTCGCGGGTATAAACAAGGGCGCCATAAGTTGGGTTCAAGATTTTCTTTCAGAGCGGGAACAGAGGGTAGTCCTTGATGGCGCTAGTTCCGAGAGCGTTCGAGTCACGTCGGGGGTACCTCAGGGAAGTGTGATCGGACCGTTGCTTTTCTTGATTTTTGTTAACGATTTGAACCGCGAAGTGAAAAGTAAAATTAGGATGTTCGCGGATGACACGGTGATCTATCGGGAGATATCTGGGGATGAGGATCGTTTTATTCTAGAGCAGGATTTAGATTGCATTACTAAATGGTGTTCTAACTGGGGATTGACTCTAAATTATAATAAATGTTCAGTGGTAAATTTCTTTAAAAGATCAACGGGATTTGCTTACAAATTAGCTGGAGGTGACCTAGCAGTAGTTGATACGGTAAAATACCTAGGTGTCACATTCACAAAAGACTTAACTTGGGGGACTCACATACGTAAAGTCTGCGGTCAAGCATATAAAAAATTGGGATTCATTAGACGCATTGTCGGCAAAAGTGACTCGAAGGTCAAGGAACGTTGTTACCACGCTCTTGTAAGGCCTCATTTAGAATACGCATGCAGCGTGTGGGATCCGAGTGAAAAAGGTCTCATTCGGGAAATTGAGAAGGTTCAACGCCGGGCAGCCCGTTTTGTAAAAAATTCCTACGATAAAACGCAAAGCGTCACCGAAATGCTCATGGATTTGGGGTGGGAATCATTGGCTGAGAGACGATTCAATGCAAGATTGAAATTATTAAATAAATTTAGATCCGCATGTTTCAGCACCGAGGTCTCGCAAATTATTCGTACTCCTACATACATTAGTCGCTTGGATCATGCATATAAAATTCGGGAAATAGATGCCAGAACTAGCCGACTCAAGGACTCCTTCTTCCCACGGACAATACGGGATAGCAACTGCAGGGTTATAGATAGCAAAAATTCCACTTGCCACCCTCAGCGTCTAAAAAATAATTAGTTGTATTTAAATACATGCTCTTCCACTAACCTTATGTGTTTTGCTATAATAACCCATTCTTTCCGAATGACCTCATTCGTGTTCCGTTCATCTGTTTTTAAGTCTCCCTTTCAATCCCTCGTCCCTCTCCGCGGGGGCAAATTCCTGCTACCTGCAACGTTGGGTCGCATTCCCTGCCTTTTAGAGACTCTTTGGGGGTAGAGTGTTTCGTGGTGCATTTTCATGTGGTGTTTCAATTTCTTGCTTGTTGTGTCCTGGCTTCCGTGTTGTAGGATGGCTTTCGTGCTGCATCATGGGGTGCAGTTTTTTAGTTGTTTTTTTCGGTTTATGTGTTTGCATGAGTATTGGATGAAGGGATTTTTGCATGAGTGTCTGCGCTGCTGTGGGTGTTATTTTCCGTGTTGTTTTTTTTGCATGTGGTATTTTTCTTTTTTACGGTTGGTGACCTAACACCCCCCGCCACACGCCCTTGCGGCGGCTTGCGGGGTATTATGTAGATGTAGATGTAGATGTAGTGTGCATAACGGAAGTGGCAGTAGCGGAAAAGAGGTAGAATGTCTGGTGTCCTAACAGCCCCTGCCACATGTCCTCGTAAAGACTTGAAGGGTTTTGTAAGATGAAGATGGTCCTTGCACCCCCGGCCACACACCGTTTTTTGTTGATCGCTGTGACTACGCTGCCTGTGAGCCCAAAATTTTTAACGGGTTTCTGTTCTGCCTTCTCATTGGAGAAGTTACTAACAGTATAGTATTCGTAATGTGTTCAACGTAGATTGAATGAATGATGTTCAGTCGCCCCGTCTGCGTTTCCTTTCAGTGGTTCACGTGTCGGAAATGGATAAGCATTAAAGAAAATAGTTATCAATATACAAGTCAATTTACCTCCAACGTAGTTCACGACTGACCTACGAGCAAAACCCCTGCCGCGAGCCCTTGGGCCGGCTAGTGGGGTGTCTCACAAATAAAGTTGCAGATCTAATATATTTGTGATTGTCATTTTCGCATTGGTAAAATTCTACCCGGTAAATAGTGCCTGTGTTGCTCGTGAGCCCACCCTCTTAATGGGTGCCCTTCTTTGTGACCTACATGTATGTGCAGCCAGTGGAGTGGTTTGAACACAGTTACCCAATCTACACTGGGAAGCGACCCTCGTGAGTAAGGTGATATCCTGATGCTATTGCAATTTTTACGAGGAAAATGATGCTTCTTCGTCGAGAACATGAAGCATAAGAACTTCATTGTTATTGGTATCAAACACGCATGATCTGCTGTCGAAAATTCTTTTTACTGCCACAAAAACCCCGCCTCTGGGTCAACCACGTTTGTGAACTGTAAAATCAACTGGGAGCATTTTGCGGTCGTTTTAGTCATCCGTTAACCATTATTGTGTGCCAAATTGAAACCGAAGTACCACGTAAAATCAGAGTAATTGTGTATCAGGACAATTACTATGATTTTATCCTCAAGGTTCGGCCACTCATTTTTTAAACTGCTGCAGCTTAATGAAAGAATGGACAGGGTAATTTTATTCTTGATACCGCTGGTAATTATGTGCATCGGGAACTCAGTATGTTTTTTGGGAATAGTGCATTTCAAAGGCCTATCAATGTTTATTATTTTGTCGCCAGTTTCTCTTTTCAGGTTAGTAATAATTGTAAATACACTATCCGCATTGAAAGTGAATGTCAACGCATTGCGTGTGTATATTCTTACATTCATGTGTGCATACATATATGTACATCAGTTGTATACACATTTGTATTAATATCTTCGAAAATAAACGCTTTTCTGCGAGGATACAAAATAATACACACACACACACACAAACATCGACAGTATGGAAATGGACTATATATAGAGATTGGGGAAAGATATACAACGCCATAAGGAATTTGTATTTGGCCCATGTGGTACGTACCTTTCTTATGGCTATGCGTGCCACAAAACGCCCTGTTCTTATCCTTTATGACGCGGCATTATTAATTCCCTACTTTAATTTCCTCTTGTCGTTTTTCCTATCGTATATCTTTCCTATCCTTCTGAAAATGGCAAGACTGCCATTTTCAGAAGGTGGTTCTTGGGGGAAGAGCGGTGTGGATATATGTGGGGAGGTTCGAAGGTATGAAGGTGGTATGGGGCGAATGATAAACGGACAAGGGGGTGAGACTGAAAGGCGGGCAATGGATGATTTCAATAAGCCCAGTTCAGTCCGGGAGGTTTGAGCGACTGAAGCACCCAGATATTCACCATCTCACGTGTTCTCACTTCTATGCTGCTTGCGGGTCCATGGAGGGTTTGGATCACCGGAACAGAGAAACAGTTTCCATCGGCTTGAGTAGCATGAGTAGGGTCGGAATAGTTAAATAAGACGGCAGCTTTAGTGGAATAGCGAAGGTCATTCAGGTAGAGTGAAGGGTGGTGGTGCATTCACTCTCGATGCCACCCTTCTATCATGCCTTCAAGGAAGGTATGATAGAAGTGACAGGAGAGGCGATGTATAATAATTTTGAAATACAGGTAGCAGAGGAATGAAGCTTGGTTTGGGATTTGGTAGTCAAGGAGGTGGCGGGTCAAAGAAGATAGCAGAATTTGCCATGTGGGTGGTTGCATGGTACGGAGAGGGGAGGAGAAGACACAGGGAGGCCCACAGGTGGCCTTGTGAATTGAAAGATGTTCACTTCGATTCGTTTGAAGAAGTTCGATGGGAGTTTTAATTAAACAGAGGGACAATTTGGGAATAAATGCAATGTGAACAAATTGTTTTCCATAATTGAGTAGATTTCACGTAATATATGTGTGGTTTTTCATGTTCCAGGGGTGAAAGTGGTGATTGGGTGAGGGTATTTTGAGTGGATTCTTTTGGAACAAGGAATGTATTAGGTGGGAGGTTTAAGGATTGTGTTAGTAGGTAACAAAGTATTAAGTGAGTAGATTCACCGGATACCCACGTTTCTTGAGGGGATCGTGTAAGTCCTCCTTGTAATTATGTAGTCTGCATCAACACTCCCTCCCAGGTTTTTGATCAATATATATGAGAACACTTGCAAAGTGATGCCCCAAGTATATGTGAAAATCGTCGCGAATTATATGCTCATGTAGGGGGCGAGATTGTTTTGCATGATTTTTGCCGTAGTTTTTGTGAACGAAAACTTTTGCTCGTAAATCATCCTTCCCAAATCCTTTTCATGAATTTCTACCATGCCGCACCAGGAAATATGGAGTATCAAATACAGTGGTCATTTGCGGCATGTCTATTTGCTATGTAACCAGTAAATTAGGTACTTTTCCTTCAGGCCCTGTTTTAAGCGTGCAGTGAATTCACTATAAAATTTCCCATTAATATTAAACGAAAATAATACCTTCATGGACAAATTGGTCCTCTGCGAAATACTTTTCTACCCCATGGCAAAACGTTTCACTGCGTTTTGTAAGGACAGGCGAGTAAGTATACCGTTATCTATGAGTCCAACAGAAGCCAACCTTAACCAAGGGAATACCAATAGCAATAATATTAGAAATGACTACTTAGAATAACGAATTAGAACCAAATTAATCATACCTGCAATTTATTACATGAATGTGCTTAATTTTTTACTCAGCTATCCTACGCTCAGAATAAATGCACATAAAATGAAATTTCATTTCAACGTTTTCAAAGAGTTAAATGGTGAGACAGATAACAAAAATATAAACGCATAAAAGATCCATACTTACATAGGGTAACTAGTGCCAGCTGTCGGACAGAACAATTGGTGGAAGCGTTTGATGCACGGCACCCCTCGAATTACTTCTCCACGGATTTCCAGTCCCAATGCGAGGGAGAGGGCAGTCCATAAAATCTGAGGAAAAAAAGAAAGCATTAGAACCAAATTAAGAATGTAATTCATTTAATACTTAACACACTAACGCAGAGATTACATTTTTCAAACGAAGAAAATACGCTGGCTAAGTCCATTCTAGAAATTATTGTTTTTTCTCGTGGCCATCAATTTTTATCCCATATAAAACTACTGAATTGACAATTTAGTGGCTGACTATGGATCACATAGCATACATGTGCCTGATAAGACTTCTTATAACATCATATCACCAAAACATAGCTGTCAATTCGTAAGTCGGTTTGATACATGAGGTCAGACCTGGAAAAAAGTCATTGGATGCATTAAAAATAAATGTATAACAATAAGAATGGGCTCCTTTTACAGTCCCGCTTATCCTCAGACATATCTGCTACCTTGGAAAACACACGGAAAGCTATTCAGGGGTTTCCAGAAAAGTTTGTCAGGTTTGAACCCAGGAATTAATCGTTACCCAACTCCTTGAATTTTAATGTTAGGTATGGAGGATATACCTATATCCAGCATTCATTTTCAGCGTAGCTCGAATGTTCTCCTGGATATAACGGAAGGTGGGTACGATTACGATCACAAACATACAATATCAACAGGCAAACGCACCTGACGAAAAAATACGCTCTTATTAAGCAAAGATGGAGAAAAAAGCTGGGAAATGTCGAATTTGAAGCTCCTCACATGAGATATTCTTTGCTGCATTATTGGTTCCAATATAATGTATCCCTTCAAAGAAACTGCGGGAGTCGCCGCAACGGTAACTTTTAATGGAGTCATCCGCCAATTTGCATTTCAACAAAACGATTTCCCCCAAAACAATTTATTATGCCAAGGAATTTGATTTTATTTTCATGCAAAATTAATATATCTTCCGTGAAAAAATTAGGGATCGCATTTCAATTTTCATATTCTATTTAGCATTTGAAGCGACAAATTATCGTCACCACCTGGATCTACTTGTCACAAGGAATCTTTGTCATCAATCTACAAGAGGTCTAGCGGAAATTAGAGGTTATAATTTTCCAATGTTACTTTTGTTATAATTTTTTAGTTTCATTTGATAGCATTTATCAACGATTCCATTCTGAATAACACTGTTTTCCTATTGCATGTGTAAGCACATGTATCCCAAGTATTTTTTTGGACATCGCTTGGGCTGCGATATTGGAGCATTCCAGCAAGATAAGTAGCAACGTAATTGGGTCCGAGTGCCAGCGTACTCGAGACATCCGCCGTGCCATGGCCCGCACATCACACTTAATCTCAAGCCTCAACATCAATGCATCTTCAAATCACAGAGCGAGGCACCAGAAAAAATTTTCTTGCTAATGCCATTCACCTAGCAGGATATCTATCTTTTTCTATGCTCCTAGGAACTCTTTAAGTTTATCCTATTCATCGGGTTTCCTAGTTTTACTTCTAAATGCAGTCAGCGGGGCAGCTACTAGCAGTATAATAGTCGTAGTATGTATAACGGATGTTGCAAGAGTCGTGTCGGGACTCCTCCCCCTCCACGTGCCCTTTCCGTGGATCTCGGCGTGCCATGTGTATGTGGAAGTAGTGTAGTTGATGCAGTATTGCTGGTGATCTAACACCCCTTGCCAAATGCCCTTGAGAAGGAAGGTAGGGTAGTGTAAGATGAAGATGGTGATTTCGACCCTGCCACACACTGTTTTTGGTGGGTCGCGGAGTATTTGTGTGGCGTAAAGATATTTTACTGATTTTCATAATCCGTGGAACCCCACCCTTTTTCCATTTGCACCACATACTTCCCGGGCTTAGAATCTCTACGATTAATCCTAAAAGACCTCTACCCTATCCTCAAAAGTCATAATGCCACCGCCAACCTTTTTTCCAAATGTCCCTCTGTTACTTTCAAACGCCCCGCCAACCTATCCGATCTCCTCAAATCAACCAATCCACTCCTGAAATCCCCACCTCGTCCCAAAACCACTCCCACGCCTAGCAATTAACCTAGATGCAGAACATGCCCTGTTTTCAAATCCAAAATCTCATCCCTCTCCCACCCGCTTTTTAACTCTCTCCCACCAATTCCCTCCTCTACTTGCACATCTAGCAATGCAGTGTACCTGCTGAAGTGCCAACTATGCCCTGCCTATTACAGGGTTCGTCCGGAAAATAAGTGTACTGAGCTCAGGAAAAAAATGTATTACACTTTTACATATCTTAAGCTAATATTCCTCAAAATAGGACCCTTGTGAGTCGATACACTTGTTCCAGCGGCGTTCCCATTCCTGGAACGCTCCCGCGAAGGCATCATCGGGAACCTCTCGAAGACTCGTCGTCGACCTCTTCTCTGCCCTCCATGAACATCTTGTGCCACCGAAAGATCATGTTTCTGGACATGGCTGACTCCCCGTAAGCCTGGTTAATCATACCGACAGTTTCGGTAGACGATTTCCCAAGCTTTACCGCAAATTTGATGGAATAACGCTGCTCCAAAAACTTCGGCATCGCGTTCCGTGACGTGGGTCGAGCGTGGAGGCTCGCGTTAACAGAGCTCCTCACTACACCACAGCTCACAGCCGACTGCCTTTTTCAGCGTCGCTTGCCAACATACCCCCTCCAATCGCAGCCCGTCAGAGCGATGCTGGGCGCGCCTGGAGCGGCGGGAAAAAATCAGTAGTCAGTACACTTATTTTCCGGACGAACCCTGTATATTGAGCAGTGTACAACACTCCTTAATATTAGAATTAATAACCACCGAGCCTCTTGCAAGAATTCTTCCCTAATTGATATGCTCCCTATCCCCAAACATGCCTCCGAACACAACACTCCCTTTGATAAATGCTAAAGTGTATCCATCTTAGCATCCCTCCCACCCTCTGATCTTCCACTGAAACTCAAAACATTAGAGCAATCCTTCATCTGGCTCTTGGAGTCCTGGAATTGGCCAGGAATCAATATTAGGCGTTAATTACCCTGCTCCAAACATTTTCATCCCCCCTCCATCCCCATCACCTTCTACATTTTCCCCACCCTTCTAACGCTGCCCCTCCAAACCCTTTCCTTCCCAATTCTCTCCTCACCTTCCCCTTCCATCCATCGCTCCAGCCCTCGTATTCCCTTCAGTTCTGTCCCTCTCTTCCAAGATAAAGGTGGCTACGACCACCGAAAATTCGAAAAATAGTGAGTCTCTTTTTTGTGTGATTCTGTGTTTTTGTCTGTGTCGACTTATGCTAAGTGTTATGCTTTATATATATATATATATATATATATATATATATATATATATATATATATATATAATTATATTATTGCACCATACTAGCTATGCAGGTAATGTTCTCTCCTGAAGAAAGAAATTAGACAACCTTGAAACCCCTCTCAAGAGAAAGTGCGCCGGATTTCGCGACTTCATCTCTGACCATCCCCACAGACCACACAAGGTGAGTTTGTAATTATATTGAACATTAAATACACAATCTTCAACATACATATGTAACGCCGTGTAGGATGGAATTCCCCTAAGATCTTCCCTCAGTGCATTCCATACAGTTGCTGAGAAACATAATCTCGGCTATTTCTTGAAGGAAGAGTTCCTCGGCCTCTGAGCGAGCAGAGGCGCTGCGTGGAAGCAAATGACGAGTCGCGATTACAAGGGCTTTCCAGTTGCATCTTTTTAATGGAAACAAGTCGCAAATCCGGGAAATTCGCAAGTGTAGATCAAGCTTTTAATGCTTAGAAGAGTGGTGAGCTACGTTTCTGGAGTGCCAACCATGACTGCCTTGAGTATAAGCAACACAATTGTCGAAATGGCGTATTTTTCGGCAGTTTGATATACGACCATCCTCGCAGGAAGTCCCACACCGCTCAAAAACCATCGATATTCATTTTCAGTGTCCGAAGTAGGACTGATGCTGCCTTCTACATGACGTGAACCGCATAATATTATCCTTGATATTCCCTCGGAATCGGGTTGATTGTTAATCGGGTATTGCTGGAACGTAACTCCTTGGAAACTACTCTTGATACTTTTCACCTGCAAGAAATTGTAGATTTCTTGGAAACTCTTCCGTTTACTGGCAGATTTTCTTTGATTTTAGCCGACTAGAGCGACATTGGTTATCAATTTGGAAGGGCAGAATACCAGCCATTGTTTGATGTAACATCTAAATAATTCCGCAGTTTAGTATCTTGAAATTAAAATTGACGATGTCAATCGGTTTCAGAGGCGATTTTAACTCACTCGATCAACTAGGATCTTTTGCATTGGTTTTGGGAAATGTTTTCCCATAAGAGCGTAGAAACATTTACGGAGATGAAACTGATGTGTTCTCCGTGGTGCCATTATCGCTAACGCGAAGCTTGCTAAAATCTAGCACTTTTCTCAACCAACGGTAGGAGACGTTCTTTCCGCCGGCAGTCAACCACATTATAGAGTATTACTCCTGGAGACCGATAGAAACACCTTTAAGGTCAGTGAGTCGAGGTATTTCGGGAATTAAAAGCAGTGAAGTACCGTACCACGAACGTTTTGTGGCATGGGTACATGTACATTGTTAAACAAGGCGAAGATGAGTAAAAAACCGAACATATATGCCGATTTACAGATGCTGACATAATTTTGGGGATGGATAGCCGTCTTTCCGAGGATATTAACGACGGTGAGGTTTTTTTGATATTTTATCATTCACAGACGAGACGGGTGTGACTGGGCGAAGTAGGATTATCTTTTACCGATAAAAAACACTTTGAAAGTTATAAGCTAAATTTGAAGGCAAGATTAAGAGCGTTTGGTTCGCAAAAGAGAGAAATGACAAGAAAAACTTACAAGTATATACATGTTACGCGACAATTCAGACGCAATACACACCTTAGATTACCGAATTACATGCGTCGGTTTTAAATTCACGAGACCTAGAAAAAAGATGTATCCTTTCCAGAAAGGAACCTTCGAGGATTTTGACAATCATCTTACGGAAACCTACAATTAATTATTACGAAAACGAACAATGCTGGAACTGAAACTACTTGAAGTGCTATTTTGATATAATTAGCTCCGTACAGAGACATGCACTGCTAGAATAACAAAACACGAAACTAACGTGCAGAGATGGAATAACGGTGAGTGCTGGAGTGAGTGAACGGAAATAGTATTCGAAAAACAAAAATATATCTAAAACTGGTGAAAGTGCGCATGTTGAAAAGATAAGGAAAAATATTTAACTCATCGTAGGGAAACAAAGAGATTGATGTAAAACACCACAAAAAACATTCAAGAAAACATCTGTGCGGTTATTTGGAGGAAAACCGCTAAGCTTTCTGGTCATATTTTAGGAAATTGCAGGGAAAACGTCTATGCATGAGAGTCCCTGAAGACCACAGCGACAAGTATCAATAAAAAGAACCCAAATAGCGAATGTTTTATAGTATTTATGACATATTTGACACATGACAATATGTTTGTGTCTTGAGTATAGACAGATTTGTCTATACTCTCGACACAAACCATTTCAATGTATGCCCAACAAGATCCCCTGGAAAAAATATGACATTATATTTAGCCGCAAGGGATAGCGCAACAACTCCGCGTTGTAACAAAGAAAAGTCCTCTGAACCATTGGTGATTCCCGGAAGAATATTAAAATAGGTATCGAGCCAAAACATTTGTCCTTGGAGAACATATTTAACAAATTGAGTTTTAAGGTCGTATTCCACTTGGGTTATAAAGTAACTAGCGTCAAATTTGTCTTAGAACGGTAAAATACGGTTTCAGCAATTACTGACTGACTTCATTTAGTCCCCCTCTCCGGGAAACTACTACAACATATCCGTATCAGCTATGTTTAAATTCCTGACAATCACAACCAGCAATCCAGCAAAGAACACAGATCTCAGAAAGGAGAAATCATGTGAAACGCCGTTGCGTCTTATTGTACAAGACATCCTATAACCGGTGGTGATAAACATATGAGTAAATGCTTTTCTTGGATTTCAAGAAGACCTTTGATGAAGGCTCACCCTTTATTTTCATGCCCAAGTTGCGACGGCACGGAAAAAATGATAATTTAATAAAACTTCATTTCTAACCGAAAAGGTAATATAGATCGCAAAAGCACTAATTAGTTATAAGTAGCATCCGGTGCCATAGGCACTTTACTCTTTCCTATCTACAATTATGATATCGCCTCAAAAGAGCAGCGCATGCCTTTTCGTCCGGGGTACTGCAATGCACTGGGCAAAAGCAACTGATAAAGTTGGTCAAGTACTACATCCACACAAATACTCGAGATCTCGCAAATAGGCGTGTGGCAGAGGGTGGAAGGGCAAGATGTAAAGGCTAAGGAGTAAGACCGAGGATGGCGCCCAGGCGGTGAGGGAAAGGGAGAAAACTACTAGAGGTCCATAAAAAGAACGTGCAAGTTTGTTACCACAGGGAGAACCTACGCCAATATGCACACATGGGTAGGCTGAAAAGTAATGCACACATGCTTGTAGAGCGCGAACAAAAACAAATAGCAAGATCGGGCACAAAGCACATTTAAGTACAATTCTTAAGTTTCCACATCATATATTTATTTTTCAACACAGTCACCATTTAGGCTAACACATTTCTCTCAACTTGTAACAAGTTTTTCCATTCCGTCACTGAAAAACTCTTCCGACTTTTATCCAATCCAAGACTTGACAGCTGCCTTTACCTCATCGTCCGACATATAATGATTACCCTTGGAGTGTCTCTTGATTTGAGGAAATAAGTATAAAACGCAAGGTTCAAGATCGGGGGAATAAAAAGGGTGTGGAATCGGTTCGAATCTCAGGTTTCGCAGACCCTCTTCAGTTGCGCGCAAGGTGTGCGGACGAACGTTGTCGTGTTGCAAGATTATTGGGGCCAGGTTACCTTTAACAGGACAAACTTCTTCCTTGGATATCCCAATACGATTTTTGACTCGCTTTTGTGTGATTCCCCAGCCATTTTGAATCAAATATTCGACGAGTTTGCGATGTTTATCGCCTGTGGCAGTGATCGGATGTCCGCTTCGTGTTTCATCAACAATTTTGGCTTTTCCAGGTTCGCAACCACGAAATTTTACTACCCATAGATTAACAGTAGACCTATCAACAGAATCGTCAGCATAAACAGCCTATAAACGACGAAGAATCTCAGTAGGCATCACTATGACAGCAAGTAATAATTCGATCACAGCACGCTGCTTAACTCGCTTTGACATAGCACTAGAACACGTCTCCTCACTTCCGCTTCTCGAAATACACTGGATGAATAAAACGACTTGCGGATTCATGTTGAGGGGGAATGTTACTTCCACATGCCACCAAGAGTGCTTCTGAAGGTCATTTTGTTTATGGTATACAAGCATATTTGCATAAGTGTTCAGCCTACCCTCGTATACACATTAACGTAAGCACAAAACTTAGTTTTACACAGGTGTTAATTTTAATCACCATAGAAGTATCCTAGCATAATAATAAATAGGAGGGGGTAAAAATGAATTTCTACCACTTGTAAGAGAGACCATCACCACACTAAGGCAGGCCATGTAGATATGAAAAACAAGAAGTTGAATGTAACATTCTCTGCTTCCGGAGCGCTTTCCAAGCGTCAGTATTTTACAACCCGAATTTGTAATTTGCTTTAGTGTATTTTGTAGCATCAAAATGCGTGATGCCCCTTGCGAAATACTGAAAAATAGTGTCCAAGGTTCTTTGATGTTAGAATTACCTTCGCGCATACTGAAATCGGAAAGTAAAGAATTTATTGGCCGGCAATATTTGCGTATTAAGCTTTGTGGTAGACATGAATTTTTCATTTTGGTTTAATTTTTTTTTTATTTCTGCGTTACAATTGATGTGTGCGGTTCCATGGTCGCTCAAGCCCTCGTCAATGGCCATAAATAGGTGTAAACCCTGAATAATTTGTAAGAAACAAGTGTAAGTATGTTTATCTCCCGGGTTGATATCCATACTTCTTGATGAAGTCAGTTTCTCTGCACTAGTTTTAATAATGCATTTGAAAGATCACCGTCAAGAATTTGAGTTTTCACGGTATCGTAATATATGTATACGCTATGGTGCTCTCCCCATAACGAAATATATTGGTGTCTCAACTTACCACAGGATGCTTAATGTACCCGGAGATTATGATACTACTTTTTTTATGTTGACGAGTAAATTGATGAGTTATTTACTACAGTGCATGAATTCTCCAAGCGTATGAATCTAAACGCCTGTCGAGGGAGAATAAATTAAATATTGGGTTCATACAGGTTTAGGATGAAACTTTTTGATTAATTAGGCATTGTTAGCGTCCACATAAACAAAATAGAAAAAAGAAAACATTTTGTCTTTTTAGTTCGTTTTTTTCGCGCAGCGGTATTTTTTTTATTTCTCAATTATCTATCTTTGCACCCTTTCCTTACCGCATTGTAGCAATGCGTACACTCGTCATCAGCGCCAAGCAGTGTTGATATTATCCTATGCACCTGCTGGATTTTATAAAACTTCATTTAGTATTTGAGTGAAATAAATGATTGGGAGTGCCTTATGCGTTCTTTTTCAGTCACAAAGGGCAGATGGAAAGTAAGTCTTTCCTCCAAAGACACAGCTCAGACAACTTCTCCCTGGCCGCCCTGCAGTGCGATATGTCTTTAGGGTAACACGTCACAGGGTTACAAAAGTAGTCACATCTCTAATTAGAAGGGCGTGATTTGTCTGATCATGATATTTGCTTCTCAATTCATCGACGCCCGACGTCACTCGGCTTGGCAAACACGGGTATATTTTGTGCCAACAAAGACTGCTCACAGCTTAGTTGGCGCGTCGAAAGAGTGTCGCATTGGGGCTTGCGAGACCTTCTGCTCTGACCGCCCTGAAGGCTCATGATCCCGGCTATTTTCATACGGGCGAACGTCGGGAGAAGAAGCAGTGAGAACACTTTATTAGCGTGCCGAAAATTTTATCGGGCACGGTTAAAATCACAAATGGAGCTGTACTATAATTACGGCCAGTACTTTTAGCAGAATGCAGTGACAGCAACAGGTAGACTGATGCTTTACGGAAGTATAGAAAAGTATCTTTTTCTCGTAGGCATAAACATGATCCTACCTTTGAATCTACCTTGAGTTATTAGCGAGAAAAGTTTTACGAGAATAGTTACCAACGGTAAATAAATGATGGCATTTAAAGTCGAGCATGTCTGTTGCCTTTGCTAATCCACTTTTTGCATTCAGCCCGTCATTTCGAAAGGTCAAGATAGTTAACACCCCGGGTGCTCGTGCGGGTGGCACCAAAATGGAAAGTTGTGTGCGCGCAATTGGGTAAGGTTGCTCATTAATAACTAAATCAATGGACCTTCGAGTCGAATGAGATTTTGAACCAAACTTTGAAAATGACGATTTGCGCCCAAGTGAACTTGTTCCTCTTTAAAAGGATGATAAACATGTACCATGATAAAAAATGGGCTACTTAATGAAATGTTGTCGGATCATGATTTAGAGTGGCCAAGATATTATAATCACTCGATCCGAACCACAAATAGCAAACCGAAGTTCGGTTTGATAGATAGGGTAGAGCTCACCTAGCACTAAGCCCAAAGGCCAGTGAAATTAATGTATCAGGGTACGTGGGCTTTTTTTTCTCTGTTTATCCCCGGAAGATCAGGTGCCGGAAAAATATACAGCTTGAATAATCGTTCTATCTCCGAGAGTGTCTGGGAATTTTCCCAGGTCCTTTCAATGACCCTGCCTCAGGAGTCCAGGTCCGATCGCTGATTGATTCGACGTAGGAGCAATCTTGGCAGGACGTACATTTACATCCCGTGACTGAACGTTTTCATGCATTCAAATAGCAGCATACCGTTTATTCGGACGAAAACAAATTAGACAGATTTCAGTTTCAAATGGTACAAAAATTACATCCGCCTTTGTTTTCGCAGTCTTAACAGTGTGGGCTAACACTCACAACCAAATATCCGACAAACTATGACGATTCACAAAGGTGAGATCTTGTGAAACTCAGTTGTGGCTTTTAGCAAACGATATTCTGCGATCTTGAGGAACTATAACAAACAGATATATGCAATTTTCTAATATTTTAAATAGGCTTATGATCAATTTCCACACTAAATTGATGCACAAATTATCAGAGTGTTAAATGAATAATAATGTAGCAAACTAGATTCAGGACTTCCTTGCTAATCCTATACCAAAGGATAATAATAGATGGCTCAAGCTGCAATTAGGTACAACTAACATCCGACGTCCTTCAGGGTGGCGTCATAGGCCCTTTACCATTTCCTGTCGTTTAAAAATTAACAAGAAATATAAGAATGTTTGCCGGCAACTTTGTGGCCTACAGGTAAGAGGGAACGAAACCGATCGTCACAAAATAAACATACATTTAACATATGAGTATAATTTGGGAGTTAGAATCCCATAACAAAACTGCATGGTATGCGGTTACTAAAAATAATAAAAAACACAAGGAGACTTACCAAAGTACACGGACGTGTTCGAATGAACGTTTCAGATTGCATTAAATGCTTGGGTATTGTCGTTATGCGGGAACTTGGATAGGGATAATACGCACTAACCATTTCCGGAGGGACTCTGAAGAAGTTGGCATTCATCGAACGTATAGTTGGAAAAAGCAGCGATGAAAAAGTGAAGGAGACGAGCTACTTTTCTTCAATTAGTAGCCACAGGGAGAGCAAGCGACATGTATATAAGCAGATACATTTAAAACAAACTGAAAAAAAATTTGAACTTGGTACCGAGAAGTGTCGCCTGATTCGTGAAAAAATTCGCACGAAAGAACACAAAGCGTCATAAATTTACCACAAGGTCTGGGATGGGAGCCTTTAAATACGTACAGACTCAGAACTATATTAAACCCCTTTCAAAAATAACATCGTACGGTTTTGTATCTTACGTAGAAGAAATAATGCAGCCATACAATAAGCAGGACAGGTAATTGTCATTGAGGCGTGGGCTATCGAAGGAATATAGTGAAGTATTCGTTTTTCCCGAGAAAAATTTGGGGCAAAAAGGGAAAACACTAAAGTAGGTGAGAAGAGTGACGACCATACAAGTAACATTCCTTATCAACTCACTTCACGACTGGCATCCGGACCCAGCCCACTAAGCGCCCTTGGCCCTGGAGGCGGCGTCTCGTGTTAATCAAGTTTAGATTGATTTGTCCACCTTGGAGTGACGCCTTGCGGGGTTGGTGATAGTTAGAGGTACATTTAGTGACGAATTACCTTCACGGGGTGAGGGTTGTAGCCAGCGGCGAATTGTCGTGATTGACGACGCTACTTAAAGGTGTTCCGAAGGACTTGTGCATTCTTTCAAGAACTTGAATTTTCGGTGGTCGGAGTTCATTTTAAAATCCCAGTTAATTGAAGGATTTTCTCTATCTTCCCGCGAGTTTACTGTGGCAGTATGATTTTGGGACGCATAGAAGAGTTAAATATTAGATGTTACATTTTTTTCGGGATATTACGGGAGATTTTATTGGCTTGCGGTCAGTCATTTCATCATGTCAGGAGCCTGTTAGCTACCTGTATTTGGGAGTTCATTCTACAAATGAGGCATCGCAGAAGGTAGCGCGTAGGATAAACGACAAGAGTTAAACGTAGTTGCCCGTTCATAACATACATTTTCTCTTGTAGAAAATTATAACGAGGAAATCCTGAAGATTTTTTAATAAGGAAAGCGAGCTCTCTATCAACCCACGCAGTGAAAACGTTAAAGCAAAAATGAAGAAAGTACCGGTCAAACGGATTAATATAATACTGCTCAATCATTGTGGTAATAAAAACAAAACAGCTGATATTAAAAGATATATTCCGGAGTTTAAATACTGACATAATTTTGGGAACGGTGAGCTGTCTAACCGAGGTCGTTGAGGACGGTGAAGTTTTCCTTTAAGATCTCAGCATTTGCAGACGAGACGGGTTGCTGGAAAGAAGTACGATTATTTATTACGGACAGAAAACACTTGAAAAGTCATACACTCAAATTTTAAGGCCAGATTAAGAGCGTATGGAGCACAATAGAGAGAAATTACTAGAAAAACCAACAGCTATTCTGAATTTGCATGATACTTCATCCAATTGGTCTCTACCTGAACAACAGCTCTGGGATACATCGAAACGTTGGGTAGCAGGTCGTCTGAGCGCCCGCCATTTGGAGAGATTAAGGGATGGAGGAGTGGGAGGGTGTTTTAGAAAGTCCACCTGAAATCCTTGAAAAGTGCGTTCATCGGAGAGGGAACCCACAACATAGTGCAGCAGTTTATCAACATTTCTGCACCAATATTTGTTTTAAAATCTTATGATTCAACGAACTAAGGAAATTTTTCATTTTTTTTCTTTTTGTTTTCAATTTCTATTCTTTTTACGCTCTCATAATAATATCTTCTGCTTAAAAAAATGTTTTTCCTGTAATACTCCAAGTAACACCTTCTAGAGACCACGTTTTCAAAATGTTTTAGATTTCATGCCATCCGTCCAGGGCCTAAATATCCCGAGCACGAAAACAAACTCGTATGCAATTGACGGGCGAGATGTCGAAAGGATCGGATGGACAAATCGCAACATCAAAGAGGTACTTAGGTACATAGAGGAAGAATTATTTCAGGAAGGGTCCAATATCAACGCATACAGTAGATACTACAGTGATGACTGGTTCCCTCAAATTTGTCGCAGGAACCTTTTTACGACGGTGTAATCCAACGCCATGGAGCTATCTTGAGCCATTGAGCTGCTCAATAGGAATCGCTCTCTATGCACTATCATACAGGCCTTATGACAGACGTGTGGCAGGGGATGCTGGGTCACCAATCATAATACATATACTCCAAAACGTACACAAACACGGCACCCAGCGATCCTCCGAAAAGGCACGTCGAAAGGTGGTGCGACTAAACACACCATTCATTCAATAATGGTTAAACAGTCATGTTATGCTGTTAGTAAAATACTCCGTTGACTATACCAAGGAGAAAATAAGGTCTTTAATTATAATAATATTGTATGAGAAAATTGTGATCGCACTGAGAGTAAAAACGGTGATAACTTCGCAGATGAATATTGAAGTTATATCGCGAGTGAAGTTTGTGATAATATCCCGAGTGATTATTTTTACTCGGTAAAAAGAGATTCCTATAAACACAATCTAAATCGAAGTGACTAGGAACTGAGTGAAAGACTCATATGCGCGTAAATAAGAGTTTGTTTTCAATCATTTGACCTCTGCGTTAGAAATAAATTTACCGGGAGGCTCTCGTTTAGCAGTTCAACACAAACGTTCTTCTTCGAGCGAACATAGGGAAACTGAATATCAGAATTCTGTAGGCGCACTCAATTGTTTAAAACTCTTGTCACCTTTTCCCATTATTATTTGCCGGGTTCCTGATGCAGTGCGTAGGAAAGAGTGTAGGTCACATTTTGGGTAAAATAAAGTAAGATCCACAACCTTCTGACATTTCAAATCAGATTCTGACTTTCAAATCAAGACAAAAATCACTCAGAAACAATAAAATATGTGTCTCAAAATCCGGAAAGAGATGCCGTCGGTAATAAAAGTTGAGTGCCGTAGATTGAGGAAAAGGTAGCTAAGCTACAAAATATCATTTGGAGTGCAGATGCGGATATCAATGTAGGAATTGAGAGGAGGTTATCGAAAGATATCCAAAGCATTCCAAATATTTTTCTCGATTTATAGGATATAAAGATAAAAAAGGATGAGTGTTGATTGCAGTTAAAAACTCGAAACTACATGAGGATCTTCCGGTGAAATAGAAAGCATTTGGCCTTCAAACGAGAAGCCGCCGTTAAAATGAATCTGCAGTTTAACTTACTATAGGACTCCTAAAGCAAACCATATTAAGATAATAATTAAGTAATGATGAAGTGCAGCGTTCGATTTAAAAATATGGAAGTGAGAAGCATTAATCGCATTGACATCAAGCAGGCTGTAGACCAAATCACGAATGAGAAAGGGATCTGGGTACTAACGAAGAAAATTGGGAACATATCATTTATTTATTTTGCATTTTTCCGAAATAGCACTTTGGCCATTACATCTAACTTTGAAAAAAGAAATAACAATTTGACAATTACATACACCCAAGCCCTAGGTGGAGACAAAGCCACCTAGGCGGGAATCGAACTCGCAATCTCTTGGTTGGTAGGTGAGAACGTTACCCCTTCGCCACCAGGGCCGTCAAGGGATTCAAAGAAGGGATATCGAAAGTCGCAAAGGAACTCAAACGAGTGTAATAAGGAAAAGGGCAGGGAAACCATGCATTATGTACGAGATGACTAGTAATACCGTTGTGAGAAGGAAATGGAATAATGTCAATAGAGAGTTAGGTAAGGCATATAAGTTAAATAATGAACTGTTACAAAAAGCAAATAGAACGAAGGAAGCGTGTTGGATGACACAGCGCGAGGATATGGAATGTTTGCAGAGGAAGTGAAAAATTTGTGCGCTACACACGACGGTGAAAGCCATATCACGAAGAAATTAAGGAACTTCCGGAAAACAGTCAAACATAAGTCAGGAAAATGATAAATTGAACCAGAAAAGGTCCAAGAGAGATTGAATTCATGCTTAGAGGAACTATATGGTAAATTCATTAGGCCACTGAGGTTAGACATAGAAAGAGCTAATGGGGAAGATGAAAATAGCTTAGTTCCAGGCTTACCCGATGGGGAGATAGGGGAAGCATTTAGGGAATTGAATCATAATAATACGGTGGGGGTAGACAACATTATCAAGAGATTACTTAGAGAGATAATGCTTAGGAAAAGGTGGGAGGATGAGCTTTTATTGGCTAATTCGTAGCATTTATGAGGGAGGAATTTGGCTCGCAGACTTCATCAGAACAGAGTTAGTTCCTATTCCAAATAGGTAAAGGCAACCATATGTGAAGACTACTGAGTAATAAGTTTGATATCACACGCAGGTAAAATGGTTCTCAGCATCAACAACTAAATGATGGAGAGCAGGGCAAATGATTACTCAGGGCACGATCAGTTTGGTTTCAGGAGGGGGAGAGGCACTCGTGATGCCATACCAGATGGAGGTCAGTAATAGAGAGGAACGTAGAATGCAGTTTTCATATACGATACAAGTATATATGCCTGTTTCTTAGACTTCGAAAAGGTATATGATAGACTGAATTGGGTAACATTAATTAATGTATTGCAGAAAAAATACTATAATGGAGGAATACGAGACTTCTCCAAAATGTGTAAATTCCTAAAAAGTTTTAGCCACGAGTAGCGAAAGAAGAGTCGCACTGGACAGAGCTAGGTAGTGGTGTAGTGTCCATTATCACCGGTGCTGTTCAACGTGTAAGCGAGGAAAATGGTTTCTGAAACATGGAAAGAGCTGGTAGAGGGAATAACAACGGTGGGGAATTCATATAATAAGTTTGGTTTTCTGATAAGAATAAATGTCAACAAAAAAATGTTTATTAGGTTTACAATAAAGAGAAAAACTATGCTTAAGTTTAAAATATATACTTAAGCATGTGGTACAGTTATCCATCTCGGTGGTGTTTTGGGCTAATATGAGCATTTTAGTAAGGATATTGGAAGGAGTATTGCGCCGAGCAAAGAAGATTTCTCAAGGAGAAAAGATTTGATGACAAGACGTTGAGTGAGGATGTTAAGAAACGACTCGTCAAACCTTTAATATAGAGCATGGTTACGTACGGCGCAGTAACATAGTCAATGAGGCCAGAGGGTATGCGGAGTTTGGAGACTTTTTAAGTATGCATGTGGAGAAGATTAGCAAGATTAAATTAACACAAAGTAAAAACGAGTGAGTGACAAGTATGGTTGGGAAGAAGAGAGGATTGTTGGTAAAAATCAATAGGAGGTAGGAAAGATGGATGTAAACCATTCTGATTAGAAAAAGAATGCTGAAAATTGTGATAGTGGGGGAAGTGTTAAGTAAACGAGAAAGGGGTAGGGATAGGAAACTAACTATACACTGTTCGAGTTGTGTCCTTCTCTTACTTGAGAAAGGTGGCTTGGACCACCGGAAATTCGACACCATACTCTTCCTGATATCCACCCCAAACTTAATGCATTTTCTTACCAAAAATCTTTAGAATACACCCACCTTATCCTTATGCAATACCAATGCATTCGTGAACAACACAAATCAAACCTTTTTTCCCTCTTTAAAATAATCTCTTTGGCTTCTGCTAATCTCCTAATTCCACAACTCAACGCCATAATTTCGTCTGCCCTACGTTCCCTCCAACAAAAACGTCAAACTCCCCTTAAAAAGCTGTCCAACTTGTGTATTTCCTACTTCCGAGTTGGTCTCAAAATTCCACACTCTCACCCTTTCCCGCCACCTCCTCCTCAAGAGTTGATAGACCTTTCATAGCCATATATGTATAGGCTATTTCTAGAGTTATTAATGGGGGAAGGGACGCTAGAACGGAAACACTGTAACAGTGGTTGAAGGGGGTGTTACGATGGGAGGCATGTTTTGGGATGGGGAGACCCGCGGACGGGGAGGAGGGATCACGAGGCGCGATGATTGTTTATCCTTAGGTTCAGGGGTGTGGAACATTGCCCTATGTAAAAAGGCCGGGCAGAGTCTACAAGCCAGAATAGAGACAACATTCTTTGATGTGCAGGAGGAGTTGGGACAGGGCAGGAGAGAGTTAAAAGGTGGGATTGAGAGGGGTGGATCAGTGAAAATAGGGAAAGTTTTGCATCTCCCCCCGATAAAATGGAGTGGGTGGCTCTGGGGGGGAGGGGATTTTTAGAGAGGTTTGGTGAATTTAAGGAGACCTGCTGTGTTGGTGGACCATTTGAAGGTGTCGGTGGGGCATATGGGAAGAAGGTTGGGGGAAATGTTTTATCATTTGAGGATAGGGTAAATGTCTTTGAGGATGAATTTGAGGGACTGAATACCAGGGAAGTAGGTAGCACAGATTGAGAGGGGTGGGAGTGTGTGGTTGAGGGAGGCTTGGGGGGGAGGGGTCGGAATGTTTGAGGATTTTTTAGTGAGGAGAGAATCTGGGTATCCTCGTTGGAGGGAGTGGTGAAGGTTGATAAGGTATTTGTTATGGGACTCGGGATGGTTGCAAATACTTAGCCCGCGGATAGAGAGGGAGTAAGGGAGGGAGCTTTTGATCTGGGAGGGCTGGCAACTACTGTAAGGGAGGTAATGTTGTTTATTGGTAGGTTTAGCGTGGGCAGAGGATAGGAATAACAAATTCCTTCCCTGAGAGATGGAAGAGGTCACTTTTATATAATTAGAGTTCAAATCATATATTACTACTAATTGTTTGCGGTTAGTAAGGAAATTCTTAATCCAATTCATCAAAATGGCGTGTATTCCGTAAACTCGTAACTTTGGTATCAATTTTTTTGCCAAGCGCTCAATTTTTACGTGTTGTCTGTTAATATATTAAGATTGTGGTTTGTTAATGCAATATAAAACAAACACTTACAGTTACTGTGACTTTTAACTGTGCCCTGGACCGCATCTCTTCCAAAATCTATGCGCGTTCATTTTCCCTGAATTCCCTAATGTTTGATCAGATTTCCTTAGGGTGATTCTCCACGTAAGCGCAAAAAAAATTGTTTTAATTTTTTTGGGCGGATAGCATGATAATTTTTTCCAGTATATTTCTGCAAAATTCGTTCCTCCAACGATTTAAAAATTCTTTTTGAATTTCAAATGCAATTTCCTTAGTTACGTTTACGCCCTTCTAACCTCACCGTTGTATTAATGTCATTTACTGCTCTCATGTTTTTGATAGGAATATATGCTTACCTTATGAAAACTAAGAGACAATTTTAGGTAGTTTCAGTTGGAGTATCATTACGTTAATCCGCTAGACTGGCACTTTCTTTAATTTTGCTTTAAATTGTACACAACGTGTTTCGAATGGATTTACCTTAAATTACTTCCTTTACTTAAAATATCTCAAGAAATATTTCTTTCTTTTTTTGCCCCCAGTAAAAGACCTACGCCCCGAAATATCAACTACGCCCAGTTCTCGCGCGTGTTAATTCATTACGTGCACCGAGAAGGTTTCTCTCAAATGCCTCTCATCTCTCCACCTCCGTCCTGTGAGAGCACCACTGAGCGGAGGATTGTGGAGGGGGGTGATTCTGGTGATGGGCCGTAGCAACGTCGGGCATATGATTGTCCCAGTACGGGAAAGGGCAGATCATGGGGGTGTGAGCCAGTGCTCGAGGGCCACGAGAATTCCAAGTGGGGGCGTTTCCCAGGTGACGTAGTAGATTGGAGTGCAGCTGTGGGCACGATGTGCGCCAGGCTTACATTTGGTGGCTCACGTTGGCGTCAACGAAGACATAGACCGCCGATTCGTGGAGCATCTGCATTCCTACAGGGAATTGACTTTCAAAGTGAAGCGGGTAATATAATAAAGGCAGTCAAATGAAAGCCGATCACCCGCCATAACACCCAGTCCGCGCGAAAGGTTGCAACACTGTTGTTAGGTATCGATACTGCCATCACTGTGGTAGGAGAACTGCATAGTGATAAGTCACAGGTGCACGCAGTTGTTGGGTTGCGGCCTTGTTGGTGCACGAAATTGTCTAGTTGGTACTTCCATTAGAGGTTTTCTTTTGAATTCCCCTCATATAATACGTAATTTAACGTAAATCTTAACGCGGGTGTGGGGAAATTTTAGTAGGGATTCGGTAACAATAAGAAAAATATTTCCGTTTAATATTCAAGCAAACGTATTCGAAAGGAAAAAATATGTGTATCAAAAGCTAACTGCCGAAGTTTAAAAAAACTAAGTAGCTGAACATCATCGCCTTATTCAAGGCACAAGCGCAGGTATAATTATTTTCAATCTGAGCTGATTATCCGCAGAAATGGCCGAAAATTTCACAAAATTCTTTTCCGTTGACAGAAATGTTTGAGCAAATAGAATGGAGGATGTGTCTTTGTTGCAGTGAAGAATTCTTGAGCGAACAGCCCTGAGATAATGAAATCCAGATTAATGGCTTGGAAATTTTTTGGTGTTCAGTTGAAAGTCCTCAATCCTACATAATCTATTCATAAGCATTAAATGTATAGGTCACCGGACAATTGAGTTCATTCAATAATAGAAATATAAAATCAAGTTAAAAGTTCATAATGCCGAAACAACAGAAAATACAATCATAGATGGGGATATCAATGTCCTATCTATTGATTGGAACACATATGTACAGTTTTCAAACAGATGGGAAAGTCAAAAATGCCTGCAAACCGTCTTTACACTCTTTTACGTTAAGCTGCATACATTAACTTGCCACTTCACCTACTAAAAAGAATATTCCTGATCTATTGGCCAAGAGCGTACCCTAAGAAGCCTTAACTATGGAAAATATTAAAGGAATTGGCGACCACAGATCAGATAAACCCTTGATTTCCCTACATTGGGCCCGAAATAAGAAGCCTAAAAGAAAAATGTACTTATTTAACTAGGGGAATATAATGGCTTAACATTCGTGCCATAGAGATTACTGTCAAGTGTTGAGAAAGATAGTGAGTGCCAAAATTTGGAGGATACATAGAATCACTTCCTTGGCACCAAGCGCTCATGCAGTGAATAAATCCAATCCACGTAATTTCACAAAAGATAACAGGGAACCTACGTGTTGAAAGCCTACGTTATAAAATCGCTAAGACCTCAAAGGATATGACAAGCCAGTCTGAAATATATAAGAATCGATATATCAAGCAACAAATGGAATAAGGTAATTTCTGAATATAATGTCTGTATCTAGGTTGAATACCACGAAGAAATTTCCAAAACCGTGGAGCGAATTCAAAAGGAAATGGGTTCAAAATTTAAACGAGAATTCAAAAACCCTTTGGTCCTTTGTCAGAGAGTTACAGAATAATAAGTCTTTAGTTAATTCATTCAAAAACGACAAAGGCGAAAGAGTAACCAGCAGTTGGAGAGAGGTCAACTCATTTATTTCCTTCTTTTAAGGATAGCTTACCATATCATTTCCGCAGACCAATGCCCGATATTGGAATTTCACCCATGGGAACAGGACAATTGCTGAAAAATTATTAGCCTAACGAATCCCCAGAGCCCGATCGCATACCAGCTCGCATATTCAAAGAACTTTTGCCAAAAGTTATGCCTGCATATGGAAACCATATTTAAGGAATCACTATTAGATCAGCAGGTTCCCAGTGATTGGAAAACGGCTAATGTAGCACATATGTTTAAAAGCGGAGGCAGGGAGGAGCCGAGTAATTAATCATGTTTCCCTCACATACATATAATGTAAGTTAGTGAATAACGAAGCACCTCGATGGTACGGAGTGAATAGTAAAAACCTAGTACGGTGTCCTGAGAGACACCCTTGCGCTTTTTGCTAATAATATTTCGGGTTTCTTGAGAAAATAATGTTCCAATGGAAGTTAGATTTCTAGACTTCAAAAAAGCTTTCGACTCAGTGTCTCATAGAACACTACACACAAAGCTAGAAGCCTATGGCATGGATAAAAATATCCTAGGATGGATAATAACTTTCAAATGCTGGCGTACAAAGGGTAGTCATAGATGGGGTTAGCTCTAATGCATTAAAAGTCACTTCAGGTGCTACCCTCAGAAGTGTTTTCCGACGTGGATAGCTTTGGTCCGGGAATACTTAATGGCGGTACAGAAAAAGCTATAAGGAGGATGGAGTCGAACAAGGCGGCGGGAGCAGATGATATCCCTACAGAATTACTACAGAGTTCAGGCAAAAAGGAATGAATGGATTCTGTAAACTTATACAATAATTTCAAGGAAGCAAAATGGCCAGAAGATATTCTTACGTTAATTTTGAACCTGTTTCCGAATATGAGGCTAAGTTAGATTTACATACAGCGAAGGTACAGCTATGAATCATCAATACCCAGATGGCTATTAAATGGTGCCAATAATTACCGAAGTGAAGATCAATTCGGCTTCTGAGAGGGGAGAGGAACCCGTGATGGCCATTGCAGTGATGAGAACATTAGTTAGAGGAAACATTGAATGCAGCCAGGATTTATTTGCGTGCTTCGTAGATTTTGAGGTATTTGACCGTGTAGAGTGGACTACGTTAACTGTGATATCGCGGAATGTGGAAGTGGACTGGAGGGCCAGGCGACTTGTTGCATACTTGTCCGAGGATCAGATGGCGCAAGTGAGGGTAGCAGAGAGAGAACTAGAATGGGTACTGATTGGCAGGGAAGTGAGGCAAGGTTGCCCGTCCTCCCCGGGACTCATGCTGAGGAATGCAGGACTTTCAATCTGTGTAAATCATTCTCCTTGACCGGGTTACGAGCCTTGATCCCTAGATGTCCGGCCGAGTGCTTTCGCCAGTTAAGCTGCTGATGCTACTGTCTTCTTACACTTTACAATTTCAGGGCCGCTAAAGGAACAAGATATTTTGGCGAAATACCGAGCATGCAATGCCACGGGCAGTAGTAGAATGGTGAGAGGACGCATGGGTAGCTTAGCTGGTTACGGCAATTGGCTGGGCATCAAGGGATCCGAGTTCGAATCCCGGTCTAGACGAATGATTTTTATTCTGTAAAAAATTATGCATTTCAATGCACATTGGTGGTTGACTCCGTAAAAGGTTACTACAGTGTATCCTCCCACATTACTTCGAATTTTGTGAGAAATGCTCAGGATGGCATTGGAAAGGCCAAAGCTTGGAAAAAAGTGCTGTCGAGATGAATAGGTCAGTCGCGTTAGCAGATGACAGAGCGGGAGTGAGCCAGACAGCCAAGGAATTGCAATTATTAGTGAGTGATTCACAGGAAAAATGTGAGAGTTAATGGAACTACGGAACGTAGTGTTTTATGGATTAAAGGCTTGGTATTTTAAACAAGATGATGAGCGTGGATTGGGGGTTTTTAGATGTGGACGTGGCGAAGAATGGAGGAAATATGTTGAACAGAGAGGGAGGCAGACACCGAAGTTTTAAATGGGGTGGGCGAAGAGAGGAACTTACTGGGAGAAGTATGAGAAAGACTAGGAAGAGGATGGAAGGAATAATGAAAGGTGGTAAAAGTGGTCTTTTAAAGGCCTTGGTAGAAGGAAGAGCGTTGGGGAAGCACGGTAGAGAGGAGAGTGGGCTTTTCAAGCGGCATGAAGGCAGGCAGGAGTTACGAAGGAATCAAGGAAGAAAAATGAAGTTCCCACGATACTCACGATAAATAGTCGTTAGATAACGACCAAAACATCTCTTTAACATCGGCAGAATACCTTGATGATAATTTATGATTTACATCTTCTCAGAACCACTGCTTTCGTTAACATGTTACCCGTTGAATGACCAAAAATCTTAGCGGATTTTCTTTCTTATTTGTTGGCAATTCCTCCATTTTTCGGAGACACCACGCCAATTACGCTGTGTGTCCGTAACTCTTCATATCTTCGAAAAGCTCTTCCTAGGACGTTTCTTTTTCCTTCTCCATGTGGTGCAATAGCTTGTGGGTTCTGATGATCGCTGGAGCACATCTCTAACTACATCTAAATAATTGGGAGAGTGTTAATTGCTCTTGATTACAGTTACCCATGCCAGACAGTTCGAAGATTAGGAGCCAGACGAAAGGTAGTCCGCGCAGCGTCTGTTCCTCAGTGACGCTGCCGCAAAGGTGTCTGAACCCTGCAGGGCTATTTGATTGGTTACCCCATAGAGAAAAAAGTCACTGGGTGGATACCACCTTAGCTATTTATCACAAGAAAATATTATGGAACGCATTCTTATGAGTTGAAGTTTTAAAGAAATAGGAATTTGAAAGAATATACATTTTATGCAGACGCTCACCGAAAGCAACATGATGCCGCAATGTACTGCCGCAAAGATGAAAATTTACAAAATATGACGGAAAGTATGTACAGAATCCCTCTGTGCACGTTTATCCCCTGGTGCTGATTAGCTGAAAAATGTTTACAAAAAAACGTGACTTTATACTGACAGAAACTCTTTGAAAGTTTCAAGCGTAAAATGTTCTCTGCGTGACTGTTTGCTAAACAGCAATTGCGATAGGAAAAATATTCTGCGAGCTAAAATCTTGTATGTAAACTGTAATTTTTATGTCTGTCAATCAAAGAGTAGAGTAAAGATGACCATTTGCTTAGCACTTAGATTCAGAATACTAATGACCTATGGGCGCTTCCAAAGTGGCCAAAGAGTCATTATTCTCGGATGAAGTGATAGCTTATTTGAAAGTATACAGTACACATTACAATAGTTAATATAATAATTTAATTGGACTTTCCCAGAAGCTTTTAGTAATGAGTAATGACAACAGTCGAATAATGTGTGCTGCAGCGACTGGTATCCAGGCCATGATGAGAATTCCTCATGGGGATGGAATCGCAGCAGAAAGCAATTTAATTCACGTATGAAAGAAGTTGATCCATGAATACGAGATCTATGAATACGTAGATCGTATAATATTACAAAATATAAACAATAAAATAGGAGAATAGATTAAGAAGCTATACTTAGCCACTCAGCACAAGGATTACCCAAGGGTTGTTGATGACAGCATTAAAAAATTCAGCGTCAAAGATATGAGACGAAGATCATTGTAAACAAAGCAAAGATTATGATGTTTTCGAGTACGAGAAAGCTAGGTTAAATGTTACAATGTGAGGGATAAAACTGAAACAGGTTTACCTATCTGGGAAGTGTTTTGGACCAAGCCAGTCAAAATAGTAAGGACATCAGAAAAAGAGCTGCGTTAGGCATAGAAGCTATCACGAGGAGATAACTGATGAAAGAGACGAAGAATAGTAATTTTAAGAAAAGGCTCGTTTAAACTTTGTTATAAAGCGTGGTTTTGTTCAGGGAGGAAGCTTGATTGTTGAGGCTAGGCGATAGTCTTAAATTAGAGGCCTTGATGATTGGTGCTTTAATTTATTACAGTTAGTTGAAAGCGTAGCTTTAGGCTCTAAATGATTATTGAAAGATGTGGAAAAGCTCTCTTATTTGGCCATTAATGTGTTCCAGTTCCACCATATCACGCCAGAAACTAGACAATTTGCCGACAAATCTATTCAGTGTACATTAGACGTGAGAGTATTTTGGTATACGTAAAGAAAATGCAGCTACACGAAAAACTAAGGCGCGCATTTTATGCGCCATGCTACACTCATTATTTATAGACATTTAAATACTCTTTCAGCAGACGCTTGACAACTTTATTCCCTTCAGTTTCATTGCAATTTTGTACGAGTGACCTTTAATCGACATTATAAAGACACAATATTGGCTGGTGTCGAATGTTGAATGATACTGCACTTGGCATTTTATCGCATAACTCAAAAGGAAACAATGCTGACAGAATATGTCCCTGGCATGAGCCGTTCGCTCCCTTCGCAGGCGGCGAGGAGTTGTTCGGCCTTTCCGCGTCGCGTCATCGGCGGGCGCTCCACACGCCGCCTTCCCACAGTGCCTGCCACGTCACGGCACGCCACTGACTTCTTTCGTGATTCATTTTCTTTCGGGGAAAGAGTTCCTTGAGCGGCTTGCGCCGTCGGTTGCTTCCATCCAATCCTTTGGAAATCCCAACCATGCAAATTCCGCGCGAAGGAAGCTTGCGACCTTCAACGGTCTCATTTGATGCGAACGGTCGACTATCGCCGGTGGAAAGCGCCCTCACAACGAGAACTGTTAATGAATCCAATGCTTACCGAGGGATAAGTTCTCCGCTGGCCATTTCGCCTGCTCTTTGCCGAGGTCGCGGTATCCGAAGTCGTAGTTTATCACGTGAAGCTGATTTGCGATTCTACGACGCGATTCTCTGGAGAAAATGTATTGAATATCCATAATATGGAAGCACAAATTATTAAATTTAACCCCAAATTATTATTTTAACTAATTTTTAAAAATACTCTACCTACAAGCACTCAAATAAATTGATTTTTTTCATCAAAGAACTCGTGAAAAGGTTGTTAATTATGTCAGGGAACACATCAAAGTATATAACAGGCTGGACTTAAAATGATGTCTGCTGAATGTTGATAACCCGTCGCGTAGGCCGGCAAAGCGAGCGGTTCTCACTCTTTGCAAAGATAAAACTCACGACCGCAAAGTCTGAACCCCATGATTTCGTTGAAGGAGTCATTTTCAGACAAAACTTTTTCAAGCATAGTCCACCTCGCCTTTGTTACGCGTCAATTATTGTAACAAATATTAATAAATGAGATCTTGGTACTGGATACATGTATTTTTTACTCTAATACACCTGATATCTAATGTCAATGTACTCAGTTTTAGAACCTAATACGTGAATTCACAATTGTTTTATATATTCAAAAGATTCACATCAGTCGACGAATATGAAGACTTTTTTAAAATAATCATTTCATTTCCACAAGGTCAACCCTCACAATTTGATATTATTTAACCGATTCGCATACCAATGGAATTTTTCGTTTAGATTCGCTACTTGGTAGCAAAGTGCGGCATTGCACCTATAATCCTCTTAAATTTAGCTGTAATGTATTCAAATGAAACACAATATTTTATTACGAAGTATAACCTGCACAAATAATGTAGTTTAAAATATATCGTGTGCTTTTCTACATTATCGTCTAGGTTATGTGACATTAGTTGAAAGTTGATTTGTATCTGATTGATTGAGCTCAGCGGTGAAGCACCAAGTGCGTTGGCACGGTGCAAAGCAATGGATTATTCTTGAGCCTTTTCATGCTTCGCAATCATTTATCACGGTGGTCGGAAGTAACGTATTCTCGTCTCTCAAAAAGGCCTCCATGGGTAGCGATTTCATAACGAATCCATACCGTCAGAGAAGGTGTGTTCATGCTTCGATTGAAAATGTCGAGGAATACCGGATATGCGGCATACTCAACTTTCACTGCAGAAGGTTCCAAGAGCCGGATTTTTTCCACGGACCCGATTTCATTTAAGCAATGGGCCGGAATGTAACAGGCTTTTTTAGACTAGAGACCCACGGGAGATGCGGCATTCCGAAAGTAAATTTTATTTCTGAGAAAACCATGTGTTTCTTTGACCCCAAAGGCTTGCTGTCTACACCCTTTCGCCCACCCGTTAGTTAACTTGGCAATTAGCTTGACCTTAAGAAAGATTACAAGGCATTTACGACCAACGTTCCACAATTACGTATCCACCTACTCTTTGGTGCAAATGCGTTGCAATTGATTATTCGATATTCGAGCGTTGGACTGTTTGATGACTTCAAAATCTGCATTCATCTACGATGTCTGAGAACGCGAAGTTGTTTGCTGAATTTAAATAAGATGTATCTCCGTCAACTGGTTTACTCTACTGTTTTTTTGATCAATTTATTTTATGGAAAATATTATATTTTTACCCATTTGCATTCAAATGGTCATTTTTCACGTCAGGCATAGCTTAAAAGCGGTTAGTGTTGAAAACCACGACGAGTGGCGGTAGGATGACGAAAGAACTCAATCGAATAATTGTAAAAGGGAAAGAATTTTTTCATATCTTGAAGCTGTGGAAGCTTTTGAGAGAGGGGGAGACGGAGTATGTGTAGCATTTTTGGGTCGTTATACTTTAAAAAAATATGTGCTGCGTCATTTGAAAACTTTCGACGGGAACTCATTCGGTTAAATTTTTGTTAGGACTCTCATAAGATTCGTAAAGTTTTCAATTCATGTTTCAGATGAAATATCGGGTACATTACAATCCAAAAAAGGAAGATTTTGAATGATTTCTGCTTGCGAATCCTTTAATTTGACTCAAAAGCTTCCCATGCTTCACAATTAGCAGGTAGTCGCTGAATTGCCAGATCGCAATCACGAGAAACTTCTGTGAAATGATAACGTCCTCCTTCGTTGTCACTTGAAAATGAGGTCACCATACATGTTGCACCGTTTTTTTCCATTGTTTAAACCCTAAGGATACGCGTGTGTATAGAGTGCTTTCATTTATAATTCGCTTGTCTTCACCCTCAAAGATGAATCCATCCGTTTATTTCAGCCTTCCACTCGCCCCCCATTCATTGCTCTTCCCACACGCCCTCTGCCCTCTTCCTCCACACATCCTTCTTTACCTTAGTCTACGCATTCTTTTCTTAGCATAAACCTTCTCACTATGCTCCACAGCGTCTTCTACAGTAAATACTGCCTAAAATCCATTTAGCTCGTAGAACAGACTACTTGGGCTGATTCTGAGATTGCCCTGCTGTTTTCTGCGCACAAATAACCTACGCGGACGAATTTCAGGGGTCCCAGGTAGATATTTGCAAAGGACTGACCTGGTCGCACGAAGTATGACCACTTTTAATGGTACATGTTATCACGAGTGGAATCAGCATTTTCATTATAATCCGATAAATTATACTTTGGGATGTTTTCGGGCAAATGCTTAAGCATAGATCACAAATCTTCCAACAGCATCGCATGAAACAGGGTTACGATTGGTCAGTGAATAAAATAATCGAAGATATTTCAACTTCACAATTTTTCAAGGGAAATTTAACGAAATTTTTGAAATATTTCCATTAATCGATGGCTCAGAGATAGAAGCGATGATTTTTATTTACTCCAGTCCCTTCTAATGATTGGGCAGAGGCAAGAGACTGTTTCAAATTTTAAGTTTTCCTCGGAATTTTCGAAACAGTGTTCACTCCAAGTGGAAGAGTCTTCAGACTCACACCGAAATGCAGTCAACCCCTCGCGATGCAAAAATCATAATTTTTTCCGATTGAAGTAGAGAAACTCAAGTTTTTGGTGGGTGCGGAAATGTAGGTTAGTAAACCCCGGGCATGGGTTCAAAAGTTCACCCCGTCACTTCTTCTGCCCCGAAGGGGCCACGCCCTCTGTGTTATCCAGAATCATCGACCTCTGCCGGGCCCCTTCGGCGGTGAGGCGCCCTCTGACCCCATCTGTCGGCCTCATTCGTCCACTCACGGCGAAGTCAGTGGCGGTGCTCGCCAGTTCATTGCTCGACACTCAGGAGTCTTCGAATTCTGACCCATCTAGGCATACTGCGAAAGCACTTTGAGCACTCAGTCGCTATTTGGTAAAAATTACGAGTATTACGTAAACATAAATGTTATTCATTTGCAGTAAAAATTGCTTCATTTCAGAACACGGTTTCAGCATAAAATCATCAATTTCAGCTTACAAGAAGATAGCAATGGTACGGGTATGTTGAAACAGTTTTCGGAATAAAAGTATACATTACGGAAAATGGAAACAGTCATTTTTAGCGAACATGTTTCATTTAGGGATGCTGACCATGAATGATCACGAACTGTCGACGATAGGTAAGCAAATTCCGAAAAAAAAATAAAAAATATATTATATATATTTTATATATAATATAGTGCTGTGAATGGAGGAGAGAGGGTTGCTGGGAGGAATCATAAGGAAGTAGGAAAGATGGATGAAAAGCATATTGACTGGTAGTGGGGTTTTGAAGACTGATGGAGCGGAGAATGTTAGGCAAACGAGGAAAGGGCAGGAATGGGATAGGGGTATTGGATAGGATGAAAGGAAATATATATATATATATATATATATATATATATATATATATATATATATATATATATAGAGCCATACCCACTCCATGTCATCGAGCAAGATGCTAAACCTGCCCTATTTTCACCACTCCACCCCACTCCATCCCACCATTTAACTCTCTCCCGCCCTTCCCCTATTCCTCTTGCACTTCCAAGAATGTTGTTTATCTTCTAACCTGTAAACTCTGCCCGTCCTTTTACATAGGCCAATGTTCCACACCACTTAACATTAGGATTAATAACCACCGCGCCTCGTGCAATCCCTCCTCCCCGTCCGCGGGTCTCCCCATCCCTAAACATGCTTCCCATCATAATACCCCTTTCAACCAGTGTTACAATGTTTCCGTCCTAGCGTCCCTTCCCACATCCGATAACCCTATAGAATTAAAAACTCTTGAAATGGCATTCATTTACATCTGTATGGCCTATCAGCATCCGGGCCTCAATGTCGTTCACTGATGGGAGTGGCCTAAAATTGTTACTTTGTGGAAGCAAAGCATATCGGGGGGTGGACACTGTGTGTTTCCGAATGAGTTTTGGTGTACGTGGCCTTTGTTTTGACTTGCGAGGTCTTGATCAATACATTGTAGGTTGAAGCATGGGTCTCGTATGTTGCAATAGTTGCGGTGAGCATGTTGTTCCATTTTCCGATTTTGTGCCAATTCCACCCCTTCCCTCTCCGCCAATTGGATCCGTCTCCCTTCTCGTTTCCTTGGGGTTTATTGTTATATATCCCCTTAATGGCTATTTGTGTCTGCTTTCTTTTGTAAAGTGTGTCCATTAATTTCGTGGTGTATCCGTTGTTGGTTGCTATCTGCTTTATTGTCTGGAGTTCTAAGTGTATGTTTGCGTCGGACATGGGTAAACTGCACAGTCTGTGTATCATGGAGTGAAAATCTGATAATTTTTGTGAGATGTGGTGCCTCGATTGGGCGTGTATCACTTGGTCTGTATAACATTGTTTTGTATAGATTGAGAGGTCGAGTTTTGAGGTGGCTAAACACCTTTAAGGAGGGCCGGGAAGAGTTACACGGCGAACAAAGATTTGGGCGGCCGTCAACCAGCAAAACCGACAACAGCGTGGCTCGTGTTAGACAATTGCTGGACACACCCACGAATGAGTATCAAGGTGGTAGCTAATGAACTGAACTTGTCTGCTGTCGTATGTCGCATTGTTACTGAATATTTAACAATGAGTTAAGTGTGCGCCAAGCTCGCGCCGGAGGTTTTTGCCACAACGCGCAACAAGTCCGCGAGTTCCTCGCCAAACACCAGTTGCCAACGCTGCCCTAGCCCCCCTTTAACCCTGACGTCGCCCCAGCAGACTTCTTGTTCCCTCGTATTCAGGCAGCCCTGAAAGGAACCCATTTTTCGTTGATAGAAGAGATCCAGTCATCGTGACGAAAACCTTGCGAGAGGTCCCCGAGGACGCCTCCCAGGGCGTGTACCGGTCATGGTAGAATCGCTGGAAAAATGTGTAGAGGCCCAAGAACAGTACTTCGAAGAATTTAATGTGTGCGTGCGAGTCTATTGAATAAATTACTAAAAAAATAATTGCATTTCTTTTGAAACGCACCCTGTGTACATTAAATTCAAGCAAAGTAGTGAGATGGTGATGTCCAGTATATGCATTGAAAGAAATATAAAAACAGATACACAGGTAACCCGAAATTTTCAGTGGCCCAACCACCTCCTTCTGTGGACAGAAGGAACCGAGGGGAAGAATGAAAGGAGAGGAGGGCGATGGGTGGAATGAGAGGCGGGAAAAGGTTTGGGAAGGGTGGAGAGGCTTGGAGAGGAAGGGGGATGTTCAAGGCCTGATATTAATATACCTTTAATTCCATATAATAACGGGATATATAATATTAACGGATATCATAGCGGATATGACTACGCCATGTCAGAAAATATTCCCTCAATCTAGCCTAATATTAACAGATGGTAATAAACACACCACCCACCGCAACTTTACAATCCCCTCCTCCTTTCCCAAACTTTTCCATCTCAAACCCACCCCTCCCAAACCAATCTCATTTGTCCCTTATGTTTCCTGAATCCTAGCGTACATAGGGCACTAAACTCGAGTCGCGTATCACTAGGCACTGCTTTGGAAGCACCGGTTCCAAGTTTCATTCATTAACTTTTTTCTACCAAGTGCTACGCCTCATTTACGTAAAAATTTTCATCATGTCGAGGGAAAAGTCATTCTTATGTCAACTCCTTTCACATATCATTTACCTATTTTTACAGGCATCATTCGCCTTACTGTGAATTGCAAATGGACCAAGTAACACTCACGCACTCACATCAATTAATTTTAACTCATTTTCTGGTACTTTAATTGAAGCTATAGTACTCAAACGAGACTTCCAAAGGGGAACTTCACATGATACAATTCCAAAGTGTTATAATCATTCGCCTTGACTGGGATTCGAACCCAGGTCCCTCGATGTCCGGTCTAGTGCTTTACCCTATTACGCTACCGACGCATCAACTTACTCCCTTAAATATTTCACTCGCTAATATACTTTTGACGTTATATGTACAGTATTTCGTCATAACATCTTGTCCCTTTAAAACGTCTGAAATTTCGAAGTGTAAGAGGATGTCTCGGTAGCTCAGAAATACCCGGAAGGATATCGAAGGATCCTGGTTCGAATCCCGGTCGAAACAAATGATCTTCACCCAATGAAACGGCTAAGTTTTAATGCACATAAGAATACGAATTCGTTTAAGTCACTGTCGCGTCACTTTCCTCAGTTCTTTGAATGAGGAATTTCAGAGGCTTTAATAATGAACGCTTTGATTTGAGGCTGCCTTATGAACATGTGGCGACCTGGTGTGACATTTTGGAAGCATTTTTCACAAGGTGACAGCACATTTTTCACGGTGGAAGCTTTTATAAGGTGAGAAATATATCACAGCAAGAGGGCCGCCTAAACAATATCAATTACGAAAAATTGGGAAAAATCGGCCATGCTCTTGACCGAAAAAAAAATAAAAAATATTTGTTTGTTTTCTTATATTCGAAGCAAATGGGATTAAACTTTCCAAGAAGAAATCTAAAGATTGGTAAACATAAAAATAGTTTACTGCAAGTAGTGACAAAACAATTTTCATATACCTTGATGTCGAAGTTCTCAGAATTAAGGGCGAGAGGAAGGAGAGAGTACGGTGTGAGATTCTTTGACTCTGCTCCAACTTAGTGAGCGAAATAAGCTGGAGGAATAACTGACGATAATTGAAGCACTGACGTCTCGTCATTCAGGGCGACGTAAGCTCCGGATGGCCATGGCCCCGAGGACGTGCTCCACGGCAACGGCAATATAGCCGAATTGTCATAAGCATGATGAAGATTGACTAAACCGTCCATCGCGTGTGACTGTGGCAGAGCCAATGAGAACACGATGTTCATCTACATCTACTTAATACCCCGCAAGCCGCCGCAAGGGCGTGTGGCAGGGGGTGTTACGACACCACCCGTAATTTAGAAAAGAAAAAAAACCGCATTTAAGAACCACAAATTCTTACATCCACAAAAAAAACATGGCATACACTCATGCAAGAACACTTAAGATGTTGTAAAGACCGCGGCCATCTTGATGCCATTAAGTATTTGTTCGGCCTCATTGTTTTACTTTGGAAGACAGGTGGTATACAAGGTCCGTTCAATAAGTATCGTGACTGGTTCGCTCTAGCCTCAACGGAGCGTTGGATGGGGGTACGACCGGTCGGCTCGGTAGACGGGTCCCCCAGCACTCAGGCGTACTTTAGTTCCGTCACCTCCGGTCATGCATTGAGACAGGAGGTGGATTTTTGTGACGTGTGATTGCTTGTGGTGTCGTCGCGCCAGCATGGAGCGCACCGTCGAGCAACGCTACGCTGTGAAGTTTCGCGTTAAACTCGGGAAATCTGCGTCGGAGACCCTTACTCTTTAAGCAGAATTAGGGGGATGATGCCTTAAGCCGCACAAGAGTTTTTAAGTGGCATAAAATATTAAAGTAGGGCCAGGAGCTCGTCGAAGATGAGCACCGCGTCGGACGCCCGACGACCGCTCGAACAGATGCTCAGGTGGCCAAAATGAAAAACGTTTTGGACTCTGAAAGGCGTTTAACCATCTCCCTTATGATTGAGGAGACCGGCCTTTTAGTCGGAACCGTCCACAACATAGTAACAGAGGATCTTGCGATGAGGAAAAATGCGCGCGAAGCTGGTGCTGAAAGTCTTGAGCAAGGAACAAAAACTGTCGCGGATGGAAATTTATGACTGCGTCCAGGAAGATGAAGATTTTCTCGGCAACGTTTTTACCGGCGATGAAACGTGGGTGTTCCAGTAAGACCCGGAAACAAAACGTCAAAGTTCAGAATGTCACACGCAGGGGTCCCCGCGTCCGAAAAAAGCTTGGATGTCAAAATCCAAAATCAAAACTATGCTGATTGTTTTTTTGTAGGTGACATTTTGGGAAAACAGAAAATTCACAAAGAGGAAAAAAACTCCTATTATGCAGAGAATATGAAACAAACATTTTTACATTTTTTTAACTTTCTGGTCCAGCTTAGAATATTCGTTTGAATTGCATGCCCGCATTCGGTGAGGTTCATGTAATGTAATCGTCTTATAGCGAATACTACATGATTTGAAATCTCGACAAAATTGGATCAGTTTTGATGTGTTATTCATTCAGTTTCAAAAATTAAGATATAGAATAAAAATTAATTAAATCAACATGTAAAATTTCAAATATTTTCAATTATCGACTCGAAAAAGATTAAAATAGAGAATTTTTACAACTAATTCGTCCAATTTGCACAAATTTCTCTATTCATATGATTAATCAGATTCCTTTTTTCGATGATTTGTAACTGCACACTATATTCATATAAGAATAAATGCTCTTATTATTCGAGGGCAGCAGCCCAAATAGATACCGTGGCAATAATCCCATCGAATGGATAGGAATAAAAGTGGCCATCAAAGTCCACCTGTGCATAGGAGAGAAACAATATTAACAAACAATTGGCATGACACTCGAATGCAAAGGTTAAGGTTTTTAAGTTTCCCTTTCAGTCCCTCGTCCCTCTCCGCGGGGGGAAATTCCTGCTACCTGCAACGTTGGGTCGCATTCCCTGCCTTTTAACGACTCTTTAGAGGGTAGGGTGTTTTGTGGTGCATTTTCATGTGGTAGTGATGTTTCAATTTCTTACTTGTTGTGTCCTGGCTTCCGTGTTGTAGGATGGCTTTCGTGCTGCATCATGGGGTGCAGTTTTTAGTTGTTTTGCGGTATATGTGTTTGCATGAGTGTTGGATGAAGGGATTTTTGCATGAGGGTGTGCGCTGCTATGGGTGTAATTTTCCGTGTTCTTTTTTTCCATGAGGTATTTTTCCTTTTTACGGTTGGTGACCAAACACCCCCCGCCACACGCCCTTGCGGCGGCTTGCGGGGTATTATGCAGATGCAGAAGCCTTCGTGAAGGCGATAAATAAGACGTACTGTTGATACATACACTCCTGAGGCTATCGCTGGCAAGTCATTATTACTACGAAATAACAGAGATGCCTGGATAAAATGTATTCTGCATATTAATCGACTATCATGTACATATTGTTGCAAATAACAGCTATTTATGTTGATTTGTATCCAAATGAAAAAGGCCTCCGAGTGAAAAAGGCCTCATTCGGGAAGTTGAGAGGGTTCAACGCCGGGCAGCCCGTTTCGTTAAAAACAGTTACGATAAAACGAAAGGTGTCACTGAAATGCTTTATGGAGTTGAGGTGGAAATCATTAGAAGTAAGACGACTCAATGCTAGGTGTAACTTACTAAATAAATTCAGATCCCCATGTTTCAGCAACGAGGTCTCAATAATTATCCGCACTTCATTATGCATTGGTCGCTTGGATCATTTATATACGATTCGGGAAATAGTAGCCAGAACTAGCAGACTCAAGGGCTCCTTCTTCCCATGGAAAATATAGGAGAACAACTGTAGGGTTATAGATAGTAAAAGTTCCTCTTGCCGCCCTCAGGGTCTAGGAAATAGTTAGTTATACCCAATTTTACGCGCTTTCACTAACCTCGTGTGATCTGTTGTCAAAACCCTTTCTTTCCGCATGACCTTATTAGAATGCCTTTTGATAATGTAGTGCTCTATACAGTATTCTTCGCTCTGCCTGTTCTGTTATTAAGTTTCCCCTTCCGTTTCTCGTCCCTCTCCGTGGGGGACCCTCCCGCTACCTGCAGCGTTGGGTTAAATTCCCTACCTGAGTACTTGGGGAGGAGACCGTTGCATGCCCATGTGCTAGTGGTGGTTCGTCTTCCTACTTTTCAAATTCTAGCTTGCACATTATTGGATAAAATTTCTTACTGCATCTTTATGTGCAATTATTTGTTAAATGGTAGTATATGCAATTGCATATGTGTAGAATGAAAGGATTATTTTATGAGTGTACACGCAACGTTGGGTGTAGTTTTTGATGTATGTGTTGAATTTGCAGCTGGTTTTGTTCCTTTTTATGGGCGGTGACCTAACACCCCCCGCCACACGCCCTTGCGGCGGCTTGCGGGGTATTATTTTGATAGATAGATTTGTTTTGTTTCGGGAAGCCATACATCTACATCTACATCTACTCAATACCCCGCAAGCCGCCGCAAGGGCGTGTGGCGGGGGGTGCTAGGACACCACCCATAATTTAGAAAAGAAAAATAATAAAAAAAAAATCGCATGCAATAACGACAAAATCATATATAAAAAAAAAACATGGCATACATTCATGCATGAACACTTACACCCCACACACATGCAAACACTCAAACTACCAACTAACATACACATGCACCTGAAAGTATACCTAACATCTCTATAGTGTTTAATTTTGTTCCGACTTGTAAATTCAACGTTTTTAATATTTCTAAAGTGACTTCGGTTTCTTGCTATTATGATTACTGATTGTTCGGGGAAAGAATGAGTATTTGTACCTATCTGTCTTGGAATCTATCTCCCTTAGTTTATCTTTGTGGTCTGATCTACCTAAGTAGTGTGGGGCCATTATAATTCCTTCAGTGTCATATTTAAACTCGTTTGTTCTGAACCTTTGTAAAAGTCTAAGCCTTGCTTGTTCTCTCCGCACTTCAAGTGGTTCCCAGCCTAAATCCCCTAAGAGACCTGTCACACTTGTGTTTTTATCATAACAATTTTTAACAAATCTAGCGGATTTTCTCTGGACTTTATCTAATTCTTTTTGCCAAATTTTCTCCCACGGATCCCAAATACTTGCGGCATATTCCAAATGAGGTCTAACTAGAGCAAAATAACACCTCTCTTTAACTTTTTCATTACATTTCCCCACCACCCGTTTTATGAAGCCAAGTTTCTTTAAAGCTGATCCGCATATTGTCCTGATATGTGCTCCCCATGAAAGGCGTGGTGTTAGAACAACCCCCAAATATTTAACTTGATTTGCCGTAGTCAATACTGAACCCTCTATTTTGTAGTTTATATCCTGTTCCTCGCTTCCTTTATTCCAAAATTTCAAAACTGCACATTTATCTATATTAAGTGTTAATCCCCATTTATTGCACCATCCCGAGATATTGTCTAAGTCTCTAGAGAGTAGCTCGCGATCTAGTTGGCTCCTTATTTCCCTGTATATCACCGTGTCGTCAGCAAATAACCTTAGATTGCTACTAACGTGTGTGCTTAAGTCATTTATGTATATTAAGAACAGAAGAGGCCCTATTACACTTCCCTGGGGGACGCCCGAAGTAACATCTCTCTCCGTTGAGCACAACCCATCTATGACTACTATTTGTTTGCGGTTTGACAAGAAGTCCCTAATCCAATTAATTATTTTCTCATTGATCCCATAGTATTTAAGTTTGTGTAACAATTTATTGTGTGGGACTTTGTCGAAGGCTTTTTTGAAATCCAGGAATACTGCATCGACTTGGGTGTTGTTTTCTCCCGATCTAAGTATATCGTGAATGAAGAGACCAAGTTGTGTTTCGCAAGATCTGCTTTTCCTAAATCCGTGCTGGTTGTGGATTAGTATTTTCCTACTATCAAGAAATTTCATAATGTTAGTGACAATAACGTGTTCCAATATTTTACAAGAGATCGATGTTAAAGAAATGGGTCGGTAATTGGTTGGTTTATCCCTATCGCCGCCTTTATAGATGGGAGTTATATGGGCTAGCTTCCAGTCGCGAGGCACTGAGCCTTCTTCTATCGATTTTAGAAAAACAATATGTAAAAACGGGGCAATGTCGTCAGCTAATTCCTTTAATATTCTAGCAGGTATTTCTTCCGGACCAGGTGCCTTGTGTGCTTTGATACTACGGAGCAGATGTACTATTCCCTGCTTGGTCAGTGTAAGATCGCTCATGTGTTCCCCGGGTGGGTGTGGAGGATCGTTTGGTGCGTTTGTGTTTTTGTTGTAGACGCTCTGGAAAAAATGGTTTAAAATATTTGCCTTTTTCACGCTATCTGTAATGATTTCTCCATTTTCCGTCTTCAAAGAGTGAACAGTGGGACGTTTACCCTGTATTTCCCTAACATAGGACCAGAATGACTTTGGATTTTCCTCAAGATATTCGCTTAGCATTTTAGATTTAAAAGAGTGTAGTGCTGTGCGCATAATACTTTTCGTCTTACTACGACATTCTTTTAGTAGCTGTTTGGTTGTATTCACAAAACTTATATCGTCACTTTTTAAACTCTTTTTGAAATTTGACTGTAGCTTTCTTTGCCTTCTTAATGCCGATCTGACTTCCCCGTTGTACCATCTAGGTTCCTTACTGTCGCATTTGAGTTTGGACGGGATGTACGTCTTTATTCCTTCGCGTAAAATATTTAAGAAATAATTCCAAGTGTTCTCTGTATTTGTTGTCAGTGTTTTTGTCTTGTATTCCGGTAATTTTATCTTTAAATATTCTCTTAGTCCGTTAAAATTTGCCTTGTTGTATAGGTATATTTTACGCTTTTCTTTGTTTATTTTGACGAACTTAGTTTTTAACTCCACAAGAATAGCCTTATGGTCACTGATTCCGTCTATTATTTCAATGTTAGTAATGATTTCGGGCATAGAAGTCGCAAAGATGTCTAGTATGCTTTGGCCCCGTGTTGGTGATTTAACTATTTGTTCTAAGGAGTGTTTTGTGAATATATGAAGGAGTTCTTGGCATGAATCTCTGTTTTTGGCAGATTTTCCCACGCAGTAGTTTTCCCAGTCAATTGACGGTAGATTTGTGTCACCAGCGATTATAGTAATACTGTTGCTTTGTCTGCTGCTGATAGTGGATATTTGTTCGTCGAGCTTGTGTAGGACATCTGTGTTAGAATCTGGGGGTCTATAAAATGAACACACGTATAGGCTTCTGCCGTTGTAGTCCTTAATGTTGCACCAAACGCTTTCTATGTCATCTACGTCGCATTCATATCGTTGGCTACTAAGATGTGACTTTACTGCAATGAATACTCCCCCACCCAACCTATTTGGTCTGTCCCTTCTGTAAATTGTGAAGCCGTTTGGAAAAACCTCATTGTTTGCTATATCTCCCGTGAGCCAACTTTCTGTTCCAACTACTATGTCTGCGTTTGTACTGACAAAAATATGTTCAATATCCGATATTTTGTTTCTAATGCTACGGCAATTTAATGTTATAATTTTAATATGGCTAATAACTTCTTGTTTTTCGGTTTTATGTACGCTAACAAAACTGTTTTGAGACGATTCGTGGTGAACAGAGAGAAAAGAATTACATTCACTTGCATTGCTATCTGTTATGTATGTAGAGGCACCAATTTTATTAAATTTACGTGGGTTATATGTTGTTTTAACCCAAGTGCTTGTTTGTTCAATATTTTTGGGGATTTGAGAGGCATTACCTGAACTGAATTGACAAAAAGCGCTGAATTCTACTTTATTTTTCCCAATATATGACCTACGCTCTTGCCTACCAGCTATGCTAAACCCATAGAATGAACTACTCGTAGTATGGAGAAGATAGAGACTTGCGGTGTGATTGACTTCCTTCATTTGAAAGGTAAGAGTGCCTGGCCAATTTAAGATGAAATGATGGCTGCTAACGCTACTGATAGCCCGTCATATTATATGGTTACAGTGAGGCGGAAAAGAATGTTCAAACAGACCACATGTCCCCAACGGACGATCCAAGAAGTAGAAGAAGCAGAAAACTATCTCTCACGGTTGATGCTGCCAAACTGAAGAAAGTGGACGACTTTATCCTGTTAGACCGAAGAGCAACCATCCCAATGAAAGAGATTGATACTGCTGTATGTGGAAGAAATAATTGATGAAGAACTGAACATGTCAAAGGCGTAAGCAAACTCTGCGCAACCAGCCATCAAAGCCGTGTGGCTTTTGAAAACTTTGCCACATCCGTCCTACTCTTCCGATCTTGCCCCGAGTGACTGATTCTTACTGCCAGAACTCTAAAAACAATTGCGAGGTAGAAGATTTGACAATTCAAATGACGTCATTCAAGAAATGGAAGAACGGCTGTCTACACTATCTTCTGGGTTCTACAATGACGGCATTTGAAAGGACAAAAAATTAGGTTTCTATTTGGATAATTTTTAATAATAATTACTAGAAGTTAACTTACCCCCTCATATGAGTATTCTCAAAGTAAGACAATGGGCACCATTGATGCAACTGTGGAAGGACGAATTCCTGTGGTTCGCCAAATAAGGCAGCGTATAGGTTCTGACGTGTTGAATAACGACTCAGAGAGCAAAACTGCGGTCGCCAACGACTCACCAGCTACACAAAAATGCTGTGGAATATGTGTTAGAAGAGTTTAGGAAGGCGGTTCTTCGTTTCATGCGCCCATAACGATATATTTACCGCAAACATGCGTGGATTTTTCCGTGGTAACCTTGAGAAAGTCAGTGATGAGCATGGGGAGCGGATCCGGTGAACTGTTTCTTCTCACTGAGAACGAATATTAAAAGAAGTGAAACTTAGTATTTGTTTTCTCGCTGGACATATCGCCTAGCGGTCCGTGTGCCCTTAGGGTCCCCGGCTCTCGGCTTCCCGGGCATTTGTCCGAGTCAGCGAAGTGTGCACAGTGATAATCGCACCCTCGCAAGGACACCGACTCGCGAATTCTGAGCTACCTTTTGAGCGCGTTATGCACTATGCGCTTACGGATCACTGTTGCAGTTTTGTCAGAGACCATTCTGACAGGGCTTCAGGGTAACACTTACCTTGGAGAAAAATATTTAAATTTATGAAGAATGAATCAAGTGAGAATGCATATGTGACGTCTTTTTGTACAAACTAGTGATCCTTATTTTCAGCCCAATTATCCAGGGGTGGACTTTATGAAATATATCTGGATTTTCGTATAAAAAAGTAGTCATGACACTTCTACGACCCTTCATTCACTGTCACCGTGGCGGGCAGGATAAATGCTACTGATATTTTCTAATCCAAAAAATTTCCAATTACTTTTCAAATTTCCAAAATTTACAATTCCCAATTTTCTCGCAAAGCAGTGTCTCTGATCACACGTTCGTAATGACTTCTCACATCGTGCACACTACAGTGACTTACAGGTATGATTAAGCCTTCGCGCTTTTGCATTCTAAGTTATATCGTAGCATATGCTTCGCTATTGCATGAAAGAAATTTGAGGTTTTCAGGGCTTATATAATGCAGAATTGAAGAGGGACTTAATGTAGTCTCCGGTTTCAAGTTGTGTTTTTTTTGTTATGAGAGGCAAGACGATGGATTTTTGTGCAATCGTTTATGCTGTGTCAATCCAAAACCTATCCTAAACGGTAGAGTACTAATAATGGTCATCCGTGTATGTCACCTGACGCAAACAAGGTTAAAATCTCTTGCCCAGGGTATTAGCCCTGCGATTAAGCAACCTTTACGGTGTTCTTACTCAATAGCCCATTCCGGAAAAATACTAACCCTTCCCATGCCAGAAAATACCTCTCGCCCTATCTCATTGCTTTTTTCATCGACGATAATATTTCCACGACGGATGACAAGCTGGCTCGCTCTTACTCACTCACGTACGACTTTATGAGATTTTATCATCCATCCAACCCAGTAGTGTTTTGGACCAACACGGCCAAAGTAGTAAGGACGTAAGGAGAAGAATTGCGCTAGGCAAAGAGGCTTTCAGAAGGAGGAGGGAGTTGATGACAGGGACGTTGTGTAAGGATATTAAGAAAAGACTCGTAAAAACTTTGATATGGAGCGTAGCTATTTACGGTACGGAAACGTGGTCATTGAAGCAGGAGGATAGACGTAGATTGGAGGCTTTTGAAATGTGGGTGTGGAGAAGAATGGAGAAGGTGAAATGGACAGAGAAGAAAACACATGAGGATGCACTCGGTACGGTGGGCGAAGAGAGGGGTTTGTTGGGAGAAATCCCAAAAAAGTGGATGAAGGGGGTTTTGACCGGCAGTGGGATGTTGAAGACTGTGATAGAGGGGAGAATGCTGGGCAAACGAGGATAGGGAAGGAACAGGATAGGGATATTGGACGGGATGAAGGAAGGAAGAAGGTACTCAGAGAAGAAGAGGGATCTGATGTTGTGTTTTCATAGGAGTCACAAAATATTTATTTAGGAACTGTGTCCATCCAAAAACCTACCTTAGCCGGTAGATTACCTAATAATAATACGTCACCATGTAAGTCACCGTCAGTCCTTATTGCAGGGAGAGTTTAAACACCACTTATTACGATAAATTTGGTGTTCATGATTATGCAATCTGAATAGCATCATTGGCTCACTACACAAAAATTCGCTTGAATAGTTTGTCGAATATTTTGTACTGCTTTATTCTCAAATTATCACTGGAAATAAAGTCTCGGGGGCGGTTGATTCACATACCAAATTCTTTAATTCCGGTCTCTCTTCACTACAGTATTCTACACTGATGATCTCATTTGATTGCCTTTAAATAATGTAGTGCTCTTTACAGAAGTTTTTGCTCTGCCTGTTCTGTTTTTTTTAAGTTTCCCCTTCCGTCCCTCTTCTCCATCCGTGGGGGGCCCTCCCGCTACCTGCAGCGTTGGGTCATATTCCCTACCTTTGTCCTCGCGGAGGAGACCGTTGCATGTCCATGTGGTGGTGACATTTCGGCTTCCTACTTTTCAAATTCTAGTTTGCACGTCACTGGATACATTTCTTACTGCATGCTAAGGTGCAATTATTTGTTAAATGATAGTATATGCAATTGCATGCGCGTAGAATAAATGGATTCTTGGACGAATTTATACGCCACGGCGAGTATAGTTTTGTATATATGTGTTGACTTGCATGTGATTTTGCTCCTTTTTACGGGTGGTGACCTAACACCCCCCGCCATACACCCTTGCGGGGTATTATGTACATCTAGATGTACAGTGTAATGAAAATTAATAACTGAGTGCGACCGTTAAACTTGAGTCACATTACATGAGTCTAGTACGTTCGTTCCCGTATGTAGTCCGAGTGCATGGAGTGGCTCCAAATCTAGGTTTTTTAGTGTGTCGATAAATTCTATTCTTTTGAGAAACCTTTGAACGAATAGAGCGGAAATGTTGATACTCTATTCCTGCGTACGTAATTCAGGCCTCTATAATAATTGGCACTTCGTTATAGGCTCATTCAGCACGACGTCCTAAGTCTTAAGTCCCATAAATGCCGTCCAGCTGATTGGAATTTACTGACACGTCTGAAATTCCTTGGATGGCTATACTCTTCTTTAACTAGATAAGGAATGGCAACTCAGTGACACCACGGCATCTTAATTCCTTAGTTTATGGTTCTATCGGAAAATGCTAGATCATTATTGCAATCAACTCTTACATGTTACGTTCATGTTTATCGCATGATTTTGATCTCGGGTTTCCTTTCGCTTTCGACACATGCGCGAGAAACGGATAAATTTGTATCCAACACGTGAAAATATAAGATGCATTATATAAGCTCTTCGGCAATGACGAAAAATCGCATAGTCTGGAAGATATTGGCCGCATAAACTTGGAAAAGATTGTCAGTAGAAGGAAAATACAAAATGATAATTTTGCTCGTGGTGGCAGAGGTACTCGTGGGACTGACATACTATGCTGTACATGTCATTTTCAGCTAATTGAGGCCTTGAACATGTTCTTGTGATTTTCTGCTTACGCGGGAAATCAAATCAACATGTTCAAGGGTTCTATTCGCTAAAACTGATGTTCTATGTGTGCGGTCGCTAATCTTTCGCACAAGAAAGCATCTTCCTCGTTACAGGAGCCGAACTTCTAAAGAGAGAAGGGAAGTATATTAACTTCGTCACGTGTCAAAAACCCGGATACGAGAAATTGTCGGTGGTATATTCAAGTTGTGTTTTATAAATTAGAAGTTTCCATTAACGAAGCCTTAATCCATGCTCAGCTCGTCATCTAATGACCCGATATAGCAGTATACGTGGTCTGCTAAAAAAGTATCACAACTTTTGTGTTTTCTCAAAAATTAATTAAAAATTTGATCATTTTAACTGAACAGGCATCATATTTCTATAAGTTACTAAATATTGAAATGATGGAAAATTATTTCTAAACATCTTTCCTTTAATTAATCCATGTACCAGGTCCGTTCAAAAAGTATCACGACATATGTGTTTTTTCAAAAATTATTTATTTATTCATGAATATCTATTTTTTCCCCTTCAAAGTAATCCCCATTGGATAGTATACACTTGTGCCAACGTTTTTTCCAATCCCCGAAGCACTTCAAAAAATCATTTTTTGTGATCTTGTTCAGCTCCTCCTTCGATGCAGTCTTTATCTCGTCAATCGTAGCGTGGCGCCGTCCTTTCATGGGCCTCTTCAGTTTCCGGAACAAGAAAAAGTCACTGGGGGCCGGGATCTGGGGTATACGCACATTTCTTACCGGAGTTTGCAGGACATCAAGTGTTCCATCACTATTAGAGCGCTTTCCACACTGTTTATGATGTGGGATGAAGTAAAAAGTTTTTCCAATAGCCTTTCAATTATTCGTTCTTGGATACCTTTCTATTTTATTCTTCCGATCACTTTCACGCAAGCCTCTCTTCTAACGCTGTCCTTCGAGTCGTACTCCCTTTCCGATAGACCTTCGTGCCTGTCCATGGGACTGCAAACTGCTCCCACTTCACATTTTACGTCTCGCGTTGAATCACGCTCGTTGGATAATTTACTTTTCAGTTGTAAAAATCCTTGACTTTTAAATAAGCAAAACATAGATGCCAGGAAAACGCAGTCAAGTAAATTGAAGCAACATATACAAATGGATATAGTTTTTTAAAAGTAAAACTTTTAGTTGTAAGTTAATTGAATCTTGGGTTGTGGTCAATCGATATCTACATCTACATCTACTCAATACCCCGCAAGCCGCCGCAAGGGCGTGTGGCGGGGGGTGCTAGGACACCACCCATAATTTAGAAAAGAAAAATAATTAAAAAAAAAAATCGCATGCAATAACGACAAAATCATATATAAAAAAAAACATGGCATACATTCATGCATGAACACTTACACCCCACACACATGCAAACACTCAAACTACCAACTAACATACACATGCACCTGAAAGTATACCTAACATCTCTATAGTGTTTAATTTTGTTCCGACTTGTAAATTCAAAGTTTTTAATATTTCTAAAGTGACTTCGGTTTCTTGCTATTATGATTACTGATTGTTCGGGGAAAGAATGAGTATTTGTACCTATCTGTCTTGGAATCTATCTCCCTTAGTTTATCTTTGTGGTCTGATCTACCTAAGTAGTGTGGGGCCATTATAATTCCTTCAGTGTCATATTTAAACTCGTTTGTTCTGAACCTTTCTAAAAGTCTAAGCCTCGCTTGTTCTCTCCGCACTTCAAGTGGTTCCCAGCCTAAATCCCCTAAGAGACCTGTCACACTTGTGTTTTTATCATAACAATTTTTAACAAATCTAGCGGATTTTCTCTGGACTTTATCTAATTCTTTTTGCCAAATTTTCTCCCACGGATCCCAAATACTTGCGGCATATTCCAAATGAGGTCTAACTAGAGCAAAATAACACCTCTCTTTAACTTTTTCATTACATTTCCCCACCACCCGTTTTATGAAGCCAAGTTTCTTTAAAGCTGATCCGCATATTGTCCTGATATGTGCTCCCCATGAAAGGCGTGGTGTTAGAACAACCCCCAAATATTTAACTTGATTTGCCGTAGTCAATACTGAACCCTCTATTTTGTAGTTTATATCCTGTTCCTCGCTTCCTTTATTCCAAAATTTCAAAACTGCACATTTATCTATATTAAGTGTTAATCCCCATTTATTGCACCATCCCGAGATATTGTCTAAGTCTCTAGAGAGTAGCTCGCGATCTAGTTGGCTCCTTATTTCCCTGTATATCACCGTGTCGTCAGCAAATAACCTTAGATTGCTACTAACGTGTGTGCTTAAGTCATTTATGTATATTAAGAACAGAAGAGGCCCTATTACACTTCCCTGGGGGACGCCCGAAGTAACATCTCTCTCCGTTGAGCACAACCCATCTATGACTACTATTTGTTTGCGGTTTGATAAGAAGTCCCTAATCCAATTAATTATTTTCTCATTGATCCCATAGTATTTAAGTTTGTGTAACAATTTATTGTGTGGGACTTTGTCGAAGGCTTTTTTGAAATCCAGGAATACTGCATCGACTTGGGTGTTGTTTTCTCCCGATCTAAGTATATCGTGAATGAAGAGACCAAGTTGTGTTTCGCAAGATCTGCTTTTCCTAAATCCGTGCTGGTTGTGGATTAGTATTTTCCTACTATCAAGAAATTTCATAATGTTAGTGACAATAACGTGTTCCAATATTTTACAAGAGATCGATGTTAAAGAAATGGGTCGGTAATTGGTTGGTTTATCCCTATCGCCGCCTTTATAGATGGGAGTTATATGGGCTAGCTTCCAGTCGCGAGGCACTGAGCCTTCTTCTATCGATTTTAGAAAAACAATATGTAAAAATGGGGCAATGTCGTCAGCTAATTCCTTTAATATTCTAGCAGGTATTTCTTCCGGACCAGGTGCCTTGTGTGCTTTGATACTACGGAGCAGATGTACTATTCCCTGCTTGGTCAGTGTAAGATCGCTCATGTGTTCCCCGGGTGGGTGTGGAGGATCGTTTGGTGCGTTTGTGTTTTTGTTGTAGACGCTCTGGAAAAAATGGTTTAAAATATTTGCCTTTTTCACGCTATCTGTAATGATTTCTCCATTTTCCGTCTTCAAAGAGTGAACAGTGGGACGTTTACCCTGTATTTCCCTAACATAGGACCAGAATGACTTTGGATTTTCCTCAAGATATTCGCTTAGCATTTTAGATTTAAAAGAGTGTAGTGCTGTGCGCATAATACTTTTCGTCTTACTACGACATTCTTTTAGTAGCTGTTTGGTTGTATTCACAAAACTTATATCGTCACTTTTTAAACTCTTTTTGAAATTTGACTGTAGCTTTCTTTGCCTTCTTAATGCCGATCTGACTTCCCCGTTGTACCATCTAGGTTCCTTACTGTCGCATTTGAGTTTGGACGGGATGTACGTCTTTATTCCTTCGCGTAAAATATTTAAGAAATAATTCCAAGTGTTCTCTGTATTTGTTGTCAGTGTTTTTGTCTTGTATTCCGGTAATTTTATCTTTAAATATTCTCTTAGTCCGTTAAAATTTGCCTTGTTGTATAGGTATATTTTACGCTTTTCTTTGTTTATTTTGACGAACTTAGTTTTTAACTCCACAAGAATAGCCTTATGGTCACTGATTCCGTCTATTATTTCAATGTTAGTAATGATTTCGGGCATAGAAGTCGCAAAGATGTCTAGTATGCTTTGGCCCCGTGTTGGTGATTTAACTATTTGTTCTAAGGAGTGTTTTGTGAATATATGAAGGAGTTCTTGGCATGAATCTCTGTTTTTGGCAGATTTTCCCACGCAGTAGTTTTAAGTTTTAGTTAAATTTAGATATTTGAGGGCTAATAATAAAGACAAAAGTTAAAATGGTTACAAAGGAGATAAGATATTACATTTGCTGTTTTCATTCAAAATATTGCAAGTAATATTAATACAACGGTTAGTGAGTGACTGAATTGTTGGAGATTTTATCTGAAGACCCAAATGAAAATCGTAGCAGTGAAGAAACGACGTGCCCGGAACGAGACTGAATTTATCATCCTGATCCCAAGCCAGAGTCATCACTCCTATTCACCATGAATGTTTCCTCTCCCACTGCTTAATAGAGGGCTTTGGGGGAATCTAGGAGCAAACGTCCGCATGAACAGAAAGTGTTGGCGGAGTGAAGACTCAATAAACAACTATATGGGCTCATTAAAATGGAGGTATCTACTTTTCAGTTTTTGCGCGGGCGAATGTTTTTTCTTGGGATATATGTTGATTTGTTTTCTTGAGTTTTTCAGACCCATAGTTACGAAACGTTGAATATCACGACGTATCGTTTTTCACGGCTCTTATTGCAATTTGTATGCGGGTCTCATGTCAGTGGCGAAACCAAAGAGAAAATGTCCCACGCTTGAGCCCCTTATCCTTTAAATGATTTCTTCGAAAAAGCAGAAGGAAAAAAACAGATAAAAAATGTTATTTGTAAATTTGGAAATATCTTGGGGAGTGAATAGACTAAGCGGGTTCAAAACTCACTTTTATTATTTCCAAATAAATATTTTATAATAGTATTTCCTTATTTAAAAGCGTTCCTCTCAACGTTTCCCTTCGGCAACTCATCTCAGCGGAACTCATCAAGTCATAATGAGTTCAGTAAGGTTGTGCGCCGTTTTATTGCCGAGTATGTTTGCCGGCGAATGTCGGGGCCCATACGCGCTACAGCGCAGATTGGCACTTCGTTAGAGAAACTTATAAGGAAAAACAATCATATGTTATATTTGCCACACCAGAAAATCCGCAGGGCGTGTAATTCACTCCATTTTTCATCAGCTAGGCATTCCTAATCAAACAGATTTGAGAAACGTTGAGTATTAAGAGGCAAGGATGAAGAAAGCTGGATGCTATAAAATGGGAGTTTATTTCACGACTTTTCTCAACTTAGATTCTCATCCGACAAGAATAAAATATTAAAATATGAAATCAATGATACAATTTTAGTTTCCCCTATAGTGAGAATATTGTTGAAGTGATCGAGTTTTCTTCCGAGGTCAAATGTCAGGACGAGGAAAGCATATTTTTTTCACACTTGGGAAAGGAACGTGATCTCTCCATCCACTCGATGAGTGTGAAAGGTGCGGCGGCCAAAAGGCGCGACTGGAAGCCACTGAGGGTACCAACAGGAGCCACTTGGTTCCGCCCTCTTCCCCGTGTAGCCGTGGATTGCATCCTTCACACACCTCCCGGAAGGCTCTTCCATATGATGGCCGAGGAAGGCCTCGCAGGAGATCAAGTGATTGCCCGTCAAGAGTCGTCGTTTTTCCCGTCGAGTGCATTCATGGCTCATTTTCGCAATTTAGCTGACTCCAAATCCACAGCGCTAAAAAGATTTTGCAAATTATAGGGACTTGCATATACTTGCAAATCAATTAGGTTAAGGCAGCTACCAGAAATATCTACGGATAAAACAAGATTTGTGATAGAAATCAACCTGCAAATTCCTATTTAATTTTTTAAAGGTCTTCGTAAGAAACTTACACAATGTTACATGGGAATGGGAATCACTTTTCCCTTGGTTACTTGAGTGCTGACTTTATTTGACTGTTTTCATAAAATTTTCCTATTTTCTCAATGCATCTGAAATTTAAAATAAAATTCATGAGGTGACGGGTCCATGGTTATCGGTAGTTCTGCGCGACTGACAACACTCCTGTAAACTTCTGTTGATCGTCAGAAGTTCCTTGAATTCCTTTCAAATATTTGTTCTCTCTTTTGAACTTGTTCGGATTTTCCGATTTCTCAAGACCACAATCCTTCTAATACAAATTCTAGAACGCTTCCAATGTGATGTCAACGTGAAAGTTTCACTGCTCGCTCGCTCGCGTTATAATGGAACCATATTCTACGCTCTCAAACCCCAAGTATGTGCCCAAGATTCAACTAGAGTGGACCCACGAGAACTCTTCGATGGAGTGAGCACATATTGTAATTCGAATAATTTACTGCAAAAATGTTTTGCGATGTATTCTATTATTAACATGTTGAGTCATGCGGCCAAGTGTCGTTTATTTTAATCCAGCATTGCGTCTGCGCCAGCCGTTGAATTTTAAAACACGCTTAGCACGGGTACGCCTGCTTCTGACTAAAAACGCTTTTCGTGAAGGTGTTTATTTTCAATGGGAACAGGAAAAGGTCACGTGCTGCCAGCTCTGGGCTAAAGAGAGGGTGGTGAACATACTAAATATTTAATTTTCGCCGGATTTTGACTGATTACTCGCGAATTATTTTAAAAAAACGGATCACCACCACCCCATCTGGCGGATATCGGTTCTAGCCTACCTTCTAAGCTCCATCACCTAAGGAGGACGTTCCGTTAGAATTGGTCAAATCTAGAGGATATTTGTGTGGCGAAAAGCTAAGATCACCCGAAGGAGGCTCACGAAGAAAACCCAGGATATGATCCCAGAAAGGGCCTCCGAGGAGAAGGAAAAACAGTTTTCTCAGAGCCGGTTCACCATACATCTCCACCATTGCAGGAGACCCCTCGGGGATATTGAGGAGAGACATAATGGAGACGATCCACAAGCCATCATAGACACTAAGTATCTATTTAGTCCAAATGAAGGACCATTTGGGACTTAAAGATTCCGGGAGTTCACCGTATCCCATGTGAGTGCGGAGAAGTTTACATTGGAGATTCTGACTCAACGATAGAAAAGTGAATGAAGAGCATAGGAGATCATGTACCTGATCAAGCTCTCTCGCAAATCAGCTGTTGCGGAGTGCAGCGTCACCCGGGTCTTCTTCGACGACGCTAACTAATTAGCAGAGTGAACGGCAGCCAGAGCCGTCTGGCATAGGAGGCGATGGATATCCGCCTTGAAGGGAAAAACGTCGATCGAGATACAGGATGCGTCCTCGGCCAATCGTGGAAGGCCGTACGCAGGAAAATGTAGACAGCGGGAGGAGAGAGTATCGTACGTTAGCAACAGATAATTAGAAGTTAGCGCATTCTATGTGGGTCGCCAAATAAGTCCTTAGGAATAATGGGAAAACAAATTATTTTGGACAGTTTTTTTTTATTTTTCTTGAAACATATAATCTTCTTTTAGCTCGATATACTTCTTCAAACATTTTTCCATATTTTTTACGCCGTTCAAAGAGTAGAATTTCGAAATATCCTCAAAATAGGCATATGTGTTGGCAAAGACATCCTCATTCGACGTGAATCGTTTTCCACCGAGCCATTTATTCGAGATTGGAAGTTGAAAAGCCACTGGGGGCCAAATCTGATGAATACGATGGAGGCGGTGATAGCGAGAATTTCAATTCCCTAATTTACACCATCGAATCTGCGTAGCTGTGCACCCGTGAATTGCCTTGATGGAAGTAATTTTTCCTTTGCCAATTGAGGACTTTTTTCTTGATTTCTTCACTCAACTGGTGTTATAATGACGAATTTATCGGTTGTCTTTTTTGCAAGCAATCGATGTAAATGATTCCGCGTTCATTCTAAAAGTCCGTGGCCATCACCTTGCCGGCCAAATTCACCGCCTTTGCCTTCTTCGAAGACGCATCGCTTTTAGAAACGCAGTTTTTCGACAGTTCCTTTTTCTCTTGACTGTAATACTGCATCCATGTTCCGTCCACAGTCATGTACCCAAGTAGAAACTGGTCATGTTTGCAACGCAAACGAGCAAAATCTGCCCTCGAATAGACCACATTGCGTTCATTCTCCACTGAGCGAGAAAACGCGGAAACCATCTCGCCGAGATTTTCTTAACGTTCAAATTTCCCATGCAAAATGTAAAACACTGTACCTTAAGATACACCTGTGGCCTCAACTATTTCGCGAACTTTGTCTCTTGATTCGTCGATCCCTCGGAAACATATCGCGGATTTGGTCAATTATTTCTGAGGAGGTCTCTTCCACTGGACGTCCCGAACGAGTGGTCACTCATTTAGCCAATTGTGAACAGTGTCAAGCACAGGAGCAGTTATGTCAGGAACTACATCCAACTCCATTGTGATCTCTTTCAGGGTTACATCCTTTCAATATACACGTTTTAATCGCATCACGAAATTCCTTTCTTTTCATTTTTCTAAATGAACTAAAGTTTCTTTCCTCAATCGGCTATGATCATGAAACTTTGCAATGAGAATACTTTAAACTTCTTCAGGAGTCCAGTGAGACAGGAGAATTACTAAAAGATAACCTTTTCTTACTGCTACTCTGTCGGATTATATAAGGGATATTGAACGGCCCACGTATAAGGACGACCTGACCCGGTGGAAAACCCTCAATAGCTCATCCGTATCCTGCAGCAACATTTACCATGCGCTGCCGTGCATTGTCAGGTTGCAGCATTTAGCCTATGCTTCGAAATGCAGTGTATTGTGAATTATCTGGCCTTGGAGAAGTTTCAGTACATCCCTGTTATACGCTCCAGTTGCAGTGGTGCGTGCTGGTACGACATACTGACGCATCATTACGTGAATATCAACAAAATTCACGAACATCACCTTCCCAGCAGAATGCGCAACTTGGGCATGATTGGTTCTGGCGATGCCGGATGTTTCGACGCAGACAGAGCGCCTTAAAAAAAGGTAAAATCCCTCCATTCAAACAAATGAGCAGGGACTTGCGGAGGATTGGGAGCTGAGAATGGGACTCAGATGTATCACGATGATGGATCGAAATTCCGATGTGTTGCTCGTGGAGGGACAGAAGGATGCCTCCGAGAGTCACACCGCACAACCCCCCCCCAACAAAATACGCACGAACGTCGCTCCGATACCGATCATTCCGCCCCGGCGGGAAAGTTTCACGCCCATGACCTATATAAATGAGCCCAAATATCTTCTTCCGTCCCAGACGAAAAGAATATGGTAATGGCTGCCAAGAGCCTCCTCTCGCGGGGTTCGCGCCATGAAGTCAAGCCAGCCGCGGGAAAAGGTTTCGCGGCGCAGCGCGTTTGTATGTGTGTGCGTGTGTGTATATGCGCGCCTCTTCCTTCCTTCACAGTCTCACACCCACCCCCCCTTTTTCCATTCCCGCCCTCCCTGCCGACCCCCACACGCTTCCAGTGGCCGCCACAATGAGCAAGATGTCGTGCGCGAAAGGAAAGCGGCATTCCCCCCGCGGAGGAGGCGGCGTCGGCAGAGGGGCCGTCGGGAGGGAGGAGGAGTTGAAGAAGGGCTCCTTCGAGGCAGAGAGTGCCCCGGGGGCGGTGGTGCGTGTGGGGGAGGGGTGCGGCGGGGGGGGATAGGCGGGCAAATGGCGCTTACCGCAACCAGGTGGAGGCACCGGGACAGCAGCGGGCTAGATCGGCGGCGGTCGGCGGGATCCATGCCCCTAGCGGCGGCAACGCGGAGGCGCGAGCGTTTCTCCTGGCTGAGAATCTCCGGCGTCTGTCCCCCGCGTGAGCAGCGTTCGCACTGAGGTGTGTCGGGTCGGCGAAGAGCGCGGGGCAGCGGCAGTGTGTGCTCGCGCGGCGGGGCGGGGGGAAGGTGGGGGTGGGACGGGGAGGCCGACGGGTCGGTCGGTGGTGATGGGAGCGGCCCCCGCGTGGGACCGGGACGGAGGGAGGAGGGAGGGAGAGAGGGGGGCGAACGGGCCCCGGGGGGAAGAGAGGGGGTGGGGGTCAAGGGAAGAAGCGGCGGGTCGTCCGCGGGCGCGGCCCCGCGCGAACCGTCCCGCACGCCGTGGTGTGTGACCCCCGGGCCGCAAATAAAAGGTACCCCCTCCCCTGCAGACGTCACCGGAGTGGTTTTGCGCCAAAAGTGTGACGGGCCCACCTTCCCAGTTTGTTCGCCATTCGCCCAAAAGAGGCGACCGCGGGCGACCGGCAGATTCACTTTCGTTTTCACCGCAAGCGTCACGGGCGCCCGAGCGGCCGTGCGGGTGACCTTAGCAGCAAGAATGAGGGCATCCCTTTCTCATCACTTTCCGATCGCGATGTTTCCAGTGGAAATGGAGTTGCTGTTTATAAATGTGAAACTATAAATGCATTCTCTCAGATGAGTGAGCATCCCGCTTAAATTATCAATGCTCTATCCATAATATTAGCCACTGAAGAGTTTCTAAATGATGACCGAGAATGGGAAGGTGTATATTAAACAGATTACCTTATTGCTCCTCTTCTTAATCAATAATAATAATAATATAAGCATGCATATGTAAGTAAAAAAATATTAATGTTGAATTGATCTTGCTTCAATCTACTTTCACAATTATTTCACATTTCACGTTGAAATGACGGGTTTTTTATATTTTGCGCAAAAATGCGAAAACGTGAAACAAGAGTAAATTTAGCAAAACGTGCAGGGGTAGTTATGAAGTTGGAAAGAAATGTTCGTCAGCTCGCGAGTCCTATCTCTGGTAGGGATACGTAAAGAATGTAGACTCCTGACCACCCTTTGACTGGTTCACTGCCAAAAGTCGAATGTGGGTGCCAGGTCCCTCAGTCGAGGCGTGTGTGAAGAGTTTCTCTCCAACGCGCACCAGGGTTGTCGCGAACGTGGGTTTTTCGGGCCCTACGGGTGAATCGCATACTCTTCGGAGCCCCCTCAAACTATTCGCGACGGAAAACTCACGAGAATGTATGCTTGGGTTCCCTTGTCAGCCGCGAGATTGCACTTGATTGCAGGGCGACGTATGAAACATTGAAAACGAACATTTCCCACAGGGTCATTAGTTTGAAATTTGGTGAATTTTGGCTCAAAAAACTTAAGTCAAAATCAGATCGAATGGTCGATCGATGTGGACTGGCTGGTGATTCCTGATTCTCTTAAAAAAAAGAAGAGACGGCAGCGTGTTGAGGCGCTCGAGGTCAGAACGTGGTATTTGATGAGAAATGAAGCACTCTGGGCTACTCCGAACGCCTTCAGGTCTGAGCATTGAGTCACACGTGGGGACAAATAGGAATATTACTACGGACTTCTACATCTCCTGTGCGAATATATTTACACATGTGCAACGTCAACATGCCTTAAGTCGAACGACTTTTAATGGGTTGACTCGGAATTCTCCTTGAAAGTGATTTACACATCTCGAAGCTGCCCACGCCCCCCTAGATGGACGACTTCAAATGGACCGCTCAGATTGTTATTATACTCATCAGTAATCCATCATAGAATCCTTATTTATCCCCCTTAACGGTGACGGTATTCTTTGATAGATCATTCCGAAGAGCCATTGAAAAAAGTAACTTTCGTTCTAGGCCATTGTTGACAACGATTCTTCCGAATGGCCAGCACTTGAGAATGGCGCGCGAAACGTGACCAAGGGACCTTCCCGCACCAGTCTTTGAGACATCTTTGCATCGGCTGATTTATCGCATCCATTACCTGATTCATACATATGTTGATTTTCAGACTTTGCCGGTGGTTCTTTTTTTCCTCCTATTCAGATTTCAACCAATTTTTGTGGATATGCTTAATGAACTCATTCCCTTTTCATCTGTGTTTTCATAAAAATAGTCCCTTAAACTTTAAAAACATGGATTATTCGATAGGTTATGAGAATTTTGGTGAGTGCCAAATCCCCGGTATTTTCCTTGAAATATGAAAAATGCAAAGAAACCGAGGTCAGTTCATCATCCATTACTGTCACATGAAAATCGGTGGTCTTCAGAGCGCCCTCATCATTTAATGCATGCAAATGATCAGACTAGTCAAATTTCATTTAAATCCTTAACAAGGTAATACCAACACAATCAAAAATGAAAACCCACTAAATGACGACAACGAATTAATAAGGATACATTTTCGCCAATTAGCGAAAGCCAAAGTGTAATAAGTGATGGAAACACATTGAAAGGAGCTTCGATCCGGTAATCCCAAGGGCCACGGCTGGTGTCTCGGTCAAGGAAAGGTTCTTCTACTTCACATGGGCACTCTTCCCCGCTTTTTTAAGAGTTTCCTATCCTTTTTCCTTACCTCTAGATCAGCATCAAAGCAGATGTTAAGGAGGAAAAAAGGTAGTGAGTTAGGTGTGGGGGCGGATCTCAAGTAGAAAAAGGTTTCCTTGACCGTGACTAAGACCATGGACCTTCAACTTACTGGGCCGAAGCCCTACCATTTCATTTATTTAGAATTAGTCCAAAAACAGCACTTTTTGGCATTTACATCGGACTATTAGCAATGATAATAACGGACGCATTAGAAACAACCAATCCCTAGGTGGAGAAAAAAACTCCAGGCTGGAATCAAACCCGCGACCCATGGTTTGACAGACTAGGGCTTCACATCCACCGCCACCGGGACCGTATATGATGGTCATTGGGAGTTTTTTCACCCGCGTCGAGAAAAATGGACGAGCACACAAGAAGGAGAGGTAAAAGGTATAGCAGAAAAGTCATACATTGTAATAAATATTTACAGTCGTTTAAAGTTGCGCGTAGAAAGAAGAAAGAAATTGATCATATTAGACAACCACACAATCAAACACAAAACACCGCCGAAGTCCGGAAAAAATCGAGCCATGAAATATTTTGAGAAATATAGCTTAGCTAGAACATTTGGACCTTACTCCCCCTCGGGATATTCACCCTGGGACATCACACAGGTATCCCTGCGCCTCTCACACTTTTAAAACAATTGGCAAAGTCCTTTTTCGGAATGGTCATCAGCTGTCTCGCCGCATTCTCTTTTATCTCGTCAATGTCAACAATGCGTCCTGCAGTTTCCGGGGACTTGTACCAAGCCGCAAAAGGTGACCCAAGTTCTCTAAAAAAAGGTCGTAAATGGAGATTGGTCATGGGCGTAAGGCTATGATCCTGAAACAAAAGCCCAGTCTCAGCACTAACATTCGGCTGAGGAGCACAGCGCTAGTGGTCATCAAAACCCACCAACCCTTCCACGACTTGGAGAAGGAAAATGTAACGTGCTAGAAAGAGCAGTTCGAAGATATGAAGAGTAATACATAGCGAAATTGGCGTGGTGTCTAGGAAAAGTAGAGGAATTGTCAACATATAAGAAAGAAAATCCGCTAAGATGTTAAAAATTCTATGAATAAAATGTTAACGAAAGAAAGAGTGGTTCTGAGAAGATGGAAATAATAAATCATCATCAAGGTAGTTTGCCGATGTTAAAGAGATATTTTGGTCGTTATCTAACGACTATTCAATTCTAAGCATCGTGAGTATCGTGGGAATTTCCTGTTTCTTCCTTGATTCCTTCGTAACTCCTGCCTGCCTTCATGCCGCTTGAAAAGCCCACTCTCCTCTCTACCGTGCTTCCCCAACGCTCTTCCTTCTACCGAGGCCTTTAAAAGGCCACTTTTACCACCTTTCATTATTCCTTCCATCCTCTTCCTAGTCTTTCTCATACTTCTCCCAGTAAGTCCCTCTCTTCGCCCATCCCATTTAAAACTTCGGCGTCTGCCTCCCTCTCTGTTCAACATATTTCCTCCATTCTCCGCCACATCCACATCTAAAAATCCCGAATCTACGCTCATCATCTTGCCTCAAATACTAAGCCTTTAATCCATGAAGATCTGCGTTCTGTAGTCACTCTCTTTCTGGCCCTCAAACTGAGCAGACGTGCTTTCACATCGCGCCTGAAAAACAGTTTGACCCAATGTGGCTCCCTGCCTGCTGGCTACCCTTAGTGCTTTTAAATTGAGTGGAGTGTAGTGTACAGTTAACGCATATATTGACAATCTAGGGTGGGAACCTTTGAATATGCGAAGACTCGGGGTAGATGAAACTAATTACAAAGATGCAAAGAAAATGGTTTTGCATCCGACATTGAGGATATAATGAGGCCCCCTAATTAAATTGGCAGGACCGACGATCGTCACAAAATTAAAGAGTTACTCTGTTGAACTGATAGATTCAAGTATTCCCTTTCCCCGTGCGCTATTCACGAACACAATAAAATGGGGAACTTCTAAGAAATTAAAAGGGGCGCGCTGTCGAAAATAGGGGTACATAAGATTAAAGACCCACGAAACGCTCTCCAAGTTTGGCGCCCTAACGACCCCCGCCGTGCGCTCTTGTGCCAGGTGGAGTGTAGGCGTACGTCTCGTACACGAAGTCTATTGTATTTGTGAATTGTCGGGTAGAATACTAGCCGGCATTAAGTCACGGTGTGACTTAATGCCGGCGTGAATTAAGTGGATGGAGGGAGTTTTGCATGAGTGTGTGCGCTGCTGGGGTGTAATTTTCCGTGTTGTTTTTTGCATGTGGTATTTTTCGTTTTTACGGTTGGTGACCTAACACCCCCCGCCACACGCCCTTGCGGCGGCTTGCGGGGTATTATGTAGATGTAGATGTAGATGTCACTAAATTAACTGAGAGCCTACTCTCTTTTAATGTATTTTCTTGTCCTCTTTGTATTGGCATAGAAATAGCTGCTAACAATGTAATGCTCGCAATATATGTAGGTATGTTCCATGATTGGTGTTCAGTCGCCCAATTTCCGCGCAGTTTTTTGTGGATCGCGAGGTGCCAGGTTCATGAAGAAATAGAGGCAATATATGTAGAATGGCTGGTGACCTACCACCCCCTGCCACACGTCCTTGCAACGGCTTGCGGGGTACTATGTAGATGCATAAATAGAATGAAGAATTGGGTGACCCTAGGTTAATCGGGGCTGGAGTACCACGGACAAGGGATCGGTCCTAAAACCGATTCTTTCAATACATACGACACGGACTTTCCCAATGACAGAAAAGACTGGCATTGCGGAATGGCGCTATATGCCACGGGGCAATTAATACCCGAAGTAAGAGTGCTAAACAAGCAACATAATACGCTTAACAATCCTTGACGCGGCCACTGAATGGCACAATAAATAGCGAATCATCATAAATGCAGTATGCATAAGTGTAGGTTTGCATGGATGTGTTGATTTTGCATGTACTACACCTAAACCCCCTTGCGGTGGCCCTCACTAAAATGCCTCTTTTTTTCGAAAATACTGCACAGATACATAAACTAATTCTTATTTTTATGTATTTAAACAATCCCAGCTACTTTGATGTTTAACTTTGATTTTCTACTTCTGGAGAGTCTTGTTGCTTTAGTTTACTGTGCTTAATCATCATCCCATACCTCTCATACGTATATTTCCAGTGAAGCACCCAATAATAACTGCAATCCCATGGCTATGTGACTCACTATTGCTTGGTCATCTGCTAACCTAACTGGCCTAATCATCTCGGCTCCACTTTTTTCCCAGCTCCGGCCTTTCCAATGCCACTCTGAACATTTCCTCAGCATGTGTCATAGAGTACCAGGGAGGACGGACCACCTTGCCTCACTTCCCTGCCAATCAGTGCCCATTCCGGTTCTCTCTCTGCTACACTCACTTGCGCCATCTGAACCTCGCACAAGTATCGAACAAGTCACCTAGCACTCCGGTCCACTTCCTCTTTCCGCGATATCTTTATTAAAATAGTCCACTCTACGCGGCCAAACACCGCAAAATCCTCGAAGCACGCGAAGAAATCCTGGCTGTAGGCAATGCTGCATTTAATTAACGTTCTCATTACTGCAATGGCATCGCGGACTCCTCTCCCATCTCTGAAGCCAAACTGATCTCCTTAGTAGCTATTTGGACCATATTCATTTGATTTATAGCTGTACCTTTTCTGTATGTAAATCAAACTTAGCCTCTATATAACTAATATGAATAGACTTAACTATATACTATAGATAACTAAAAATGTTCGTACTTCTCCTAATTTACGAATGGAGGCAGTTCACTGAGACCATCTGATGCCAACTCACCTCGATACTCCCATCCTAATCCCAAAATCCTCACTTTCCTTACTCCCCGTCTCTTTTTCCCTCTCATACTGACCCACCCCTGCTCTGACCCTCTCTACCTCCCCTCTGCCCCCCACTCTCTCCCTCCCCCGCTCATTCTTTTGTCCTAACTCTATCTCACACCCGATTTCACTCTCCCTCTCTCTCTATCTCCCTCCTTTCATCTCCCCTCTCTAGTTCCTTTCTACTCCCTCTTTCCTTCTCTCCCTCTCCTATTCCATGGTTCTCTCTCTCTCTCCCATCTTCCCCTCTCTCCCACTCCCCGAATCACTCCGTCTCCCACCCTATCTTCCCTCCCTCCACCCCTACATTTCACCCTCTCACACTCTCCCCACCTTTTCCCCCCTTACCCTTCTCCTCCATCCCCACTCCACCTTTTTTCACTTCCTCACATCTCTCTCCGCTCCCCTCTCACTCTCTCCTCCCCTTACACTCCATTCCCACTCTCTTCTTGTCCATGTCACTTTCGAGCCCACCCTTTCTCCCTCGCTTCTTCCATCCCTGCCTCTCCCTCCCTCCTCCTCTCTCCCATTCTGTCTCCATTCCCTCTCCACTCCGTCTTTCTCCACCTCCTCCCTCTCTCTCCAAGTCTCCTCCCGTCATCCATTCCTATCACGCCTACCATCCTTCTACCCCTCACTCTGTTATCCTCTTCCTCCCCCTTCCCTTTCTTTCCCATATCTCTCTCTCTCTCGTTTCCTTCGTCCCGTCCCCCTTTCCGTCCGCTCTCTCTCTTGTTCAATTCCTTTTACCCTCTACCTTCCACTCCCTCTCCTACCATCTCTCCTCTACTTCTTTTATACGTATCCTTAGCCCTCAATCTCCCTCTGGGCTCTCTCCACTTTCCCGTCCCTTTTCCTCTCTCTTACACATTCCTTTCTCCCTCCTTCATTCCCTCATTCTCTCTCTTCATTGCCCTCATCTCTAGCTTCCCTAATTGTCCCTCCTTTCTCCCCCTCATCTCTATCCATCGCCATTCTCTATCTTTCAACTTCGCCCACTCACCCTCTCTCCTCCCTCCCACTCTTATCCCTCCCTTTCTCCTCCCTCCATCCTTCTCTCTATGCCTTTTACTCTCTCCTGCCTCCTAATCCATGACCCATTCGTTTGAGGTAAAACTAATCAATTAATCAATCTCTTTCCCTTCCTCTACCTTCCTCATTCCCCCTCCTTCTCTCTCCTCCCTCCTCTTGCATCACTCCCCATTCTGCCCATCTTCGGTTCTCTTTCTCTTTTTCCCCCTCTCTCTCTCTGCTCCCACGTTTTTGCTCGCTCCCTCCTTCCCTCTTATTTAAGGCAAAAACTTCGCAATCTTTACGTTGTTCGCAGTTGTAATCAAGTGTGATCAACTGAACACCTATTTCACGTCTACCTGCAAGTCCGCATTTTTTAATTCTAACCTAAATCATCATTAAATATATTAGGTTATCCTTAATGATGGTACTTTACTGTATTTTAGAATTATAACTCCCGAGGATTTGAATAAGTACATGTGTTATTCTAAACCTAATCCAACTGGCACTGATGGCATTCCCGTGCCTAAAGCTCCTCCCTCACGATAGACTGTATTCCGCTTAATCTTGACATTTTCAACTTATTACTAGCTCATTCTGAATTCCCTTCAGCCAGCAAAAAAGAGGATTTTCTTCCTTATCAATGAAATATAAAACCATTAAGGCACTGCCCAGTTTTTATCCAATTTTATTATCATTCATGCGATGACAAAAATTTGAGAGAGAATCGTTTATCACAAAGTTACTCAATATTTAGCCTTATTTTGACTCCTCCAACTTGATTTTCGGCGGTAATTTAGCGCCCAGGCCCCTTTTCTGAAAGTTACCGATGACTTTCGGATCCAACCATTGATATCCCTTAGTCATTTAAAAATCGAAACAATGATTTATGCGAACGATCTCCAAATTAACATCCACTTGCCGATAGACAATCTGATGGCATCGCAGCATTGAACTAGGACGTTAGGGAGGTTTACAAATTGACTGAGGGTAACGCACTTTTTGTTAGTTCTTCAGGTACAAATACCATACTCATCGGGAACAACAGCCTTCTTATTAAAATGAATAAAAATTATCTTCTTCAAATTAAATTGGGTGAAAACACTGAAATTGTTGCATAGAAATGCGCATTAGCGGATGACTCCGTTAAAAGTTACTGTTGCGGCATCTCCCGCAGTTTCTTCGGAATTTGTCAAAGTATAAACACCATAAGTGTTTAAAGTTGGCTTTAACCTCGTGGACTGCGGCGCGTCGCGCACGACTACGAATGCCTGTGACATTGTATGCACGGTATTTCGTCACAACATTTTGTTCCTTAAAAAGCCCAAAAATTTCAGAATTTAAGAGAACGCCTCGGTAGCTTAAGTGGCTAAAGCACTCGGCCGGATATCTAGGGATCTGGGTTCGAATCCCAGTCAAGGCGAATGATTTTTACACTCTGAAATTTTTGTATTGTAATTCTTATCAAAAGAAAGAAAGAATATCTTCCTCAAGTTAATTTGGATGATATCTGCACATCTTTTTGCGACTCAGCTTACAATTAAGGTAAACCATAACTGTTTTCCGTAGAACCTTAATGTCAATAATATCTGCATTAAAGTCAATGTAATAGTTTTAGTAGTAGTTTTATGGAAGACGACCGACAGCAAAGATTATTTGCGCCACAAGGGATGGATGAAAAAAGAAGGGTGGAGAAACACCCGGCGTCGGCATTAGCCTACTCTCGTCGAAAGGCGCCAAGGAGTCCACGTCCCATCCGACGGACATGGTACTCATTCAAAGTGCTCTCCAAAAAGCATCTCAAATAGGGATCGGGATACCACTGAAGAATATCTGCCTCCTCCGGAATCCGGACCGGGGCCCTCTCTAGATGGGGAGCCTGTACGTTAGCCACCGCACCATCCCGATCCCCGTTAAATCAATGCATCCCTCCATCAATTGAAACGTAAAAAATAGTCACCACTCTCCCCTACCGGATAATATATTGATCTCCTCACTGATATTTCCTTCGCTTGATTATTGTCGCATTTTCTTCTAACGATACCGCTTGAAAACAAGGCCTACATTTTTAACGATTACTCTATGCCTGTGTAAGGTTTGGTTTTCCTAGGAGGGGATGTGCATTCTTCTCCACACTTGCTTAGGCTTAATAACACGGCGTAGCAAAAGAAAATATACAGAAGAAATATCGATTAGACAAAATAATAGGGAGGAAAACCAGATAGTATGCTTTTATTTTTTACTGTATTTCGTGAAGGTATTCCGAATCGCTTCTTTCAAAAGTTTAAGGCTATGTCAGCTGTTACAAGTGCACTTACCCACACCCACCCGCCGTCTTTAAGTTACTCAATACTCCGGAGCAATCTATTAAAACGCCCTTTCGTATTTTAGCCTCTGAACCACGGAATTCCTTACCCCGTAATCTTATACGCTTGAGTCTTTACATGACGTTAAAAATAAACTTCATGATATTTCATTTAATGCTGAATATTTGTTATGTCTTCTTGTAATATATTTTATTCCGTGGATCCCTAACGTATGCATTGGGATAATATAGATAAAAGTGTTAAAATATCTGATCCACGGCCACTTTTCTTGCAAAAGAGAGCTGGGTCATTGTACTAGTATAGCTGCTAAATAGGCGGTGCCGGAGCAGAATTAATAAGTTACCTCTATCCCATTCCATCTGTTTCCACCTCTCCCTCTCTTTCCTACACCCCTCTCTTCCCAATGCCTATTTACGCGCGTATGTCTTTCTCCTTTCACATCCTCTGGCCCCCTTCCCCTCCCAACCCTCCCGCATCTCACCATTTCCTCTTTCTCATCCTCTCTCGCACTCGTAAATTCATTTCTCTCCGCATCCACCACTCCCTCTCCTCCATCCTAGCCCTCTCCCTCCCTCTCCCTCACTCTTCCTCTGACTCTTCATTCCAATCCCTGCCTTTCTTTCTCCCTTTACCCTTTTCCTCTCTCTTTCTCTCTCCTCCGCTCGCCATTCCTTCCATGACCCTTTCCTTATTCCAGCCGAAAAAAAGCCGAAATCGAAGCCGAAAAATAGCCGAAAGGGCCGTCTCGGCCTTTTTCAGATAATATAATGTCGACATGAGAGGATTATGAGTGAGATGCTCCGATATCTCTAAAGAGAGAATATACCGAGTGCGTTCCAAAAGTAATGTATTTAAATTTTCCGCGCCGCTCCTATTTATTAAAGTACAATCAAACTACATGGAGTTGAGGAGAAGACACTAAGTTTTACTGCAAAACTGGTCTCAGTGCTCTCCAAGCTGTGGAAGCGGCAGGACGTTAGCTAATTTAAACCTCTGCGTGCCGAACGTGATATGATAGACCAACCGAGCGGAAATTTCAAGTGAACTTTTGCAACGTAATGGAAATGAACCTGATTATTTGGACAACGTCATCACTGGTCACGTTCATTGTGTTTTTCGACAGGAAAGGAGTAGTCCATAAGGAGTTTGTTTCTCGAGGACAGACAGTGAACGCTGCCTACTACGTGGATTTGCTGGAGACTCCGAAAAAGGGTGATCAGGATGAGAGGAGACATCTCCGCAACCTGGCAACTCCATCCCGACAACGCGCCTTGCCACAACGCGCTACAGTTCCGCTAGTTCCTGGCCAAATACCAGAAGCCAACGCTGCCCCCCCCCCAATAGTTCTGACGTCGCCCAAGCAGACTTCCTTTTGTCCCCTCGGTTTAAAGTAACCCTGAAAGGAACCTGTTTTTCGTCCCTAGAAGAGATCCAATCAGCCGTGACGAAGACCTTGCAAGAGGTCTCCGAAGACACCTTCCAGGGCGCGCACCGGTCATGGCAGAGTCGCTAGTAAAATTATGTAGAGGGCCAAGGACAGTACTTTGAAGAACTTTAAGTGTTTGCGCAAATTTGTTCAATAAATTACTCTTAAAAAATAAAAGCATTACTTTTGGAACGCACCCTGTAGAGTAAGACGGTGGAAGGGTAAAGAGGGCTCGGCAGTAAGCCTCATTTTCCCTCGCCTCCTCGGCCGCTCTATCGACCCACTTAGTAGTAGTCAGTTCAGGGTGAACCCATTTGTGCACACTGCACCCGCTGCGGAAATGAACACTCTAGCACGAGATTTTTTTGCAAGATTGTGATTTCATGTTTTCACTTCTGCGAGTGTTACGGTGTGAATCAGTAGAACCAGAGCCTACAGGGTCTGTCCCAAAAGATAAGTAGAACGTTTTTTGCCCGCCGTCGACACGGACCGATGGAGAAGTGGTTTGATGCTTGAATGGTGGTTTAAGGTCTTGGAAAAGCAGGCGTCATGCGACAGATGTCTGAGGGCCGCTACAATACCGATCACTGATAAACTGGACACCTTTTCGAGGGCCGCGTCACCAATTTACAATACCACGTTCCATAGAGCAAAGATACGCGATAAAATATTTTGTAAGGCTCGGAAAATCAGGTTCTGAGACCAGGACTATGGTAAAGAATGCTTAAGAAGATGAATCCATGTACCAAGGAATCGGTTTTCACTGGAACAAGATGTTTCGGGAGGGCAGAGAGGATATTGACCACTAGGAACGCCCTGGATGTCCGTCAATGACACAGTGCGACCGGGTACCTGGCCAATCACAAATTGACAACGCTGCCCCTGCCGTCCTGCAGCCCCGATGTGTCCCCGTCGCACTAATGTTTGCTCCCGAGATTAAAACGAAACTTGAAAGCAGCCATTGGGACGCTGGATAGCGTCGAAGAGGCCGTGGCGAAGTGCATGAACGCGGTTCCCTCGGTGTCGTGTCGGTGCCTTCCAAGAAGGGTACCGCGACTGGCAGCGGTGCATTTATGCACAATGGTTTCACACGTATTTTGAAGAATTGGAGAAATTTATACTCTGATCTGCATGAAATGGTTTTTCCTGTTTATGCTACATATTTTTTGGGACTGACTTTTTGTACAACGACTGCTAGCAATTGCTTTCAAGGTCTCAGACTTTCGTCAATACATAAGTTTACATTGAATCATAACATGGAGGGACCTGGCATTGGAAAGCAAGGGAAATTTTTAAAAAAAGTTCGCCTTTGCCGTAGTCCATTTGTGGGACTTAAGGGGGCATCTGATAGCATCTCTTTCTAATTTAGAGTTGTGTGGAACTAGATTAATTTTTCGAGGATCTATCTTCTTTATTTTTGCTTTCTTAAAACAACCAGCCGTTCCTTCACTAATTCAATTGTTTCATTACACAACATTCTATTTGTCATATTTACATTGCAATATCTCCAATAAGAATGCAATTACGATGGTGAGATAAGTGTGTTGCAAAACGTAGTCCATCCAGGAAAGGGTGACCTAGCGCCGAGGTTTTTTCATATAATTATGCTGTTTGTGGAGTTTTTCCTGGTCTCCGTCTTTACGATACTCCTTAGAGCATATTTAAACTACTTTTTCCTTCGGAATTAAGGTATTTTTAACGTCCGTTTTGCCTAATATGACAATTAGACCTATGAAAATGCATATATATTTGTGTTATCATTACAGGACGATCTGAAAATTTTAAGTAGCAGAAAATAAAACTCATTTATGTATTGATTCATAATACTATATCTTACGAGATATGGGGTAAGGAATTTTATGAAGTACTCATTCATCCCATTAAATTTCCAGATAGTTTTAAGCCGTCTGTGGTATTATGAAACATGAAGTACGTTGAATTAAGGTAGGCATGATTAATTTAGAATATAGCGTAAAGGACTCCATTTTTCAATTTTTTTCCTTTGAATTGTGATTAATGTTTTTCAAAATATTTGATTTTAAATTTATTTTCAAGAAAACATAAAATATCTCGTCTCCACCGAAAGCATTTAATGAAATTGGTGTAACTTCACGTTCCCGTTCATATTCTAATTTGAGGATCAATAAAAAAATTAGCATAGCATGGCTATAATTATTTAGCATGAGGCCCATGCAAAACTGAGATAAGCAGGCGAGGGGACAACGAAGAAGTTTACAGGAGAGGAGGAGGAGGAAAAGTCGCCCAGAATACTGTACAGAAAACAGAACTAGGTAGAATGGACCCGCTGAAACGCCACGCATTAATTAGAAAGAAAATGAAAAGAGAAAGAGAGGAAAATATCTCATCAGAGCAGACAAGAGGAAGACTGGAAGGCTGCAGTCAGCCAACCGTCGGATCGAGTAACTGATGCTGACGACGTGCACAAGTGGTTCAGCATCACATACATTTCGAGGCTTTCTGTTGCTCTCCACTCTACCTATACCGTTATTGCACGTAAAATATGATGATTGAGGAATTAACTTTTCTGAAATTGTTACCAGTGCATCATTAAATACTACAGATATATATTCAAGATGAATACGTATAGTATATGATGACTGTTTTGAGTGAGAGAGGATTTCTACGAGTTAGAGGAGACGTTTTACTGTTTGTGATGTTTTTTGGTAACGAGAGTCATGTAATGATTCGAGAGATTACTCTCCATAGGGCAATTAAAGTTATACCAACACTTCCGTCGTAAGTTAATGATGTCGCAAATGTCTTCTGGTTTAATTCTCACGGTGACGAATAGAAATGTTGACAATTGTAGCTGCGGTGTCCGTTTGCGTGGCGTTTTCTATCCGTTCGGTATTACAAAATTTTTCCTGAAGTCCTTCGAGGTTTTCAAGGCCTTTCGTCGGTATAATTTCATTTTTAAGAACTATTGACAAGTTATCACTTCCATTTCCAGATTACAATTTAATTCTTCTAACTAATCAGGCATACGCATAAATCATACGCATTATGCGTTCTCTTCTAGGAACGAAATGAATCCTTTCACTTTACTGAGACATTTCTAATCAATAAGATATTTCCTCAAAATTTTAATGAGCATACTAGGCCATATCACTCATACCAGAGCCAGAAAAACTAATTCGAGAGGTGTAACTAATATCGACGGAAAGAAAATGCTGATTTTGCTTGAAAAATTCAATTTCAGTTCATTTTTTGCTATTGTGTTAGAAGTAATTTTAAATTTTCTTCCAAGAGAAACATGCAAGTTTTCATTTTGTTGCAAAACAGTAAACGAAAATTAAAGAGGATGAGGGTCACATCCAGCACTTCCCCGTGTGACACGCCAGGAAAGTGGATTGGGAACTCCTGGGACACCTTAAACTCACAGCTGTGCTCATGGGGTGAAAGATATGGGACTCCACACTCCACCTCAACCCATGACGGCAATTCCGGAGGCTAATTGCAGCCAAAGTTTTGTTCCATGTTTCCGTAGTTTCACTAAACCCGTAAACTTCCGATTAGCCGATGGGCAATGTGTTTACGTATGAGAATATTTTTTCGGAGTCATCAGTAATCTTGAAGAGATGGATTGTTGGAATGTAATCCCATGTCGGAAGATGCATGACTAAAGAATCGGGAAGTCAGTATATGGCATCTAAATCCTAGCCAACATTATTGACTTTGATGAAATTGATATGAATTTACTGTGAACCAGTGACAGAGACTGAATTCTATCAGTGGTGTAAACTTAGATGACAACTCATAAAATCTACGACTCTTAGTTACAACCGGCATCAATTTATGACGGTGATGATAACTTGCAAGATGTGGCGGTATTGCCCGTTGCTGATCCCGTTATATTCACTCGTCATTACAGGCAGCTCAACGCACTCTCCTCTCGACATTTGACTCACCGCTTGCGCGAGATATGAAGTTCTATTTCAATAAAATTGCGCCACTGAAACCTTTTTTTTACTAGTATTCCCGTTCCTGGGCCAGAACCCTTAAAAAATAACTCATACCGTTAACTTGAGTACATTTTGAATATTGAAAACCCGCAAAGGTGTGAACTTGAGATCCGGGAGGTAGAAGGGGGACCGAGGGCAAAGGCGACAGGCGCGGGTGGAGGCGAGGAGACGGGGAAAGAAGATAGGATAAAGGAGAGAGTGGACGATGAGGGGTGAGGGATGGTGACGAGGAGAGTGGGGGGGATGCAAGGTGCGGGAGAGACGGAGGGGGAATGAGGTGACGAGCGATTGAGTTGGAGGGGGATTGAGTTGGAGGGGGATTGAGGGGACGGGGGATCTTAGAGGGAGTGAGGCGGCGGGGAGGGAGGGAGAAAGGGAGAGGGAAAGGAGGACATCAGGGAGGTAGAGACGGAGCGGGAATGAGGCGGAGGAGAATTGAGGTGTAAGGGGAAAGAGACGGAGGGGGAATAAGGCGGAGGGGGAATGAGGTGGGAGGGGATTGTGCCGAAGGGGGATAGAGGTAGAAGGGGAAAGGGGCGAAGAGGGAATGAGTCGACGAGGGATTGAGGTGGAAGGGGAAAAAGGCGGAGGGGGAATGAGGCGGAGGGTGATTGAGGCGGAGTAGGAATGAAGCGGAGGGGGATTGAGGTGGAAGGGGAAAGAGGTGGAGGGGGAAAGAGGTGGATGGGGAATGAGGTGGAAGGGGAATGAGGAGGAAGAGGATTGAGGTGGAAGGGGATTGAGCCGAAGGGGGATTGAGGTGGAAGGGGAAAGAAGAGGAGGGGGAATGAGGCGGAGGGGAACTGAGGTGGAAGGGGAAACAGGCGGAGGGGGAATGAGGTGGAGGGTGATTGAGGCGGAGTAGGAATGAAGCGGAGGGGGATTGAGGTGGAAGGGGAAAGAGGTGGAGGGGGAAAGAGGTGGAGGGGGAATGAGGTGGAAGGGGAATGAGGAGGAAGAGGATTGAGGTGGAAGGGGATTGAGCCGAAGGGGGATTGAGGTGGAAGGGGAAAGAAGAGGAGGGGGAATGAGGCGGAGGGGAACTGAGGTGGAAGGGGAAACAGGCGGAGGGGGAATGAGGCGGAGGGGGATTGATGTAGTAGAGGAAAGAGGCGGAGGGGGAATGAGTCGACGAGGAATTGAGGTGGAAGGGGAAAGAGGCGGAGGGGGAATGAGGTGAAGGGGGATCGGGTTGGAAGGGGAAAGAGGCGGAGGGGGAATGAGTCGACAAGGAATTGAGGTGGAAGGGGAAAGAGGCGGAGGGGGAATGAGGTGGAAGGGCGAAGTGGCGGAGGGGGATTGGGGTGGAAGGGGAAAGAGGCGGAGGGAGAATGAGTTGACGAGGGATTGTGGTGGAAGGGGAAAGAGGCGGAGGGGGAATGAGGCGGAGGGGGATTGAGGTAGAAGAGGAAAGAGGCGGAGGGGGAATGAGTCGACAAGGAATTGAGGTGGAAAGGGAAAGAGGTGTAGGGGGAATGAGGCGGAGGGGGATTTAGGTGGGAGGGGATTGAGTTGAAAGGGGATTGAGGAGGAGGGGGATTAATTTGAAAGGGGATGAACCTTAGGGGGATTGGGGCGGAGAGGGAAGGAGGCGACGATAGATTGAGGTGGAAGGGAATAGAGTCTAAGGAGGAATGGTGCGGGGGGTGGGAGAAGTGAGAGGGAGAAGCGGAGGGAAGGGGAGGCAGAGGCGGAGGAGGAATGAGGTGGAAGAGGATCGAGGTGGAAGGAGAATTAGAGGGTGTAAGAGTGAGGCGGAGGGTTGGAGAAGCGGAGGGGGAGTGAGGTGACGGGTAATGCGGCAGAGGAGGCGATAGAGCCGGAGATGGAAGGAGAGCGGGAGCGGTAGGGGGAGTGTGTTAGAGGGGAAGCAAGGCGGAGTGAAGACATGTCCAAGGGGAGTTTGAGGGATTGAGAGGCGGAGGGCAATGTCGGAGGCGGGGCCGCGTGGAGGAGGGAGAATGAGTCGGGGGGGGCGGCTATGTGATGAGTTGAATGTATTAGGGGCTTTGGGGGAATGAGGTGCAGGGGCAGAAAAGAGCAGAGGAAGATGGGCAGAGGGGGCGAGAGGCGGAGTGTGAGTGAATGTGAGGGGAAGTTTGGGCGTTGGGCGGGTGAGAGAGGTGAGGAGGAAATGAGAGGTGGTAAGGAGCAGAGAGGAAGAGTAGGAGAGAGGATGAGGAGGAAAGAGGAATATACGGGAATGAGTAACGTGGATTGAGCTTGGGTGGGAGTGAGAGAAATAGGGAAAAGGGAGAAAGGGAGAGAGAGTTCGATGAGGAGAGATATAGATGTTCAGTGGGATTGGGAACAAGGGACGTTTGCAGAGAAGAGAAGAGTGGATGAGAAAACTAGAGGCGGAGAGTGGTAAAGGGAGGGAGAGGTGGAGGAGGAGAGAGATAGAGTAGGAGAAAGATGGTCGAGGCTATTTGGACTTGACGAGAGGCTTAGGGGCGAGAGGCGGATGGGAGTAATGATGGAGTCGGCCAGAGGTGTAGGCGATAGTAGAAACATGCGGGAGTGGCAAGAGGCGCATTGGGCCAGGGGACGATGGGGCGACAAGTTGGTGTTGAGAGAGGCGAAATCTAGAAAGGCTGTATAGTTAATCTCGAGACGGTGTAAGCGCCAGGCGGAAGCGATGAGAAGCTCTGAAGGCGTGAGGTTTGGGAGGCGTTACGCCTTGCAGGTATGAGGCCGTGGAGGCGTGAGGCGCAGTAGGCGTGAGGCGCAGGTGGTGTTCGGCTGAGGGAGCGGAGAACGTGATAAGTGGAGTGGGGTAGGCAAAAGAGCGTTGTCCGCGCCGTGCGACTTTCCGCACGACTTTCCCTGGCAATTGTGGTGACCGGAGACTGATTGTGCTGGAGGCGAGTGAGATGGCCGCAGCTATCCGTGTTTATGGTTCTGGAACGGTCGGAGGTGTAAAGTGTGGATTTTGACCTTTTGCGAATATTTGTCTGTTTCACAGGGGGGACTGTCGGCTCACTCGTAGGTCCTTGAGGGGATTGCCGTCCGCGCGGATGTCGAAGTAATGTATTTTTTTTCATACCCACTCCCAACGGTCTTCAGCTTGCCTATCCCCGTGGTCCCCTTGGTGCTCTCCTAGTCACCGGAGGCTCTCTTGGCGGGAATGACCTTGCGCCAGCCAACATGGCGTCCAAACCCAGCTAAAGTATAATGGCCCAGACGACGACCTTTTTTCTCCCATGGGTCGAATCAATGCCTTTCTCTGCCAATGGCTAGAGCACAACCGAACAAACAGATTTAAGGGAGTGTGCTTTCGGTACAAAACGTTTCCACCGAATCAACATGTTAACTGTAAAACGTATGTGAGGTATCGCATTTTCCAGGGAAACTGAAACTACATTAATTGGTTATTACGGAGAAATATATTTTTAGTGGTGATAATTGTGAACTCTGATTACGCTTTCTGCTCCTTTGTTTATCTTATTACTTTCAATTTGCAGTTGAGTACCCACACTCATTCGCGCCGTCATTTTAAGAAAATTGTAATTTTATGAAAATAATAGATAGGTTAGGTTAACACGTGACTTCACCGCGGTGCTTGATTGAATGAACCTAACGGTTTCACCGATATAACAGGAGTCCTTTCACAGCCTCCGATTCAGAAAGTGGATCAAGCCATAGTACTTCATCGCAGTGTACCTCGTGAGGACGTGCTTCACGTCCCTATCCTTAAAGCCACTGCTAGAATGTGCTCTTGGGTACCTCTGGTTATCATGGTTCGTTTCACGGAGAGTCACCGGGTGAGCAATTGCTTACTGTTGTCACCAAAACAGATGCGTAGGAAAAGTGAGGAGATTTTCCCTGCAAGAGGGAAAGTATAATGGCCAGGTATCCGTCAGGTGGTAGTTTGATGCCCCGCTTAGGACAATGGTTGGTGTTGTTGGATTCCTTAACTCAAAATACTGTTTTTTAATTTGCAGGAACCACTGAATAATGCAAAATACGAGGGTTCGCTGAAAACTAATGTACGCATGCTTGTAGACTACAAACAAAAAGAAATAGCAAGATACAATTCTTAAGTTTCAAAATCATACATTTACTAGTATAGTAATATACATACTATGTATACTAGTTTACTAGTATACATAGTATTTCTCAGCATATTCACCGTTAAGGCTAACACATTTCTCCCAAAGTGTACCAAGTTTTTTCATTCCGTCACTGAAAAACTCTTCCGACTTTTCTCGAATCCAGGACTTGATAGCTGCCTTCACCTCATCGTCCGAGGTGTAATGATTACCCTTGAGGTGTCTCTTAAGTTGAGGAAAAATAAAAATCGCAAGATCGGGGGAATAAGGAGGGCGTGGAATCGGTTCGAATTCTAGGTTTCGTAGGGCCTCTCCAGTTGCGCGGGAGGTGCGTGGACGAGCGTTGTCATGTTGCAAGACGATTAGTGCCAGGCTGCCTTTAACACGACAAATTCGACGGCGGAGGTGATTTACAGTCTGCTTGTACTGAGAAGAATTTAACGTTGCCCCTTGTTCCAGAAAATTGGTCACATAAACTCGGTGAGCATCCCAAAACACAGTCAAAAGAAGTTTCATCAACAATTGTAGCTTTTACAGGCTCGCAACCACGAAATTTTACTACCCATCGCTTTATAGTAGACCTATCAGCAGCATCGTCACCATAAACGGCCTTTCAACGACGATGGATCTCAATAGGAGTCACTTTTTGTGCAGTTGAAAATTCGATTACAGCACCCTGTTTAACTCGCGTTGACATAGCACTAGAGCACGTCTCCATACTTCCGCTTCTAGAAATACACTGGATGAATTAAACGACCTCAAACCTGCGCATGCATATTGAGGGGGAATGTTACTTCCACATGCCACCAGGAGTGCTTCTTAAGGTCGTTTTTTTGTGGTCTACAAGCATGTGTGCATTAGTTTTCAGCCAACCCTCGTACAAATACTGTCGAAGTTCGCTATTCCAACAATTGGCATTCTGGAGTTTTTCTTACAATTGACAGAGGATCCAAGGACTCTTAGCACGAAATAAGTAATCCCGAGGGCAATCATGAAAATATATCATTATAGTCCAATATACATGATAATTTTTTGTAGCTGAGTGGTCTTTTCAATGCGAAGGAAGTTAAGTATGCAATCTTCCAATGTAGACTTCTTGCTCCAATTTCCAACGGGGATGGATTGGCAGTCTTTTCCAATGCCTCATTTTGGTTTTTGGTGTTTGAGATCATAGCTATTTCAACTTTGAATATTGTAGCGTCGGCGTTTTATCGGTCGAACGTTAGTCATTTATTATTTTAGCTACCTTACTCGAGACACTAACGTGGACACCGTGTTTCTGTCTTTTCTTTAACTGCTTCAACTCTTTTCGTCCTAATCGCCCTACAGTCATGATATTTTTCGGTAGGGTTCAGCTATCAGCCGAATATAAGGTTAGTATATTGATTTTTCCTTTTTAAAGCGCAATACACATTCAAGTTCATCCCAATGCATATTATGAATAAAATTGAATATGACACATTCATTTTGGAAAAACAAAATTAAAATTCAACTCATTTCATGAATTTAAATCATTCATAAATTGGAAGAGGTCATATTTTACACCAGATAATAGCGCGATTTTAAGTTAACGCACCACTCAATAACAACCGCATTTCGGATCAACATTTTCGTTACTAACCTACCGCTCTTGTGAGTTTTTCCGTACAATCGTTATATATATATATGTATATATATATATATGTGTGTGTGTGTATATACATATATATATATATATATATATATGTGTGTGTATATATATATATATATATATATATATATATATATATAAAGTATAAACTTTGCACTAGTGGACACATACACAAACACACGGAAACACACAAAAAAGAGACTCACTATTTTTCGAATTTTCGGTGGTCGTGACCACCTTTATCAAGGAAGAGAGGGACAGAACTGAATAAACAAATTTTATTTAAGCAGTTCTGTCCCTCTCTTATCTGCCTCTCTCTTATCAAGGGAGAGAGGGACAGAACTGCTTAAATAAAAATTTTTTATTCAGTTCTGTCCCTCTCTTCCTTGATAAAGGTGGTCACGACCACCGAAAATTCGAAAAATAGTGAGTCTCTTTTTTGTGTGTTTCTGTGTGTTTTTGTCTGTGTCCACTAGTGATAAGTGTTATACAGGTACAATATTATTCACGTCCGTGAGACTTTCAAAAAGTGTATATATAAATATATATACATGATTTTAAAATTAACTTGAGTTACCTCAGCTGACTTTAACTTGAGTTAAATAGTTAATAGTCTTGATAGAATCATATCACTTAATTTGCAACCCTGCCATCCCGTCAGTTAAAATAGAGCTGCTTGATGCATTCAAATTTTATGGTTACTACAGAACTAAAGTCTCCTCTGAATATTTAGAAGACGCTACCGATTAATGATTCCACAAATAAATACATAAGATTTGTTTATTCATTTTTTGTGCGATTTAACATATCGCTAATTGAGGAATAATCGCTGTTTAAGTTTACATTAAAATAGATCGCCATAGTTTCAGCTCAACTAGAATGTACTTCGGACTATGGAATGTATTCATTGCTGTTAACACTGTCTCCCTGCATGGAAAACCGGTTGTGCATCTCGAGCACTCTCTCGAGACGTAACGAGCCCCTACCTTGGCAGGGAGTTCCTACAACTCTTCGTCAAATTGCAATGCACGAGGTGCAATGGAGGTTCATTGCTTAGGATGATGGCTAAGTAGTATACTTAAATGTTTGGAAGACACTGCGTGGATACGAAAAGTTTACGAATGAAGGGAGAAACAGGTGCGCTGTACAGAAACGTGAAACTACTGCCAGGAAGTAAGAAGGCAATATACGTGTAAACAAATTCAAAATGTCAGGAAAATGATTGATTGAACCAGGGAAAATGAAGATACATGGAAGGGATGTGTAGAGTTTCCACGTATGTGGTGAATACATTCGGCTAGCAAGTATAACCATGGAGACTGTGTCGTAGATGAGTATAGAGATATGTTCTAGACATTTGACGGTGAGACAGAAACGGCAGAAAGGAAAACAAATGAAAAGGTGTCAGGTATGGTGGGCAAGGAGAGGGCATTGTTGGGAAAAATCATAAGGGGAAAGGAAAGATGGATGCAGAGTATATTTGTTGGCAGTAGGATGTTGAAGACAGTGATAGAGGGCGGAACATAATGAAAACAGGAGGGAGTATGCCGTAGGTATGTTGACGGGAGATAGGAATTTTGCAGGATTGAAGATGGACTTACTGAGGGGCCTGATTATATATGCCTATATAATCAGAAGTGCCTGAAGATATTATGTATATATATATATATATATATATATATATATATATATATATATATATATATATTCGGGTCGCGGTAGTCCAGTGGGTAGAGCGTTGGACTGCTGACCGGAGGGTCCCGGGTTCGATTCCCGGGCAAGGCACTCTGGGCACCTGCAGCTCCACCCAAGCTAAAGTGATTTTTCGGGTACCAGGTCTTCCTGGGAAACCATAACCGGCACAGGGAAAGGAACTGGCCCCCCTACCCTGATGTGTGAATTTTCACACGCCGTATAGGGCTTAGTACTGGGTGATCTCTACCATCACCTACTAAACCGACCTTCGGGTTGATTACTGTGTTTATGGTTTATATATATATATATATATATATATATATATATATATATATATATATATATATATATATATCCCCTCCCCGGACTACAACCTTGACGTGGCGGAAGGGCTTGTGCGTTCCGATGACCCCTAGAGCTGTACTGGCGGGAGTAATAATTATTGCTCCTGGTAGGGTCACCCATGCCAGATAGGTCGAAGGTTAGGAGCCAGACAAAAGGTAGTCCACGCAGCGTCTGTTCCTCAGTGAGGCGGCTGCAATGGCGTCTGACCCCAGTGGGGCGGCCAGTAAGTGATGGTGTCACGTTAAAAACACTATTGAGGAAGGCAACGGGAAACCACCTCAATTATCATTCCCAAGAAAAATATGATGGACTATACAGATATTATGAGTCCTGGCAACTACGGGGCTCGGCCAAACGGCCGTGTGTCGTGCCCGGCAGCGGGGGAGGCAAGGCTTCCGCGGTCGTCATCCCACGAAACCCTTGCAAGGGAAAACCATTAGCAGCAGGACAGAAGACGCAGGAGAAGAAGACCAAATTAGTTAGAATAGGAAAATGGAATGTTAGGACAATGATGATGACAGGGAAATTGGAGAATGTTAAGCGAGAGATGGAAAGGGGAAATATAGATATTTTAGGTCTATGCGAGGTGAGATGGAAAGATAGCGGGGATTACTGGAGTGATAAGTATAGAATAATATACAGCGGTGGGGACGAGAGCCAACGAGGGGTTGCCATAGTATTAAATGAAGAGGTAGGAAGAAGCGTAGTCAACATAGAGCAGGTAACGGATAGAATACTACTAGAAGAGATAAAAGCAGAACCGACGAACTTGGTTCGATACTATACTATACTTCTATGTCTGCTGTAAAGAGTCCCATATTATGGTTTGAATGTCTTAAAAAACTGAAACCAACAGATGTCAATAGGCGATGATATTTTTAGACGTTTTTTACAAATATATGACAAAAGTTAAAGAGTTTAACTGTATGTTTCACCACATTTATTTCCATTATTCCGCATCACCATCGGTGAAGGCACTCATGCGAGCTTACTTCCATGATCTTTACTAATACAGTACTTCGGCTATTCAAGACCCCCTCTTTGTATATGAGCATCTTCTTTCGTCCACAACGCTCCATCTATCTTCATCACTATAAAAAATCTGCAAGGGACCAAATTCGTTTGTAAAGAGATCGTTATGCAAAAAACATTCAATAATATTCATCAGAAGTTTGAATTATATTTGGAAGAAAATACAAAATTGCGAGAGGACAATGTAAGGCACTTCTATTTAATTAAGGAAATCTTGACGACTTTGTAAATTTAAAAAATGTATTCCAAGGGTGCACAATGAAAAGCCATAAAGCCAGAGGCATAAGAGACCAATTTTGAATGCACAGAATTCAATTAAACCTTGAAAACTTGACTAGATGGGGCGTCACTACGATGGAACCGAGACGAAATGTCCTAAACATTCCTAAAATGCCACATAAATGATTTGAATACCCATATCCACAGATGAATGAATGCGAGGCACCCTAAAAACAACAGTTCAAGGGTACCGAACAATCCAACGAATCCAGGAATTTACTTGATGCTATCGCCGTAGCAAATCACTTAATTTTGCATTCGTGAACCAAGATGACTGAGTCACCCGGATGAATTACATAATTATTGACGCCACTGTGAATTTTGGTATTCATTCCTAATATAGGAACAATTTGAATGCATGGAAACCAGTTACGTTTATGTTAGGCCGTATGAAAGCCCGTGATCGCCATGCTTTGGACGCCGAGGCGTTTTCATCTGCCGCCAACAGCTTTCGAGAATTTAGGACTCACGTACCATATCTCAAGGTCCACTAACCGTGAAATGAGAGACATGGCATCCAGGCAAGTCAACGGACAAAGTGAAATATTAGCGCCAAATAGAATAAAAGAATTGTTCGACACTGAACTATTTGTAGCCAATTTCACTGCATTCCAATGCGTTTTCATATTTTCTGCTAGCAATCGTTCTGACCGCTAGAAGTACCTCGCGTAAAAAAGAGTGGCGAAGAGCGAAAGAAAGTACTATTGTATATTGTAAAAGGAATAATGAATTTTCGAAGGAATAAAAGATGAATAAATATTCCTATAATTTACGTACTTAGTATGCGCCTATGTAGAGGAAAAAGGTAATTATCTCGATAGAAATTAGGTCGTAAATCTCCATATAATCAATAAAACAGAATTAATGTGAAAATTTACTTAAAGATAAAAATTAATTTGTTTTTAATTGTTTTGATAACCTCATGTGAATTGTATTCTTTACTGAAATATCGAAAAATGCTCAGAAATTCTTGAAATGTGGAATATTGATGATATCCATGGAATTAGAACTTTCTTAAAATTTTTAGCCATGTATTTCTTTGTTTACTGAGTTCTGTAATCACGTGTATCATTTTAATCACTTTACGACACGACATTAAATGAGATTTTTAGGATAATAGTAAAGAGAAGATTACCATTTTCCTTTCAAGGACTTACTACACGTATTTCAATTCCCCTCAACCAGTGCTCCTATAAGTATTATACTTATCATAGTGTAACTAGGTAGGTCATAGGTTCGAAAGGTTCCTGGTAATCTTCCAAATTGCACATAAAATGTTTCCTTGAGATTGAGCATGTGCAATCCATATTATTCTCCAAGTACAACACATTCAATTGAATGGCGTGCAGAAATTTCTCCTTTTGCCTGTCACTAACTTCGTGTTCTGCATGGCCAGAGAATCTAAACTTGACTTATTTTAATATTAAAATGCAATAACCATTGTTCCCTTTGACCATCAGAACAATGATTATTCTTGCATATTTTCCATATCTTAACTCAACATTATAGTAGTTGTAAATTGTCCTCTTATCTCCTTTCCTTTTTTTGCATAAACAATTCTATCTTTGACTACTTTTTCACGATCCACATAATTAATTTTAATGTTCAATGAACGTTGGGCCAGACGTCACTCTTCTCCACTGCCTATCCCAAATATCTCCTCCATTGGCCCTCTGTCCTTAAAACATTGTCTAGTCTTGAACCTTCCAACAAAATTGAATCTCCTTCCTATGGTAGCCACAGATCTGTTGGATTCTGTGTTTCTCAACATTTGATGAGGAACTCCCTTGCATGGCTTTAGGACTTTCCTTTACAATGCAACAATTACAGAGTTTAAAAATCATTCGTCTTGACCCGGATTCGAACCCGGATCCCTCGATGTCAAGCCGAGTGATTTAGCCAGTTAAGCTATCGAGACGTCCATTACACTCCGAAATACTCGTGCACTGTGGCGCATCGCGCACGACTACGAATACCTGTGACATTGTATGCACGGTATTTCGTCACAGCATCTTGTTACTTTAAATCCCCCAAAATTTCGGGGTGCATGAAGACGCCTCGATAGCTTAACTGGCTAAAGCACTCGGGCGGACATCGAGGGATCCTAGTTCGAATCCCGGGGAAAGCGAATGATTTTCACACTCTGAAATTGTTGCGTTGCAATGCATACTCGCGGAGAAATTAAGAAGACCATCACGTCCTGGGAGGACCTTCTCAAAGAGCATACTTAAATGCCTATAGTATGTAATTAGTATGATGGCAACGCCTTTGAACAACATTACTGAGAGATTTGACGATTTAGTCTGAAAATTCATGAATAGAAAACACATAACTGCAGTCCCTCGTTTTTAACAAGCAAATCTTTGAAATTCAAATAAAATCCAGGTGATCCCGCACAATGACAGTGAGAGGGCAAAGCATTTGTAGGCTAAGCAGCAATATCAATAGGTTAAAAGATATTGGTTGATGACACAGACTATTCACACCGAGTCAATTCGAGACAGAAAGGGAGGTCTACCAACGACCTGCCAGTATCGTTTTTCGGTTTGAAAGGCACTCAACTGCAACAGAAGTATTCATATCTTAAGTCAAACGGGCTCTGACGGCTAGCGACATGCGCTACTTGAGCACCATGCATGCATGGTGCTCAAGTAATGCATGCATGAGCATCCATAATAATGGAGTGTCTCAATCCAAACAATATGTTCGTTGAAATCCACTCAAGATTTTGGAAAGAATGTATACATATTACATTGACTATAATTATTCGAAATGTTTGGTAACATGTAGTTGATAATGGGAAAACCAGCATATTCATTGAATTTGATTGCAGCTAAGCCTTTGACAATGATGACCAGGGTGTACTCCTAAAGAGATTCAGTGGACTTAGCTCTCCCTCTCTAATTTACAGTGGCACCAGTCTTATCTTTCATAGCGTAAACAAGTGGTTAACAGTGTCAACGGTAAATGTTATTTTCCCATTTCTTTAAATAGGCAAAAGATTGGAGGTCGGAATGCGACGGTAGGCGAAAGAGGAGTTGGTGATGAGGTGGGGGATTACGGTTTAGGTACCAGAAATGACCGCGGAGAGAAAGCAATTGAATTCTGCACGAGACAGGGGTTATTCATCACCCACATTTGCTTTAGACAACACAAGAGGCGTATGTGTCCCTGGAAAATGCCATAAGACTCAAAAAGGTATCAGTTAGACTTCGTATTATGATGAGGAAAAGATTTAGAAACATTGTGATCAATCCGCACAGTTTTCTGGGAGCGGATGCGGACTCTGATCACAATTTTGTTGTCATGAAATGTAGCGCCTAATACAAAAAGTACAGGCTAGAGAGACCGGCTAGGAAATGGATTGTAGCAGCATTAACTGAATTAGCAAGGAAGGATTATCAGGAGGCTGTAGACAAAACCATGAGTTAGGGAAAGAAGCTAAGTACTGTCCAGGAAAAATGGAAATATATCAAGAAAAGGATATCGGAAGCCGCAAAAGAAATTCTAGGAATTGTTATTAGGAAAATGAAAAGGAAATTATGGATCACGGAGAGGATGATTGGAAAGATAGATATGAGAAGGGAATGTAAGAATGTAAATCCATAGTAAGGGAGAAGGAATTAAAAGAGTTAAATAATAAATTGAGACGGGTAACAAATACAGGAAAAGAAGCATAGTGGAAGACCCAGAGCTAGGATATGGAAAGTTCACATAGGAAGGGTGAAATCGGTGCGCTATATAAGAAGGTCAAAACGCTATCCGGAAGTAAAAAGGGAAGATCTGTGATGATAGTTAGAGATAAGTTGGGTAAGATAATATTTGAAACAGAAAAGATGCAAGAGAGATGAAAGGAATATATAGAAGAACTGTATGGTGAAGAATTTAGATCAACAAGGTTAGGCATAGAAAAAAACATGGCGTAGAAGAAGATAGCTTAGGTCCAGTAATGCTGGACGATGAGATAGAAAGGGCATTAAGGAAGTTGTAATCAAATAAGGCCGTGGGGGAAGACAACATTCCTGCAGAATTGCTAAAAGCTTTGGGAAAATGTGGGGGAAGAATCTTTATGGACTGATTTGTAGCATCTATGAGGAAGGAATTTGGCCGGAAAACTGTGCGAGATTACACTTAGCTCCTATTCTGAAAAAGGCAAAGGATACATCATGTGAGGACCACAGGAAATAAGTTTGATTTCGTACGATGCTAAAGTCGTTCTCAGGATCATCAACAAAATGATGGAGATCAGGGCAAATCATTACTTAGGGGATGATCAGTTTGGGTTTAGGAAAGGAGAGGCACACGCGATGCCATTCAGTGATGAAATCACTAATCCAGAGGAATATAAAATGCAGTCAGGACGTATTTGCCTGTTTTCTAGATTATGAAAAGGCGTTTGATAGATTGAATTGGTAAAAACTCGTGAGTATTTTGCAGATAATAGGAATAGATTGTAGAGATGGGAGGCTAATCCGCAACCTGCACTTGTCTCAGACTGCTCAGGTGCGAGTGGGGAACTGAGTCGAGATGGGCAGTGTTAAGAAGAAGTGTAAGGCAGGGTTTTCCATTATCACCGGTGCTGTTCAAATTAGGAAATGATTAAAGAGGCACGGGAATAACTAGAGGTAGGAATGAAAGTGGGCGGGGAATTCGTAAAATCAGTTAGGTTTGCTGATGACCAAGCTTTAGTTTGTCAGTTAGCCAAGGGGTTGCAAGCATTGCTGAGTGTATTGGAAATTCAATGCGATAGATATGGAATGAGAATTTATATTAATAAAACAAAGGTAACGCGTTTTCCAAAAAAGAGAAAGACTTAGCAGAAAATTAAAATAGGAGGGTATAAAATTTAAGTAGGGGAAGAGTTAAGGTGTCTCGGAAGTGTTTTGGACAACAGTGGTCCAAGTAGTAGGGACGAAAGGATAGGAATTACGTTAGACAAAGAAGTTTTCATGAGGAGGAGGGAATTGATGACAGGGATGTTCAGTAAGGATGTTAAGAAAAGGCTCGTTAAAACTTTGATACAGAGAATAGTTATACAGGGTTATACAGTTATACAGAATGGACTCTCTAAATTGATGGGTAAATAAAAAAAAACAATTGGGATAATTAAAAAAGGATTTTATCTCTGAAAATTATATCTAGTGCTTTTTTATTTTTACTGGGTTTTAAAAATTAATTTGATATGGAGCGTAGTTGTGTACGGCGCGGAAACATGGTCATTGAAGCAGGAAGATAGGCGTGGATTGGAGACTTGACATGTGGGTATGGAGAAAGCTGGAGACGGTCAAGTGGATCGAAAGGAAAACAAACGAGGAAGTGCTAGATATGATGGGGAAGGAGAGGGGTATGCTGGGAGAAACCATAAGGGGGCAGCAAAGATGGATGAAAAGCATATTGATCGGCTGTGAGATTTTGAACACTGTGAAGAAGGAGAAAGTTAGGTTAGGGAAACGAGGGCGGGGGGCGAATGTTGGATGAAATAAAGGGAGGAAGGAAATATACGGAGATGAAGAGGGGCTTGTTGCATTGTAGGATATTGGGTTGTGTTTTGTTAGGAGAAACAAGATATTTATTTAATAATTGTGTCCATCCAAAACCTAACTTAACCGTAACATTGCGTATGGGATGTTAAGACCCATTGGCGCCTTTCGTAAAGAGTAGGCTAATACCAACGCTGGGTTTCCACCCTTCATCCTTTCCTGTCCATCCCCTATGGCGCAAATGACCTCAGCTGTCGGTCGCCTCCCCTAAATACTACTACTACTACTACTTGGAGGCATCATAATACTGCATGCCGTGAGGTTTTACTTTCATGCCAATTGAATACTGTTGAGTTTTCTCAAACTAATAAATAACTGAAAACTATTGAAATTCTTTCCACAGGGAGATACTCATTGTACTTCCCTAGAGTCTCTTATTGCCCCAATTTTGATTCTCGAGAGTGAAAACAAGGATTTTAATCCCACACGCGTGGTCTTCATTCCCTGTGTCGCCAATTACTCGTTTTTCTACATCAATTGCTAATGTACTACGTTAGCCTCGTTACTTTTACTAACCACAGTTTGGCTAAAACAATGGTGACGGTCTTTGAGTAGGATGCCAGTGCTATTGTTATGTGGCAAGAGTTCAGATGTTGGCGACTGTTTTCCTGTTAACAGCAGCTATTTTGATTTGGGACAGAGGTGACTTGTGGCTAGGGTAGTCAGGATCAAAAGGCTGTTGAGAAATTTCAAAGCTTTAACCGATATTTGATACGAATGCGCTCTCTCTCTCTCTCACCACGAAGTTTGTACGTAAATTTTTGCGCTGTAATTTTACGAAGATCATTGAGAATGTCATTAGATTTTCATTTGTCATTGTTCCGATGCCATCGCATCAATGATGCCCAAGTAGCAATGGACTTCTCTGCAGGGTGCATAGAATGATCGACTATTGATTCATAATATGACATTGAGCCAGTTAGGAGATTAAGTAAACATTGATAATTAACATTAATAAGGTTGCGCCTGGGGTCCCTGCTACGAATAAGAAGAATGCTGAAAAAGGTATCTTTTCCTGAGAATACCGGGGGCTGCATTGAGGAAGTTCCAAATACATTTCTGAAGTGACTCATGTTCAACGGCATCATTAAAATATATACTGAATGATAGGTCGGTAGGTTAATGAGAAAAAATATAATCATTATAATAGAATCGAAAAACTCTTGCAAATTTCCACTCAATAAAGATTTTTTGTCGACTATTTTCGATGTGCTACATCATTTTCAATTCTTATGGAACAGTTTTACGGAACATTTCCGCCACATTAGACCTGAATTTGTAATTTATATTAAAACTATTATTGCGTTTGTTTGGAGATAGCCTAATATTAAGCTTTTGATGGATTCGATTAATAAATTGTTCAGTAATTTGGCAAAATGAACACATCGCAAGAGTTTACCTTTCAGAAAATTAAGACGAAATACGAGCAAAGTAGGATTTAACTCTGCAAAGTTGTGGCATCTATGTCAAACGTGACTCATGAAGCTCATCCTGAGGGATAACGAAAGAAAAAATTGGTGTATGAAGAAAAAACGTGGCAAAACTACAGATTAATGACAAATGTAACGGCATGCATTGATTAGTGGGATAATTTGTTCGAACTATAGTTATTTTTCTTGTAAAACTTAATTGGTACCTAATCCACTTTATAGGGATATCCCTACAGAGTATCAGCAGCAAAATATTCATCGTTCAAACAAATTATTCCAAAATCCATTCATGCCATTACATTTGTCATTAGCATGTACTCTTCCCAACATTTGCGGCGTTTTATTCCTCATACACCAAATTTTTCTTTAGTCATCGCTCAGAATGAGCCCCTCTTGGAATAAATTGCCATTATTTGTTATCATTCAAATCCTACTTTGCTCGTATTTCGTTAATGATTGGTGACATCAGGAACGTATTTGTTGAAAATTATGCGTAAAAGATGAATATTTTGTAAAACTTTGTAGGGATGTAATTAATATTATGTGTTCATAATTAATTGTACATATAGAGAGCCTTATTCCAATACGTTCGCACACTTCAATATGTGCGTACCCTTACGAGTTTTGCATACCTTCACTTTCATTACGAAACTTAATGCTTCTCTTGTAGTTTAAATTTTGTGAGCATATTTTTATCCGCTCTGAAATATTTTATGCAAATTCATCCAATGCTAAAAGAAGTGTTCGAAGTGAAAATGAATTCACTTAGAAATGCTGATTCCTAGGAAAAATATATTCATGAGGACTTTTCCAATTCGAAAATACGAAACATGATCTCAAAGTAAAGTCCGTTTGTTAACATAAAAATATTTTCGTTTGAGAGTTTTTAATTACGTTTTTGTTTCCTGCAAGCCTACTTCACTTTTCTACGTAATCGCCGTTCACTTCTAAGCACATTTCGTAACGCTGCACGAGATTCTTCGATCCGTCAATATAGAAGCTCGCACCTGGCAATTGAACCAGTTGACAACGGCAGTCCTGAAATCCCCTTCGTCTTTAAATCGTTGCCCGCCAAGCCACTGCTTCAATCAGAAGGAGAGAAAATCGTCGAACAAGAAGAAATTTATCAACCAGTGCTCTAGTCATCAATCGTCGATCAGAACGCAGTTCTTGGGCCACTTTCGTCGTTGTGAACACTTAGACTGCCACTCCTATCATCATCATGTACATTTGCTCAGCTATTTTTGAAGTCTCGAAATAGCATTTCCTTCACTCATTACTGTCGGTCCATAAACTAGGCACTACCTCCGATAAATTTGCATAGTTGATGATCCTTTTGCACACAAACATCGAATCATAGCAGGCATTTCGCAACTGTCGGAAGCAACAAATTTCGCGGACATTGTTATCTGCATTCCCCAATAGTCGAACTGAATCACAATAATAACCTCATTGGCTTCGAAAAGATTAATAGATGGCCCTATACGTGATTTTTGTGTTCTGAGTGTTTTGTCGACTTTATTCTGACTCGTCTATATTTAAATATAATATAACGGGCCTTCCTTTTCGAATATTCCTCCTATTCCCAAATAGAAAGCGTGGTAATTTGCCGATGCCTTGGAACTCCGAACTACTCGTGCTTCGGAACGGGGTGGATCCGATTCAAAATTTTCGATGGAGTAGATAGTGAAATCAAACTTCCTATTTTTAAATAACCGCCATGCTACTTGCTTGCGTGTTTTTAACTGCTCGATGTTATTGAACTCTGCCAACGAGTGCCCGACCCAACATTCGTGAGTTCCAATGAGCTATAAAACTGGCGCTGGAGTCGGGAAAAGTGTAGGCAACGAGGACCGGTCGCTCGTTCCACAGATAGAGAGAGATTCCTTTGCCATTATTATCGACTGAAACCACCCTCTGTAAGTGTAATGTCGCTACAAGTGTCCTTGAAAAATAGTGACCGTTTTGTGTAAAATAAAATTGTCGCGTCGAGTACCTTTGCCACTGAAGAGGGTCATGCGCTTCGCATCGGCTTCATTTTTATCTTCTGGGAGGACGAATGTTCACGCATAATTCTTTGATAATTCTTCGTGTTGTAATCTCGTCCCTATTCTTGCTGTGCGCACCTCACAGACGCACGCGGGAGTGCCTTCCCACCACTTTGCCAAGAAAAATTCCCTGATTCAACTACTAAGCGATGGATTGCATGTACGTGACCAAACGAAGTAAGCTTGCTTTCACTCACACTTTCCGTCCCTGAAGCTAACCGTCACACCGCTAGCTGGCGCCACAGGTAGGCACGCGAACTGAAGCCCCGTTAATGCTCTGGCCTAGTGTCCGCGAGGAAACTCGTCGAGAGCACATGGACACCCTCCGCAAGCAATGAGCCACGCGGGCGGAAATAAAACAGACTATCGAAGAAGGACAGGCTCATTCTGAAGCAGGCCATGAGCTTCCGTTTTCAACTCAAACTCCCAGAACATTCGTGATACTGTTGTCTTTTTGGAAAAAGTATTTGTATTGTTAACTTCGAACTGATGATGCGTACGCGATCTTCGATCAAACTAGTGCCATCAGGGTTTGTTAATGTATGCTGTGTTCACATACGCATTGGCATTGGAACATTTTTGCAGGTCAGCTGATGTAAATTTCGTTTAATTTACCGATCCATTCGTTCCTTTTTTCATGCACGAATAGTCACAGTGAATTTCGATATGCCCAAAAAGATGCACATACTATTTTTCATGTAGGAAATTCCACATAAAAAAGAAAACGAGTATGTTTCCATTTGTATGCATGCTATTTTGCAAGGATGTGCAAAACTTATAACGAATGCGTCCCGGTTGGTTACTTTCGAAGAAAGTTTGTTTAAAACAAGTCAGGGAGTGAGTTTTCATGTGCGAGAAGGTTTCCCACTGATGGGACGCCCGGGGCCACACTATGGAGAGAAAACCTAAATTCACCGCCTTAATTTCCCCGATAAATACTGATCACTAAACATCTCCGATATTTTTCGTGAAACATCCTGTTTGCGCAGAGTAATGAGGGACATTAGTTTGTTTAGAGGAAAATTCGGATTCGCAGCTAATAACCTTCTCCCAGTTGCAGGCTTCCAATGTTGACACGCATGGGCGATAAGTACACGTACCACAAAAACACCCGGACTGGACCCAAATGGACGATATCACATCGGCATCCCCGCCCATATCCTCTGCAGCACATCACTGCATCCAAAACCGGGGACAATATGTAGCAAAGTAGGGAGCTTTGCCAGACTTCTAATTTTACTCCAAAGTTTTCCGTGATATTTGAAGTATTCCACTCCCAAACCCCGAGACCCCCCCACTTATAACGTAGTTAACGCCAGCCCCGGAGGCGGCGGGGTAACGTCCCAGTCTGCCAACCCAAAGGTCGCGGGTGTTTTCCCGCCTAGGTGGGCTCAACCTAGGGCTTGGGCGCTAGTAATTGTGTCTACTGTAATCATTGGTAATAGTCCTATGTAAAGGCCAAAATGTCTTCTTTTCGGACTAATGCTAAATAAATAAATGAAAGGGATAGAGGATTGGTGCAGGGCACGGATCCAGGGTGGAGCATCCGCTGAAGAAAATATTGGGACGGGAAACGCCATTTGCGGAATGAGGCCAGGGCAGCTGGTAGTCGTACCCGGACCATCTTTTATAGCCGCATAAGTATGGATACGAGAAGTTATAAATTTACAACCAAGTATGATACATTATCTCAAAAAATATGCTATTGCCGATTTCAAAATTTATCACAACACTTTCATGCTTATTCTATTCTGCGAATTGTTATCTCAGAGTAAATTTTTACGATACTTTAAACTCGCCATATTGGAAGGAATGCGTGTAAATTTCATATTATTTGATTATCTTGTCGCGTTGCTCTTTTTATTCGTCTGATTCTGATTAAGTCAAGTTGAAACCCATTTAATCAGTCTGAACCTTTATTATTTAGCCTTATCTTATTTAGTCTTAGCTTATGACCTAATAATTTTGAATTTGTGCCCGCGTCATCTTCCGTCATTTGGGTCATCCAGTGTCATTTGCATCCGCGTGATCTTGTTAAACCAAAATCTCTTTCCACCGGGTGTGTTGGTGACGCAGAGTGACGACAAAATGCTCTTTATACTCTAGTTGATGTTGGAAATTATTATTTTCTGAATTTTATTATTCTCGAGTTGGAACTGTGATTTTTTAATGTTGTAGCAAAATTCAACTCTTTCAGAACAAAGGGAGAGAGGCCTAGAGACTGCAAAGAGAACTTAAACTATTGATGTTGCTGTTGACTTAAGCCGTTCACTGTTTTAGCAGTTTTTTCTCATCTCTGCTTTTCAATTTAATGTAATATTGTTTCACAATTTCTGACAATGATTAAAAACTGCCGCAAAGACAATGTTTCTTGACTCTTCACCTGTACGTTTTTGCTATTTGTGGGTATCCAATCCCGGCGGTGTTGAATATTTTTCAGAGGTATCTCGATCCCTACATGAGGTGCTTTGTGGAGGGCACTTTGAGTGAGTACGCCGTCCGTCGGATGGGACGTTAAGCCGCGGACCCCTTGGCGCCTTTCGTAAAGAGTAGGCTAATGCCGACGCCGGGTTTCTCTCCACCCTTCATCCTTTCCTGTCCTTCCCCTATGGCGCAAATGACCTTAGCTGTCGGTCGCCTCCCCTCAAAACTACTACTACTGTGGGTATCCAACTAAGAGTATGTCCCACCCCTCACACACTTAAGGAATGAAAAGAATTAAGGAAGGGATCCTACTGTGTATTTTTCTATGAAAAAGGAAGCAATCAAGTGCAAATATCTGAAATCCGCATGGGAAGTAATACCATCAAATGAAAATAATTCTTCAAGTGATTCTGTTGAACGCAAAAATTTTACGTCAACGGATATGTTTGTAAATACATCGCTTAAGCTTGTGCGGTTCTTAAAATTTTGAACTTGATCCACAATCCTTTTCACGCAGTGCGTGGTGAAGTCGCCCCCGATCGCATGGTGAAAAAGATAATTTTAGGAATTTGTGCTACCGAACTCAGGAATATTCAAAGTGTTTTTGGGGTTTCGCCGATATTGGCAGCAATTGCCCTCTATTCTCAGCAATTAATGATCTAAATTAAAGCCCTAGGAGTATATTTTACGGGTAGAAACTGTGATACTGAGGATAAAGTTCAAATACAACCCTTGGAATATCTTTAATATATTAATTCTACCACAATAATCATCACACATTTATTCAAGGGCTATATCCATTTTTAATGGTACCATAAAACTAAATTATTCAGAAACAAAAAAATGCTATATCATTCCATAATAAAATGTGTTAATTGGCATTAAAATTCAAGCAAAGTATAAAAAGCTGAATGAATGATCACCATTCAAAGAACTGCCGCGTAATAATCCGCTCCTGCACACCGACCGAAATGCATGAAATTCAAAGCGTAAAAACGCATACCATGACTGGGATTTCGAGCCAGGATACATCGACGTTCGGCCGAGTGCATTCACTAGTTAGGGGTCATATTTCGATGACAATTTCTCCCGGTCCCGACACTTGATCTTGGAGATTTATGTTTACTCGGCTAAATTTCCTTGAAATTATTGTCACCTGGCTAATTAACAGTCATCAGGGTTTGCCGTGTGTATGCGTCATGAGGAGATTATCCCTGGGTGGGTATGCTGTATGTATACGTGACACCGATTTTACGTTCATTTGCAATGGGTATGCCGTGATATTCCGTCACTTATCCGCTGCCACTCTTAGAAGTCTCCTATGAGTTCACACTCGGCACGGTAGATGGAACTTCAGACATTTTTGTGTGTAGCTATGCGTCTCGTAGCGAGGCTATGTCGCCGCCTTGCGGGAGGCATTCTCATTGACCCATGTCATATTTTTATATCTTTACTTTGTCCGACTTTGATGCAAAATTATTTTTTATTTTACCTCTCCTGCATTCATTGTATCGAAGGCTTTCCTATTTGAAAGAGTTTTCTTAACACTCAGTATATTTCAGTTCCGGATCTAAATCTGTTGCATAAACAACTTGCCTCATGCATTATTTTCTTGCATTTGTGTTTCAGTGAAGACAGTGTTATTCAGAAATCTTTTACTTTCATACAAATGCTGCCTCTTGCCCAGGCAAAGAAAATTTTATGTTACCTTTGACGGCACGAGCCGCAAGAACGGTCATTTTTTTGCACGCTTTTCCCTACCTAGCAGTGCGTTTCCTGCGAAAGGAATTATTGTTTCCCTACCCTTGAATTCCTTCGCAGATGGTGACCCGAATGGTTACCCTCTGTGAGTAGGGTAACTGATTTGGATATCTTTAGCAACCCAAGTTTTCCTCAGTTTGCCTTTGAGCACGAATTAGTTAACTTTTTAACTTTGTTATATTATCAAGGCTTAACAATAATGCAAAAATTTTAACCACAAATTGTCATCATTTCAAACGAAACTCAAAATATTTGTTTTATACTGAAAAAAGTAATGAAATGTTGGTGTTAATCTTCCGACAGCAAAAATAGAAATTTGGGCTCAGTGTACGTAAAATTAAATGCCCACCACGAAATGGACATTTAAAAATTAAATACCCAGATGAGTCTTCGTAGATTTACGTACGAAGCACGCCCTGATATCGCTGCAGTAAGCCCGCAACCTCTGATTGATGCCTTCCGCTCGGCTTCAAACCAGAGGTCCACGCTCATTCCTCGAGACAAGGATTGATCGAGGACCTCACATACACCCCCTCCACACCACCCACCCGCTTCACTTCCAAGTGTAACTCCCTGAAGGAATCCAGAATCTCTTCAGATCCACGGCCTGCGGCATCGTTGACGCCAACATGAGCCACGACCTTCAGCATGGAACACTTATTGCCTGCAGCCGCCGCTCAAACCGCCTTCGTCACCTGGGGAACGCCCCCACTAGGAATGCACCATTCCGTCAGGCGCTGGCTCACACCCTCATGGTCTGCCCTCTCCCGCAATGGGACCATTACACGTGTGACGTTACCACTGCCTATCACTAAAATCCCCCCTTTCCCAACCTGACGGTTCCTTCTGTGGTGGTTTTCTTACAGGGTCGGAGGTTGGGGCTGCAGTTGGGCTATCCTCCGATAGCACTTGATACCTGTTGGAGACGGGGATGAGTTTTACCTTCGCATCTCCCATCCCTCACCGCAGCGTTAACTTTACCCCGCTACTGCGCGAGACAACCTCATAATTTCTCTCAAAAGCGTGAAGGCCAGGTCACACCTATCGCAAAGATAGATGGCATTAGAATTACGTAACGGGTTCGACTCCCGGGGGCAGCAGATATTTTTCGAAGTTATCCCGAACCCTGCTTGAGGTGCTTAGTGGAGGGCACTTTGAGTAAGTACGCCCGTTGGATGGGACGTTAAGCTGCAGACCCCTTGGCGCCTTTCGTTAAAAGTAGGCTAATGCCAATGCCGGGTGTCTCCCGATCATTCATCCTTTCCTGTCCATTCCTAATGATGAGCCGTCGGTCATCTCCCATGAAACTGCTACTACCAGAATTACGCAAAATGGAATCACGGAACAGCTCCAACACATAAAAAGTAAGAAATCACCCGGACGAGAGGATATTCTCGAGAGGGTACTGAAAGAGTTCGCCACGGAAATTTCGCCTTTTTTTAAATACATATTTAACAAATCGATTTCAGAAAGTATCGTTCCTCTGGACTGGAAAATAGCTAATCTCACACCTATTTTTAAAAGCGGTAATATACAAGACCCCGGTAATTACCGACCAATATCGTTAGCCTTCCTCTCCTGTAAATTTGTGGGTCGTATTTTTGTTAGTAATGTCATGACATTCCTCGACACTCACAACCTATTATCTAACAGGCAACACGGATTCAGAAAGGAGAAATCACGTGAAAGACAATTTGGACTTTTTACACACGACGTTCTACAATCGAGGGAAGAAAACAAAGAAGTAGATGTGATACTTTTGGATTTCTAAAAGGCCTTTGATAAAGTTCCACGCGCTGAATTGATTCACAAGTTGCAATGGTATGGAATAATCGACAAAGTAATAAACTGGATTCGGGAGTTCCTTACTGACCGCAAACAAAGGGTAAGGATAGACGGCCCAAGATCTAAGTATGTGGAAGTAACATCCGGAGTCCCACAGGGTAGCGTCATAGGACCACTACTATTTCTTATTAGTGATATCAGCAGTAAAACAAAAAGTAGCATAAGACTCTTTGCCGACGACACTGTAATCTACAGGGAAAATGCGAATGACGCAGATCGTGAATCACTAAAAACTGACTGAAACAACATTTAAAATTGGTTTAACGAATTGGGACTGGAATTAAATACGAAATATGTACAGTCATTCATTTATTAAACGATTGAAAACACAACTAAACTTTGCCAACTTGCACACTGGGAAGTGTTCGGATGAGGGTCGTGGATGAAGTAAAATACATGGGGGTCACCATTGCATCGGACATTTCTTGGGGAAAACATACACGCACGATTTGTGGAGGGGGGCTAAAAAACTGGCATTCGTTAGTCGGAAGGTGTAGTGACGAAACAGTGAAGGAAACATACTATTTATATATAATAAGGCTTCGAATTAAGTATACGGCGAGCGTATGGGATCCATTAACTAAACAGTAGCCACAGAGTTGTATAGGGTACAGAGACAGGCCACTAGGTTCGTGAAAAAGTCGTACCAAAGGACACAAAGCCTCACACATTAAAAACACAGTCTGAGGTGGGATTTTTACATAAAGAGAATCGATGTGACAAAGATATTAGGTCAGCAAATTTCGATAAACAAAGACAATATGAAGTAGATGAGGATAGCATAGCTCTAGACATGCATGTACTTGATTTGTAGATAGTATTGGCAATAAGGGAATTGAAATCAAGGCCATGGGGATAAACAATATCGCCACAGATATACTGGAGAGGTTGCAGTTAATGATATTATGTCTAAATATCATTCCGAAATCCTTAGCAAAGGTCGGAAAAGAAAGTACTTCGTTCTTCCACACATACTTTATAATGCACGACCTAGGTTTCGACACACAAAGTTATCATCAGGTGAAGTACAGAGGACACACGGCTTTATATACTAGACAGAGAATAGGAGAGGGGAGGTGCTTGTACGCAGATTGAGAGGAAGGGAAAGAGAAGGGAAACTGGAGTGCGTATGGGGGGAGGGGAAGAGAGAGGGCGGTTGGGTATGGCGTCAGGGGGGAGAGGGGCTTTTGGAACGGAGGGAGGTCGGGGAGGGGGGAGCGGGAAAAAAGCTCACCCATCAGGTCATTAACCAGTATACCCTTATAGTGAGTGTTTTTGGAAATTCCCAAACGCTCCAAGGTATCTAATCTTAAACCTTTCTTCCCCAAATGTAAAATCTCAGGAAAAAAGTCATCTGTGTGGTTATTGACTTATTGGTTCTAATTCTCAAGGGTGTATACAGAATATGGAATATGACTGCTGCTATCCAAAGAGTCAGGATACCATCCAGTGATCTGCATAGCAGATGTCATCTATACCGTACATTGGTCGACTATATCGTTCCATGCCGACAGTATCGTGATCGGGATGGTGGAGTAGCTGGTGCACTGGCTTCCCGCTCCGCGGGCTGGGATTCGAATCACGGAGATGGCAGATTTTTTCAGTGGCTTCCCGATCCCTACTAGAGGTGCGTGTACTATGTGGAGAGCACTTTTATGAGTCGAGTTTACCGTCTATCGAATGGGAAATTGGGTCCCTAGGCGTCCTATTGCTAAGATTAGGTCAATACCGTCGCCGGGTAAATGACCATTTCAGTCGGTCGACTCCCCTAACAGGCCTACTACTACCATGGAACCGGCTGGAACATAAGTTCCTAAATACATATCCTCCCTTGCATACAGGACTTTTGTACATTCCATTTGCATTCCCAAGGGAGTAGATAGTGTAGCAGTGCGAGAAAAATAATGTATTCAATTGATAAATTGAGCATTTTCATGCAAAAATGTACATAAGGCGGCACTTGAATTCATTTTGTCACATAAAGATGATGTAATACATCGAAGACCAGTCATGCTATTAAACTTATCTTGTGGAAAATTGTGAACATCTTTTCTTTATTCACATGGTAGACATGGTATTCCATTTAGTGATAAAATATTCCTAAAAATACATTTACGGTATCGGAATATTATTCATTATTTATTTAATTTTCAACACATGTACTGAATAAGAAAGAACTCCATGAACACGGTTTTAATTAGCTTAGTTAAAGAAATTATTAAAAAAACCATAAACGCAGTAATCAGCCCGAAGGTCGGTTTGGTAGGTGATGGTAGAGTTCACCCGGTACTAAGTCCGACAGCGGGTGAAATTCACACATCAGGGTAGGGGGGCCAGTTCCTTTCCCTGGGCAAATTATGGTTTTCCAGAAAGATCTGGTACCCGAAAAATCACATAGATTGGATGGAGCCTTGCCCGGTAATCGAACCCGGGCCCTCCGGTCAGGAGTCCAATGCTCCACCCCCTGGACTACCGCGACCCACTAGAGAAATTATAAGAGGGCAGAATGCTAAAAAAAGATAAACTGCTATAATCGCAGAAAAGAACCTTGAATTATGCATCAAATATTTGAGCCAATATCTCTCATTCGCTCTTTTTCACCAATGTTGCCTCTACAATTGAATAATAGCCTCGCCTGCGACAATGTGCTGCCCTCTGTAATGGCCACTTGGCAGTGTCCTTGGACACGTTCTGCCAATCTCCCCGACCGAACGAAGAAAAAAATTATTTCGTTCCCTAACCATATTGCACGCGGATAAATGGGAGCAGCAGCAATAAAGTGGGAGAAAATACGTATCTGAGTCACAGGGTGTATATTTCCGGCTATTTCGACTCCCAGATTAAAATGCATTAAACCATCCACAATATGACAGCGTCCAAGGACAAATTAAGCACACAAGCAATGTGACAACCATCGGGGGCCCAATCCATCTAGTTTCCCCAGCCCAAATTGGCACTGCGAAACGGGTATCCGCCAAATAACTCCAGGCGAGAAGAAAAAAACAGCCATTCCCAATCCCAACTTGGGATTCTTTCATAGTAGTATTTAGGGGAGGCGACCGACAGCTGAGGTCATTTGCGCCATTAGGGATGGATAAGTAAGGATGAAGGGTGGAGAGAAACCCGGCGTCTGCATTAGCCCACTCTTTACGAAAGGCACCAAGGGGTCCACAGCTTAACGTCCCATCCGACGGACGGTGTACTCACTCAAAGTGCCCTCCACGAAGCACCTCAGGTAGGGATCGAGACACCTCTGAAAAATATTCAACACCGCCGGGATTTGAACCCTGCGGTGTTGAATAGAGCCCGGGTGAGAAGCCATTACGATAGCCACCGCACCTTCTCGATCCCCCGTTTCTTTCATCCATATTTAAATTATCTTGCATGCAGATTTTCCTTCGTGGGTTTTTAATATTCCGTCAATCACCTGGATTTTAAATGTAGTCATTCATTTACTGCTGGAGTAGACCTACTCCGCGTGAGAATCACTGGAAAGTGAGCCCTCAGGAAAGGTTTCCAAAAATGAGTAAGTGTTGGTGATAGGGCGAAGACCGAAAAGCCTTCCAATCCATTGCGAGATGGAGGGAGGGAGAGAGGGAACGTATGAGCGATCCATTTGCGCGCAATCCTATGACTCCCCCTCCCCTTCCTTGAGCTTCAATGTCAACTCCGAGAGGAGGCCGCCACTGGAGCATGGCACCTGGGTGGATGCGGCGGGCGGACCACGACCCCGAGGGAGCACCATCTTCCCCCGGATCTGCTGGCTCCCTCGTCCGGTGACCACCGACCGAAAGGGAGCGGGGTGATTGCTTGTTGGCGGCGGTGGCGATGAGTCACCAAAGGGGCCGGCGTGCGGCGCGTCATCCACCGCGGGGTTGCTGGACAATTGCCCGTGCCGCCAGGACGGCAACCCAGAACGCTGGTTCCGCTTTTTTATTTACGATCGACGGGCGGGGGAGGAGGGAGATGGGATAGCGGAGAATCATTAGGGCGGCGGGCGTATTTGTCAAATGATTCTCCCAAAAGTTGCTAGGGTGTTGAGCGACCCGAACGACATCCCATTTGATGACACAAACGACATCCGCGTCGTAAAAAATAAGGCGCACGCGAATTCCCGGTATTTTATGTATGCGTTCTTGACAAATTTGCGAGTGAATAGACATTCAAACGTGTATTCATTAAATCGTGGACAACATGAATGGCGCGCAATCTAAAGTGCGACGAGATTAATGTAGATTAATGGTCACTGAATTTATACTCAAGCTATAGAATGACATCGCTAAAATAAATTGCGGAGAAAGCCGTGGTACTATATTTAATTTGCCCTCCTTTCATGCCCTTGGAGTCCCAAAAGCAAGGTTTTTGGTGCTAAAAGCTGCTTCAATTTTGAAATCGCCCGAGTGATCATTTTATAGCACATAATGTAATGTTTACAGCCCATTTACTGCAAATAATATATGATGGAGGGGTGAAGTTTCCCAGCACTCTCTTTCCTTTCAAACCTTATATGAATGTTATTTCTAGTTGAACTTCGGTACCTTAGGTGCCAGATGTTTGTCAGATGTTTTGAAATCGTTTTCGCGAAGAATATTGAACCACAATTCACCAATAGGCTCTTTTGTCGTGACCCTCACGCTCTCTCTTTAATATTCATCGGTTTCATTCAGATTCTCTCTCGTCTCCTTCCCTGCCTTCGTATGTTTTGGCCATCACACCGCCCAATTCCATTTGGCCACGGCCACAGTCGCATTGAAATGTAATGTCGTGTTCTTGAAACCGTTTTCAGCAAGAGTTTTTTTTCACTGAAAAAAATTCTTTCCTTTTGTCCTCCCGCTGTTACGTAACTCAGCTCATGATTTGATGGCCCACAGGACAGCCTCATCTATCTCCTATCTTCTCATCCCCGATTTCCATCTCTTACATGGCTCTAGTAATGCTTCACTTCTCCGTAATGCTTTTCTTGGAATCTCAAAAGATTTACAAGGACAAACACTTCCGGCTTCGATGATTTCACGGCGGGATTTCTGGCTTACTTCCCTCATCCCACTGCCCGGATCCACATTTGTACCTCAGACGGAACAGCCGACATCCAATGGGTCGCATGAATTCGTGACGACACATGGAATTGGAAAATATGCGGGTTTTGGCGCCATTGGGATAAAAAATACATGCGAATAATATTATAACCTATGATTCTGGTGTATCCGGGGTCACGTAAACCGTTGCGTATTCAAAACTCGCAGAAAAAGATATGCAGGAAGATGTAGAAATAGTTAGTTTACATCACCCAATAATTTCAACAAACATACTTAGAATTCTGCAGGCTTTAAAAAAACATGCTCTTCTCCAAAAGTCATTCTTGAGAGTTTTGATATCATCATTTTTCTACATCTACATCTACTCAATACCCCGCAAGCCGCCGCAAGGGCGTGTGGCGGGGGGTGCTAGGACACCACCCATAATTTAGAAAAGAAAAATAATAAAAAAAAATCGCATGCAATAACGACAAAATCATATATAAAAAAAAAAACATGGCATACATTCATGCATGAACACTTACACCCCACACACATGCAAACACTCAAACTACCAACTAACATACACATGCACCTGAAAGTATACCTAACATCTCTATAGTGTTTAATTTTGTGCCGACTTGTAAATTCAAAGTTTTTAATATTTCTAAAGTGACTTCGGTTTCTTGCTATTATGATTACTGATTGTTCGGGGAAAGAATGAGTATTTGTACCTATCTGTCTTGGAATCTATCTCCCTTAGTTTATCTTTGTGGTCTGATCTACCTAAGTAGTGTGGGGCCATTATAATTTCTTCAGTGTCATATTTAAACTCGTTTGTTCTGAACCTTTCTAAAAGTCTAAGCCTCGCTTGTTCTCTCCGCACTTCAAGTGGTTCCCAGCCTAAATTCCCTAAGAGACCTGTCACACTTGTGTTTTTATCATAACAATTTTTAACAAATCTAGCGGATTTTCTCTGGACTTTATCTAATTCTTTTTGCCAAATTTTCTCCCACGGATCCCAAATACTTGCGGCATATTCCAAATGAGGTCTAACTAGAGCAAAATAACACCTCTCTTTAACTTTTTCATTACATTTCCCCACCACCCGTTTTATGAAGCCAAGTTTCTTTAAAGCTGATCCGCATATTGTCCTGATATGTGCTCCCCATGAAAGGCGTGGTGTTAGAACAACCCCCAAATATTTAACTTGATTTGCCGTAGTCAATACTGAACCCTCTATTTTGTAGTTTATATCCTGTTCCTCGCTTCCTTTATTCCAAAATTTCAAAACTGCACATTTATCTATATTAAGTGTTAATCCCCATTTATTGCACCATCCCGAGATATTGTCTAAGTCTCTAGAGAGTAGCTCGCGATCTAGTTGGCTCCTTATTTCCCTGTATATCACCGTGTCGTCAGCAAATAACCTTAGATTGCTACTAACGTGTGTGCTTAAGTCATTTATGTATATTAAGAACAGAAGAGGCCCTATTACACTTCCCTGGGGGACGCCCGAAGTAACTTCTCTCTCCGTTGAGCACAACCCATCTATGACTACTATTTGTTTGCGGTTTGACAAGAAGTCCCTAATCCAATTAATTATTTTCTCATTGATCCCATAGTATTTAAGTTTGTGTAACAATTTATTGTGTGGGACTTTGTCGAAGGCTTTTTTGAAATCCAGGAATACTGCATCGACTTGTGTGTTGTTTTCTCCCGATCTAAGTATATCGTGAATGAAGAGACCAAGTTGTGTTTCGCAAGATCTGCTTTTCCTAAATCCGTGCTGGTTGTGGATTAGTATTTTCCTACTATCAAGAAATTTCATAATGTTAGTGACAATAACGTGTTCCAATATTTTACAAGAGATCGATGTTAAAGAAATGGGTCGGTAATTGGTTGGTTTATCCCTATCGCCGCCTTTATAGATGGGAGTTATATGGGCTAGCTTCCAGTCGCGAGGCACTGAGCCTTCTTCTATCGATTTTAGAAAAACAATATGTAAAAATGGGGCAATGTCGTCAGCTAATTCCTTTAATATTCTAGCAGGTATTTCTTCCGGACCAGGTGCCTTGTGTGCTTTGATACTACGGAGCAGATGTACTATTCCCTGCTTGGTCAGTGTTAGATCGCTCATGTGTTCCCCGGGTGGGTGTGGAGGATCGTTTGGTGCGTTTGTGTTTTTGTTGTAGACGCTCTGGAAAAAACGGTTTAAAATATTTGCCTTTTTCACGCTATCTGTAATGATTTCTCCATTTTCCGTCTTCAAAGAGTGAACAGTGGGACGTTTACCCTGTATTTCCCTAACATAGGACCAGAATGACTTTGGATTTTCCTCAAGATATTCGCTTAGCATTTTAGATTTAAAAGAGTGTAGTGCTGTGCGCATAATACTTTTCGTCTTACTACGACATTCTTTTAGTAGCTGTTTGGTTGTATTCACAAAACTTATATCGTCACTTTTTAAACTCTTTTTGAAATTTGACTGTAGCTTTCTTTGCCTTCTTAATGCCGATCTGACTTCCCCGTTGTACCATCTAGGTTCCTTACTGTCGCATTTGAGTTTGGACGGGATGTACGTCTTTATTCCTTCGCGTAAAATATTTAAGAAATAATTCCAAGTGTTCTCTGTATTTGTTGTCAGTGTTTTTGTCTTGTATTCCGGTAATTTTATCTTTAAATATTCTCTTAGTCCGTTAAAATTTGCCTTGTTGTATAGGTATATTTTACGCTTTTCTTTGTTTATTTTGACGAACTTAGTTTTTAACTCCACAAGAATAGCCTTATGGTCACTGATTCCGTCTATTATTTCAATGTTAGTAATGATTTCGGGCATAGAAGTCGCAAAGATGTCTAGTATGCTTTGGCCCCGTGTTGGTGATTTAACTATTTGTTCTAAGGAGTGTTTTGTGAATATATGAAGGAGTTCTTGGCATGAATCTCTGTTTTTGGCAGATTTTCCCACGCAGTAGTTTTCCCAGTCAATTGACGGTAGATTTGTGTCACCAGCGATTATAGTAATACTGTTGCTTTGTCTGCTGCTGATAGTGGATATTTGTTCGTCGAGCTTGTGTAGGACATCTGTGTTAGAATCTGGGGGTCTATAAAATGAACACACGTATAGGCTTCTGCCGTTGTAGTCCTTAATGTTGCACCAAACGCTTTCTATGTCATCTACGTCGCATTCATATCGTTGGCTACTAAGATGTGACTTTACTACAATGAATACTCCCCCACCCAACCTATTTGGTCTGTCCCTTCTGTAAATTGTGAAGCCGTTTGGAAAAACCTCATTGTTTGCTATATCTCCCGTGAGCCAACTTTCTGTTCCAACTACTATGTCTGCGTTTGTACTGACAAAAATATGTTCAATATCCGATATTTTGTTTCTAATGCTACGGCAATTTAATGTTATAATTTTAATATGGCTAATAACTTCTTGTTTTTCGGTTTTATGTACGCTAACAAAACTGTTTTGAGACGATTCGTGGTGAACAGAGACAAAAGAATTACATTCACTTGCATTGCTATCTGTTATGTATGTAGAGGCACCAATTTTATTAAATTTACGTGGGTTATATGTTGTTTTAACGCAAGTGCTTGTTTGTTCAATATTTTTGGGGATTTGAGAGGCATTACCTGAACTGAATTGACAAAAAGCGCTGGATTCTACTTTATTTTTCCCAATATATGACCTACGCTCTTGCCTACCAGCTATGCTAAACCCTCGACACGTGTTCGTGTAACCTACGCGCTACCAACTGCGATGCCTCGGCAGTATAATGGACCCCGGAGCGATTAAGGGGTACCCGACACGATGAGAGGACGGGCCTCAGATCAACGAAGTCCGCTCCGATTCCCCGGCAAAATCCCAGCAATCTCTCATTTAAACCCTCAATGCGGCTCCAAACGAGCCTTCCGCGGTCTGAACGCGGCACAATACTACATATACTTAATTTAATTGGGACCTTCAACTCTGCCTCGACTCGTTTCACCTCCGAGTGCATCTCCTTAAAGGAGCGCAGGATCTCTTCAGATCCACGTTCCGAGGCGTCGTTTGTCCCGACATGAGCCACAATGCGTAGCTTGGAGCAGCCCGTATTACTGACGGCCGCCTTCACCGCCAGCGTCGCCTGGGGTACCCCGCCGCCCGGTATACACCAGGACGACAAGAATCCAACACCTCCCTCCTGTTGGACTCTGCGGCGCAGCGGGTTCATTATACGCCGGACATTTGAACTACCTAATATAACGGTTCCCTCCCTCCCCGACCGCTGATGCCTTACCCTAGGCAGTGCCCTCGGAGTAGGGATAGGGGCTGCAGGTACGGTGGTGCTGTCATCCGACAGCACCTGGTACCTGTTGGAGACGGGGATGGTATCTGCCTCCGCAGAGTCCAATCCTCGCCGCAGCGTTACCTTCCCCTTGCCCCGAGAGACGACCCTCCAATCGTCCGACCTACGGACGTGAGACACTCCCTCGTTGAGAGATGGGACACGGGGTAGGTCTCTAATCGCCCAGCCACGTGTTGCATTCGGACGAATCCGTGCACCCCTATGGGCGTGGCGGGTTTTCGAATTCCCACCCTGAGCACCATCTCTCCCGAGGGGAGCCCTCCGGCCGGCGATCTCCGATCGAAGCTCCCGCACCATTCTCTCCAGCATGACGATACGGGCCCTTAAAGCCGCGCATTCGCCAGTGCCTTCGAGCATAGCAACAGGGGACCTGGATGAAGCCATCCTAATTTAATTACCAAGTTCCCAACAAAAGCTAACCTGTATACACTATGCTAAAATTTCTAGAAGGGGTTAGCTAACTTTAGCTCAAACAATAAGTTACGATTTGGAATTGAATATGAAGCCTAAGTGGAAAAAACGATGCTTGAGTAAGGTCTGGTTTTCAGAGGACCAAAAGAAAGAAAAAGGAAAGCACTCACCGGTCACCAATCAGAGTCGAAGGACAAAAACCACCACAATCCACTAAATAAATTACTACTACCACACACAGGTTAACAAACCACACACAAAACGAAAACTATATAAACGAAGCAACGTATACGTTGACACTACACTGCACTTCACTAAAACCAAAAGCACCAAGAATCGAGGTGGCAGGCAGGTAGTCTCTGGTGGGTCAAACCGGTTACCAGGAGCGCTCAGTAGTTTTTCATTTTTGAGCGTAATGACTACACTATTGTCTGAATTTTGCCTGTTTTGTGTTTGCTTCATGCATTTTCGCTCATACACTAGTACTTCAACAACAGAACTGACAGGCCCACGAAACGAGTGAAGAAGGTGGCATGGGTAATGAATACCGGAAGTAAAACAGGTATTATAACCGTATTTTAAAATGTATACTAAAAGTTACAAAATTAATTTACAGCCATCGTTTAAACTCCAATTTTAGCTTATATTATTAAGAGGATTTTATTCAGTCGGTTTCAAAAAGGTTCTCTTCTGGATGCAGGAAGCCATTTGAAAGTAAGTGACAAAGGGAATAACTTCACTTATCGATTGGAACTACATATTTCCATGTCTTATGATAGCATTACCAAATCTCACTTGTCCTCATTTTTCTGACCCGAATAATGGAACAGTTTCAGAGTTTAAAAATCATTCGCCTTGGCCAGGATTCAAAGCCGGATCCCTCAATTTCATAGAATGATTCGAAGCGAATGATTTTTTCATTCTGAAATTGTTGCATTGAAATACATATCAGCGGATGACTCCGGTAAAAGTTACTGTTGCGGTATTTCCCACAGTTTCTTTGGAATCCGAATAATGGAGTTTAAGACACCAAGTGATTATTTATTAAGTGGAATTGACTTATGATGTCCATCCTTAATACATGTCATTCGATCATTTTATGTCACTCTCATTCTCGCAAATTACATCCAGCTCCCCTATTTCGCTGGGTCCCTTATTTACTTAGACGAAGTAAAACGATAGCGAAAGGCAGAACGGAGCCGTTATCGGTCAAAGGAGTATGCCCATCACATACACGACTGACAAAGATCAGGATTACAAGTGTCTTATTTTGGGGTCAGAACTAACTGAAACGGAAAAATTATTAGAAACAACCACTGAGCAATAAACTTTGAGGAAAGAGATGCTAAGAAAATTGAATTGGGTGGAAATTGACAGTCTGTGAGAAATAAGTGGTGGAAATATCTGCAGTGCGTATCTCTTTCCATGTGAGTCGTTGCGGGAGGAGCACTGGGGGAGCATCACGAGCACGGCCGCCCGGGGCACGCATTCAACGCTGGGCCGGAGATGACGTAAACATCCGCGGAGGGTGACTGGGGGTGGATGTGGAGGGTGGAGAATAATTTCCCAGAATTTTCGAGATCATGCGGGGTAAGAATATTTCTCATAAAGGAAAGAAAATACCGCGTGAATAAGGCTGCCATGACCATACCATTTACTCCAAGAAACTTCCCAGACATGATTTTCCTTCATAAATAATATTCTATATATTTTGCCTCGCATCACTACTCGGATCTGTATCCAATAACCGTTGAGGAGATTGCAATGTGCCATTACTCGTTCCCACCCATAAACTAACTAACCCCGTGTTGGCTTCTCTTTTGGATTGGGGCTTCTTCCTATCAACTTGATTATGAGTGCCAGCTATTTTAAAACTAGAAACATTTGATGTGATTGCTGTGAGTCTACTCGTTCATGAAAGGTCTCATGGTACCTTGGTGGTGTTACCGGCTAGCCAATTATATCGAAAGTATGTTGATCCGGGTTTGACTCTGGTAAACCTAAATGTTATTTTGTCGAGAGTTTCCGCCTATTCATGCAATGAGCCATACCCGTACGCGCTATTGCAAAAGGTGAATTCTATTATTATCAGTAATCCACCGGTTATGGTAGGTTTTGGATGGATACAAGCTACCAAAAGGCTCATCGACCTTTGCTGCGCCTCTCCTCGCAAAACAAAACCCAAAAACCTATTCTACAATAAGCCCCTCCTCAACTCCGCATAATTCCTTCCTCGCTTCAAACCTTCCGATAACTCTGTCCTATTCTATCCCCTTCCTCGCTTCCCTAACATTCTCCCCTCTATAACAGTCTTCGTGCTGGCGATAAATAAGCTTTTCATCCATTTTTCTTCCCTCCTTATGATTTCTCCCAACAATCCTCTCTCCTCCCCCATCGTCCTGAGTCAACGACCATGTTTCCGCCACGCACAGCACCACGCTCCATTTCAAATGATAGCCCTTTCTTAGCATCCTTTCTCAATATCCCCTTCATCAATTCCCTCCTCCTTGTGAATTTCTGTACTCTGCATGTAATTTCCTTCCCCTTGCCCCACCGCATGAAATCCATAGTGTGCCAGGCGACCTGCTTGACCACGGTTTAATTTAAGTGAGCGGCCACCCAGTGAACTCTTTTTACGAGGGTTCCCTCAATATGCTTTTAGTAATGTAAAGGGACACTTTTGTTGCTAAATAATATGGCTTCAATGTATTTTGCGTTATATGAGTACTCAGTTTCAAAATATGCAGTGACTAGTGCACTACATTACCCCGGTCTTACACGTATATGCAAACTAGGATTCTCATTTTGCTAGATTTCAACTGTTTCCTTCTTTGGAATGCCTCACATTAATAATCATCCGTAAATGAGTGTGTTTTCGTCGATGGAAGCTGAAGCAGTTCCTCAATGATAAACGTTTTGTGATATTTTAAAAACGTTTACCAAAAAATTCATATGTCCTCGTATATTTTTCAACAATATATGCCAATTTATGTAATCTTTTCACCGAATTTCGGTCAAATACACGCCTGCGTGAGTCCAAAGAACTTGCTGACAGTAAAAAATGTAGACTGAGATAGATGAATCCTGGTGATTGCAACACCTACATCCACATAATGATCTCCAAGCCAACACGGGGGTCGTAGCAGGGAGTGTCAAGACAAATGCCAAATAAAATGGAAGGAGAAGTGTGCAAAGTATAGATTGGCAACACAGCTCCTGATTGTTCTGATCGTTAGGGCGTGGGAAAAAAGTCCTTGTACATGCTGCTTAAAGTATATATCTCTCTACCGCTGTCGTTATTGTTCTACGCGTGTACGTCGTGGGCGACTTCGTTTATTCCACCGGCGTCGAGGGTGAAATCGCCCTGCTCACACCACGGAAAGAACTGTCATCCGGCCCCGAGTCTTCGGGGTCACTCCAGGATAACGCAAATCCCGAGTTACGGAAGTCACCGTGAGTTAAGAGCCTGTACGCTCCACGATGGTGATTGCTCACGGCCCGGGAATCGCTACCCAGGGCACCCTCCCCACAGCGGCTCGACGCAGAGACAAGATGAACGGGACTTGAAAAAACCTCCCTCCGTGGAAGGATGGGGGAAGCGTTCGTCCGCGGCACCCTCGCACACACCCAGCGGATGGCCGTGGCCCGGCCAGACGGACCACGGCCGCGGCAGCTCAAGAGAGCATCTGCCGGAATCACGGCAATTCGGCATTGTTGTTTCTAGCGGCAGTATTAGAAGACAAGTAACATTAGGATATGTTAGATACTATGTTAAACATCATTACTGGCTGTTTAGTCACATTAACTATGGACACTAGCATTTAACGAAACGAATTAAAAACCCGTGCACAATAACAATTTGGGAAGTGAGGAGAGAAGTATGTTTGCAATTGCCGAATTTTCGTGGAGTGGAAATAATATCTAATACTTATTTCCTTACAACATTTGAATGCTTAGAGGTAATTTGAAAATTCACAAGTAAAGGTATTTCTGAAGGTATCGTACTTTCTAGTAGTTTTTTCTCGGAATTTCTTCGGGAGTTCAGTACTATATTTTCCGAAAGAATGGCATTCTTATCAAAAGGGTGCTTTAGGGAATTTTATGAGTGCCCTGAGTAATGTCCACGGCAGAAAGTAATAATAATTAAATTGTCAAATTATGTCAAACCAATAGGTGTGGGAACCTCAGATACTCTCATCACGTTTGATTTCAGTTATGGTCTTAAGTTACCCCTGAACCAAAATCGTTAGCAATATAAATGGGTGTCGTTGGCAGGTGCCTTAAGCCAATACTTCAACCATCAATTGGTATCCATTTCGACTCATTAGAAATGGCAGACACAGTTTCTGTTGATAGCTTAGCACTACGATGCCATTTCTCTAGTTGATAAAACGTATTTCTGCATGTTAGTTTCTGGAATCCGTGATGCAACCTCTACGGTACACAGCCACGTTTATCAGTCGGTGCATAATTCTTCATGTTTGTTTGTCTCTGGAATCGGTATGCTAATCTCAGCAGTGTATATCTTTATACTGTATTTCATTAATGACAATACTCCAAAGGACTGGCTCAATTTAAAAAAAAACATGTAATCATAAATGATATAGTGCAATAACCTGCAAATCAACCGAAATTTTGCACCATATAATACTGATAAATATTTGAAGTAGTAACATGCAAATTTACTGATGAGTGCATTATTTGAGGCATTTTGTACATCCCATAAAAAATGTACTCGGCCAATGGCTATCGCGTCCAAAAATGTCAGGCGCGAGCTTGATAAAGTGAAATTGGAATATATAAAGGAAGACACATTGCTAGTACTTAATCACGTTAAATGCCATTTACGATTTATTTAAAAGTTATTACGGAAGCAAGTTCTTAATTGTATCACTGTCTCTAGTATACGTTTGACAAATAATAGAAACTAAAGAGATTACGCGTACTTAAAAGTTGCGTAGACAAATAAAAATGGAGGAGAATTCTCGGGTTAGTAATTCGTGGTTAGTTATAAATGTGGATTTCAATCATTAATTTTCACTTATAATCTGACGCCCTCGGAACACAAAAAAATTTAAATATTAGGACCAAATCAACTAATTAGCAACGCATCATAAAAATCACAAAGGGTTAACGAATCACTTACAAGTATACTCTGCTCTGTTGTCGTATGATAACCATTCAAAAACACATCAAAACTGAATTGCATAAATAAACTTGATCAAATTAAAAAAATATGGACTAAATACTCAATTACATGAAAGAGTTCTGCAAAGTGATAATAGCAGTATTTTAGTAAAAATATTTCGTTTGTCGGCTGTTTCAGGAAATTTCTTCCATGTTTTCATTGATAAAAAATTGTTATGAAAGAGTTAAATTCGCATCAAGCGTAAAATATCGTCGAGGAGTAGAGCTGACGAACTTCAGCCGCCATATTAATGCAGGGTGTAATGCTCGTTAGGCTGCACATAATACATATATGTAGGATAGATAGATAGTCGTCATTATTTTTGGGAGAGATGGAGACTATAGAGTCTCTTCTACCAGCTAACCCCTAATCCGGGGTTAATTATAATTAATAAGGATCCGGAAGAGCAGCAACACTACCACTAAAAAGCGACTCAGAATAACGTATGAAAGATAAAGATAAGGTCCATTAAGTAACTTTTATAGTGTTGGAGACCTTTCTGTGCAGGGTAGTAATAGTAGCATTTCTATTTGGGGTCTTCTTGACCCTCTTCCAAATACTGCCCATCCCGACTCCCCATCCGTCTGAGACATGTAAAGTCTGCTGATAAGTCACCTCTCCCCCTAGTCTACTTCTATTTTACGCAAAGCATTTATAAATTCTATCCAATTTACTCACCAAACATCTTCTTAAAATCTAAGAAAGAAACAAATAAATCCTGATTATATTCCATGATCCTTTTACCAGTGATGTCATTGCTGTTCTGACATTACGCGTACCTCTCCCCTTCCTGAACCATAACTGATCATCCCTTAAATAATCAGTAATCCTTAGTCCTCCTCTATATCCCCTTATTGATGAACCAAAATACCAATTTTTCCGCATGTGATATCAAAATTATTTTAAATTTAATTTATTCAATTTTTCATGCTGCTCCTCCGTTAAAGCTTCTACGTTGTATTTCCTTAATCGCCATCACTATTTTATTCTCTGCAATCCAAATTTACACTTGCTATTCTCGTAAAGTTACACGTGTAGTCGCCTCTCCATTACAAACCTACGGCGCCGGGGAGCCTTCTTGCTCGTGCGGCGGCGTCGTGCCTGCGTGTGGTGGACGAGTGCCGCCGTTCGGCTGCTCCGACATGTTGACCAGCCGCGGACGCCCGCGGGGAGAGAGATCAGTCCGCCTCGAGATCTCTCGAAGAGCGCAACTCCGAGTCAACAATTTTAAAGGGCTCGCCCACTGATGGGCACGCAAATGTGAGGAAGTGTTTAATCCACGGAAGTCTCCTGGCGGCTTGGCATCACCAGGAATTAATTCGATCTAAAATCGACGTAAATCCGGGTTCGAATCCCGGTATATGCGAATGATGTATGGAATCTGAACGACGAAAGGAAACGAACGACTATCCCAGATCGTACTTTGACTTTGGTAACCTTATCTCGTAATCTAAGGACTTCCATTGAGGGCGATGAATTGCGACTATGAGTATTTCCACGAAACATCTTTTGTTCCGAGTATTATGGTTTACGACTTACCTTCTATAAAAATACAATAATCGAATGAATTTACTGCTGTTATAACAACGCTTGTGTGTTTCTACGGAATGCTACTCGCATGATATTCTCGGGGAAGTTATTAGAACTGTTATTGCTTTCGCTTTCATCAGTTGAAACACGTAAGTCTCGTGGAGGGTCAATAGAAACCTTTGTGACATGATAATTTCACTTTGAGAATGAACTAAAATCCATAATATATTGTTACGAACCGCTATTAGCGCCAATCAGTCCGCATAAATTGTTTATGACGGCCCTGGAAAGGAAGGAACAATGGGAAGAATAAAAGAGAAATGATATGTTTTCCTCCGGCATGGCCAGATTTTCACCAGATTTCGAAACCCACTGCCGAATTCCGCCGCTGTGCGCGCGTCAATGACGCCAACTGAGAGCTGGCTGCCACAGTGCCGACAGAGCCGACGGCATTCTCCCCCACCCCATTCCCCCACCCATAACCGCCACATGAGTGACCATTTTTTCCGTTTCGCGTCTCTTGTTCGACCGTTTGATGCCCTCGGGATCGGCCCGCGTTTCTTTTTCCATAACTACGAAGGGTAATTTTTTTCTTCGCAGTCTCCAGCTTCTATTTTTCTCTGCCGATCTCCGAAATTGGGCTCGAAGCGTAATTCCCTCTTCACTTCCCACTTCGGAAGTAAAATTCACCAGAGTGCCAGCCATAATGAGAATGCAAGGCCGGTCAAGCGGATGTTATAATTTTGCCTAAATTCCAGTTTAATTGGTATTTTGAGACTTCCAATACTGAAGCCTTAAGTTTGCGAGTACTCTAAAGATCAGCAGGAGCAGTAATTGGTTTATTTTCTCCGTTTCACTTTCTGGGCATGTGGTCGCGTGGATAAACTATTTCCGAGTCGTCATCGGGCTTCGTAGCGCCGAACCGTCATTTGGCGCAGCACCAAGGTGTGGACTGAATGGCACGACCCTAGGGGCAACCAATGTGCTTGTCACTCATCCGAACAACCCGGCCAGAATAATAGACGGAAGTGCATTGGTACTCGTATCCAAGGCATGCAAGCATTTCTTTTTTCATCACTTTTTTCCATCAGTAGTTTATTTATTCTTCTGAAAATATTTTTAGTCCTATCATAATCAATGTAAATGTTGTCCTTTTGACCGTTTACAGCACACAGACTGCCAAACGAATGGGTGAGGAAGCGATTGTTTCGAATTGGGTCATATGCACGTTTCGTGAACCGGTAAATACCTCGCCATATTTACATGAAGCGCAATTTCTGAATTTGTTTCCGTATTAAGCGAAGACCTGACAGAATTGGGCGTAGTGTTTCAGTTCATCGATCAGAAAGAGTTCTCGAGTGGCATTATTAATTCATTGAGGCCATGGCTATTAGCGGAGGCGGGAAGAATTTCCGTCCTGGTCAACGGATTTAATTTTTCCATTCCACTAGAGCATGGGATTCTTTTACCTGCTACGCGTGAAGCTAAGACGGCGTCGTTTGCATGAAGATGGATAGAAGGAAGTGACATGAAACCTTTTTGTGGAGTGATCTCTTTCCATCTTGACGTATTCCTCGCTCAGAGGCCGGAATAATATGCTTTGACTTTCCCGAGAAATTAGCTGAACGTTTACGTTCGCATGTTTAATACACGTTTATTCTTTCCGAAACAGCACATTATGTCTCCATTACACTTACGAGAGATGCACTGGCATAAAAAGGTGGAGTGCACGATACATTTTCAACATATAGTTATACCCTAGAAATATGATATTTTTGGCTTTTATTTGCACCTATTATAGTTACCAATTATGATAATATTTTATGTATTCTTCATTTGGGAACTTAGCAACCATCTAAGAGGAGAAAGATAATACCACTTGTACGAAACCGTAAGGCAGTAATTATTAAAAAAAAGTGTCCAGACGTTCTGAAGCCTAGTCAGATTACAGGCCAGGCCTTTTTAGAGACTTTGGCTCCATTGAAGTGTTTAATTTCGTGAAAACGAAATTTAAAAACCTAGTAATCAAAACATTCCAAGAAATTCTTACTCCACCGAGGACCTAAACGCCAAAGGAATTAGAAAATGGATCTTTAAAATCACTAAAAATACTGGAATCTTAAGAATATGGAAGATGCGTTTAATCTGGTTTCATCAATTCAGATTATTTCACAAGTTATATCAAGCGATGGTGATATTCCTTCACATGAATTCATATAACACGAAATACTCAGGCTTTTTCCTACGCTCAGTAAAAGTCGGTTCCCGCTGCATTTAAAGTGCAATGAAACCCGCCCTTTCTGATATAGCGAAATTAACTGGCGAATTTTCGAATTGACGAATGAGTAAGCGAAAGATATACTGCATGCCCTCGATTCCAACCGACACAGAGGAGAAAGGCAAATCCGACTTCAGGAATGACCGAGAGAGCAAAGGAAGGGGCTGATTGGCCGAATCGATTCGTGCAATCGTCGTATCGCGCGTTCAGCGTCTCCATTTCACCCCACATTGAAGTGACAGTGAATGTAAGTAGTGGGGAAAATCTCACCAAGGAAACGAAAGGCATATCTATGTTGTTTACTTCTCTTATAAGCGAAGTCTCCCACAGCTCCTCGTCTCACAACACATCAAAATTAGCGCGTGCCAAAAAAACCCAAACCCCATTCCGAAAGCACGCAGGCACTCAAAATATCGGCACGGGCTTTCACCACGTACCCCTGTCACGCAGTTATGTCACGGGGACGGCAGCTTTCCCATCACCTTCCCACAATCCCCCCCCCTGTCCCTCGTTCCGATCATCCCACCCCTCCGCCGCCGGCGCCACAATACCCGCGCCACAATACCCGCGTCCGCTACCCCCTCTCCATTCTAATGCCCCACGCCCAAATCCCCCGTCCCTCCCCCACCCTCTTTGAGTCACGTGTCTGAATCACTGGATGACGAGAAGCCCCCCGCGCGGGCAATGCCGCCGCACCAAGGCCAATCGAAACATTTTCTGTCCGTAACGCATTCGGGTGACTGTCGTGCCGTGGGCTCGCTCCGTCAATTATTTTGGAACTCAAGAGAACGACGCAGTGGACCCATTCCGTCGGTCTGCCATCGTAAATCCAATTCCCGGACTTGAAAGACGTCGACGTCGTGACCGTGTTTCACTTCTGTCAAAGTTTGCCACTTTGTTCGACTTTCTCAATATTTACCGCTGATATATTAACTCATTATGTGCTGTTTCGTGCGCATTTGCCAGCACAAGAGCGCACTACAGACATTATCCGACCTTGATTGATCGATTCCGAAAGAATTCGAGTGTTGAAATGCAAAATAGCTCGATTAACAAGTGTGCCATAATGACATTTCAAAAATTGAAAAGAAGGTAATATTATGGAGTTATTTAAGTCTGATGATAGCAAAAATAACTTACGAAGCCAAATGAAAGAATAATATGAATCAGCGTTATGTTCAAAGAGCAATAATTCTGGAAATGAATCCATAAAACAGCGTGAATGCGAAAAATAATAATGGATTTCTTCTCTGTGCACTGGTATTGCCTAGAACATTCCTTTTGTCTGTGGCCCGTGCTACATTCTCTCTGGCTGGACTAACATTTTGAAGCCCAATGCGATTTCGCGTTCGCCTCTGAAACTAATATTTCACGTGTTTTTGTAATTGATATTAATCCGAAAATTATTTATAAAAATTTTAAAAGTAAATTTCATACCGTTGCCACTGATTAAAATTTACTCAGCACATAGCATTTGATCACAAGTTCATCAAAATTCAACTCGGTTAAAGAAAACCATACGCATACTTACGTATTAAAAAAAATCCCTTTTAATGGCTCTCAGGTGCAAAGAGCTTGACGGTGCAGAAAAAAGTGAGCGTTTTCGCGGAATGTATTGACAGCGACCCATTCGTTTGTCCGTCTGCGATTATTCCATCGCTCCACGTTGATGAGGGAAGCTGGCAGGTAGGAGGGCGAGCGAAATAAAAAGTCGGCAACGGAAATCAGCAGTTTATATCTGCTTTTTTTTACTTTCCGAGGGACTCGTTATGATCATTTATTAAAGTTGTTTTGTTGCTCCCGAGAACCTCTCATACTTTTCTCTTGCATAAAACCTTGAGATATAATCGTATAGACGGGTAAGACTAAGAATAGATTATTCATTATTATTATTATTGCTATTCTACCAGTTAGGGTACATTTACTTTTCATTCTTCTTTACTTACTTCATTCCATCCAACATTCCTATCCTAGTCCTTCCCTTTACGATACTCGCTTGCCTACTGTTCTCCCCTCTGTCACAGTCTTCAACATGCCATCATCAATCAATACGCCCTTCATCAATTTTTCCTGCCTCCTTATGATTTCTCCCAACTATCGCCTCTCCTCCCCACCATTCTCGCACTTTGTTTGGTTTCCATTCCGTCCACTTAACCTCCTCGATGCTTTTCCACAGCCACATATCAAAAACCCAAATCTCCGCCTGTTATTCTGCTTCAAGGTCCACGTTTCTGCGCCGCACTAATCCACGCTCCAAATCAAAGTTTTAACGAACCTTTTCTTTAGATCCTCACTCAACGTCTTCGTTATTAATTCCTTTCTCCAGAAAGCTTCTTTGCCTGAAGCAATTCTTCACCTCACGTCTCTCCCACTATACCATTTTGGTTCAAAACAATTCCGAGGTAAGTGAACCGTTCCACCTGCTCTCGTTTTTGTCCTCCCAGAGATGATTAAGAATAGATTCAATAAATCTTAAACAATTTTTATCGATTTTAAAAGGGCCACCAGCCAAAGGACCACCTTCGAAAATCAAAGATTTCAGTTGATATTCTCAATCAATTAACGTAGAGGAAAACTCACTGACGTTATCGGATAAAATACTGCGTAGGAGAAAATACTGTCACTAGAAACAGATATTCGCTGGAGAAAAAAACATGTAAGGAAACGATAAAACACGACGCAATTGAAGTGTTAAACATAATGAGTGAGTAATTATAATTGCAAGTATGCGAAACCCGAATCCCGTTGGTCCCAAGCACTCGCTGGGGGAAAGTAAACAAGAATAATTTTCGTCCGTAGTTAATTAGTCTCGCCGCCAGGTGACTCAGCTTTCGCTGACATCGCTGATCGAACGAAAGCAATAGTCAGCAACCCCAGGAGGGGCCACCACCCCCTCACACCTACTCTCTCTCTCTCTCTTTCTCTCCTCTCTTCAACCACCCCTCTCCTGCCCGCTCTCCCCTTCTGTCCCCTTCCCCCGCCGTCTAACTCTCGCCTACGGTGCGTGGAAGCACGCAGTGTCAAGATGGGGGATGGAAAATCCCTACCCTTCCCCTGCTGTCTACGGGAACTCAGCGGTCGGGCACCCAGAGGAAACGTTCCCTTTAACACAGTTGCCATTCCAACAAATGTCTCGCCAATCCGCGACCATTTCTGATCTTAAGAGAAATTTATATGTTTGGAATGTATCTTTAAAAACTTATTATGATTCATCTTCCACCCGAAAAATTTCCCCCCCCCCTTAAGAAATCTTTTGATAGTGCCAATGTAGTTTCTACTATCAAAAGGGTTTTTGATTCTGCGCTTTCGAATGTACCATTGACTTCTACTAAATGTACAGGTTTTGAAGAGCAAGGCTTTGCTTGAACCTCGCAGATACAACAGTGGAACTGAAAAATATCTTATTATTTTAAAAATATTTCTCGTATTGCTTTGTTTTATGAGAGCATTGAAATATGTGCTAATGTCCTTAAGAAGTTAATTAATAATCATAAGAAACTTCATTAACCTGCTTGCTGCTTATCATGCGCAAATTAAATGTTACTTATCATTCAAATGATAGGCTAAAATAATTTCATTTTCACGCCAACGCCGTCGGGCGTCTTGTTGCTTAAACACGTTAAGTTCTTCATAGTCTCTGTGTATGTTGTTCCCCTTTTCCACAAAGTAACTCCTTCTTGAGTCCCTGCACATTCCTTAATACCGATTCAATCGCAATATCGTTTACGCTTAGGAGTGAAGCTGTAGATCGGACTACTTGTCTCATTATAGCATCAAAAGACTATTATTGTCATCCGGAGAAATATTACATTGATTGCCAAAAATGCAAAAGATGCGAACGTTTTCATAATTGATCATTGATTTTCTACTTTCTTGGTAAAACTTAAGAAAATTAGTTTCCTGGACTAACTTAGCCTCTTGTAGAATTTCTTTTTGAAAAGTGGTGCCTAGATATTTGCTTTTATCATTGTGACCTCTCACATTGTCTGGTCACCTTTTTGGTAGTCCTCTCACCTTTGAATGCCATTTGACCTAAAATCTTCAATGCACGTGGCTGGCGATAGTCTTAATCAAAAGTAGCACTATCTAAATCTACTGAATATACTTTTTAATTTCTCTTCAACTTTATCCATAATAAATTTATGGAATGTTTTCATTTTGTTTTGAGGGAATTTTGTCCCCCACACACTGATAGCATTGCTGTATATGACGCCTTTAACTTAAATTTCTCGCTTTTAAAACACATATATCAGCGTTTGAGCGCAACTTCTGTAGAATTTCTATTCTGAATGCTAGCGACTCCAGGTGTGAAGGACGCCCGCTGTCTGCAAACTATCGGAAGAAAGAGAGCAGAGGGAGAAAGGTGTTTGAAATTCCATATCGAAGAGGGAATGGAAATGGTTTACTTGGATTCTGCAACGAATATTACGCCTTTAGTACCTTTGCAAAATTTGAGTTCATTCAAGTGTAAGACTTCCAATTACATCTCATAAATTCACTCCATGGCGTTATGTTTTCTGCCTCACTCATATTTTCCAACTTGAGATTGAAATATTGCGTTCTACGTTCTCCTAGCGTAACTGTCATACTGCTCTCGTATTTAAGAAACTAAGGTCATTCCGCTCAGTTTGCTCCGCGCTATACGAGAACACATTATTGAAAGCAAGACCAACGCCCAAACCGTAGACGGTGGTTAATGCATGAAATTTCTCTGCCAGGTTACTTGACAGTCCATAGTACAACTTGAGCGCTCTCTTTGTTACCCGGCAGACTCAGGCTGGTGAACAAATATTTTTCATCGTCTGTTTTAAGCAGGCTGCCTTTGTCTTTTCTAACGTGTAAATGCAACGCCCGTTGAATTTGCAGAAAACGCAACGCAGAAAGATGCTGTAATCAAATGTTGGCGGAGAAATTGATAGAAAAAAGGCTATGCCCGCTCAACATTTTGACATGGTGAAAAGTAAAATGGCGACAAGCAATAATCGTTTCCTTCACATATGGTATCACTTTTCTTAGCAATTACCTGCTGATCCTGTCATTTTCATCCGTATATTTCTTTCCCAATTCTTCAATTCGCAAAAATTGCCCTCTTGTGCGCGCTAAACTTGCCACGAGGCTAAAAACACCTCGGAATTGGATTGTTCCACATCCGCAACGTAAGTTTTGACAAATGACTTACTCGTGTGCACAAACTTACCAATTGTCAACGCCGGAATGAATGAGCTTTAAAATAAATGCTCGAGAACACGGACGGCAATCCCACCACTGAATTCCAATCTGAATTTAGAAAAGGCCAGGAAAATCGTGTGCGTGACCAATACGACGGCATCTCAACGACCTCTCGTTTGTCACTATAAACTATTACCCATGCCTTAATTTCGTAAAATGTTCAACTATTATTAAATATGGTTTTTTAATGTCTCCGTTTGAAGAAAGCAATCGATAAGCTCGAGAAGATAGTTTACCCGCCTTCATATCGGTTTGATCGAATCATACTTGCCTATTTCGCTCTTCAGAACTCAAATGAATCGTTGAAATGAAATAAGTAACTTAGTAATTCCACACACCCTGTATAAATTCCATAAAATTACGCCGGAGACAACAGATCACATGAATAGAGTTAAAATTCTAATAAAATAATGTCATCCTATCATGAAAGTAATCGCAATGCCTTAAAGAGTAGCAGATATTAGGCAGTACTTCAATCATGAGAGAATTTCCGCAATAGCTGAGGTTCTTTTACATATTTTTCAAGTTGCCACAAGGAGATATAATACCAAGACTGCTCAAATTTTTAATCATTCTGCTCCGAGGCCTCAAGATTCGTCGAAGAGCGAATGGATCACGACCTTGTTTCAGCTTTTCGATCGAGCGAAATGAGGAAAAAAATCGACTTGCTCCTCGCGAATACCACCCGCGAAAAGATGGCGTCAACCCGAGGAACCGCTCACATCATTTTCCGTCAAAGAAACCAAACAAATGGGGTTAATAATATTCCACCTTGATACGCTTGCAGGCAATTCAAGGATGCAATTGTGACAATACACTTTCGGCGCAGGGAATCCGTTTTTTTTCCTCCACCCGATCAGCGAATGGCGTCCTTGCCCACGTTCAGTGACACGGTTCAAAGGTTTTCTCGCTCATGCGCGCTCTGCGCCACTCCAACCCCCTCTCCTCGGCACCTGCGGACGCCCCTGGCACCCCTCCGCCGACCAACCGCCAAACCGCCTCCATTCACCCGCCACCCCTTCTCGCCCCACCCTCTAGGCGCACACTTTTTGGGACACCCGCCCACCTCACCCTCTCACCCCTCCGGCCATCCACTCCACATCCTCTTCCGTCTAAACACTCCTCCTCCCACACCACCACCAGCGCCCAGCTCCCAATGCTTTTCCTACGCCTCCGCGCCCTCCCCACGGAACCCCGTCTCGCCGAGAAAATCCCCACTCCACCCCCATACTTGTAACCTTCCCCCCTTCCCTCCCCCCCTGGTCGTGCGCTCGCCCCGGGGCCCCTCGAGTCCTCCCCACCCTCCCGTATCGTCCCCTCCCCCGGCCCACTCTCTCTTCCAGTCATCCGGCACCACGCCCTTCCATCCACTCCCCATTCCACGGAGATACATTTTGTGTCTTTACGGGCTGCGCTGGATCGTAGCGCCGCTATCGTGTGACTTGCTAATTAGAAGTTAGAGAATCCGCAGAACGACGACCGAAATTACATAATGAGGAGGCGTTGATGAGCGACCACCAGGATGGGGGGGATATATATGACTGCGTGCTTTGGTTCCAATTGACTTTTGCGAGCACCCTAACCCACTGGAGGAAGATCCCGTTTTTGCACAGAATTGCACACACTTGCGAACTTTAAGCCGCTGTGGTTCTCGGAATACGAGAAGTTTAATTGATATAAAAAAACATGGTGCCATGCGACATCCGTTTGTTTCAACAACGAGAGTTGACACCACGTGCCTGTTTGGTGCCCTCACTAGCGCATCCAGCTTGGCGCAATTACTCGCGAGGGCGTTGAAGTCTCCGAAATGCTTTCTCCGTTTCCGTGGCTCTCGCAGCGACAAGAGGGAACTCGTGTCGGGAAACCGAGAGCCTTCGTGCGCGATCACTTCACCCCGTCGGCCAAAGAAAGTTACGGCCACGTGGAAGAGAGAGCTTAGCCCTTAGTGGCAGAGGGGGGCCCCGCACCCCTGCGAGTCGTGGAACGGCCCGGAGCGAGCGAGAGAGAGGCGGCTGCCGAGCTATAGTTGGTCGATCGGGCGAGTCCGATCCGACGCGTTCACTTTCGATAGGCCGACCTTCGACTGCCGCGAGGCGTCGTGAGGACCGCCGCCCGGGCCTCCTTCCCCCCATATCCGTCGAACAGAGTTAGTACTCACCGGAATCTGCACCACGGTCCCGTTGTCGAGCGCGGGGTAGGAGTAGAGCGGCACCACGGGCACCGTTCCATTCTTCACGACGATTGGGCCCCTCTGATGGGCAGCCCGCCCGTCGAGCAGCACCTCCGGCTGCACTCCCGGGCCCAGAACCCCTCCGCCACCGCCGCCCTCAGACTCGCCATCCTCGTAGTCGTAGTCCAGCACGGCGTGGAACGTGTGCGTCTGGTGGGACGGTGGCTCCGAGGAGCCCCGGGGCGGAGGCCTCGGGTAGTGGGTGGGAGCGGCGGCCGCGGACGTCCGTGTCGGGGGTCTCCGGGCTGGAGGTGGCCGCGGAGGCGGCGGCGGGGGCAGATACGAGGACGGTTGCGGCCGCGTCGGCAGTGGCGCGAAGTGCTGGTGGTGGGGCGGGGGCTGGGGGAGCGTGGCGTTGAGCAGAGACATGGCGCTCGGAGTCGCCCGAGAGGAGTCCACTCTTTGACTCTCACACGGTGCGGCCGCGGCGGTGTGGGCGACCGAGACGTCGGTCGGGCGGTGGATATGTGGGGCAGAGCGGCGAGGGCGGTGGAGGAGGGCGTCTGGGGGATGACCTTAGCGAGGGATGGCGAATGGGAGCGGGCCGTAGAAAGTGAGCGTGCGGGCGGGGGAGCGGCGGCGGGCGGGCGGGCGGGCGAGGGGGGGGGTCCGAGGGGTCCTTGGGAGCGAAGGGACCCGCCCCACCCCGCCCCACGGCCATCGCCCCTCACACCTCTTCCCCACTCGACATCCACGCGCATTCGCAAACCAGTTCTCACTCTCCCACTCGCCCGCCCTGCTCTCGATTCCCGATGATCGGATATTAGCGGAGCCGTTGAGGAAGGGCAACCGGAAGAGGCTCGGCCCTCGCCAAGGCGATTCGCCCAACGGGGTCTCTTGTATGCGGCGGCCGCCGCCTGGCCGCTCCTCCCGCGTCGCCCCCTTTGCCCCTCGCGTGGCCCCCTTCGCCCATCATGTCGCCCTCTTCGCCCTCGCGCCCCGCTCCGCATCCGGATCGCTTCGGGTCTGCTGCACCGCGCAGCGACACGCTTGCGGGTTATTTTGTAACTACGATCACGATCAGCTGATCATGCACTCCAACATACTCGATTTCCGCTGAGAAGAGGACGGAGATGGACATTGGCCACCATTTGGGACCGTGATGGAAAAATTTAAGTTTCCGATGCGACTTTTGAAATATGTCATCGAGAAATGTATGCATGCTTTCAATCCATCAAACTTCAGTAATATTAGAGAGGAATGCAAAGAGAATTTTCTTTGACGCAGAAAGTTGAACCGAACACTTAAAAGGGATGATTGCGTTGGTTTGCGAATTCCTTGGCGAGCGCTTTAGAGAATGACTTTAAACTCTCATTTTCTTGAAGAGAGTTCGAAAACCCGAATTAGATTTAAATTGTATCAAAAACTTGTCGAATAACGACTTATGATGGTGAGGGTCGAGTGCGAGGTGAAGATAGAAATTATTAATGCATAATTTTATGGATTATCTCTCGTGGTTAAATTAAATTACCATTAGATGGTTAAAGGTTTAAATGGCTCTCATGGTTAAATTACATGGTTACCATTAAATTTTTGTCTTGTCGGTTGCAAATGTTTTATTAACTAATTCTTTTTTCAAATTTGAAATCAAAGGAACGTAATAACGTTGAGTAGTTACTTACTGCTAACATTAATGAGTAATGTTGCGGTAAAAAAAACCAAAAGGTAAAGTCACTCATGCCGATGTCTTGGCTAGTTTTTGAATTTTTTTAAAAATACAATTCACTAACCTTCAAGAAAGCAGCATCCATTAGGGAGCGTGAAAATATGCGGAGGAAATCCGTTCGGCATACTTCATACCAATGAGCATTCTTATTCCTTTGAGAAATGAAAGCCTCGGTTCAATCTTAAGTCCTCGAACTTGCAGTTTCCTTGGCTACCAGTGGAATTTTAAAAAAAGAATAATTTAGGCTTACTTGCATAGCTGGCTGCAGTTGTCCGTGGTGCTATATGCGTTTCATTTGAATTCAGATTCCCATTCTCAAGTACTCAATTCAGCTTTAATGTAAATATTTGTAACAACTGCTATCTCGTTTTCATATATATATATATATATATATGAAAACGAGATGTATATGCCTCCATATATATATATATATATATATATATATATATATATATATATATATATATATATATATATATATATATATATAAATATGTATATATATATATACATATATATATATATATGAAAACGAGATACTACTGACCCTACGGTCAGTAGTCCAACGCTCTACCCCTTGGACTACCGCGACACACTCATATATATATATATATATATATATATATATATATATATATATATATATATATATATATGTATATATATATATATATGTATACATATATGCATATATATGTATACATATATATGCATATATATACATATACATATATATATATATATACATATACAGGGTTCGTTCGTATATACTATATATATACAGGGTTCGTCCGGAAAATAAGTGTACTGACTCCTGGGCTGGGCGCGCCGCTCCAGGCGCGCCCAGCACCGCTCTGACGGGCTGCGATTGGAGGGGGGTATGTTGGCAAGCGACGCTGAAAAAGGCAGTCGGCTCTGAGCTGTGGTGTAGTGAGGAGCTCTGTTAACGCGAACCTCCACGCTTCGACCCACGTCACGGAACGCGATGCCGAAGTTTTTGGAGCAGCGTTATTCCATCAAATTTGCGGTAAAGCTTGGGAAATCGTCTACCGAATCTGTCGGTATGATTAACCAGGCTTACGGGGAGTCAGCCATGTCCAGAAACATGATCTTTCGGTGGCACAAGATGTTCGTGGAGAGCAGAGAAGAGGTCGACAACGAGTCTTCGAGAGGTTCCCGATGATGCCTTCGCGGGAGCGTTCCAGGAATGGGAACGCCGCTGGAACAAGTGTATCGACTCACAAGGGTTCTATTTTGAGGAATATTAGCTTAAGATATGTAAAAGTGTAAAAAATATTTTTCCTGAGCTCAGTACACTTATTTTCCGGACGAACCCTGTGTATACATATATGGTTGGCGCCTGTCCAGGGAGTAGAGCGTTGGACTACTGAGCGGAGGGTCCCGGGTTCCATTCCTGGGCAAGGCACTCTGGGCACCTGCAGCTCCACCCAAGGTATGTGAATTTTCGGGTACCAGGTCTTTCTCGGATACCATAACCTGCACAGGGAAAGGAACTGCCCCCCCTACCTTGATGTGTGAATGTCTCTCACCGCATAGGGCTTAGTACTGGGTGAACCCTACCGTCACTTACCCGACCGACCTTCGGGTTGATTACTGTGTTTATTGTTATATATATATATATATATATATATATATATATATATATATATATATATTTAGTTAGAGAGAGAGTAGGAGAAAGGTTACCCACTTCATCAACTATCTCTTCTGCTGGCTAGCACCTGGTGTGAACGTGGAAGAGAAACTTAATGCTTATAACTGAAATATTCGGCAGTAATTCTGAGTTTACCTTTTGGAGCGGTCTAATCTGCCTAATCATCGACTAAATCCTTTTTTAATCCTGCCATAGAAGTCAAAAGTAAACTTGAGAGATTAAAAAAAAATATTTTCCCTTTTTTTGTATAAAGATATGCGTTAAAAATTATCCTCATCTAATACTTTCTAAAAAACGGATAATTTATGCACGTATCCATTTGAATAATTTTTCAATATTGTGAACGCAATGCCTTGAATATGATTCATCATTGGTTTACCGAATCGTAAGATTCCTATATGTTTGGCTTACCTAATGAAATGTGTCCCTGGTTTAGGTTTTAATCACACTTGACCTCTACATGTTTCGCGAATTCCATTTCCTTTGGAATGACCCCGGATACATCTCTCCCTGCGTTGCAAGGCCGCCCAAGCTCTCACCGCGCTCTGAATTGCCCATGCCGATTACCAGAGTTCACACTTGCGCGAGACTGAATTCCCGATCCCCTCTCCCAAATATTCCTCAGCATGCCACTTCAAATGCTTAATATAACCCGCGTCACCGCCACTGCACACGAGAATTATATTTCGGTCACACTTTCAATGTCTTCAACTCTACCCCGTGGACACATTTTTTTAAAGTCCCCGTCTCAAATGCGATCAGGTGGCGTAGTGGCGAGGAGAGCATTTGGCGGTCACTTGATCGGAGGTCACGAGTTTAAATCCGGGTGACGTCTTTGGGCGCCACGACCGAAACTAGAGCGTTGCTATTCCCCGTGCGGTGCCGCTCTTGTGGCGACAGAGGAGTTAACAACCCCTTCCCCCGCCTTACACGTGAGGGAAGCTCACAGGAACCTGCTGAGCACGTTGGAAATGCTCAGAACTCGCTTCTTCGCCGGAATAAAGACTCTCACGTACCCCTTCTCCGTAAAGGTGTTCATTCGTTAAACAATCTTATTTCTAAATGCGTCGTCTTATTTAACTAATTATTGAAAGGCATGAGTTCTACCTTTATTCTTCACGTTGTTAGTATAAGACTTCCAGGACAGAGGTAAATTATTATAGAGTATCACGATTTGATCATAGTCTTTCATGTTTTTCGATGCAAAGAAATTTAAATTATGATGGTGAACAATAATGATCAAGTGTAATATAAAATTATAATCTCGATTTATATCTATAAGCAATCATGAGTTTTTTTTTAGCAAAACAAGTCATGATTGTTGTTTCAACAACGAAATCATTTTCGTGGCTACTTTCTCCTGACGGTATGGGATTTTATGCAATGGTCCGCTATAGTTATTTTCACGTCCTCCACTTTCTTCAATGATACCGTTGGCCGTCTCTTAACCCTTTATACCAGAGCGCTACTCATTGGGATTAATACCTCCGTACATAATTTCCGTCGTGCCTAAAATGTATCCATCCCTTCAACATGCAACCCATCCCGATGCCCATACCTCACCGGTTTCGCATTTTATTCCCCGATGCTTTACATGTGAGTTTTCATAAAAGAGAAAAATGCCGTGTTATTTCTCGAATTTAATCGGTTATCTTTTCTTCATATCTCATTGTCTATTTCACGGGTCCATATCGGTAAGGACCGACCGTTGGCTGAGCCTCACCTCTTCGTGAGGCAAGGCGAATTCTGAGTCAGGCGACGCCCGCTTACGCATAAGCACTCATTTCACACCATGATTTACTTCTTTGCTTGCTTTTTAATTGAAGGTTTTATGTAATTCCATCCTTATTCATCTTACCTGTAATTGTACTAAATGGGATGATTGCGCTGAGATGTGATTTTTGCGGGGGTATCTCAGGAACGTGATTAAAGAGAAAGAGGGAGTTTGCACAAAAAATCACGGAAGAAAATTGCACTCGCACTCTCCCACAGCGGTCACCGCGAGCCGTAATCCCACTAGCAATCAGGGCTTGCGAAGAGGTGCTCGCTTCTCTCTCGTCCCGTCCATCCTGATTTTTTTCTCCGTGCAGATCGCGATCCATTCCCTAAAAGTGGAAAAGAACTTGTTTCTTTGATAAGCAATAGTAAAATTACGGTAAGGTTGTTGGTTCGCTACAGGCAATAGGTTCCTTCCAAAAGATTTAGGTAATTAATTAAAATAAAGGCGCCGGGAAGCGATAGCTTAATCCACCTATTCATAGCAAATTGCCTTCTTTTGAATATACTATATGTTGGTCGCAACATAATTACAGCCTTAAGTTTGGATTTAAAAAAGATGGTTTGTTCCTGTATTCAATTGGAATAAGGATTTACTGTGTGTATAACATATATTTCTTACGATAAATAATTCTTTTGCTAATTCAGTTTTAATCCCAATACGTGAATATGTTTATGTTCATCCCTTCCTTCGTCTCGGTCAGTGTTCCTCTCAGCCATATTATATTCTCATACAGTGGGTTGGTGGCCAGCTCGAGGCCCATTACAATTTTAATTGCTCGTCGCTCAAGGTATATTACGAAAGGTAGTGACCTTAAACCATGGAATTGCCGAAACATGTTATATAATTAGTACAAATAATATTCAGTTTCTATTTATGGACGATATAGGAAATTGGTAGGATACAAAGGTAGGAAGCAGCGTAGTAAATATATAGTAACCGACCGAGAGAATACGAATTAGTGGAAGTAAAGGCTTTACCAACGAACTTGGTCATTGCCCAGGCATACAAGAACATGCCAGCAAGCAAGCATGGGCGAAGAAGTAGATAGGGTATACGAGTAGTTAGATGATGTGATTACCCGAGTTTTTGGGGGAAGAACCTGGGATTGATTAGGAGGATAGAAGGCGACGGGAGACGAAGTAAGTCATGGTTGGGGACCAGGTTTTAGGAAAAAGAATTGGCCGCGGGGAGAAAGGAAACGAATCAGGTGGATTCCATGAAGGTCAAATCACCCTTAGGAAGTAGGAAGTGAAAATTCGTGAAAACATTTAAAGAGAAGTCAGGAAATTATCAATATACGCACTATAGTATACCAGTAAATATATACGTATACACTACTATTTCTAATTATCCCCTACACCATTGCTGTTATGTCTATTATGACCTCTAATGACCTATAATCTATGACCTCTATGTCTGTAATGTATGGTTAGGAGGAAGAAGGGACTATTGGTCTCAACCTCGCCCAATTAAGTCGATAAATAAATAAGTTATGTTAATTAATTAATTAATAATGGTTCGAGGAAAAAACGACATTTTAAATCTTTCCGTTCTACTATCTAACTTCTTGATTTTACGTTGGTGATGTCATCTACCATAGTATGTGCGGGCCAATAATATGTCCTTAGGGTCCTCAGATAAGTAACCTGCCTCAAATTTAACCTAAAATTAAGCCTACGGTCAACCTTTGGATCCCATGCTATTTCTCCCAATAGTCTCGTGACACTGCTCATTATTCATAGGAACTTTTCACCAGCCTTGCTGCTCTTCTTTGCACTCGACCTAATTCCCAAATTAAGCCTATTTAATGAGGATCCCATGCACCTGCAGCTTAATCAAGGTGGAGCCTTACTAACGTGAAATAACAAAGCTCCTAGACCCTTTCATTACAATTGCTTTTAATTAACTTTCAATGAATCCTAACTTTTTATGTGCAATTCCGCAGATTCCACGAATGTTTTCCCCAGGATATATCTGTAGTAATCATTACACCCAAGTATTTTACCGATTCCACGTGTGTAACGCTGGTTCCCTGTATAGTATAAGTGTTTTCTGGTGAAGTACCTTTCCTCCGAAAATTTATCGAATCCGATATATTCAAATCTATTTCTAGCTCCCATTTCTCGCACCACTTTTGAATTGCATTCATTTCGTCATACGTTACGCATCATTATCCAGGCGACACGGACTGTTCCTATAGGGTTTGTAATAGACACGTGGTAATCCAGGGGAAGAACATTGAACAACTGTCCCGAGGGGCCAGATTCGATTCCCGGGCACACCTAAAGGTACCCTCCAGCTTAACCCATTATGTGTGATTTTTCAGGTACCATTTCTTCCTGGGAAACCATGGACGGTGCAGGGAAAGGATCTGGCCCCTTTTGTGTACATTTCACACGCCATTTGGCTCATTATTGGGTGAATTCTATCATAAGCTACCTAAGCCTCCTTCAAGTTGATACTGCGTTTGCGTATGCTGGAATTCTGCCGAAAGACTTTTTTCCGCGCACGGTTGACAATGAATATCCACAAATAAGCGAAACGAAAGTTCTAATATTGAAAATTCAGTTAATAAAACTTTAGGTAAAGAAAATATTCGAAAGAGGATCATTTTTAACTCAGGAGTTATTTTTCTATGAAAGATATTTACTTACGTATGGTCTAACATCAACGTTTATATCGAAATTTATGATTCCATTCTCATTCGCCTTCTAATTTCGTTTAGGTACTCTCTGCACATCTTCCAAATAGTCTGGTACCATCATCAGATTTATCTCTAGGTACATTCTTCAACGGTTACCATCGACTTATTCGCAATTTTCTTCCCTCCCAATGTTTATTCCGCAAGCCCAACACCCAGGGCCTCCCTTTGAGTTACATCACCCCCCACCGACGACCTTGTTCCAGTCTTTCAGGAGTTCAATCAGTCGAGTCGATCGAACCGATTTGGCGGCCAGCTAACCTAGTCTATTGCGATTTGGTATCGACAGTCGATCGGCTATTTATCCATCCGTTCCAATCGCCCGAAACGCTGCTAAGTCTTAATCTATTTGGGATGTGTACCAAGTCATTCTATTGGATTAATTCTTCTGATTAAAGTTCGGAGTGATAATGGAAGTACCAAAAGCCGACGATCAAAATAATAGCTTGTACTTTCTGGTAAAAAAGCAAAACTTAGGTGAAAAAGTAAAGTGATTAAAGCATTGCCAATTGCACTTGGGTCGTAATTTTAAGTATGTATGTAGTTTAAGATATGTATGCAAATAACATGGATATTTTATTCAAGTGGTATCAGTAGGAATTTAATTCTGAAATGCCTTGACGGCTGTGGTAATTCGCGTATTATTTCATTTATATAAAAAAATATAGAAATTCAGAACGTGAGGGATATACTATTTCCTTTGATAATGTTTCTTGTGCGCTAATACTTTACAACTGCTCCTGGGGGAAAAGTATTATATGAGCCGGAATTGGTTTGCTATCTATAAAATAAAACTGGTTGGATATGGCTTCAGGGTTATCACCAAAGACATATTAGGGTCTCCCCTATTATATCATATTAGGGTCTCCCCTAATATTTAGTTTCTCGTGCTTATTAGTTACCTCATATTTTTTTACATATTGCCCGAAGGTCGGTCAACGGTCAGAGGGGAATGGCGCAGACATCACACCGCGGTTTGACTTTCTCTTCTGTGAATAGATAGGCATGGGTTAGGCCGCAGTGTTCCTGCCCAAACTCGCGTGGTGACGACCGCCTCTCGCGAGTAACTCCTGATGGAAGACGTCCAAAGGCGAGAATTCAGTTTTACGGCCTCGAAGCTACTTGTTGTGTCGTCATGCCATGTTGCGCTCCACTCAGCAATCGATATACTCTTTAGCTTAATTTTAGTCCTTTTCTCAGTGTGGATTTCGACAGCCAATACGACTTTTTTAGTCCTTATCTTCCCGCTGCATCAGCAATCTCATTTCCTGCAATCCACAGCGTTCCTTGGTACCCAGAGGATTGATATTCCTAACAGTCTGACCTTCTAAGTCCAAGAGATTTACTGAATTTTCTGGACTCCTGGTTAAAGGGAAGTTTCCCAAAATGCCGGATTTAAATGCACGAAACGAATCCGTGCAGATGAGAAAGTAATTGCTATTGCAGTGGATTGTGCAGAGAGTGAATTTAATCAAAAAGACCTAAGCTGTAAAATGCTACCAAGTCGATGTGTCTTGAAGATGGCGCCAGAGCGCATGCAGTTACATATTTCCACTAAAGTTCAAACAACCCGAGTAGATTACCGTCAAGTTGGTGTCGGCTAAGCAACTCGTTAAATATTTCAACTGAAAATATAAAAGCGGAGGTCAAACTTTATTTTTTCAGTGATAGGTGAATTATTCGATTAAAATGAAATAAAAATTATTTATTGTTACCCAAACTGTGCGCTTTCACTGGATGGAAAGTATTTTAGATCTCAGAGGTGGTTTACCTGCTTGGTAAGGGTTTTGATGGACTTCGCGATTACTCGTGCCTACTAAATTAATCCCTAAATTCTAATTCTCACAGCACAAAATATCCTTATAATCCATAACAAATATGAAAATAACCCATTATTTAGATAACCCTACGTTTCACCTCTGCTAATGCCATCCAAACCGGCTATACTTGCACACTCTCCATCTACATCGCTTTCATTCGGCGAATTCCCCCCCATTACCATCTTCCGCACATCAGTATGTTTCCTTGCATATTTGGAGTAGAATAAAACAAAACTCAAATGAGAAACACTAAATGGCGTATTCTAAGTTATATTATATGAGGTAAGGCCTAAAGAAAGGGAAGGGCCACAGAGGAGTTTTTTATTTATAAGCTAATCTACCGGTTACGGTAAGTTTTTGGCTGGACACAACTACTAAATGAATATTGTGTGACTCCTCACAAAACACAATCCAGCATCCTACTCTATATCAGGTTCCTCTTCAACTCTTTGTCCTTCCTTCATCCCGTCCAACATCCCTATCCTGTTCCTACCCTTCCCTCGTTTGCCCAACATTCCCCCCTCTATCACAGTCTTCAACATCCCACTGCCGATCAACACGCCCTTCATCCATTTTTCCTTCCTCCTTAGGATTTCTCCCAATAAACCCCTCTCATCACCCACCGTACCTAGTACTTCCTCATTTGTGTTCCTTTTGGTCCATTTCATCCTCTCCGTCCTTCTCCACACCCACATTTCAAAAGCCTCCAATCTACGTCTATCCTCCTGCTTCAGTGACCACGTTTCCGCGCCGTACATAGCTACGCTCCATATCAAAGTTTTTACGAGTCTTTTGTTAACATTCTTACTCGACGTCCCTGTCATCAACTTCCTCCTTATGAAAGCCTCTTTGCCTGGCGATATTCTTTTCCATACGTCCCTACTACTTTGACCGTGTTGGCCCACAACACTTCCGAGATACGTAAACTTTTCTACCTGTTCTAGTTTTTCCCCTCCTATGTTAATACTTAGCTTAGCCTTTTCTTTCCTTCACAGAGGAATATTTATTAATAAAGAAAATATATGATTCATATGTTTCAAGAAAAATGAAACCATTAATGTTCTCGCAGTAACAAAATTATTTGATGAGAATAATTAATAAGGACCAATAGATCTTTAAATATAATTTCAGGAGGGTTGAAAAATTGCTTCATTTTATTAGGATTTTCATTCACCGGAGGTTAAAATATTTTAAATTATAATTTTTAGCACACAGTACTATGCAAGTTATCGCCTTTATTGGCTATGAAATGGTTCTAACAGGATTTGGCGTAAATGACTGGCGATAGAAGCCTGTTGGCAATCAGCGGTACCATCCTCTTGAAACCAAAGGCTTCTTTGCCATGTTCCTCGTCAAGCTCTTCTGTTTTGGGGAGTAAAATGCTCTCCAGCATATCACAATAGCGTTCAGAGTTCACAGTAAGACACAAAAAAGTAAGGCCCATTAGTGCCTATGGAGGACACAGTGCACCGAGCTGTCACTGTGTGGCTATGAAGAGATCTCGGGTGAAGTTTACAAGGGTTGTCAGTCACCCAGTAACGAAAACGTTCTTATTTACTGAGTCAGAAAGGTGACAATGCACTTCATCGCTAGACCGCAGAAGAGTGTCGGATTGCATAGAAGTTAAGATTACCTTGAAAGCATCTGTAAGTAGCACCCAGTCTTCTGAACTCAACTCTTGAACAACCATTATCTTGTAGGGTTTTAAGTGAAGGTCAGAGTGTTAAATTCGCCGTACCGTTCTGGGCGATACTCCAAGAGCAGCAGAAAAGTAATCGATTTCCTAATGGTTTCAGCATCAGGAACCCTGCCATGACGAGTCAAACCAAACCGCCCGCGAAAAACCCTCTGCGTCACCACCAAACTATCATTGTTTTTAAAGGACATTTCTACGAAAAAGCGTTGATACTTACCGGAACACTGCATGGTAATTACTGAAAATACCGTTGTTTCCCCCAACTAACGTCACTACTCCTACTGTGCTAATATACCTGCACGCTCTTCAGTGATTTTTTTAAACTAGGGAGTTCATTCTGCTACACCCTGAATAAGCACTACTTCCACCTCGCAAGCCGCCACAAGGGTTTATGACTGTGGGTGCTTGGACATCACCCATAAAACACGTAGAGAGTAGCTATACGTAGAAATCCACCATACGAGTTTTGTTATGCGTATGTACCCATAACAAATAAAAACATGCTAATACGTAGGCTGTTCAAAAAGTTCCCCAACTTTTGCATGTCGATACTACAGTTGGTTATTTTTTGGTCCACTTCGAGGCGTTGTGCCCGCCGAAACTTCCGAAATTTCCGCCTTAAACTATTTTGTTGATATCTTGTTTTGTTGGTTGAGTTGTCGACGAGCGTTCTGGAATGTCATAAATGTCAAATGATGACCACCCCCACATCGAGAAAGCGAACGACTTCGTTCGTACAAATCGACGGTCGACTAACAGGGAACTTGCTGAAGAGTGAGGCATTTCGATGGGCCCATGCTACGAAACCCTGACTGAAAAATTGAGGATGCATCGAGTCGCCGCCTAATTCGTACCTCGCCTGATGGCAGCAGACCAGATAGCTCAAGTCTGTCAGGAACTATTTGATCAAACTGAAGAGGGTGAAACTTTCTTCTTGTCCAGGATTATAACAGGTGATGAGTCATGGGTTTTTGAATATGGCATCAAGACAGAAGCACAATCTTCACAGTGTATTGGTGAAACATCCCTCCGCCCCAAAAATGCTCGACAAGTTCGCTCGAATGTCAAGGTGATGTTGACTGCTTTTTTCGATGCAAAAAGGGTTGCGCATCGCGAATACCTACCTTAAGGCCAGAATGTCAACACGGACTGATAACTTGGGGTTACAAAACGCCTGAAAGAGAGAATCAGGTGAAAACTGCCCGAACTTTGGAGTAGTGGTGAGCAGCTTTTTCACCACGACAACGAGCCGACTCATTCGTCTCAGAACTCGTAATTTTTTAGCCAAAAACGAGACCACTGTACTTCCCCACCCTCTATACTCACCACATCTGGCCCAATGTGACTTTACCTGTTCCCCAAACTAAACACCCGGCCCAAATGGAAACCATTCTAGAGAAATTCGACGGAGTAGCTTATGAACACTCCGGAGGAAGCGCTCCAGGACCGTTTCAAAGTTTGGAAACACCGTTGGGATAAGCGGATAAGTTGGGGAGGAGATTGCTTCAAGCGGACCCTGACCAGTATGTCAGTGAAGTATTTTTTTAATAAAAAGATTTGGGCAATTTTTTAATATACTATATTATATATATGTATACAGGGTTCGTCCGGAAAATAAGTATACTGACTCCTGGGCTGGGCGCGCCGCTCCAGGCGCGCCCAGCACCGCTCTGACGGGTTGCGATTGGAGGGAGGTATGTTGGCAAGCGACGCTGAAAAAGGCAGTCGGCTCTGAGCTGTGGTGTAGTGAGGAGCTCTGTTAACGCGAACCTCCACGCTTCGACCCACGTCACGGAACGCGATGCCGAAGTTTTTGGAGCAGCGTTATTCCATCAAATTTGCGGTAAAGCTTGGGAAATCGTCTACCGAATCTGTCGGTATGATTAACCAGGCTTACGGGAAGTCAGCCATGTCCAGAAACATGATCTTTCGGCGGCACAAGATGTTCGTGGAGGGCAGAGAAGAGGTCGACGACGAGTCTTCGAGAGGTTCCCGATAATGCCTTCGCGGGAGCGTTCCAGGAATGGGAACGCCGCTGGAACAAGTGTATCGACTCACAAGGGTCCTATTTTGAGGAATATTAGCTTAAGATATGTAAAAGTGTAATAATTTTTTTTTCCTGAGCTCAGTACACTTATTTTCCGGACGAACCCTGTATATATATATATATATATATATATATATATATATATATATATATATATATATATATATATATATATATATATATATATATATATATATCATAGTTTATAGATAAAACATTAATAATATAATAGAAGGATAAACAGGAGGGAAGATTCCACGAGGAGGACCAAGAGATATGTTCGCAGGACAAATTAAGGACGTAAAACAGAGAGTATTAAGGATTGAGGGCATTGATATTAAATGGAGTAGAATGGAGGGCTGCAGTAAATCAATTCAAGGATTGAAATACTGATGATTATGATGATGATGATATAAAGCATAAACACAGTAGCCAAACCGAAGGTCAGTTTGGTTGGTGATGCTAGAGTTTACCCAGTACTAAGCCCAACGTCGTGTGAAAATCACACATCAGGGTATTGAGGCGAGTTCCTTTCCCTGTGCCGGTTATGGTTTCCAAGGAATATCTGGTACCCGAAAAATCACATAGCTTGGGTGGAGCTACTGGTGCCCAGAGACTTGCCCGGGCATCGAACCCGGGACCTCCTGGTCAGTAGTCCAACGCTCTACCCCCTAGACTACTACTACCCATATATAGATATACACACATATATATATATATATATATATATATATATATATATATATATATATATATATATATATATATATATATATATATATATATATATATATATATATATATATATATATGTATATATAATTTTCTATAAAATGTATATGAAGTCAGCACTAGCGAGCAAAAGTAAAAACACAGAAACACACAGAAATAAATGAAACTTAAGGGTTTTCGAATATTCGGTAGACAAGCCACCTTTCTCAAGGAAGAGAAGGAGTGTGGGTTTCTTTTCTTTTTTTGTTTCTGTTTTTGTTCGCTAGTGCTAGCTTCACATACAACATTATTTACATCCATAAGACTTTCACAACTTGTATGTATATGATATTATATATATATATATATATAATATAGATAGATTTGCACAAAATTTATTTTCACTTGATCATTTGAAACAAGTAGACGCAAGTAAATGTAACAACGAAAGCACGAGATGTTTATGCAACGTTTAACTTGCCTCCTGCTTGGAAAACCTGTACTTTCATTTGTTCATATAGTTTCGTGATTGTCCGAGGAAAGAACGAATATCTACATATGTCTGGAGTCTCTCTTGTCTCATCATTGTCGCATAGGCAGTCCATATAATGTTGGATCAGATTAATTTCTCTGGTCCAATAATTAACAGTCCCAGTCTAATTCCCTTCAAAGGCCCGTCACGCTTCTCTTCTTATCGTCACCACTTTTGACGAACCCAAACGCGGACTATTTTTGACGAAAACTGAAACCGTCATAGCGTAATTCATATCCTACTCATCACTTCTTTTTCTCCAAAAGTTCAAAACTGCATATTTATTAAGTTCTAATCCCCATTCCTTTGTACAACTCCATTATTTTTTCTAAATCTCTTGATATTAGCCAATAATCTGCTGAATTCTTTATTGGCATGTAAGCCACCCTGTGTCCCACAAATAATCTAAGGTTGACGCAAACTGATGGGCATAAAACGTTTATGTATATTAAGAATAGTTGCGGCCCTATTACTCTTCCCTGTGGGACGACAGAAGTTATGCCTACTTACATGCAGCACAAAGCATCGACCACTATCAATTGCTCTTCTGAGATTTAAAAATACCGCCTCCACATGTGTATTCTTTTTTACCGATTTAAGGATATCGTGAATACAAGACGTTATTGGGCTTCGCGAGATTATCATCAGCTGCCTCTTTGAATGCTCTTTTATCACGTCAGAGTCTAGAATTTCGTGCTGCAGTGCCAGGGGACTTGCTCCAAGCCGCCAATGATGACCTAGGTTTTCTAAAAAATGTTCATAACTTGAGATAAGACTTGCGTCATACGGCTGTGGCCCTGAAACAAAATCCCAATCTTCCCAAAAGTCGATTGAGGAGAATGCGACGAAGCAGCTGATGACCATTCTGAAGGATTTTGCCTATATGATTTTATAGGTATCAACAACATTCCTTCCTATATTGTAGTTGAGACAAAGGCAAACGCTTTATAGGAATACGCAAAGGTAATTTCTTTCATATAACTTTGAGTATATTCAAAACATATCTCAGAAAATTCAAATTACTTTTTAAATATGTTGTAGTAAAATAAATAATGGTGTTTCATTGTTCCAGGTTATACGCATTTTGGTTGTTAATTTTTTTCAGTTTCTTTAAAATCAAGAAAAGACAATTAAAATATAGTATCATACCAGAGATTGATTTACATGTATCATTGTCTATCGCCATTACTTTAAAAGTTTATTTGTAAATACCCATGTACGTTTAGTATAACAATACACATATTTTTGTAAAATTATCATTCCATTTGTTTGTAAATAATCGTTTTTGTGGTGAATATTGAGCTGGTATTAATTGCTTACTATAGATACAGTTTTGCACAGTGTATATATATTATCCCGATAATAAGGTATTCACTTATTAAAAACAGTACCCATATGTTTATAAAAACTACTCTAAGGAAAATACTTCGTTTAGTCTACGAGTGAAGTAAAAATTGATAAATTTACAAAAGCTGGTTTATGAATTTTTTTTATCCGTAAAAATGTTACTTAGGTGTACCAGGTAAACTAACTGGTTAAGCTAGTGTGTGTTTGCATTAGAATGGACGAAATAAGTCACCTCAATACAATGAAAATAGATATCTTATGTCTGCTATCCACCCATTGGACTTCATTTATGAGCTAAGTATGTCATGCAGCTTTATTTCCTCTACCTTTCTCATCCTGCTGAAGAGAACTTTACAGCTTTATCTAAGGCCTGTCATAAATATAGCCGAATTTGCCATTTGACTTGAATGTTTAAATTTGAGAATACTATTTCTGAAAATAACTATGTTGATACTAATCTAACAATGGTATCTTTTTAAGAATTCATTTTCCTATTAAAAAAATATTTTGGCAGATTGTTGCAGCAACATCCTCAAAATATGTCATAATCAAATGTATAACATACGAAGTCTTTCATAATCGATATCATCGTCTTCACAATATGGAATCAGATGACGTCATATGCTAAAAGGTAGTAACTATAGATATCAATGGCACGCAAAACACTTCGCACAAGAACTTTTCTTCTTTCATAAAATTCTTTGAGTCCAGACTCCTATCCATTCAGGTCGGCAGAAACAGTTCTCTCTCCCTCAGTAACAGACGTGCACCTGGAAAATTCTACGAAATAAAACGTTTTCTCTTTTCCTTCGGAGAGAAAAGTTACAGATTTGGGACCCTGGACTTGGAACCGGTGTTCCGCCAAAGTATTTATCTGTTTTTGTAACCGAAATGTCAACTTCGTCTGACCCCAATGAGTGATGGTGTCAAACTAAAAGCACTATTGAGGAAGGCAAACAGGAAACCACAAAATGAGGCACGAGAAAGGCTGGAGTAAATATACGAGAGCCGTAACTGGAGAGCCCTTAAAATAAGTTAGATATACGGATTATCAAGCGTTACTTAGCTAGTCAGCCAAAGTACTACAATCACCACTTGATTTATTGTAGAATCTGCGTGGTAGGTGAGAGATGAAAATTAATCATTAGAAAAAGAAGGCAATCAGGTAACCTAGAAGTAGAACTGCTTAGATTTTAATTTGGGGGACAACTTATAACAGGTGGAACGCTCAAACTATTTGGGAAATGTTTTGGTTGTAGGTGGGGATGTAGAAAGAGGAATAGTGTTAAGGAAAGAAGCGGTAGTTGCTTACGGATATTCGACTAAAGGTGTGAATAAGAGACTAGTGATGACCTGAGTATAGAGCTCAGCATCGTTCGGCTGGGAAAAGTGATCATTGAGGCCCTGGCTAGGAGGCCTTTTAGATGTGGACGAGAGGGGAAGAACGAACAAAATGAAATGGGCAGAAAGAATAACCAATGGTGTAGGAATGAGCGTGATAGTGGAAGAGAAGGCTGTTGGAAGAAGAGAACTTCGAAGAAGGCAGGAAGAGATGAAGAAGATACTGGAAGACAAGGCTTGCACAGGGATTTAAAGTGCTCTAAATGAAAGTTCGGATGAAGGAACACCTCCGAGCAACAACAAAGAAGCAGTTTCACCTGTCGGCCATTTCAGAACACCAATGGAGTGAACCCGGTCACGAGATCTTATTCCAAAAAGCAAACATAATAGCCAAGGAGAGGAGATACTACCCGCGGTTAATTAGGGAAGCAATTGAGATCGCAAAAAGCCCGGAGAACATTAACAGAGATGAAGGCCACTATCTCCACAACGCGTGAAAGAGAGTTCTCCGGGAACGGACCAATCAGCGAGCAGCCACTAGACGGGACCACCTTTATAAGGGTGGCAAAATTCCGAGTCCCTCATCTTCGACCTGAAGACGCCGAATGCAACTTCGGCGAAACTGTTGTCAGAATCAAACAACGACGCGGTGAAACCCGACAATGCAGAATACTTAACACGAGTTAGTTAAGTACACCTTTATCTTTTACACCTTATCTATTTTGCCCATTACCAATAACTAGCCAATACTATATTCAGCAAGAAGATATCTTTGAGCCATCGTAGTAGAAGGTAAATGCCGATATTGGGATAAGAGAAACCTTGTATGGACCGCCAAGGTGACACCTACCCTATTCACCCCCATCCGACTTCTCCATACCTGTTCAACACGCCGAAAATGCCAAGGTTGGATCAGTTTCCACACCAAATCCTTTCCCTGCATCCTAGCCATTGCACGCATGGGGATATTATTCCAACGAAAACAATTATCTCAAAACCGCTCCTGAAAGAGGCCATCACGGATTGCCTGATGACACTTATTTTTTATTGATCCAAGCGAATGAGTTCATGCACGTCTCGAATGGCTACCAAGAAATATCTAAAGATAATATTATCATTATTAATATTCTACTGGTTAGGGTAGGTTTTACATGGACACAGACTAAATAATTGTACAAAAATACATTTCCTTGCCTCTCCTAAAAAAGAGCACAACCTGAAATCAAGCACTATAGTAAGCTCTTCTTCAATTCCGCATGGATCTTTCCTCCCTTCATACCGACCGACACGCATATCCTATTCCTGGCCCTCCTCGTTTGTCCAACTTTCTCCCCCCTATTACAATCCTCAACATCCCACTGCCGATCAATATGCTAATCATCCATTTTCCCCGCCTCATTTTGACCCCTCCCATCAATCCCGCCTCCATCCCACCATATCTAGGACTTCCTCGTTTGTTTTGCTTTCAATCCACCTCACCTTCTCAACACCCACATTTCAAAAGCCTCCAATCTATGCCTACCATCCTACTTTAAAGACCGCGTTTCCCCGCTGCAGAAAACCACACTCCAAATCAAAATTTCAACGAGCCTATTCCCTACCTCCTCCTCAATGTCCCCATCACCAAATCCCTCCTCGTAGTGAAAACTTCTTTGCTAAACGCAAGTCTCCTTCTACTACCTGGACCATTTTGGTTAGAGGCACTTCCGAGATTGATTAACTCTTCCACTCACTCTAGTTTTTGCCCTCCTATTTTTACGGTTGGCTTAGCTTATCTCTTCCTAGTAAACCTCATAACCTTTGTTTTATTTAACTTTATCTTCATCCAACATCAATCGCACCAATCATCCAATGCATTCAGCAGAGTTTGCGACCCCTTGGCTGACTTACAAACTAAAGCTTGATCACTTGTAAACCTAACTGATTTTGTGAAAATTCCCCACCGACTTTCATTCACACCTCCAGTTCTTCCCATGCCCCTTTAATCATTTCTTCCACATATGCGTTGAACAGCGCAGGTGATAATGGACACCCCTGCCTTACTCCTCTTCTTAACAATACCCATCCAGACCCTCCACCTCCCACTCGAACTTCACCAGTGTGAGACCTGTACATGTTGCGGATAAGGCTCCTATCTCTCCAATCAACTCCTATTTTCTGAAATATATTCATTAGTTTTTTCCAATTAACATTAACAAACGCATATTCGAAATCTATAAAACAGACAAATACATCCAGATTGCATTCTTTGTCCCTCTCTATTGGTGACCTCATTACTCGATTGTCATGACCCGTGCCTCTCCCCTTCCTTAACCCAAACATCATTCCGCGAAGTTTCCCTTCCCCCATCCTCTCGTTAATAAAACCCTTCCTCCCCCATTTTCCTAAACCCTTCAGTCGTTCCGCAGGAATACCGTCTACCCGCATGGCCTTGTTTGATTTCATTTCCCTTAATGCTCTTCCTATCTCGGCAACGAGTAGACCTGGACCTTAGCCATCTTTATCTACGCCATGCTCTCTTTCTGCAAGCATATACTTGCTGGTCTAATGCCTTTACGGTACAATTCTTCTATATATTACTTCCAACTCTCTTGGATCTTTCTGGTTCAACTGATATTTTTCCTGATTTTTCTTTGAATTTTTTCAACATTTTTCCTTTTTTACTTCCTAAAAGTGATTTCACACCTTCATGCATAACGTACCTAATTCACTCTTCCTCTGTAACAGTTCCTTGTCCTCGCAATGCGTATTCCACCACGCTTCTCTCGCCCTATTTGCTTCGCGTCTCAGTATATTTTTGAACTCTTCATACAACATTCTACCTAACTCCGTACTTATATATTCTTCCATTTCCTTCTCTTTTCCACCTTTTTGATCCTATCACCCCTAATCCATAGATTCCTTGTTCTTTCCCTGTTCACCACTCCTATATTATCTTTTGCGGCTTACGATTTCATTTTTTGACAGATATATCTTTTTCCACTACAGTACCCATCTCTATTTTTCCTCGGTTATGATTTTGTCTACATCCTCCTGATGATCAACCCAGTTCATACTTTTGCGTTATATTTTTAAAATCCCTGTTTTATCTTTTTGAATATAATGTTACAATTCATAATTGCTAAATTGTGATCAGCGTCCGCATCCGCTGCCGAGAAACTCTGCGGATTGATCACTCTGTTCCAAACCACAACGCATGTTGGTGATGATTACTCCCTGTCTCCGGCAGAACAGTATTACTTGCTCCCCGCAGCCATTACTTTTTCCTAAACCATAGTTCCTAATTCACCAATATCTCTTCTTTTACCTGCTGTCATTTTTCAATCCTTCATAACTATCAAATGTTTCACTCCACGAACATCCACGATTATTTCCTCTAGCTGATTGTGTATTCCATGGGTTTCTTACTTCTTATGATTATTTGGTAGCTTGTATTAATTAACAATGACCAAGTTCTTTGGTTCTGATTTAAATTCGAATAATCATATCAGTCGTTTACTCCGGCTCTTCCTACATTTTTCTTTAATATTATTGCTACACCTTACATGTTCTCTCACTCCAGTAATCCCCTCTATCCTTCCATCTCACCTCGCACGGACCTAAAACATGTCATTTGTCTCTCCATCTCTCCCTCTATATTTTATTTTTCTGTCCTCGTCATTTTCCTATCATTCCAAGTTCCTATTCTAAATAATTCGGTCATTTATTGCATCTTTTTTGCTGCTGCCGTCGAAGCTTTTGCTTTGCAAGTATTTCGTGAGATGATGGCCTTGCCTCTCCCGCTGTGGGGCACAATGACGACTGGACCGAGTCCCACAGTTACTATGACTCATTTTTACTATGGATTCCATTCGAAAATTCTTGGAGTGAAAAATTGAGGTGCTTTCCCGCTGCCTTCCTCAATAGTGATTTTATCGTGACACCATTACCTTTGCAGGTGATGGTGTCACGTTAAATTTGGGAAGTTTGAGAATGAAAATTTAGGTTAGTTAGTTTGAAAATGGATTCAGACGCCTTTGCAGTCGCCTAACTGACAAACAGACGTTGCATAGAGTACTCTTCGTCTGACTCCTATCAGTCAACCTATCTACATGGGTGACCCAGTCAGAAGCAAATATAATTGCTCCTGTCAGCAAAGCTCTAGCGGTCATCAGAATGCACAAGCCCACAACCACGTAAAGATTGTAGCCCTTAGGGAGGGATCAAAAACTATCAAAATAGACTTAAAGTATTATTTCGTCACAGAACAATTAAGCGCTGGGGACGGTTAAATATCACTTCCAGATGGATGCAGAACTGAGCTCGGTGGAAAATGTAACCTCAATGTCCACCGAGTGAACGAAGAAGATAGCAGCGTGTTCGAGGTGCTTCCTTCCGTACACCTTCTGGAAGACGACGTAAGAAATTATGTCAGGCTGGAGTCGACGTTTGACGAGGAATACACTCAGGAAAAGAAGCACATGGATAAACTCGTCTCCCTAGTAAGAAACATATTACATATTCAGATTTTAGAAATAAGGACACCCAAATGATGGAGTGATTCAACGTGCCAACAATGAACTATTCAAAATTAGAAGATGGTATGTGTGATGGATAGGGTGAAACGTGATGGATTGGGAAGAGATAATCCTGTTTCCTCGGAAAACTATGGAACTTTTACATCCAGAGAAGTATGTTCTGCAACAACCTCATTTGCAAGAAAGAGTTTCACGTATATAAGATTTTGTGCTGTCCAAATGCCGGATTACGTGTATTTCTTCGTGAATTTTCCAACGAGTCCGGGTTTCACCGGCAGAGTTCCACGTGATGGTGAAAAAATTGACTGCAAAACTTTCTGTGCTCCTTTCACTTTCACCACAGGACAGAATCCTGAATCAACTGAAGATGTAAATATTCTGGGATTTCTCCCACGTGACTCCGTTTCCTAGGAGGACTGTTTCGCTAGCGTTGCAGTCATCGTTTCAGGGCAGAAGTACAAGTAGTTGATGCTTATTTCCGCCCGTCTTAAATAGGCCTCCCGTCTGAGAACGTGCGCTGTGATTACCAAATTATTGATACGATGATGTCTAGTCACGACCATCAATCACATAATAAACCCAGAGAAATTTCTGCGAGTGCGCTAAATATTTTGCATGGAAAACTTCAATGATAAATATAAAATAGCAGATTATTTTATTATCGACGGCATGAAACCACCGATTATTTTTCCTGGTCAAAAGGTAATTGGTTTGCCCAAAATTTTTCTAATAGTAATTATATTATCATATATAATATAATTACAATTATATAATATTATATATACAGTGTGCGTTGCAGAAGTAATTCTTTTATTTTTTTAAGTAATTTATTGTACGGATTTGCACAAATACTGAAAATTCTTCTAAGTACTGTCCGTGGGCCTCTAGTCATTTTTTATAGCGACTCTATCATGACCGATACACACCCTGGAAGGCGTCTTCGGGGACCTCTCGCAAGCTTTTCGTCACGATGACTGGATCTCTTCCATCAACGAAAAATTGGTTCCTTTCAGGGCTGCCTTAATCCGAAGGCACAAAAAGAAGTCTGCTGGGGCGACGTCAGGATTAAAGGGAGGCTGGGGCAGCGTCGGCAACTGGTGTTTGGCCAGGAACTCGCGGACTTGTAGCGCGTTGTGGCAAGGCGCGATTTCGTTAAGGAGTTGCCAGGTAGCAGAGATGTATTTTCCCGTCATGATGACCATTTTTCGGAGTCTGCCTATCAAATCCTCGTAGTAGGCAGCGTTAACTGTCTGTCCATGAGAAACAAACTCCTTATGGACCACTCCTTTACTGTCGAAGAAGACAATGAGCATTTTTTCACTTTTGATTTGCAACTTCTTGCCTTTTTGGGCTTGGGGAACTGGTCGGTTGGCCACTTAGAGCTTTGGCGTTTTGTTTCTGGGTCGCATTAAAAAACCCAGGTTTCATCAATAGTGATGGCATTTTCCAAATAATCAGGTTTATATCAATATGTTGCAAAAGTTCACTTGAAATATCCGCTCGGTTGGTCTTTCGTGACACGGTCGGTGCGCAGAGGTTTATATGGACTGACGTCCAGCCGCTCCCACAGCTTGCAGAGAACTGAAATAAGTTTCGCGGTAAAGCTTATATTCTTTTTCACCTACTCCAAGTTTTTCAACCCCACTTCACCAATAGTTGCGGCGCAGGATATTTAATTGCATTACATTTGGAGCGTACCCTGTAATAATATATTATTATTAAGTAATCCTACAGTTAAGTTAGGTTCTGGATGGGCACAACTACCAAATGAATATTTTTTTACTTCTAAAAATATACAATCCAGCTACCTACTCTACATCACGTCCCTCTTCATCTCTGAGTGCCTTCTTCCTCCCTTCATCCCGTCCAACATCCCTATCCTGTTCCTTCCCTTTCCTTGTTTGCCTAACATTCTCCCCTCAATCACAGTCTTCAACATCCCGCTGTTTGTCAATACCCTCCTCAGCCACTTTTCCTGCCTCCATAGGAATTCTCCCAACAAACCCCTCTCTTCGCCCACCATACCAAGTACTTCATCATTTGTTTTCTTCTCGGTCCATTTCCCCTTTTCCAGTATTCTACACACCCACATTTCAAAAGCCTCCAATATACGTCTATTCTCCTGCTTCACTGACCACATTTCCGCGCCGTACAAAACTACGCTCCATATCAAAGTTTTAACAAGTCTTTTCTTGGCATCCTTGCTCAACGTCCCTGTCATCGACTCCATCTTCCTTGTGAAAGCCTCTTTACTTAGCGATATTCTTCTCCGTAAGTCCCTACTACTTGATCATGTTGGTGCAAATCACTTCCGAGATACGTAAACTGTTCTACCTGCTCTAGTTTTTGCCCTTCTATTTAAATGTTACGCTTAGCCTTTTTCTTTCTGGTTAATCGCATAATTTTTTTTATTGAATCACATCCCATAGCCACTGTTTCCAATTCACTCAGCAATGCTTGCAACCTTGCTACATACAGAATCGGCATTTCACTCAACACATAGTTGAAGCAAATGCTTTACACGTACCCTATCCTTTAAATGCCTTTCCATTATCTTCAATGCATGACACATTTATGTTTCAATTTAATATCTGCATTCAATCTAATTCCATAGAATCTCTCTTTGACATAAATATATTCGTTGTTCTTTTTTTCATTCTACAGTACATACCTTGCGTCACCGCCAGGGTGTGATACATACATACGTACGCACGTACATACGTACATACATACATACATACGTACCTTGCAGGTCACCGTTAGGATGTGATTACACGCCAGACTACATGGACACAAAATGCTTTTCCTTTCTAACGGGGTTGGATAACTTTATTCTGAAACCTTATTGTTTTTCGTCTAAAGTTTATCTGCTCTTCATGCAACTTCACTTACATGATCTCGCCTACCGTGTTACGTTGGCGCTAATAATACGAGGTTCCAAAAGAATCGCGAATTTTGGGTTTTTTCAAATCTCGTGCATCTTAAAAACCATAGCCAAAGAGACAAAGAGCAGTTGATGCAAAAATTTAATCTCTAACGTAACCTTTGCTCCGCGAGTGATTCCCAATCTAGCTGCCCTAATATTTTAAATGCGCCACTCAGCTCATCACAACCAAGTTTTCAAATTCAACTCCTCTATGCTGCACATACTCTAATTAGGCCATCATATCAACTTCATGCGGACCCCGTATCCTAGTAGCATACATGTATTCTAAACGTGGCATATCCATCGAAAGATAGCATTTCTCTTGAAACATTTCGTCACACTACCCTAATATTCTTCAAATGAATCCTCAAATTGGCCGTGCTTGTTATAATATATATATTACACGCATTATATATAATTTGTTATATATATATATATATATATATATATATATATATACATTCAAACACGAAATCCCGCCAAACGGCATATAAATACTCATATATACAGAAACAGATATAAGGAAAAGGGATAGGAACACATATAAAGGACGAACACAACAGAGGTGGGGAAGGCGGAATCGAACGGATCACAAGAGTAAAAATATTTCCTCAACCGGGACTCGAACACCGGATCTTTCCACTTGCCGGGCGGATGCTCTTAACCACTTGAGCTATCGAGGATAGTCAATTTACCCTGAGATCCGTGGGTCTAATATGTCGCCAAGCGCCCCGATTCTTTCAGCCAAGAGATGGCGTCAGGGGGCTGTTTCACCCACCAAAGGAGAAATAGACAATACACAAGGAAAGGAAAGGACAGTGGGTTAGAATTCATACAACATCATACAGGAAAGGAACAGTGCGTTTCGTGGCACGCATAGCCAGAAGAAAGAGATGAGCCACATTGGCCAAATACACATTCAAACACGAAATCCCGCCAAACGGCGAATAAATACTCATATATACAGAAACAGATATAAGGAAAAGGGATAGGAACACATATAAAGGACGAATACAACAGAGGTGGGGAAGGCGGAATCGAACGGATCACAAGAGTAAAAATATTTCCTCAACCGGGACTCGAACACCGGATCTTTCCACTTTCCACTTGGTTAAGAGCATCCGCCCGGCAAGTGGAAAGATCCGGTGTTCGAGTCCCGGTTGAGGAAATATTTTTACTCTTGTGATCCGTTCGATTCCGCCTTCCCCACCTCTGTTGTGTTCGTCCTTTATATGTGTTCCTATCCCTTTTCCTTATATCTGTTTCTGTATATATGAGTATTTATTCGCCGTTTGGCGGGATTTCGTGTTTGAATGTGTATTTGGCCAATGTGGCTCATCTCTTTCTTCTGGCTATGCGTGCCACGAAACGCACGGAAAAAACAACACGGAAAATTACACCCACAGCAGCGCACACACTCATGCAAAAATCCCTTCATCCAATACTCATGCAAACACATATACCGCAAAACAACTAAAAAACTGCACCCCATGATGCAGCACGAAAGCCATCCTACAACACGGAAGCCAGGACACAACAAGCAAGAAATTGAAACACCACATGAAAATGCACCACGAAACACTCTACCCCCAAAGAGTCTCTAAAAGGCAGGGAATGCGACCCAACGTTGCAGGTAGCAGGAATTTGCCCCCGCGGAGAGGGACGAGGGATTGAAAGGGAAACTTAAAAACAGATGAACAGAACATGAATGAGGTCATTCGGAAAGAATGGGTTATTATAGCAAAACACATAAGGTTAGTAGAAGAGCATGCATTTAAATACAACTAATTATTTTTTAGACGCTGAGGGTGGCAAGTGGAATTTTTGCTATCTATAACCCTGCAGTTGCTATCCCGTATTGTCCGTGGGAAGAAGGAGTCCTTGAGTCGGCTAGTTCTGGCATATATTTCCCGAATTTTATATTCATGATCCAAGCGACTAATGTATGTAGGAGTACGAATAATTTGCGAGACCTCGGTGCTGAAACATGCGGATCTAAATTTATTTAATAATTTCAATCTTGCATTGAATCGTCTCTCAGCCAATGATTCCCACCCCAAATCCATGAGCATTTCGGTGACGCATTGCGTTTTATCGTAGGAATTTTTTACAAAACGGGCTGCCCGGCGTTGAACCTTCTCAATTTCCCGAATGAGACCTTTTTCACTCGGATCCCACACGCTGCATGCGTATTCTAAATGAGGCCTTACAAGAGCGTGGTAACAACGTTCCTTGACCTTCGAGTCACTTTTGCCGACAATGCGTCTAATGAATCCCAATTTTTTATATGCTTGACCGCAGACTTTACGTATGTGAGTCCCCCAAGTTAAGTCTTTTGTGAATGTGACACCTAGGTATTTTACCGTATCAACTACTACTAGGTCACCTCCAGCTAATTTGTAAGCAAATCCCGTTGATCTTTTAAAGAAATTTACCACTGAACATTTATTATAATTTAGAGTCAATCCCCAGTTAGAACACCATTTAGTAATGCAATCTAAATCCTGCTCTAGAATAAAACGATCCTCATCCCAAGATATCTCCCGATAGATCACCGTGTCATCCGCGAACATCCTAATTTTACTTTTCACTTCGCGGTTCAAATCGTTAACAAAAATCAAGAAAAGCAACGGCCCGATCACACTTCCCTGAGGTACCCCCGACGTGACTCGAACGCTGTCGGAACTAGCGCCATCAAGGACTACCCTCTGTTCCCGCTCTGAAAGAAAATCTTGAACCCAACTTATGGCGCCCTTGTTTATACCCGCGACCTTTAATTTATGAATGAGTTTACCATGTGGGACCTTATCAAATGCCTTTTGAAAATCTAAGAAGATGGCATCCACTTGCCTACCTCTCTCACCCGATAAAAGTAAATTATGTGTAAATAATCCTAATTGGGTCTCGCAGGAGCGGGTTTTCCTGAATCCGTGTTGATTGTCACTTAAAAAGTTAATATTGTCAAGGTGTCTCATTATTGAACTGACAATTATGTGCTCTAAGATTTTGCAACAGATAGAAGTGAGAGATATAGGTCTGTAATTACTGGGATCCTCCCTGTCACCACCTTTAAAAATAGGCGTTATTTGCGCGGTTTTCCAAATCTTAGGTACTTCGCACTCTGTAAGGGATTTTTTAAATATAAACTCAAGGTACGGGGCAATGGTTGGAGCTAAATGTTTTATCACCCTAGCTGGTATATTTTCGGGACCCGGGGATTTGTTGGGTTTAATCTCGTTAAGCAATTTTAGAATTCCTTGTTGGTCCACATATCAAGAATATTATCACTCCTACTTTGAGAAGTGACAAGTTAATGTGTGGAGTTCAACGTAAATGAATGCAATGTTGACTCGCAGGTATATTTGTCTGGGTCCCCTGTTTTAAAACTGCATGCGCTCCAAACAATAGATGGCACATTGAAATCTCCACCGATTATAAAGTCACGATCGTTGGTTTGCGATGAGAAAATTTTCATCAGCCAGTCTAGTTCTAGTATTAGATATTCTTTGTCATCCGGAGGCCTGTAAATTGCTCACATTGATTCTTCCGATTTCAGGACTTTTAATTGAATACCAAACACTTTCCAAGTCATTATTTGAAATTAATTCAGACCTGCTAATCGCAAGAGTTTTAAAATGCGATTGAGAAACTTCCCCCTTAACTCTGTCATTTCTGTGAACGGAAAAGGATTTTGGAACAATTTCACTGTCGGCGATATCAGTGGATTAGCGGCTTTCCTTCCCAATAATTATACCTGCGCCTGTGTTTTGAATAAGGATATGCTATTCAGTGACTTTACTTTTTAGACTTCGGAAATTAAACTCTACCATTAATTATGTTTCCTTGAGATTGAGTTTGCTTGAATATTTAACAGTGACCGTTTCATTGTTATTATCGAATCAAAATCTTCCGTCCAATGCAATCTGATTCATATTAAGTGACCTATCGTATGCATCTCTATTACTTCGTTTAAAGCTAATTTTTTTGGCAAATAGGAGTTTAGACGACACCCACTATTTGACCCAAGACTTGTTTTTCATGGCATGCCGATTATTTCATCTAGGCTTTTTGCAGTTTTTCTAAATTTTTTTGCGAAGCGATTGAGCACGCAATACCAAATTTACTTATTTAGACATTGTAAGTCTGTTCACTTCAAATGAATTGTCTAAATCAAGTTTGATTGAATACTCTCTTTGAAGCCTCATCAATTTAATTTACAAATGTAAGTCTCCCATGTCAATTAACAAAGTTTAAATCTACAAATTATCGAAGAAGGTCTCGTAGAGTGGAAGCTACAATATTTTACGAGTAAGAAGATGAGAAATGTGAAATGTGTGATAACGCCATGTTAGACGATGAAGATGATATGATAGGGATATTCCTTGCATTAATCTTCACAGCGTACTTTTGGAGAGATATAGGTTTTACCATTGAATAGGCATTGATATCATTTAATATTAATTATGTATGGCTCTCCAAGAGTAGCCTAACTCACTTAGTTTTGAGAGAAATGGAAACCTTCTCATTATCTAATATCGATATCCACCAAAACTCCACACTACACATACTACAGGCAAGGCAATGCCATCGAGATACGGGATAAAATGAACACGGTAACCAAGAAATATTCTGAACCGAAGAACAACTTATAATAAAGAAAAGAGTGTACCAATTTCCCACCAGATAAGTTTAAAAGCACGACCGGGTTCCAATGTATTACATCATCTTGGACTCGAGGGCGGTAAAGAAAGTAATCTCCGTTTTCGTGTAGCGTGAGGCTGGTGGAGGGAGTCGAATGGTCGCTGTATTGACGCACGCAGTGGGTCAGTACGCCTCGAATTGCAGTGGCTGGAAGGTCTCGCCGCTTTTCGTTTGTTTACAGTCAAAAGAGTCAAAATGAACAGTACAATTGAAATTCCCGCCAAGTGTGAAGTCCGTTCAGTGATAAGGTTTTCAATGACAAAAAACTTCAAAGCTGCTGACGTTCGCCGGGAAATTTGTACTCTGTGCGGACCAAAGGTGATGAGTGACAAGAGTTGAGTATGCTAGTGTTGTCGTTCGTTTAAGAGTGAACGGACAATTGGCCATGATGATGATGATGGCAGAAGTGGCCGCCCCCGTCTGTGGTGAACAATGAACTGCACCTGAAAATTGATGAAAAAGTTCGTGTAAACCGGCGCTTTACCATATCGGAATCCTCAGAAAGTTTTCCACTGATTTCTACAACTCTGTTGCATGTAAACGCGACTGAAAAGTTTGGCTACTGCACATGTTTTGTGCTCGTTCCGATGAGGAAATTCAAGATGCCATCATCATAGGTTGGCTGATATCTCGAATTTTATGCTGAGGGAATTTGAAAACTGGTTCAGAGATACGGCGAATGTTTAAATCTTTTTGGTGAATATGCGTAAAAATAGTTGAGGTATGTAGTTTTGAGATGAAAATAATAACTATTTTGTATCTATTCCAGTGTATTTTTTATAGCATAACGGAGGTTACTTTGTGTAGAGTCATTGTACATCGAAACTCGGTAGTACTTTTAAACTTATCCAATGGAAAATTGCTACCATATTTTCTTTATTATGTTCGAATTTCACCACATCACGCCTGAAACTACTCAATTTTTTAACAACTCATAAATTTGTTAAACTCGTAAATACATGCAAGTGGCATTTTTTGGTATCATTTCGTGGTAACAGTGGTGAGACGTTATCTTTGGTGAGGTATCAAAGTGATTGCAGCTATGACAATTCCCATATCCCATGACAATTGTGAAAACTAAGAGCCGTGAGTAATGCCCATTGCTGTGTCTGGAAGTTGTTTGGAACGGAGTTATGAAAAGCCCCCTTCCCTCAATTATTCGCTCTTAGTTTAACGGCTTAAGTGTGGCGTGTTCAAATTGGACCGCGAGGGAAGAAATACTTCGGCACTTCATCAAAGTTCCTGACTATTATGAATCATATGTTGAATGAACTTATTTTTACTCGGCATATTCAGTTTGTTCCTACCGTCAACTCAGTCAATAATGTTAGTTTTTGACGCCTTTCATCCCATAGCCATTGAAATCTTGTTTGTCATACGAAAAGAAAGAAACTACTTCCCCGCCAGGCGTGGTTATCTACCTGGCCCGCATCAGTTAGGACACACAATTAGCTTAGGAGTTTTCAACTCCTTCCCAACGGAGATAGAGAACATATTTCTGTGCTCCCAACCTTTTCATTCGTCCTTATGTCAGTGCGAGCCTGTCGTGATCTATTATGAATCTAACTTGCCGATTTGATTCCATTTTTCAATGTCGACTCCGGCTGGAAAAGCTTCCCCCGCCGATGGTTGTCCTTCACCATGGCTGCTCGCCCACGGCCGTGAATGGCGCGCGTTCGGCGGAGAAACGTCTAGGAGGAAGTGGATAATAAATAAATATATATATATATATTTATTTATTTATTAAGGAAAAGATATAAATCAGATAATCACGAATGAATTCTAAAGAGATTATATCCACTAACAGCAATTAGTGCACCCTCCTGACTTCATCCCTCCATAACCATAGCCACACCTATATTCACGCCCAGTGGAGAGACGCTTTCCTCGTCTTGCGGGGGAGGGAGTGGCGAACGAAGGAATGGAATGGATTTCAGCCCCCAAGGCTCGCATTTGAGGGCAGAGATTTGTGAGTGAAGGAACCCAGGAGAGATTTTTCAGCTTCGAAAGAAGCCCAATCAATTCTTCTCAGAGTTTCCTTCCTGAACGCATCTATGTGCCCGATATTTTCGTTGTGAAATCACGACTGACACCTAGTCGATATTGTGATTCACTTCCGCAAGACCATTCAAACCTCTCAATATTTAGGCCCAAATAGGAATTTAATATGAAAATGTTACCTCCATGCTAATCACCAGATTTTACTCCCATTCAATTTTGAAATGACGGTTTGCTCAGCAATATGGAACCAAGGATTTCGGTGAGTGTAATCAGTAGTTTAAGAGGCGAGGGGGCTACTTGCGACCAGTAAAATGAATATGGTATTCCCTGGAAATAAAAGCACAGAAATGCGAGGTTCAATAATTTTCACTTGAATAAATATGTAGAATCACCGCCATTCTTCGCTACTATAATAAGTACTTGCGTATTCCTTTCAAATCTTTCATGGTAAATTAGATTTATGTGCATGAACAGTTTTATTGCATTAATAATTTTGTCTATTAACCAGTTAATAAACACGATTATTGAAATATGTGTTTAAACCGTATTAAGATCATTTTTAAAATATCTGATCGTGCATAAATGTATCCCATATCCCAATTCACTCCAACTTCTTCCAGAAATTCCGGAATCACAAACAATATAAACCAGAGACACGTGTTGCGTACATCCGAAAGAGACAAGGGCAATGTACAATGCACAGATCCTCGGAATTAAATGTGAAATCATATTTTTCATAGTCACGTTGACGATGCATTACAACGATCTTGATAACAATTACTGCCTTTGAACAAATACAAATAACATTTAATAGAGTCTTCTTGAAATAACACATTGTGACTTAAAGACAAGTGTAATCTGCTTCGTTAAATATTTAACTCTTTTAAAATTTCCTTTTTAAAAGAGGACATTTTGTAACTATATTAAGAATTGTCGTTTTAACTTTCTTAGCTTTACATCAGCCATACCTTTCAACATTTTTCAATTTTAGGATAAATTTATAAACTTTTCGAATAATTTGATGTCGTTTGAGAAGAGTGAAACAACTACCTGTGAGATGAGAAACAGAGAGTGTGAAGAAACTGCCGGAATATAGGGAAGTAAATTCCGTTTACACTAATAGACATGCAAAGCATAAAATTTTGATGAAAGAAGAAGAGGTTCTAGCTTAGCGGTAGAAATATAATAATGAACTATGCGAGGAAAACAATAGGCATGGAAAGTGAATATGATGTCGATGAGAGTAGCTAATGTTGCACTGCTAATGGCGATAGAAGAAGCATTTAAGGAAATTAGATCTAAGAAGACACTGAAGATAGATAAAATCCCTGCAAAACTACTCCAAAATTTATGAAAACGATGGAAGAAGAGTTTTTATGGGCTCATTCATTGATGAGCAAATTATTTGACGGGAATATTTTGTTAGATCAGTAGCAGCACGTAAGTGAAAACCATAGACTATAAGTTAGATTTCACCAGAAGCATAGTCATTGCTTAGAATTATGGGTAAGAGATGAAGAGGAGGGCAAGAGTACTTGAAGAAGATAAATTTGGGTTTAGAAAAGGGTAGGTACACGTGTTGCCATTTAAATAATTATATCACCAGTAGAAAGGTACGACACTTTCTCATTCGTACGATACTTATACGTACCCTCATGCGAAATTGCTGCAAAAGTTGGGAAGCTACGGGATTGATAAATATTTATTAGACTGGATTAATCACTTTTTGTCAACCAGCAAGAAAAGGGTCGTAATAGGGATCATCGGTCACAATAAGCGTCACATCTGGTGTGCCACATGGAATTGTTGTCGGTCCGCTATTGTTCCTTTTATATGTAATGACATCGAGTCTCTGGTTGCAAGTTAACTTCGTCAATTTGATGAGGATGCCGTGGTACATAGAGAAATATCCAGTCATGAAGATAGAGTATCATTAGCTGACGACCTACATAGAATACAAAAGTGCTACGATACATGGTAGCTAGAATAAAATTTTAATAAATGGGTTTCGATAACGTTTTGGAGGAAAGGTACTTCACCTGAAAAAACTTACCCTATACAGGGATTACACACGTGGAATCGGTAAAATAATTGAGTTTAACGATAACTACAAATATGTCCTAGATAAAACATATTGGTGAAATTTGCAGAATAGCTAATAAAAAGTTAGGATTCATTGAAAGTTAATTAAAAGCAATTGTAATGAAAGGGTCTAGGAGCTTTGTTATTTCACGTTAGTAAGGCTCCACCTTGATTAAGCTGCAGGTGCATGGGATCCTCAATAAATAGGCTTAATTTGGGAATTAGATCGAGTGCAACGAAGAGCAGCAAGGCTGGTGAAAAGTTCCAATGAATCAGGTAGCAGTGTCACGACACTATTGGAAGAATTAGGATGGGATCCAAAGATTGACCATAGGAAATTCAGGTTAAATTCACTACGTAAATTTGAGGTAGATTACATATCTGAGAACGCTAAGTACATATTATAGGCCCGCACTTACTATGGTAGATGAGATCATCAACGAAAAATCAGGACGTTAGAGAGTAGAACGGATAGATTTAAAATGTCGTTTTTTCCTGGTACGATTAGAGATTAAATAGATTGGACCGCAAGCGTGAAGACCATTATTAGAATCGGTAATATATAAATATATATATATATGGCCCTCTCAGAGGCCTTCTTCAAGTGAGTCTCACTTGAAGAAGGCCTCTGAGAGGGCCGAAAGCTCGAGCAATTTACCGTGTGAGTGTCCTTTTGAATGTTGCTATTCTATTCTATTTGTGTTACATTGTGTCAGCCCATTATATATATATATATATAAATATATATATATATATATATATATATATATATATATATATATATATGTCGAAACCTTGCATGTATCTTTCTGCATGTTATTCCTTTAATTTAATAGACCCATCTTTCTAACAGTTCTACAGCATGATTTGAATATACGTATCCTTGTATTGAATATTGTTGCATGTAACTACTTTCTTTAGTGTGATTAACATTTTTCGAAAGCATGATCAAACTAATACTTGAGTAGAGGTGACATGATTGGGATTGAGCATGCATAGCTGGTGACCTAATATCCCCCGCTCTTGCGGGGTATTGTGTAGATTTAGGTGCGTAAAGAGAACTAACAGTACGTAATTGAATGCTTTGTAGATTTTGAGTAGTCGTTTGAGGGAGTTAGCCGAGAAAAATTAATCAATATCATGCAGAATATTGGAGTAGATCGGAGGGTTGGATGCATTATCCCGGACCTGTTATTAATTCAGACGGCACTGATGCGGATGGCGAACGAAGAGTCGAGGTGAGCAGTGCTAGGCAGAGGAAGAGCCCAAGGATATTATCATTGCCTCTTCTTTTCAATATATGTACGTATGGAATGAAATTGTCCGGAGGCAGGAGCGAAAGTAGGTGGGGAACTATTCAAAGACATTGTATCATGACTAAACGTCACTTAGCTGGTCAGCCAAAGGGTTACAATCATTACTCAGCTCATTGCGGATTCAGTGTGACAGGCACGTGATGTAAATCGATAAGAAATTATTGAGACCATGAAGAAGTACAAAGGAAACGACAATCAACTATGAGGAGATAATATATTGATAAGAATTAATACATATACAAATAATAATGACCATACAATAGCGCTATTAAACTAAATCAAAATGCTTAGCTTGTCCGTACAGTTCCTTTATGAACAAGCTCGCTGGCATAATGTCTTTACCCTATAGAACCTCTATGAATTCCTTCCATCTCTCTTGAATCTTCTATTTGAATTGGTTCCATTGTTAATTTTCCTGGATTCTCTTTTATTTTTTGCACGAATTTCTACTTCCCGAAGGTGCTCCCACCTTCATGTATGTACGTATAGTGCACCAATTTCACCCTTCTTTGGTGAACTTTCCACATCCTCGCACTACGTCTTCCACCACGCTTCTATCGCTCTATTTGTTTCCCGCCTCAGTTTACTATAACCCTTTATGCTTCTTTCTACCTATTTATGGGTTCACATTCTTTTATATTCTTTTCTCGTCTATCTTCCTAACCACGCCGTCAGAAATCCCAGGTTTCCTTGTTCTTCTCCCGTTTATTCTTCTAATAGTGTCGTTTGCGGCTTTCGATATCCCTTTTTTAACGTGTTCCTATTTCCTCTCCGTATTATCCGACTCCCTTTCCTCGCTCATGATTTTCTCTAAACTCTGCCGGTACTCCCTTCTTGTCGTTCCTGTTAATGTTTGGAAATCACTCCTTCCAAACGACCTTCCCAATTTTATCCATTTGAATCGTTCGCTGCAGTTCATTGTTCCTATATTATGGTCTGAGTCCGCAACCTCTACCTGGAAGCTGCTCGAATTAATCACGCTGCACCTAAATCTGTGCCTAATACGTATAAAAGAGTCCAACCGATATCTTCCTCAATCACCGGGAATTTTCCATTCCTATCTTTGTCTGTTTTGATGTTTAAACCAAGGGTGCGTTATGGTTGACGCCCATCTCCTGCAGAATTTGTTTCCTTTCTCCCCTGGCCAATTCTTTTTCCTAAAACCTCGTCCCCAACCATGACCTACTTCGTCTCCCGTCGCTTGCTATTCCCCTAGTCAATCTCAAGTGCTTCCCCCGTAATACACGGGTTTTGAAGTCTTCTAACTACTCGTATTCCCTATCTACTTCTTCGTCCCTTTTATTGCTTGGTGGCATGCACTGGTAGGCCTGCAATGACCAAGTTCGTTGGTACAGCTTTTACTTCTACCAATAATATTGTATCGGCTGGTTACTACGAGTATATATTTACTACGCTTCTTCCTACCTTTTTGTCCTAACAATTTTCTATATCGTCCGTAAAATGAAACTGAATATTGTCTGCGTTATTATAAGACATTATTCAGCCATTTCATGGCTGAAGGTCATCACCTTTCATAAAGCCTTTTTACCTAATATGTTGCAAAAAGTTGGAGAAGGAGGGAGGAGAAAAAACAGGGAGGGGGTGGATGTAGAGGAAGTAATTGTTAGAAGATAAGGAGTGGCGAAAGAAGCAGTTGGGTAGCGATATAGGCGGTGGGATGAGAGGAGGACGCTTCAGATAGAACGGGGGGAAGGCGAGGGGCGGGCCAGGCGAGGGATTGGACAGGCGAGGGGCGGCGGACAGAAAAGAAAGGGAGGAAGTTAATACTTCAAAAGGAAGGAGAGGCAATAACGGGAGGATTCATCACATTTGGCTCAATCTGACAAATTTTCAAAAATGTTTCAAATAAAAGACCCGACCATTTGAGCTTCAGGGCACGAAAGTAATGAACATTTAAGTTGTGTACGTCCGATTTTTTGGGAACATTTGAAGCACTTTCCCTATAACATAGCACGTATTGTCACATCCCTTTTTCCTATGTTATCCTTTTTGTGACTCCACCCTTCGCCTCCGGGGCATGATACGCATAAATACCCTTTTTGCACTATTTTAAGAGTGCTGAGATTTAATTCATGCTTGATGGAGTCATATTCTTACCGAGGAACTTCCTTATACACGTTGTGTCTTTTTCTAGTGGGATTTGGAATAAGGTTTATTTGCGCCACTGCTGCCAGCAACTATTCAATCAAATATAGCCTACACAGAGCTTTGGATAACGGTGGCTTCTGTTTCTTGCCTCGTACCGGCAGTGCTGCATTCTCGGAAACTAGACATCTTCGTGCACGTTTGAGGAGTTTTAAACTGCATTAAAACTATCTTTTTGTCACGGAAAATCAAGCGATGGCCAACCGTTTTCATCTTTATTCAAACGCAATCATGTTGTGTAAATGTATGCATTTCATCGAGTTTTCTGTAAGGGTAACTTAAATACTCTTAATCTTAAATATGTTTTCTGATCGATATACTACTCCTACCGCTACTTGCTGATTTCAAAAACTCTTTAGCCCAGATCCCGTTCTTGGATATTGAACCAGCGGATCGACGTCAGTTACATTTCCCTTATTGGTCACCACCATCGCTGCACCAGGTGGTCAAAGGATTACATTTATTTCGATTCAAATTAAATCTTTATCCATCGACCTTGTATTGGACTGGCAAAGGAAGGATGGTCCGCGCCACGTCTAGGGTACACGATAAGCCGGCTGCAGTCGCTCGACTCAAGGGAGCAAACTATCTGGGCTTATGCTATAAGCAGAGACCGTCACACGATAAAAATCAGCGATTACACGTTAGCTGGTTCCTGAAACTGGTTCCCCAATTGAACCAACTGAAACCAATGGAAACTAAATTAAGACATAGTGAAGAAGTGTCATATTGAGAATTTTTGTCGATTGTCTCGTGTTGAGATTCGTAGACAACTCGGGGCCGGCGACCTGAGGCCATCGTGAGGGGGCTATGACAGGTCACTACCCGTGAAACAGAATAAAAGCATGTGCAAAATTTAAAAATGCATGCCAATTCGCACTCACAGAGACGCATATATTCATGCAAAACCAAATTTAACTTACACACATGCAAATATACGTACTATAAACTTACATTCACGTGCACATGCCCCCTACGAATATAACTGTCGTCTACGCAGCGTTTAATCTTGTCCTCGCTGGTAAATAGAATGTCTTTTCAATTTCTACACTGACTTTGATTTCTTACTTGTACTATTATGATTCCTGAATATTTGCATCTATCGGTACTGAAGTGAATCTCCCTTCTCTTATCTTTCTGGTCTAACCCACCAAAATAGTGTGGGGCCATAATAATTCCCCTTGTGTCATTTTTAAACTCGTGTAGTATTGAGAATTTTCGGCTCTCATGTGGGTGATCATTCCCCAAAGTGTAATATGGATTAATTACTGAGGACTAAATCCATCTGAATTATGATAACTAGGATCTTAGCTTTATTTTACGAAGAACTTTACATAAACTAATTTATTTCGGTTTCGATGGTTTTCATGCAATTTTGCCAAAACTCTTATCATGCCATTCTACCACACCCTAACGAAAAATAGATCACCACGTCGCTTGGCTCAGCTCTGCTCTCGTATGTTCTTACATTGGATTTTATTGCCGCGCCGTAGCGCATTTCATCGGCGTAGAAATTAAGGATAGTTACGAAACTAGATGAAAGTTTCGAGTTGCAGAAAAATTCCGGCGTCACAAAAGATTATCGCCTCAATCCTTGTGGAACGTTTTACTCTTTCTAGGCAGCAATTACGGGAGACTGCGTAGAGAGACCCTCGCGGACTTCACCTTAATTAGGATTAGTCTTTAGCAAGAAGCCCAGAATTTAATTCAATGATTCCCAAACTTTTTCGAGGCACTGCCCCCTCGGTTCCTTCAACTCACGCATTTCCAACACCCGAAGCCATAGCCTTTAGAAGTTGTAGTCAGAATGCGGGACTCTTATGGCCAAGTCACGAATATAAAAGAGAACGAAATAGCCGAGACCGTAAACTTGATTGGCACTGGGTTTGCTCCAAACAAACCCGTCCAGTGCTGATCAAGTTTACGGCCTCGGCTATTTCGTTTCCCATTGTTTTACGACCGTAGGTACGTTCATTTTAAATTTACATGGATATTTATTTAAAATCCCAGTCAAGGTTTATTTTTGTCAAGGTAACGAATTGAACGGACTGGAAGAGTGATTAAATTTTTCTTGCCATAAAGTAGTCATTTGAGAAACATTTTATAATAACATTTAGTCACGAGTTCATAATTGAAAAAATTCTTAATGCGACGAAAGAATTTCATGGCATGATACCAGTTCCCCAGGTTAACAGTCTCTTTTAAAGTTGCTTAACCGGAAATTAAGTCGCCACGTCTAGAAACTTGGAGTCAATTTCTTTGTTTGGTAATCAGTTGAATTACTACCATAAAACCAGGTTCTTCTGAGTATGAAGTTGGGAATGTATTATTTAGCTTCATTATTATTGGTCAGAGCGATCAGAAATTCTGATCTGCAACAAAATCTCTCGATATAAAGGTTTCTCAAGCCTCGGTTCCGTTCAATATAATTTTGTGACTCAATAAATTCCATCCTCGGAGCTTAAACAACGATTTATTCCCATTTCTAGAATTTCCGTCACACGATAGTCCTTAGACCGGTAAAACATCGTATTTTTATCCAGCGGGTCCAAACGGTCGCTCACAAAAGACTCTTAGAGCATCAGTCTCTATCCCACCTTTGTGTAGTTCGTGGGGGCCTTTATTTTTCTTGCATAGTTTTAATTTGGAAATAAATTTTGGCACCACAGATTTACTCATAATGAAGTTAATATCATTTTCCTACAACTGTCAATGAAATTAACTGAACTTAGCATATCGTTCTGATAAGTGCGTTAAGTCATGCCTGATTTCTTTGAGTTTATCCCTGAGCAAGGCATCAATCTCTTCCCAGTACTCCACCACAGGGTCAAAAAGGTCATAAAAGTGCTTTATGCTCGTGCAGTGGCCATTACATAGCCATCTTACTTCAGTAAGAAGTAGCAAAAGGTGAAAATCTTCATCAATTTCAACGCAGCTCTCGGTATAGTCGATAATTAAGAGTTTTGATTGTATTAAATGTGGTCACAACAGAGTTTATCGACTTGTGAATACGATCTCTGAGGGTTTTGTGCAACTAGATGTTTGCAATGAATGACCCTGTGCATGTTATAGACTTTCAGTACATATTTCCTCAACCGCGCAACAAGTTCATGGAGACGACTGGTAACTGATTGATTCTTTCCCTTAAAAGTCCTTTATCAATAATTCAGATTAAAATAAATAACAAAATATCAGTTAAAAGGAATAAGTTTTATTGAATTAAGTAGGTGATATTTTAAGGAAATATAATATAATGAAATTAACAGTAAAAAATTAAGACAATTTATATTAGTCATAATAAAAAACAAGAACGGAAATGTTAAATTATATGCATTGTTTGATACGAGATGACCTGAGCGAATATACTTTGTTTTAAATATTTTATGAAAATTTCTTTTTTTTTGTTTCGGAAGACCTGATAATTTTATTGAAATTGCTGGCACGGAAAATTTGCACAATTATCTTTAAATTAATTTATTTAATCACACCTTTATTTTGTTTATAATAGTTTATTTATATCCTCAGATAGCGTTTTAATATTTGAAAAACCATTGATAAAGCTCCTCTTTTGCCATTTTATTAGTTTTATGGCATTTGCAAAGGTGTTCTGTACTTTAAAAAAATTGTAATGAAACATGAGCACCTACTTAAAACATCTTTATTTCAGGTTTATAATATTAGATCTATTTTAGATTGATTTTAGATTTAGATTTTTATTTTACATGTATTTTCGAATAGTTATGTGCATAAATTACAAATATTTTTTAACTTCGTAAATTTTCTCTGACAAGTTACAACAGAAGGTTATTAGAATCGCCGAATATTTTCGCACATTTTGCGAACATCATAATTGGCCGATTGCCGAAATAATTATGTTGGTTTTCTTTCACAAAGCAGTCGAGCGAAATGAATAAGCAGGAGCCCTATTTTGACCCCCAACAATTAACTGTATGGAATTGTTTCTACATTAATTCATTTCCTAAATAATATTTAATGTTTGGGCGTACATTAACTAGTAGATACAAAATATTCCTAGCCAGCCTTAAATTCCAATCTATTGAACACGCATTTATGAGGAATATAATGTATATTTTTACATTGACCAACCTGAGAACAATATAAATGGATTTTGTTTCTTTAATATTTATTGTGTTGGGCATTTTATTAACTCTGCTCCCATATAATAGTAGGAGTAGTTTTAGAGGAGGCGACCGACAACTGAGGTCATTTGCGACGTCAGAGATGGACAGGAAAGGATGAAGGATGGAGAGAAACCCGGCGTCGACATTAGCCTTCTCTTAACGAAAAGCGGCAAGGGGTCAGCAGCTTAACGTCCGATCCGACGGACCGCGTACTCACTCAAAGTGCCCTCCACGAAGCACCTTAAGTAGGGATCGAGGTACCACTGAAGACTATCTGCCGCTACCGGAATTCGAAACCGGGCCCTCTGGGTGAGAAGCCAGTACGTTAGTTCACCATCGCGATCCTTTCCAGAATAATGGTGCCATAAAATTAATAGCACGTAAATTTCTGCATATTTATCAACAACTGTAGTGCATGGAAATGTATACTTGCTGTGACACGCTGAATCAGATATCACTGAGCCAGCAGCCAGTAATGAAGCATTGGGAAATAACGAAGCTATTAGCTATCTCTCTCACTTCCTGATGTCCCAAGGAAAAATCGCACCAACCAAAACAAAGTTTTGCATGAATCTATTTTCACAGTTACTTGTCGGGGAAATTTAAAAGCGCAGTGTCACAATTTTTTCTACACTATAGTGGCATGTGCTTTATTAGTGATGTGTTGAACTTTAGTGGGTTATTACAATTTACCAATGTGCGAGTTGGCCGCTAGATGGAACTGTTGAGAGCGCGGTTAGAACAACAGTTGGGGTGAGTATTTCAGCGTGAATCGGAGGCGGCAGCTATGAATGAATATATTTGTTTCTTTTTCCTTCGGGAGTTTGGTTGATATTGAAAGGGAAAGCGAAGATCGCTAAACCTTATGGGGTCTTTTATGTAATGCTGGCCATGTTCCCGGCTTCAGTGATCTACTAATCACTCGTGAATGCCAAGGGAACTGTTGAAGAGGAGTTTCTCCTCGGAGTTAGTTGAACTGACTTGAAGAAACGATGTTGATCTCATTATCGCCTTTTTCACTCGCCCAGATTGCTTTTCTCTCGCCCATATGAAGTGTCTCGAGTAAGATCACGAGCGAAAAGAAACCAGAGCAAGCAGAACTTAGGCGTTAACGACCAGAGAAAAATAACACTAGGGTTTCCAAATTCCCGATATTTTGTTACCTTTGGTAATCGAGAACGGGAAATCGTATTTCCCGAGAATTCTCAAGAATTTCTTAAATAATCTTTTTTTTTAATTATGGTTTTTAAATTCGTTTATCATCTGTAATAATGAGTGTGGCAGTAAATGGTAATAAACATAAAAGCCGTACAGAAGGTGGAACCACCTGGTTCCTGGCCCTAATATTTCCATTTGTATTCCAGTAATGCTTAAGTTAATAAATAAAATATTCAAATGGGATTGGGAATGTTATATATATATATATATAATATTATATTAACATTTCCAATCCCATTCCAAGTTTTATATATATATATATATATATAATATATATATATATATATATATATATATATATATATATATATATATATATACGATTATACGGAAAAACTCACACGAGCGGCACAATAATGGGCTGACACAATATAACACAAATAGAAAAGAATAGACACATTTAAAAGAACACTCACACGGTAAATTGTTCGAGCTTTCGGCCCTCTCAGAGGCCTTCTTCAAGAGAGACTGAAAATATCAGATATTTTCAGTCTCTCTTGAAGAAGGCCTCTGAGAGGGCCGAAAGCTCGAACAATTTACCGTGTGAGTGTTCTTTTAAATGTGTCTATTCTTTTCTATTTGTGTTATATTATTTATATATATATATATATATATATATATACACACGAGGGTCATCCGGAAAATAGTACCCGTTCGTGAAATAAAGACACAAAAGTAAATATTAACAAACATAAAAAATTTTATTTGAAAGAGGATACTTTAAACTACTTCTCAACATAATCTCCAAGCAAATTAAGGCATTTGTCATAACGTGTGACAAGTTTCTGTATTCCTGCTGCATAGTCCTTCGCCGCCAGCTCATTGAGATACGCGAGGGACCCATCTTGCACAAATTTTTGCATAATGCAGATGGTGTTTAACAATTTCATGAACAATTGTTCGAGAAACATTGGGAAAATGCTCACAGATGTCATCAATTGTGACGCGCCGATCGTTCCTCACGAATTCGTCAACTGAGCTCACCAGTTGGTCTGTAATGACAGACGGTCTCCCCGAACGCCCATCGTCGTGTGTGTTCCCCCTCCCCATGTTGAAGTTGCGACACCACCGCCGAACAGACGACTCGTCCATTACATTGTCTCCATACACCTCCTTTAATTGGCGATGAATATCACATGGGCGAACGTTTCTTGCATTGAGGAATTTAATCACTGCCCTCACTTCACAACTGGCGGCGTTCTCAATTTTTTTAAACATTGTAAACAATCACAGAAACAACACAGGCAATGCTAGCGTCACGCAACTTGGCTCAGAGAAGGCAGACAAGCCACTGAAGCTATCTGACCTCGTCCAGCGGCTACTCGCGTCGTCAGCACTTCATGCGGCACGAACGGGTACTACTTTCCGGATGACCCTCGTATATAAGTTTACATATATACATACAATTTACGCGGTATATATTAAAATTCCCAATCCCAGTTAAATATTTTATTTATTAACTTAAGCATTACTGGCATACAAATGGAAATCTTATTCGTTTAAAATTATAAAAATACTTCAAAGAGTTTTTATTTGTCGTTTTAAAAATTAAAATTTGAAAACAGAGCGTTAATTGCCCGATCAGACAATCATGATATTTGCTCTGTAAAAAAATATACTTGCTGTGGAAAAATCTCTTTTATTTTCCGTCGACGTGGGTCGAATTGTTATCACTGCATCTAAAAGCATCTTCAAATTGGAAGTGAAAGAATGAGTTGCTTCGTAAAAGCCCATTTCCTTCCTGAGAGAAGCAAATATTTTGTCTGCGTGCAAAGGGCCAGGCTTTGATGTCGAAATTGATATTGCTTTAGTCAATTCACTCCTTAGATCAGATTCTGTATTAATTTCAGAATTCTGTGTAAGGATATCCTTTATATATTTTCTTGGAACTTCTACTGTTAATGTTCCTTTAAATACTCTTTTCATTGATGAGTTCGCAAATCGTGCCATTTCATTCTTACTTGACATAGCAAAAGATCATTCTCTTCCATCTCACAATGACAACTAACTTTGCTGAAGTACTCGAGTGAGAGACACAAGATCTCTAATTCTACGTTTAACCAACTCAAATTTTATTTCCTTCGAATGCATTTGGCTCATTGAAGAATTCTGTATTTCTAAATTAATGAACAGGAACTTAAAAATTCCATCACTCGTGAAAATATTAGCTTATCTATCGCTCAAGGCTTCAACTGCTAATCTTACCGGCTGTTAATAATTCGAACATTGATCTTAATATTTCATAATACTCTTCTTTCCATAGCTGATCGATTTAAACTTTTTTTAAAAAGTCTCAATCGGATTTATGATCTTTAAAAACCTCTCTGTCATCCCAATCTACCTCTCGATCTTTAAAAACCTCTCTTCATTGTGTCCCAGCGTGTTTTACAATCCAAAATAACTTCTAGTTCTATCTTTTCACTCCTGTTTATTCCATCCTGCAAATTTCCCGACAAACCTTTCTCGGGATTCGGGAACGGGAAAGCGAACAAAATTCCCCAGAACGGCAGGAAGGTTTTCCCGCCCGGAAACCCTAGACACAACCAAGGTCCGAATGGCGTGCGAATAGAATCGCGAGTGTCCACTTGTTCATCTAAATCTAGTAAGATATGTAAGGGTATTTATTCACTCAGATATTGCCAATGTTTTCCATTTACTTAATTCTCGTTGATGATGACGGAACTGTTAGAAAAGTCGTTTTTCTTGCCTCAAAGAGTTGCAAAACGCCCGAGTTGGGAGTCTGAGAATGGTCGACCTCCAGTCCCCACCCTGCCGCCCCCTTGCTTCTTTGCGCCCCCCTAGTCGCCACCGCCCCCAAGGCGACGGGACCGCCCACTTTGGGAACTGATGGTCTAAAGTAAGAAGTCCAGGAAACCATCCGAGCACTCCTGCTTAAAATTTCCAATGTGAGCGCGGAGACCTTGACACGCTTCAAAAGCAGAGAACACATGGGAGCAGTGGCTCAACCTGAAAGGCGGCGGCCAGAAATGTGTTCACCAGCTCAAAGAATTCGAAGACCTTGATGTTCAGTACTAAAATTCGGCAGTTGAAGTCATTGATTTGTTTCCCATTTGTGCCATGCTTTTACGGAGTGTATTAGTTTTTTTAGTACCCCCTCAACGCCTACATACATTCAACGGGTAGAATTCCGATGAAAAAGATGATTGTGACGCACGCAACTAAAGAATCCTAATTATAATAAATAATTTCATTGCGAAATTTATGTTCAATTGATATTTTTTATATTTTATTTGTTTGCCAACAACTGTCAGCTTCATCTTGCAAGTTTGCAGATCTAACTCAATGCTCAGGTAGAAATCAAACCGTTCGGCAGTTCCTGAAAAATTCATTTGAGAGTTCGAAAGACAAATTGAGTGAAATTCCTCATCTATGGTTTAAAATTATTGCCTTAACCGCAAACATACATTGTATCCTGAAAGCAACCACTGGGGTGTTTGGCAGGGGTCGTTCAGTGCGCACCAGACTACATTGGACACCCCCTAGCCCCATTTTCCCCCCTAGCGTGGTCGGACAATGTTATTAATTCCTTATCGTTCGTGGGAAAAAATTCATCCTCAATGTATCTATTCTGCACTTAATATCTCTAATTGTACTGACACGATCTCTCCTACCATGGCCCAATACGGGTAATAACACATTTTCAACATCACTGCTAAAGGGAAGTCCTTCCAATTTATGCAATCTGCTAATTTAACCTTCGCTCCGTGAAGGATTCCCAACCTTGCTCTTCTAATCATTTTTATACGCTCATCAGTCAATCATAACAACGTTTTACAAATCCAGCTCCTCTACGCTGCACGCGGCAATGCGGCAATCAATCCCGGATCCCATATCCGAGCAGCATATCTTACGCACCAGCAGCTTGTCTCAGCAATATAGTATCTTAACTGCGCTCGGACGGTCTAACTAGGGCCAGGTTTTATAATGCCTCGTTAAACTGAAGGTTAAATCTTAACCTGCGGTTAAAGTCAAAATCAGTTTTATGGCCACTAGTGAACTTTCAAGCCAACCGTTAAACAGATGAGATATTTTTACTGCGATAGCATTCAAACAATTTACTAAGGGGCTCTGATTTGTCGGCATTGTCCATGGTGAGCTAACGTTCACATTAACCAGCGATTGGCTTTAACGAGACGTTATAAAACCGGACCTTAAGATTATCCGCGATGGAAATTCCAGTAATGGACAGCTAATCGGCAGAAGTGGGTGGGGCGGATGCGGGCGAGAGCGAAGCGGGAGGGGAGGGAGCTCCACGTCTGCCCCCTTTCCCCCTCCCGCGCGCCGAAGGGCTCGCTGGGGCGCGGCCAACGCCCCAGCCCACCGAAAAAGCCCTCCCTTCCACGCACCGACCGCCCGCCCGCCCCTAACCCCCACGCTCCGCGGGACTACCTGCCTAGCTTCCACCACGCCCCTTCCCCCAGCCTCCCCATCGGTAAACATTGTGCTATTTGCAGTGCTTGGAGAAGAATGCTCGTCGAAATCGAGATAGGCAATAATTCCCCGCGGGAAAACGAAACAATGCGAAAACCTAATGCCCTTCGGTCAATGGGGATTGGAAATAAAAGGGCTACTGGGATGCATTTGGTCAGAATTATTTTTGTTTCAATTTTAGAGGCCTGCCACTGTTGTTTTTCTATTTGCAGAATCCATCGGATTGCGTGGGAAGATGAGACGGAAGACGCTAATTGATAAACTCCCTCGAGATAGGTCACGACTGCAATAACTCACGCCTGAAGCAGTTTCGTTGTTTTCGTCTCCGCGTTACGTTGGACGCTATCCGTTCGGTCCGACTCCCAACTTGATCTTCCGGGTGTACCTCCGGTGCGCAAGGGGTCAAGTTGCGAGGGGAAAGGCGAGAAGTGGCGGCAGGAGCGGGTCCCTCCCACCAAAGGAATTCATTTCCCTACCAGGAAACTTTCCTTAAGGGGCCGGAAATATCAAGGGCATTTACAGGGCAAGAGTGGGGAATTTTTGTGTGACTAGTCATAGATTTTATGAAACCCATTTAATTTGTTTTGATAGTAGCCAATAGATTAGTCTTCACATCATCCCACTTGCGATTATTGCCACTTGCCACTACTGTCTCTTGATTACCACCTAGATGTTTTTCAATGACCTTGACTTTTTTGGTACTACAAATAGAGGCCTAATATAGGAAATTTAGGCCTACGACTTAATTTGGTTATCCACTGCAATAACCGTTTACATCTCCGGATTACGGACTAAAAATAAAATGCATTTTCATTCATATATGTGTGTATATATGTATGAAATACATATATACACATATATGTATATATACGTATATATACACATATATGTATATGTATATATACATACATATACATATATGTATATGTATGTATATATATATGTATATGTATGTATATATACATACAGTATATATATATATATATATATATTATATATATATATATATATATATATATATATATATATATATATATATATATATATATATATATACAGTAATCTACCCGAAGGTCGGTTTAGTAGGTGATGGTAGAGTTCACCCCGTACTAAGCCCTATGCGGCGTGTGAAATTCACACATCAGGGGGGACAGATCCTTTCCCTGTACCGGTTATGGTTTCCCAGGATGACCTGGTACCCGAAAAATCACTTTAGCTTGGGTGGAGCTGCAGATGCTCCGAGTGCCTCGCCCGGGAATCGAACCTGGGACCCTCCGGTCAGCAGTCTAGTGCTCTACCTCCTGGACGAGCCATTTACATATATATATATATATATATATATATATATATATATACATACACACACACACATTCAAACACGAAGTCCCGCCAAACGGCGAACAAATACTCATTTATATAGAAACAGATATAAGGAAAAGGGATAGGAACACACATAAAGGACAAACACAGGAGCTCGTGATCTGCCTGATTCCACCTTCCCCCCTTCTCCTGTGTCTGTCCTTTATATGTGTTCCTATCCCTTTTCCTTATATCTGTTTCCATAAAAATGAGTATATATATATATATATAATAAATTGGACAGCGACAAACAATATAGACACTCATAAAAAAGACCACTCACAAGTTATTTCTTGATCATTTCGACGGAATTCTGCTCCGTCTTCATCCGAGGATATAGAAGTAATCTTTACTTCTATATCCATAATCTTTAATCATTACTGTGGAGCTGCAGATGCGTGCATTAGTAAGTATGGGGCTACACCACGATTTTATTTTGGGATTTTGTTGGCATACGAGTAATTAAGTTACCTGGAAGTCGCCTTCAGCAATTAAAAACGCTAGAAAATTTCATTCACTTCATAATATGATGCTATTTGTAATATTTTTATCTTGGACAATTATTATTTTAGGAGACCTGGAATTATTCGCAGTGGTTTTTCAATAACGCAGATGATAATTTCTTGTAAATATTCATATCCCCATCTCATAAGGAAAGGCAATAGTCCATTTCAATGTTTTTTTATGATGAAACGCACGTTGGTGATTTTTGGATCAGCAGTCACGCTGGTGAGGCGAAAGTAAATAACCGATTGGGGACCGATCTCTTGACATCTTAGAGACATCGGATTCTCGCCATCTCTTCTATTTTTACTTTGAGTGAAGGTTAAAAATTAATTCCCACACATTGAGTTGTGGCTGATATTAAATGGAAAAGTTCTACGATCAGTTATTCATGGAGCCGTGGCGTTCTAAGTTTCCGTATCTCATAAAATTACTCATTCCGATTTGGCTTTGGATCCTTCATAATATAACTTCATTATATACCCTGAACTTCGTTCATATAAGAAATATTTTTCCATATCTCTTCTTGATATGCCGTGGAAAACAATCCCAGAATAATTTAAACCGAGTCATATGCGCCTAAAAATGTATAGGGTTATTTTACATTTTATCTTTTTTTCCAATACTGCCTCAGTGAATCTACATAAAGAATTAGTTTATTTTCCTCCATTCATGTACCTGGAAAACAAACGCGAATACATAACTTTGAGTGAGGGGAATCCTAATGGGGTTAAACCGGAGACGGTTTCTCAGAAACAAGTTTATTCTTCTGAATAAACAAAAGGTCAGAAGCATGAGGACTCAAAGTCGTCAACAGTTCTAAAGGATTAGTGCTCCAAACTCAAGAGATCAATTTCCTTGGAGTTCTTCTTTCCCCTTCCTCCCACTCTCAGCCAACCAACTCCAGTGAACCCCAAGTCCAAGTCGCCTCCCTTCGCCGTCACTTCGCATCACCCTATCCTTGGCCCTATCCGAGAGCTGAATTCCAATCTCCTACATTTTTCTATTGTTCCTCTCCTATGGCCTTATTTATCACTTCCACTACGCCTTCGTAGACATTCTATTTACTCTTTTTTGTCGTCCGATGTGGAATGGCATTTCGCTCAATAGTTTGGCTGCTACCCTATGCATCATGGCCCTTCAGCTATAATTTCTAAGGATCTACATTCTTATACCATCCTTCACCCGAAGTGTGATCGAATTTCTACGTTTACCTATTTATTTTGCACTAATTTATTAATATTATTTAAGAATTACGTTGCAATTGGCGATTACGTGGAGGTTTTCCTGGTGTAAACGGTCAAGTTTGGTCAATGATCACTCTTACAGCGAAAAATGCATATAGTACATACACGCACTAGAAAAACGGATAGAAGACAGCATATTCTCACATACAATGACACTTCCACATCACATACAAACAAACTTCCACATCACATACAAAATGCCGTCCACATCCCATACAAACAATATTTTAATAACTACAATGAAGTTCATCACCCAGTGGCTGATTTACATTTTTACTTAAAACTTCTAAAATTGGATGGAAAGGGCTCAAACAAACCTCCAGGCAGCTGGTTCCAGTGAACAATAGTTCTATTTAAAAAAGAGAATGTTTTCTTATTTGTTTTTTGCGTCCTTATTTTTATTTTGAAACTATGGTCGTTTTTTCCCTTAAAGTTAGGCTTTTCTATCCCTTTCCATAAATCTTCCCACGCTTCGTCCTTTAACAATTCTATGCATCGCGCCTAACCTACTCCTTTTTCTTCTATTTTTGAAACTCTCCCATTTCAGTACGTTTAACGTTTCTGTGACACTTTCTGTTCTTTTTCACCTTCCGAGTACATATCTTTCTGCCTTTACATTCATCTACATCGACAAAATAATCCAAAAACCGCTGCAGGGACGTGATAAGGCTCCAAACATACATACACAATATGTATACATGTATTAGTTCATTCATGCATTCCAGGATATGTGTGCTCACGTACAAAAATATTCTCAAACAAACACATGCATTCCTAGACATATCATGCCTTTGTTTCTGTGTTTGAAAAAATCACTGAAATGTTCACATAATACAGGCCCACATTATGTAGTCCGTCATCCGGAGTTTTGACGAGTCATCCCTTTTGGAATTATTCCTCTAATCCTGCATCCCACCACATGGTAAAGAATTGGCATGGTAGAAGTACGTTCTGATGATCCCTAGACTGTGCTGGCGGGATTAAAAATGTGAAAGAAATATAAGGAAGCTTCTGGAAAGGTCACCCATATAGTAAGTCGAAGAGTAGGAAACCGGACGAAAGGTAGTTCTCGCAGCGTCTGTTCCCCATTTGAGACGACTATAATGGAGTTTGGCCGGTATCCGACTCCAGTGGGGCGGGCGGCCTTTAAGCTATGGTGTCACGGTAAAATGGCTATTTAAAAAAGTAAAGGAAACAATCTCAATAATTTATTCCAAGAATTTCATTTTGGAATTATTGAGAAAATGAGTCCTGGCAACTTTGGGACTTGGAACAATCGCCGTATGTCGTATTCGGCTGCGGGAGATGCAAGGGTTACGCGATCGTCATCTCAAGAAATCATTGCAAGGTGAGACCAACGGTAGCCGTAAAAAAACATAGAAGAGGGTCGAATCAGTCAGAGTAGGGACTTGGAAGTTTGGACGATGTTGAGGGCAGAAATATAAAATATAAATCGAGAGAAACAGAGGAAATATATAAGTTTTGAGGCTGTGCAAAGTGGGATAGCGGGATAGCGGAGATTGCCGGAGGGATAGTTATGGAGCAATATGCTTCGGAGAGGACGAGAGACGGTGAGGGATTTCAGCAAACTTTAGAGAAAATTATTTGTGAGGATATATGAATAGGTAGCCAGAAAATATGGAGGAGAAATGGGAACACATCAAAAAAGAAATATCGAAAGTCGCAAGCATCACTATTCAAAGAGTAAACAGGAAAAGGACAAAGAAACCAGGGATTACAGACAATGATAAAAAAAATTGGACAAGGAAATGGAATAATATAAACTCAGATCCATCCCCTATGGCGCAAATGACCTCAGCTGTCGGTCGCCTCCCCTAAATACTACTACTGCTACGAAATCCCGCTAAACGGCGAACAAATACTCATTTATATAGAAACTGATATAAGGAAAAGGGATAGGAACACACATAAAGGACGAACACAGGAGAGGTGGGGAAGGCGGAATCAAGCAGATCACGAATGTAAAAATCTTGGTTAAGAGCCTCCGCCCTGCTAATGGAAAGATCCGGAGTTCATATTCCGGTCTAGGAAATATTTTTACTTTCGTGATTTGCTTGATTCCGCCTTCCCCACCTCTCCTGTGTTCGTCCTTAATGTGTGTTCCTATCCTTTTTCCTTATATATACATGTATACATACATTTATCATTCAAATAAGCTTTTAATAATTAAATGGGTATTATTACAAATTGGAGGGCTATCCGTCATATGAATTCGTTAGACGTGGTCGGCAAACAACAGTGCACAGGAATATTATGTTTTGTATTCTACGGGTTAAGGTAGGTTTTGGATCGACACAGAACACAAAACGGTATAAGGTAATTACCCTGCCTGTCCTATCAAAACACAACCTGACATCCAGCATTATATTAAGCCACTCTTTCATTTAGGACACCTCCTCTCTCCCTTTATTCCGTCCAACATCCTTATCCTATTCTTACCACATCTTCGCTTGTTTAAGGCTCTATCACAGTCTTCAACACCCCACTGCCGATCAATATGCTCTGCATCCATCTTTCCGGCCTCCTTAGGATTTCTCCCAACCATCCCCTCTCCTCGTCCTAGTACTTCCTCATTTGTTTCCCTTTCGCTCCACTTTGCCTTCTCCATCCGTCTCTTCACTCACATTTCAAAAGCCTCCAATCCACGCCTGCCATGCTGTTTCAGTGACCATGTTTCCGAGCCGTGCATAACTACGCCCCATATCAAAGTTTTAACCAGCCCTTTCTTAACATCCTAACTCAAAGACCCTGCCATCAACTCCCTTCTTTCTTGAGAACGTACCTTTACCGAACACAATGCTTCTCCTTGTGTACCTATTACTCTGACAATTTTGGTCCACAACACTTCCGAGAGAGTTAGCTTGGTCATCCGCAAACTTGACTTTATGACCTGTTATGCTGCGCGAAAGCGAAACCGTGGTCGTGTATTAATCAATTTTGAATTCTGGAATTGGAGAATGTTATTTTACCATTTATAGCATTTTGGATAAAAACCACATGGTGAAGTTTGAAACACTCCCCTGCAAAGGAGATATTAACTTCAGAAAAATTGGGGCAAAATGTCTTTTCAGTTTTAATGACACATCGTACTGCTGCCACTGCTTTGACATACTTACTCGCAAATTTACCACTTGCCGTCTAAAAATATTCAATCTATTTTTACTGTTAAAATATGTAAGAATATTATGGCTAATATTCCTAGTTCATTAGTCACTTTTTTAACAGTATTTGAATCGCATAGATTTTAGTGAAGCTTCTACGGATGATTGCTGTTCACAGGATCAAGCAGCTGTCGACTCATGAATATCGCCGCGAGAGTTTTTTAGAATTTTGCGAATTCAATTCGCTGGAAAAGAATAATATACGATATTCTTTTTTCGCAGATGATAATAAAAAAACACTTATACTTTTTTCTTAGAAATTGTCTGATCATCGATGTGGTATTTCGAAACTTAGGCAACAAAATGATAATGGAACCAGTCCGTTGGGATAACCCAGGTAAACTATGGATTTATCGGATATATTTTAGGCAGGCGGAGGTCGTCCACAATATTTTTTTAGCTCGAGGTTGTCGATATTATCCCATAGCAGTCCTCCTCAACTTGTAAATACGATTGGCATTAGCACAAAGATATATAGACACTCTTTCTCTAATGATTTTCCGTCTGGTTACGTTGGATTCGCTTCACGAGGCTTGCATATTTTCTGGCAAAGGTTTTCTTTCATCACACATCCATTTGATCTATACATCTGAGATTACTGTATTTAATATCCAACCTTCAGTGCTCGCAAATTTTCCGTGAATGGTTCATCAGCGCCGCTATCAGCATTTTTATGTACCTTTTTCGTAACTAATATAGCCTCCATCCAAATACTACTTGCATTGAAGTCCTCCGTAAGCAAGTATTACACAAGTTTTTATGTGGTATCCTCAAAGTCAGAGCCGCGCATTATTACGCCCAGTGATCCTTTATGCACACATCACATACCTGTTGCTGGCTTTCAACTTCCGGGGACATAATTTTCTGTACGCGTCTCTTCATTTTGGGGGAATTAAATTTAAATCTAGGAGCAATTAAATGAACCTTAGTCGTATATTTTTTCAATTTGGATAGTGTTCCAAGTGGCACCAAAACCCCAAAGGAAACTTCCGCGTCCTATTTATGGAGACTCTTCACGTTGTTTAATGCTCAAATCCGCGTTTCTTTTAGTGCCACTCTTCTTCGGTGACTTCGACAAAAGTAATATTAATTTCTTTGCCTCAAGATCCCATCACCATTAAATACCCTCGTATATGGAGAATAATGAAATTACATTGAAGGAATAAGCCATCTATTTCAAATGCATGCGTTATGGCTGAAGAATGTAAGGTGTTTCGATGAACATACGAGTTTAATGTATCATGTATCATAGTTTATTCATAATCTCAAATGTGCAGCGAAGTTTAAATGGAATATTGATTGAAATATTACAGTTATTTCCAACCGTATTCGTGGAAACTTGCTAGCTAAACGTGTACTTCGGCAGAGTATAGCAGTGCTCCTCGTGACTCCTCAATAAACCACTCGTAGAACCCCGCCTAGGTTGCGCGGGAGCGGCCAGGCCCAGATTGGCGATCACTAACAGAATTTTTCCCTATGGATTTTTTTTTAATTTTCTAGATAAAAACCTGTTTGTCCTTAAACTCCAAAATATATTGTGCTTTCACAGTACATTTGGTGATTCCTATACATTTTAAAGTTATTTGTCCACAATGTACAGGGTCTATCCCTAAAACAGAAGAATAAATCCGGGAAAAAGTTAATTTCAGATCAAAAGTACAATTTAATGAAATCATTCAAAATATCGCTTATGTGCATCGACACGCCGCTTCCAGGGCCCCTGCCAGTCGCGATACGCTTCTTTAAAGGCGTCGAAGGAAACCTCGTTTTTGCGCTTCGCCACGGCCTCTTTGACGCTATACAGTGTCCCAATTCTTGCTTTCAAGTTTCGTTTTAATCTCGGGAGCAAAAATAAGCCCGACGGGGACACATCGGGGCTGCAGGACGGTAGGGGCCACGTATTCAACTTGTGATTGGCCAGGTACCCGGTCACGAGTCCTGATCTTCCGACAGCACCTTGGGAACCATCTTGCCACACACATATCTCTTAGCTAAATCTTCGGTATTAATGCTATGCACAGTGATTTTCGGAATATAGCACTCTTCTGCTGACATTCTGACACTCAGGCATCGATCGGAATCGAGCATGTCTCCCACTGTTTGCACATTTTGGTCGCACTGTGTCGTTGACGGACATCCAGGGCGTTCCTAGTTGGGTTAAATGGAAGAAGGGACCATTTGGTCTCAATTTCGCCCAAATAAAGACCACTATCATTCCTAGTGGTCACTATCCTCTCTACCCTCCCGAAACATCTTGTTCCAGTAAAATACGATTCCTTAGGACATTGCTTCATCTCCTCAAGCATCCTAAGCCATGGCCTTGGTCTCCCAACTCGATTTTCTGAGCTTAACACAAAATATTGCCGCGTTTCGTTGCTCCGTGGAACGTGGCATCATGAATTCGTGCCGGGACCCTTTTGCAGGGATCCAGACTAGTAGTGATCGGTACTGCAGTGGCCCTCAGACAACTGACGCGGATCGCATGGCTTTCCAAATACCTACCATTACCTATGTGTCATAGCGATTGTTGTCATTTAAGAACGCTTATTGCCAATGTATGAATGGAATTATGGAAGGAAGTGAAGACATAATAAAGCGAAGTAGCAATGGCGGATGCCAGTAATAGCAATTATTGTGGAATGAATGTATTTGAATAGGCAATTCAATAAATTCTCAGATCGGTAATCTCTGTTAAATTCTTCCGCATGAAATACTTCTGAAGGCCTGCCAGTAAATTCCTGATAGATTTTCGCTTCAGAATGTAAAATCCCATGCACGTACTAAGCCAATAGCATTAGCGACAGGTGGGTTTACTAGGAGAACTGAACCGACCCTCATTCAATTCCAATTATGTATACATACATCCCTCCCCGTGTGCAACACATTGATGTGATGGAAGGGCTTATTTATTCTGGTAACCTCTAGAGCTGTACTGCCAGGGGCAATGATAACTGATGCTGTCAGGGTTGTGATTAGGACATGAGAAGCCTTTGTCGGCTACGGTGAACATGATTTTTGGATTTTTGACATGTTTGATCAATGAAGATTCAGCTAAGGAAGGATTGTTTTGTTCTTATCAACTTCAGGGAAAAAAAGGTTTTGACAAGTATATTTTTCCTTAAAATCTCAACCAAATGATTTGGAGGAAAAGATTTGCATAGATTGGTGAACGGGTGTTAAAATTATGAGGATAATGAAGTGAATGAACTTTTATTCTCACAGCATGAAAGTTGAGTGCTTCAAACTTATAGAGATATTTGCTTGAAAGACAGTTTTTATTTTAGGTTATGGAATTGAACTAAATTTTTACTGTTTTTGGCCCAAGTGTATCTATAGAAGGGTCTGAGGAATGGGAAGTCTACTGTTTCTGAAGGAAACTTACTTGGCAGTGGTAGGAACCTTTGGTAATCATTTTCCTATTTTGACCAGCGTTTTAAATAAATATCAAGGTGGTTATGATACAACAACATAATGATAATTTCATATGTATTAAGATAAATTAATGTTATCATACTGGGGCTACATGTAGGCCATTTCATCAATTTTACCATTTGAATAATATTTTCCATATCATTCTATTGATTAAAATACCAGACCACAATGGCTTGCTTAAGAAATGGATATTATTATGCATGAACATTTGTAGAATATCAGATTACGATATGGAAAGAAGCAAGAAGTTGTTCAATATATTATTCCCAAGAATGTTAATATTAATTCCATACCACTATGCATCACAAAAACACAAAACATCCTTTTGTCATCTCTAAATCATTTTTTTCAACATCTTGTTTTTAGATGAAATAAGTTGGAAGTGAAATGATATCTTGTGAGTATGTGATACTGATTTAAGATATTATGACAGTAGGTCTGCTGGTTAAGGTACTCTTTGAATGGGCAAAACTACCAAATAAATATCTAGTCTCTCCTAACAAAGCACAACCCAACATTCTATTCTACAGCATTCCACTCAATTCCGTCCAACATCCCTATCCTATTTCTGCCCATTCCTCCTTTGCCTAACATTATCCCCCCTATCACAGTCTTCAAAATCGCACTGCCAATCAATTTTTTGCATCAATTTCTTCTGTCTCCTTATGATATCAATTAGCAATATATATCAACGACCATTTTCAACGACCATTTTGGTCCTAAACACATCCAAGATATATGCATAAACTGTTCCACTTGCTCTAGTTTTAGCCCTCATAACTTAATGTTCAACTTAGTATTTCTCTTTCTGGAAAATCGCATAACCTTTGTTTTCTTAATATTGATTCTCATCCCATACCTGTCGCACTGAATTTCCAATTCACTCAGCAATGTTTGCAACCCCTTGGCTGACTGACAAACTAAAGCTTGGTCATCAGCAAACCTAACTGATTTTACGAATTTCCCGCCCACTTTCATTCCTACGCCCAGTTCTTCCCATGCCTATGTAATCATTTCCTCTGCATACAGGTTGAACAGCAATGGTAATAATGGGCAACCCTACCTTACACCTCTTCCTTACAATGCCCATTCAGACTCCCCGTTCCCCATTCGCACCTGAGCAGTCTGAGACATGTACAAGTTGCGGGTTAGCCTCCTTTCCCGCCAATCTATTCCTATTTTCTGCAATATACTCATTAGTTTTTCCCAATTCACTCTATCAAATTCCTTTTCGAAATCTTTAAAACAGGCATATATGTCCTAATTGTATTCAGTATTCCTCTTAATGAGTTATCTCATTACTACAATGCATCATGCATACCTCTCCCCTTCCTGAACCCAAACTGATCATCCCCTAACCAATCATTTGCCCCATTCAATATCCTCTTGTTGATGATCCTTAGAACCACTTTAGCCACATGGGATATCAAACTTATTGTTCAGTAGTCCTCGCATGATGTAGGCTTCATCTTTTTCGGAATAGGAACTAAAACTGATCTCACAGTCTCCCGGCCAGATTCCTTCCTCATAGATGCTATGAATCAGTCCATATATATCTTTTAGTAGTTCCGCAAGAATGTTGTCTACCCCCATGGTCCTATTTCATTTTATTTCCCTTAATGCCCTTTCTATCTCTTCGCTGAGTATGCCTGGACCTAAGCTATCTTCCTCTATATCATGTTCCTTTTCTATGTCTAACTTTGTTGTTTAAGTTCTTTACCCTACAGGCCTTCTATATATTCCTTCCATCTATCCTGGATTTTTTCTGTGCCAACCATTATCTAACCCGACTAATCTCTAACTGTTATCACAGATCTTCCCTTCTTACTTCCCGATGGTGATTTAACTTTGTTGTATAGCACACCAATTTCACCCTTCTTCTGCAAACTTTCCGTATCCTTGCACTGCGTCTTCCACCTTGCTTCTTTTGCTTTATTTGTAGCCGGTCTAAGTTAATTATTCAACTCTTCGTACTTCATTTTGCCAAACTCTGTGTTTACATAATTCAATTTCCTTCTCTCATCTATCTTTGTAATCATCCCATTAGTGTTCCATGGTTTCCTTGTCCTTTTCCTATTAACAGTTTATGTAGTTTTTTTTGTGGCTTTTCATATCCCTTATTCACATAATCCTATTTTTCCTTGATAGTACTCCACTCTTTTCATTCATTCATGATATACTCTACAGCCTGTTCATACTCATTATTTGTCAATGTAATTAATGCTTCCACATTCCATTTCTTAATCCGCCTACCTTGCCTTATCTTTTTTATTTATATGCTAAATTCATAACTACAAAATTGTGATCAGAGTCTGCATTTGCTCCCTGTAAACTGGGAGGATAAATCAAGCTGTTCCTAAATCTGTGCCAAACCATAATATAATCTGACTGATACCTTTCTTAATCACCTAGCATTTTTTTTGCATTTGTACACCTTTTGTGTTGTCTAAACCAAGTGTTTGTGATGATTAACCCGTGTCTTCTTCAGAACTCAATTGGTTTCTCCCCGTGGCCATTCCTCCTACCTAAATCATAGCCACCCACCTCGTCGCCGTCTTCCTTTACTTACCATTGCATTCTAATCCACCATCACTATCAAATATTTCACTGCAGGAACACACATGATTATATCCTCTAACTACTCATATACCGTATTGACTTCTTCCTCCTTATAGGATTGCTTGATGGCAATTATGCCTGAAAAATTACAATTTCGTTAGTTGTGCTTTTATTTCTACTAATAATATTGTATCAAATGCTTGCTGTATGCTAAGTGCACTTCTTCCTACCTTTTTATTCAATATTATGGCAACCCCTCGCTGGCTCTTGCCCTGCTGCTGTACATTACTCAATAACTACCATTGCATTACTCCCGACTATCCTTCCATCTCACCTAGCACAGACCTAAAATATCTATATTTGCTCTTCACATCTCTAGCTTTATATTTTCTAATTTTTACATCTTCAGCATTTTCCTAACATTTCAAGTTCCTATTGTAATAAATTTGGTCATTTTCTGCATTTTCTTTGCTGCTGCTGATGTTGATTTTGCTTTGCAAGGATTTTTTGTAATGATGACCACGGAAACTTACCTCTCCCACTGCCAGCCAAGATACTTGGCTGACTGGGGCAAGTCTCATAGTTGCCAGGCCTTCTTTTCTCTATATTCTTCATAATCGAATCTTAGGAATAATAATTTAGGTGATTTCCTGTTGCCTTCCTCACTAGTATTTTTAATGTGACACCATCACGCAATGGCTGCCCCACTGGGGTGAAATGCCCTTGGGGCCACCTCACAGTTGAATAGATGCCACCCAGACTACCTTTTGCCTGGCTCATAACTCTTGATATATCTGTATGACCGCACCAGGAGTAATTGCCACTGCTCCCACCAGAATAGCTCTAGGAGTCATCGGACCCACAAGCCCTCCCACCATGTAAAGGTGGTAGTCCATGGGAGAGATAGAGTGAAAATTATGTTAAAATTCGTGGGAATAGTATGCATTGTGGTGAGGAATTGACAAGAATATACATATTAGTCAGGCAATAGGTTTGATTCTGAATGAGAGTCCTAGGATGAAAATATAGAAACAGTAAGCTTCTATTCTGATTGTGTATTGACTGATCATAATACCATGGCGGATTGTGTATTGACTGATCATAGCACCATGACTGATTGTGTATTGACTGATCATAACTATATAGATGAAATATTTAGTACTTTTGAGGTACCCAATTCAAGTGGAAAGCCTTTCCTTATAAAGAGAATAGGGGAGATAAGTTGATTCAGAAATGAAGAGTTTGATCATAATTTGTTTCTCAAGGAGTTGATAGCTAATTGTGTTACCAAATATCAACTTTGTAGTAGGACAGGATAATAACAAATGTGAGAATCCTACTTCATAGGATTGGCAGGACATCAACCATATATATTTTTATATTCATCAATTAAAAGATCTGAGATTTGCTAAGCAGACTAGTTCAGCTCTGTTCCCCTTCAATGCCAGTAATGCAAATGATACAAAGGACTGAAATGAAGACTGAAAAGATAGTTTACAAGAAGACAAAGAAGAAAAATGACACACTGAGGGTGAAGAGTAAGTATTCATTCCAAGACTAAAGCAAGGAAAATCCTCCATAGGTGTACTGACTCATTTTTATTCCTTAAGTTTACATACTTTTATTCACATATTGATGGTAGTGTGGGTATATTTACTATATTCTTAAAAGAACCCATGGTATATTACCCGTGAGTAGAATAACAGGGACTTTTGAGATGCCATTTAGGATGCCATCTTGAGAGTTTAATGTGTCTTTGTTGGTCCTATTTTTAAGTGTTTTTATGGAGTAAAAATTATAAATCAAAGTAATTTTTATTTATGAAATGAAGAACACAATACATATTTCCATTGTTCTTTATTTTGGTACTATTAGTTTCAAAAGTTAAGCATCATCATCAGGTGCAAATTAGTCAAGTTTTGGTCCTTTTATGTACCATTCTTGTGGAGGAAGGGGTGGGTGAGAGAGGGGGACGGAGAGGGGGAAAAGAGGAGGGGCTGTGATTGACATTGATGGATATGAGGAAAGGGGTGCTAAGCCTCAGGAAAGCCGATTTGTGGGGTTCATAGTGAGGGGGGAGGGTAGTTAGGTCTTTCTGTAAAGGAGAAGGATGCTTCCAGGATTGGGGAGAGATATGCAAATAATAAATCGTAGATCAAATGACCCTTTTTCAAATTCTTTCTGATTTCCAGCCCTTCCCACTTTTCCATCCTTCTTCCTTTGTCCATTTGGTGGCACTGCCACAGACCACATCATCCCCTTCAACTCCCACCATCACATATCTCAAAAGTTAACCTCTTTTCATTTCCTCCTAAATAGACTACTAGAGACACCTCTGTCCAAAAGTAATTTTGTTCTTGAACTAAAAACGATATAAGATACTGCAGTGAAAAATGAGTGCCAAGAATATTTAATAGATTAAATACTACACAGAAAATATTCCCTTAGAACACACAATCTTTGGTTTAAATCAGTTAATATGGATGTAAAAGATTACCAATGGTGTATACTCCCATACTATGGATTGATTTCACAAAAGATAGTCATCCTCTTCCCTGGGGAACAATATTGGATTGCTTTTTACAATGCAAACAATTTAAAATCATTCACGAATACTATGAAAGAAAAAATGAAAAAACAAAATAAAAATGGCATTTATAAGTTAACTCGCAAGGGATGTAGTGCCATCTACCAAGGCCAAATGGTGGGATCAATAAAATCACGAGCAGCAAACATAAATGCTGTTATAGGATATGTGGCCTGCTGCAATTTCACTTCACCAAGCATCTTTGAGAAGAAAATTATTGGAGCAATTTCAACCGGGAACTGATTCACAAAATGGACAGAGGAAAGATGATGGACAATTGGGAAAAGCTGGAAACTAGAAAGAATTCAAAAAAGTGTCATTTGGTCTACGATTTATTATTTGAATACCTCTCACCAATCCTGGGAGCACTCCTTGCCTTCACGGAAAGGCCTAACAATCCTTCCCCCCCATGTGAATCCTACCAATCACCTTTCCTGATGAATTCTGCATGTCCGGGTTTTCACCGCGTTGTTGTTTGAAGCCGACAACAGTTTCGCCGAAGTTTCATCCGGCGTCTTCAGGTCGAAGATGAGGGACTCAGATTTTGGCCGTCCTTATATAGGTGGTCCCGTCCAGGTGCTGCTCTCTGATTGGTCCTTTTTCGGAGGACTCTCTTCCACGCGTTGTGGAGATGGTAGCCTTCATCTCTATTGAAATTCGCCGGGTTTTTGGCTATCTCAATAGCTTCTCTGATTAGGCGTGGGTAATATCTACTTTCTTTACTTATGATTGTAGCGTCATGGAATAGAATATCATGGCCGGGTTCACTCCACTTATGCTCGGAGATGGCCGAGAGGTGAAACTGTTTGTTCGTAGTAGCCCGGAGGTGTTCTTTCATCCGAACTTTCATAGCTCGGCATCTACGCAGCCACCTTTCCTGATGCTTAACACCCCTCTTCTCCTACCCACCAATGCTGATCACAACCCCTCTTCTTTTCCCCTTCTCCTTCCACCACAAGAATGGTATACAAAGGGACCGTAACTTGACTAATTTGTACCTGATGATGACGCCTAAGTTTTGAAACTAGGAGTACCAAAATAAAGAGCATTGGAAAAATACATTGTGTTCTTCATTTAATGAACATGAACTTCCACTGAAGTTGAGCCAGAAACCATCAAATACATACTTTAATTTGTTTTACAATTTTAGAGAGCATCTTATTCATGTTATCAATAGATAACGTTAGTGATAACATGCAGGTCAAATCTCATATGGTAGTCATGAAGTGCTCAAAAAGCTGCAAGGAGCTTGATATTGACAAGGAAAGCATAATTTGTTTTGATTGTGATGAGCATTTTTGTAAAAAATTTGCAAGTCTGGGTGGTACATTTTAAACAATTGTCGAAGATGACGAGATCTAGTGTTTTTGCAGTTCATGTAAAAGTAAACTCTCAGCTGATATGATCATACCTCAAAATTCATTTACCCCATAGCTGGATTAATGTCCAAGAGACATAACCCTTTGAATGACTTTAGTACTTTAGATAAGCCATCAGCTCTTTCAAGGAAGCATATTGGCCAGTCAGAATTTGAAATTTCTGCAATTAAAGAAAGGCTCAATGCTCTCAAAAATAGTACATTGGATATGAATGATTTTGAGATATTCTCACTGAGTTGGACGAGAGGAGAAGAAAAGCAAACTGTGCAATTACTTCCAATTTTGAAGAGCCGCCAGGTCAAATTAGAGAAAAGAGAAGGTAAAAGAACTTCTCTCCAAGGTCCACACTATCAAAACAACTACAATGCTCATTTTTAGAGTAGGCATAACATTATTAAATAGAGTGTGCCCAGTTAAATTGTGTTAAAAAGTTCCTCAGAGGCACAGGTCATGCTAAAAAATAAATTGGAAATGACAACGGGTTCTCAATTGCATGGGACCAGACCTTGATCCAGCAGCAACTTTTCAAAATGTTAAAAGGTGAACTTAAATGAAGGACTCGAGCTGACCAAAGCACCCTCACAATAAAATGAGTAAATATCTCCCCGAAAATTGTGCAAAAAAACTAAGTAGCATAATTACTAAAAAGTAACTATCAAGACATACCGTATTATAAAAGGACCCCTGTTCTGTTGGATGACACCTTAGACACAGGTTTAGGAACTGTGTGATAAATTCGCACAGCTTCCTGGGAGCGGATGCCGACTCTGACTACAATTTAGTGGTTATGAAATGTAGCGTCCGTTTCAAAAAGATAAGGAAGGAGCGGTGGGTTAGAAAATGGAATGTTGAAGCATTAAATGGTTTGAAAAGTAAGGAGTACCAACAGGCGGTAGAGGAAATCATGAAAGATGGTAAAGAGCTAAGTACTATCAAAGAAAAATGGGAAAGGATCAAGAAAGGGTTATCGAAAGCCGCAAAATACACTATTGGAACCGTTAACGCTAAAAGGACTAGGAAACCATGGATCACGGATGAGATGATTACAAAGATGGATGAGCGGCGAAAATGGAAGAATATAAATACAGAATTAGGCAAAATGAAGTAAAAAGAATTGAACAATAAATTGAGGCGGGCAGCAAATAAAGAAAAAGAAGAATGGTGGAAGACGCAGTATGAGGATGTGGAAAGTCTGCTGAGGAGGAGTGAAATTGGTGCGCTGTATAGCAAAGTTAAATCTTTATCGGGAAGTAAGAAAGGGAGATCTATGCTAACAGTTAGAGATATGGCGGGTAAGGTAATAGTTGACACAGGAAAGATCCAAAAGAGATGGAAGGAGTATATAGAAGAACTGTATGGTAAAGAACTTAGACCAGCAAAGTTAGACATAAAAAATAAACATGACGTAGAGGGAGATAGCATAGGTCCAGGTATACTAGACAATGAGATAGAAAGGGCATTAAGGCAGATGAAAGTAAATAAGGCAGTGGGGGTAGATAACATTCCCGCGGAACTTTTAAAATGCTTAGGAAAATGTGGGAGGAAGAGGCTATATGGGCTGATTTGTAGTATTTATGAGGAGGGAATCTGGCTGGAAGACTTTGTGAGATCAGTTTTAGTTCCTATTCCGAAAAAGGTAAAGGCTACATCATGTGAGAACTACAGGACAATAAGTTTGATATCCCACGCAGCTAAAGTTGTTCTCAGGATCATAAACAAAAGGATAGAGAGTAGGGCAAATGATTACTTAGGGGATGATCAGTTTGGGTTTTGGAAGGGGAGAGGTACGCGTGATGCCATTGCAGTAATGAGATTATTAATCCAGAGGAATATAGAATACAACCAGGGGGTATTTGCTTGTTTCGAAGATTTCAAAAAGCGTTTGATAGAGTGAATTGGGAAAAACTAATGAGTATATTGCAGAAAATAGGAATAGATTAAAGGGATAGGAGGCTAATCCGCAACCTGTACAAGTCTCAGACTGCTCAGGTGCGAGTGGGGAACGGGGAGTCCGGTTGGGCAATGTTAGGAAGAGGTGTAAGGCAGAGTTGCCCGTTATCACCATTGCTGTTCAACCTGAATGCAAAGAAAATGATTAAAGAGGCATCATGGGAAGAACTGGAGGTAGGAATGAAAGTGGGCGGGGAATTCGTAAAATCAGTTAGGTTTGCTGATGACCAAGCTTTAGTTTGCCAGTCAGCCAAGGGGTTGCAAGCATTGCTGAGTGAATTGGAAATTCAGTGCGACAGGTATGGGATGAGAATCAATATTAATAAAACGAAGGTTATGCGATTTTCTAGAAAGAAAAAGGCTAAGCTTAACATTAGAAAAGGAGGGCAAAAACTAGAGCAGGTAGAACAGTTTACGTATCTCGGTAGTGTTTTGCACCAACACGGTCAAAGTAGTAGGGACGTAAGGAGACCAATTGCTCTAAGAAAAGAGACTTTTACAAGGAGGAGAGAGTTGATGACAGGGACATTAAGTAAGGATGTTAAGAAAAGACTCATTAAACTTTGATATGGAGTGTAGCTATGTGCAGTGTGGAACCATGGTCACTGAAGCAGGATGATAGAAGTATGAGTAGATTGGAGGCTTTTGAAATGTGGGTGTGGAGAAAAATGGAGCAGGTGAAATGGACGGAAAGGAAAACAAATGAGGAAGTACTTGGTATGGTGGGCAAAGAGAGGGGTTTGTTGGGAGCAATCCTATGGAGGCAGGAAAAGTGGCTGAGGGGGGTATTGACCGGCAGCGGGATGTTGAAGACTGTGATTGAGGGGAGAATGTTAAGCAAACGAGGAAAGGGAAGGAACAGGATAGGGATGTTGGACGGGATGAAGGGAGGAAGAAAGTACTCAGAGCTGAAGAGGGACCTGATGTAAAGTAGGATGTTGTGTTTTGCTAGGGGTCACAAATTATTTAATTAGTAATTATGTCCATCCAAAAACCTACCTTAACCGGTTGATTACCTATACACATATATATATTTCTATATATATGTATATATATATATAGAAATGTATATATATGTGTATATATATTTCTATATATATATATGTGTGTGTGTGTGCGTGCGCGCACGTGTGTGTGTGTGTACACACACATATTTATATATATTCTTTCTGATAAAATAATTTTTTAATTTCAAAAAAATATTTTTTAATTTCAATTTAAAACTGATAAATCTTCGGTCATTTTTAATCACTGATGGTAAATTATTAAATTGGTGAAAGCTTATACAGGTAGATCCTTTGCTATGTATAGTTAAATTATGTGACATGTTACACAATTGTGTCTATTTCTTGTGTTATACTGATGATCTTGGGTGGTCCTTGAATTTAATTTGCATTCAAATATTTTTAGGAGCATAATGGCTTGATAAATACATGCTAATTTTTACTCTGCCAATTTGTATCGCAGAGGAAGAGTTTGTAATTTTTTAAATAGATAATGGCAACTGCCATTACATCTTGCATTAGAAATAATTCTAATTACCTGTTTCTGAATTTAAAAAAATCGGCTCAGATTTAGGAGAATTCCATGATGCTACAATGTCATATTTTAATTTGCCATATAAGTTAGCATAGAGTACAGCAATGGCTGTGTCCATATTTGTTACGATAATCATTCTTCTTAATAAAATGACAGGCAGCAGCAAATGATGTGACAAAAGAATTAATATATGTGTCCAACTTAAAATTCAATGACAAAATTGCCAAGGAACAATGTGTCAGAGCTGCAATGGACAAATTTTATATAAGAGCTTTCATCGATTTTTGTCTGCATAGGATAAAACAAGATAAAAGATTTGATCTTGTCTATCAGGACCTTATTCAGATCATACCAGCTCGCCATATTGGTGACAGCATCTTGGGCTACAGTAGCAATATTGCCCTTGTGTTTCAGTAAGTGATTATTATCATCTGCATGCATGTAAATATCTCCCTTCAATGATGCTGGGAAATCAAGGATGCATGGTAAAAATATTGATGATCTGAGAATGGGAACTTGGTGAGTACCTCTAATAACCTGCTGGTATGAGGATTAATATTTCTTCATGTTACCCTCTTTTATCCTGAATCGAATATTTGGATCATAGATACACACCCAGTGAAAATAATAACAGGCAAAAAAAGTGTCTAAATATGTATTTGCATCATCTGCTCTTAAAAAGGATTTTTTTATTATTACAATGTTATCCATCCGCTCATGGATAATTTTCCCATCCCAAGTCAAGCCCCTCTTCAAAAATAGAGGATGAATTTACACCAAAGACAAGTTCCTTGAAGCCAACAATGTTGTGAGTGTCAATTTCAAAACCATGAGGTAATATGCTATTGTGAATTGAATGATCCTGATGACAGCTCCGGAAAGAGGCTCACCATGATTCATGCGTGATGATGTGTCACCAACATTCCAAATCTAAGTATATTTCTGAAACGTGAGTATGAAGATTGATATTTATTTGTGTCTGCCATGATTTGATGTCCTCTACTGTTCTCCCATGGGTGTCCACATATCACCAATTGACTCTTCGATGATATGACACCACTTACCCTGATTGAATGATTAGCAACAATTACTCATATGCTCTGAGGTTCGATGCTCTTTTTCTGTCCTCACATTGGGTGCCCCTATGTAGTCAATTGATTTATTAAAATCCAGACTACTCATCCCAGGTGAATGAGTAGCAATTATTATTTGTGCCTCCTGTGCCTTGATGTCTTTGCTGACCTTTCATTAGGTGCCCCTATGATACCAATTTACCTTTTTAAGGAGCCAAAATCACTTACTGCATGCCCATTAGTAGAGATATTATTTGTAACAAATGTGACTTGATGACCTTTGAAGCCCTCAGATTCAGTGCTCCCAACTTGTCAACTGGTTCTATGATGAGCTGACATCTCTTGTCCCAAGTTTGTAAGTTGTGATATTTATATTTGCCTCCTGTAAATCGTTGCTTTTGCAGCTCTCCCATTGGGTGTATGGAAGTTGCCAATCAACTGTTTCATGAGTGGACATCACTTGCCCCAAGCATATGAGTGGCAATATTTATTTGTAATGTGATGTCCTTTTTCTCCTCTTCCATTGATTGCCCCTGGTGGTGGTAGTTTTAGGGGACTTGACCAATAGCTGAGGTCATTTGCGCCGTTAGGGATGGGTATGAAAGGATGAATGGTGGAGAGAAACCCAGCGGTGGCATCAGCCTACTCTCAATAAAAGTTGCCCAGGGGTCCGCAGTTTAATGTCCCATCTAATGGATGGACAGCATACTCAGAGCGCTCTCTGCAAAGCACCTAAAGTAAGGATCTGGATACCACTGAATAATATCTGCTTCCTACAGGATTTGAGCCCGGGCCTACTGGGTCAGAAGGCAGTACTTTAGCCACCCCACCTTCTTGATCCTCTTGATTGTCCCCTTTCTATTCAATTGACTAGATGATAACCTGAAATCACTTGCCTCAAGTATATGAGTAGTGATATTCATTTGTTCATTTTATTGCTAATTATCCTGTTCTACCCTCCCATTGGATGGCCCTTTTGTTGCCTGTTGACTACTTTTATTGACAATTGATAAGCTCACATAACTGCACCAAATGTAAGTGGGCCAATATTTATTTGTGCCTCTTGTGACACAATGTACTTTATTAGTTTCCCATTGGGGCTCCACTGATTGTCAGTTTAATCTTTGATTGCCTGAGAACACTTGCCTGAAGTGGATAATTAGTGATACTTAATTGCACATCATTTGACTTTACGTCCTATACTGCCTGTGTGTCATCATCATGCACTCTATCATGACTGTTGACATAAATTGTCCCAAGTTATTCATTAGCAATATTTATTTTCAACTCCTCTAACGTATTACCCTTTGCTGATATCCCATTTCATGTTCCTATGTTGTCAATTAACTCTGTATTAAGCTGATGCCATATCCACAAGTGTAATAGAAGGGATATTTGTTGGTGCCTGCTGGGACTCAATGCCCTCTCCTACTCTTCCATTTAGTGTCCTCATGTTGTCAATTTACTCTTTGGTGAGCTTGCATCACTAGCTCCAAGTATTAGAAGTGATAATCATTTATGTCTTCTTTGACATTTTATTCACAGTTCCTCACCTTTGGATGTTCCGATGTGATCAGTTGACAAGTTAATCAGCTGACATCACTGCCCCAAGTGTATGGGTAGCCATAGTTATTTTAACCTCATATGACACAATATACTGTCCTACACTCTTGTCTACTTGTCCAGGTTTTTTGAGAAGATAAAATTATGTATGCCTTCTGTGATTTTGTCCTTTGCTGCTTTCCCATTAAGTGTCCTCATATTGTTAATTTACTCTTTGGTGAGCTGATACCACTTAACCCAAGGGTATAAGAAGTGATATTTTTATACCTCCTGTGATTTCATCTCTCTTACCGCCCCAAAATTGGCTGTCCCGATGTTGATAATTGTCTATGTAATGATCTGGCATCATTTGCCCCAAGTTTATTAGCAATGATATGTTGAATGGAGTCCCTTGGGACTTAATATCCTCATCTGTCCCATTTGGTAATCCCACCCTGTCAATTCAATCTTTGATGACCTGCTATCACATGCCCTAAGTGCATTAGTAGTAATATTTATTTCGTCCCCTGTGACTTGCTCTCCTCCCATTGGATGTCACATGTTGTCAGTGACTCTTTCAAGGGTCAATGCCACCTGTCTCAGTGTATTAGTAGCAAAATATACTTGTGCCCTCTATGATTTGATGACCTTTGAAACACTCACATTGGGCGTACCAATCTTATCAATTGTCTGTTTGGTGAGAAAATATCGTATTCCCCAAGTGGTATGAGTTATGATATTTATATGTGCCTCTTTTAACTTGATGACCTTTGCTGCCATCCCATTGGGTATCCTCAATTAGCCCATTGAGTCTTTGATGAGTTGGCATCAATTGCCCCAGGAGTATGAATAGTAATAATTATATATTCCCCCTGTGGCTTAATGTCCTATGTTGTCCTCAAATTGGGTGTCCTCATGATATTAATTGACTTTTCAATAAGCTGACATCATAATCATCAGGTGTAAGAGAAGTGATAATTATTTGTGCCTCCTTGGACTTTTGGCCCTTCAATTGCCTTCACATTGGATGCAGATATGTTGTCAATTGCATCTTTGATTAACTGCCATTACTTCCCCTTTGTTTAACTCTTGTGAATATTATTTTTTCACACTGTGAATTGATGTAATTTTTTTGCCATTCAATTAAGGGTCCTCATTAAGCAATTGGCTCTTTGGTAATCTGAAATCTCTTATCCCATGCATATGATATTCATTTTTGCCTCCAGTGACTTTACGTCTTTACTGTTCCTTCATTGGCTGCCACAACTTTGTCAGTAACCTTGCAGATGGGCTTGCACCAATTACCCAAAGTTATGAATAGAAATAGTTATTCCTTCAAACTTCGAATTAAAGTTCTGCACTGCATTGGGTGGCCCCATGTAGTCAATTCATTCTTTGGTGAACTGTTATCAATTGCTAACAGTTTTCCATGAATGATACTTAAATTTGCTTCCTTGGACTCTTATGTTCTCTGTCCTTTGATGCTCGCCCATTTGGTGAGTCCACATAGTCAGTTGACAAATTGATGATCTAATATCATCACATGCCATAAGTGTTTGAGTATCAGTATTTATTTGGGCCCCCTTTGACTTGTTATCTTTTGCTTCCCTTTCATTTGACATCACTTGCCCCAAGCAGAATGAGCACCGATATTTATTTGTGCCTTCTGTGACTTGATGTCTTGCAGTTCACTCATTTGTATCCTCACCTAGTCAAATGAATCTTTAATGAGCTGAAAATACTTGACCCAAGTGCATGAATAGCAAAATGTATATATGAATCCTGTGATTTTATATCTACAGCTGACTTCTTATTTCATAGCCATCATGCTCTCAATTGATACTCTGATGAGCTGGAATAATTTCCCCAAGTGTATGAGTGGTTATAACGATTTTCTACCACCTGTGATTGATGTTCTCTCTTATCTCTTCCATCTGCTCTTGTGCATTATGCAATCTTTGTGCACTGTCTGCTCTCCTTTAGTTGAAGAATATCATTGCCTCCCCCAATATCCATATCTGGAAAACTGTCATCCTTCGTTGGATCAGCTATGCTGCTTGAATTTTGCTCTGAATGTGTTTCCAGCAGCCACAAAGTCATATGGAAGTTATCTTCTGCACAGTCCTAAGAACAGTCTAACACATGCTGACCCACAATAGCAACGAAGCCCTCTAAAAAACCATTGCCTGACTCAATAGATAAGTGTACATCTATGATAGAGATAGATAGAAAAGTAATATATCATAATATTTCATTGCAATTTTGCCAGGAAACTTAAAGTTAGTGAGTTGAAAATACCCTGGTTATAACTGTATCTCATAAAAAGAGACGTTTCAGGCGTGAGCCAGTGCAAAAGCTAGCTATGAAATTAAACTTGATTTATCAGCAACTCTCAGGCTTCAAACCCAGGTTCTCAATAGAAAGCTTCATTACTTGAATGTCTTCTGCCCTTCACCTTACCACCCAACCCTAAGTTAGTATTGTTGGACGTGCGCAGCCTCTTTACTTCTATTCCAACGCATTAAACATTAATTTATGCTGAAAATTCATTAATCAACGCCAATGTGAAACAACACCTCGTTAAAGAATTGATTTCACTTCTTAAACATTGTGCAGACCAAAATTACTTTTCATTTTGTGGCACCTACTACAAACAAAAGGATGGACTAGCAATGGGGTCACCTCTTTCCCAACTCCTTGCAGAAGTATTCAAGGACAATTTAGAGAACAAGGTCCAAAGAGATAAAAAATTTAGGAATAATATTTTATACTGGTTCAGATGTGTGGATGATATTTTATGCTGCTACAAAGGCAGCAATAGACAGTTAGAAATCTTCTTACAATTTATCAACTCCATTCACCAATCAATAACTTTCACCATGGAATCGGGAGTGGACAATAAAATCAATCTCTTTGATCTCACAATTAAAATTAAAGACAGCATACACAGCTTTTCAATATTTAGGAAACCTCATCACACAGATCAATGATACCCTCAGACTCCTGCCACCCTACCACCCACAAACTAGCCAGCTTCAATTCCATGATCCACAGATTAATGAGTATCCCCTTGTCCAAAACCAACTTCGAACGAGAACTCAGGATGATCTAGCTCATAGGCTTTGAGAATGGTTACCATACCAACATAATAGATAATTTACTGAAGAAAAAACAGAAGAAACAGGCCTTAAAATTAAACATCTCCCTTTCTGTCGCTACTGCTTTAGAGCGGAAGTGGTGCAAACTTCTGTTCCATAACTCTGTGACGCACAACATCGCTAACAGGTTTCCCAAAGATTCCGCATTTTATTTTATACCCCACTACTTTGTTCAAAGCCTCATGCATGAACAAAGACCCTATAGAATGCAAAAAAATAAGTGGTGTATATGAAATTCAGGGAGAGTGTGGAGCAATTGACATTGGTCAGAAAGGCATAAGTATTTCGATACATCTCAAGGAATACAGGAAAGGCACAGGTCATACTAATTCTTTATTTGCCAAACGTCTGCTTGATTCCTACCATTTCTGTAACTTTGACTTCAAAGTGCTTCATAACTTGGATAAAGGAAAGAAGCTAGATGCCATGGGGCAACTAGAAATCATATGTCGCAAGGACTTGGAGCTCACCAATGAAGTCCAATTTTATCATCACCCTTCCCCCTCCTCACCATCTCCTTTCCATGACATTTATGTGATATGTTATCCCTTGTCCCTACTCATAGGAATTCCCCCCCCCCCTCCCTGTGCATATGGATACCATGCTTTCCCGACCAAGGTGGAAAGCCATGGCTCCCCACCCTCTTTCTTCACAAACCAGGAGGGAAGGTTCTACGCTGAGCGTCCAACCTCCCCCCCCTCTTCGGCAATTTGAAAGTGAGAAAAATCCCTCCACCACCCTTCCGCTAACCCTCGCTTGGGCATTGCCCTTGGAACCATAATATACAAGTGATCCCAAACCCCTAATTACCAGTTTTTACCCTTTGTGGATTGATACTATGTGCCCAGTCAACGACCACAGGGGAAGTCCCCCGATCTCACCCGCTTTCTCCACGGCCCTAGGAGTATGGCGCCGCTCCATGGGACACACCCTTTGGGTGGTAAATCCCCCTCCATCCAGCTACCACGTTCTCTCCAGACTTTGAAGGACTTTGCACCTAGTTATCTTGTCTTCCCCATCCCCTTTTCCCTACCCCACTCACGGTGTCAATCATGATGCCTCCCGCCTTTCCTCCCTCTTCCCCTCTTTTCCACTACCCTCCTCATACTTGCTTTTCAGCATATACTCTGGTCTCGGAGTGGTGACAGTCACCTGATGCTGATGTTGTTACATTGAAACCAGTCGCATTAAATTTTATTTTGTGGAAAATTGCCAATTTTTAATTAATGTATCTCATAAGGCTATTATTGATAATGCTTCATTAAGTAGAGCGAGGCACAGAGTCATTATATGTACAAAATAAATAGACAACAAAAGAATATAACAATTTTTTTAATGCTAGTAATGATTGCTTCTAAAGCATGTGTACCAGACTAGTTTTAACTGGTTTATAAGTAGCCCAGAAATATATCCCACAAAAACTTAACAGTCCTACAGAACTACATATGTATTTTGAACATTTCCAAAATATGAAGTGGTAAGACTATGTCTTGTTCCTGAAGATGACTCTAAGTTGAAATGCACATCATTTATTTACTCTTTTTGCAGATAAGTCCTGGACTCTTATTCCGCTATGAATTCCTTCCACCATATCATGCTGGAAACTAAATCTTACCACCAAAACAAAGTTTCACAGCACAAATTGTGGCTATAATTCTTTGTTTCATCTTTTTTATGAAAAAGTGATAAATTTCACTACCTTGTCAGATAATAACCTAATTTAATCAAACTTGCAGTGGGGTCTCTTTATTGGGGTGGGTTATGGTCAATTTTCATCGCCATTAGAGGGGCATCCAGTGCGAGGACCAATGACTATAACCTCCGAATTGTAAAAGAAAATGATAGTTGAGTCTAAATTGTTGAGTAAGGAAGAAATGAAATACTCACTGATCAACAGAGGGACTTCATTGTTTCTGTTGATAAAAAGTTCACACAACATATGAATAGCAGGATATATAATCTTTTTAAAACAGACCATAAGCCAATTTTTGTGAATATTTAGGGATAAAATGGGAATATACCAAATGGATGCAAAACCACTTCATTGCTAAACTCTATGATAGTCAGAATAAGGACATAGAAGCAGCTGAGAACATGAAAGTACAAGGGCTTTCTAGGCCACCCCTACTTGAAGAAGGATCAAAATTTGAAGAATTATCTGATATTGAATGGTGTGAAAGAAAATTCTTGTTGATCACTTGAAAATATATTTGTTGAACATCTTAAGCAGGCTCATTTATTAGAATATCCATAAATTTCTGCATTTTGAGTGGCCATTTTCAGCAAACAAAGTTCACCTAAAGTTCACCTCTGAAAAATTGAAAAATGAATGATACTTGGAACATAGGTGTTTGACCTGGGTACACAGTCATGCCTGAAAAGATATGATGAACAACTGAAATGGAGCTTCACTCCAATAATTTGGGGATTGAAAAGATGAAATGATTGATCAGACCATATGAATGGCAGTCTAAATTGGGTCAAGATCTTACATATATGGTTAATGCCTGTACTGCATGATAAATGCACAAGCCCTTGCCGAAAAAGGTTCTCAAAAAGTGCAGGAGCTAACCAGAAAGAGGGTTATATGGCTCATTGAATTGGCTAGACTACTGTTACATAAAATATTACTAGCAGTCATAGATGGTTCAAGTATGAATGGCCTGAGATAACAGAGCTGAAGAATGGAACGACTATGGAATATACCTCTCAGTTGAGAGTTTTGGTTGCCATTTTTAGGTTATCCGAGGAAACATTTACACATAATGGTAGTCGTTTGATTGCACTATTTTTATGAAATTTTGTGGAATGAGTGTATGGCCACAACCTTACCACCCAACCCAGAATTAATGGTTCTTTATGTGCCTGAATGTGTATGCGCATGGTTGTCTGCACAGGATTATGTGTATGTTTGCAAGCATGCACACATACCACGTGCAGCAGAACATTTCAATGCAGTGGCAATTTTATTTCAATCATGAAACATCTCGCAAGGTTCTCCGCAGCACTATTAGTGCTTGGTTGGTTGGTGAAGTTGTAAGCATGAATGAGTTATGCCCCTCAGTCCACAAAATTTCTTTAAAAAATGAGAAGTAAACAGATTAACAATATATGTAACTAGCATGAATGCAAACAACCGAATGCACACAAAACTATGGGCACATAAAATAATGCAAATATCAGTCATCAAGCTGTTGGCAGAGGTACATGAATACCAGAGTAGTTAAGCTTTCACTGCAGTATCAACATGGCACTCACTGCTTTTCGTCTTCAGCTCATCTCCAGTGATTATTTCTGGCTCCTCAGCTTAACTTTCCCTGCAGGATGGCATCTACCTAGGCCTGGCAAGGTTTACTAATTTCAGTGATAAACAATTAACGATTAATTATGCAAGCTTTCCATATAACCTTCTAGACCTAAATGTAAATAAAAGTAAAATAGTATACTTTACACGCAATTAGAATGTGACAGATAGCCCGCTGGTAAAAATTAATGAATCAATTGAGCATGTAACGGAATTTAAATTTCCAGGTATTTCTCTGTGTGCAAATATTTCTTGGATTATGCACATAACATTCCTTCAACATAAGCTCAGTTCAACTTGCTATTTATTAAGACACCTGTAAGAGACTACAAGTAAAACTGTACAACTCAATTTACACTATGGGGAAATTTATTCAAATATAACCTGCAGCATAATATTATGGGAATCAACTACTATTTCTTAAACCATTTTTAAAATTAAAAAAAAAGCTATTAGAATCATCATCAGGAAACCTCACAATGCTCCATCAAGGCCTATTTTCCATTAATTAAATTTGCTACCACTCCCGTGCATTTACATTATATTTTTAATTCTATATATAAAAAATAACATTGGCAACTATTCTCTTGACTCTGCCTTTCATCATCATTACACCAGAGGAAGGAATGACATCCATTATGGGAATATAAGAACTAAAGCATTGAAATTAGGACCCAATAAAATGGGCATCAGATTAAATAACAAACTACCCAAAAGTATCAAGGATACTAAAGGAACTGCTGCATTCAAGCATAAATTAAAAAGATATCTACAGCGCAATATGTTCTACTCGGTTGACGAATATCTCAACAATATGCCCGACAAGTAAGTTCATACTTTTAGTTTCCAGCAATGGTCATGGTCTGATTCATGTTGGTGATCAATGATTTTTCTGAATTTGATATTGCATGTTACAGCCAATGTTCATTGGTTTGTGCCAAACATTTATGTAACTATGAGCACCATTTCTTTTATGTACCTTAATTGAGCCTGTCTTTGCTCCTTTTTGACGTACCTTATATCATGTACACACACCACCCAACTGGTATTTTTGTATTGCCATCTCTGGACTAATAAAAATAATAATAATGATAATAATATATAAAATAATATGCAAGAGTGAGAGATGTATAATGAGGTAAGGCTTATATTGCTGGGTGTCCCCTTGCCCTTGAGTGGAGTACACTACAAGGAAGGGAATTGGCCGGCCATACACAGTGCACTCATTCTCGGAAAAGATATCAATGGAACATTGCCCCTTTACCTGTGCCACTTCTACAGTGGTATCCCCAATAATGCACTTAAAAACCTAAAATAAGTATCCAACCATCTCATGACCTGGACTCAAAGTGCAATCTATGAGGAGTTAATGCTATTTTAAATCAAAGCTCTGCAATGTGAATTATATCGGGAAACTAGAGCAGAAGCTTAAGACGAAGTTTGAGAGAGAGAATAAAATACCAAGCTTGTCACATTAGCCTTGCTAACTTTAAGTAATTGTTAAGGTTATAATGTTTTCTACAATGTTCAAGATGTGGAATTGAATTTTACATAATCATAAATAATTTGATATAATCTAATGTATGTAAGTACCCAGAGAAATCATTAATACAATGATGCAGCTAAAATTCCAAAATTATTTATAAATTCCTTGGCATCATTTGGCCTCTCACATGCGTCTACACAATTCACAACTTTACTCTGTTCCCTCATCAATCCACTATCATCATTATCTCTCTTCCCCTTCTTTAATCCATCTTGGTTTTGATTGCATGAGTTGTGCAATGCTTTGGATCCTGCTTGCTTGTATTACAGGTGGTCAGAAAAGAGAGGGATGTCATTGTCATGCATAGAGGAACATACAAGCACACATATATAGACACAATAATAATAATACTTTATTTATTTTGAAAGATGGTACAACCATGTTAAATGTTGTCAATATAAATATTACTTAATATATAAATATAAGTTATTTAATGTGATAAACATTGTTGCAAAATAAATCATCAAATGAGTAAAGTGGATGAGCAAGTAACCAGGTGTATACCCTATTATTGAAACTCTGGGTACAGTCTAATTTCAACTGAGCAGGCAGATAGTTATACAGTCGCATGTTCATATTATGAAATGTGTTGTAAGTTGATGACAATCTACTATTAGTAGTGTTTAAATTCGCTTTACCTCTAGTTGTGTATTTATGGATATGAGATCTTAATTGGTAAGTTTCTAGATTAACTTTCACAGGAATCAGAGCCTTAAAGATATATACACAAATACAGTCAATATCCCTTAATCTAATAAAAAAAGGTTTGCAGGAATCACGAGGTGTTATATTAGCAAGGGAGCATACGCACACACAGACTAATATTGTATGCATACATACACTAATACAGATATATCCACACCTATGCTTGCCCATGAGCACACTCACACAAATGTGAAAATGCAAATACACGGTCTATCCCAAAAATAAGTAGAATGATTTCCTTTTACTCTAAAGACATTACCCATAGAGAGTTCGTTCCTCAGGGACAGACAGGAAGCAATAAGTTTCATGCAGAAGCCCTGGAAAGGCTGTAGAAAAGAGTGCAATGCATCAGGAAGGAGATATTTGCCAACTGGAGGCTGCACCATGACAGTGCCCTACTCTGTACCACCTTCCTGTTGACCGAGTACCTGGGCAAGCACAAGGCAGCAACGCTGCTCCAGCTGCTCTATAGCACCAATGTTGCATCACGGCGTCTCTTTTTGTACTCATTAATATAAAGGACCTTGAAAGTCAACCATATCGGAACACTGGATAACATCGAAGATGCTGTAATGAGGTGCCTGAATGAGGTTCCTGTCAATATCTTCTAGGAAGCAGGCATGTCCCAAAAATAACATCTGGGAAAAAAATGTATTGCAGATCATGGTACAAGCTACTAAAATTCTTCAAAATAGTACCCTTTGCATTGACTGGCTGTACCGTGACTGGAAGAGGTACTAGCATCTGCCAGTCATGGTACAGCCAGTCAATGCAAAAGGGTGCTATTTTGAAGAATTTTAGTAGCTTGCACCATGATCTGCAATAAATGTTTTCCCCAGATATTATTTTAGGGACAGACCATGCATGCACACAGATACATGTACATATGTAGACCTATTCACACATATGCACATTCACACTCTTACACACACATACATATATAAATGCATGCTTTTATATATATATGCATATACACGCATACAACTTGATGGCATTTTTCTCGAGCATCGGAGTTTTACAGGTATGTGTGACTTTCCACTTTCATATCATAGTTTTTCACTGGGGTCACAAGAACTCTCTTTCTATACTCACTACCACTGCTATACCTGCAGCATACCCATTGGATAGTCCTCTCAATCCACCAACCTCTGTCCCACCATCCCCTCTCAGCGACCCTACCTTACCAGAGTCTACAAAGCCCCATCCATTTCAACCACTCCTGGTGGCATACCTGATGAGGTCATTGTGGTTGCAGTGTTATCATAATCTGTTAATAACTCCTCCGAGTGACAATGGAAAGCCCAGAAACACAGGGTCTTAGCTGAAATGATGGAAGGGCACTAAAGATTAGGAGGAGAGAGTCTATGCGAAAAATAATATCATTCTAGCTGAAGTCTGAAATTTAGCATGATCCCCATTAGCATGTTTCAGACATACCTGCAATAGGTCTCGTCCCTAAAGTTACGGGCATTTGTTTGAGATTTTCTCACATAGGGTGGATGCAGTCTTCCTAAAGAGCATGAGAACCAGTCCTATGCCAGAATTCCCATAGTGCCTGGTTGTTGAGAGCATGGTATTGCACATTTGCATCCTCCTCGTCCATTTGTATACTGTCTTCCCTGGAAAGCAATTCAGAAATGCCCGAGGATATCAACTGGCAAACTTCCTCATCACTCTGGGCAAGGCAGCAACTCCCAGTTACTCTCTAATTTGGAAGTGGCATAGAAGATATTACATGTAGCCATCATATAATATAAATTTTTTTAGTGAGTTTGATCTGTTGAGGGTAGAAAATGAAACTTAATACTACCACAATGAAGATATAATATTTCACGACCATGGTTTCGATGCTGTGCATCATCATCAGGTGACATACATGAAAAATTTTCATTGGGGAAATCATTAACAACTTTCGTTTCCTCCAGTGGAAGTTATCAGCAAGGCTTAAAAAATGAAAAATTATAAACAAATGAAACAATAATATTTTTTCCAAATAGATCATGTTTATTAAAAATATTTGTTTTTACGATTTCACAAATCACTTTTATCATTATACAGGTAGTAAATACAGATCGAACAAACTTAACAGTTTCAGGCTTAACTTTGTGGAATTCCTTCATGATGAGTGCAGAAAAAGAAACTTTGCAATTCCACATAAAGATTTAATACTTCACATGACCATGGTTTCCATGCTGTGCATCATCATCATGTGACATATATAAAATATTTTTCAGCTTATATAGCCTGGCTCCAATAGGGGAGGAAGGTAGGGGGAGTAAGGGAGAGGGGGTGAGTTGGGTACTGGTGGAGCAACCTATTACTGGGCTAGGGGAGGGGGAGGGTATCTATTCGATGGTTTCGGGCTCAAATTTGAGGAAGTTTATGTTCATTAAATGAAGAACGCTGTCTTTTTCTGCTGTTCTTACAAAGAACAGTGGAGGAATACATTGAGAATACAATGTATCCCTCCACCGTTCTTAAAAAGAACAATGGAAAAAATATATTGTGCTCTTCATTTAATGAGGGGGGTGTTTGTCCGCAATGGTTTGACCTTCGTTAAGGAACAGTCGATGGTCATCACTGCCTTGGTGGGTTTTGTGCGGAAAGATATTGGAGTCTCTTAGGAATTTAAGGAGAGGGGAACGGGAGAGGTATAATGTTTTGTTGACCCCCTCAAATCTGTCTAACTGAAGGGATTGCCAAATTTCCAACTCCTCAAAGCATTCAACCTTTGTCCTTTCTTTTCTGAGGGAAGAATGTCCGCTGTGAAGTTACTTGTATGATTCTTTTCGAAGAGGTGTTTGGCCAACTGTGATCTGCTGTCTTTCTTTGTGAAGCATGATTGGTGCCGTTAATCGTAATATCAATTGGCCTCCCTGTCTGTCCAATGCAGATGGCTTTGCAGGCCGTGCAATTGAGTTTATAAACCCTACTTTATTGCATTCTTTCAATTTTGTCTTTGGGTGAACCCATTATGTTTTTTAAAGTGGGTGTGTTGAAAAACACTGTCTTGATTTTGTTCTTACAGAGTATGTATTTATTGTATCCTGTGTGAAATATGGCCAAGAAATGAAATTCTTTGCCATCGGTGCTCGTCAAGTTTAGATGTGTGGTATATAGCTTTCTGGGCTATCTGTGTTTGTTTTCTGTTGTGCATGTTGCCGATCATTATTTCCCTGTACCCATTGTCAATTGCAGTTTGCTTTATAGCATGGAGTTCCCCTTGCTTGTTGTGTGGGGACATTGGGATATTGCATACCCAGTGTAACATGGCATGAAAGGCTGCACATTTTTGTGAATGGTGATGCTTGGATGTGGAGTGGATAATTTGGGCAGAGCAACACTTTTGTGTACATGGAAAGGTGGAATCTTTGATTTCACATTTCACTCAGGATACAACAAATACATACCCTCCCCCTCCCCACTAATAGGTTGCTGCACCTGAACTCAACTTACCCCCTCTCCCTTACCTTCCTCCCCTATTGGAGCAAGGCCTTATAAGTTGAAAAATTTTTCATGTATGTCACCTGATGATGATGCACAGCATCGAAACCATGGTCATGAAATATTATATCTTCATTGTGGAAGTGTTAAGTTTCATTTTCTACCCTCAACAGATCAAACTCACTAAAAAAATTTATATTATATGATGCGACATGTAATATCACGGCACATAATTTTTCATGCAGTCAAATTCCGATCCCTCTTAGCCTTCCAAGGATATCACAAGCACTAATTTACAAAATTGCATTGAAATTTAGTGATGTATTCAACAATACCTTATCTATTTAGACAGCTAAAATGCATGATATATTGCATAATCATTAGCACAAAAATTTTCATTATTCCCTTTCTATTTAAGCAAGTGGCAACTCTTATTATCATTGACATTAGATTAAATACTTTAATGACTTTCAGCGTCATTGCTTTCTTCCAGAATTATTGTTGTACCTCAGAAAGACACGTGGTTTTCTCCCACTTTGACATCGCATGTACATCTTTGAAATCAACTATATATTTTGAATGGATATACTTAACTATAAGAATTACACAGTTTTGAAACAGTTAGCATGTTAAGTTTATAATAAAATATGAAGGTACTATAGTGCATGCAATCCTGTCTTTCCAATAACCATTTTTGAAATCCTATTTTGTGATACAGAAATATAGTATTAATTAGTATATATGTTACCCTGATTGTTACAACACATCTCAAAAGGGACTCCATTATGGTTACGTATTATATTTTCTTTGCAGTGCATGGTTTAAGATCTTGTACATGATACATTTGATATAATGCACTGGATTCCTTAATTCTCCGTGAAACCATCCAATCTCATAACTTTATCATCATCAACTTCATTTTCTGAATGCCATCGACGAGAGAGAATGAAAATTACCCCAGAGAAGTATGGATGACTCCACTTTCAAGGCACACCAGGAATTAGGATGCATGTGACTTGAGAAGTTGCATTATCTTACGAGTGTTGGTGGCTAATTTTTAAAATGCATGCAGTAAGCAAATGCCTTACAGATAGATTGCTAGCTTTAACAATAAAAATATTTATAATTAACTTTGTAAACACTTACAGAAATAATACAATACTAGAAGAAGTAAATACATTTGGATGCATGTATAAAATACTCAATAGTTACTGCAACAAAGTATCATTAACATGCTCACCAACAAATTAATAATACCTTTGCCCAGTTGGTTTTTTTTCAAGTTGAATTTAAGGGATATGATACTGCTAACACCTTCGACATACCTTGGATATTTATAGAAAAGCCCATTAATCATCCCTTCTGGCTAATTGACAGTCTTTTTCAGATCAATTGGAATGAGTTTCCAGTCATTTTTCAATCTTGTTGAGTAGGTAAATGTATATATTACTGAACTTAGTGAGTTAGTTTTCCCAGATCAGTACTATTGCACAGAATATTTCTGCTCGGTAGAGGCTGAAGCTTGGGAGATTCAATTGAAGGACATCAAGGTGAGTGAGAAGACTTTCCTGAAGGATTTCTGACGTTTATTGTACCTTGCAACTTCTTACAGTGCATTTCAGACACCATTAATGCGTTGTGCGGAAGTTTCACCAAAATACTAGTATTTAGCACATCTTGATGAAATGTTTGCTTTAAAAGTTTGAACATAAAGCCGAGTGCAATGGATTTATTGACAGGATGTATCTCCCAGGTGAAATTGGCATGAAAAAACCAATAAGATCATTTTCTGAGCATTTTAAGCTGTGTTTTTCGGGCATGTGAGCACTATGGAATTTTGATTTATACCAATAAGATATCTGTGATCGTGCTGATGAAGCTTGCTTCATGCCATATGGCTTTCTGTCATAGGGCTTGCTCAGATTTAAAAACCAATTTGTTAAAGAACTCAACAGCTAAGGGTATTTTGTTTAGATGGATATTTTGTACCCTGCAAGCCAAAGTAATTAGAATCATAAGCTTGAAGAATCACTTGGAAACTGTTGACAGAGGTAAGGCAAGTAATCAGAATATTCATTTATGCATAATGATAATGGTCCCAAAATGGACCATTGCATTTTTTTGTATTGTTATGGCCCTACAATGTTTGCAAAAGCCCTGAGATAAACTCTGTGCGTAAGTGTTCACTAAATTATTTGAAACTTCTTGGGAATAATATATTTGGCATAAGGTGTATATTGTGTGGGCGCAATCCTTTTTCTCTGAAGGTTCTAGCTCTTTTCGTTAAGTTTCCCTTTTGGTTTCATTTCTGGTCATTCGTTATTAATTGGATTAAAATATTTCATTCCGGGACAAATATAACTTATGGCATACCCAACATGTGCACGTAAACTAATCCTTTAAAGTATTCTTAAAAAACTTAAATGTGAATGCATTCATTAATTCTCTCACAAATCTCACGTATACCATTATTAATGGAGCTTCCCCACAGAAAGATTTGAATCATTATAAATAATGGGTTTGGCATCAAGCTGGTTAAAAACTAATTACATAATTTGTATCACATATTGTTCCTAGTACTATGGCAATTTTGCTTACTTTCACATTTTCAGATATTTTAGTACCATGCAAGCCAACGTTTTGGTGAAAACACACGACTAATTTGACCCGAACAAGACCCCTACCGCGGTCGGACAATGCTATTGCAACTCCTCACCGTACGTGGATATAAGGGTACCTACCTCTTACAGTGTGACATGCAACCCCATACACTCCTTACTCATTTCAATAAAGTTACTTTTTCAATCAGCGCACACAAGCTAATATTGTTCTAATTGTCATTGGAAAAGTACTGTATTACTTCTATTCCACGATTCCACCAAATGTATTACTGAAGCGCGTCATTTTTAAAAACAAACCTCACGAAATGTCATTTTATTACCATGTACGACAACGTCATTATATTGTATGACACGTTAAATAAGTTGTTCACATTCTGTCGTCGTTGTTGATAGAGAAAAAGTTCAGTAGCGTATAAAATTGATTCATCGTTAAAGCCATTATTTCTTACGTTTCGCATTCGCTTCATTTTCATAAAAACAATGGCATGCTTAAAACTTACTATTGTGAACAACACGACATAATTCAGTATTTTTTTGCAGGGGCATATGCTACAAAAACACGTGTGTTAGCCATAACTTATCCTCTGGCTTATACACTATTGTTCGGAATTTCTGAGCATACTCAAAAGATTTAATGTCATCCTTCACAACAAAATCCTAGCGCCTCTAATTTCTGCATTATCCAGGGCAAGCTGTTTCCGTATAAGTTTAGCAATATGGAATACGTTTTACTTAACACACACTGCCAAAAACCTATTTAAACAACTACCGGAAGGCAGCATGGGAATTTTCTCACGACCAGTAATATATCGACGATATCGACCTTGCTCACAGTGGCTGCATAGTAGTTCCATCTGTCGGGTAATTAGGTTATAAGGAAATATATATTTTTGGGTAATAGAATGTGCAGAATAGTGTTAGAATCTTCGGTTAAGTGATCATGTGGTTAAGTATGGTTGTTAATTCATTAAGTCCCTTCGAACCTAAATATTATTAAATTGCAAGTAGAGAAGGGAGGTTTAATGTTTGGCGAACTTCTCAATTTGTGACGTAGTCGTTTTCCGAAGTTCGCTTCTTGGAAAGTGATTGTGTGGGTTCAAGATGTTGCAAGTCAACTTCTCATGAGTTAGTCCACCTACGAAAATACTTGTTCGGTTCCAGTTGGAATTGTATTTGAGGTATGTATGACTATTAATATGTTGGTTTCTTTAAGATTAGTTGTAACATAAATCGATTTAGTCGATGACCAGAGGAATCGTTTGTCTATGAAAACAACGTTACGCAGGAGGTACGTGAAATCCTTTGATCCACATGTAATGCGTTGACATGCATTTGGAAAAAAAGAAAAACCGTGCAAAAACGAATGACCAAATTCTTTTTATCACGCTAGTAAATTCGTGATGTAAATAGTGCCAGTGTTATGTCCTTCAGATACTCGTGTGTTAGTGCAAGAAATACGTGCTGTTATTACGTTCACTAGGTATTCATATGAGTTTTAATGTCAAATATAGGATGTAATATGTGAAATTTCCTCTTAAATAATTTGCCGTCGTCGCTATCTTCTACCCCAGCGAATTTCTAATCAATGTTGATTTTTAAACTTACTATATGTGAGCGATTGGGTTTGACGACTTCACTTTTGTGCTCTTACTTTTCCTCCCTTTCCTATGACAAAAATTCGTTTGACTTACGAATTTTAATTTAGTTGTGATCGTTCAGTTGCATTGGATTTTATCGGTGAACTTCCGACAATACTCGAAATGTAAATAAAGATCGAGTGTTTTCTCGTTGTTAGCCTAGAAAAAAATAAGTTTAAAATGCCTGGAAGGATATTTTTTTTGCCCAGGTATTATAATTAATCTTCTGATTGCAGATCATCGGTATCAGTTTTTTTCTAAAAAAATATGGTAAATATTTGGGTAACTTATCTGGTGATCAGTGTTGACGATCGACAATTTCTATTTAAACTATTCTTATTGAAATGAATTCTATGCAAAGAACATTTGCCTCTGATTCATTGTAGATCAAATGGTAATTTAAATGTTTTAACTCATAGGATATATGCTCTTCACTTTATTTTGCTTATTAATTGCCTTTGTATTGTTGGAAAGCTACTTGGAAATCATTTAAGATTGGGCACAGCTCAAGTGTCATCGTTTAATGGTGCTTTATCAAATGTTATTGTTTCTAAAATCCTCCTGGGTATCTTATGTACCCTGTTGATGCACTTATCCGCATCATTAGGATTGTCCGATTGTTATCTTGGTCGTCGGGAAGATTCATGCTGGTGCATATTGAGCTGGCTTGACCCATAATTATCATAGGTTATATCATATGCAGGTTCTGCGTGCTGCAGTAGAATTTGTTGCAGACCACGATGATATGGCGAACTATCCGCACATCATAATATTGATGTGAAGCATCTTGGCAGAGTTGTTAACACGTTTTATTAAATCGGTTACTCGTCATGTGAATCACTTTGCTGAGGAAGTAATAGGATTATTTGTGATGTTTACAAATATAGGTACATGAAGTGTAGTCTTCGAACAGTGTTCTTGTTTAACTAAGATGTTTATGATATGGTTAAGCATGTACTATATCAAGGTGTAGTATTCCTTGCCGAATTTTATAGGGAGTTTTAATACGGTTCTGACCGTTATGGTAGAATAGTCGACGAAGTCCTCAACGGCCCCAGTGATGACTTCAAGTTTTTATTTTCGAGTTGTGAATACGATAGTAAGTCTATATAATCGGTTCAATTCATTCGAAAACCAAATTATCCCGCTTTGTACCGGCAAGCGCCTTGAATGAGTCCTAAAGTAGTAGCCAAGCTCTTCGTTATTTTCCATTCAAAGGTAAAAACAACAAATAAGTAATTTGTAATTATTAAGGGTACTACTAGTACGTTTCTGTTTATTATGTAATCGTTGGGCGGATTCAACTTTTATGTGTTTAGAAACGGGATGCTATTTCTTATTTCTTGGTTTTGAAAAATGTGACCCTTCTAAATATTTTCTTCCCAGGTAATATTTCACCATGGTCCATCTCGTGGGTCACTCGCTGTTTGTCATTCCACTGTTTTAGCTTTTTGACTTATTTGCCACGAGAGTGCACGGCAGCTCGGAGGAGCCCATAGTAGCCTTGGTAGCTATCGTGGGAACTAATGAAGGTACTTGCCAGGCCATAGGATTGGCACATAGGATTTTTCCCATTTCCCCCCCGGGCGACCCCCAACCCTCGCTCAAACCATTACCAGGTAATCGGCCCCCGTTTTCCGTGGCCTCGCAGATAGTGCTGGTCCAACCTTCCCCACCTCCTCCGCCCTTCCATGTTCTCGCTCTTCGGTCAAACGCAAGTCGCTCATTTTGACGCTTGGTCTTCCCAAAGCCCTCATTGCTATTCAGGCTCACGTTCTCGACTCGCTGCTCGTGTCTTCCACTCTTGGCCCGCCCGTATCCAGTCTAATGAAAACTTGCCGAGGTTTCTACACAGATTACTGCAGCTTATGATGCAGACTTCCTCCCTGGCTAGGGCATGGGATTTTATTATTTTTGTTATTCCCATTCTGCTAACATGTGTTCTGGTTCTCTGTTCACGTATGGCTTGCACTCACAATGTTTGTTTTCGGGCGAGTGTGGAAGCATGCTCACGTCTCAGTGGCAATGGGTTCCATTTACCGTGAAAGGTAATGTAATCGCTCTTCTTCATGCTTTGTGAGCCATCTCTTTGTTAAAAAACTGTTATGTACCCATAGACCTTTTTCTATCGTTTCGATGTATAAAGGTCTGCTAGGTAAGTGTAATGATTCAATTTCCCATACTTCGATCATATCGACAAGTTAGTTGAGAACATCGTCCCCGCCTGTGTAGAAACGAAGATAAGGAAGGAGTATTGACAGATTGCGTATTGGTTATGCTAGTGTATCGTGGACCTTAGATAATTAAAGGCGGCATAAAAAACATGCTTTGCATGCCGTGAACATGTCGTGTATGAATCACAATACTTAATTCTTACTTACTTGAAAGAGTGTCTGCAGTGAGGAATAATTGTCTTTCCTAAGAGGACACACCGCTACCATTTGAATCCATTGGTCAATTTTTTCATGAGGTTAGGCTTTAAGTAATAGCTAAGGCAATATTCAAAATAATACGTGAATAATCAAGATTTCATCTTGTACGTTATTGCAGAGGGTGTCAAGGCACAAGCATTTTATTTAACATGCAATAATGTAATATTGGGTTAATTTGAAGAGTGATTGGCGATGATTAATTGGTCTGTCGTCCAATTCTAACTGGATGTATGGTCTCTGCTGCATATTACTCTGCTTCGAACGAATCTGTTATTGTCGTTTGCACAATCGCCGGATTTCTTGTAGTCGCGAAAGACTGTGTACGAAGGAGTCCAAGAGAGTAAGTCGCTCGTTGAAGAGCATCTCTGTTTATTGAGCGTAGTAACTGCGTAGGGATGTTCGATTCGCCTGAACGTTGCATGCGCTTAGCGGAAAATTCCTTAGCTCTCTGAAATTCATGTGCCAGGAAACAAATTCACTGTTTACCAGGAAGTCAAGAAAATCCCTTGCAAGACGATTGGGAGTGACGATGGCGCTAGTGATAATGAAATGTTACGCGTAACTTGCGGTGAAATTTACAAATATAACGAAAATATGAAACCAGGAGGGTTCGGAAGGAATTTGCATTATTGAGAGCAACGTAGTTAGAAGTTTGCTCCTTGTGTTGATTTCTTGTGACGAAAAAGTTGGCTGTTAAAGACATTATCTGTGGTTATTAGTAAGTTACGTTTATTTGCCGACGATGCAGTGGGCTACTGAGGTATCCATAATCCTGAGGATAAAGCAGCTTTAGCAGAATACCTAAATGCCATACAATGCTGGTTCGACACTTGGAAATAAGAAATAACCTTAAGAAAGTGATAAGAATGAACTTTTGGGATGAGAGCAATGCTCTCCTGAATGCCTACTGCATAGGAACCCCCCGGCATGGGAAGAGTGGACTCGATAAAATCTTATGCGCTACCCTCCTAATATGTGGACACGCTAATAAAAAAAATGAGGATTTATTTGAAGAATATCGGGAAAATGCAATACAAATTTTAAAGAGGAATGTTATTTTTCGCTTATCAGGCCACATATGGAATATGATGTTAGCATATGGGATCGTCATGAAGTTGGTTGCCGAATTAGACCGCGTGCATTATAGAGCTAGGTTTTAAAAACGTTATTATCACAAACTGAGTTGCGTGTCAAAATTATTAGAGGAGCTAAGTTGGGAATCACTCAAGGTTAAATTACAAATTAAAGTTCTTGCTTACGTGGGAAGGGTATATCTTTAGCGGTGATGTAAAAATGTATATTTAGCCCCATCGTACTACGGGGGGAGAGATCATGTCAACGAAATTAGAGATCTCTTATGTGTAGAACAAATAGATTTAAGATGTCATTTGTCCCCCGACCGACGAGGGATCAGAATAATAGACCGAACAGATAATAGACCGGCCGATCTCTTTGACCTTTTCATCACATTTTCCCAGTACTCTTCTAATAAATCCCAATTTTTTGTTAGCCTCGCCGCATGTCTCCCCCCCCCCCCCCCCGTATGTGTTTCACCCAGGAGTGGTCGTGAGTGAGGGTAACGCCTGGGTATTTAATCGAGTCTACCCATTCCATTTCGGTGTCCCCGATGGGGCCGGCGTTCGGGAGGGAATTGCTCTTTTTCCAGAAATGTGGGTGTAAGTAACGGGCTAGAAGACTCTATCCCTCCCTCCCGCTGAGTGAGAAATGTTTTGTTTGGGACGCGAGTCCTTGGTCAAGGTTGGGCCATGAAAATTTTCTCTTAGTTGTCGATTTTCCATCTTGCTCTTGGTGAATTTCCGTTGCTCATCTGAATGCCAGACAAGGGCCGGCTGAATCTTCAGTTCTTGGTGCTGCGATTTTAATATTGCTGACCAGTGCTATACCCACCTCACAGTGGTGTTATCTTGAATAGTCACTTGATATGGGCCAACACGGACTCTTGCCCTTAACCGAGAGATTGTGGAACAGATGGATTAAAGATGTCATTTTTTCCGCTAACGATAAGGGATCGTAATAGCAATGTTTGACCGCGGTATGTTCATATTTGGGTAAAAATTAGTTTGGTGTGAATTTACCCCCCGCCACACACCCTAGCCGTGGCTTTCAGGGTGCATAAATAAAATAAAACGTTTTCAGGGGTTCTCGCGCTCTCCCCTCCATAATGGATTTCCTGGAAACGCGTGGGGACTCGGATTCGCACTAACTGCAGCCCCCCCCCCCCACCGCCTCTTGATCAGCGAATATGGGGCGGCGGTTCAATCGCCCGCCCAACATCCCTTGATCCTCGCAGTCATCGTTTGGTCACACGCGAAACGGAACACGATAATTGGGCTCACATCTTATCGTGGTGGTCGTTTGCCCGTGTGTCGATTGTGTGTATTCACTCAAAGGGAATGTCATTCATTCTCTTTTAAACGAAGATAGTTTAGTTTCTGGAAAAGCCTGCCATTTTGTCGGGATTGAATTTAGTTTCAGCGAAGTCGATTTCGGTGAAGTGTGGAGAAATCTAGGAAAATTCCTAGTGTATAATGTCGCACGCTTAATTGTTTTTTATAACCTGCCAACGCGGCCGATTGAGAGAAGTGGTATTTCGTACGAGTGTGGTTGGTCTGCTAATATTTTCGATCGTCTGAAATATTTAAAGCATCGTGTCGACCCATTTTAGTATCCGTGGCTAAAACCGTTATTATTTGCAAATGAAGGATCATCGCCAGCTCGTGGGACTGTATTGGTGTAGTTTCGTGGAATAAGCTCCGTGGTGTAGTTAGTAGGCTGTTTTTATTTTATTTTGTAAATGCGGTTAATGAACTGAAAGGGTGAATATGCGCGTTAACCTCTTCATTCTAACGTATCCTGTATCATTAAATACTCATAGTAGTAGTTTTGAGGGGAGGTGACCGACAGCTAAGGTCATTTGCGCCATAGGGGAAGGACAGGAAAGGATGAAGGGTGGAGAGAAACCCGGCGTCGGCATTAGCCTACTCTTTACGAAAGGCGCCAAGGGGTCCGCGGCTTAACGTCCCATCCGACGGACGGCGTACTCACTCAAAGTGCCCTCCACAAAGCACCTCAAGTAGGGATCGAGATACCTCTGAAAAATATTCAACACCGCCGGGATTTGAACCCGCGCCCTCAGGGTGGGAAGCCAGTACGTTAGCCCCCGCACCATCTCGATCCCCTTAAATACTCATTAAATACGTATCCTACATCCCCGTCGCTGGCCTACCTTCCCTTCGTCATTGAACGCACCAAGTGGTTTTTGGCCTGAAGGCTCGTCGTTGGCAAAACGTGTCACCAGTTGACTTTAATGGGATAATAATTCAATGTATTTTTCCGCGGTTGTATTATAAAAATTTAGCTTGAAACATGTCCCAGGAATTTTTCGTTTTATTCGGACAGTGCTCCAAATAACTCCCATTTATTTTAAGGAGCATCCACGGCGCTGAATCAGATAATTTTCAATTTTGAACGGACCATAAGGATAAATGCAATGGTAGGCTTCCTGCTATGCCTCACAATGATGCTGTTGGTGCTTGTATGTGAAGTTTTCGTGCGTCCGGACTCCGCTCGCGCACTCTGAGCGGAAGCAAGTCTGAAACAGGCATTCCCTTTGTAACACTCGTACGTGGATTTCTCCATATCGAGGTGATCAAACGCAGAAATCGTGGACGTTTAGGGTGGTAGAGGAGGTCGTGCATTTTTTTTGGAAAACTGCTTTTGCACGGCGCAATACGCGTAAATACAATGCGTGTGTTGCTCGAGAGGCTGCACTGGGAACGTGGTTAACTTCCTCCGAAGCTAATACATTATCCTTGCCCTGTTTAAATGTACCGGTCGAGTATTCGCATTATGTTGTCAGCGATATAAAAATATAAACAATACAAATATAGTAAAATGAAATACAGTATATTACGACTCATTTCAAAACACCTCAGCTGGTTAACAGTTACGCTAGCCTAGACCTTGTTTGAGTTATGGTGATGTGACTATTTACGAACTGTCGAATACGAAACTATGGGATAACACAATTTTAGCTTTAGGTAGTCAGCAGTGTGCAATTCAGTTGCCTTTGGTTTTTATCTCACACCAACAAATTTCATGTCAATTCTTTGTGATTTGTAAATGTTAGAAGATTAGAAAATATCAAGAAATGGCAAAGTGACTAGGAGAATATGATTTTTCGTAATAAAAAGACATGATATTCGTTAAAGTTGTCAACAAGCATTGAGTGTTATCACAAACATATCGATAGCGTTCATTTTCTTGAACATTGTATTAGGAAATGTAGGGTATGATTTCTGTGGAGAATTACGATCGGTACTTTACTACTTGTACACCATAGCTTCTTCATAACTGGTTATAGCCCGGAGGGTGTAGATGTTTCCGCAAGTGTATATTATGGTTAGGCGTAGATGTAGGGACCGCGTCAATAATACGCAAAAATTTCTCGTTGGTGGATGCGCATTCAGATCGTAATGTAGCATTAATGAAGTTAACCTTAGGATAAAAACGGATAAAGAGGGGAAGAAAGATGGTAAATGAATAGAGTAGCTTCCACCGAAACAAAAAGGAATGAGTCCTTAGTGGAAGTTAAAAGATTGAGAGAGGACACAGCCGAGTATAATAAATAAAGGAAGGTCACACGCAAAAAAAGGGAATCGAGAAGCGCAGGAGAAACTGTAGGAGCAGTTAATTTAATACAGAATTAGGAAGAAGAAAATACGAAGAGATCGATGAAAAATGTCGAGAAAAAAATAACGGCGAAAGAAGCATAGTGGAAGACTGCCGAGGAATGGAGAATTTGCGAAGGAAAGAGACATGGATGCGTCGTGCTAAAGGGTGAAAGAATTATGAACAGTAAGAAGGGGTAAAAACCGTGCCCACTATTAGAATTACTGCAGACAAATTATAAATCAAGCCAAGAAAGGTTCAAGAGAGATTGAATGAATATTGAGCAACTGTTTTGTGAAGATAATTGGGTCAGCAAATGTAGGCATAGGAAGAGAATACCAAGTAGATAGGAGGGGCATTGAGGGAATTGAAATCAAGTATGGTCGTGGGGATAGATAACATCTCTGCGGAATTGCTTAATGGTTTCATAGTAAGCGGACGGAAGAGTTATTATGGGCTAACTCGTAGCATTTTTGTGTTCGAATTTATGCGGAAGATTACGTTTTTGTGTGTGAATTCCCATTCGAGAATAGAGAAAGGCAGCCTTAGCTGAGGACTACGGAACAATAAGTTTGATATCGCACGTAGCTAAAGTGGTTCCCAGGATAATCAACGAGAGGATAGAGAGCAGGACAAATGATCACTTAAGGGATGATCAGTTTGGATTTAGGACGCGCGATACCATTGTGGAAATGAGATCACTAATTGAGAGGAATATGTATAGAATACAATAGGGACGCGTTTGCCTGTTTCGCAGAAATCGAAGAGGCATTCGATAAGAGTGAATTGGAAAAACTAATGAGTATATTGAAGGGCTATGGGGCCGGTCCGCAGACTGTGCATGCCTCGGACTGCTCGGGTGCGAGTGGGGGATGGAGTGAGTCCGGATGGGCAGTGTTAGGAAGAGGAGTAAGGCAGGTTTGACCACTGGTCCTGTTCGACGTATATTTGGTAAAAATGGTTGCAGAGGCACGGGGAAGGATAACTGGAAGCTGTTGAAATGTGGGTGTGGAGGAAGATGGAGTGGACGGGAAGGAAACAAAATGGGGTTGTTGGGAGAGCTCCGAAGGAGGCGTGAAAAGTGGTTGCAGGGAATTGTAATTAGAGATGTAATTTGAAGACCGATAGATGGAAGAACTTTGGGCAAGGGGGGGGTAATGGTTAAGTAAATATGTAGGACGGAATGAATGGACAATAGAATGTGTGGTGAACTGTACGTATAGCAGTTAAATGTGTGTGGGTTAGTGTCGTTCTGGACGGGGCCGGGAAGTGTAGCGATGCTCATTCTATGTCCATTCTAAACCCACCTTTGACGGTAGACCGCCCATAATAATAATGGGGTAGCTCTATTAATGCGACTGAGACAATTAAACACCATTCTAATACATTCGGAGAGCTTTTCCCTTGGTGGTGATAATAATCACCAGGGTGGAATGCCGGCCCGAAACCCTCCGCGCCGCCTTCTCCAGAAGTCTGAAAGGTTCCTGGCATTTATAATAGTCGAACTTTCTTTTAATATGGAACTTAGATACGACGTCAGCCGTTCATTTTAGCGGGCTGTTTGGTAGTTCCGAGGGAATGCTTCTCTCCATGGCCTTAATGTCACTTGAATCGATTGGCTAAAAATCTTCTTCGAGGTTGAATGCAGGGTAACCGAATCGAATAGTGTCATGGGATCGAGTGGAAATGAATCGTTCTGGACACGTACTGTGATCGAAGAGGGTTGAGTTCATTATGGTTGCATTTCCGAAAGAAAACTTGAACCCATCAGGGATCTCTGGACTAGAGTCTGCATTGGGACGTGTTTGAACCTAATTGGGGAAGTGGTAAGGATAAATCAGTGTGAGATCCAAATCGTAGAACCCAAAGTTTCGATTCCTTCGGACGTAATTTATTTTTGAGTTAATTGCATAGGGTTCGCCGGCGTCGTTTGCGCTCCCCCATGGACGCCGATCCTCTCCAGTGGTCCGTGACGGGAGAGGAAGGAAGATAGAAAACTCTTAGAGCTCTCTCTCGGCACAAACAAACTTAAGGGATGTAAAATTAGTATTAAATATTTAGTTTATCACGCAATTGTTTGCCGTTGCGAATTGTACGCAGTAGAATTAATTATGAATAATAATGTAATTTTTTAATCATGCAATTTTTATTTCACCTTCCGATGCACTATCTGTCTGCACGGTAGGCACCATCTTTGATTATTAGTTATCTGGTGTCATCGAGTACAGTTTCCATCCAAGGTAATTTAGCAATTACCTTACCTTCTTTCCTTTTCACAAGTTTTTGATATAATTTTTGTTTTTTTTAAATGTATTGTGTTTGCAGATAGTCAGTATTTTCTATAATGGACTCGAAACGCTCTCCTATTCGCAGTCTTGACTAAAATAGTTTTGTGTAATTCCTTCTCTCTTGCTAAGGTGAAAATGTGCTCGCTATTGCATCGGGTTTGTAACGCAATTAGTCACGCAGGTGCTTACATCACCCTATGCAAAAGTTTTCTTATGGAAAATTATAATTTAAAACGCAGTCAAATATTCTACAAATATTTTTAAGGAACCAAAAAGGTATCTCCTATCACGTAATTTTTCCTTTTTTCATTAAAAAGTTTAGTCCCCTTTTATTCAGAAATTATGTATATTTTGTTTAATGCATTTCAAAATAGCAACATGAAGCATATTGCTGATTTATGAAATTGCATATTTCCAAGGAGTAGTGGAATATAAGGGAAAGAAATAAGTTAAAGTTTTACAGTTCGACTTATAGTGTTATCCGCTATTGACTTGGTAATATTCTCCTCATTTTTGTGTGTCATATATGCCGTGTTACTGGAAAAACAGATATATGCGTAGGTTGAGACATTTGGTGTATAATTGAAATTGGGAGTAGGCCAGTGGGCGGTCGGTAGTCATTCAAAACAATCAAATTATAATAAATGTTTGTTTTACAATTGTACAACTGCATGGCACAGCAAAATGTCAATGCATACCAAGGGAGAACTGAAATAGTCATTGCAATTTGGTCCATTTGTTTGTCGGCAGATGATGGATTTTGCTCGCTGTTTTCACAAATATTTTATATTTGTTTCATACAAATCATCGGGAAAAAAATGATTTTGTGGGAAGGCTTTTATTGTTGGACACACCATATTTCGCCCTGGCACTGTCACAATTTTTTTAGAATTTGAATCGATATTGCTTTTCACTTGAGCTTCGTATCTCTCTTCAGCCAATGCCCTATCGCTCTTCCTCTCAGGTTTTACAGGAAGATATGACACGAAGTTCTCATAGCTTTTTCTTTCATTTATTGGTGGGTACGATTTTCCGCACTTGGTTTGCCGATGAAAAAGCTGTAATGTATCCCAGCTGACGGACTCCTCCTCGCTCTGAAGAAAACGTTTCTCACTAAATCAGAATCTGCTGGATCCGATTTCCCCAAATCTTATCAACGCTAGACACTAGTGCTAGAAGTTTAATATTCCCGGAAAGCACTTTTCAAAATCACTTAGTTGCAATGATCGCCGCTGATTACTCTGAATAGGAACAGCGTTCTGAGGAAGGATATAAACGCAATCCACACGCTCAAGTACACGGAAATTTACGTAAGCAGTTGCGAAGGGGAGGGGGGTGGTTTAATGACACCCCCGGCACAATATGCACGTGTGTAGTCGTCGTCTGGCACGATGTTCGAAAGAAATTTCTTTGAGCATGCTTGGGGGTGTGGGTAACACCGAGCGCGCGACTAATGGAAGTGTTTAACTAGAAGGTGCCGTTTTCTCAGGAGCCAGTGGTCAACATTTGTGGAGTACACTGAAATCCACCGCTAGGGCGTGAGGAAGTTGTATTTCCATTCAAGGCATGCGCAATCCGCATTAATTGATAATGAAGGTCGCTGAGGGAATACTTGAGAAGCTGCTTTATTATTCTTATTGTGGAAATGTCGGACGCGGACTGCTTTACATGGAGTGCAGCATTTAAGTTGCAACCCTATGTACCTGGGAGGTAAGCTGCCAGTTAGTATTATATTACTGTGTGATTTGCATTAGACGGTGGGCGTTTTAATCTAGTTAGTAGAGCGTTTTACTGCCGACAGGAGGGACCAGGTTCGATTCCCGGGTAAGCCTATCTGGGCCCCCTGTACCCTTCACGCATGCTGTGTGATTTTTCGGGTACCAGATCTTCCTGGGAAACCATAGCCTCTACGGGGATGAGGACTGCCCCCCCCCCCACCCTGATTGTGTGGAATTCACACGCCAACGGGCTTAGTACTGGGGGAACTCCACCTTTAACTATCAAACTGATCTTCCGGCTGACAGCTGCGGTTGGTTAATATAGGATAAATATATTTCCCTTTTTCCTTCCTCTCCCATGTACACCTTTATTTACTTACCCTTCCCACCTGGTGCTTGCACCGACTGCCGAACACATTTTTCGTGGATCGCGGGTTTTTTATGTCGATTTTGTCCATGCCGACAATTGCTCAAGCTAGGCCAAATAGCATTGAAAAAATGAAGTCTTCGACGACTTCGTTCGCGGAAATAGTGGTCCCTTACCGTTCACGGGAAATATGTTTTATCTTTCCTTCGACCGAAGGTCGGTTTCATAAGAGGGGGTGAGAGGACGTCTCATATGGTACAAGGGACGCCTTTTTCTAATTCCGGACCCTCGCTTTAATTGCTGGACCCACCAGGATACCACGCACTGGCTTTCATTGTAATCTCAATAATTTTTATTGGTATTTTTTCTCTGTTCACATCGAGATCGTAAGCATCGGTTCTTTAGAGAGAGTTAGAGTGAAAGGCGTGTCGCGAAGCTACCGAGTGATCGATTTGAAGCGGTGTACGCGCACTCCGACGCACGAATGGCTGGAAGCTAGAGCTAAGTATCCAAATGGCCGTCGAGTAATTAATGAGTGCGTATGAGAAGACCGTGCGTGCGTCCCTCACATAGCTGGGATCTCTCTCATCGGCCCCCGTTGATGTCATCCCCGCGCTTCGTGGTTGCCATTCGTGCGTGAGGCCCTCAGCGCGTCACACTCGCCGGACTGCTCGGTGCGCTCGAAAGGGACGGAGGTGGGTTAGGGAGCGAGCTTGAGTGTGTCCCTACTTTCCCCTCGGGGCCTTGGGGGGAAAACTGTTTTTCAGAAGCAATTAAAGGCGCCTTTTACCTTCACTTGCGGCCCAGCGGGTTCACGTTCCTGCGTCTCTAGGATCTGAATTGGGGATTGTGTTCAAACGGTGCTGACCGAGTGAGTTTTGTGCGTGAAGCATGCCGTTAGCGGTTTACTATGGTAACTATGGGAATTAGTCAAGTAACCCTTAGTTCAACCCTTTCCTGCTGGTTTCCCGCCATCTTCAGGTTATCACACGCGTGTTTACATGACCGTAATCTTAATCGGCGTAAGAGTGGACAAGGTGTTGATCATTGGGGATCAAATCTCGAACTCCTCGCAGTTTGCGCGCGTGCATCGAAGGTCAACTCCCGAAGGATTCGATTGATTGAATTGATCGTTCAGTCAAATCAAAGGATTCTCTTCCACAGGATTGAGATCTACGAGTGTGTGGGTAACGGTGGATTGGTTACTTCAGCAGTCGGGTCCTTCTTGTTTGCTTTTGCGTTAGGACAGCTCAATAGGGAGTAATGAATGATACGTTTTTGTGCGTAATCTTTCGTGCAATCGTTTAAGAATGTTTTATGGTGACTTGTGTGTTCTGTATGTGTGGTACTCGTAGCTCATTGATTTGACGCCAGTTTAGAGTCAGCGATAGCCGGTGCAAGTTGAAATATCGTACGTCCAGTTCGCCTACAGCTCTTTCTGATGATGGAAAACGCTTTCCTCGAAGTTGTTACTTCAGGCTGGGGACTGGGAATAGGGCGAGGACTAGGCAAGGCCTAGACTAGAGAGAGGGTGTGGGACACTTCACATTGATTTTCACGAAATCTTTCGAAGCACTGTTTCAAACGACTTCTGCGGTGTTTGGCCATGCATCGCCGTGCTTCGGCATAAATTTTCGAAGGATCAAAGTGATGTTTTCAGAATACATCTGCAGTGATAGCCTCCATTAGAACCCTCATAATACTGTCAAATCGACTTCAACACGAGCAAGCCTGCACGCGAAAGCCCCGCTTTTCGGTCGGGAACAGTTTTGGAGCTGTCCGCGCACAAAAACGTCTCCTATGTGATTTGTCTCATGCCAACGCGTGAGTGGCACCCAGCGAAATATCCAATATTTCTTAAAGTACTCCTTAACATCAGTTGTTCGAAGTTCCTTATCTACATCCACATCAATACCCTGCGAGCCACCAAAAAGGTGTGTGGCAGGGGTGTGTTCTTCTGTCGCTATGGCATTAGTGTAACGTAGTTGTTGATCCACCTAATGCAAATTGCAATTTATGATGAGAATTGTATTTCGTCTTTTTTGATCAGCAAAAGGCTCTGTATTAATTTTTTCCTTGAGTTAGTAATTAAAGCCCCTGAGGCAAGAATGTGTTGCCAAACTTAATTTTGTTTAATTAGGTCAAATGAGAACTTTCATACACTATTCTAGGAAATTGTATTGTTCATGGGGAGGAATGTGGAATCGGTTCATTCATGATGCTTAAATTTGGATTTTATTGTAGCGTATGGAAAACAATTGGCCGGGAAAACCCGAAAGAGAGAGGAAATTTCGAAATGGGAAATGTGGCAACCCTGTATTGGTTTTAGTCGTAGCCGTCACACTGATATTTTTTAAAAGTAAGGAATACATCCATCCATATAGGGCGTAGTTTTTAATTCGTATAGCAATCCTAAACGCGATGCATATAGTTACAGTGGTCAGAAGTGGTGGAAACGAGGAACCACCAGGAAATTGCTCTAGCAATAAATTCTTCACTGTTTAAATCTTCAAGTATCGTTTCAATCGTAAAACTATCGCGCAATGTATTTGGCACGAGCCAACTAATTCTTTGTCTGATCGCAAGGTTTTCTTTTTTTTTGCTTATACTAATAGAAACCAACATTATTTCCATTTTTGTGTAAAGTTATTAAAAATGGAATTAAACGGAAATAACTGTGAAATTGCAGAGCCCAGCCAACCTAAGTGCCGGTACAAATTCGTTTAAACTTACTAAAGTATGATTTAAAAATATTTATTTTTGAATGTGTGATTTACTCCAATTGTAAAATGGTTGTTTGAGTATTTCTGCGAGTAAAAAACGTAGTTCGTGGTGATGATATTGGAATATTGCTCATTGCATTCTAGCTCCTTAGTGTTGGCGGTTCTAAAGTCGCCTTTTCAATTAAATGAGTGCCTGCATTGGCCTCTGCGGAACACCAGGCAGCGCTGGGTGTATGCAGAAGACGCTGGCAAACGACCCCTGGTGAATTAGTCCTTCATATTTAAGGAAAAAAGAATTTCGAGGAAGTAGTTCTAACTTTCGCCCAACGTTTTCCTCAGATTGTGAACGATAATATGCGGATAATTTGAATGAAAAAAGTGCTGAGTAGTATTAAGTCGTGCGACTCAGTAGGCTTACTCTTTATTATTTTATAGTTACATCTTCCTTCTGGCAGCTAATGGCTTTCACGCTAGATAGTATTCCATAGATATCTGGAAATTTCAATTGTCATGAAGACGCCCGGACGGCGCGCCGCGGTATGCTCGCTGGGTGGACTGCATTATCCGTGGTTGGGCAAAATCTCGTTAACTTTCTACTTCAAATAGGGAATGATGTAACATAATAGTGGTTCTTAAACGTCGTCTTTCGATACTGAAACGATGAATCTAAATAGCATTTAATGGCAAGAAAACGTTATCATTTCTGTTTTTGTATTACACGGATTAATAATACAAGTTAATTAAGACTCCCTCAAATTAAAGTGGTTTTGGTATCGATTTGCAGAAAGAAATGAACGAGTTAACGAACTGTTTGCGCAGGATAAAACATATTCACAGTCGGAAAAATAATCCACCATCTGTGAAAAAGGAAAGAAATAACGAAGAGCAGGACATTTTTTTTCAGATTCATCACACAGCGATGCCAGGAGTATAATTACTCCTGTTGATGCGAGTGTTTGATACGAATTTCTCGGAGAGGACGAAAACCTCCAATGAGTCCAATTTATCTTTAATTTTGAGAAATGCCTGTTGGAAGGATGAGTGCATGCGCTTGATCCGTACGGAGGACGCCCACGTTCAGGAAAAACCGTCCCAAATAATTAAAAGACGCCGGAAATAGGAGTGTATGTGGAGCAATCCTTGGACAATCACAGCATCCGCTCAGTCGGCGGAAATTATGAGAGGGCATGCGGTTTTGAAAGGGTGAGCTTGTGGCATGGCCATGAGTGATCATGCCGAAATTTGTGATATGGTTCTTTTTTATTTATTTGTTTGATTCATTTAAGTCCTCATGTAAGGACGTGTTGAAAGTGTTTCTTTAGGCAGAAGCGGATGTTACGCTTACTATGGTGCTATTTTCCCTCCTATATGCCTTCAGTAGCGGCGGAAATAGTGACGCCTGCGGAGACGATGTGTCGTTCCCATTGGCACTGCCCGCGGCGTTGCAGCGGCGAAATCTAGCTGAATTAATCTCAGGGAAATCGTCGGGCCTTGATTGTCGCGGTTAGGCGTAAGCAAAAGCGCTCCTGGGTCTGCATTCGAGGCGGGGAGTCGTACGTCTCTCGCAAACAAAATATACCGAACGTTGAAAATCTTTTTGGCACGAATCTCCTGTCATTTGGCATTTCTCCGTGCAGTATATTTTTTATAACTCGCGTATGTTATTGCTTTTTAATGTCAGTAATTGTGTAAACGGCCATTGTGGTATTTACAGTTTTATAATGTTTTTACATTATAAGCTGAAGGTCGAGGAATCTCTTATTTTCTCTCCACATTTGGGTTGTGCCTCGGCATCAGCGGAATTGTGGAGTGGGTAGGTGTCCGCATTGCCCGTGAGGATACTTGCCCGGGGAAGCCCCCAGTTGAGGTCCACCCTTTAGAGGCACCAGTTCGCTTGGATATCTCTGTCGTTAAATGCTACTGCGCCAAGCTCTTCACAGCTTATCTTAATATACTATTTCTTCGGATGGCAGCTTGGGAAAAACCGTAAGTGGTCCGCTCTGATGTAGTTGAACGTGCTAGATGCTGCTCGAGTCGCTGCTGGGTCGTGTGGCGAGGGTTTGTTGGTCCACCGTTAGAAATATGTGTATAGTAGAGGGAATAGAAGAGGAGGAAGAGTGGAAAGAAGCCTGGGAATGGAAGATTGGTGTTGTATGGGCAATTTTTTTAAGATCGCGAATCGTCCGAAGTAACATTAAAAAAAAACGCTTCGGCAGTGTTTCTTTAAACATACCGTTATAAACTGGCCTTCCGATGAACTCTCTGCACGAGAGATATGATCTTTGATTACTAGTTTTCTATCGGGTATTAAATCGCACGGTTGAAATTCTACGAGGGTCATCCGGAAAGTAGTACCCGTTCGTGCCGCATGAAGTGCTGACGACGCGAGTAGCCGCTGGACGAGGTCAGATAGCTTCAGTGGCTTGTCTGCCTTCTCTGAGCCAAGTTGCGTGACGCTAGCATTGCCTGTGTTGTTTCTGTGATTGTTTACAATGTTTAAAAAAATTGAGAACGCCGCCAGTTGTGAAGTGAGGGCAGTGATTAAATTCCTCAATGCAAGAAACGTTCGCCCATGTGATATTCATCGCCAATTAAAGGAGGTGTATGGAGACAATGTAATGGACGAGTCGTCTGTTCGGCGGTGGTGTCGCAACTTCAACATGGGGAGGGGGAACACACACGACGATGAGCGTTCGGGGAGACCGTCTGTCATTACAGACCAACTGGTGAGCTCAGTTGACGAATTCGTGAGGAACGATCGGCGCGTCACAATTGATGACATCTGTGAGCATTTTCCCAATGTTTCTCGAACAATTGTTCATGAAATTGTTAAACACCATCTGCATTATGCAAAAATTTGTGCAAGATGGGTCCCTCGCGTATCTCAATGAGCTGGCGGCGAAGGACTATGCAGCAGGAATACAGAAACTTGTCACACGTTATGACAAATGCCTTAATTTGCTTGGAGATTATGTTGAGAAGTAGTTTAAAGTATCCTCTTTCAAATAAAATTTTTTATGTTTGTTAATATTTACTTTTGTGTCTTTATTTCACGAACGGGTACTACTTTCCGGATGACCCTCGTACGTAGCCATCGGACGTGATTTCTTGCTTTTATTACTTTCTTCCCTATTCGTAAAAGTTTTTAAAAACATTTTTCTATGCATTGTGTTCACAGATCGAATCCGTCTTCTCTGTGATGCACTCCAAACGTTCTCATGTTCGGAGTCTTAACTAGGACGGTGTTTTTTATTTCCTTTACTCTTTCCTAGGTGAATCTTTTTGAAATGTTCGTGTATTTTCATGAAGAACACTTTCTTCAGCGTTACCACTTTCGTCCGAATCTCAAGTCCGGTGTCATGGACACCTCCCAAGTATTTTACGAGTCCATAAAGTATCATTTGAACTGAAGGAGTGCTTTAGTCTGTTCCTCTTTCAAAGAAGTGAATTGCCGTGCATGAGACGCTTTTGCTGTGGACCGCAATCTCTGTACTGTTCGTGTATGCTCGGGAAGTATTTCGGGATCATTATATTAGCAGTGACCAATGCGTGTCGGCTCGAAACGTCCACATCCCATCAGTTGCCTCACTCGGCTTCCGTGGCATAAACACGTGTCACTAGCGCAATTTATGCCATCGCGTCTCACAAAGGGAAATGTTTTACAAGTTCAATCCAGAACTTCATTTGAATTGCATTCAGCCACCCAGAAGATCCACGGGATAGCGGTCGGACGGTATCCCGTGGAGCAGATTGAAAGGAGACAAGACTTTGGTGGGTGTTCGCCTGACAGCGCCTTGAAAAATGTTTCCTGTTAATATTTGTTCCATAGTGTTCCAGACGCTATCGAATTTTAAGGTTACGCTTAATTCTGCGACCTGAATGAATCATAAGAAAATGGGTCTTATAATTTATAATACGCGCGACGAAGGCTGGCTACAATGTTGTCCCTGTCATGAGTTGCGTTGATATGAGAAATTTGTTAGCAAAAACTTCCTAAAGGGGAGAGGGGTACTTTGAGTAAAATCCGTTGGCGTAATGTCTCTCTGTAGCATGCGAGTGCTCTTAGGAAGCAGGCCAACAGCTTGGTGAAATACGATCCCGGTGCCCCCGAAAATGAGCAAATTATATGTGCAAGTGCAATTTATCGGAGACTTGAATGAAAAGCAAAAGCAGCCATAAAAAGTCCTTCATTTGAAATAATCGCTTCGTCTCGTCAAATCTTGTGTGATTATTTAATGTGTACACCATGTTAGTGAATTTTCAATTTTTAAATTGTCATTGAAACCGTTGGGTTATGTCCATTGGCGATTTCAAATTACTATTTGGGTTCCATTCATGCGGTTAGTAAAGAGTGGAATTATTGAAGCGAATGAATTGGTTAGTATAACTTGGAACGGTGGCTTAAAACCACTCGCGAATTAAGCCTAAGTCTCTGCCTGCGGGGCACGGTGTGAACCCGAGGATTGTCTTCTCTATCATAGTATCGATTGCCATTTCGAAATCCCATGTAAGTGTCAATCTTGGATACCAGGAAACTTGCGTTCAGATTTGATAGCCTCCATCAGTCAGGTTTTGAAGAGGTTCCTTGTGGAAGCCTTCGAAGTTTCTTCCTGGATCTCCAGTGTTTTGTGCTAAGATCGACAACATTTAAGAGGAGAAGAATTGATACACTCATATACAGTTTTATTTAGGCGAGCCCTACTCTGTTCCTTTTTTTAAAGTTGGCCTACACATAAGCAAAGGCGGTTAATAAGTTCGGCGGCCAGTCAAGCATAGCCCGGGGCCCTTAGGTAAACTCCTCGTTTCCTGCGTGTGAGCAGACTTAAAGGACGTAGCTCGTTAAATGCCCTTTGGAATGAGTCTATGGCGGCATTTACTTTACGCAATTTGTATGTAATGCTAGTATGTTTTTTATCTGTAAGTTTTAACAAAATTTATTTTTAATGCACTGTTTCAAATGACGATTTAGTTATTAAGATTACTGTTAGAGCTGTCGGTCGCCTTCCATAAAAACTGACTACTGCTAAGTTAGAGAGAATGCTGTATTATCTATCATTTCAAGTCCCAGTCTATCCCTATTTATACTAGTATATTTTTATTTTTGCATTCCGATATCGATAGGGAGCGTTGAAGTCAGTAGTTAAGGTTTTTTTATCCTTTGTTGTAGTTATATAAGGACTTGAAGCCTAGAAGAAATAGGTTAGATCTTACGATATTAGTCCAGCATTAAGTACTTTGTTTTATAGATTCGCTCTTGAAAATTACCCATGAACGGAGAAGAATGGTGCCAGTTCAAGTCTCGAGTCGTTGGTCTGCGGCCTAACACGCCCACATATTGCTGGAGCAATGCCAAGTGTGGATTTGTGGCGTGGTCGCCATGCCTCGGTGACCCCTTGCATTCTTCGTCTCATTCGGTCAATGAGATATTGTGTTTAGGGACCAAATTGAGAGAGATTATGACACGGGTCGAATCGACGAGGGTGTTCCAGCCATGGGTGTCTATGTATCGGATCGTTCAGTCAAAATTAGGGTTTAGGACTTAAAAGAGTACTCGCTGATAGATAAATATAAACAAAGTTAACTCTAACGGTTGTTATTTTTTTTCAAAACTGTAATTACTTGATTATTCTGATATATCAATGGAAGAAGTGGCAAGCAATTAGAGAATCTAGGCTCCATAGTCTCATTGTCTAGGGCAGGGCAAGGGAATCTCCGTCCCCTGGTGTTTCCCTTTTCGGCCCCTTGCACTATAGTCGTGCGTGCCATCTAACAATACATTTTCAACGTCGTCGCTGAAGAGACGCCCTTCTACTGTACACGGTTTTAATAAAAATTATTGGGAAATGTTTCGGAAAAATAGATTTATTTCAGATATTGCTACAATGTTTCAAAATGCTTCAAAATTAATCCTTGGAGCGTCGACATACTTTTGCCAGCAGCTCTTCCACTGCTCGAAGGCTCCTTGGCAGGCGGATTCCGGAAAGTACTTAAAAGGGTACGCTGCAAGCTTCTTTGAAGGAGGATTTCACTTTTGGAAATAGGGAAGTCTGCTGGTGGCAAGTTGGGTCTGTAAGAGGATTGGGGAATCGTGGCGATTACGTTGCAGAAGGTCTTCGCAAGCAGACCCTCGACTCTACTCGCTGTTTAACGCAGATCTTTCGCATCGCCTAATTTTCAGTGATAATGGTGCCCGCTGTCATCTTATCTAGGCAAATACGTTCTGCTGTCATGGGCACACCTAACCGACGGTCAGAATTCAGTACTTCGCGCGCGCACGTCAGTAAAAAATTGTTGCCGATACTCTTTACACAAAACCTTGTGCGTATGAGATTTCATTTATAATTAAACCTTCGCTCCATGAGCGATTCCCAACCTGCTTCCTCGACGCTGCACGCTATTGCAAATCTTGTAGTCCTGGAAATGTTGGGAAACGTCCACTAAGCGGGGAACGTGAATGCAAGTGGCCCACAATGCAGAGCGCGGCCTCGTGAGATCGCCCCAGGCTGAATTTTGTTCTTTGGAATGAAGAAGTTTGCCAACCCCACCCTCCTTGGTCCGGGGTCTCGAGCGATTGTGCCCTCGCTTGCCCTTGACCATCGATGGTGTCACTTGATCTTTGTGAACTCTGCAATCGTTAATGACGCGCACATGCTCGTCCGTCACACTTTTTCGTGGTAATCGAATCCTCTGAAGTAAATTGAGACGTATGCATGCACAGAAAGTGACTGGTAGCCTTTGCACCCCAACCGAGCGATATGGTTTGAAGCGTCTTGGAATGACCGAGGAGACAAAAGACACCCACTGACGAGGCGTTGACATTTAACGAATAAATGCTACCGCTCGTAGCTGAATTTGATAATACTTTAGGGAAGCGGCCATTATCGGTATTTATTAACGCCAGGGTTGATTTGACCCAGCTCCATTTCCCTTTTCATGTTGGCTCTCTCCGTTTTCCCTTCATTTGACTTCACTTTGTCCTCCTTAGCTCCTGCCATGCAGGACTTCTCTCCTTTTTCCTGTTGTCAGCCTTCCGAAGTTTTATTCAGTAAGCTGCCCTGTATCGTAGAATGTTCATTTCGAGTTTATTTAGCTCGGCAGTTCATTCCCAGTGCGTGATTATCCGTGACTGTCCTTTTCAAACTATGAAATCCTGTACGCTAGTTTGCTTAGATTTTTTTTTGCGTATTTTGAGGCTTTTAATATTTATTGGTTTGTACAGACTTCGCATTGGTGTGACTCATTGTGGGATAAATTGTTTCAAAATTTATTTTCGCTGTGTCGAGTTCTCGCTGCATTTGGACTCCTAATGCAAATGGTCGATCGGACACATCCGCAAAATGGCTTCCTGGTTAGAATAGTGTTGGTGTTTGGCGATTTTATAGTAATAACTCGCATAAGATTGCGCAAAATTTTTAAGACTTGGTATTATCCCCGTTGGATTGTTAATGCTGATATGATGTAGCCTTTGGTGTGTAAATATATGTTTTAACATTTTGCAGGGTAGAGTAACGCGCCAGATATACGAAAAAAGGGTAATAGGCGTAATTGTGGAATAAATAGTTCCAAATGTTAATTTGAGGAAGCTCTCTACTAGCCACTTGTCCTCAAATTTTGGCTTTTAATTAAGCCTAAACCTTGCATTCTCTTTATCTGATTAAGTCGTAAAAGAATGGGGACAATGTCAGATTTACTTATTTGTCGCGAGGCCTACCAAAGTGTAGAAGTCTCAATTAGAGACATATATATTTATCGTTTTTTTCCGTTTTAATAGGGTTGTCAGTCACATAATTTGTGTATAAACGCTTCGAGGCATTTAGCGTTGCTTTAAGAGCCACCTGCAATGTAGAGGGTAGTGGATGCTATTGTACAATGAATGCAAATGAAGCCTCTTCGGCTGTTCACTATGGAAGAGTCAGCGGCCCATTTTATTATATCTTTGTGTGTATAATAGTGTGGTTGTTGTTATCAACAAGCGTTTATGATGTAATTTTCAAACATATTTCTGGTCGAGATGGTAGAAGTAGTCGGCAAACATTCTCAATAAAATAATGGTATATTTTTAAGAAGAACTTACAAGTTAAACGTTAAGTGTGTAGTTATAATTATATTGAGTAAAGCAAGATGTTTCCCGAGCGCATACTGTATCAAGCATATCGAAATATCAAATGTAGAAACTACTCCGTGCTAAAATTAAATATGCGCCTCCCTTATGGCACGCGAAAATTGAATACGAGACGAGAGTCTCGTATTCAAGTTTCAGTGGAATCACAAAGTTACTATTTTTCATTTCCAAATTGAATCGATTCCTTAAAGTTGCGCCGGAAACCATCAATTATATCAAGACTCACAGAAGTTTAGGATTTATTAAAAAGGTGCTGTAGGAGAGGGATTAGAAGGTGGAAGTACTCCGTCTGCATTTACTAGGTCTTCTTTTGAATATTACTCTATATTATATGACATATTATGGTGCAGGTTGGACTTCATGATTAGATAAGAGTTCAGATGCTAGGTTTGTAATGCGATGCCCTAATAAGTTGAGTGGCGTGCCTGGTTTAGAAGAGATCGGTTAGGTCTCACTTAAAAACCGAAGGCTAAGCGATAGACTATATGGACCTCTTCGGCAAATGTGAAGCGGATCTTTATTTTAGCAATCTTTCATAGCTATTGCGGCCGTCAGTTCATTACTTTAGGAGGGATATGGAAATAAGGGATGGAGGCTATGGAACAGCCGATTTTAAAATTCTTGTGTGTGGAAGATAAGAGAGCTGTCATTGACGTCTCCCACCAGATGTCATTACAATAGGTAGCCTCGTTTGCATATATCCATTCGTGTCCGTCCTTGTTCGTTAATCTCATTATAGCCACCCCTAGCTGCTCGTATGGAATTCTGGTAATCCTGTAAAAGTTGGGTACGCAGTGATGTAATACGTGGTCTTTTAACTCCAGTTAATTTGGCTGTTATATGACTTCTCAATCAGTTTCTTTTAGCAATATTTAAAATAGATCCTGTGTGCCTCGTGTGGAATCACTGCTCTTCCGTCAAACACCCCGCACTATGGTTTGCAAATATAGGATTAGACCACAGTTTCGCAATCTCTTTCGAGTCGCGTCACCTTTGTGTGCAAGTAAAATGACTCGTGACTCCGATGAATTAAAAAAAAGCAATTTTAGCAAGGGAAAGAGAGAGCTCCCAAAATTTAAATCACCCATATTTATTTTAACATTCAGTATGTAATAATGATTTTTCGGAATTTTTTTCTATCGATTTTTTAAATTTATTTGAACTTAGCGACATCAACTAAAAATGAAACTTGCTTCAAAATCGATTTTTAAAAAGTTTTCTGGGTATCGTATAAATCGTCGACGCCAGCCGCGATTCGCAACCCTTTGAGCTTCGATTCAACTCATAAAAATGATTTATTTCGTCGTCTCCGCCCACGGCCGTCAAACGGCATTGCACTTATTACCCCTTCCATCCAACAAGTTGTCACATGAGCAACGTCACACCCACGCATACATTTCCAGTGCCGGAGCGTTGCGTAGGCAGTATGTCCTATTCTTTGAGCTGAAGTTACAATGGATCAAATTCCGTTAGAATGCATAATCGGGTGATGCGAAGGTAGAAACTAGAAGCTAATACAGTGTAATGTTTAGAAAAAATGTGATTATCGTATGAGAGATATTTTTTTGCATGAATGGAATAAACTCCACTGTTAAAAACACGGAGTGTGTTAATTTGAACGTTTTATGTTCGTGACTGAAAGTTGTAGAAAGCGTGAAAAATAAAATGATTGAAAGAAAATATCATATATTGATGAGTAAGCTTGCTTTTTAAACATCTTTTCAATTTCTGGTAAACGTCGATCACAAAATCCCTGCTGGTTTATTTTATGATCGGGTTTTTTTTGTTGTCTTTATTTCTTCTTGTACTAACTGCAGCCATTTAACCCACATTAGTCGTTCACGCTGAAAGATTTGTAGTACCTTCCGTAGTCCAGGCTCCATTCCGTCTTCCGCCGGGAAGAGGGAGTGGGGTAGAACGAGAGAGAGATTGTGGGAGAGAATGGGTTAGGGGAAAGGGAGGGAGAGGGTCGGAGGTATTGAGGGGGAGAATGAGGGAACAGAGGTAAAGAAAGAGGGGGGAGGGAGCGATGGGAAGTAGAGGAGCAGCGATAGTGAGAGAGAGGCGAGGGAGAGTGGAGAAGGAGCGAGTGAGATAGAGAGAGTGAAAGTGAGGGATGGAGAAGAAAGGGAAGGAGAAGGTACAGTGGGGGGGTGTGAAAGAAATCTGAGGGAGGTGTGAAAGAGGAAGGGGAAAGAGACAGTGAGAGAGAGTGACTATGAAGGAGAGACAAGAATTGGATAGGAACTAATAGAGGATGGGAGAGAAAGGGGTGGAGGGACGTAGAGAGAGGAGAAAGATAGGGAAGAGGGTGGGAGGAATAGAATAACTGTTTATTTTTCTCCTGGACTATTCCTAAGGAGCAAGCAGAAAAAAAATAGAATAAAAGAAACGAGCATTTCGAACAAAAGAGACCATATATAATCAAGAGAATAAACCGTAATTTGGGAACAGGTTAGTGATCTTGTTGTACACTCAAAGTGTAGGAAAACGTTCTTTTACTACAAGATCATGCAAATATTATTTAGAAATGTCCTTACGTAAGTTGGAATGGATTACCATTGTTGTGAAGTCACTCTATATGACTCGTGGAGTGTTTATTGGGTGGGTCGGAGGTGCGGGATTGCTTGGTTATGTTCTATTAACCATAGAAAATTGTGATTCTATTTATAAGCATGTAAGTTAGTAGGAATGGTCATTCATATGCAAAGATAGAAATGTTTCTAGTAGTTTTTTCCTACATGTACAGGTAACTAACCAAACTAGTGTGTCTTAGAAGGGAATGCTCATCTTTGCGAAGATAAAATGTGCAGCGTGCTAATGAATTTAGGCTGCGCTGGAACTTAGGGTTATGCTAAACCCTCAACGCGGTTCTCAGTACGTGATACGTCTCAGTCGGCTGACCTTATCCGCGGATCGACGTACGCCCCTCTCCGCTCCCTCGGTTTTGAATTTTTTTCTGCGGCTCCATCGAATTTTTTAAATATCTATATTTACCCTTGACCTCTTAGATAATGAGTTCCTAATCGTTCTGTTTCGGCTAATGAAAAGCGACTCTAACAGGAAGATACAACTATCAAGTCCGTTGTTGTGAGATGATTTGAGTTCTTTGCATTTACGCTTTGTCCTCGGGTTCTGTTCGTCTTTATTGCTTGATATGATCTCCCTATCTATTTTCTGTGGAACCATTCGTCTATCATTCTTTCTTTTTGTTTCGTCATAACAGTTGCGATGGCAGAAGGCCTCACCACCATCTATAGTCTCAGTTGTTAGATTTCTTTCTTGAGAAAGAGAATTATCAGGTGCATAATCTGAAATCCGCTGTTTACTCACAGTTGGCGATAGTAAGCTATTAAGTTACTATGGACACGCCATTCTTTTGATTTTATGAAATTGACATATTTAAACAATTTAATCCGTGCACATCATCAGCAATTTCATACAACAACCTAAATTTTTCGTATGCTAATGATGCCAAGTTTCTTCCCCAGAAAAGAGCATAAGCGGAAGCTCTGCTTTTCTGCTTTAATTTGAAGGAATCGGCTGCCGAATCGTGTCAAATGCTTGTTTGAGGCCTATGGCGGCAGTGCTTTATCGGAAAAAACGTGCAGAGACTGATTTTGTCGGTTTAAAGACGGCCATTTTTACCCTAGCGATAAGGCGCGTGAAAATCGCCTTGGAAGGTTGAGGAGCATTAATGGCAGACTCTCTTGGACGAAGATGATGCGCAATCTCAAAAAAATGCTTGCCACGCAATTGTGTGTCACTCACCCAGGCATTTCTATGCGCCTGCGTGCCACGGGAAAGATTTAAAAGATCGGAAAACGGGTGCTACATGAATTGAACGATAGGCAGATGGAGTGACGTGAAAACACACGCGAAATCTTGCTTTGACCAAAAGGAAAGTCGTTTTTGCATCGGATTGTGACTGACAATGAAAAGTGGATATACTTTGAAAATCCTAAACGCAAAAAGATCGTGGGTTGATCCTGGTCAATCATCGATGTTGTCCGCGAGACCAAATCGCTTCGGATGGAAGACGATGCTGTGCGTTTGGTGGGATCAGCAGGGTGCCATCCACTATGAGCTGTTGAAACCTGGTGAAACTGTCAATGACCATCGTTATAACCAACAATTGATCAAATTGTACCGTGCTCTGCGTGAAAAAAGACCGGAATATGAGCAAAGCCATGAGAAGCTGATTTTCCTCCGTGACAACGCACCATGCCATAGGTCAATAATGGTCCGTAACTATTTGGAAGCCCTCAACTGGGAGGTGCTAGCCCATGCCGCTCATTCACCAGACCTGGCTCCTTAGGACTGCCGCCTGTTTTCGTCGATGGGCCACGCGCTTGCTCAGCAGCACTTCGATACTTACGCAGACGTCCCAAAATGGCTTGACGAATGTTTTGCTTCGAAAGATGATTGTTTTTGGGCGTGGTATTTACAAGTTGCCCGAAAGATGGGAAAAATGTGTAGCTAGCCAAGGACAATAATTTAAATAAATAATTTTTTCACTTTCTATGAAAAAACATGTTTATTCTGAATAAAATACAGCGGATTTAAGCTTATGCACCTGATAAAAAAAACCTCGTATATAACCCCAGTAATGGATTCCAAGAAGGATACGCTTTTTTTGAGTGGAGCTAATATAGGGAATTTAGTTAAACACCCAGACGGAGAAAGATAAGAGAGTATCGGATGTGATTGTGCAAGTTCAAGTGAGGAAGTTTTGGTCAGGAGGCGCTTCGTTGAAAAATACGGCCGACCGGGAAGAAGTCCAGCCTCGCAGATGATGTCAGGTGTGCTCGGCACGAGGTAAAAGGAGGGATGCAGTGTACTGGTGCCCCGACTGCTATTCATGCCTGTATTTAGAGGATTGCTTCAAATTACTACCTTGATCAAAAAGTTCCCGGAATAACCACCGTGTGCCGCTCCCATCGTTCCGATTTGAGTTCTGTTTTTTTTTGTTAAATTGGTACATCTGTTGTTGATATTCCCTTTAAATCTTAGTGTCATAACTTGACATTTGCAAAAGTTACGGTCGGTTTTCGGTATGTCCATCAGTGCTTCCTGCGATTTTTCCATTACTTCCTCTCGGCTGCTAAAACGCGTTCCCCGTAATGGTTTTTTAACTCGATTGAACAGAAAGAAGTCACAGGGAGCCAAATCAGGTGAATTCGGTGGCTGTTGGATGGTATTTGTTGCATTTTTCGTCAAAAAATTACGAATAATGATAGCACTGTGCGACGGTGCGTTATCACGGTGCAAAATCCACGAGTTTTCTGCCCACATTTCTGGTCTCTTTCGGCGAATTGCTTCACGCAAACGTCTCATAACGCCCAAATAATACTCTTTGTTTACTGTCTGGCCTTCTGGCAAAAATTCATGATGCACTACACCGTTGTAATCCATGAAAACCGTCAGCATTGCCTTCTTTTTTGACTGAAAACGACGTGGTTTTTTTGGTCTCGGCTCATTTGGTGAACGCCATTCACTTGCCTGATGTCTGGATTGCGTGTCGTACTCATAAACCCACGTCTCGTCTCCAGTAATGATCCTTTTGATGAATGTGGGATCGGATTCAGCCTCGCAAATCATGTCTTTTGCGACGTCAACACGGTCTCTTTTTTGCATGAAATTGAGGTCTTTCGGCACCAACTTTGCTGCTACATGACGGAAACCCAAATCATAAACCACAATGTCTTGGGCGGATCCATAGGCAATGTTCAAGTCCTCCGCTATTTCTCTGATGGTTAATTTGCGGTTATTGACCAACATTTCTTTTACTTTATCAATTTTTTCACCGACTTTCGATGTCGATGGTCTGCCACTGCGTTCATCATCTTCGATTGACTCACGACCACTTCTGAACCGCTCGTGCCACTGGTAAACGACCGTTTTTTTTAGAGAATCGTTGCCGAAACACTTTTCCAACATTTCCAACGTCCGTGCGCCACTAAATCCGTTTTTTACGCAGAATTTAATACAAGTTCGTTGTTGCAAATTTAAATCCATTTCTGCAATTGTAAAAAATCGCCAACACACACAGAGATAGATGTACTCTTGGCTACGTAACTTTTGCAAATGTCAAGTTATGACACTAAGATTTAAAGGGAATATCAACAACAGATGTACCAATTTAACAAAAAAAAACAGAACTCAAATCGGAACGATGGGAGCGCCACACGGTGGTTATTCCGGGAACTTTTTGATCAAGGTAGTATATCTTACAAAACTCAACTTTTAGAACTGAGGTACGAAACTTAAAGGCGAATAAAGAAGTGAAAATAAAACAAATACAACGTAAGTAAAATTTTTCTAAATAAAATAGGCAATTTAACATAAGGTTTTTTTTTCATTTTAGAATAAATATTGAAAAAGATATTAATTTCAACAATGCTGCAGCTGGGAGAGATTTTAGAGAAATTAAATTCCGAGAGTGAGGTTCAAGCATTTAAATACCTGCACCTGCTAGAGGAGTAAATGGTTTAACCCAGTAATTGTATCGTTGTTATGTTGGTATAACGCCATATTAATTGTATTTTAACCGTGTGAAATTTATTATTCCATTACGATTTATCATTCGGGATTGTACGGGTTTGGAGAAGGGCAGCTCAGTATCCCCACCTCTCATCCTGGGAAAGACGTTGAGATCGAATTTGTTGGTTAATATATAGCCCCCAAGTAGAATACCTTGAGTTTTGCTTCTGGTCAGAGAAACTAAGTCTTTATCGGCCCAATTCACAAAGGTATAGTAGTTCTCCAAACCCGTACATTCCCGAATGATAAATCGTAATGGAATAATAAATTTCACACGGTTAAAATACAATTAATATGGCGTTATACCAACATAACAACGAGTAACTTACGGCCCTTACATACCCTTACATAGCCGTTGGGTACCATATTACCGTTTTTACTATTGAAGCCGTGGCAGTATGTATATTTGAAAGTCTTCTGCGTGCAGCAAATGTTGGAAATTCATAATACATTTCGCGAAGTCTAGGACAAAGAGTGAGAGTAAGAGTGAACCAAGGATGGAACCTTGAGAAACTCCTCTAAAAACAGGCCCCCAACCTGGTAAGTTTCCGTCAATAGCCCTTCACTGTTTAAGGTTGAGCTTTGAAATAGGATTGGAACTAATTTAATACGAAACGAGGAAAATTCATGGTTTTCATTTTGAAACGTAAGCGTGGGTGGGTTCACTCAAGTGATAGCTTCAGTGAAATGAAATAATACAATAACGGTGACCATTCTTTTGTCAAGGGTTTAGCGGATACCATCGGTTAAATTGAGAGGTACTGGCTGTTTGCAAACGCCTTTTCGCCAACCCGACTGAAAACGATCAAATCCATCGTAGGCCGGAAGATTGATCGGAGTTCGTTCGTGAGCGACCCCCTCGAGAACTTTCTACGAGGCATGTAAAATCGAAATGGATAAGGAAATCATTTAGTGGGCCTTATTAGCACATGCATACAGGCCGAAGGAATGCCTTTGGCGTCAAGTAGGGAGTGGTTAAAAATATCCAAGTTACTGATATGTACTGCAGAAACAGATTTCATTAGGAAATCAATGGAGACCCTCCTGTGAAAAAAGATATCAATTCCTATAAAATAATGATCAATTCCTATGAAATTCGTCTTAGACATCCAGACCTGTTGGCTTCAAGTATGGAATACCGAAACTGTCCGCGTTAAAAAGGTAGAATAAATCTGAGGAAGTAGGGGGAGGGTTTGAATTTAACTCTTTATTTATTTGAAAAATAATGGGAAGACGAAACGAAATAAACATTTAGATGGTCAACTGTTAGTTAAAGGCTGTATCGATATCAAGAATGAGTCCCCGTTCCCTGAGCTTGCGCCGAACTGCATTTGGTTTATCCGCATAGAAAAAGCTCTGGATTGGTGATGACCCTTAGGATCATTAATTAAGGATTGAACCGAAAGCCGACTCCGCTTACGAAGGGCCGGTAGGTCTTTTGATTTCTCGAACGGATGAAATCTGCCAAACCCTGCCCCTATTTTTAGTGTATCCCCGAAATTCGTTCGTCAACCAAGGAGTTTGTGGGTGTTTCTGAGAACGAAGCTATAAAGGTACAAGTGTTTTAAGGTTATCTATGTAATGAAAATCAAAAACTTGGGCGTTAAGAATTAGTTGAGGCTAAGTAAAAGCAGACTTCCGGTGAAGGAAGGAAAGGTCCACTTGAAAACGACTCTTATAATGTCTTGAAGTAGGGTAAGAGAAAGGAACTGGGGAGAGTCGGGAAATGTCGGACTTATGTTCAGAAAGCCACAGGCAGGGAGAAAGAGCGTTGGCGATTTAGAATATTGCTGGTATTCCACCAGTTAGGGAAAGTGTGGGATGGACACAGCCTTTACCGCGGTACAGCGATACATATTCTTGTCTCGCCTAACAAAGCACATCTGGTCATCCTACACTGCAGTATTACCCTCTCTAAGTCCACGTAATTCCTTCTCGCCTTCATTAATCCGTCCAATATGCCTATCTTAATCCTATCCCTGATTTATAGATGTATACAAGAGCCATCAAATTAATTCTGGACCTATCATTACATTCACCCGGAATAAGTGTTTTTTAAGGTCGTACTGAATTTCAATTCGAAATCATGCAGTTGGCCAATTTTTGTTGGGTGATACGCTACAGATACTAATAGATTAGACGTTGATTTTTTTCTGACAGTTCTCAGATAAATTAAGACTGGGAGAGCAGTTGACTGAGACTTATTTAGTAAGCACATAAATTGAGGTGAGGGCGGACAAAGATACCAACCACATCACCAATTTACCAGCCCTATCATATCGTATCGAAGTCTGTGAACCCAGACAAGAACACCATTTCTTAGGTCATAGGAGGCATAAGTCAAGAAGTATTTGTCATACAGATATATCCGTCTTACAATTACCTAAACAGGAGCGAAATTCATCGATATGACGAAATAAATACGGAGTATCATCTAGAGAGAAACTTACCCCACCATTGCCAAACACGTGGGCTAATGTGATCTAGAAAACACTATTTCCAATTTGACTGCATGAAGGTCTGCTCTGAGTTAACAAGGACGCGTTCAGTCTTCACTTCTTCTTATTCGCCGACCATTCAAACCCAGAGGAATTTATTTGAAGTCACCTCACTTTTTCATTGTTCTGGCCATTGCATTGTTTCCTGTTGCTTTGTGCCGACTACTCATTTGTGTAGATAGTAGGAATATGCGTTCCGCCCTCCAGGTCAGTGACGTGGAGGGTTGAATTTTTATTTGTACTTCTAACCAGCGCAAAATCAGCTGCGGTATGTGATTTCTTAAAACGCTTTCAGATGGGGGAGGATGTTTCAATGACCCTTTAGAAGGCTGGTCTCTTTTTCATCTGAAAGGCCAAGTATGCTTCACTAACATTAATTTTTATTCCTGCAGCAATTCCAGTTCTAAACACCGCTTACACGCATTCGCAGTTTGGCAATCAGCCACAGGAAAGCCATGAATTTCCACCGCATTTTTCAAATGATCCTGTTCGACACGTAGAAGTGGAATCTCCATTTCCGAAAACGGAATCGACGTTAGGGTCCTAATTGTCACCGACCAAAAGATGGAGCCTCTCGATCGATATTGTGAGGGCGTTGTAAATGAACTCAGTAGGCTTGGTAAACATATCATGGAAGTATGCCAAAATGTGACGGGTGGATTAAAGAGTGCGCTCTTCTTCACGCATCGCTCTGTTTTTACATGAATACTTATCAGTGCAGAAGTAATAGAATTACTCGTCTGTGCACTAGGAGTTCCTTTTGGCCCGATAGGAGTGTCATCACCTCGATCTCATTGAATCTCCGTGTGGCACTGGACTCCGCTCCGGGTCTTCCGCGGGCCTTCTTAAATCTTGAGGTACTCACAGGAGACCGACTGACTGGAATGTAGGATGGTGTAGATCCGAACAGGTGTGGCAGGGAAGACCTTGATCGCGCTTCATTTAAATGCCATACTTGCGGCAGAGGCTCTGCGTTGCGTAACACACAATATCTGAAGCAGGCAGAGAGAGAGAGATGGGAAGATATACATAGATGGGGAGAGGGGAGAAATTGATGTTAAAATATCAAAATCCCTCTCTTTTCCCTCTTCCTCCCTTCCCCTCCCCATCTCTCTCTTCCCCCCCTCTTCCCCCCCTCTTCCCCCCCTCTCTCTCCCACTCTTGAATGTTTGAATCGGAATCTGGATTTAAAAAGGAACTGAATCGAATTTAACTTTTTGCTTTGCGAATCAAGGACTGCGGAAGAAAATGAATGTCTAGTAACCGTACGTATAGCCTTAAGCGCTGGTGAATTGTGCCAACTGCTCTTTACCTAGAAGAGGGATCGCTAATTTTCAAGCAAGTGTATGGTTTCATGTTCGTTGGAAAGCAGCTGAATGCTTGCCAAGAATTATTGGATCGCACTGAGGTGGCATTTCAGCGCAGTATTGTGAATAACATTCACTTCGAAACAGTCTGTCTCGATTCGTCTCTGTTTTTAGGCCCGGCTTCTTGTGGTAGTAGTAGTTTTTATGGGAGGCGACCGACAGCTGAGGTCATTTGCGCCATTAGGGATGGATGGGAAAGGAAGGGTGAAGAGAAACCCGGCGTCGGCATTAGCGTACTCTTGTCGAAAGGCCCCCGGATTCTTGTGTTCTGCGTCTTTAATAATCCTCACATGTCACGGACGAGGATGAGAGTGCTTTCTCTGAGGCATCATATATAGTATTCAGTCCCATTTCATTTTGTGGAAAAGAGACTTATCCTTGAATTTTGCATTGCGATATTTCATGCTATAGCGATCACCTTCGCGACGCGTTGATAGCATAAGAGCCCACAAGAATGAGTACCGGAAAGATGTTCAACCATCGAACTACGTGTTCATGCATCCGGCATCGCGGCGCCGCAGACTGCGCCGCCGGTCGGGAAGCGGGTGGCCAACGCGGCGGGTTTGCGGCCCCGCTCAAGTTGCTGCCCTCTCTCGGCTCGTGCGGCGGCGAGCGGAAACCGACGCTCGACCTCGTGTCATTGGTCCATGTGCCATCGAAACACGCAGCGCTCGGGTCAACGTGTCTTCTATTCCTGTCCGCCGCTGCCGCAAGCGTGAAAGCGGGCCTAGCGGGGAAGCAAAAACGAAACGCAGAACCGGGGTATGAAATGTTCCCTCAGAGGCCACGTTTTAATTCATCCGTTTTTTTCGGCACTGCAGACGGCGCTGCCAATCAGGACGCAGGTCACCGCCACTGGTAGCCGCAGTGCCCGTCGTGTGCCGCAAAAGTAGCCCCCGTCTGGCGAATTTCGCCGCGGGCTACGTCGGCGTAAGTGATAACCTTACGCTCCCTGTCTGTCTTTCGTTCACCACCAATCAAAAAACACGGCGCACGGGTCATCGCCGTTTCTTGTTTCCCGCCGCAGGCATGAGAACGGGGTAGGACGGCGACGCAGAAACGGAACGCAAAACCGGATGTATGAAAACGTAGCTCATAGTACCCGGATCAACCGGTCCGACACATTGACAATTACTGTTTACAGTTACGTCCTGGCTGTATGCGAGTAAAGTTCTTAACCTGCATATGGTTCCAAATGTGTATTTTGTTTCGAAGTATTCTTATAATATCAAATGATGTATAAATTTATCAAGGTCTATGAGCTGTGATATTGAATTTCTCCGTAGTTGTAATTTCGAATGGGTAGAAAAATGTGCCAATGAAGTGGTAGCTAAGCTTAATAAGTTTATATTAGTTGGTTGATATTCGTCATAATATGGGTAACTTGCGATATGAGCATAGCATAAGACTTGGAAAACTTGGAGGGAAGTGGCCAATCTCTCGAAATGGCAAATGTGCGCGCCGTCGCCCGCGCCTCCGCCGCAACCGGAATAAATGCGGAGGGAGAAGTGTGTGGTGCAGAGGGGGGGTATGCTTGTTTACCTCAGTTAGAATTTCTCTAGCATATATCATATTAAAAAAATGCAATTACTTCTTTCCCTGTTGACGTCATAGCCCATTTTGTTTTAAGGAAATCAATTTAACTTAAACCGATTTCGGCTGTCCTAATCATGAGAAATTAGTTCTATCTCCTAAATATGACTCTGTTGGCATCGTAGGCACATTTGAAGTACAGTTGTAATAATTAAACTGTCATAATAATAATAATGAATAATAAAAAAACTGTATTGCCTGATGTAATGCGTTCTTTCAGAAAGCGTGTAGAGATGGCCCTTACAGCAAGGGTTAACGTTATTACCTTTTGAATTTGCTTCAGTACGAAGAAAATTGTGCAAGTTCTAATGCAATATACGAAGGATAAATATTCTTTGTGATTTTCCACACATTGATCATGTTGTCGAACGAGGTTTGAACTTAGGCACACATAATTAATTATCAATGCACATGTCTTGACAAAGTGTAGAATTTGCACTTTCTCGTGGCGCAAGCGTCGGTTTTCGCCATAGCATCTATCTCCGATGTGTGGCAAGTGGATAAATACTCGAGTGGCAAATGGCTCTTCCTGCTTCGGGCAAGTGGTCGCGTCAAGAGTTGAGGCGCTTCATGAACGTCTTAGACACTCTCCTCTCTCGAGTACGAATGTAATATTTTCAATGGAAAATTTCTCTCGTAATTTCAATAAATTCCCAATATACTTAGTCTTTCTGCTTGGAACGTAGTTTTCCCGGCTGTTAATTCCCCAAAGACCCCAGCGTCGATGCTAACTGAGAAACGTATTTTTTTATTGCTGACTTATTTCGGCGAAATAGCCCGTCAGGTTAACATGGGACGTGTTTGGTCGTGCTTTCATTCTCGGTATTATCACGGAGCTTCCTTTCCCAGTAATTTCGCACTCGCCACTTCGTGATCTTCGTTTGCCCACTCACTCACTCCTTTCCGCCGCCTCTTCCTCCTCCCCCCTCCTCCGCCGTCCTTCGGCGCCGCTGCTCGCGCCCTCCCCCCTCCACGTGCTCTCCCCTCCCCGTCGCTTTCCCTGCCACCACCCTCCGCCCACTCCTTGCCCCCCTCCCCAACCCTACCCTTCCCACCACACCCGCCCCCTCTCCTCCACCCCCCCCCCTCGCTCTTCGTGCGTCGCCGAGCCACTTCGCATTCCCGCCTGCGCCAGTATTTACGGGAATGGTTTGCCGCGTACAAGTACCTATCATTCCAAAACACATTGCTTTCTTTCGTCGGATGTTATTTATGGAACCCCCCCCCTCTCTCTCTCCGCCCGATTTCCCAGCCATGCACATTTTTCTTGGTCCGCGAAAAAAAAACGGTGCTGGTTCTTAAACATTGATGGCGCTTTTTTGTAATGGGATCGGCGCCGTAGCGTTCTCTTAGCACTCTTTGTTTGACAGTCCTAGAGTTGCAAGGCCGGAAATAAAGTTCTATTTCTATTCAGTGCCCTGAATGAAAATAGGGTGAAAACTGCGGTGGAAATTTGTCGTAATGATTACGTGGATTGTTAGCACCCACTTAACAGTATCTCGTTTCCTTGTACTTTCTCTTACTATGTGCATTCTTGCAATAGAGTGCGAAATAGAAAACGTTGTTTGTTGAACGCTTATTCTAGGGCTTACTCTGTTTTAGCAATTTTACTAAATTGTTCCAAGCTGGATTCTTTTTTGTTCATTGCCATTGCTGTGTGCTTAAATTTCTTACCATTTAATTACTAATGGTTAAATAAATTATTACTGTAGTGTAATAATATTCAACATTCCTTTTGGTTGTTTTATAAATACATGTGTGTGTGTGTATATATGTATATATATATACATATATATATATATATATATATATATATATATATATATGTAACCATAAATGCAGTAATCAACCCGAAGGTCGGTTTGGTAGGTGATGGTAGAGTTCATCCAGTACTAAGCCCGATGGCATGTGAAATTCACACATCAGGGTAGGGGGGCCAGTTACTTTCCCTCTGCAGGTTATGGTTTCCCAGGAAGATCTGGTACCCAAAAAATCAAATAGCATGGGTGGAGCTGCAGGTGCCCAGAGTGCCCGGGAATCGAACCCGGGACGCTCTGGTCAGTAGTCCAACGCTCTACCCACTGGACTACCGCGATCCATATACATCAATATTTATATATATGTATGTGTGTATATATATATATATATGTATGTGTGTGTGTATATATATATATTTAAATATATATGCGTGTGTGTGTATGTATGTGTATATATATATATATATATATATATATATATATATATATATATATATATATATATATAAACCATAAACACAGTAATCAACCCGGAGGTCGGTTTGGTAGATGATGGTAGAGTTCGCCCAGTACTAAGCCCGATGGCGTGTGAAATTCACACATCAGGGTAGGGGGGCCAGTTCCTTTCCCTGTACCGGTTATGGTTTCCCAGAAAGATCTGGTACCCGAAAAATCACATAACTTGGGTATATATATATATATATAAATACACAGTAAAACTTTCAATATAGCCTATAAGAAAAGTTTTCATAAATTGTTGAAATTGTAGAATTTTTTTTCATTCTCCCCAGTCTAGAACTTTCCTATGTTTTGCATGGAATAAAGTGAAGAAGGCATGTGATAGTAGTCCTAAACTTTTCAGCATGTGAAAGTCTGGGTATTGTCTTCTCTTGACATATATGCATCAATTAGAAATCTTCCCTCACAGCCTGCCCTTTTATTCTCTGCTTTTACACCACATCCCTACTCTGGTGGTCAAAGCTAACCTCATGCCACTCGGACAACATCCCACTGATCCTCCTGGCGCTCATTGTTGATGGATTTTCCAGTAAGTGATTAAGTGCCATGAGTAACTGTGTCCTCATTCTTTCCTCGACCTACCCTCATTCCTCTCATCTCTCCTCACTGCACGTTTGTTGGCCGTCCACCTCTCTATTGTTGGCCACCAATCACTTTGGTGGCACTCCATCAGATTCCGAAGTAAATTTGCCGCTTAATAATCTCTTTCAAGTTTTCCACAAATTTGCATGATACAACTACAATCGACGAGATCCCCACTGTTTCCCATTATCCGCCCCACCTCTTAATAATCGCAAAGGGGTAATCTTCACATGCCTGAGGTATTAATGCTGCTCATTTTTCTGCTCCACAGTTTCTCCTTCCGAGTACACCTCAAAGGATACTTGCTCTTTGGAAAATGTCTTATGCATCCTCTTCCATGCGTTCGGCCTGTCTTTTGACGTTGGCATATGCACTGCCCTTTCCATCCATATCAACAGGGCTCCACAAAACCTCCTGCATTCTCTCTGGCATTAACTCTGTCATCCCATTCTTAAGTGTACCACTCATCACAATCAATCATTTTCTACTTGCTTCACCCTCACTATCATAGAAGTCCTCCATACTGATGGACGATTCAGATAAGAGTTTGTGTATTCCAATGTGTCAGATAAATTTGCAGGTTTTTTTAAAAGTGGCGGAGACATTTAAGTAGTTTGCAATTGTTTTATGGTTGGTAAGATTGGGGAAAAGGTCTTTTGCTCGAGGGACTGAATTCCCTGGAAGTATGCTTTGCAGATGTAGAGGTTGTGCAGTTTATTGTTTAGGGAAGGTTTGGTCCCAATAAATGTTGTCAGCATCTTGTAATTTAGAAGGGACGTCAAAGAAGAGACTATACATTTGCGAGAAATTTCCTGGGAAGTTTGAATTGTTCCAGGCTCGGTGACCGGGGATGAAGAGTAAGTATGGAAGAGAGCATGTGGGATGTTGGCTTTGTGTGTTTTGGGCAGGAAATAAAAGTGAGGAGTATGTATGTGGTTGAAGTGGGGTGCGGATAGTAATGCCTGTGGTGGAAAGAGCCGTCAGAGAGGCCATTGTCCTTGAGAAAGGAGAGATTTATTCCTGAAATTCTAAGTGTGGCTTATGTATATGGAGAGTCAGGATGGGCAGTGTTAGGATGAGGATTAAGACATAGATTCCTCTAATCACGCATGCATTTAGACAGATATGTAGAGGAAATGGTTAAAGTGGCATGGCGAGAACTGGAGGCAGGAACGAAAGTCTGTGAGGAATTAATAAAATCAGTCACCTTTGTGGATGATCAAGTTTTAGCAAGCCAGTCAGCCAAATGGTTACAAGCATTGCTAAGAGCATTAGAAAATCAGTTTGATAGGTGTGGGATGAGAATCAATGTAAGCATAACAAATTTAAAGAATTTTTCAATGTAAAGGAAACTAAGCTAAAAATTAAAGTAGGTTGGCCAAAACTAGAGCAGTTAGTGTATCTTTGAAGAGTCTTTGACAAAAATGGTCAAATAAGTAGGGACATTAGAGTAAGAATTGCATTAGGCAAAGAAGCTTTCACAAGGAGGATTGATGGGAGGGAGATTGAGTCAAGAAAAAGTTTATTGAAGGAAAAGTCATGATCGTAAGATCGGCTTATTAAAACTTTAATATGGAGCTTGGTTTTTGTACGGTGCAGAAAAATGGTCTTTGAAGCAAGATGATGGGGTATGTTAGATGTGGGTGTGGAGAAGGATGGAAATGGCGCAATGGGCTCGAGAAAATGCATATGACGAAGTTCTGGGCATTGTGGGAGAGGAGAGGGAACTGTCTGGAAAAATACAAAGGAGGCAGGAAAGATGGATGCAGAGTATTTTGATTGGCGTGAGGTTGGCATGGATTGGGTGTTGAAGACGGTGATGGAGGTAGATGGGAGAAAGTAAGGCAAACAAGGAAGGTATTGGAGAAAGATAGGCATGCTGGATGGAATGAAGTGATTCAGAATGGTTCCAGAACAGGAGATCAGTTTAATGTACTTCTGTTCTGCAGGTGAGGTATTGTCTTGCAAAAGGAGAGCAATTGAGTTCTGTAGGAGACAGGGGTTGTTCATCATTAACTTTTGGTTTGGACACCACAAAATGATTAGGTATACATGGAAAATGCCAGGTGACTCAGAAAGGTATCAGTTTGATTATATTATGGTTAGGCACAGATTCAGAAAGTGTGATCAATTCGCATAGCTTCCCACGAGTGGACGTGGACTCTGACCGCAATTTAGTTGTTATGAAGTGTAGGATCCGTTTCAAAAAGATAAGGCAGGCGTGGCAGGTTAGGAAATGAAATGTAGAAGCATTAAATGAATTGACAAGGAAGGAGTATCATCAGGCCGTAGAGAAAATCATGGATGACGGTAAAAGAGCTGAGTACTGTTGAAGAAAAATGGGAATTTATCAAGAAAGAAACATTGAAAGACGCAAAAGAAACTTTAGGAACTGTTAATGGGAAAAGGACAAGAAAACCATGGATCATAGATGAGATGATTAGAAAGATAGATGGGAGAAAAAAATTGAAAAATGCAAACAGAGCTAGGCCAAAGAAAGTACAAAGAGTCAATAATAAAGCGGAGGTAATAAATTGAGACAGGCAACAATTAAAGCAAAAGAAGCATGTTGGAAGACACAGTGCAAGGATATGGAAAATTTCCGAGGAAGGGTGATTAGTTGCTCAATAAAGCAAGGTTAAATCACTATCAGGAAGTAAGACGGGAAAATCTGTGCTTACAGTGAGAGATAAGTCGGGTAAGAAAATAGTTGACACAAGAAAGATGGAAGGAATATATAGAAGAACTGTATGGTAAAAAACTTAGCCAAGCAAGGTTAGACATAGAAAAGGAACATGACGTAGATGAAGATAGGTTAGGTTCAGACATACTCGACAATGAGTTAGAAATGGCATTAAGGGAAATGAAATCAAATGAGGCCATGAGGGTAGACCACATTCCTGCGGAACTACTAAAAGGTTTAGGAAAATGTGGATTTGTTTTATCTATGAGAAAGGAATTCAGCGAGAAGACTTTGTGTGATCAGTGTTAGTTCCTATTCCAAAAAAGGTATAGGCTACATCCTGTGATGACTACAGAACAATAAGTTTGATTCCCACGCAACTAAAGTTGTTCTCACGATCATCGACAAACGTATAGAGAGTAGGATAATTGATTACTTGTTTTAGTGTTAGCTCTGGTCATATGATTTTTGAGGATGGGGAAAAGGTCCTATAGAAAATACAATGTGTGTCCCAAAAATAGTTAGGATTTATTTTTTCCCGGTTAGACAGAAAGATGGTGGCTTGGTTTTTCTGGCTGGATTTGAGGGAGAGTTTCAGGAAAGGCTATTGGCAGTTGGCTCCCAGTCTATGTTGAGTGTGGATCATTCATTTGCAAAGCCTCTATAACGTGACCTCTTTATATTTCATCATGAACCGGTTATTAGAACAGAGCTACGCCATTGAATTTTGTGTGATACTTGGAAAAGTAGAGAAGATTTTGAAGGCGCCAAACATTCAGGAAGACCGTTGACCTTAAAAAGGGATGAAAATCTTGCAATAGTGAAGGTTTTGTTGGACAGGGATTGCAGCTTAAGTTATCGCATGGTTTATTATGAACTAGGTATTGTTAATAGTGATGTGTTTTGTCTTGTGACTGAAAACATGATCATGAGAAAGGTATGTGTACGAAGTTGATGCCCCGAGTGTTCTTCAAGTAACAGACTAATGGGCCCGCCACAACATGGCAACCCTGCCTCTACCACTCTACAGCTCTGACGTTGCCCCGCCAGACTTCTTCCTGTTCGCCCACATCAAATTCGTGCTGAAAGGAAATCACCACGGCTTGGTGGAAGCATTACCATAGGCTGTTGCGAGGGAGCTTTGCAGCATTCCTGGCGCCGCCTTCCAGAAGATATACGAGGCGTGGAAAACGCACTGGCAGCAGCGGTGTGTGGACGCACTAGGGTGCTACTTCAAAGACGTTTTAGTGAATATATCTATTCTGGCAGTACATTTTTTTTATTCAACTCAGTCCTGCAACTTTTGGGACGGGCATTTTGTATCCCAGGGAAATAGGTAGTAAAGATGGGAAGAGGATTTTTGATGGAGGTGGGCTTGGTGGTGTTGGAGTGTTTTTTTATAAATGGATGCTGGTAATGAAAAATGCTATTGTTGAATCTTAGCCAGACGAGTGGTTTCTTCCCCTGCAGGTAGGGTGATAGAGAATACTTCTGCAGTGTCCCTCCTTGTCGTAAGAGACGATTAAAAGGGTGAGGAGGAAGCCCCAAAAACAAACTCCCAGCCAGCAAGGGATGTATCCGAACAGTGTGGTGGACCCACCATCTGCGTGTGGCCATATTATCTAACTTGCGATCCACCCAGGTGTTTGCTGTGACTGGAGACCCGTAAGGGAGAAAAGGGGATTCTGGAGGGTTAGCTCTCTGGTTCCCAGCAAGGTTTTGGATGCCCTGCATGGACCCGGGAGCGATACTCCTTTGGCCCTGGATTTTGTGTAAATGGGAGGCCAGGTTCTGGACCCTCCTGGTCAATCAGCTTCTGTAGAATTTGTACTCTGGTAGAGAGTGCCAAGGTTATGAGGGTCTGCATCGGGAGGTCGGAGATGTGAGGGTTTTGGTGGGCCCTTGCATCGAAGATCTGCCCCGAAAGAGACAACCACTCCTGAAGCGCTGTATCCCTAGAGTTAGCCCTAGAAACCGCTCCGGTTCAGCGGAGTGGCATCCGAAATGTGTGGCTCCATGGTGGGTTGGGAGTTCAAGGGATGGAATATTTAATACTATGGAGGAAACAGCCTTCCACCACCTAAGAGATCCTGTCTGGACGTGGTCGGGTGAGATAATTTTTATGGCACGTGTAAGTGGTACTTGGTTATGTCCTGTGCCAAGGAAGGTGAGACCATGAAAAAGGTGTCACCTTTTCTTACACAGAGTGTTGTCGCAGAACATACCTGGTGATCCTAAGAGTATGAAGAAACTGAGGGATAGTATACTGCTCATAGTGACCCTTTATGATACACAGAGCAAAAAAATTTTGGCAATGGGAATGTTCCATGACATTCCGATAAAGTTGAAGGTGCACCGCCCTCTAAACACTTGCTGGGGAGTTAAAAGTCATTATGACCTCCTATACATGGATGTCTACGAGGTCAAGAGAAAAATATTCTCTCAGGTAGTGATTGATTGTCGTCAACAGCACCTCTGTGATATTGACGTGTGTGTGAGACAGGCGTAGGTGTTCAGTTCACCGTTTCAACAAGGCGTAGGTGTCAAGGTGTTCATTGGGTATGAAACAGTTCCCATTTGGCTGTTCATACCAAACCCAGTACCACTCAAAAGGTACCACTGCGGAAATGCAAGAACGGAAAGGAAAATTAACGAAGAAACTAAGAGTAAAAGGTGGACAACGAGCCACTTATTCCGGTGGGACCTTCAACAAAGAGCCCACCAAGGGGAACACGCCAAAAGGGCGTGGAAAGACACCATCCCCTACACATCCAACAAAGCCAAGAAAGCCGGAGATCATGTAAGAGGAAAATAGTATCTCGGATACTGACGTCCTTGTGAGCAAGTGGAGGAAGGAAAATCACTTCAAGTAATACTCTTTAAATGGTTGGTCATTTCACCACTTTTTACAAACTTATTTATTTTTTTTAACATTCAAAATGTCTAATATTTTGCAATGGAATTACAATGGTTTTTATGGGCACATGGAGGAGCTGGTCGTTTTAATTCATGATTTTAATCCCTCCTGCATCTGTCTGCAAGAGACACATTTTAAGGTGGGAGACGAAGGTATTTTAAAGGGGTACACTGTTTTTAGACTGGATTATACGAGTGGTCAACAAGCCCAAGGTGAAGTAGCAGTTGCAATTCTTAAGGCCCTTAACACTTCCCGAGTCCAACTTAACTCTCCATTCCAAGCAGTGGCTGTCACAGTATCCCTGAGAGGATAACGTTCTGTAATGCTTATCCTTTCAGCGGGTGCACCGGTAACATGTTTTAACCGAGAAGCCTTTGTCCATCTGTGACCTCAGCCATTTATATTGACGGGCAATTTTAATTCCCATGATCCTCTATGGGGAGGGCTAATGACTCCAAGTAATAGGAGAGGATAAATGTGATCTAATTTTATTGATGATTTTAATCTGTTTTAATTAAGTAGTGGCAAAAAAACTCAGTTTTAATGGGGAATTCACAGCTATAGATGTCTGTCTGCTCCAGAAGTCTAGCCCCAAAGCTGAAGATGTCCACTCGTAATGATCTCTGTGGAAGTGACAAGTTTCTTCTTTTGCTCTCAAAAAAAGACATTTCGCCAAATGAGTTTAAACCTCTGGAAAACTGGTTCATTGGCCATGCCCACTGGCCATGATTCAAGTGTGATTTCACTTCTCAGCATGATGCTGGTTTTGACGTTCTGCGGAACGTCGAGTCACAAAGTTTCCATTAGGCGTCATCATCAGGTACATTGTACCCATAACCTGAGCAAGTATATATTGTACCCGATGATGACGCCTAAGCGTTGAAACTAGTTGTATGTAAATAAAGAACAGTCAAAATATAAATTGTGTTCTTCATTTAATGAGGAGGAAAAGAATGTGGAATATTTAAAAAAAATATCCTATGGCAACTAGTCGGGTATCATTTCGTCAGCTGAGAGTCCGAGCTCAAAAAGCCGTGAAGCAGGCCAAGAGGGCTTCCTGGATAAATTATGCCTGTACTACCTTTCTTAATCCTAGAACCCCACTTGCTCAGGTTATGGGGCAAAGTGAAGAAAATTTCCGGGTCCAAGGGCTCATTTGTCATCTCACCATTGCTTATAGCTGGCCGGGTGGTGACTTCACCCTCTACAATAAGCAACATATTCACCAAGCAGTTTGCGACCAACAGCAGTGACGAGGGCTATGATGCCAACTTTCTAAACATAAATAGGCGATGCAAGAAGATCCCTCTCAATTACAGTGAAGCTGGAACACCGGCAAAATACAATGTACCCTTCTCGCTGTGGGAACTGAAATCTGCCATCGCAGACTCCCATAACACCTCGCCAGGAGTGGACCAAATCTATAATACTTTTCTCCGCAATCAGTATTGGGAGAGGTCCTCAATGCCCTCAACCAGTTGTGGATCAAGGGTAGTTCCCCCGAATTCTTGGTGGGAGTCCATAGTGATACCTATTCCAAAATAGGGCAAGAACTAAAAGGACTCGAATCACTATCATCCCATCTCCCTCACCCGCCTCTTGCTTGTGATGGGAATCATGGTCAACCGGGATCTCGTTTGGTACTTTGAAAGACACCTTCTTTCCGATGCTCAGTGTGGTTTTCGGCGTGAGAGGTCCACAACAGACCATCAAGTGCGCACTGACAATTTCATCCAGGAAGCCTTTCTACTATGCTGGCAAGTCTTGGCTGTCATCTTCGACCTTGAGAAGGCATACGATAGTGTGCGGCGACAAAACATTTCAAACACATTGCATAAGTGAGGATTTAGAGGCAATATCTATTAGGAATTTTTTAGCATACTGCATGTTTAAAGTAAGGACTGGCAAGTTTTTATCCCAATCCTTCATACAGGAGAATGAGGTACCTAAGGGATCACTGCTGAGTGTGATGTTATTTGCCATTGCAATCAACGACGTGACGGAATGCATTAATGCTCCAGTGATGGCATTGCTCTTTGTGGATGACCTAGTCATATTTTCTGGTGCACACGACTGGTAAATGCCTCCAGGCAAGCCCAGGTGTATTGGGAGATTGGTTGTGAAGGAACGAATTTTTTCTCCCCGGAGAAAACGAAATGTCCGTTCTCACCATCTTTGCGGACACCACATACCACCGCCTATAGAAGCCTGCTGGGCAGGAATCTCCCGTTTGTTGAGTTTTTCCACTTCCTGGGTATGATCCTTGATCAAAAACTAGACTGGCAGGAGTATATCTGCATATTATGCAAGAGTTGTCATCAAACCCTCAATGTTTTATGGTTTTTAACTCACTCTACGTGGACAGCGGATCGCACAACCATGCTTTTATTGTATTGAGCCTTGGTGCGTTTGAATCAGGACTATGGTTCGAAAGCATACTCATCAGGATGAGAGTCTTATTTGAGACCCCTTACATGTGTTCACAATGTCGGGATATGGATGGCCACTGGGGCATTTAGAGCCAGCTCAGTCCCGAGCCTACTTGCTGATGCAGGCGATTCTTCGTTGGCAACCAGCAGGGCCTTTTTGATGGGCAATTATGCCTGTTAAGTTTTATCCGTGATGAACCACCCATGTTTTAACATTCTTTTTAACCCACGATTTTTTTTTAGACTTGTTTAACAGGCAAAGAAATGCCTCTAGGCCCCTAGCCGTTCGTTTTAATGATTTTGTTCATGAATTCAATTTTACCTTTCCTGAAATATACCTGGTCTTTTATGCTAAATATCTGCTTTGGTTAATGCCAAAGCCGTATATTGAACCCAGATCACACGCGCACCCTAAAGCGTTCACGACCGAGTCCCAGCCACTCTCTATTGCCCTCCTTGGATCGCACTCTGACTTCGTCACTGTCTATACCGATTGGTTGAAGTTGGAATCCGCATGTGCCTGTGAGGTCGTCTCCCGCTAACATGGAGTCTTGAGGGAAAAACGGAACACATTTGCAGTATATATTCACAGCCAAACTGTCAGCTATCAGGATGGCCCTAAAGGAAATAAAAGAAAGTAACGGCTCTTACCTTATCTGTCGTCGGGACTCATGGAATTATTCAGTAGGCGGACACAGTGGGATGGCGAGGAATATTTGTTCGCAGTACTGCCCAATCCAATTCTTCCCTCCCTCACCCCTCCACTCCCTCTCCTGCCTGCACACTGAAGCCGCCTCTGTGCTCTCATTGTTTCCACTGAGGAAGGCGGTTGTGCCACCAAAAACTCAACCCAATCCTCGCACAAGATCCATTTTTGTATGCTCTTATGTTGGCTTGGGGTTAGTTACAAAATATATATTTTATGCCAAGGTATAAGACGTATAATTTATATGAATATCTTTGAGAATGAGCGCCTTTCAGTGGTAAATATAATTATGAAAACTGATTCCAAAGGTGGCCAAACACAAAGAAAGTACGCTCGCAAATATGTTTGACATTTCAATGGTCATGCCGTCATATTCATAGACTGCAAACTGTGAACTTAAGTCATTATTCTGTAGATTGCAGCCTGGTCATCAAAACGTCATAGGTATTTGTGAGGGCCCCTTCTTTATGTTTCTTCTTCTATGTTTAGTGAAGATGTGAGATAGTCTATGCATATAAGTGGTTCCTTAGTTTCAAGTTAGATTGGAGATAGGGACAGATATGTGTGTGTGCTTTGGAGTTAATAGGAAGAAGAAGGAGATTGTTTTTGGCAATTACGTATTTAAATTTAAATTGGTGTGATTGCCTGTCATTGTGAAAGTGTTACTTTCCATATAGGTTACTTGCCTAACTTGTTCTGTATATGTCATTAATAGCCAGATTTTATGTTTTATTACCAAAGTATAATGCATCGTCAATTAAGAACTCTTTCTCCCTCATGAGAAATCAGGTGAAATTATCTAAGACATAATCTTTTGATGGGACCTTGTAGTCTAAGTGTAGAGCATTAGACCACTGACCCAGGGGACCCAGGTTTCATTCCTAAGCCCCACCCAAGCTGTGTGATTTTTCTGGTACCAGATTCTCCTGGGAAATCTCCACAGGGAAAGGAACTGGCTCCCCTAACCGGATCTGTGAATTTCACATGCCGTTGGTCTTAGTACTGGATGAACTCTGCCATCGCCTATGAACCGACCTTACGGTCAATAACTGTGCTTAGGGTGTTTTATTACCTTTTAATGATGGGGCATTCAAAGAGTTAAGAGAATAATTACATCCTATTAACATTGTAATTGAATTCTATGTTAATCCTGTACTAATGGATATTATTTTATTACAGATGCAATACCTTCCAATGAGTGTGTAATGTATGGATTTCACTGTTTGCAGTCATTTTACCCTGCAAGAAATAAAGATAAATATGGTGAGTACATATCTTTGGAAACTTGAATAGCATGTGTAATAAATATTTGGATATTTTCCTTGTGCTTTTATTAGTATAGCTGTATGATAGTTGGTATCTAAAATCGCTAGGGTACAGGTGTGATCTGATGAACGTAAGAGTTAATGTCATGGTATGGCTTATTTTTCTCTGTCTTTGGTCGGCTCGTTACAAGAAATGGAATAATTGTTATTTTCATTTTCATGGCTCACTTACTAAATTCCTCCGTAAAAAAATTATGGTTGATATTTTTGCTCTGTTCATCTTAAATCAGTGCAGAAATTCCATGGTTAATTGGATTTTTTGGTCATATATGATGCTGAAGTGTACTTAAATGGAGCACTTACTGTGTTTCTCAGTGCACAAGAGGCATCCTGATTTTGGGGTTAGAATTTGTGAAAAATACTTAGTTCTATAGCTTAGTAGATGGAATATATCAAAATATTGTGATGTTAATGCTTAATTAGGAAAAATATTGAATTGTTGCATTAATAATTTAGCAGCTTCATGTACGTCAATGTTTATTCATTGTAGAACCCCAGAAATTTATCATCACGGTCAAAATGACTTTCAGCTGCCTTTTACCATGTTCTGAAGCTTAGTTAATGATTTAAAGTTTAAAGGCAGTGCTGCGTTACTATCTGCTATCTTAAGATCCCATACAGTTATTATCATTTTATTTTGTGATGCCATGTGCATATTAAAAGTTTGTAATTTTCCACAGACTTTCACCGTACAATGGGTGTTGCCGAAGCAGCATCATCAGGTACAATTGACACCAGCCAAGGAAACAGTTTTTCTGTTTTGTTTTCTCTTTCCTCGACAACAGACTTCCATGTCTGAAAAATACCCGACCCTACACAGCCACCCCTCTACTCAAGGGTAAACAAATCCAATAGTTCTAAGTAGCCGTCTGCAATTAGTTCCCCCCTCCCCCCCATAAACCTGGACCAGACCCAATACCTAGTCATAACCAAGGCGCCACCAGCTCTCCTTCCTAAATCCGAAAAAATCACGACCATCAGCTTTGAAGTCCCAGAAAACCTTGCCCCTATCTTCAACTTTCTCCTCTCCTCTGCCCGATGGGTATATATTCAAAAGCTGTGTGTGTCACTTGTACCTCATGATGCCGCAATTCGGTGAGATGCACTGTACTGTGAAGTTAAGTCTGTGAAAAATTAAAAACTCTTTTAATTTGGACATCAAACAATTACACCAAGTGAAGCCTGAAAGTATAAAGTGTATTTTAATGCAATGCTTGGTTTCTGTTATTCTTTTGATATTATTGGAATGTGTTGTTAAAGCAACCATATTCTATGCCTGTATGATACTCTCATACTACTGACGGTTAAATGCTTGTAGCCTCTAAAGTTTAATGGTAAAGATACAATGTGTGTATGTATTAGCAGAGTGGCAACAATCCCATTAGCCCAACTCAAATTAAGTTTCACAGTAAAGTCATCAGAGAGAGGAAATTAAATATGCTACAGAGTATAAATTTACAATTTACTGTGGAACTTTTTTAGGTAGTATTTTCAACAAAATGTTAAAACTCTGTTGCTTACTACTGACGGGAAAAGTTGATATTATCGACATGTATAATAACAGCAACCATTTTGTATGCATGGCGTGAGAAAAAATACTTGATAGTACTTTTTTTTCTGCAAATCGGCTTTCGCTTACAGGTCCAAGTTATACTCGAGTACCCTGGCCCATAAGAGGCAGGCATTTGAGAGAGGCAATGTATTTAGAGCACATTTTGGAGTTTAGAAAGTGCATGTTATGGGGCGGGAAATATGGTAAGTTTTCTAGAAAGAATTAAGCCTAACCATTTGTCGGGATAGGCCTGAAATGGCCTTTTTTCTCTCCTCTCATACTTCATGTTAGCCTCCACAATATAGGTACCTTCAATGCCTTGGATGTTTATTTCTTACCTAGCAATATGTCTTATCTGTATTCCTCTTTTCAATAAATTTGATGAGATTTAGGAGTTCAAATTTCAGATAGCTTGCATCACAAAATATACCTCTGCATGTAAGTGTGTAGGATTCATGGTGTCAAACTCTGTGTGCTTATTCATAGTGTTTTTGTGCAAGAACAGTCATCCTCATCCTTTCTTTATTTCTCTTTTTTATTGTCTCTATTGCCATGTATATTGGGCAAATAAACAAAATACATTTATTAATATTTCTCAATAACATATTGATTTACTCACATCTGAAACAATGTAAATACAGCTAACAAGTTAAGATCTGGTGCTTTCCAGGCGTATTTGCTTGATGAAGTGTTCTTGGTTCAGGGGTTCCATATTGGCCGACATTTCAATTCCTGACTCATACATTGAAACGTGGGCCAATATGGAACCTCTGACCTGGTGGAAGACCCGAGAAAACTTCATCACGCTACCAAATTCAGACATGGAGAATGAAAGTTTCTTCTTTGCAAATATTTGCACGGAATATTTTACTCCAATTTTAACTTTAAAGAATTATTTATACTTTAATAATATCAGTTGATTGTTCCTTGGAATAGTTTTTTCTTCCATTATTTTTTGTTTTGTAAAGCACTTATTAATGTTATACAAGCATGAAACTGCGCTTCTTATACTTTTAAGTTTAGAGTCAAGGCTGTGATGTTAATGATTATCATTCCATTGTGAAAAGGTCAATCAAATATTAAGAAATAAGCATGAGATTTGGCATAGCAGCATCTGGAGCAGAGATTTTTCTCCATAAGAAAGTGTGCATTTCAGAATATTTTAAAACTTCTCTGATGAGGTTAACTCTGTCATTTTGTGAATGGTGGAAATTCACTTCAAATTGATGAGATAAATTTGTTTTAAAAACCTCAAGGTATATTTTATTAGCAGAATATATTTTGTTGCTGAAATAATTTCTTAAAATGCCAATGAAAGGAAGCCACTCTGGTTGCAGGACAAGGAGGAGAGTGACATGAGTGGGATAATGTGAGGCTTATATGAATCAGTAAGGTGGGATGGTGGGCAAGAAAAATCTCTGCAGTCTGTGGAATTGGATGTCTTGAGGCAAATTTGAAAGTAGTGATTAAAAAACATGTTTTAAATGATCAACACACTGCATGTTTAGCATTGAAACAATGGTTGTGATACACTAAATTATGGAATTTTCACGTTATTTTTTTAATTTGAAAATTTTGTGGTGAAAATTGATTTTGTTTCCATTTAATTTTTAGTGATGAGGCTTAAATGCTGAGAATCTTCAATGGTTGTCTGACAATGGAAGGGGGCGTGATGCGGTCACCCCACTGGAGTCTGGCCCTCCATGGCCTCCTCCTCTCCATTTGTCTAATTTTTACACCCATGGTGATGTCATCCCAGCTCAACCACACTTGTGCTCCTGGTGTTGATACTCCCGGTGGTATGCTTTACTTTTTTTTTAGAATTCTCAACTTCTGGTTTTGACTCCCATGTTTATCTCTGCTATCTTGGTTATAACTCGATGCATGTTTGCCTTTTTTAAAGATTTATTTACAAGAATTATTCAGTTTGTTGCCCAAGTGTATGTTATATTTTAATTTATTTCTTTTGTGACTCAAATATTTCATTTTATACAATTGAAGAAAAAGCCTGAAATTAGCACAATATCCTGAACCCCTGGAGAAGGCAATAGTTTTTTTTCATTTTTCCACTATTTAATTTATGTCAGCACTGCTTAATGTAAATGCCTTTTTAAATAAATTGTTAATAATTAATATTTAAATCAATTCTTAAGGATTATCCGTAATTTTAGTATCTGTTAATTGGAATCATTCATTTCTTCTAGCATTAGATTTTCTGAAAAATAGCACAAGTATTGACCATCGGATAATATTTCAAGTTAATATTATTATATTTTCCTCTGAGAAGTAGTTCATTATGATGAGCACTGTAGGGCGCATTGTAAAATAAGCTGAGAATGTTTTCTATAAATTCAGTGGTTCTCAAACTTTCAATTTTTTTCGTTCTTGACTTTAACTCGTGACTTGCAAATACTCTCTCTAATATTTCTTATGGAAAAGCAGTTGTTATTTTATCATATTTTTGGTCATATGCTCGGCACAAAATTATTCACTCTCTATATTTTCTAAAGCGATGTTAATAAAAATAGGTGTAGAAAACATTTATTAATATGCAAACTAACTGCAGAAATAGCAAACCCATGAGAGCAAATTATATAAAATTTGCATTTCATTTCAAATGATCGGATCCTGACTATTGCTTTATATATTGGTCAGTACCACCATCTGGTGGAAAAACTAGTTACAGCAAGAATGCTGTTTGCTGGCCAGCGATGACCAAAGATTACAGGCACAAAAATTGAAATAAAGTGTTGCTACTACAGTGATATAAATGTTCTGTTTGTAGAAATGTAAACCCAAAGGTGGGCAAAAGAACTTTTATTTTTAATATCCCAATAATCCTGTATGTATACCACCTTTTGCCAGTTCAGTATCCAGGGAGTGTTTAGGCAGGAAAGAGGTTGGAGAACAGGTCGGTCAGATTTCCATTAAATAAAAATTTGTGATGTTATTAATCAAATTTCATCTCCTTGGATTAGGGTAGTGAATAGCAGAGAGTAAATTTAGTGCAGAATTTAATGTCAAGCAACTAATGAAGACTATTTGCTTGCATCTTAATGTGAGCTAGTTGTTGCAACCATTGTACTATAAAGTGTATAATAATAATGTGGTACTTGAGTGGAGGTAAATATAATATAGATTATATCCTGGTTAGACACAGGTTTAGGAACAGTGTGATAAATTCGCATAGCTTCCCGGGAGCGGATGCGGACTCTGACCACAATTTAGTGGTTATGAAATGTAGCGTCCATTTCAAAAAGATAAGGAAGGAGCGGTGGGTTAGAAAATGGAATGTTGAAGCATTAAATGGTTTGAAAAATAAGGAGTACCAACAGGCGGTAGAGGAAATCATGAAAGATGGTAAAGAGCTAAGTACTATCAAAGAAAAATGGGAAAGGATCAAGAAAGGGTTATCGAAAGCCGCAAAATACACTATTGGAACCGTTAACGCTAAAAGGACTAGGAAACCATGGATCACGGATGAGATGATTACAAATGGCGAAAATGGAAGAATGTAAATACAGAATTAGGCAAAATGAAGTACAATGAATAATGTAAAACTGTGGTTTTTCTGCATGTGATCTGTAGATGTCTGGTTCCTTTGCCAAGATGCTAATTGTTTTATTAAACATTAAATTAGTTAAGTAATAGTCTAAAATTATTTGGTGTGAAAAGTTGTCTAAATAATTCCTTTCATGAAATTATTCAACCCCTTTTTCAGCCACATACCCGAGAGGTGATATATTCCTGGAGGTAGGTCAGCCTTTGGAAATTCTTTGTATGTTGAATCCAAGCCACAAAGATGCCTTGGAGAGGAATGCATCTCATCTAGTTTTCTATCGAAATGATGAACTGGTAAGTATTACTTTTCCAATGATGACTATTGTGGTTATTTTAGCATTTAAGTTACCAGTTTTTTGTAAATTAATTTGATAAAATTAAATTTTCCGTTTGGGATAATGGTCTCCATGTGATTTTTATCTGCCACGAATAATGTTTCATACATTATTATTGTTTTGTGAATCATTTTGGCTTCTAAGCATTCCTCCAAATGAAATATATATTCTTGTACATTTTTCTTTAATAATTCAACAATTTTGTATTTTCCTGAATATAAGCCATAATTATTTTGTCCCAATTCGTAATGAACAATCACTTATAAGCTTAAATTTAGGCCTCAGAAAAATTCACTCTCTTTCTTAGAGCTATTGTATGCAATCTACCAAAAAAAATAAAGGCTTGCATCATTTTTCAGTAAAATTTAAAGAAATTTCAATTAATTTTACTCCCATTAACTATTGTTTCAATTCCAGGGTTCTATTAAAAGTTGGTTTGTTAATTTAACAGGTGTTTCCTAATATATCTGTGAAATATATGGATGCTCATTTGTGTGCATCCCTATAACGTAAACATTGCTTAGACGATGCAACATGGGGATCGAGATGGTGCGGGGGCTAACGTACTGGCTTCCCACCCTGAGGGCGCGGGTTCAAATCCCGGCGGTGTTGAATATTTTTCAGAGGTATCTCGATCCCTACTTGAGGTGCTTTGTGGAGGGCACTTTGAGTGAGTACGGCGTCCGTCGGATGGGACGTTAAGCTGCGGACCCCTTGGCGCCTTTCGTAAAGAGTAGGCTAATGCCGACGCCGGGTTTCTCTCCACCCTTCATCCTTTCCTGTCCATCCCCTATGGCGCAAATGACCTTAGCTGTCGGTCGCCTCCCCTAAAAACTACTACTACTACTACGATGCAACATTTCTTTTCGACACTAATTGCTCAGTGTTGTCAGGAATACTGAAAGGATTTTGTTTCCTTTCTTCTATAATTCTTACCTTATGAATGGACTCTAACTTAGTAGATTTTTTCTAATAAAAATATTTCAAAAAGTGGACCATTACTTGTGTAATTGCACTTCATATTTGTTCAATCCAGAGTATTATCACTGTTTTTTTTGTTATGTTTCCTTTTGCGAATTTTAAGTGAATGGGTGTTTTGGTGAGTGTCAAATATTTTTTATCACGAGTAACTTCCATGTATTTTGAATCCCACGATGTTTTTTGCCCCCGTGTCAAACAAAGTGCCATAATTTGTTGTAAAAACAGTACATGGTCATGTCTCACTCTAAGTTATTCTCCTACTTAATTTATTGTACAATTAATTGCTTTTTTATTTGTTGCAGGTGCCCCCAGAGTTTTTGCGTGTTGTAAATACGACGACTTTGAAGTTGTATGTTAAAGAAATGCCTGCCTCTTCAGACATGTATTATTGTCGCCTGAAATTAAGAAATGGCCACGATTTAAAGTCTGTCTGTTTGAACAGTGTTTTTGTGGGATGTAAGTATTTCAGAAAATTTGATAACAATATTGGCACTCTTGATGCATAGCATAAAAAATATAGATTTGTCTTTACCAAATAATGTTCTTATTTCATTGGTGAGGGGAATAAGAAAAAATAATACATTTATTTTATAAAAAAAGTCAAACTATATATTTGCTATCCTGTTTAGTAATGCATATTCATGGATTAGTGTACTTCATTCTTACTTTTTCTGGTGTAAGTATGAACTACTTTATACTTGAAGGAATATGTATTAGTTTTGCATATTATGCAAGGGTAAGAATTCTCGCAATATTTGAAAAGTCAAGTTTACTCTTGTCTGTAATATTTCAATCCCCAAGCACTAGAAGGTTTGACTATTCCTTGAAAAGTTTAACCCATACATTTGAAATTAATTGTATGCATGCAATTACTATGCCTCAATAATAATTTATAATTATAATCAGTTAAAATTCATAAAATTGCTTAAAAATGGTTGATTTATGCATGTCGTTATCCATTAAACAATTAGTTGAACTTTATGGTGCAGTCACTATTATGTCCTAGCTGACATAAAATAAGAAAAATAGGTTGGGTGCAAAGGGTAGACAGTTTACTAATACAATGCCTCACAGGATTGTGATGAAATGAAGGTTATCAACACAATTCTATTTATGCAAATAGATCCTTCACATGTAAATGAAATGCTAATGCTAAACTGTTTTAGTGGTAACATCTCATTTAGAAATAAGAGATCTTTATCAAATTTGATTGACAAGGCAATACCATTGATCCGAAGGAAACAATGTAACTTTATTATTTTTTAAGAAGGAAAAGTGCGAGAAATATCATGTATGTGTATATATATATATCTATATAGATATATGTTAAAATTGCTGTATATTATCAACCTTTGTTCAGAAATGGTACTAGTTCATTGGTATATGTCTTTAGCAGGTTGTGATAACATGGTATCCCAAATGTGTGCTGCAGTTTTCTGATAACTGCTTAGGATTGAATTATACCTTATTTGTGAGTGGACTTTGGGAAATTTGGGAAAAAATCGTTTGTGATGTCCTTTTATTTGAAGAAAAAGGCATTGATATGGGTGCCAGCCAAAGGTGCTAAGGGAGAGGGAGGGCCATCACCTTGACCCTGGAATTTTTTCCCTGCATAAATTTCAGATATGCTGTGATTTATTTTATGAGACCAGCCATTTAAATATCCTCGTATATTTTATGAAAGCAAATGGCATCTCTCTTAAATGAGTGGGAATGGGGAGAAGGGTGGTGGAGTGGCACTTGATGAAATAGCTTCACTGATTGATCTTTTATCTCTGTTGCTCTGTAAGATTTCACTCTGCTGGTACCCATGTTCCTTTTCAACCGTACTCCACATTTAATATTCTACGCATAAGCATAGCCCTACCCAATGGCCGCTATTCTATTAATAAATGTTTGCATGAGAATGCATTTCTCCATATTGATGCACATTGCTTAAATTGGCAAAATGGTTCCTATTTCTTTCAGACAAACCTCAGGAGGTAACAAATTTCACATGCATCTCTAACAACTGGCAGAGTTTAACGTGTAGCTGGGTTCCTCCTCACAACTATGTCAAAACAACATACACTCTTGTGTACAGATTAGCTGGCCGAGCTGGAAGAAGGTAAGTGCCAATCCTCTGAGAATTTTGATGGAGCTTATTCTTGATCATTGCTGATGTTCATTAGTGTGGTGGAGAATTGTGAATTGAATAATGAATAATTTGAAATGGAACATATGATTGTATACCCTGTAATACCATAGTTAGTATTGGGTACTATAGAATTCTGGATGTGAAAAACTGAATCCTGGAATGCTATAGTTGGTATATGTGTGTGATCTTATGCATATACATGTCCAAGCACTAAAACCTGCCAAATGACGTAAACATTCACATGGATGTAGATAAAATGGAAATGGATAGAAACACTCGTGAAGGTTAAGCTTAGACCTTTAAATGCACTCTTGATATCATTGTGTGACTGCACACTCTGTTAACCTTACCTCTTGGGTGTTTGTCCATTCCTTTGGCTGTGGGTGAAAAAACTCAGAGCCTTCGATCCACAAACCCTTTGCTGATTTCAGTGGCAATAATCTTTGCTCGATAGCTTCATCGTTAAGCATTGTGCGATCAAGTTTAAGGCTTGTGGTCCAAGTCCTGGTCAAGGAACCTTTTTTTGCTACTTGTGATTCACACCCTTGCTCCTTCCTCACCATCCTTGCATTTTTCCCTTAGTGTTTTTATCCCTTTCCCCTATATCTCTATCGGTGTGAATACATGTGTGTATATACATATGTGTGTATATATATGTATGTATATATATATATTTATGTATGTATATATATATATTTATGTATGTATATATATATATATGTATGTATGTACATATTTATTTATATTCTCTGGGTATTTATGCATTTATTAGGAGCAGAGTCATGTGTTTTATATTTTACTGGTGGACTAATGAAAAACGTGGTGTTTTCAATTGTCTCAAAATGACTATGAGAAAGATGTTAAGCATTTCTGAGAAAAAGTGGCCCAAGTAGACAAGTAAAATTCCAAATATTAATAACTATCAAAATTACTTCTAATTACTGATAATGCTGGTTAAGCAATTGTGGCCCTAACGTTTCTATATGCCTTTGAAAAGAATTATCATTTCTAGATGATATGATAGTTTTTGTTTGTTTATAAAATACAATTATTCAATTAGGTATTGTTTGGTGATTATTTTTAACTTCAGAAGGAAATATTAATTACTATTATGTAAATGAGTCATATTGACCGGGTTGTCTATCTGTAGAACATTTTGTTTGATGCATATCTAGTGAAACGGTGTTCAATGGTGCTGTACTTCTATTGTAAACGTTGATCTACTCCTCAAGCCTAAGACCACAAGATGTGACATTTTAAGGTCTCTTTTTTCTCAAGGTTTAAAGGTTCACTCATAGACACCTTGCTTTTGCTTGCAATGTTTTTAATTGGAATGATAAGAGACGGATGTACAATGGTCTTGAAAGGATGAACTTTGTCATTTGCTGTAGTTATATCGAGTATACATGAAAGTACGGTTACCTGGCTGGACAAACAACCAGGTTGTTGGGTGACATAAGCTTCTAACTTTTTAAGTGAGCACTTAATAAAGAATTAAGTTGGAGTTACTGTGTATGTAAATGTATATAGAATGTTTCCTGTTTTCTGTACATTTTTTATGCACGATAAGAAAAAGTTAGTTGTATTCTCTCGTTTTAATGATAATTTGTGGAGGAGTGTATCTCAAGCCCTTCATAATGATATATGTTATCATATTGAAGGTCTTTTAGTAAACTGTCTGTTCTCAATATGTGCTGGAGAAGGAAGATTCAGATTTGTTGATGGCCATTTGGGTGATATCCTAATAGTATATGATTATTTCCAGGGAGCCCGATGACCTGGAACCGGAAAGCCTGAACAATTCAGGAGATTTGCCTGGGTATGGAAAATTTATAGGAAAATGAACGAATTTTACATCCAAGTTTCATATGTACCCTGGAATTTTATCGACCAAGAGAAAAATGCCCAATGGTCATGTTTAAGTCATAATTGTTAGGACAGGAAAATTGTAGGAGAAAAATTTGAGTGATGAATGTAGAATTTTTGGGGCAAGATTACTAATTTCAGAGCGGGCACAAAGTATTTTTCATTAGATTTTCATATTAGCCCTCCAGCTATTTGTGGGGATCCTTATATTTTCACAATTTAATTATTATTGTCTGTTGTTTGTACTTGTTCTGAGTATATTCCCTAAGTTGAGACATGGTAGTCCAGTGGTAGAGCGTTGGACTTACTGACTGGCCGGCCTGGGTTCGATTCCCGGGCTTGCCTCTCTGGGCACTCTCAGCTTCACCTGAGCGGTGTGGTATTTCAGGCACCAGATCTTCCTGGTAAACCATAGCCGGCGCAGGGAAAGGAACTGGCCCCCTTACCCTGATGTGTGAATTTCACACACCGTCGGGCTTAGCACTGGGTGTACTCTGCCATCACATACCAAACCGACCTTTGGGTTGATTGCTGTTTTTATGGTTTTGTACCCTAGAAATGCAAGTAATGCATTTTGAGCATAATGTAAAATGGTTGCTCATCCTACTAACATTGGATAATGATTTGAAAATAGTGGTAAATGCATAGAGAGGCAAATAACAGTAGGTTTATGGATAACTTTTGTGATAGATCCATTTGACTGAGATTGAATATAATACCTTAAAAAGTTCCTGGCAAACTATTAATACATATAGGAATCACACAAAATAGCCCCTGAAAAAAAAGTGAAAAATTCAGGTGGTGAAGCCATTTATAGTTTAGTTCGTCCATGCACATTGTATGCTATCTATAATTTTGTAGGCATTTCACATGCAAGAGCACTCTTCTGTGAGGCAGCTTGTAATTATTTTCTAACTGGAGGATACAGGCACTGAAAAAATGCACGTCTTGTCATAATTTCTGGTGGTCTGTAAGTTAACAGCAAACAGTCAAGTGCCACTCTAGGTGCTTATCTCTTAAACCAAATAAAATAAAAGTCTGGGAGTAATTGATATGCCCTAGAAAATCCATGTTCATAGAATTTTACAAATAATGGCTCATTAATGGCAATACTTTCATCATGTCCTATTGTTGCGGTACACGCAGTTGTAAATTGGTTGACTAGTATTTGGTAAAGTAATTCAGTGATGTGTGGTTATACTTATTAGCATTGACTTGCTCTTTTATCCCTGCATTAATTGAGTCATATGAACGGCAGTGAGCAAAGCAAACCAGGTGCCGTTTTTTTTCCATCTAATCATACAATAATTTAGCTATGATTGGTCTTGTATGTATGAAACATGTGAATGAGAGAAGAGCTAATAGTGAGTTAAATGGCTTGTGCAGTAATGTGATGATAATACTTTACAATTGCCTAATTGGTTCCTCCTAATTTGCTGCTCTTACCAACATTTTGATTTCTACCTAATGATAAACGTTGCAATTTTGACACCAGTGGTATTCATGTGATGATTCACATTTGATGCAATTGAAGAAAACTCATGTTTCAGAAGAGAGAAGCGAAAAATGTGAGGCCAAGATTAATGGAAAATGGAGGTCTGGACAGAAAAATATATTGATATTGCATTTAAATGTTTCACTAGCTAAGTATGCGCCAGTATAACAATAAAGTAATGCAAGCACCTCCAAGTAGCATGTGCAAGCTAATGCATCTGAAATGAAACTACTCCACTAATATACAGTCTCATTCAATGATTAGATATTAACGTAAAATTTAGATGAAATTTCATTTGCCATTGGTTCTGTATTCATTGTTTTTGACCCATGGAAATAGACACTCCCTCTTGTTAGTTTAATGTCCATTGAAGCGCATTAGAAAGGTGTTCTACTTTTTCATCATAATCCTCTTCGGTGAGCATGTCTCCATTTACAAGATGTTTATTATTTAGTGACCCCATTCAAAGTCTGAGCAGAAAGAGAAAATAAACAGAATTTTCTCTCATTATTGCTCCATCATTCTCATATAGTTTTTTAATTATTGTAATTGTTTATCAGTCAAAGACCAATTTATAAAAATACATGGCACAAAGCATGGAAAATATGCATCGTTACATATTTGTATGCAAAAAATCATTCAGCCATGGAAAAATAGCACTGTTATAGGTATTCTTTAATGCTGAAGTAAGGTTAACATAAAAAATACAAATTTAATATTTTAATGTTGAAAATGCGTATCATGTAGCTTGTTTAGTAATTGGTTATACAGCCAGATACTGACAGTAAGTTATTTATAGTAAGGGTTTTCGCAGTGATGGTTTAGGTGCAAGTCATTCAGGTGAAATGTTATCAATGTGAGAGTTAGTTTCTACTAAGCATATAATTTGCTTTTATGTAGAAAATCAATTAAAACAAATGCACTAAGTAAGATTGTGTGAATTGCTGAAGTAGTAGTAGTTTTAGGGGAGGCGACCATCTGCTGAGGTCATTTGCACCATAGGGCGGCGTACTCACTTGAAGTGCCCTCCACAGAGCACCTCAAGTAGGGATCAAGATACCTCTGAAAAATATTCGACACGGCCGGGATTTGAACCCAAGCCCTCTGGGTGGGAAGCCAGTACGATAGCCACCGCATCAATCCCAATCCCAAATTGCTGGAGCAATAGTAATAGAGTAATATACAGTATATGAGAAAAGAGCCAACAATTGGTAGCTGTGGTATTAAACAAAACTGTATGAAGAATCATGGTAAACATAGAATGCTAGAGTGATAGAATATTATTTATCGAAGCTAAAGTAGAACAGACAAGCTTGGCCATGTTCAGGTCTACATGCCTTGCCAGCAATCATAGGGAGTAAAATGTCAATAGGGTAGACGATCAGTTAGGAGGGTATAATTGCGTTTGCTCCTGGAAGAAAATATTTGATGTTGATGAGGGTTTGGAATGCAATAGTAGGTGAAGTAAGTAATGGGTGATAATAACTCCCTTACATTGACAATGAAGCCTTGTGCTTCAGAATGAGGGTTTATCTATACATACACGAAACCTTACAAGCTGCGATTAGGGTGGGTGGTGTCAAGGCATGTCTTTTATGTATAAACTTGCACTTTTCACTAATTAATATTTGCACATACACGAAACATCCAAGGTTAATGCTTCCCATGGGCACCTCTTGCATCTCTTTTAAAATGCAGTGACTCCCGTCATCTTGATGGGTCTTCCTATCCATAAATTACTCTGCAACTACTTCAAACTCTAACACATTGAGAGCTTGAGAAATCTTTTTCACCAAGGAGTTGAGAGCCAGCAAAACAGTCACGAAACAAGTGGCATCATTGACTTAGATTTCCCGCGGTGTAACCTTGAATAAATGCACCCCCACATGATATAATTCATGAGGGTATATAATTAATGCTCTAGAAGGTCCTCCATGCAAATCAATGGAGTGAGTAACTCATGTTTACATTTCTGAACCCAGAATTTTTCAAGTCAATTTATGTCCCAGCAGAGACATTGAGCTGATTTTAATTGTATTTTTTTCATGGATTTTCTCCATAAGTATGAATTGTAATATTTAAATTGTTTATATCGGTTCATTAAAATTAGTTCTGGCGTATAAATTGACCATTTAAGCATTTGTTATTACTTTTTCAAATGGTCATTGGATAGGTTATCTCCCTCTCTGAACTGTGGAAAACATTGTTGTCATTGTCTCAATGGGTGCAGTTTTTAAACCATTTGAAGTATAGGTTACTGACCTTAATTATTTTAGGTTATTTTAAAGTGAGCTACTTACGAGCTATAAATGTATAAAATCACAACTTAAAATGGTGCTAAAAAAAGATGGTATTGCCCTCTGATTGTTTTGTAAAATCCATACAAATCTGACTCAATTTCATAGTCAATTGAGTGTACTATATTTAATGAACATATACATGTACGTAAGGATCAGGAGAAAAATGGGAAAACCAACACTTAGAAGGAAGCCCATCTCATTGAACATAGGATGAAATTTTTATGAATTCGTGTATTGCTGGAAAAGAAAGTCTTAGAGGCATCCTGCTAACTTTCTGGAGAGCCAGATGTGTTCCTAATGGGTTGGGGGCAGAGTGGGGTGTCACCCAACTCCTTAAGAGCCCCACTCATTGGAAGGAGAGTTGGAGGAATGGGTGAAGTTATATACCAATGATCCCACTGATGGGTAAAGGGAAATCTCAATGTGGCTTTTGGGAGAATTTGCCATTGAGATACTAATAATCAAGAAATCGACCAAAAATTTAGTTTCTTATTGTCCAAAGGAATTTATGTTTGTTCACATTCAAAAGAGGCCATTTTTTCTTGACAATCATTGTTTCCTGTTAACCATTTCATTTCAATTAAATTGGTGCATTTGAAACTATAGTAGGACCTTTCCTTCATTTTATGTAAACCAATGCTTCATTTTGTGGTTTCCGCTGTAAATTGACTTAATTTTTTAATGAATAACTTTTGTCTTCTGTATTTTGAATTCTGAGGCCACGATATTTGATTACATTTCTAAAATATGTATCCAGGCATCAATTTCTCCTCAATGCAAATGACTGCAAAATTTTCAAAGATGTTGATTCCATCAATGGCCTAACTTGCAGAATGCCCTCAATAAACTTTCTGTGTGGTCCTCCCTCGTGTGGTGCTTAAAAGTAAATCCTGCCAAAACAAATATTTTCAGAGATGAATTCCGGCAGTCACAACTCAAAAAGACCCAGGTGTCATCTTTGACACAAAGTTGCTGTATTATGAACGTATTAAAAGTATTTCCTACATACTACCTTGATCAAAAAGTTCCCGGAATAACCACCGTGTGGCGCTCCCATCGTTCCGATTTGAGTTCTGTTTTTTTTGTTAAATTGGTACATCTTTTGTTGATATTTCCTTTAAATCTTAGTGTCATAACTTGTCATTTGCAAAAGTTACGTAGCCAAGAGTACATCTATCTCTGTGTGTGTTGGCGATTTTTTACAATTGCAGAAATGGATTTAAATTTGCAACAACGAACTTGTATTAAATTTTGCGTAAAAAACGGATTTAGTGGCGCACGGACGTTGGAAATGTTGGAAAAGTGTTTCAGCAACGATTCTCTAAAAAAAACGGTCGTTTACCAGTGGCACGAGCGGTTCAGAAGTGGTCGTGAGTCAATCGAAGATGATGAACGCAGTGGCAGACCATCGACATCGAAAGTCGGTGAAAAAATTGATAAAGTAAAAGAAATGTTGGTCAATAACCGCAAAGTAACCATCAGAGAAATAGCGGAGGACTTGAACATTGCCTATGGATCCGCCCAAGACATTGTGGTTAATGATTTGGGTTTCCGTCGTGTAGCATGCCAAAAGACCTCAATTTCATGCAAATAAGAGACCGTGTTGACGTCGCAAAAGACATGATTTGCGAGGCTGAATCCGATCCCACATTCATCAAAAGGATCATTACTGGAGACGAGACGTGGGTTTATGAGTACGACACGCAATCCAGACATCAGGCAAGTGAATGGCGTTCACCAAATGAGCCGAGACCAAAAAAACCACGTCGTTTTCAGTCAAAAAAGAAGGCAATGCTGACGGTTTTCATGGATTACAACGGTGTAGTGCATCATGAATTTTTGCCAGAAGGACAGACAGTAAACAAAGAGTATTATTTGGGCGTTATGAGACGTTTGCGTGAAGCAATTCGCCGAAAGAGACCAGAAATGTGGGCGGAAAACTCGTGGATTTTGCACCATGATAACGCACCGTCGCACAGTGCTATCATTATTCGTAATTTTTTGACGAAAAATGCAACAAATACCATCCAACAGCCACCGAATTCACCTGATTTGGCTCCCTGTGACTTCTTTCTGTTCAATCGAGTTAAAAAACCATTACGGGGAACGCGTTTTAGCAGCCGAGAGGAAGTAATGGAAAAATCGCAGGAAGCACTGATGGACATACCGAAAACCGAATATAAAAAATGTTTCGAGGATTGGATCAAGCGCTGGCATAAGTGTGTTGCAGTCGATGGGGATTACTTTGAAGGGGACAATATAGATTTAGATGAATAAACTTGTATTTTTAATTTTCTGAATAAATTCCGGGAAATTTTTGATCAAGGTAGTATATTGCTACGTAACTGTTGGGTTTAATATATTGAAAGGGTTAAGTTTCTAACTTGCCGGCTCTCCGCACTCTTGTCTCTCCCTGTGTCTCTCTTGTCCTTTAGGGCTATTCCCAATTTTGGGCTACTGCTCCAGCCATTTCTCTCACATTACTTGAGCCCCCGAAGAATTTATTTCTCTCTATCATTTACACTTTTTTCTAGATTGTCAGATCTTCTCTCGGCGTTTCCTCACATACTGAATGCCATGCCATGAATTAGATTAAGTTTCCATAAAACTCATCAATGGTAATTATAGGTAATTTGAACTTTTCCCTCTTCGAGAGCCTTTGAATATGACTCAGTTGAATGACCTCTTCAGTGAGTCACTCCTCGTCTTTCCGCCTCAGTCACTTAATGCTCATTAGTCTTGAGACTTACTCATCAACCTGTGATGCAGTGAAGAAATTCCTCCCTGACTTTAACCCATTCCAAACTTCTCATGCTGCCCATCCGATCCCTGCCTTACTCTTTCCTTCTCCAATTTTTCTTTGATAGTACTCCTTCATTACTACTCATTTTGTCCCCTTCATTTATGCGAACCAAACTTCACTTTTTATGTGGTGCTGGTATTTGTTACCCGTTAAGTGTTTATTGATGTCCTTAGTTTTTCTTTTTATTATTTGTCCATTGTAATCTGGGTGATGGTGTTTTGACCAAATAAATACTTTTGTTCCACTGATCAATAAGGTTTATTTCAGTATTTGTGAAATGTAGTATGAATCACATGGGTACCGACCTCCGAAAAATAAAATTATGCAGAAATTTTTGTAACCTTTTTTTAGGGAGATATCCCTATCAAGAAATAGGATCACTTCAAAGATTTACATGGAACTTATTCCAGTGCGTATCCCACTCATAGCTTTGAGGGGTTTGCTCAGAAAGTAGTTTTGCATACAATTGCATTATTATCCTGTTCATTTTTCTGCTTTTGAGCCCGCATAAATCAATTCAGTATTTCCGGAGCGTTACTAAACCAAGTTTTTACATGATATCCATTTGAACTTGAGTGTTTCAGTACCTACATGTATAATCTATTATGAATTTTAGGCACTAATTGAAGAAACTTAGCCATATTCTGTGGATTTATCAATAGTAAGGCACATTCATAGTTGTTTATGATTTTATTTCATGCTACCAAAAGGTCCATTCATGTAAAGGTATTAGGGAAAACCAAAATTCTCTGCAATCAGTATTTTAATTTTGTATACAGAGCCGCTCTTTGCAGTTGGGTTTGTTAAGTTGGTGTATTTGTGGGGAGGGAAGGGGTGCAGGGGGAAGTGCCTACTGGTCATGTTTGTAATGTTGTTTTCTCTTTGTTCACTGCATTTTATTTAGAATTCCATGGGTGCATCCATTGCATACCATTGTTTGTTTTATGTGTTTAGTCATTGCCATTCTGGGGCATCGCGAGTAATCTCTAAGTACCTGGTAGAAAATTACGGGCTGTAATTTTCACTTTAGGGGAGGTGTGAATCGTACTTGCTGTGGCCACGTCGCTATTTTCTGTTAAAATTTGGAATTCTGAAGTGCTGCATTTGGAGGGTTTATTTTTGTATGAATTCATCAGTAAATTTTATTTGACATGTTTTTTTCATTTGTCTGTAAAATCATTGATTTTTTTCCATTAGTTCATGATGAAAATAGTAAATTAACCATCCATCCGTTTAAATCACGTTTTGGGGAAATAATTGCTTGTTTTTGGAATGGTTTATAAATTCATTGGCAATTAAGTCTGATAAAGGATTACCCTCTAGCATACTGAATTTATTTTTAATATATTTGATTAAATTGAAAATGCCTTGGGAAATATAGATTCTGCTGCTAGTGAGATCAGGCTTTTATTAGAAAGCATTCATTTTGTGTTATTTATGGAGTTTTTGCCTTCATTGACCACACGTTACTTAAGAGCCAAGAATTTTTTTTTTCCACCTGCTAGTCTATTGAAAATGCTGTGTACTGTGGAATTTGTCCCTGTGGTAATGTCTAAATTTTTTTTGTTGCTAGTTTATGCATATTTGGTGAGGAAAGAATTGTTGAACAACATGGTTCCATTTTTCAAAATGGTGCCTAATTCTTTGTCTGGTTGTGATGTAGCTATTGATAGCATTATTGTAATCTATTGTTTTATTTTGTGAAATCAAAAAATCAGGTAAAATAATGTATCTTGGCCATATTAGTTAAGACAATAGTGGTTTCTTTTTGATGTCTGTATGATCAAATGATCAGTGCTATTCAATGTAGTCGAGGTGTATTTCATGGTATAATATTCTTATTATATCCGGGTAGTGTTATTTATGGCAGGTATTTTTTAACCCTATATTTAATGTGCTTGTTTCTTCATATGCAATATGCTTGGAAAACATGTCTTTGGCTATGGACATTCCTTGATTTAGTTTTGAATGTTCAGTATTGTTTGTAACTTTACATTAACAATCTAAGATTATGTTTTGTGTGCCGTCTGTGTTCATTGTAAGCAAAATGTCGAAACATGCTAACCGTCTAGTAAAATTTAATGTAGTTATGATCTTTAAATGCATACTAGTTCTTCAATGTCTGCATCTTTACATATTTTTGTTTAATATGTCTTTAACCAAACACACCTTTGTGAAACCTTTTGTCATGATGTCTTTATATTTTGGAACATGATTTCAATGAACTCAGGGAAAACTCTTCTTTTTATTCCACATTTGGAAAATTTTGTATGAATTTTAATATTGCCTATGTTTTTTTAGCTAAGAAAACCCTCCAGATCAAGCTCAGTTTGCTGGTGTCCCACAATGACAGTGATACTTTGGTCACATTTGTATAGAGCAAAATATTATGCCAGCTCTGAAAGCTTCATATATGCACTGAGTATAGCATACAATTATTGTCAATTTTAATAGAAAAAAATGGTATCTGGTAGTTTTGAATAAGTAGCTATTGTCTTCTTTCAGAGCGATTGAATTTGCTAAATAGCTGTGTCATTGGCTTCAGAAAAAATCCAAATGTTAGTCATGAAACATGATATGGTTGCACTGCATATGTCACGAGTGTAAGAATTTTGACCCTTCATGCAAACAACATTTGCAGAAAGTTATTTGAGTGGGCATTGCACCCAATTGTTCAAAGTTTTTCAGGCCTAAGGTTGCTTGCCCAAAATGAGAGATGTGACACTTTGTGGAGAGTGGTGGCTAAGAAATGCAATGTGACCATTTGACTAGAGTGGGCAGAGGGCTTGTTATTTGCTGTCGTGGATCAGTTTAATGAGAAATGCAATTCACATTAAATTTCTCGTAGCTTTTGTTCCAAAATATTGATTTGTTTGGCCATTTTTTTTGGTTTTAAAAGTAAAATTGTAAGTTTAATTGCACAAGAGGGTACTCAAAAATAACCAGAATAGTGCTGTGGGTGGCGGAGCTTACGTAGTACGCATTTATCCAGGAAGGTCAAGGTCAGTCACAATGATTCATTTTGCAAAAGCACTTTTGCTTGATCTTCATTTTTTATCGTGGCAGATTTAGGTGAACAGCATGCCACTGCGAATTTTTGCTTCCTGCTTAGGAAAAACACGGCGGTAACTGTTGCGATATAAAAAATAGCTTACAAGGATTGTGCTTTGGTAAAAACTCAAAGTGTACCAATGGTTTTTTCTCTTTCCAAAGAAGGTGAAAAGTCACACAATGACAAACCTCGTTCAAGATGTCCACCAAACTTATCAAACTATGGCAACATCAACTTCTAGAATTGACGAAAATGTTGAAGCAGAAGTCTGACCTGGTAGGTTAACAGTGTGACCTGGTGAAGTGATGAACAGTCTCACGGGTTGGTGGGACGCATTCAGAATGTACTACCCTTCTCACATTGATGAAACAAATGAGCATCATCTTGAGTTTGATTTCACTCAATGAACAGTTTTTTTGGGTGAGGCGACAATGCCACTTCCACTGATTTGACTGTTGTTTGGTTTCAGTGTCATAACCATAGCATGGTAACTCGTCACCAGTAATGTCCTTGAAAAAAATATCTGGGTCAGTTAGGAAATGGTCTTTCAATGCTTGGCAAATTTCAATTTGATTCACTATTTTCTGTTCAGTCAGGACCAGAGGCACAAATTTTCAGTGACCTTGCCTATCTTCAAATCTTTCCACGAAATTCCCTGAACCAAGCTCCATGTTATTCCAGATAACTTACCAATCTCTTCAATACTCCGGTGTCAGTCTTCAACCACGACTGCATGAACTTTTTCAACATTTTGGTCAATTCTAGAAGTTGACAGACATTCTGAACAAGGTTTGTCGACAAGTGGCAGTTCACCTTCTTTGAAAAGAGAAAAAAACAATTGGTGCCCTTTTGAGGTTTTCCCATAGCACACAATCCTTGTAAGCAGCTATTAACATCACAACAGTTTCTGTGACTTTTTTCCTCAGCAGGGATCAAAATTTCACAGCGGAACGCTGTTCACTTAAATCCGTCATGATAAAAAATGAGGAGCAAGCAAAATTGCTTTTGCAAAATGAATTGTTATGACTGACCTTGACCTTCCTCGATGACAAGAATGCCTTCTGAGGACTCATGACAAGTTGTGCTATGCTCACCTAGCAGAAGAAATGCACATTACATAAGCTCCACCAACCGCAGCACTATTCCGGTTACTTTTGGGTACCCCCTGGCAATGTATACTTTTGAAACTCCCACGGAACACTTAGAATTTGACAGTCAACAGTTATACTGATGATTTTTTGTAACTTATTTTTGTACTGATTGCATTATTGTGATTTTGTCTAGGATTCAGCATGGCTGCCCGGAGAAGTTGGACGAAAGAGAGAATAAATGTTTTTGGAATTCAAGTACTGTGCCGCACTACCGTCAACCATATGAATATTATTTTTTCACCATAAATGGCAGGAATGCACTTGGTAACATGTCAGCAATGAACTCAAAGTTTCACCATTATGCTCATAGTAAGTGCGGAAATATTTTTTTCTTTATGTATTTTGTAGCTGTTGACAACTTGATGAATTTTTATTTCACAGAGTAATGCAATATATGTGCTTCACTTTGGTTTTATGAGTCTTACATCATACTCTATGTAAATTGACTTAATTAATTAACCCATAACTTGGTATCTGTTGATTTTAAAGTACATTGAATGTAATGTGTTGTAGAAAATTTACAGAATTGCATCCTGTATGATTTTGTATTGTTGTAGGATCATAAAAAAATATGAGCAAAAATTTTGATGTGGGATGTAGTTTTGTATGGTGCAACTTCTCAGTCATTGATCCAAGTTTATAAGCATGGATTGGAGGCTTTCGAAGTGTGGGTGCAGAGAATGATAGAAAAGGTGAAGTGGACAGGAAGGAAAACAAATGAGAGAGTGGGCAAGGAAAGGGAAATCTTGCGAGAAAGCCAAAGGAGGTAGGGAAGATGGATGTCGACTGGCAGTGGAATGCTGAAGTTTGTAATAGAAGGGAGAATGTTAGGCAAGTGAAGAATTTGGGATAGGAATAAGATAGGGGGATGTTAGACGGGAGGAAGGAAGTATGTGGAATTGATGCATTTGGCATGGGGTGTCAGGTTGTCTTTTCCGAGTCGAGGCTAATAAAGTCCCTATTTAAAATATCAACACCAGTAATTATTAATCTGAAAGTCTCATTGATTGGTAACTTAGATGTCTAGAGAAATATCAATGTAATTACATTAAGAAACAGATGCAGTGAATAATTATAAATAGGGAATTTCAATTCAAAGTCTGTAATTCAAATTAAGCAATATTTGAATTCTTGATTGAAGAAGCTCAGTAAACCATAATGGAAAATATGTTATGCGATGTTTTTAGTTAGTCTTTTCATATCTATATGACATCCAGCAAGTCCACAATATTAATATTTCTCGCTATGTTTTTTGATTTTACATTGTTACCTCCTCCTAATTAGCGACTAATTGCTCCTCAGCATCATCCCAAATTGCACTAGGTATCATATCCTAAACACAGTGTAACTTTTTTCTTTGAATCTCATTCACAAAAATAATTAATTGGATAATATTTTAAAGGAAGTGGTATTTTACTTGTGTATTAGTTATAAAAAGTGAAGTATTTGTGGATATTTGGCTGTACTGTTTGGCTATATTCTTGGCTTGCTCCTCTCCCTTCTCTAGTTATACCTGCAAAACCAGAGAACTTGAGGGTCCTCAACAGGACTTTGAGTAGTATTCTTTTGAAATGGGATGTGCCACTTCCTCTTCCGGTTTTCCCGCCTGGATTAATACAAAAAGTAGAGTACCAACATCAATGGATGCCAGGAGATATATGGCAGGTATGTCATCCATAGTGTAATCGAATCTCGCTCATTGGATACAGGAACAATGCGTTGTATTTTATGCTAACCTGATATTAATGCATGTCTCTCCTTAGGTTGCAAACACCAGCCACTTAAAGATGCAAAATGGTTCATATGTATACAATTTCACAAACATCGAATATGCGTACACAGTATATGATATACGTGTGTACATGAAGTCAGCTGTGGCCACTGGAGATGGGTGGTGGTCACAGCCAGCCAATATAACACCCTGCACGTTGCCAACTAGTGAGTTTATTGGATATTAAATTGATTGAACTTGTTTGGCCAGTCTTCACATCCATTCTTGACCAAATCAATTATATTTTAGTCCCTGGTGCTGCTCCAAAGACTGATATTGGTAGCTTTGAGGTAGCCGGTGGCCTGCCAAATCGTGATGTTTATATTTATTGGCAAGAAATACCTGAATACTTACACAATGGACCAAACTTTGAGTATAAAATAATTGAAATCCATGAAAATGGAATAAAAAGGTGCGTATATTAAACTTCATCATCAGTACTAGTCGAGATGAAAAATGAATTTGCATATGAAAGTTTCCTTACACTTTTAATTATTTAAAATAATCCTGTCCTCCCTTTAATTTCCAGGCACCTGATTCCAAGTGAAATGACAAGGACTTATGCAAAGTTTAAGGGATTAACATTCAATAGCTATACTTTTACTATTGTCTCATCTAATAGTGAGGGGTACTCCATGGAATCATCTCAGGTTTACATACCCAGCCAAACGGATAGTAAGTGAAATCATATGTGCTTATGATTGGGTCATTTAATATTTGTTAGATGAAGTTATTTCATTAAATTATAATCATGTTACCAAGTAAATTAAGCCCACAGGAGTAGGATGGTTTTGATTTTTGAGTAATATATTCATCTGGCGCCTACTAAATCTGGGTTTAACATCTTAATCTATGCGTAATCCAATTTTATTTAAATGATCTCTTCTGCCATTGTGCAGTAGGGCTAATAATACAGGGTACGGCAGTTAAATCCGGATAAATGAAACTTTTGTTTAAAAGCAAATGTATGAAAAAAAATACAAATGAAAATGAAAATCCTTTAACGTACAAGTAGTGGTATCTGTCAAGAGTAGCATTAGTCAATGTAACCCCCTTCAGCTGCAATGACCGCCTGCAATATTGTCCTGAATCGATGGCACGCACTCTTTAAAACAGCGCTGTCCATATTTCCGAATGCTGCTACGATAGCGATGCGTGGAGATGCAACATTAGGGTCCCTCGTGTTATTGGTAACACTTTCGACTACGCTGCAAACATATTAGTCGAGGAGGTTCAAGTCCAGGCTCTTTGGGGGCCAGAACTCCTTTGACCAGAACATGTCAATGTTATCTGAGAGCCAGTTTTGGACTAAAGGACCTATATGGGCTGGTGTATCATCCTGTTGAAAGACATATTGTCTCCCCTTGGCCACAGTTACCATCCACGGTTTCACGACATTCTTTAAAATTTGCAATTATATGTAAAATTCCTCTGAAATCAGCACCTGAGAATTTCCTCGAATGAGGTTTCCTCGCTGGGTTAGTGAAACCTTCCCCAGACTTCTCCGAAGCATTATACTTAGCCACAATGTTGTAAACAGTTGATCTGGGTTACCCAAAGAATTGAATTATTTCACTGGGTGAACGCCCAGCACAAACACTTTTGATAATAGCAGCTCTTCAATTGTACTCCACGCTTGTACGTAACATCTCAGCCAGTTTTAGGTTATGACTGTTTAAGATGCCTATGGCTTTCTAGAATGCCAATCACGACCCCCAGTGGAACTACGTTATGACAGGAAATTCATATTGAAATTTATCCAGAGATAACCGCCGCACCATGTACATTTGCTGCATCATTGCTAAAGGGCAAAGGTAGTAGAATGAAGTAGCTTTAGCAGATGACCCTCAATGCCACACAATACCGATGCAACGCCTGGAAACCAGAATCAAACCCAAAAAATTGCATAGCAATGAATCCCTGGAATAATAGCATTCCCCATCAGGAACACCTGGAGAACATGTAAACCAGAAAACAAAATACCAGGATTTATTAGAGGAGTATTGAGGAAATGTGATGGAAAGGGAGAAGAGAAATGTATCTTTCACTTATTAGGCCTAGTTAAGAATATGCTGCTAGTACTGTATTGGATTTTCATGAAGTTGGATTGACTTATAATTGGATCGTGTTTGCAGGGTAGAGGAACTAGATTCGGAAAACGTTGTAATGGCAAACTGAGTAGCGTATCAAAATGACAAGAGGAGCTAGGTTGGAAATCATCTTCAGAGCAAAGGTTAAATTATAGATTAAGTAAATTGCATTAACTTGAAGGATCTGTCTTTGGAGATGGCGTTGAAATGGCATTATTAGCCCAATCGTACTAAGGTGGGCAAGACCATATAAATAAAATTCAAGAGATTAGGTGTTGAACAGTTGGGTTTAAGTTTTCATTTTTCTCAAGGAATGGGAGAATGACAGTTCATGCTTTGTTGCACAAATATATGTGCATAATTGTTTGCTTATGACTGTGTTTATTCAGTATTTGTTACTGTTATATGTTTTCTAGGCCCAGGAGATCCTGCATCATTTACCAAAATAGCCTTTGGTGATGGAATATATGAGTTATCATGGAAACACCCGAATGATCAGGATAATATCATTAATTACACTATCTTCTGGTGCAGTAATGATCGTGATAGACCCTATCAATGTGCTGTAAGTTTGTGGTTTATGATGATAGGATATCTTTTTCTCATTTCACGTAAAGTTACTAATATATCATCATACAAATATGCAATAAATTTTTTGTTTCCTTTTAATCCTTAGGGTTACTTAAATTGGACGTATGTCAGTAGTGACACTCAGATAATAAATATTACAGTTCCTGAAGATAAAATATATCAATTTGCTATTTCTGCGAACACAAAGTCAGCAAGCAGTGGAATGGTGTGGGCATCTTGCACCGTTATTCACCAAAAAGGTAAGTGAGCAGAAGTTTAATTTTTGCATCCATGTGAAACGTCTTGATTAATTTCTCAAATGCATATTTAATATAAATAGTGCTTGGTTTTATGGTTTTTGTACATTATTATACAATTAATGATTATCCAATTTTTGGATGCCAAAAATTTCGGTTATGTGCAAATTTAATAATTCCCTCTTTGTGGCAGTTGTGTTAAAATTTGATTTTGTTCATTTTTTATACTTAGTCTACATTTTTCAAGCCATTAAATTATTATTCTGAGTAGAGTTCTGAACTGTAGGTGTGTGGTTGGAATTTGATAAATTTATTGATTTATGTGACTCACCATAGTCTAGATTTGACTTGCAGCTGCGCCACAGACCCCCCCCCCCCCCCCCCCCCCCCAGGACCTGGGCGAATGAAATGCTAATTTTAAAATATCATGAAAACTTGAATTATTTCTTTGTCTAAAATGTCCTGAAATTAACCTGTATTGGAAGTTGATTCCCTAAAGCCATAAGGGTATGTGGCAGCAGGAGTAATGAAAGAGAAGATGGTAGAAGCAATGAAAGAACTGGAAGTGTCCATTCATTCATTGATCATGATTAAGTGAGTAAGGCATTCGGCAATCGCATGCATTGGTGCCTTTTACGCATAATATTTGTCTCTAGACGCCAACATAAATGTCTTAGTTTGTTTCACGCTTTCACACCCATATTTCCAGCATCCTGGTATATCTCTACAAATTGATTATAAATCTGTCATAAATAGTGAGTGAAATGCTGTATTTTTATAAGATATTACAATTTTACAACGTGTCTCATTTTGCCATGCAGAATTCTTGGTATGCAATGAGAAGTAAAATACTACCTTTGCAGAGAAGTTGATTCTTAAAACACCAAAAAAACGAATTAACCGATTATTAATGTCTCCTGATCTCTTTCACGTGTGTCATTGAAGAAGACAAGTTCGGCTCCTGAAAGCAATTTGAAAAGTCAGTGCCGTTCACTGTGGGTAGAATTTCAGGTGGACTCAAATTTTGAATGCACAACTGTGACAGAGAAATTAAGCATATTTAAAAGTTGAAAAACTTTTCATGGATGATGTCATTTCATTTTGATGGCTTTCTGATGATTACCTAAGTAAAGTAGTTGAATTTTATTTGTTTCATTTTGTTTCAATGTAATTTCGGGAGCTGCTTTCAACTCATTTCCTTGTCCTCGCCTTATCCTTGAAGCCTTTGATTTGAGCTTGCCTTTAAAAGTACATTTCAACAAATCTCAAATTGTCTGAGAATGAAAGATGGATGATGATCAACTCAAAATTGCATTTTATGATGCTAAATGAATTGGTTTTTTGATATGTTGATTGAAGTTACCTTTAATCTAGTAGATAAACGATCTTATTTAACTTTTCCAAAACAGTGCTCATGAATTGTAAGATTTTATAGACTTAAAGAAATGGAATAGTGGTATTAGAGATTGTTATAATTATGTTATTATAAATGTTGTTATAATAATGAAGTTCAAAAAGAACTTATTTGTTTACCTGCAAAATTTTTAATCAAAGCAAAATTAAATTCAACAGTAATCTATTAGAAAAGTATTTCTTATTATTTATTTTATTTTTTTGTTTGTGCACTCGATAGTTCTTTGCTAAAAAGTGTGTTTGAAAGGTCTATCATGTCATATTTCAAAGATATTATACTTAAATGCATTGTATCGGGTAGCATGAATAGGTTCCTTGTAGATGTCCTCCTTACTTTATTTCTTGAAATAACTGCTTAATTTACATGAAACTGTTCGATGACATGATATTTAAATAGCTACAATGAAATCCTTGCTGTAATGCCACTTGTAGATTTTTAGCTTCGGTTGGCTAGAAAGTGTCCTTGTATCTGGTTATTTCCAAAGCATTTTAGATGTTGGTGTAAAATTTCAAAATTGACACTGAAGTTTGCTTTCTTTTTCAGCTGTAGGTAAGATGAAAAATATTTGGACTGGTAGACTTGGCTCTACATACATCGAGTTGGCTTGGAAACTAGAATGCTCTGATCGTATTGGCCTTGTGGAAGGCTATCGAATCCATTATTGCCCAATTTTAAGTCCTTATGATCTCTCCTGCAAAGGTAAAGTAGACATTTGGGTTTCATTCTGAACAAAAATATTTACATAGGTTATTAAGATTTGTTAATAATGGCAATCTTTTCTTTCAAAATGACTAGAACCTAAGCAGAGCACAACAATCAGGACAAGTGATTCACAAGATCTGACGAGAGGCAGAGCAACCGACCTAAAGCCGTATACCACCTACATGGTGGCTGTATCCGTCCTTACCAAAAGTGAAGAAGGCATACAGAGTGATCCACTCTATGTCACAACTTTGGAAGAAGGTATGTTAGCAAATTGTTTTTATCATGCCCAACTGCTTTTCCATACTTTTTCTCATATTCTAATCCCTCGTATTTTTTTCAGCTCCAGATTCGCCGCCAACAAATGTTACGATTTATAATGTTACGAACTCATCTATGGAAGTTTCTTGGGTACCTCCTGTGTCTTTGAATGGCGTCCTTCGGTTTTTTAATGTGTGTTTCAATAATATGTCAAGAAAGGTGGAGCAAAATTCGTCCGTAAGTGTATCAAAAGTTATTCTTATACCTTCCCCTTTTTTGGACTTTAAACATGATGGATGGTGGGCTTAAATATGTTTTGAGATAACCTGATATTCTATTTTTGACTTTCATTATATAAATCACACCTTACATAAAGCCTTAGGAGTGATAATTTTGCACTGTAAGTAATTGGCAACAATAGTTAAAGTTAATCCAATTGACAGCATTTGTCATTACATCTACATCTACATCTACATAATACCCCGCAAGCCGCCGCAAGGGCGTGTGGCGGGATTACTGCCTTATTCCGCGGATGATTTCATGTAATTCATAAATTTAGTCATATTCACATCACTTCCCTAACATTTTTCCAATTCTAAAACTCTGATGATTTGTAATGACATACGAGTCTTTAATTTACAATTTGATTTCAGTAAAATCCATATTTTCGCTTCTAAAATGCTGTTCAAATGTTAAAGTTGTTTCTGATAGCCTGTAACAGGTATTTCTATTTCTTAAAATTGAATTTCCATCAGTTGAAATTATATTCTCTAGTTTCTGAGAATCAGCTGAGGTAGCTTAGGTTACTGATAACTAATTAGATGAATAAGGTAGTAGAAATTGTTTATAATAATTTTGCCTGATAACTGAAGACACATTCAAGCATCAGTGGATGTTAGGTTGGGTTTGGATTGGAATCAAGACTGATGATTTGATTTGAGATGTGTTTCAAAGGAGAATCACAAGTGACTTAAGGGTCCCCAATGGAGAAGCCAAGAATCAATCTATCCCCAGCTTGAACTGCCGATTGCTCAAGCACGGAATATGCTAGGGGTTGTCGATTTAATCCTCCAGGTTTGTCACTTGGAGGATTTTGCAGTGATGAAAGAAGACACTTCGCTTTTCCACATAAAATTTCTCGATTACGACCTAGGTTTCATTACAGGGTAACATCTTCGACCGGTATACTACCTTGATCAAAAAGTTCCCGGAATAACCACCGTGTGGCACTCCCATCGTTCCGATTTGAGTTCTGTTTTTTTTGTTAAATTGGTACATCTGTTGTTGATATTCCCTTTAAATCTTAATGTCATAACTTGACATTTGCAAAAGTTACGTAGCCAAGAGTACATCTATCTCTGTGTGTGTTGGCGATTTTTTACAATTTCAGAAATGGATTTAAATTTGCAACAACGAACTTGTATTAAATTTTGCGTAAAAAACGGATTTAGTGGCGCACGGACGTTGGAAATGTTGGAAAAGTGTTTCGGCAACGATTCTCTAAAAAAACGGTCGTTTACCAGTGGCACGAGCGGTTCAGAAGTGGTCGTGAGTCAATCGAAGATGATGAACGCAGTGGCAGACCATCGACATCGAAAGTCGGTGAAAAAATTGATAAAGTAAAAGAAATGTTGGTCAATAACCGCAAATTAACCATCAGAGAAATAGCGGAGGACTTGAACATTGCCTATGGATCCGCCCAAGACATTGTGGTTAATGATTTGGGTTTCCGTCGTGTAGCATGCCAAAAGACCTCAATTTCATGCAAATAAGAGACCGTGTTGACGTCGCAAAAGACATGATTTGCGAGGCTGAATCCGATCCCACATTCATCAAAAGGATCATTACTGGAGACGAGACGTGGGTTTATGAGTACGACACGCAATCCAGACATCAGGCAAGTGAATGGCGTTCACCAAATGAGCCGAGACCAAAAAAACCACGTCGTTTTCAGTCAAAAAAGAAGGCAATGCTGACGGTTTTCATGGATTACAACGGTGTAGTGCATCATGAATTTTTGCCAGAAGGCCAGACAGTAAACAAAGAGTATTATTTGGGCGTTATGAGACGTTTGCGTGAAGCAATTCGCCGAAAGAGACCAGAAATGTGGGCAGAAAACTCGTGGATTTTGCACCATGATAACGCACCGTCGCACAGTGCTATCATTATTCGTAATTTTTTGACGAAAAATGCAACAAATACCATCCAACAGCCACCGAATTCACCTGATTTGGCTCCCTGTGACTTCTTTCTGTTCAATCGAGTTAAAAAACCATTACGGGGAACGCGTTTTAGCAGCCGAGAGGAAGTAATGGAAAAATCGCAGGAAGCACTGATGGACATACCGAAAACCGAATATAAAAAATGTTTCGAGGATTGGATCAAGCGCTGGCATAAGTGTGTTGCAGTCGATGGGGATTACTTTGAAGGGGACAATATAGATTTAGATAAATAAACTTGTATTTTTAATTTTCTGAATAAATTCCGGGAAATTTTTGATCAAGGTAGTATGTTACTCCATAATGAAACCTAGGTCTTAATAAAGAAATTCTGTGTGGAAAAGCAAACTGTCTTCTGTCATCATAAAGGTGTCCACCACGTAACGCCTGAAATTGTCGTTTATGTTGCAGTGAATTTAAATGAAGAGCAGTCCAACATTTCATGTTTAAATAATCATTAAGATATGTGATCATCTCTTTTCATTTATTTGTGTGAGTAATGTCTTCATGTTCCACTAGTCTGATAATAGGTTTGGCTTACCAATTTGAGGCCATTGACAACATTCAAAGGAAGGCCTAACTCCCTTCCCAGATTCACTGGCATAATGGTTTATCTACTTTAGAGCCAATTTAGATTTTTTCATTTCTGATAGGACATTCTGGGAGGGCAAGGTCATCCCAGTGGGGTTCTTTTTGAATGGATAAAGTTAATGCTGCAATTCCTCTCAGACCAGTCATGAATGAATGCATGGAGCTCATACGAGATCGCCTCTTGTTCATTTCTCACTTCAAATTATCGATTATTCTTTTCAAATCGGAATATGTTGGCAACAAAATTATATTGTAAGAGTAAATAGTTGTAGCATTGAGACAAGTACCATCATGTAAGGAGTGAAATGGTTTGAGTTCACGCCATATTGGAAATGTCAAAAATTCATCACATGTGTTTGTCATCATTTATTTAATAGATGTGGGAACAATTTATTTTTTAATGTATTTTTTTCAATTTTCTCCTATAAAGGTTACCCTAGATAACTTAAAGAGTTTTCATAAGTATGAAGTCAAAGTTGCTGCCTGCACTGTTTCCTGCTCCAGTTTCTCTGATCCTGTCATAGTTCACACAGCTGTTGGAAGTATGTAGTTTGGGTTTAGTTTCATATTGTGTTCAACTCTATTTTATGGATGATATAGTTGTCATCCCAATTACTGTTCAAGTTGAATATTTTCCCTGAAAATACAAATGATTATGGAATCTCATGTCAGCATTCATTAATATTAAATTGTGAACTGGGCATTTTTTGCTGACTAGAAATTTCATGACAATTAAATGAGTTCCCTATGAATCTTTTGAAAAAAATATCAACAAGGAAAGGATAAATCACATATGAAATGACAGCGACTCAACTCTTTGTCTTTCAGACATTCGTACATTTTTTGTTGTGTAATGATTTTCTGAATATATTCAGTTGAATCACAGGAGTTATTTCTCAGCTTAAGAAATATTTTTTAAATGTTCATACTGATATTTAATTGCCAAGCTGGCATATCGATTTTGTCATGAAAGTGCTGAAAACCTCAATATAATCCTTTTTGTAATTAAAAAGCCATTGTGTTAGAGCACTATTTATCATTCTCATTAATCAGTAACTACATTAAAAAATTACTATTCTTTCAAAGGTTCTGTGCAATGATTATTTTAAATGTTGTGTGGAGGTTGATGAAGAAGGTTTCTTGGCTGCTTGTAGATGCTAATGTCTCTTATGCATTTGCTATGAATTTATAATTTTAAATTACAAAAGTGTCGCAAACAAGTTGTCTATGGATTGATGCTGAATTTGCATCTTGTATGGTGTAGCCACCATCATAGTAACTATGCAAAGGAATTCTTATTATTCTAATCTAATTGCTTTATTTGAAGTAGAACTAAATGGTGTGTTTTGGATTTGCTCACACATTCTGCCTGATATGGGGGTATTACTTGTAGTGCATTCGGCACTTTTGCTATTTTCAGTGTCTTGCAAGAATATTGGCTGTAGTAATATCTTGTAGGCATACATAACAATTGTTATTGCATGGTGGCGTATGACATTTCAAGTTAGAGGTGATGAGGACAGTGTCATTGATTTATTGATCGCCTGTGGTAATTGCAAATGTTATAAAGCCAAAAGTACGAAGAGGAGAGTTTTTTCAATAAATCTTTGATACAATTTTTCCAAAAAATGTGAATCACCCCCTCACCCATTTATTTTCTTTGACCCATTGTTCATAAATATTGTTATTAATAAATAGCAGTCTTTTCCACTTGCATCACATAGTGTTTGATAAATACTGGGAAAAGTTGAAAAGTAAAATGGCTAAACCAAAAATCAGTGCAACAGATATAGCTCCTCAGTATGAAAACCGTGTGTTTTACTGTACCACCGTTATATATAAATTTTGTCTCTGCCAAGTTGCATCGTGGAAAAAAGACTCAATTAGGAAGCATTCAAAATATTCAAAAACATATCTGGCATTGTTGGAAATAAGACAAATATGGCATTATGCAATAATAGGCTGATTTTTGAAACTGGCCACAGCAGCATAGAAAACGGCCGAGCATTTTGGTAGACATTTAGAAGAAACATTGATCAAAGCCAGCATTCCTCTGCCAAAGGAGTAGGATGAAAACTTGAAGGATTTTTCTTAAATTGTTCTTTGAAATTAAATTAATTTTAAAATTTCTTTCTTAAGTTTTGCACATGTATCAGTTAAAATGCTGCAAACTTTGACTTGGTCAAGTATAAAAATTATAATTGAATTGTGTCTGGTAGTTACTTAACAATGTTTTTAAATTTATTAATTACTTGGGTGATTTCAATTGCTATTTTGATAGTCACTTTTGATGATGTTCACAGGATTTGGTGATATTCCAAATGCTTAAACAGTGCGTAATAAGTCAAACGGATGATGGAAGCAGAAGGAGAAATTGCTCCTAAAGCTAAATTAAAAAGGACGCGATGGTCCTTGACTGCATTGGAACTAAGGTGTGCCCGTTCCTGACTGCAATAGCAGTGACATTACTTGACGCCATCTTCTGCGCAGAATAACGAAGAATCATTGTCTCTTCCTGTTTTTAGTCTCATTGCTGTAAAGGACCATCTGTTTGTCTTTTAATTTTGTTTTATGATAAACATCTCTACCTGTTTTTATCACTGAAAAATGGGAAGGGACAATGCAGTTTCATTATTTTTTTATGAGAATGATTGAGGCCAGTGATGCCACTGTAGTTGGGGATGTTTACAACTTAGGGACAGTGGATGCAATAACTTTCACTAGACCTATTTTAGATACTGTTTAGAAAACTAGAAATTTGAGTGTGATCGGCTTTAGTCAAATGTTTTCCTGAGGCCATCATTCCCATATTATTGTGTAGTTTTGTAAGATTTTTTGGGGGCATCCCAGTTAATCTCTATCATAGTTAATATGATCCCAGCTAATTAGCAGTTGTGCTTGACTTCGAAACAATGCAAAATAAGTATTTTTGAATTTATTAAATAACAGTTTGCTTCCTAAGTTATATATTAGCTAGTTATTAGCTGATCCATCACTTGTAACCCAATTAAATATAAGGGGCATGGAAATATTAATAATTACTAGGAAAATTGTCATATTTTATCACTTCTCATTGCATTGTGGAAGAGTTAAATTTTCTAGTGGATATTTTTGTGTACGATTCTCTTATTTCCCTTTGCTGTGTAAAGTTATGCAATAATACTTTAAAAAATTGTGACCTTGGCCTATCTAAAAGTGACTTTATTTTTCAGCACCTGGAATAATGGATCGCCCTTTGGTTAGTTTCATCAATACATCATTAGTCCATGTGTCATGGCGGCCTCCAGATTATCCTGCTGGGATTACCGAATATTATGAACTAAGAGTGAACCAAAGTGAAGGGGAAGTGACGCCTAAATACCTTAGCATACGCAATGGTTAGTACCAGTCATTCAAGGTTAATGTTTGCTTAGTATAAGGAAATTCTTCAAAAGTAAACATTTACCAATTTTGTCACATGGTAATCAAAAGTAATGATGAAATTGAATTAATTGTGCAGTTTTAATCTGTATATTAAGCATTACTATTTTTGTTCAATAACTGCAGCACTTCATTTGGTTGGAAAAGGCGAGTGTCAAAGAGTTGTTCTCAAGTTGAAAATTCACTATTGCTTCTGCGTGATTGAAAATTGAGCTTTTTACCACTCTTGTCTGATTGTATCATTCTTCTGTACTTTTGAGTCTTATCAAATTAGTGGTTTTTGGTGGGAATTGCTCATGCAATGGCCCATGCCATTCACACTCTGCTCCATGTTTTAGAGCGAACCATCTATGCAGTTGAGTTCTTGGCTGTGACTCATGCACTCTCTTGTGCTCACTGTGCTCGTGCTACCGTCTTCATCTTGGCTTCCACTTACTCGCTTCCATCCTCTTTCCACTTGAGCATAATCAATCATGGCTCAAACGATGGCTTCATGTGGGAACCCTAGTTCTCCTTCTCCTATGTTAATCCATTTGCCTAAATTTTTTTGCATTTTTATTTTCTGACTTTTTTTAAATTCCCTGGGATTTAGTGTCTGGCAAAATGTCATCTGGGAAAGACTAGGGTAATAGGTAACCTGTAGCAATGAATTGTATCCATATAATAATTTTTTGAAAGCTCATCAAGTTGTCATCATCTTTGGCTAATGTTCTGAGAAGCTAAGCCAAGTAATTCCTTTTCATTGATGCTATGGCCCCCTGATCCCTAGTACCTAGGGGAAGTTGATAAATTTAATCACTTTGGGATGACACTGCTTTCTCATTAGGGTAGGAAGGGACATTGACGAATAGTAAGCATGCTTCCTGACAGTATCCCTTGTCCTCCCAAAAGGAATGAACTACGGGAACAAACATGGCCATAAACCTCAAGAATCTCAAGCTCCATACCCTTCTGTTTGATTGTGGCCCCAAGTATAATTCATATTGCCTGGAAGCATTTCCACAGCTTAACATTGGGCCAATCTTTTAATAGTTTATGGCTGTGATTTATGGAAGCTCGGGGGCAGTTTCATCACAACCTGATATCATCAGTGTTGTAAATATGATGTTTCAAAATATTTGAAAATTTTGAGTACTTATAATGAAATCTACTTTTAGTGGCAGCCTCTTTTATCTGGCTCCAGACTCGTTAGGCATTGGGGAGAATGCTTCAAGGCCCATCAATAGGGCAGCTTGAGTTTGGACACCCTAGGCAGTAGTACTGCCATCTATGATGCTTAGAATAAGGAATAAACAGATGATGTCCAAATGTAAATATTTGAAATTGCTTGTGCAAAAATTTGTGTGTAGTTGCCAAACTGCATAATGTTTTTTGTATCATTTTGAGGCCACTTTGCAATTTATTCAGCAGTCTTTTATTAAAGGTTTCCATTCCTTCCTTTTCATTTAATTACTTGGTCGATTTTTGGTACTAGTTTCGCATTCAATTTCTCTTATCGGACTATCAGATGATCCATTTTTTTATTTGCATTAATTATAAGGTGTAATAGTATTACATTTGAAGTATTTAAAACTTCTTACCTTATTTATGGTATTTTATGCTGGGGAAACTATTACCAATTATAAAGGTTGATGTTGAGGTTTTAAAGTTGTTCAATGTAGGCTATAGGTGTTTACATTTTAAAAGTGGATTAGAGTGACAAGTCTTGTTAGAAATTCTTCTCCATTCAGCTGTGAACCATTTTAGCTTGTTTTTTTTTGTTTTAATGTTATAACAAGTGCATAAATATTGATGGAAAATAGAAAATAATGCATGGATAAGCTGCCTGACATTATCTGAAGTTCATTCTCATTGAATATTCTTGAGATAACCTATGCCTATTATTACTTGAGTTTCAAAGCAGAAAATGAAAATATTTTATGCAAATTCCATTGTCTACATCTACATGGTACTCTGCAAGGCACTGCCCGAGTGTGTGGCAGGGGTTAATTAGCCACCAGGCATGCTATGTCAAAAATAATTTAAATAAAAATTCATTTTTTTCATTGTTAGTCAATAAATATGTACGACAATTCAAATAATTTAGATAATGATAATTTGAATTAAAGTTTGTATCTTTTTGTAAGTTTTTTAAATGAAGCCCTGTGATTCACAAATGTGAAATGAAAGATGAGCTCATTTTCATTTTCCCTTTGTAGCGACCAATGTCCAGGTGTCTGTACCTGATTGTGAAGTGGAGGGTTCCATCATTAGTACGTTTGCCATACGTGCAGTAAATGTCGGGCCTGGTAAAATGTTTTACCGGGGTCCATGGAGCAACCTAATGGAAGCCAATTGCTACAATTCAGGTGATTATGAATTTAACTAATATAAATATTAAATGCATAACTCGGGAAAATTTAATGACATCACACACCCACTGGGAACTTAATGGAATTGTGTGTAAAAATTATTGCATGCTTTTCTTTTCTTAAATTCTAATAAATAAGATAAGAGCTCTTTCAAGTTTATAATAATTATTTTTAACATTGAGAAAGATTAGCTTTATTATTTTTAAAAACAAAAAATTGCTGGAAGGATTATTTCATCATATTATGAATGAATGTTAGGTAAACATTAGAGTAATTAATTTTTTTGAAAATTTAGAAAACAGATTTGCTGAATGAGTTTTATGTCATTTCATAATCCATTTTGTGTAGTATTCACGATAAGTAACAATGAGTGCATTGTTTAGTCTAGGATAGAGATATCTCATAAAATTGTTTATAAAGTAAGTCATTCACCATAAATACCACACACCAACCTGGACTGGATGATTTTCTGTTTAAATGAAATAATATTTTCACATTTAAGATTTGACAAGTTTTTGTTTTTTCTACATTAATCCAAGTATATTAATTGCAGTAGTGTATTGATGTGAAAGGGAGGCAAGATGCAATGAAATGAATACATTGTATGATTAGCAGTTTGTTAGGTAATTTATGCATGGTAAGAACCGAGGGAGACCATTCATATCGCGCAATAGAATCATGCCATCAGGAACCAAATCCTAAATGATGCCATGGGGAATGAAACTGATTTTGACCCAAATTATGCTGAAGCATGAAGCATGCTAGAACTGGTGACTGACGACTCCGATCATTTTTACCGCTTCAATGCAACAGATATATCAGTGATGGGCTCCTGAATAATAAAAAGTGTGTAATCTCAAAAATTTTACTCAGATTTTGAGTTATTCATTACATTAAATGAACACTATGGGTTCCAGGTTTCGGCCCAGCTATTAACAATTTATTTGGTTCGTAAAACTTAAGGCAATAAACTGTAACTTGAATGTTAGTCACTGCGCCAAGATTATTATTTTGTGCTGTAGTCATTATATCAGGTTTCCTCTGTTTTTTCTATGTTGGCACAGAGTGGAATTAAAGATATCAAGGGGTTATGTACCTGTATATAAAGGGCTGTACTAATACTCCAAATGGTTTTTGGTTGGTGGTGGTGTTTATCTTATGCTGTAACTCAGTAGACTTATCAAATTTCTCTTCTCAGGCCCATCAAAAGAACTTCAGCTTTGGGTCCCAGTAGGATTGGGCATCATCCTGCTCGTGTTAATAATAGCATATATAACTCGCAGGTAAGTGATCCTTGTTCTATTGCATGAATGCCTGGTATTGCCTAGCAAGAAAGGCTTATTGGTGAGAACTCCATTACTGCGTTGAGTACATTTTTAGGTAACTGATGTGTAATTCTAAGTCACGGCATTAGCCACGCATTTGTGTGAATCTATTGAGAATTTTCTGAAGTGTGCATGCATTTTCTAGTACTGGTGGGAAATATTTGCAAGCTATTGTCTCTTCAAGTACGAGGGCGGTTCAATAAGTACCCGTGTTAGAAATGAAGAAACCATTTTTTCCAAAACTTTTTTTTTATTGTTCAACATAGTCGTCTGTTAGAAGGATACATTTCTCCCAACATTCCGAACATTTTTGTAACCCCTCCAAAAATAGGATTTATCAAACTCTCCAAAATGCACCTCTGTCTCGGCGATAACTTCCTCGTTTGAGCTAAAATTTTTTCCTGCGAGCCATTTCTTCATGTTAGGGAATAAGAAAAAGTCGCAGGGAGCCAGATCGGGTGAATATGGGGGGTGTGGGAGCAATTCTTAACGTAGTTCATGCAGCTTGGCGGCGACAACTCCGGATCAGCTAGTTGTCCACCGTGAGCAATGGCGGCACCCATCGGGCTGACCATGTTTTCATCGCCAATTTATCATATAAAATATTAATTGCCGTTCCAGTCGACACACCCATGGCCACTGCTACTTCGTACACTTTTGTTCGTCGATCAGCGAGAATCATGGCATGGACTTTTTGAATGATATCCTTGGATACCACGTCTGCTGGGCATCCTGGTTGCTCCTCATAAAAAACAGATGTTCGCCCACGTTTAAATTCATTGAACCAATATCTAACTGTGTGGTCATACATGGCAAAGTGTCCCCATAAACAGTATCCAACTTTGCTTTTATCTCCTGGCAATTCTTCCCATCCAAAAACAAAAAGCGAATTACCGAACGATACTGCACTTTTTCCATCTTTGCGAAAATCATGAAACACGTCTCACTCGAATGGCTGCCAAATCCAAACTAGCCTTTAAATCAGTCTGAAATTTGTTTCACCATCGTTTGATAGATGGCAGCATATGATGATAACATAAATTTCTCTCAGGAATGCCCTTTGTCGTCAAACACGGGTACTTATTGAACCGCCCTCATACTCCTCCATTCCACTCATGCTATCTGATTGCCCACCAAGCGATATTGATGTCTTGCATGACTGTCATGCAGCAAAACTGTAGTGTGAAGCTGATAAGGTGGAAAGGTTCAACACTTCTAATTTCATGGTTGCAGAATTATCCATAGCAGTGAGAAATGGTTTTAATTTACGAAGATCGGAAAGGTTCCCATTATTCTTCAATCTGCAATACATTTAAATGGACAGAATGCAAGCACTAGTTCCTTCCATCTGTTGCCCCACCGCTAGACTACCCTGCTTCAATGTGTGCTTATTACTTTATCATGACTTTATCAAAGCTTTTGCTTTGTATCAATATTTACCACTCCTGTTGCTTGTGGTCATAATTGTCACAATGGAAAGTGAAAATTAAAGGTGCAATGGCTGGGACATTCATCATCTGCCTATGGAAGAAGCCACTTGAATTTTTTTAGATAAGTTTTGGATTTTAAGTGAGCCTCTGGGGATATGAAGATTTGACCGTCCTATCCCTGGGTTTTAGCCTTCACATTGTCTATATCCAGCTAAAAGTTTAAAGTTATCACGGTCATTATGTGTGGTATTTAACTTGAGGGGAAATTATACCTGAAATTAATATTGATCAATCGACCAACAAAAAAATTGTGTGACTAATAGTGTATGGGGCACGATGAGCTTAGCTGAGGGGAATCATAAGTTTTATTCAATTATGTGATGTAGTATCAAAGAGTCTTCATTAGTAGTTACTAAAATAACAACATTATGAAGGTTTCCTCAGAGGGCTATTACCATCACCAGCTCATGGCAACTTCAAAAAAATGAAAAATATGTGTTTTAGTAATACTGCCCAATAAGTTTCTTAAATATGGAAGAAATTTGGAAGAGCACATAACTCAAGAATGATGATGAAGTTACTTTACTTTTTGATGCTAAAGAAATCTAATTGTATGGAATAAGAGAGTCTCATCAGCTGTGCTTCTCTACTTTTTAATCATTATTTTGTAGTGGAAGATATGTTCCTCTAAATCATGAAAGGGTAATTTTACATTCTCTCTTTCTTCATTTTAATATTTGAGTGAGAGCTGATGTTTCCATTATTTATTTTCAGGGCATATGCTCATTATGTAGAGATGAGTAAATTTGTAGTCCAAATACCCGAAGGATTAAAGGAATCGGTAAGTAATATTACTTTTATCTATTTTATGAGTTCATGCTTAGAATTGACTGTGTGGGTATTTTTGCTTGGCACTCGATGGAAGGGTGTAATGCAGCTGGCTTGTGAAAACTGCTCCAGAAACTCAAGTTGATCGTGAAATAATTTGACTGGATTTCTATTGTTTGCAAAGTTTTGAGGTAACAGCCGTACGATGGCTACATTCCACTTGAGTTAGGCTGATATTTTTCCCGCAATCCACCTGTGCAAGGAATGTATGATGATGATTGTGCAGTATTGTTCAAACTGGTCAAAAGAGAGACATTTTCAATGTAGAACTATTTGCACAGGTACAAAGGAAAATAAACCCAGATATTAGATGTTAATAAACAATATTACAGTTGCTGATAGTTGAAGATTCACGTTTTGAGTCATGAAAGAACTCATCCACACTAGTACAACTTGCTTGATAACAATTTACACGCTTTTGTTTTGGAAGAAGTAGGGGAAATTATGTATTTAATTGATTTTGGAAGTTTTTTTTTAATTTGGGAAGCAGAATGGTGAGGACTTTGCATAGAATCGGAGTGATAACGCTTTTATGTTGGCACGAAATGAGGCACTTGCTGATACACCATCTTTTATGGCCCATTGCTCACGACCTGTGAAAGCTTAATGAATCGAGTATATTACATACTTATCTATACCATAGTTTCTTAACTTTTGTAGCAACTTTCTATGAGGAACTTATTTGAATGTCTCTTGGGTTTCTGATTGTTCACAGTAATCATATTTAATTTAACTTGCACTAGTGGTCACTAAGTCTGAGTCGGTGTCAACTGAATAAGTTCATCAAAATAAACATTCCAGGAAATGCTGTTGAATGAATTTTAAATCTGAATCACTCTAATTTAACTAAGCTTAGTTTCCTAGGAAAACATGCGACCTTAGGGGCACGGGATGCCCATGAGAGGATTAGATATAACAGTTTGTCATGATCTGAAGATGCAGTGTGAGCAATTCTTACAGCTCTTCCTATTCTGTAATGAGTTCTTCATTTCGAGGTCAAAGAGGCTTCACTTGTTAGAAGTAATTCAATTCGTGCATTTTCCAGATGTACGATCATGGTACAAGGAGGATAATATTGTGGTAGGTATTTATGGTTTATACACATAAGAAAAACAAGGGTGAATGTTTAGACCCATGCTATACTGAGCAGTAATGGGACAGGATAAGGGCTAGTTATACCCTCTATTTAAACCTTCTCTTTGGAACTTGTATTTGAGTGATTGATAAAGGAGGATGTGAAATCCTCCAAGCGATAACATTCCTGGAAATATTATTTTCAAAAAGATTCCCACTCTCTTCCAAGGACTGATAATTAACAGTTAGCGCTAAGCACGAAGGTCACATTTTAATGTGTATTTCTGCTTTTCAGGTGAAAGATAAGACGATTCCACCTGATGATCATGATCGCTCATTGAAGAAGTTGGGCATTGGAGGTCCAGCCGATGAGGAGGTAAATATTTTGCCCGTCTTAATAATCACCACGTATCGTGGAGTCTGAAATGTCATGCTCTGCTGACATCTGGTTGAAAGGCATCTTTGTTAATTTTATTTTTAAATGGTATTTGTATTATAACCATCGCATTCCATCTATTTTTGGGAATGTGGCACCAATATTGCAGGAAAGATATAACATGAAAATATTGCTGAGCAGCATGAAACATTCAAATAGCATGCATCTCATTGATTCGCCATTTATTTTGGTAGTAGCGTACTGGAACTTTTAAACATTTAAATTGTGTAATTCATATAATAAGTGTTATTCCCTGGAAGCAGCTGGGTGCTCTAGTCAGCCCTGTGAATATAAATATCAACAACGGAATAAAAGAGCGCTTTCACTTAATGAAAGCTTTTCATTTGTGGGGGAAAAGTTTCATTCTGAGGGTGTAAACATGTCGCAGTGCGCACATTATGAAGCCTGTTGTAAGGAGTCACAGCTGTGTCCCACAAATAACCTCATTAAGGAGGGCACACGAAAATGTTCAGCGTACAGCGAAAAGTTTGAGAAAACTAAGTGAAGGGACTTGATGAGTAACAATTAGGAAGCTGCAAAAGGTGGATTTATTTTTTGATGGAAAGCAGTTATTTTGAGATAGCATTTGATGCCACGATCGAGCCAATGAATCAGTTTGTTTTACAATTGTAAATGCATTTTTGTTTTAAAAGTGAGTTAACTTTTTGAAGGTGCTTGGATTTCTAATTAAATCAAATGCTTTGTTGATGTTTTTTCTGGTTTCATTATTTAATAGAGTCCATAAAGAAATGTCTCGGGTGTTGAAAATGTTTTCATGTAATACAAGTTTTAAGATACAGTATTGTGTGAAGTTGATGGGAGTTGCTTTCATTGAAATCAAACCCTTGCTTTGGAAAAACTTGAGTTTGAATGAAGGAATTCATCAGCCACTGAGGAAATAATCTGTTCCAATGCAGTGGAGTGATGTCAAGTCATTTATTGCTGCCTCAGAATAATTGAAAATAATATGCAGTGTAGCTCAGACCTGTGATACGATTGCATTTTGCTGTTGCTTTCATGTTTGCAATTGTAATATTCCAGAAACTGCTGAATGGGCCAGAGGGGCATGGCAGGAACCCAAGTGGGGGCAGCAGTGGCCGCGGGTCAGCCCACGAGAGTGTTTCTTCTGAGCAGACATCTGGAACGCAGATTTCATCCGACTCGGGAGCTGATGTTGACAGGGTAAAATGCTTTCTCAATAGTTGGAAATTGTCAACGTTAATGTTAGGAGCAAGAGCTTGTGGTCTGTGCTTTTGCTAGCCATGCACTTAAAGCAAAAACAATTTCCCCATTTGCATTAGTTAACATTCTGGTACTTGTGTAAGTGGTTTCTGGGTGGCCAAGTGTTCCTAGCAGCCATTGAGGATTTATTTTTAGATGGAAGGGAAAAACTGAACACTTAGAATTCTTGTGGGTGAGGCTGAAAGGGGTGCGTGGTCAGTGAATAGTTCAAGGGGTCATGATGCTGTCTACTTCCAAAATGTTGTAGTTTTGTGTGAAAGTACTCACTTCACTTGGGTTCATGGCTCTTTTTTCAAAGAATAGAACAGTTGCAGGAGGCTCTCGTTTTTCAGTTGCGGACAACCATTACCTATCTAAGAGGGGGGATGGGTTTGCCCTCTGCCATGAAATTACCCTTGACTTCTTTTAATCTCTTAACATTTTAGCCTGAGTTAAAAAGGATAACTGAGCAAATCAGATGAGAGCAGTTACTTGCTTTAATTTTTCATTGCAATAAAAATATGGAATTTTATTCCATATTTTTAGCATATGGTTTGAGTGCATAAGCCAGGGGAGAAACAAAAATTTCTGCTCGAAACACAAGACCAATTTCTAAATTGACTTAACTAGCTTATTTCATGCAAAAATTCACCAAAAATTGTCTCCGAGTTAACAATGTTATCCTGATGAAATGGCATTCTGGTCAAGAAGAAATATTATTATGGCAAAATCCTTGTTTTTTTCTTGTTTAAGAAAATATGGTTCCGACGGAAAAGTTGGATTCTTATCTTATAGATAAAATTTTGTTTGACTTGTAGAGATCCATTAATTAACAGTGGAGATATTTTCATTTTTGCAAGCGTGTGCACATCCCTTGGCTCTGTAAAGCTCCATATTCTTGTGTGTATTCTTGGGTAGTCTGCGATATTTTCATATTTGTTTTGTGTATTTTCCAAATAAATCATGCAGATTCATAAAACTTCAAATTTTACCATAAATAGCAGCAATATAAAAGGAGGAGTTCCATAGTCTTCAAACATTTTACTTGATGTGGTTGCTAGATCAACAGGAAATCACAGGATAAAGAACGCAAGAAAGAGACTATTACCGAGGGTGGCTGCACTAATGCATGTTTTCTTCAGTTCCCATGCCATCACACATTCCCATTTTAGGTTGGGTATCCGCAACTTGCATACTCTATTCAAAACACCTTTATGGTTAGCGTCAATCTTATATGTCTGCTATTTATTATACTAAATACCTCTAATATGACTGCAACATAGACTGTTAGTATTTGGACAACAGTTATGTCAGGAGTACAGCTCAGCAAATTTAATGCTTATGTAGTCTTTGTTCATGAAAGCAATGGGAATAGTTGCTATTTTAAAGGCAGCTGGTAAACTAAGCATTGCCAGTGTGCGCCTGGGCAGCGTCCATGACGTGATTTCATTTTGGAGTGCTGTGGTCTACATCTCTGAAGGCAGTGGCCTCGATGCTTTGGCAGTCAGTGTGAGCAGCATGATTTTGTAAAATATGCTCTCCAGTCATGCTGTTTCCCATGCTTCAAAAGCTAACTTTTTGACAAGAGATGGATGCTTTCTCAACTCTCACACTGCCTTGTTGACAGGCTGTCCTTACCACCTGAAAGAGAGCATTACAAGTTCAAAACTATCAAGATAAAGCAGGAGAGATGACTAGTGGAAACACAGTGCATTAGTGAGACTTAGGTGTCTTTCTGTCTTACAATTATAAGAGCCGATAGATTCAGGGAGGGAATTGGCAGCAATGTGATGATGGAGCAAATTCTTATGTGGGCATTAAAGTCATTTTAAGGTGTCTCCAAGACTTGAATTCACTGAAAGTACAATGAGGAAGTGGATGACACTGACACCAGCATGCCTAGACTTGATTGAAACATTGTAAGGCTTCTTTATGCATAATATCAGACATCTGAAAAGCACGTTGCCCGAACAAGATTACATCAGTTGAATGACAGGACAAACTTTGAAATGTTTGTTCAATTTTTTATGTATTCATTCCCAATTAGCCCAGTGCCTCTTGCTCAGTACCCTGGATGACGGAGTTTTGCTAACGAGACTGTGAATAATGACAAATCATTTACAATTGGAGAATGGTTTCTCTAAAAGTCCTCAAGGTGGCATCTGATTTTAGTCACATACAACTGCAACCAAGGTTCTTAATTGTCAATGGGAATGTCTATCGACTGGGTCTCAGAATTTGATCCAAATTGACACATAGATAGTCCTCGGAAAAACTGTTCTCTACTTGCCTTACTTTCTCCATTATATAGCCATCAGTTCAACCCAGAGGACTTTCCAATATTTTCATTCCAAATAACCACCTGTTAGACAGCCCCTCATTTTAATATCAAGTTAGCCTATTGATCATCTAAGTTTGCCCATCAGCATGATAACTTTTGGTTAGAGGTTTGAGGTTCTCTGCTTGAAACTTTTGTTTTTCAATTTCATTACCTATCTTTTTCCAGTACGTTACAGATTTTTACTTAAATAGTACATAAGGCATTTTTATGTGAACATAATATTTTTCAACTGCATAGGTACGTAAATCCTAAGTTTTCCCTGTCACAAGTACCTTGCTTCACTCTAATGCTTAACTATGTCTTCACATGATGTGAAAATTACTCGTTTTTACTGTTATGTTTGTATTGCTTATGTTTTGTACATCTTTGTTTCAATTGTGGAACAATATTCTCCTCATATTTGGCCATTCCTTGGGTAGCATCTGTATTTTTTGGTTGATACAAATGTGGATGGTGTAATGGAATCAGTGTAATTTTTTTGTGCAGATTTGCAAATGATTTCTACATTACCTTTGCATTCACATCGTCCATGAAGCAAAACCATGTAATTTTTCATCCTTTGAATTTCACCAGTGATGTTAATGGGGATGTTTTTCTGGTTTTTTTGTGTGGTGTGAATTAAAAGCATGATGCCAAACATTTGCACTGATAAATATTTTCTCTTTCTTTGTAGTACCCCCCTTCGCCTGAAATGTTCAGGGCCTCTGAGAAGAGTCCCAGTTGCCTGAGATTCAGGACCCCCTCATTTCAGTCTGATCTGACAGACAGTGACCACAGGATCAGAAATACAAGAGACTACATTGGAGAAGGGAGCAGCAGCCCATCTCAAACTTGGGATTACCTGAGAATAGGATTGACTGAAAGTGCTGACTTACCTCCACCTGGAGGATATGTAACTTTGGAAAGTGTAACCAACCCAGGTGTGGTTGTTAATGACCCCGAGCTGAGCTGCCTGGATGATGTTAGTCCTGCGCTGAGTAGCAATTATGTTGCTCATCCATGCACATGGCCTCCCAAGGATCGAGACTCCCTCCTGATCCCTGTGAGTGCGACCGAGAGCGCCGAATCCACGGAAGAGACGAATGACTTTGTGGAAGCTCCCGACTCGTACTGTCGCGTGGGTTGGCAGCCAGGAACAGGGTGTTCTCCAGAGAACTCGGAGGGGGGGGTGTTCCCTGGGAGGCCATCTCTCAGTGTGGCAGAGCCCATCCGGCCCACTACATCTGAGGGCTATGTGACAGTTGCTTCGTTGGGAGCAGGGGGATTGCCCACAATATCTGAAAGTGTCAGTTGCCATTCCCTTGGTGATTTACCAGACCCTGATTGTGGTGTTGAGACTGGGGAAGGTGTTGAGTGCAGCGCAACTGACGTGGAGAGTCAGCCAAGCCGCATGACGTCCCCTGGATATGTTGCCCTTGGCTATTTTGCTAAAGACGAAGGCATTCACGGTGTGAGTCGTGATGTCATGGAACCGCTGGGTGGCACTTCCTCGGGTGAAGCCACATATCAAGCTTTGGCAAATGAGGAGTCCTAGTCTCACTTGTGGGGTGGGGTCCCAGCTTCTCTAGGCCCTCCATCCACCCCATGGGACCCTTGCTTCCCTCCCCCCTTTGTTTGCAATCCTGCCATGCCTCCATCGAGGCTCCTCATTCTGCTGTCTGCCCGAGAGACCCTATTATTTCCAGGGGCCTAAAGTGTATTTAAGTTACTTCAGTCGTTTGTGTCATCTTTAGTCAAAAAATTTGTTCATCACAGTTGATTGTCATTGGTGCCAAATTTGTTTGCCGTCGATGAATTGAATTGGTGAGAGCAAATTTGTTAGTTTTCCCGCGAACCCCATTGCTGTATAAGTGTGTTCCTTTTAAAAGTAAAGCCTTCAAAATGTTCCTTATTGTTTAATGAATAGGCTTAAAGCAAGCATGGGTCTTGAACGTAGCTCTCTGTTCCAAATTGTGGCATAATTCCACACATTATTTTATTTTGAGTTGGTTTTTTTTTAAAATGACTTTTAAGCGTTTTCTTCTATTTTTAGCTCTCCTTACCTATTTTCCTTCATTTGTTCATGCTTTTACCTGAATGGAAATAATTGGCAACGTTTGTTGTTGATTTCCCATTGCATTACGTCATATTTGAAATTTTCCACTGTGCAAGTGGGTGCTTAAAATCGAACAGCTTTAGTTATAAATATGTGTATTTATGAAAGTTTTGCCACACTGTTGCATAACTGTGTATGTGTATGTTGGTATATGGTATATATATGAACATACATATGTACATATATTTTGTGTGTATGTGTATGTAAGTGTATGTATATATTGTCTCAGGCATATTGTTTTAAAATTTAGAAATTAATATTTTTTACACTTCTCTCTTGACATTAAACATGACATATGTTCATTTTCAGCACCGTTGGTTGTGTTGAAAGAAAGTCCCCCTTCTTATTGCTTGCATGGTTTGTCCGTTGTATAATGGCCATGTGTAGACAATGCACAAATTTTGTATGAATGTTATGTTGATCTTGTCATTATTGGACAAGTCAATGCAATCAAAATATATCCTGCCCAGTGCCTGAATCTTTCAAGTTCATGAAGAATGTTGTTGGACTCTCTTTACACATTTGAATCATGTTTAACTCAAAATTGTTTCTTTGAAAGTTCAGGTTATTTTAAAAATTAAGTGATATCAATGTTGAGATTTGGATTTCCTCACTGAATTGTTGCCATGTGTATATGGCAATGCTTATTTCCTGGTTAACCTAATAATTGTGGTTATATTTTGTAAAATTTTCTTTGATGTTTTATTCTAGTTCATCATGCATAGCCAGTGATTAGGGAGTGTAGAATTTTAAATGTACCTGTGATAAGCTTTTACCTGGTTTTCTCTCGTAATTTATGTGCTCTTTCCTTCTGTGATGTCCATGGTAATTTATGTAGAATACTTTGCCACAAAATAAGTTCACTCTAATTTCATGGAAACCAGTTTTATGATTCATCAATTTTACCTTGAGGCGTCATTGCTTGTGTAAGTGTTACCTCTCTTCTTGAAAATGAGGACTCAAATTGTATTCACCGTGCTTCAATCAGAATATTTTGTTAACACTAAACCACAAAAGTTTTCATACACCAAGTTTTATCACCTCCAGTTGTACAATGCAAAATAATCAAAATTTTCAGCAATAACAAATGGGATACCCAAAACAAATCTGATAATCAAAATATTTGTCTTGTCACAATTGTAGTTAAATGTTAAAAGGTGTGTTTTTATGGAATATAGAAAGTTATTTGTAACTTTATTGCTTCATAATGTTGATATGAGAATGAAATGAATTTTTGTCATTTGAATAACACTGTTCTAATGAGGAGGTAATCATTGTGTCATATAAATCCGCAAAAGTCTGAAAACATTAATTTTCTATTTTTTAAGCTCTTTGCTTGTTTTACATTGTTGCATTTATTTTTGCATTTTATAGAAGTAATTCAGACAAGCAACTGGCTATTTTTATGGAAAATAATAATGTTATCATTCTCTGGCCAAGTTCAAAGCCCTTGTTGGAGGTACCAGAGTCAAAATTGAAGGTGAAAGCTGATTTTTCTCAAAAATATTTTTTTGTGAAATAACCTGATAGTAATGTTATGCATTTCAGAGTTTTGCCATTGTCCACACCTATTAGGTACTTCTGCATTCATTATTTGTTGGTGATGCTCTTGTATATAAGCAAAAGTGCAAAAATTTTGTGTATGGATTCTGGAATAGTTCAAGTCAAAAGCTTTGTATATAATGTCATACACCTATGTATATATTTATTTGGGTTACATTCGATATTTGTAAATGCTTAGCTTGTAGCAATTCCATGGATAGTGCACCAATGAGTTATCTAATGTAACAGGAGCCAACTACTTCAATAAATTGTAAAAGTTTACAAAATGCAATATTGCATACTTGTGACATTTGTTAACTTTCCTGTTCACATGACCACTGTCATTTCAAGGTCATAGTTTTATTAATCTTTTCCACACTTTCAGGTTATACAAGTTCCTTGTTTTAAATTGTCTTCAATGACACACAGCAGCGCATATGCCTCCTGGTAACAGTCACTCCGCTCCATTGAAATGCTTCAAGTGTTAAGGGAGTCTTACTTTGTGGATTAAATTTCCAGTAATGTGTTTGTGGATCTCTCTCATGTGAAATGAGTGGTAAAGTCAGCATTCATGTTTTTATCCTCAGATATGTAAGTCAAATAGTTTGAGACTCATGGTGACATCCTGGTGCTATGTTAATTGTTTCTTTTTAGCACTAGTGCAGTTATTGTACTGAAGATCTACGTTTAATAAATGAAACTGAATACATCAGGAGTTATTGGTAATTGTTGTTGGTGGTAATGATATTTGGATTGGCTATGATTGATTGGTTCAGGATAATTGGGGTACTTAGTGTGTGATAAGGTGTGTTTTGGTTTCAAGACAAGGGAGGTAGTTTCCTTAAATGGGCTGACCTAAAATGCACAATTGTGACAGTTTTTCATGTATGCCGTGATGTTGATCACCTGAAATTGGCATATTTTGAGCAATCGGTGAACGTTTGATGACTGATGGTAAAGAAGGTAACTCCTGATTGAAACTCATTTGCCAAGGAACTGTGTGGATCCCTGGGCAAGCTATGCAAATAGGTATCACTGCTGCTTACAATGTGGAGCTCTACCATGAAGGTTGCGCGAGATGTGGTTGTTTCTGTGCTAATCTCATTTATTTGGTACCTGCACCTGAATAGATTAGTAGCTGTCATTTTTGCACTAAAGAATGTGTTAAAACCCCAGGAAAGGTGTGTTGGTGGAAAATCAATCGTGTGTAATATTAAAAATTACATTGCCTTGCTTACTGTATAAGTTCTTAATCCAGTACTGGTACCAGGAACCTCAAATTTTGTCCTGGAATGGAGTAACCCAAGGTGTAATGCTTTATCCTTTGGCTCTGATTTCTTGTTTGTGATTTTGTTACAATAAAATGTGATGTAACCAATTCATTGCTCTCTAGTCTATTTAATTCAGCCATGGAGTCTGTTACCACATATGCATATTAGTTGCACAGATAGGGTTGGGGTTAACTAAGCTGTTATTGTGTTGCTCATGAAGTTAGAAAATCCTGTCATTAATAGTGTGCCTGGACTATACCACTATACCCTGTTAGAATCCCTGACTGACACAAAGAACCATCCAATAAACTAATAACAGTTTTTTTGAGTGTGGTTCCATAGAATTCCAATTGCCCAAAGAAGAGAGTGCTAGTGTAATTGGAAAGTTAATTCAGAAGTCATATTTTTCCACTCTGAAAATAATCCGTGGAGTGCATTAGTAAGAAAACAATGTGATATTCAAGAGTATAATTTTTCATATTTGTTTATTGAGATTGACATCTTCCCATCAAGTGTTTGCCTGTATAAAAATGTGTGGAGGAGTCGATTATTTATAAGACTGCATTTTCATATTTGCAATTGGTCTATGATAGGTACCTAAATACATATTTAGAATAGTCTTGGACAATATGTTTTATTGTCAAATGTGCGAGACAAATCCCTTGGTGAAGGCAATAGTTTCACATAAAATTAAATTGTCAGTTTGTGTCACATTAGATTATGTATTAATGTATATTTTGTAGGGTGACAGGATAACTATGGGAGGAATGTATACCTCGGTTTGTGCAGGAAGGAGCTGGAGAGGAGGGCAGGGTTTGGGATGTACAGCGGACAACAGGAGACCTTGTGATATGGGAAGAACATTTCTTTGTGAAGGTTTCCAGTTCCTCAATTGTCACAACTAAAGCCTTCAGGGGTTCTATCACATGGCAGAGACTAAAGAGGTACTGTAGGCTTCCTAAACACACTGCGTCAAGATATCCAACCCCCCCGGAAATTTCATGTCGAAGTTAGCGATTCTTATCAACGTGGGTGGGACTTTGAGGGAAGAGGATAGGGCAACTGCGAAGCCTTTTCGTGCCCATGCATTCGATGGATGTGTACTAGCGTTATGCGTTTGTTACCTTTCTGGGAGATGGATCATATCTAACTCGCAAAATTTGTGATTTTTTGGGTATTTTTCACAGTTGTCTTCAAACTGAAAATGTCTGCCTTTTCCTTTTGGCTGAATGTTTGAATCAATAATGAAAATACATTGATAACTACGAGTATTAATATGAAGTTGCTTTCAGGGGATAAATCTTTTTTAGTTTCCGAAAGATTCGCGGTGGGAAAATTCTACTGTGGATTGAACCTTTTTCGTAGGATTCACATATTCGATGCTGAGAAATATGAAACATAGATGCTTGCCTGTAGGAAACCATTCAAATGCGTTCTCGTTAAATACTACCGTTACTTAGGAATTGAAACGATCGGGGACCATTTCCGCCTGAGATACACCTAAACCGTCGACAGTGCAAGGACCTTCGTCATTGGGTGTAAGGATTTTTTATTTTTGACGTAAAATTATTTTTCTATTTGTCATTACATAAAAAAATCCGTCCTGTGCGACATGAAATGAGGATCCCAAGAGAATGGGTAAATAGGTGGGGTATGTATAATTCAGCAAGCCGTAAAAATTAAAATAACTATAACTTTTAATAGGTACGACAGGGGTGAATATTGGTCTGCATATTCCTTTGTCAACACGTTTTATGTGGTGCAACACTAAATTATCTCGATTTATTCGCAAGACCTCAATCAAGTTTCGATTGTTGCCTTGCAACGGAGTTTTTCACAATATCACTCCTGAAGAGTGGGCGCGCCCCCTGCGGCACATCTTGGTATCACCAGGGCAATTCTTAACCACTCCCATCGTAAATGTTGGTGTATACTATGTATCATAAACCGAATCCAGATCTCTCCGAAAGGTCTCAGCACGTGCCATAGCTGACCAGGGCGTGTTCGGGAATTTTTCTGTCCGTAGGTTTCGGTTGAGTTGAGAGGTCTGTGTGCCGTCAAATATCGTGGACCTACTCGAGGGGTAGATAATGGTGTTTTCATTACAAATGCAATAATTACCCCATTACACTAAACGTATCTTACATGCGTTAACTCCTCTTAGGTGGCATATGGCTTTTCGGGTCATGCGCGCGGTGTTTACTTCCGATGTCCTCCTTACATACTTTCTTTGTTGAGAATTCGTATGGTGGGAGGTTAGTGAACATTTCGTTGGTGAGTTAACATAAAGCGGAATGCTAATGACTTGAGACCCCCACCTTACAAGATTTCCTTTCTGTCAATGATACTCTTGAAATGAGAATATATATCTAACAGCAAATTTCTAAGTGACACTGAAAGTTGACTCGCATATTACCGCGAACTTATCTCCAGGCATCATTATGAGGAAGACGAGAGCAACCACAAAAAATTCTATCACGATACTCCAGCAAGAGAGACTCACTATAGCAATGGGCTAGGGATTTGAATTGGGAGGGATTGCGAGAGAAATCGAATGATTTCGGGAAAATTTGATAGGAAAGGGAAATATTCAATTACGTAATTTATCGGGATTAGTCTGACGACATTATTTACATTAAGAGTAGACCACCGTTTGACGTAGTTTCTGGAGAGTCACTGAGCCAGGGTCACTAGGCCTCACCTAACACGACACAACGTGACACCATCTGCACTACTAGATTATACCCTTCTTCAAATCCGCGTATCCCGCGCCTACCTTCATCCCTCCGTCAACGTCCGCCTTTCTTCTCCTCCAACTGCCTCGCCTGACTAACACTTCCCTTAGTTTCCCATTGTACTTCTTCGTTTGCTATCCATTCCGTCTATTTTGCTTTCCCCATTCTTATTCATACTTCAACATTTTTCTTATTTGCGCTTATCATCGTATCGACGACGACTAATAGAAACCACAAGTAGACGTGTGTTTTTCATGAATTAATGTTATTTGTACTTTGCCGCCGATGATACTTTCCTCGTGATGTCTCTAGATGAGCATTTCATAAAACCCGAATGGCCTCTAGATAACCAATTCATACGTGTACATCTTTGGTATGCACGTTCACTTGTGTGCTAATAATTTGAATGAATCTTATTTTGCCGTCTTAGGGTGAGGCTCACTTAGATTCGCGTATTTTCGAGGTAAATTTATAATTCGATGAGTAAAACTGAACCCTCCCCATGAACTACAACACTTGACTTGGTGGGAGGGCTTGTGCGACATGATGACCCCTAAAGCCCTGCTTTGATATTTGCTCCTGGTGGGATAATCCATGCCAGATTGGTGGAAGGGTGGGCACCCGACGAGAGGTAGTCCGCGCAGTGTGTTTTCCTCAGTGATGCGACGGCAAAGGCGTCTGACCCCAGTGGGACGACCCCAGTGATGATGAAAACACTATTGAGGAAGAAAACTTGAAAGCAACACATTAATCACCCCAAGAAATTATGACGGAACAAATTTGAAAATGAGTCCTGGCAAATATATAATCGGGAATAAGTTCAAATTACTTTAATATATAATCTATCGGTCAAGGTAGATTTTGGATGAACAAAAGCTACAAACGGAACAGCGACAATTCCCTTGTCTCGCCTAACAACCACAACCCGACATCGAACCTTAAAATAGGCCCCTCTTCAGTTCTGCATACTTTCATCCTCCTTTCGTTCCGTCCAACGTCCTAATCCTACTCCTAGGGGGTTATTCCCTAACGATGGCCCCAGATGCTAATTGCTTATGGATGACATCATGGCATCGACTGCGTGAAATGGCATCAGTAGCTATTCCATAAAAGTCCCCGATGCCATTTCTGGATGCCACATGAGTGTCGGGCAGGCGAGCTCATCACATAATGGCATCGCTGAAATAGCATTGACACATGCATTGCTTTGTCGGAGTCATTTGTCAAAATCGTAATTCAAAACAATGTTTACGTGAGACTTGAAGAGAATTCAGGCAGTTAATGCAGCTGATTTTAATTCACTTGCTACAGACTGAGAAAAAATTAGTTTTAATATTTCAAAAGAGAAGGCTACGGGATCAATCAAACCATTTCGTAGTGTGCGACGAAGATTATGTCCATTGTTTTTTAATTCTTTACGAATATTGAAGACTGCAATGGAGGGGAGAACGTTAGGTAATCGAGGAAAGAGAAAGAAAAGGATTACGACGTTGGACGAAATTAAATAAGAACGCGTTATTGAAGAGGGGCTTATTGTAGTGTCGGATGTCAGGTTGTTTTGGTATAAGGGGCAAGTAAATGCATCATTGTACCGTCATCTAGGCTGTGTCTATCGAAAACCCTACATTTATCATTGGATTATCATTAATTCAACGTAAATGCGTCTAATGAAGAAATTCCAGAACATTTGCCAAATAGCAACGTTATCAATACATAAGACTATTTGACAAACCTTAATTAAACAAAATTAGTTGGTATTTTTGGACTAAATATAGCAACGTATCGTAATCATATGATATTTTTACCGAGTGAATTTTGAATTCAATTATTGTTTGATAAATTTAACAAAATGGCATTTGGTAAAAATGCTACTTTTGGACCAACTATAATTTATGGATGAAGATAGAGTGTCTGCTAGTTGTTGGACAGAAATTCCGTGCCAGGGAGCAAGTCGTTAACTTTTAAAACGGTAATAATAATATTTTGATTGTTCACTGATCATGCAAACCATGTAGGTAAGGAATTAGTCAAACACAAATAAATGTACAAAGTACAGACACATTTCAACACCATGAACAATGAGTCCTAGCAACTACAGGACTCGGTCCGATCGGCCTGGTGTCGTGCTCGGCAGCGGGAGAGGCAAGACTTCCGCGGTCGTCATCCTCTAACGTATATGTGGAGGAAATGATGAAAGAGGCATGGGTTGAACTGGAGCTAGCAATAAAAGTCGGTGGGGAATTCATAAAATACCAGAAACACAGTGAAATGGCACTAACGCATACATATATTTGACGTTTCGTCGGCATGGCCGTCATCTTCAGAATCACATATTCTATGTTGAGGTCTGTCCGTAGAGGATCAAACAATGCAATATTTCGAGAAAATTAGCCTGCTTAGAACAATATGGCCTTATTTCCCTTCGAAGTACTCCCTTAGCGACCTCACACACCTATCCCAGCGTCTCTTCCACTTTTCAAAACAATCGGCAAAGTCCTTCTTTGAAATGGTCACCAACTGCCTCGTCGCATTCTCTTTTATCTCACCAACCTTAAGAATTGCGTGCTACGGTTACAGGGGACTTGCTCCAAGTCGCAAACGATGACCCAGGTTTTCTAAAAGGGTCATAACTAGAGATGAGTCATGGGTATATGGCGATGACACCCAATTCTTCCCAACAGTCGGCTGATGAGATTAAGTAGAATTCGACGGGACAGCTGATGACCATTCTGAAAAAAGACTTTGCCGATTGTTTTTAAAAGTTAAACAGGCGTTGGGATAAGTGTGTCCTTAGGGGTGTACTTCAAAGGGATTAAAGTATTAGTGTCCTAGGTAGTCTATTTTTCTCAAAACGCGGCTGGCAGAGAAGCTGACGTAGCGTCGGTGTGTCGATGCACAATGGGGGGTGCTATTTTGAAGAATTTTATTAGTTTGTACTCCGATCTGCAATACATTTTTCCGCGGAATCATTCCACTTATTTTTGGGGCAGATAATGTACACATACGGATGACATTGCAAGGAAGTAATAAGGAGTAGAACTGGAGGCTGAAATGGGAGTGCGTAGGATATCTTCAATTCAGTTAGATTAGTTGCGGATGATAAATCGTTCATTAGCCATTTAGCCAAAGGATTACCATTATTGCTTCGCTCATTGTCGAACGAATTTAATAGGCATGGGATGAATCGAAGAAAAACATTTGAAACAATTGAAAACATGAAGAATTCAGGGAAAGCGGGTGTATGAGAGATACTGGGAGGTAATTGGGTGCTGAAGACGGTCATAGAGTGTGGAATGCTTGGAAATCAGGGTAGAGAGAGGAAAACAGTAGGCATTTCGAATGGAATTAAGGAGGACATACTACCTTGATCAAAAAGTTCCCGGAATAACCACCGTGTGGCGCTCCCATCGTTCCGATTTGAGTTCTGTTTTTTTGTTAAATTGGTACATCTGTTGTTGATATTCCCTTTAAATCTTAGTGTCATAACTTGACATTTGCAAAAGTTACGTAGCCAAGAGTACATCTATCTCTGTGTGTGTTGGCGATTTTTTACAATTGCAGAAATGGATTTAAATTTGCAACAACGAACTTGTATTAAATTCTGCGTAAAAAACGGATTTAGTGGCGCACGGACGTTGGAAATGTTGGAAAAGTGTTTCGGCAACGATTCTCTAAAAAAAACGGTCGTTTACCAGTGGCACGAGCGGTTCAGAAGTGGTCGTGAGTCAATCGAAGATGATGAACGCAGTGGCAGACCATCGACATCGAAAGTCGGTGAAAAAATTGATAAAGTAAAAGAAATGTTGGTCAATAACCGCAAATTAACCATCAGAGAAATAGCGGAGGACTTGAACATTGCCTATGGATCCGCCCAAGACATTGTGGTTAATGATTTGGGTTTCCGTCGTGTAGCAGCAAAGTTGGTGCCGAAAGACCTCAATTTCATGCAAAAAAGAGACCGTGTTGACGTCGCAAAAGACATGATTTGCGAGGCCGAATCCGATCCCACATTCATCAAAAGGATCATTACTGGAGACGAGACGTGGGTTTATGAGTACGACACGCAATCCAGACATCAGGCAAGTGATTGGCGTTCACCAAATGAGCCGAGACCAAAAAAACCACGTCGTTTTCAGTCAAAAAAGAAGGCAATGCTGACGGTTTTCATGGATTACAACGGTGTAGTGCATCATGAATTTTTGCCAGAAGGCAAGACAGTAAACAAAGAGTATTATTTGGGCGTTATGAGACGTTTGCGTGAAGCAATTCGCCGAAAGAGACCAGAAATGTGGGCAGAAAACTCGTGGATTTTGCACCATGATAACGCACCGTCGCACAGTGCTATCATTATTCGTAATTTTTTGACGAAAAATGCAACAAATACCATCCAACAGCCACCGAATTCACCTGATTTGGCTCCCTGTGACTTCTTTCTGTTCAATCGAGTTAAAAAACCATTACGGGGAACGCGTTTTAGCAGCCGAGAGGAAGTAATGGAAAAATCGCAGGAAGCACTGATGGACATACCGAAAACCGAATATAAAAAATGTTTCGAGGATTGGATCAAGCGCTGGCATAAGTGTGTTGCAGTCGATGGGGATTACTTTGAAGGGGACAATATAGATTTAGATGAATAAACGTGTATTTTTAATTTTCTGAATAAATTCCGGGAAATTTTTGATCAAGGTAGTATGTGTTCAGAACTAAAAAATGAGTTTTGGTGATCGGCAGGGTGGGGTCCAAGAATACTTGGAGTCATGTCAGTCAGAGCTAAGGAATACCGTATAGTGCAATCCCAGGGTCCATCTAAAACCCTTAGCCGGTCAACTACTACGTGTATTAAGATCTAAAACAAAACCAGAGGGCGTGAACATTTATATAAAAACCATAAAAACCATCAACCCGAAGGTCGGTTTGGTAGGCTTGGTTATTCTTTTTAAAATATGATTATAATTGATGAGTTAAAAGCCATTGCATCGTTGCTCCTTTAAATGTAATTTTTACTAAAATATTTTTTAGCTTGATTTTTTATTTATTTTTACTAAAAACACTTTACATAGTCCGCCATATGCTGCTGAGAACATGGCGGACTATGTGCAGTGTTCCGTTGAACAGAGTCCACTTTGCCTCCGCTGAGAAATGTGGTAGTCCATTGGGTAGAGCGCTGTGCCACTGACCGTAAGGCCTCGCTTCGATTCCTGGGGTCGCCTCTGGGTCTTTAGCTTCACCCAAGATGCGTAATTTTTCGGGTACGGGATCATCCTGGGAAACCATAGGTGGCGAAGGAAAAGGAACTGCATCACCTACCCTGTTGTATAAATTTCGCACGCCATTGAATTCTACACTCACTTATCAAAACCAGCCTTCGTGTTAATTGCTGAGGTACTTTTAGTCTGTAAAACCGAGAAATAAGTTAAAACTGCTATCCATATGGTCGTGTCAGTGTTTTTACTTTTTTCGTTGTTTAATACTGACCTTAAAATGGGCTGTTGGCTCTCACGAAACGCTAATCCTTTTTTTTTCAAATTTGTCTCAAATGCCAAAAAAATAATTTTTATCGCGTCCATTGTTGTTTAAAAAAAATAAGTTAGCTAAGGAAATATGAACTTCCCTTAGCCAGGTAACATATACGGCAAGGATTTCTAATTTTCAAAGTATTTTCAGAGTCGCAAATGGGATATGGCAGGCGCTAATCCAGTTATTGTTTCCTGGATTTCAAGAGAGGAGCGCTTTTTGCTTGGCTAGCATTTAACACTTTCGCTGAAGTTACTCCCGCACGCTTGGATCGCAGTAATTTCGTCACATCATTGGCCTCCGCTCACCACTACGCGCTCATGGCGATTGCGCGTCACTTGGCTTCGTGCAGAAGTCACGCTTTGCTCCCATTTGATACCTACCCAATAGAGCTCGTGTTGTCCCGCCGTTTATTTCCCCATCGGCGCTCGATGTCCTTCCCTTACGCTTCGGCCTTTTACGAAAGTCTTTATATTTCTCCGTCCTTTTCGTGCTCGACATAATTATTACCCACATCTCTATTCAAATATGTTCGTATTTCTTATGTAGCACGAAGTATTTTGCAGAGTAACAGTACTAAATTTAATAGCAAACGCATAGGGAGAGGAACATCCAGTTTAATCTCATGTGTGATAACAATTTTAGGCAGGAAGATTCCGGAGCGAGAGATGGTTATTCCCATGGCTATTTTCAAGCATTTTATTATTTTGGAAATTTAAAATCATCGACGTCACGTATTCTCTCAGAGATTTTCTCTTTTAAATTCAAAAATAATTTCCCTTTGGCTTCCAAAAATCTCGATTTCCGTAATTGAGGTTTTTAAGTCAAAAGACGGAGAGTTACATTGCGACCTGTTGACCAACTTGCAACGTTCTTCATTTACCAAACACGTCCGCGAGCAAGCGCTTCGATTTGCCCGGTGAATGGGAAACTCGTCGGATGACTCACAGATCACAGTTTCAAGTCCCTCTTGGGGACATTAAACGCCATGGTGAGTGCGCCGCTGTCGCGATACTTGGTATACATTTTTATTCACGTGACACATCCGTTAGAAAAATAAATAAGCCTCTTAAATAATTATATGTAGCCCATATTTTAGAGTTAAAACTTTTTTATTTATTTTCCTACCCGAGAGAAATGTACTTTTGTTTTTCCTTCAGTCAAGTGCCTTCTTCACTTCTTTACTTCTTCTCCTCCGATCACATCATTCATTATATTTCAATCGCGGTCTTCCAATGAGCATTAGCAGTTTTAGCTCTCACTTGACAGTAACAGTATAAATTAGTTTCATGGGAAAATAAAAATTTCCCCTTAAATAAGTTTGTGGAAGCGTGATTAAAAAATCAAAATTATGGTTACTGCTTATATTTTCTCATGAAATACGTATTGAATTGTTATGGTGCAGTTTCGAAAACAAAACTAATTTGCTACCCGAAGCAAGTCTTCAGTAAAACAATTGATGATCGGATATAGACATTTGTAATCGAATCGGTGTGTTGTCGGCCAGAGAAATGTATTCGGCCGTAGATCTAAGGAGTCGCGGAGAAGTCGCTTTTGTAAATCGCCTTCGCTCATAATTTTATCTTTCCGCTTCCCCGAGCCCTGAGAGATCACGCCCATTCATCCTCGTTTGGACGTGGCGAAAATATTCAAGTAAGTTTGCGAGCACTTTCTGATTGAGTCGCTTCCAATTCTTTGTGCAGTTCCTCGCTCGCCAGACAATCCATTTTCTGCATTCCAGCGAAATGTTACCTCAACCGCTGTAACGTCAAGTGAAAAATCTGTTTTCCTTTAGTTGTCCCTGTATGTATGTTGCCCCACTTGCTACTTCCTACTTGTATTGATCTTACTTGTGACATTTCTACATTAAATGTCAACCCATTGACAAATAAGCGTTGTCTCAATTTCGGGAACTAAACTAGTTATCATTATAAAAATTCTTATATTTATTATAATAATACCATAGGAATGGAAATGATATGCTAAAAAATATAAACACTGCATCCTTTAGAAGTAATCTCAATATTCGCTCATTTTTTGGAATGTCAGTGAATTTTATTAGCAAAACTCGTGAAATTTACCATAGTTTAGTTTTTAAGTTTATTATTGGTTGGCTAGTCTTTGTAAGCGAGCCTTCAATGTAGATGGTGTGGCTTATTCCAATTCACACACAGTTCAATAGCTGTACATGGATCGTGGTTAAATAGAGCAGCACCATTTAGGGTATTTTCGAATGGAAAAACAGGGAATAAGGCCAGTGTCGACATTTTCCTTCTCTCCGTGATACACGTATGCGGCTGAACGTCACCGAAAGCATTATTCTCGGCGCAACTCTCAACGAGCAGAACAGCGAAAAATGCAGCGGGCACTTCCGCAATGGAAGCAAGTGCCCGTGCGCTAGCCACCTCACCGATCGTGGCAACTTTATTCGCCCCTCCTTCTCTCTCACACACACTTTCCTCGACCGTACACTTCCCTGGGAACATAGAGCGCCGAAGGTAAACATGGCTCCTTAATGTTTGAGTAATTTCCCGAGTGTTCTACTTAAAATATTGTTAATTACTTCGTAGGAACAGTTTTCCGCGATTCACTCTCATCACAAATCCTCCAGAGCAAAATTGTCCGCTTCTCCGATTCCTACTGCCGATCTTCTTCTGGAAGCTTTGCGAATTTCCAGTAGTCCATATCTACATGCCAATAAGTAATCATATGTAGGAAAAATAGACAGATTTAACGTCCAATCAGAGGAAATGACGGTGGTTATCCCTGAAAGGACATTGGATTGGAACGCGGTGGCGGGCGAAGGTAGAGATAGGAGATAGGTAAGTGACACAATTTAGGGAACAGGAATGGCCGTGGGGAAAAAATAGATCTCAACGAGAGAAATGGTTTAAACATAACGAAAACTTGGTTTAGAGACCACAGAGGGCGGAGACAACGTGAAAAATGCTAGAAGATTGATACAGATATCAGTTATACTATGTTTTGGCTAGTCACAGATTTAGGAACAGCGTGATTAATTCGAACAATATCCCAGGATGAGATGCAGATTCAGGTCATAATTTAGTGCAAACAAAGAGTAAGCTGTACTTTGTAAAGTGTATTTACAAAGGGTAACACTAGAAATCCGGATTAGGTAATAATAATTTTGGAGCATTGACCATTCTTTTATTTCATTTAATTATAAAAAGGCGTTTCTCCGCAAGAAACCAACTGGGAATATTTTTCCCTTCCTTCGCGATCGAGGATAGGGGTGCCATGGGGCAGTGGAAAATGTATTAGTGAAGACAGAGAGACAAGTGGAGAAGAAGAAAGATGGGAACATACCAAAAAGGGATTTCAAAAGTCGCAAACGGAACGGTAGAACAAGTAAATGAGAGATGGTCATGAACGCCACGAATTACAGACGAGATGATTAGGAAGTTGGACGAGAGAAGTGAATGGAAGAATTAGAAAGAAGGGAACACAAGGATTTCGGAATGAAACGGAGGCGTGAAACTAATAGAGCAAAGCAAACATTGCGGAAGACGCAGTGCGAGAGTATTGAAAGTATACTAAGGCAGGGAGAAATTGTTGCACGGTACAGCAAGGTGAAAGCACTCTCAGGTAGTAAGAATTGCAAATCCGTGCCCATTATTTAAGATAAGCCAGGGGAATCATTAATTGAACGAGGAAAGATTCGAGGCGATGGAAAGAATGTTTAAGGAATCAATATGAAAAAAAAATTGACCAGCAAGGTTTGAACTAGAGGCATAATGTCGTAGATGAAATAGACACAAATTCTTGCCTATGAGACAGCAACAACTTTACATCTACGTCTATCTACTCAATACCCTGCAAGCCGCCGTAAGGGCGTGTGGTGGGGGGTGGTAGGACATCACCCATAATTAAGAAAGAAAAATAAACCGCATGCAAAAGTCTCAAATTTTTACAATCCATAAACAAAACATTCATTCATACAAAAATCCGTATAACCCACACACATGCAAACACTCAAACTATCAACTAACATAAACATGTACCTATAAATAAACCTGATAAATATGCAATGTTTAATTTTGTTCCGACTTGTAAATTAAATGTTTTTAATGTATCTGAACTGAATTCGGTTTCTTGCTATTATAATTCCTGATTGTTCGGAGAAATAATGAGTATTTGCATCCATCTGTACAGGAATTGATCTCCCTTATTTTATATTTGTGATATGATCCACTTAAGTAGTGTGGGGCAATTATAATTCCTTTAGTGTTATCGTCAAACTCGATTTCTCTAAACCTTTCTGAAAGTCTAAGTCTCGCTTGTTCTCTTCGTATCTCAAGTGGCTCCCAGCCTAATTCCACTAAAAGACCTGTCAGACTTGTGTTCTTGTCATAACAATTTTTAACGAATCTGGAGAATTTTCTTTGGACTTTATTTAATTATTTTAGCCAAATTTTCTCTCAAGGATCCCAAATACTTGCGGCATTTCTAAACGAGGTCTATCTAGAGAAAAATAACACCTCTCTTTAACTTTCTCATTACATTTCCCTACCATTAGTTTAATGAAGCCTAGTTTCTTTAAAGCGGATCCGCATATTGTCCTGATATGTGCTCCCCAAGAAAGGCGTGGTGTTAGAACTACTCCCATATATTTAACTTGAATGGTCGTAGTTAGCACTGAACCCTATATTTTGTAGTTTGTATCTTGTTCGCTGCTTCCTTTGTTCCAAAATTTCAAAACTGTGCATTTATCTATATTAAGCGTTAATCCCCATTTATTGCACCATTCCGAGATTGTGTCCATGTCTCTAGAGAGTTGTTCGCGATCTAGTTGATTCCTTATTTCCCTGTATACCACCGTGTCGTCAGCAAATAATGTGAGATTGCTACTAACACGTGCGCTTAAGTCATTCATGTATGTTAAGAACAGAAGCGGCCCTATTACACTTCTCTGGGGGACGCCCGAAGTTACATCTCTGTCCGTTGAGCAGAACCCATTGATGACTACTATTTCTTTGCAATTTGACAAGAAGTGTCTAAACCAATTAATAATTTTCGCATTCATACCATTGCATTTAAGTTTGTGTAACAATTTCTTGTGTGTGACTTTATCAATAGCTTTTTTGAAATCTAAGAATATTGCATCGACTTGTGTGTTGTTTTCTACCGATCTAAGTATATCGTGAATGAAAAGACCTTTGCAGGATCTGCTCTTTCTAAGTCCGTGCTGCTTGTGGCTTAGTATTTCCCTAAAATCGAGAAATTTCATAATGTTAGTGACAATAATGTGTTCTAATATTTAGCAAGAGATCGATGTCAAGGAAATGTGTCGGTAATTGGTTGGTTTATCCCTATTGCCGCCGTCATAGAAGGGCAAGGCATATGGGCCAGCTTCCAGTCGCAAGGTACTAAGCCTTCTTCTATCGTTTTAGAAAAACAATTTCTAAAAACGGGGTAATGTCTTCAGGTAATTCCTTTAATACACTTGCAGGTATTTCTTCCGAACCAGGTGCTTTGGTTGCTTTAATACTACGGAGCAGATAATCTATTCCCATCTTGGTCAGTGTTATATCGCTCATGTGTTCCCCGGGTAGGTGTGGAGGACCATTTGGTGTGTTTGTCTTCATTGTAGACGCTCTGGAAAAACGTGTATAAGATATTTGCCTTTTTCACGCTGTCTGTAATAATTTCTCCGTTTTCCGCCTTCAAAGAATGTTTAGTTGGACGTTTACCCTGTATTTCCCTAAGGCTTTTGGAGATTTGCACTCAATTAAGGCTCTGAGGGATAGAATACACCCAAGCAGTACCCTTTTAGGGTTTAGGAAAACGTGGAAGGAAGAGTTTTTGCGGGCTGATTCTTAGCATTTTTAGTGAGGAATTTGACCTGATATCGCTGGATCAGTATTAGTTGCTATTCCATAAATTAGAGAGGCAGCCACAAGTGAAACCTACTGAATAGTAATATTTACTTCGCTACTAAATCAGGATGTATTAGCCTATTTCGTAGATTTCGAGAATGTGAATGACAGAGTATTGAGTAGAATTAATGAATACAGCGCAGAAAATAGGAAGCGAATGGAGGGATCGGAGGATTAACCGCAAGCTGTAGTTTTATACGGTCTGCTCAGGTACGAGTGACGGATGGGGGCAGGGTTCGGAAGAGGAGTAGCACAAAGGAATCCATTTTCACTCGTGCTTGTCAGCTTAAACGGGATGAAAATGGTTACGGAGTATAAGTAGGGATACATAAAGAGGCGAATCTTGAGACAAAGACATCCTCATCTCGAGGAGGCGGGAATTTAAAAACACGTTGAGTAAGGATTTCCTGAAAATATTTTTTTTAACTTTGATATGGTGCTGTTTTTTGTGGCAGTGAAACTTGGCCAATGAACCAGGAGGGAGGGCGTAGGTTTGGAGGATTTTGGGGGAGATACGGGTGTGGAGAAGGATGGAAAACGTGGAATAGACGGAAAGGAAAACGAAGAAGATATAGGAAATGTGGTGGAGCAGAGAGGGTCGTCGGGAGAAATCCCTGGGAGGAGGGAAAGGTGGATTCAGGGCATTGCGACTGGCGACGGGACGTTGAAGGCCGTGGATAAGGGGTGGACCTTAGCCGAGGGAAGGAGTGGAAACAAAGGAAAGGTCTGTTGGACGGAATGAGGGGTTGATTGTAATGCGTGGTACCAGGCTGTGTCTCGTTAGGCGAGGCCGAAGAGGCGATGTGATCGATCTGCGTTCATCCCAAACCAACCCTCAACAGTAGACCCCCATTAATTATAATAATCGCATTCATCGGAGATTTTATTGCTTTGAATCTCGAGTCACTGGAAGCAGGAGAGCATACCTTCAGGGAAACATCGGCGGGCCTTCACTCGACATCGCAGGTAGCGGCGTTAGTGAGGCAAGAGTGAGGTCGAGCGACGCGTCCAATTTCCGAGCGTCGAGTGGAGGCTGCTCGAGTCGCCCTCCGCCGATTCCGAATTCAGCCCGTGGGTCGTGACCGGCCGTGCAAACCAAAATCTGCTCTCCAGCAAAAGTGTTCCCTCGACTGCTCAGGCTTTCCCTGGGCCACGCCTCGACAGATTCAGGCGCGCTCGCGCGGTGGGGAGAATGCTAAGCTCGGTGTGCTGCATTTCATGGAAGCGTTGCTGGCGATAGTAGTCTCGTAGAATGGCTCTTTCTTTCCACTGACCGAGGTTTTCTCACGGGGTTTAGGATCCGGCGTCCAGGTGAGATTTTATCCGGGGCAGGAGTCCAATCGGTGAAGGGAAGGTCATTTGCAACTACCATCCCTTTTCGCTCGATATTTCAAAGGGAAGTGGTCCTGCCCTCCTTTTCACAACCTGCTCCCTCGCCTTCCCCTCCCTCCACTCGCCTCTCTCCCGTCGCCCGCGAGAGCCCTTCATGGGACGCACAAAACGATTTCTATTCCGAGCGCTGGACGAGGCCAGAGGCTTCAAGCGCTCCGTGACGGTCCATTTCCCTCGCCGCGGCCGGAAAAACCTATGGCCAGCGTCATACTATGCCGTCGTTTCCGCAAAGGATTTTTCTCCCCTATCGATTGAGTATGGCTCGTAGTGATGCAGCCTACAGGGTCGGCGACAAATGAAACAGACCACCCACCCGAGAGGGTGCGTCGTCTGTTGCATCGAGTATTGACGTCGTCCTGTCCCGTTCTTGGTCGCCACCATTCCAATAGGATTATTCCTTTAACAGTTTGCCCTTCGTGGCGCAGGAGTGAGTTGCAGCAGCGAGCAAGAAGGAGAAGGCTCGTTTGCTCGCTCGTGATCAGTCGGCACACTCTCATTTGGCGTTGGAACCTCGCGGGGAAAATTAGTCTCCTGCCATGTAGTAAATGGAATAATCAAACAAATTTCTTTTTCGGAAGTATTTTGAAGCAGGCAAATGAAACTCAAAGTTGGCAGCTGGAGTCATAACTCTTCCCTTCGATGAATTGCGTGGAAACATTTAGATGCAGTAGATTTCTGTAATTAGTCCCAATGAATTTTGGAGGTATATTTCAAATACACAAATATTTCATATGTAGAAGTACACATTGCGGTTCTTTATTGGATTTTATACTTTTTGTTTGTTTAAATACGGGGGACTATTTTATGAAATAGGTGCAGTTCTTTTAGCGAGATATGACGCCCTGGAACATGTTCCTTTAATTAAAAAACACAAGGAATTAAGGCAACTTTATGCTGTTTGGGAACCTATTGCATTCGGACAATCACAACAAGATCATTTGAATAATCACAAAGAAGTTCTTTGAATCCCGGTTGATTTTCATGGAAAAGTTTTACATGATCGCTGTAATATGTTTTTACTTCCACTTGACTTGCTGGCGTCAAGTATAGTACCGATTTATTACATTATAATGAGAATTTACCTACGGAATAAAGTACTGTAAAATGTCACATCTCGGTTGACAGTTTTAATTTTTACATTTTCATTCTGTATCAAATCATTAAATAATGAAGGGAGCGCCTCCTATGAGAGCGCTCTTGCTTTTTGGATTACCGCCACCGACTTGTAATTATTCATTGTACATTAAGGAATAACTTCGTCGGTCAGGTTAGTTGGGTAGGAATTCCTGCCTGCTAAAAGTTCGCGGATTCAAGTCCCACTTTGCGAAGGAGGGGAAAATATTTCCCAGTTCCTCTCCTCCAGAGAAACGACCTGTTTTTATTAAATGGAAATTTGAAATAAAAAACTTAGGACTAGGTGGATGCATTGGTATTGTATAAACTGGTGGTTTGGCCTTTTGGGACACCTGACAAGCCTGGGGGTAATTCTAAGGCTTGGCCGAAACAAAATGCATTCTTAGATTGAGCGTCGTCAAATATGTATGTATGTCGAAAATTTTCAGAGTCACTCGAACCAATAATGAATAAATGCAGCAACAACCACTGTAAATTAATCAGTAAATGTTAACTCAAGCTTCACACTGTTCACATAGGGACTGTAACGATAGAAGAAACGCGAGGCATGCACCTGTAGATACTTATTTACATTTGGCACCTCCGTGGGTACGATGGCACGTATAATAACTTAAAGAGTTACGTTGAGTCTCATATAAATGTATTTTGGAAGCAAATAAAAATTTTGCAAGTAACATTAATCATTGAGTACAAGTTTTTGAATTGACATAACGATTACGATGCAAGGTTTGCTATTTATATTTTGAGCCTTGGCAACACTAATTGCTTTAGGCGCCATCTGACGTTTCCATCTGAAGGTTTGACCCTTTTAACGCTAACGTTCTTCGGAACAAATTGTGCTGTTTCCAGTGACTCGAAAATTTTGGCTCAAGGAAAAATTGAGCTGACTCCTGAACACTTTAGTGCGATAATTTCTTACGACTTTTGACTTAGATTATCACGACAAGAGTGTATCTTACTTACACTTTCGGCGATGAAACTCCATCCTTTGCCACTGTGAAACGCTTGTATAACGAATTCAATCATGGCCGCCGTTCGCTCGGCGACGAAAGTCGTGAAGGTCGTTCAAAATCGGTTGTTGTGCCAGGAAACATCGATGCTGTGCAAGGACTAGTAAAGGAAGATCGTCAAGTGACTTGTCGTGAGATTGAGGCATCCTTGGAAATCAGTATGACGAGCATCAAAATTTTGCATGAACATTTAGCTGTGGAAAAAGTTTGTTCTCGTTGGATCCCGCATAATTTGACAAAAGCTCAAAAAGATACTCGTGCCAATTGGTTCAAAGAAATGCTTAATAAATAAAATTACGGCGCATCGTAAGCAATAGACAACATCTACACAGGTGACGAATGTTGGATCTATGCGTATGAGCCCGAAACAAAACAGCAATCCACTGTATCGGTCTTCCAAGACGAACAAAATCCGACAAAAGTGATTCGTACACGAAGCACATCGAAGCAAATGATTGCATTTTTCTCCGGAATAACTGGATATGTGGAAACCGTACCGTTAAAGCAACGTAAAACCGTGAATTCTATATGACATTTCTTTCTGCAAGAGTTAGGTGAAATACGGAAAAAGAAGCAGCAACGAAGGATCATTCTTCATCATGTCAATGCAAGCTCTCACAGATCGGCTGAAACAACTACCTATTTGACCGACCAAAACGTCGAATTGATGGGTAATCCGCCGTAAAGCCCTGATTTAGCACCAAATGACTTCTTTTTACTCCCGTTTATCAAGAAAAAAATTGCGTGGTCAACGTTTTTCGGCGCCTGAAGAAGCCATTGATGCATTAAAAAACCATGTTTTTGAGGTACCTCAGTCGGAGTGGAAAAAGTGTTACGAAAATTGGTTCGAGCGCTTGTAAAAGTGTATTGGTTATCATGGAGAGTACTTCGAAAAACAATAAAGCAATTTTCAACAATATATTACCGTATTTTCATTATTAGGCTCAAAATATAAATAGCACCCTCGTATTAACAAATATGTGAACATTCATCGTAACATTTCATTTCGCCATGTGCTATGTGATCAGATATGAGATCTTTCTAATGCCAATTATTGTTCCCTTCTTCCAATGTTAATTTACTAAAACTTACCTATCACTTCGGCGATAGAAATGCTAGTGCATATCAAATGTGTATCGGTGACATTTCCCAAAATGACGATATCTGGTTACGTGTATTGAAAATGTAACTACATGGGCAGTGGCAGATTTCCTCTGAATGTCTAGGTTCTATCCGCATGCATATCTAATGATAGTCGTGACTGTTATCTAAAACTTGTTGCAATATCATTCACAACTGTTAAAATTTAGCATATTTAGTTGTTCGTCTCCGTGAGCATATTAATGACGTGGACATGAATGGCGCGTATGATGCCAGGTTTAATGAGACGTCAATATTTATCAGATGCTGTCTAAAAATATACTGAAGCTTTCTATGAAGTGGTTATTCTTATTTCTTCCTTCTCGAGTATCCGCATTCCAAGTACAGCTATTGTAGTCATATATTTTCGGTCCGTCATGGAAGCGTCCTGAAATGAATTTGCTATTCTGTGGTCAATGAAAATTATTCCGCGATAACTTGTGTTCATATTCTCTTTTGGGTTGGTGCATTGATTTAGAATGTAACATTCAGTTATAAGTTAAGAAATGATGTGTTTCAAGGTGACAGTTTTATTCATTAGATTTTATTTGAATGAAAAATATCGCAGACGATTTATGTCTGTGCAGAATATGCATGCAATGATTGACAAAGGGAAATAGGTGAGCCTCAAAAGGCACACGTTCCCGTAGTTCTTGTGCCCTGTTATCCTCGTCTGCAGGAAACTAAAACGAATCGATTTATTGGAAAGCTCGACGAGAGAAATATTCTTCACAAGCTATTGGCTGAGTGCGATAAACAAACAAAATTTTTGTTCTTCATTACGATCTATCTGGACGGGTAACGTGATATTTGGCATTTTTTGACGATGGTCGATAGTAAAAGTCAACATGACTCGATGGGCATGTCTCCGGGAGAGGCTCCTGCGTCTGTCGAGGTGCACGTAAGTCGAGTTGCCTCCCCAGAAGGGAATGGCTAATCGAGTCCGACGGGCCACTAAAAGTGCACCGGATAGGACAAATAAATATTAATAAAACTCGCTAGGGAATAAATTATAAAGGTGTTTTCTATCACACAACTTACACAAAAACTTGTCAATTTATTTTTTTCCTTGTACCGATTTCCCTCGCCCTTCACCTCTCCCGTTAAAGAAAGCCACGGCGACGGAGAATTTTATGCACGTGAGCTTTGCTCCCACGACATTAAGACCGCTTCCCATGGGAACAAGTGTATAGAAACTACCTAAAAAAATTATCACTAGAAAGGTAATAAAACTCTCTCTCCCTCGCAGTATTCTTGAGGCCGAACAGCATAATCGTGAAATGTAATTCTCATCTGCATTTAGTTCCCATTCATTTCCTTTCCTTCGATTTCTTTGCCACTTATTTTTTTCGGTGGGGCTCGTGTGACATTGATTCATTATTTTTAAAGGGTTTAACAGAAAGTTTCCTTTCTCCGAGAGTATGGAAGAGCGCAGTTCGTGGCTTAATACGCGTACGGTTGATTCCGAGGTCGTGTCCAAATAGATCGCGTGTCTCTGATGTACGCAATCAAATTGGGCACGACCTCGGAACAAAATATATTTCCAGTCAGAGATGCGTGCGGCACTTGAGGTTAGACAAATGAAAGAAGGAACACGTTTCCAAATTGACCCGAGCTCTCATCTCAGTATACTTTATTACATTGTGCAACGAATGTTGCTATTTCCATCGCACATAAATTATAGGAAGTCTGAATATATTTGGAGGAAATGTTACGCCGTCCAGTCAATCGTGTCTGTTGTTTTTTTTATTGCGGAATTCGTTTTTCCAAAATATCCCTTTCAAATCGGGCATCATCTCACGGAAATCAAAAGAGGGCGCCAAGCTATTCCGGCGATATTCACTCGCTTCAACGAAGGTGAAAGGTACGTTTCTGGTGCTGAAATAAAGAACAAGCCATTAAAATGCTGGCGGAAATTTTTATTGAAAGGGTACACTTTACTCAACACTCCAACAGTAGAGTAAGCCATGCTGAGTGTGTCATTAATACATTTACAAGGAGATGACATTTCTTATGAAGTCTTCATTAAATCTAGCAGAAAGAACATTTCTATTTACGACCGAAGCATCTTCTTGTGGCGAGCCTGCTCTTTGTTGAAAATTGCATTTTTGTGAGCGAGTATGTTCGTTGGATAATCATCACAATGCAGTGCTCACAGAAATTCATTAAATTCAACCGCAGGCATTTCGGCCACGTTTTCTGTCCTCGTAAGAAGTACTCGTTTAGGCGAAATTAAAAAAGAAGATGTTTTTGGTTTTAATTTGAAACTTAAAATTGAAAATTTTTGAGGGTACAACTTTGATGAGCGTAAATACTATATAAGTGAACAAAAGTCTTTCTGCTAAAATAAAAAAAAATCTACCTTGAAAATTTATTAACCTTTTCTTGACTTGACAATTTGTGACTTTGTTGTGAATAAATGATGGAATGTAGAAATGAGATTGTGCTGCAGTCCACACGCAAGTCGATGTCATTCTGTTCACTCACCAATGCCCGCACTTATACACCACTTGCATGCTTGTTGGAGCTAACCTCGATGCTTATTTTCACGCGTAACAAATGTCTGCAGTTCCCCCATTTGCGCTCATGGTCCTCACAGTTGATATTGAAAGGTCTTCCAAGAGCCAGGAACCACTGCTCTTTTCGCTCCAACTAATGAAATCACTTTTTTTTAAGAAGGCGAGAGAGTCTCTATCACTTTGCGGAGAATGTGTAACGCAGTGCCCCAGAAATGAAAATAGTGATAAAGCTGCGAATTAACTGCCACCGATGCCCCCCCCTAATTCGACCTCTAGAGAGATTTGGCATATCCATAATCTTTGCGGGAGATGTGTCATCGTCGATCACAATTTTTAGAGGCATCTAAAACAAAAAGGAATATTTGATAGGCAGAGAAACTTTTGATGGTTGGCATTTTCAGGCAAAACTTTTGCATTGGGCTTATTTTAAGGAAATTTGAGTGATACGGTCCACACAATAAAATCTGGAGTGGATTATATTTAATTAATTGTAATTATTTCTAGATGATTCTGGTGACTTAAAGATCTAAAATATATGTGCGGTAGATAAATTTAGTATAAATTTTAACTTCCTAAAACACAAGATTTAATTACCGAAATGAAATGGAAAGTGAGTTGCCTGTAAGGGAAAGGACCCGCCTTTCACTCTCCAACCTATTTCAATAGTCCTCGTACTTCCGCCTATGATTTACGTTCGCCTTTCTTTTCAGACAATCATTACATTGGAAAATGACGCTCACGGTTCTCATTCCTTAATTTATCCTTGACTGAAAATCGGGAAAAATTAATGTTTATTGAAGCTGATGGAATTCGAGAGGAGTATTACGATGGCGTAAAAATATTTTTGCTTTCCAGTTCATCCACACCTTCCAGATTAAGTAAGTCATTCGTCAATCCTTGCTGTGGTTCATCGATTAAACCATTAACGTTAATCGTGGATCCTATTGCGTTCACTTCTGACAGCGTTTCATTCTTTTCACTGCTCTTGAGTTTTTCCTTTAATTTTTTCTGTTCCTTCCGCATGAGCTCCATGAATTTCATTGTTAGATACTGGTTCACTTCAGGGCCATGATAATCTTCCGGAAAGGAGGGAGCCATGGGAATAATATACTTGTAGAGACGCTCATTGATGACGTAGAGCTGTAGGGTGGAGTTGCAGTCCACATTAAACCACCAATCGCAAGTGAAAAGGACTTGACTGAAGATGGTTCCGTTTGGGCAGAGGAACGACGCTTGCCCTCCGTTGAAGTCGCAGTAGTGCCAGGCCTGTGGAAGAAATGAAAGCATTAGTATCGTCAACAATGACACTTTTTAAACTTATTTGCTTGGTATATAGTATTAAAAAAATGATTGACCATGTTAGTCTATCTTGATGATTTATTTACATCATTTCTATTGAGGCCAAAATTATCAGAGGCCGTCCAAATTTATCGGTGCCCAAATTCACACACGAATAAATGAATCCCAAAATTTCATTGTTCTCTTGACAAACCCCGTTCAAATGCGTGCTTGCATTTTAGTTTGTATTTTTATTTTAGTTTCAAATTGGTTAACATCATAATGTTACAGTTGAATCACGCGTAAAGAACAAGGGATTATAAAGACTCTATAGGGGTTTTTTCATAGTCAAAATGAGTTTTAAAATTTCATCAGGGAATTCATAACCAATTAAATAACTGTAATCGATATTTTTATCATTAGGCTCATTGAGCCTCTGGCTCTTGCTTTTGTCGTTTTAAGTGCGAGAATGGTGGTCGCAACCGATGTCTCTCCCCTCCTCTCTTCGTATTAATTTATCTCTATTTTAGCATTATACTTGCATGCAATACCTTCCTAAACTCAAGTACATTTGCGCAAGAAAAAATTTCCTGCCACTTAACACCGGTCCACCTTTTAATTTCCATCTGGGGCTTGCATTAAAGTGCAACGAGAGGAATAAACCGTACATTACATCATCATCATCCTATCATCATCATCATACATCATAGTGTGCGGATGAGAGATATTTGCCTTGTTATTGTCTCGAATAGATCGAGCAAGTTCAATCCACGTAGCTGATGGTCATAAAGTGTTTGAAATAAACTTCCCTTTGAAATAAACGGCGTTAGGTGGGAAATGGGCTTTTGATGCCGGTGAGGTCTGGCGCAATATCAATTGGCTTGGGCGTAGGACGATGGGTGTTTTCTACTGTTCGGTCTCAAGAATCGTATTTTGTGATGTGTGCGTGGAAGACAGATGGGAGTGATAAAAGTGATTTAACTTAAAATGGGTTCATGGAATGAAAGAGAGGTTGGGTTGTTTCGTGAAGGGGAGTTTTGGGGGGGTCTGTTTTGGAATGTTTCGACGTGAGTTGATAGATGTGAAGCGGCGACGTGAAGATGCGAAAGTGTTGTGGGAACTCTCTCTCCTGAGTGCATTCATGCGGGCATTGGCCCACTGCCCAAGGAAATAAGCAGAAAGTGACCAGATATTTTATAAAAACTTTATTCAGTAGGCGTTCCGACTTTTGATTTTTCTCCCTGATTAGTGATTGAGTATTTCTTTTTCTTTTATAGCTGTGGCGTAATAAAAATTTAGGCATTTATAAAAATAATATTGAGTGTAGATGCGACGGCTTAAGCGCTAGTTCATGAGGTAAAAATATTGCAACAAATACACACACACACATATATATACATACACACACACACATACATATATATATATGTGATATATGCCTAAAGAAATTATACATTACCTTAGATATATATATATATATATATATATATATATATATATATATATATATCTAAGGTAATGTATAATTTCTTTAGGCATCTCCAGAGTTCATATTAAAGAATAAACATTTAATGTTTCACATAAATACACCAACTTATGAATAACATAAGCTCACATGTGTGGGCGTGTGTTCTTTTTGTTTAATCAATTGGAAAATCCAGTGTCTAAAGCAGGTTTTGGAAGAATAAACTGAAAAAACGGAACATATATTTGCATCCCTCGAATGGAGAAAACGGATGGGAGGGGAAGGCGAGGGAGCAGGTTGTGAAAAGGAGGGCAGGACCACTTCCCTTTGAAATATCGAGCGAAAAGGGATGGTAGTTGCAAATGACCTTCCCTTCACCGATCGGACTCCTGCCCCGGATAAAATCTCACCTGGACGCCGGATCCTAAACCCCGTGAGAAAACCTCGGTCAGTGGAAAGAAAGAGCCATTCTACGAGACTACTATCGCCAGCAACGCTTCCATGAAACGCAGCACACCGAGCTTAGCATTCTCCCCACCGCGCGAGCGCGCCTGAATCTGTCGAGGCGCGGCCCAGGGAAAGCCTGAGCAGTCGAGGGAACGCTTTAGCTGGAGAGCAGATTTTGGTTTGCACGGCCGGTCACGACCCACGGGCTGAATTCGGAATCGGTGGGGGGCGATTCGAGCAGCCTCCACTCGACGCTCGGAAAGTGGACGCGTCGCTCGACCTCACCGCTGCGCGCCTCTCGTGCAGCTCACCAACCCACCCACCTCCAGTGCACCGGCTATCCGGTCGCCCATGCCTCCGAACTCACTCTTGCCTCGCTAACGCCGCTACCTGCGACGTCGAGTGAAGGCCCGCCGATGTTTCCCTGAAGGCATGCTCTCCTGCTTCCAGTGACTCGAGATTCAAAGCAATAAAATCTCCGATGAATGCGATTATTATAATTAATGGGGGTCTACTGTTGAGGGTTGGTTTGGGATGAACGCAGATCGATCACATCGCCTCTTCGGCCTCGCCTAACGAGACACAGCCTGGTACCACGCATTACAATCAACCCCTCATTCCGTCCAACAGACCTTTCCTTTGTTTCCACTCCTTCCCTCGGCTAAGGTCCACCCCTTATCCACGGCCTTCAACGTCCCGTCGCCAGTCGCAATGCCCTGAATCCACCTTTCCCTCCTCCCAGGGATTTCTCCCGACGACCCTCTCTGCTCCACCACATTTCCTATATCTTCTTCGTTTTCCTTTCCGTCTATTCCACGTTTTCCATCCTTCTCCACACCCGTATCTCCCCCAAAATCCTCCAAACCTACGCCCTCCCTCCTGGTTCATTGGCCAAGTTTCACTGCCACAAAAAACAGCACCATATCAAAGTTAAAAAAAATATTTTCAGGAAATCCTTACTCAACGTGTTTTTAAATTCCCTCCTCCTCGAGATGACGTCTTTGTCTCAAGATCTGCCTCTTTATGTATCCTTACTTATACTCCGTAAACATTTTCATTCCGTTTAAGCTGACACGCACGGGTGAAAATGGGTGTTCTTCGAGTTGGTCAAGATATTTCTTATTCCCTCGACTCTTTTCAGTGTTTGATATATTTCCTTTCGATCGCCTGCGTAAAACGTATTTGGCAAATAAAACTCGTTCACATTGATTACATATTGATCACAATTGAAGTGTATCCACTGGACGTCCAAAAAATGGGCCCTAACGTTCCCTCTCTCCGTCGGGCAGAGTTCGACGGGTGACCGCCTGCGGGGGAAGGAATGATTTGGCGGGGGAGGGAGAGGAGAGCGGCGGGGACCTCCACTCCTTCGGCCCGCGGAAGGAGGTCCTTTTTTGTTTTATATGTATTTGTGTTTGCCAACGCCTCGCTCCTTTTGCCAGATACCAATGGAGTTCTACAGGAAGCAGGGGTTAGTCATCACCGACACTTGGTTTAGACACCATAAACGGCGCAGGTATACATGGAAAATGCCAGGTGACTCAGAAAAGTACCAGTTAGATTATATTCTGGTTAGGCACAGGTTTCGGAACAGTATCATCGATTCGCACAGCTTCCCGGGAGTGGATGCAGACTCCGATCATAATTAAGTTTTTATGAAGTGTAGCGTCTGTTTCAAAAAGATAAGGTAGGGGCGGCGGGTTGGAAAAGGGAATGCAGAAGCATTACCTGGATTGACAAAAAGGAATATATTCAGGCTGTTGAGAAAATCATGAATGACGGAAAAGAGCTAAGTACTATTGAGGAAAAATGGTAATATATCTAAAAAGGAAAGGAGACAAGGAAACCATGGATCACGGGTGAGATGATTAGAATAATAGATGAGAGAAGAATATGGAAGGACTTAAACACGGAGTTAGGCAAAAGGAAGTACAAAGATTCAAATAATAAATTGTGACGGGTAACAAATAAAGCATGGTGAAAGACTCAGAGCGAGGATCTGAAAAGTTTTCAAAAGAAGGGTGAAATTGGTGTGCTCTACAGGAAGGTCGAAACACTATCTGGAAGTAAGAAGGGAAGATCTGCTATAACAGACATAAGTCGGGTAAGATAATAGTTGAAAGAGAAAAGACCAAAGAGAAACGGAAGGTATATATAGAACTGTATGGACTTCGGCAAACAAGGTTAAACATAGAGAAGGCACATGACGCAGGGGAAGATAGCTTAGGTTCAGGCATACTCAGCGATGAGATAGAAAGGGCATTTAGGGAGATGTAATGAATAGGGCCGTGGGGGTAGACAAAGTTCTTTCGGAACTACTAAAAGGTATGGGAAAATGTGGTAGGAAGAGACTATACGGACTAATTTAAAGCGTCTATGAGAAAGGAATCTGGCCTGAGGACTTTGGGAGATCAGTTTTAGTCCCAATTCCCAAAGAGACACCGCCTATATCATGTGAACACTACAGGACATTAAGTTTGATATCCCACGCAGCTAAAGTGGTTCTCAGGATCATAAACAATACGATAGAGAGTAGGGCTAATGAATACTTAGGGGATCATCAGTTTGGGTTTAGGAAGGGAAGAGGTATGATGCCATAGCAGTAATGAGATCACTGATATAGCAGAATATAGAATATAATCAGGACGTATTTGCCTATTTCATAGATTTTGAAAAGGCGTTTGATAGAGAGAATTCGAAAAAACTCTTAGGTATATTGCAGAAAATAGGACTATATTGGAGGAATAGCAGGCTAATCCGCAACCTGTATATCACAGACTGCTCAGGTGCAAGGGTGGAACGGAGAGTCCGGATGGGTAGTGTTAGGAAGACATGTAAGACTGGGTTGTCCATAATCACCGGTGCTGTTCAATGTATACTGCTGAGGAAATGGTTATGGAAACATAGGAAGGACTGGAGGTAGGAATGAAAGTCGGCAGGGAATTCCTAAAATCAGTTAGGTTTGCTGATGACGAAGTTATAGTGTGTCCGTCAGCAAAGGGGTTGCAAGCATTGCTGATTGAATTGGAAATTCAGTGCGATAGATACGGGATGAGAATCAAAATAAATAAAACAAAGGTAATGCGATTTACCAGAAAGCGAAAGGCAAAGCTTAACTTTACATTCGGAGGGTAAAAACTAGAGTAGATGGAACATTTTATGTATCTCGGAAGTTTTTTGGACCAACACGGTCAAAGTAGTAAGGACGTAAGAAGAAGAATTGCGCTAGGCAAAGAGGCTTTCACAAAGAGGAGGGAGTTGATGACAGGGACGTTGAGTAAAGATATTAAGAAATGTGGCCACTGAAGAAAGAGGATAGACGTAGACGGGAGGATTTTGAAATGTGGGTGTGGAGAAGAATGGAGAAGGTTAAGTGGACAGAAAGGAAAACAAATGAGGAAGTACTTGGTATGGTGGGCGAAGATCGGGGTTTTTTGGGAGAAATCCTATGAAGGCAGGAAAAATTGATGAAGGGTGTATTGATCGGCAGTGGAATGTTGAAGACTATAATAGAGGGGAGAATGTTAGGCAAACAAGGAAAGGGCAAGAATAGGATAGGGAAGTTTGACGGGATGAAGGGGGAAGAAAGCACGCAGAGATAAAGAGGAGTTTGTTGTAGAGCAGGATGTTGGGTTTTGTTTTGTTAGGAGTACCAAAGTATTTATTTGGTTGGTGTGTCCATCCAAAACCTACCTTAACCGGTAGATTACCTGATAATAATAAATATCCTGATGGAAAATAGAACATATATATGTATATATATATATATATATATATATATATATATATATATATATATATATATATATATATATATATATATATATATATAATGCTATCCGTACCAAGCGGCTTCATTACGAAACTTTTGTGTCCATTCCTGCGGCATTAAGAGCTGTCACATTAACTATTGAACAATATTTTATTTATTGATTTTCCTTTGGTTGCGAGGAATCTCTGAAAATAATTTTTATAGCAATTCAGGAACCCTATCATAAAGCAAAAGCTTGTTGTGGTGTGCGTGGATTGTACAGTAACTCCTTCAAAAAACCAAGGGATGGGCCTCGTAATATCGGAAAAGGCTTGCTTCCTTTAAGCCTCATCTCTCATTAAATTGCTGTTAAAAGGAAAGGAATGAGTTTCGCATAGTGTTCTTCTATTAAAAGGTGTAACACCGAAAGAGATCAAAGCCATGTTGGATGACGTTCATTGCGCATCTGCTCCTGCATAAGCGACTGTTCATATTTGGGTGAACGAGTTTAAACGTGGCCGTAAATCCACAAATGTTGGACATCATTCGGGACGTTCAGTGGAAGTGACTTCCTTAAAAATGATTGACAAAATCCAAGATATGGTCTTGAATATTCAATGAATCGAAGTTCGAGAAATAGTTGAGGTGACAAATACATTTCACAACGCACAATACTTTCATTTATGCACTAAAAATTGGGTGTGAAAAAAAAAATCTCGGCAAGATTTGTATCAGATTTGCTATCAGTTTGAAGAATAAACGCAATCAAGTGATCGATTCGGAGGCTGGTTTGGAGCCTTTCTATTGAAATTCTGACAATTTTCTGCGTCGACAAATAACTGGACAAAATATGAATACGCTACTACACTCCAGAGAAAAAAGAACTTCCAAATTAATGTGATTCTGAAAGAGATCCGCCTTCGAAAAATGCTGAGACGTTGAAAATGGCCGATAGGCTGGTGGCCACGGTCTTTTAGGATACATCCAGAATCATCTACATATATCTATTACTTGCAAAAGAAACAAACCATAGATTGAGGGTATTGTGCGTCGTCATTTCGCCGGTTCAGGGAAGTAATCAATAAAAAACTCATTTGGAAAAGAAGAAAATCTTCTTCAGTCATGACAGGTACACTCCCGCGTAGTTTCAGTGACGAAAATTATGAAATTGAAGCTAAAATGATTGCAAAATCGATCGTGTTTTCCAGATTTGGCTCCAAGTAACTTTTTTTTTGTTTTCAAACTTGAAAAAAATTCCTCCGCGGCAAACGATTCACGCCGAACGAGGTAGGCATCGCCAACAGAGATATACGAGACATTTTAAGGTCCTTCCGAAAACCTAATTTTTGGGCGGCCTAAAAAATGAGGGCAAAACGGGGGAAAGTCTATAAATTCAAAAGAGACTATGTTGAAAAATAAAAAAAATATTGCTTTGAGATGAACTGTCAAAATTTGGAGGAGGAATAAAGGTAAAGGTGTTGTTAAAAAAGTATGTTAATTCTTTATTGAGCAGCCCCCATATGTGAAGTTTATGAAATCTTTCATGGTTGTGAAAGGAACCGCTGAAGGAAGAAAAGCAACATATTATCGTCCAAACGACCGTTAACAGTAATTTAGTGCATCAAACTGCACACTTCCTTTAAGATTCGTTGCAGACTATTGGATGGAATATTCATTTGTAGATTGGAGGTACCCTGGTTGAAACCCTTGTCCATATATTTTAAACTATATTTTATCCGCGGGCGTCTCTCGTAGTCCGTGCGCCCTTGGGAACCCGATCACTATGTGTCCCACGGGCCGAAGCACGTCAATCGACTCTACACCCGTGCACGGGACGGCGGAACCTGAAACTGCAGCCTTTGTGTTAGCAGGCGAGGGCGTTACACGCCTGACTGACCCGGACGACTTAAACTTTGCTTTTTGAAACATTTAATTGGTGTTATGTATTTATGAGAGGCGGTACAGGGGACACAGAAATAAGAAATAAAAATAGAAACGACCTTCAATCTCTGAATCCGTGAATTTTACACGCCTTAGAGCCAACATGACGTCATAATAATTGACCTTCGGGTTGAAGACAAGTTGTTGTGTATGGATTACTGCGATGTGTCAGTTGCATCAAAACCCTCTCACCGTTCCATTTGCTTGAACTTCGAGAAGTATCCAATCCCATCAACTCCGCCTTAGATGCCCTCCCCTTCTCCTTAGCATTCAAAGGTAATTCTCAATGTCAGACAAATCAACTTCCTTTCCTATGGCCTCCGCACCGCCATTCTCCTCCTTTCGAGTGTCGTGTAGATAAAATCTCCTATGCATTCTACGAGGGGATCCATGAACACGTGAGTATAAGACTCCGCTGAGCAGCTGATATACTACTGCAAGCTTAGTTTTGATGAAAATGGCTTCAAAATGTTCCAGAAATTTTAATAAAGCGTCCGACATGAACGTTTCTACACTGGAGTTAATTTTGAAGCTAAGCTGTCAGGGAAAGTTTCAACAATCTTAAATACAACCTTAAGTAAATATTGACGAAGTATAGCATTGACGCACCATGTTTGGTGCTCAGCGGAGGTATCTTTGGGTGTCCCCCAGGGAAGTTTAATGGGGCCGCTACTATTCTTACTACAGATTAATGACTTAAACTCAAACGTTAGTAGCAACCTCAGATTATTTGCAGGCGACACGGCGGTATACAGGGAAATAAGGACCCCAAGCAGATTGCAGGTTACCCTTTAGAGACTTGGACACGATTTCGGAATGGTGCAAGGAATAGGGATTAGTGCGTAATATAACAATATGCTCAATTTTGAAATTTTGGAGCAAAAGACGTGACGAAGAGGATATACATTATGAAATAGAGGGTTCTGTGCTAACTATGGCAGATCAAGTCAAATATTTGGTGGTAATTCTAACACCACCAAGGGAGCTGCTATTTCACTTTAGTTAGGTCTCATTTGGAATACGCCGCAAGTAATTGGCATCGTTGGGGGAAATCATTGATCAAAGAATTAGATAACATACAGAGATATCCCCCAGATTCGTCTAAAATTGCTACGATAAGGTATGACAGGTCTTTCAGAGGAATAAGGCTGGAAGCCGCTTGAGATGCGAATAAAAAAAGCGAGACTTAGACTTGTAACAAGGTTCATAACACATGAGATTAACTATGTCACAAAGGGAATTATTATTATGGCCCCACACTCTATGGGTAGATTAGACCTCAAAGATAAGAAAAGCGAAATACACTCGAGTGCAACTCCAAATATAAACATTCGTTCTTTCCTCGGACGATCAGGAATCATAATACTGAGAAATCAAAGCCATAAAAGAAATATTAAAGGCATTCTATTTAAAAGCGATTACAAAATAACGCTGCGTAGACCTCTGGTGCATTCGTAGGTGCATGTGCATGTTAGTTGCCAGTACATGTATTTGTATGTGTGTAACCTAAAATGGGATTTGCGCGAATGCATTCGTCCGTGTGGATGTGGATTGGAATGCTTTTGTTTATTTTGCATGTGACTGCATTCTGTTTTACTGGTGGTGTCGTAACACCCCCCACCACACGTCCTTGCGGGGTGTTGTGGGGTATTGTGAAGCTGTAGGCGTATAACTTTACATGTATAAAATCAATATATTTTTGCAGTACTTGTATTTTACTGTCAATATGAGGATTTAACTATTTTTGCTATATTTGCAGTTTCTATTATACTTGTATGTAATAGGGTACGCGCCCCGTTTTGCTAAATAAATAAATTAATGCAATTTTCACGGCATCTAAGGGACACATATGTACATCCAAGAACTTCGCTGGTGGTTTCCACTGTCAGGACTGTCAGAACTAGCATCGATCGTGCTCGTCTCACCCCACAGCATTGAATTTTCCCGAGATTCAGTAATCTCTTCAGTCTCCGCGTTCTCACTGGACCCAGGATGGAAACTATGGCAATGCACACCGTGATATAGGCGCGGAGGAGGTCTCCCTCCCGGAGCTCACGTGCGAGCGGGATTACCTGACATCCGGTTTCTGGGTCCCCGAAGAATCCCTTGTAGCGCTGATCCTTGCACGAGAAGCTGGTCTCGGGGATGGTCCGTAGAGTGGGGTAGTCGATGCCCGGCCTCCCCGCGGCGCTGCCCTGCTCCTCCGCCTTGGAGAGCAGCGACGGACGGTGGGGGCGGCGGAGGCGGGGCGCCGCCAGCCTCCTCGGCAGGGCCGCCTCTTCTACGACCCGCTGTGGCGGCTGCTCCGGGGACGCCACCACCACGGGGGTCGGCTCCGGGGACGCCGCCACCACGGGGGTTCGCTCCGGGGACGCCGCCACCACGGGGGCCCGCTCCGGGGCGGGGGAGAGGGGGTAGTAGGGCAGGGGGGATGGCCAGGGCCGGGCGCTCTCGAGCCGGGTGGGTTGGAGGGGGAGCGCGCGGCCGGGGAAGAGGTGGCGCACGGCGTAGATGAGGAGGGGCGGCGGGGCTCGCTGGCGCTTGGCGGCGCTGGACAGCAGCCGGGGAAGGATGTGTACTATGCCCACGTCGGCGGCGTCCGCGGGACCGTAAGGGGCGAGGCCATCGCCCAGGCGCACCACGATCCCGTCCGCCAGCCCCATGCACAACTGCACCACCAGGACGCCTGCGAAGAGGACAAGCGAATGCTCAGGACAATCCCACTAAGCATGCACCTCATTTAGCACAATGCCAGGTAGTTACCGTTACCTACTAATTTTCCATGGTACTAATACCTTGGCTTCTTGATCTGGATTCAGGACCCGATATCTCGGTACTTGGTTTTCCACCCCTATGTACCAGTGCCGATTTTACATTGCGCGTGGCTTTTTCCATAGCAAAAATATTGCTTGTTAATATTTTATCCAAGTGTGTATTTTTCAGCGACCTTTGATCCAAGATTCTTCCCGCCCGCTCTCCCAATCCAATAAAGGCATACCTGGGTGCCTAGTATACCTACACATATGTAGAAGTACCAGCCTCCGTTTAAGTATTATCTCGGCCACACAATAACCAAAGAAAAAAGAAAAGAATTTTTGAATCCTCAACATCACAGCTGCATTCATATTTTTCGAGAATCCCTGCATAAAAATGGCGATTAAGTGAAGAGCTTTTACTTTTAACCTTTTGAATGATCAGCAGTCAGGGTAATGGTGTACCAATCACCTTCATTCTGCATACTTGTACAACTGACTCCTTTGAAGTTGACTCGTAGTCAGGCGCTCATTCGTATGATCATTTACGGCACTATTACTAGGACGATTCATCTTCAGTTTGACTGGTTACCACTCGATTAATACAAGAAGTATTTACCAGTATTACTCTGTGTATTCCGTGAGATTCACTCAAGCCAGTGTTTACTCTAAGGAGGCTATGACATGGAAAGCGGCAACCAGTGTCGAAGAACGCTCGTTCGAATGAAATAAAGTGTGATACTGTTTGATTGCTATCAATTTAACTGAGGGCATTCACTATTTAGTGAAATTCTCATGCCTTGAATTATTCCTGATTAATTTATTATTATTGCTGGTAAGGGTAGGTTTTGGATGGGCTCAGCCTACTAAATTGTGCCGAAATACAGAATTCTGTTTCATAAGGATAAAAAAGTTATCTATATATATATATATATATATATATATATATATATATATATATATATTGAGCTATAGAATCAACATATAGAAATTAATGAAGAGAGTTGGGTAACATTTTTCAACGGGTTTTTTCTTGTGCCATTTTAAATTACCTGCTTTTGTGCTTTGACGCTTCATGAGTATTCACAACTTAATTTATTTCTTGGAGTACAACTTAATAACGCCGTTATTATCATTATTATTGATGATGTTGCTTTTATATTATTTTTCAATCTTATAACATGGAAAATTTATCAAATATTCTCTCTACTTAGCTGTTCCCCTGGCGGAACGCGTGTTTGAATGAAGAAAGAAAAGAATGCGCGGGCATTCACATTATTCATCGAATACTGATATTCAAACACGTATGACGGGGGCAAATGAAATTGCGTGTTTATGTGTTGCATCTTCAAACAGGAATATTGGAAAAAGCGATGGTTGTACAAAATGATGGATATGATCCAACTAGAGGAGAATTTGAAACATTATGAAATGTATTATAATGACGAATCCGGCAATTAATCACGATAAAAAATCACGGAATAAAAATCACCAATATATGGTCACACGGCGACCATCATAATTCATGGTAAGTGTTGTAATAGCTTAACTCGGGATGGATAAGTGCAGAAGGATTGTCGCTGATCAATGTAGATGTTCAAGTGGAGGAATGGCATGTGACGGAGGAGGGGATAGGTTGATAGATAGATAGAGGTCTTTACTTGGACGAAATTGAGACCTAATGGTCCCTTCTTCCATTTAACCCATCGTCGTATATATATTATATTAGGCATAAAATTTATAATTACAGTTGAGGCGGTAGAGAATAATTAGGAGGGGCGCAAATGTCTGCTAGTACCCATGTTATGCTCAGGTGTTTACATTTTTTTGAAATTCGTTGATTAATTTCATGGTTATGGTTTCTTGACGAATCCCGGGTGCCTTAATATGTGATGTTTGTCATGGTGGTCGCCGTCATAAAGTTGGCAATTGTCCACCGATTTTCAAAATTAGTTACTCCTGAGTGAGCCTTCAAAGCGCTAACAACGTGAGCCTTGCCTTGCATTTGAGAATCTTAAGCTCGTTTGCCTAGCTTTAATTCAAACAGCTCATGAGTCGACTCACGCTGCATTTGTCATCCAACGACTCATTCCGCTAGCAGCTGGGCCATGATAGAATTTTCTGCTCGTTCATAATCAGTGTTTCCTTTCCGCCGTCTGGCTGGCTTTATCGCGCTCGCGTTGCCTGGCGAAAGCCTCGAGGGACTTTTCGCAAATGACCCTGGATCGTACGCAGAATGTCTCTTTTTGACGGCATTGCCTCGGAATGAGAAACCGAATGATCCGGGTTGAAAACCACTCTTTTCGAAATATTCCAGTCCGGTTATTCCGGCGGCAGCTTCGGACTGCCCGCCCGCTTCGTCTCACCTGAAGGTTAGAACCCAGCCTCGACTCGAGTATGATGGTTTTTTTATTGCTGCGGATTTTATTTAGTCGCGTCGATGGCACGAAATGACCTTACTGCATTGAAACTATAATGAAACCATTACTAATGACTATGCCATTGCTGCTCGGTGTGAGAGCCTTGGGAGATAATGATAAAATGAAAGTAATGAAATCCTCATGAAATAATAGGGCAGACACCCAAGCAGCAGGGGCATTTTAGACGGAAATAAGTGTAGTAGTAAGGGTATCAGTAGAAGAATTGCGTTTCAATGAAGACTTAGACAAACAAATGGAGAAGATTTTCGCGTAGCATAGCGTTCATTGTATTACGGTGAGATCTTTGAGGAGAGAAGATGAGCGAAGCGGTTTGGATGCCTTTAACATATGTTTGGAATGGAGAAAATATAATGGACGGTAACTAACAACAAATTAAAGTTCTAAATAACACTTCTCCCTTTGAAGATTTTGGTATTCCATTCTAATATAATGCAGCTAGTGTTACGAAGTCACACACGACCCGGGTTTAGATGCGTTAACCCTATCAATGCTTGTTGATGCCAATGCATCAACAAGCGTCACGTGATTTGACGACGGTTGTTCTCAAACGTTTTTTACAGCAATACGAATGTGATCTATTCATGGTGATAGAATCGACAAACAATTTCGTATCACCCCATAAGTGGTGGCATCAGCCTGTCTGTTCGTTCCCTGGTACTCAAGATAGCATAATATCAATCAATTTTCATAACAACATTAGCCAATATATTGTGCAGTGACCCATGAAGTTTAAGAAAACCGATAAAAGTGTATTTCGTGAAGCAAAGATTTTGCTCTCAGAAATGCATGCGAGCGTCATCAGGAAGGTTGCTGATAGAATGTACTCGGGGAGAACAGAAAAATGAAATTTTGCCTGAGGCAGCAGGATTTGCACTGTATCAAAGTGAACAAGTGGCCGCGCGGAAGCGAAAATTGCGCATGTTTGGGTAAACATCAATTCTCACTAACTAAGAGCGTTGGATTTGTGGTTCTCCGGCAGCGTTTCCGTTCTACGAAATACGTTCTCGTAAATAGGAGGGTTAGAGGGTGAGGAATGAGTGAACTATGAGAGCATATGGAACAGACGGCCAGGGTACAGCTATGAGTGGATTAGAGTATTCCGATAGAGAGAGAGAGAGAGAGGGGGAATAGATGGGAGAAAGTCGATTCGTTCTTAAACGCGAGGGAAAAGGAGTGATTGGTTTGAAGGATAAGGCGAGAGAGAAAGGGTTGAACGGGGAAAACACGTGGAAAAACGCGGCCGTGAAGAATCTGGGGGAGTAGTCGAAGTCAAAGGAGCGATTTAGAAGAGCAGGGGTGGCACAGTATCCGATAGTGACAGAGGCAAGGGATGCGTTGAGAGAACAGTGTGAAGTAGATGAGGAACGAAGCTTTCCTTGGTATTACCCCTCCCGAATGGGATCGCTGCGGCGCGAGGGATGTGTGCACACCTCAAGTTTGCCCCCGGAGGCACATCCTGCCGTCGTCGTATCGGTTTGTAGGCAGTGCATGGGTTGCGTTTGCATGATGAGAGGGCGTCTATTCGGGCGGGCTTTGGGAGTACAGCGGCACAGGTACGAGGGGGCCTTGCAAGGCGTCCCGTCGCCAGGGCGCTGGCGATATCACGGCAAGCGTGAGCTGACCAGTGGAGGGGAGCGGGTGTGGCCTCGACCGCGAAGTGATCGGTAGCCGGGGGCCGTGTCGCGGACGGATTGCGGCACGGCCTTCCGGGCTGTGCTTGTTTGGCGATGGCCAGCGTTCAACCACTTACCAATTTGTACGAAATTATTGCGCGCGTGTCACTCCGCTGTTAATCGTCAATATCTCGCATCGATTTGGCATTTATTTAAAAGTTAAAAGCGTATGAAGCCTTCCAAGAAGTGGACGATACTTCCTTTCCAACTCTCACCTGACGGGAAACCAAACTATTTTGAAACTCAGTAAAGATACAATATAATGGAGTCTTTCGAAGTTTCACATAGTTATTTCCTTATCGGATGAATGAATTCAGAAACTGGAAACAATGCCCGGGAGTGGTCATAAGCTAACAAGAAAAACTTTAGCTGCGCGATGCATATCGAGTGATGAGAAGCGAGATACTCACGCGAGCGACGTCATTGGGCAGGATGCCGAGCGCGCGCGGACTGTTCGCTCGCGTGCGCCGGCAAGCGTGTCCCTTGGTCCCACGGCGAGCTATCTAACCTTATCTTAAATTTGGTGTCAACATGAAGTTCTAAGTGCAGTAAATGCCGGTATTGAACTACATAGGTTGCTCATTGTGGTTTATTCGCCGATGGACGGATTTTCAGTTACGTTCACATTAGTACATTTACGAGTATTTAGGCCCTAATTCCAACAAACGACCATTTGATGGGTGAAATAAATTAAAATATGAGTTTGCATCTATCATCAGCGAATACCTCATAATAAATGTGTTCTGGGATTAAGAATGTTTCAATGGCAGTATGGTGATTTTTTTCCAACTAACTTATAGTCTCCCCAAGTGAACTTCGACTTTATTCGATGGTTTATTGTCGTTGCAATGTTATATTTCAGCGACGGAAATGATGACTGTATACTACTTTGGTTCTTCGACTTAATTTCTTTTTAGGGTTTAAATTGGCCCAACCGTTGTTTGCGAAATCAGCTGAACTTAGGATAATTATCGTTATGAGTAAAAATAGCGATGACCCAACTCCTCCCTCTAATCGACCGCATCTAATCGAAGGTTTACTGAGCGGAGCATTTTAAGTATATCTTCTTGGACTTTGGAGAGCGCTTCCTTCCAGCCATAATAACTGTTGTTTAGCCCTCATGATTCCCTTGCTCGGCTCTCCATGCTTCCCACCGCCCTCCCCCCTCGTCTCTTCCCTCTTTACCCAACTTCCTCCCCTCTCTCACGATCTTATCCACCGCTTCTCAATATCTCGCCAATCCACCCATTCTGCCTTTTTTGAAATTTCACTTCACAACTTCCATTCCCCCCCCCGCCCACCCATCCACCGCAGCGGGCGTCGAAAACTCGCGGGTTGGGAGTTGGGCCACCGGCCATAGGATCCTGGGGTCTATACCCCGCCTTACCTTTGGGCAAAGATGCGTAAAATTCGAAGCGGTGCGATTTTCTGCTGCGTATGACCCCGTGGCTAATTCAACGGTGGCACGGGGAAAATAACCGTCCCAAAGTGCGAATATTTCACACGCCTCTCGGCTTAAGTTGAGATGAGCTCAAAATAAACCTTCGCGTTCAAAAAGGCGAATGGACGGAATCCCTTCATTCCCACATTGTACCACATCTATCCAATAAATACACGAACTGGTGTAATATGGCGGCCACGACGCGGACTATAGCCCCGCCCACTAGCGGCGCTAGTTGCCTGAGACCCAATTAGCAGTCTGTGCTTGGCGGATCGTCGAGTTGTGCGTATGGTGACAGGTGTGTTAGTTTCTGCTGTCCTTGTTTTTACTGTTTATCGAAAATTGAAATTGACGAAATCACGGAGCAACGAATCAACATCAAGTTTTTGTTGAACTGACGTAAAAGTTATCAACAAATTACCAAAATGTTGACAGCTGTTTACGGTGATAATACTCTGAAGAAAACATACGTTTTCAAATGGATTAAATCAAACCAAAAATTCAAGAAAGGGCCGATCGAAAATCAAAGTCATGCTCCTGGTTTTATTTGATGTTGGTGTTGTTCATCATGAATTTCTTCCTCAAGGACATACAGTAAATGCTTAGTTCTGCCTTTCAGTCTCAAGCGTTTGAGAGATCGCGTCCGTCCTGTGTGACCAAATTTGACTCAAGGCGATGGATGGATCCTTCACCATGACAATGATGCACCTGCACATTTAGCATTCATTGTTCGCCAGTTTCTGCCAAAAAATTCAATCACCATCCTAGATCATCCTCGATATTCGCCAGATCTCGCCACCAAAGACTTTTTCCTATTCCCAAAATGCAAAAATGTGATGAGGGGACATCACTGGGACGATGTGGATAAATAACACATTAAAGCAAGACTCGACGAAAAAAACCAAAAAGCCTAACTGCTGAGGACTTCCAAGAGTGCTTTAAACAGTGGAAAAGAAGGTGGAATAAGTGAATAGCAAGGAATGGAGAGTACTTTGAAGGGGAAAAAAGCGATGTAGACTAAATTTGGAAAAATAAAGTTTTCATGGTCTCAGTTCGCAAATTTATTGGACAGGCCACGTATTTAAAACATCTTCGTTAGTTTTTCTTGTAGCCCATATTATTTTCATTCGTCTCCTCCGCATACGCATTTCAATGATCCCTAATTCACGGCATTTTCTTGCGTCAAAGCTTTCGGGATCATCATATTGAAGACTTGATCGGGAAAATAATAGAATTGCATTACTCATTACATATTTTCTTTATGATTGTCCTTGAATGTAATGAACTCTCATCGACTCCCTTCCCACAAATTATACTTTCCCCGAAGCCAATATCATCCTAAATTTCCTCCTACTCTCCCATTTTCCTTCAAATTATTCTTTTATTTGTATATTGAATTATTCCAATATATAAGGAATAAAGTTATCTCTTGATCATAAATTTTGCCACCCAATTAAATAGAAGTTAGATCTAAGTTACTTAGAAACGGCAGCGCCAACATAACTTACTTGTGAATATTAGCTAATGCTGAAATAATTGCGAAATTTGAGGAAACAACGACGAGTGATAGGACCACCAACTTGGAAGCAAATGTATTTACCTTCAACGTGAACTACGCCCATTGAAATCAGCATAATTTATTTAAATGGCCGTCGATGAATACTTATAATATGAAACAACTTGTTTTGAATGCTCAATAGTTTACATATGCAACATGTGGAAGCGATTAATCAACTCTTTAGATTTGAATTAAAGTGACCTTTTGCACATGAAACAAAGATTTCACTTTTCGTAATTTTCTAAGGTCAAGGCACGTCTCAGAGTTTGCGAATTGTTTTCGCTTTAATTCGAATTCGCAGCGAAGGCTACAGAACAATGAAGCAAGGCTTCGCATTCATTTTCGTCTTAATCCTAGCTGCAAAACTCCACTTACGTTTTCTCTGTAGTCCTGTCAGATGAATTTAGAGCCAGACAGGATTGCCTGTTGTATTATTGATTCCCAGAAAAATTAAATTATTCTCAAAAGTCGTCAGTACTTATTTTGATATGCGAATGAAATGAGGTCGTCAATTTTTTATGAGAACCCAATGCTACTTTTTTTAAGAAAGCCGTTAGCTCGGGTTTTTAAGCTTCTGATGCGATAATTGTACACTGAAATTTCACAAGTGCATATCCAGTTTTATGTAGGTAATCGGCTGTACCACGCAATAATTAGACCCTGGGCGTCAGATAGTAAATTTTAACTTAAAATTAAATGATTAAGGGCGAAATTCCAGCGATAATCGCGGCAATACCCATTTTACCCAAATTCCTTCCTAGGTAAAACGAGCCATGATGTGTTTTCTGCCATCAGTTGCAAGCAAGATCTCGGGATATTGATAATGGATTTCCGGAGCGTTAAAGGCGCGGCTGGTTACCTTGCTCTCTTTCCTTTCTTGCTTATTTCTCAATGCACACGTGAATTCTTTCATTTCTCTCTTGCGTTCAATGGACTGAGACCATGATGAACGGCAATGTCACCCTGGATTTACCAACTACCGCCGACTGAAACTCCACGGAGCACGGATTGTCTGTCGTGTCCTCAATTCACTCAGCTCGCGGACACAAAGCGCCTAAGGCTCATTGGTTTGCAAATAACTAGATTATTCAAGCCAAAAGGGGTTTAAATTGGCAGATTAAGTGCCAATAATGTTTTATCAATCGTTTTGAAGGCCGCAGTGGTCTAATTCATGGCATTATCTCGTGGATTGGGCCATCAGTCTTAATAATGTTGTTTGTCGTGAGTCGAGTATTAAATAATCACTTGTTCATTATATTTTAATGGTGATCACTGTATGATAAAATTATGATTTTGCATGGCAGGTCAATATAATTACTGAGTGAAATAATAATGAAACAATGGGTGTTATTAAATTGTGTAACAAATTCGTTCACTTTACCGTGAAAATCATCACAAAGTAAGATGTATTTCATCATTTATCATTATTCATTTAATTACTATTAGCTGGAGCCATTATTATTTGGCACAGTTAATTGCCGAGGGTAAAATTGCAATGGGAAGTCGTGTGAAAGTACCATAGGCTCCGAATCACTTGATTGTACCGATGATTGCGAAGCAAGCAGAGCACAAAATTCATGGCTCACTTCGTTATCTAAATGCTATTTATGCGATGCTGAAGGATACAAATCTCCGTTTATCACTTTACGTCGTATACAAGCATTTTTGGCAAAGAGGATATTTTTAGGACCTCGGAGGAATATCACCACCATGAAAGGAGGAATCCGTAGAGATATATTCAAACGGCGAGTAGTGCTGAGTAATTCCCGGATGAGTAAAAAAAGAATCCATCCAACATCAGTTCCATGGTCATATGATGCATGATGGTGCATTTTACATCAATATCTCCAATGTTAAAAGTCAGTATCAAGAAGGTAATGCACATTAATTACCGTCCAGATAGTAATTTCTCTTTCATTAAAATGTTTCTAGAGGATCTCATGGGTTCCCTAAGTTTTAATAAACGCGATTCCATTTGTCATATCACGTCCGTGTCATACTTCCTCATAACTTGTACGAAATGTCGTATGTTATCGAAACGGCCCAAAGGTAGGCTTGAGGAATCGAAAACCAGTGCGTGACAGATTCACTTCTGTCGTAGGAGAAGAGTGTAGCTCATATCCGCCCTGATCCACAAAAATCCCTGGCCCGAGTTTCCGCTCTCGCCAATGGGACGCGGCACTGTTCTTTCTCGTCGCTTGGCTTGATGCCGTCACTTTTCCCTGCCCAGTGCACCGCTTCCACTTTTATGCCCATGCGTGCATTTAACGTGGAACCTCGTCAGAAGTGGTTCAGCAGTATTTTTTTCCCTGTGACATTTCGAACTCTCAATGCGTGAACCTCCCAAATCCATGAACGGGGTCGGAGAGAGTATGTTCGGGAATTCGAACCGGTTCGAAGTTTTAAGTACTTTCCTTTCTCATGGAGTGAGGCGTTCACTCACCGGTCGGCTTCTCCCATTTCCCGCCGACAAATCCGCTTCGGATCCCGAGAGAACCCTGATTCCGCGTCCCCGTGAGGGCGCCAAGGAGCAGGATTGAACTACATAAAAGATCTGTCCCAAAAATAAGTCGTCTTTTTCACTCACAGAGCATTATCTACAAAGAGTTTGCACCACAGAGACAGACACTGATCAGTACGTTTTCCATGCGACTCCTCGAAATGCCGCAAATGAGAGTGCAATGCGTCAGTAAGGAGATATTTACCAACTGGAGGCTACACCACGATAACGCGCCGTCCCACGTCTCCTTCCTTGTGGCCTGGCCAAGCACAAGGTGCCTCCGCCAACCTACAGCCACGATGTAGCATGATCGGACTTACTTTTATTTACAATAATGAAAAGGAGCTAGAAAGGCAACCATTTCGGAACGCCGGAAATCGTCAAAGAGGTCGTGACGAGGTGCCTGAACGAGGTTCCCGTCGACGCCCTCCAAGAAGCGTACCACGAGTGGCAGAGGCGCCGGCATCGGTGGTGTGTCGATGCTCAAGGGTGCGACTTTGTAATTTGCAAATTGATCTGCAATAATGTTTTCTCCGGATTTATGTAACCTATTTTTGGGAGAGACCATTTATATATTGATAATTGCAATCCTCAATGATAATTTTCGAACCCCAATCATGTGATAATTATCGTATCGAACGTTTCCAGAGAATCGATGATATTCATCATTATTGTTTCGTTATTTAATTTATTACGCATCTAATTTTTTTGCGAACATGCATAAAATTGCATGCATTGCATAGGGACTCACGCCTCCACCGGTTGTACGCGTGCTCGTCTGTAACAGAGAAGCAAATAGATTCATATTGTAATGAAACACTTAGCACTCTTTCATCGGTTTATATAGGCGGCACGACGCGCTTCGGTGGCATAACGGCGCGCGCCGATGAAGGGAGTGGTCGGGGCCGAAGAACAAAAGGGTAGAAGGGAGTGGGTGGGGAGAAGGAGCCGGAGAGTTGGGGTGTGGAAAGAAGAGGGAAGGGAAGAGAGAAGAGTGCCCTTGAGAGCATTTTAGTACAATTGAGGCAGAGCCTGAACAGCCTTGTACGCACAAAGCGCAATAGCATGGGACACCAATTACTCTTCGTAATGTGAAATCGGAGGATTGTGAATACCTTCTCGCCTAATAGAGATGGCCGTTTAAAACCTTTTATTGATTTCCACTTATGTTTCATCCGAGAGGCTTGCTTTTAAAATTTGGCCCGACAGCATTCGAACCACGAAGTAGACATGGGGAAATATTTGCCTGAGATATGGTTCCCAAGATCATTGAGTGAATATCCAGATTGAGATTTTCAGACAGTTTAGAATTTCTAAAAAAAACCTGAAAATGAAGTTCTGAGGTAATATATTCTTGATTAACTGAAATCGGTATCTACATACATGGACATTTCAATAAAAATTCAAAATGTTACTAAAATTAATTAAAATACGTTTTAATACGCCGTACTTTTTTTACTTTAGGAAAAATCTACCTCTCTGTGGCAATATATCCTATGTGGTTTGCTAATACCATTAATGTGCATTAATGCGGTATGACGGAATGCAGTTTTTGCTACTAAGTGTGGCTAATATTAAAAACAACCCAATGTTATGCAAATATATTTTATTAAATATTATAAATGTATAGGTTTTTATTAAAACCTATGATTATTTACAAATATCAATGCAACGAAAGGTTAAGGGAAACTATTTTTGCCAAATTTTCAACTGGTACTGGAATCGACACAGTATATGATTCGACCTTGAATTATATCGATAATATTGCATCAATATATTAAATGATTATATCCAAAGTTCCGGTATACCGATGCACCTGCATTGATAATGTGGATGCAGCGGGTGTTCATCCCTAGTTGAGGGCAGCGGCTGACGCCGCGCCGCGTGCGGGCTGCGACGCGGTCTGCGAGTTGAGTGGATCAAGCTCAATCACGGTCGCCTGGGCGCGTCAATAAACGTGATTCGGGCAGGAGGGCCATAATATTCAAAAATACGAACTCGATTATGTCTGACACAAATCTCACCGCATTCTCAAAATGTAGTCTCCGATCCCAAAAAATTACTCAACCATCGTCGGGCGTGAAAAATGCTGCCGCGATTTGAGCTGGCGACTTATTGTGTGCACTATTCATACGTAATTGCATGCATTATTCCGTGGCAAATACAAGTGAAAATACATAAAAATCTATTCCACCCATCAGGCTATGAATAAAATGTTTGTGTGTTTTCTTGCGGTGAGGGTTTTTTGTAGGACGAATCCTTTATCCGCAGGCTTGCCAAACATCCAAGTGTTTCCACTATCTCCTCCCTTTATCATTCTTTTCAGAAATGTCCCGGCCTACCTGTCACTGTAATAGCTTTTCTCCTTGATTTTTACCTCATCTAAAATTATTTGGGCTATAATTATAATTTTGCAGCGAAATTAGGGTCCCTGCAGAGAATCCCGTCGAAGATGACTCGTAAACGTATAACAATGTTTATTTAGTGAATTGCTTCCAGTGTGCATATTGTGTGGTACGTTAAAAATTCGTAGCCAGCATAATCTATTTTCAAATGCATTTCCTTCTTTTCCTCTTTATTTATGCCGAATCTGAAGCTGGGGCATCGTCATCTCAATCCTCTTTCTATTTCTCTGCAAAATATTTGGCAAAAGAAATTGTGATTTTTCCAGGTTGCATATGCGCTCATGACAGTCTATAACAGGTCAGTAAGTCTGGCAGGTCTAATAGAGTTTTCTTTATTCATTCGTTCATTCCCAGGATCATACCAATTGTCATTTCATCTCGGACCAATTCTCTTTTATTCATTAACGGAATCGTCAACCTACACTCAATTTCCAAGCCTTTATCGGCGGAATGCCGTTTACACGCGTAGTTTAAGCGAAAGCATTTTTTTCGGGCATTGCTCTAAATGCCCCTTCCGCGTCCTCTCACATATATATGCATATATATACATATGCATATATTTATATATGTATATATCTATATATATTTATTTATTTATTCATTTATATATAATCAGCATTTCAATTCTGGTATTGGTTTACTGCAGCCTTCCATTCTACTCTATTTAATGTCAATTCCCTCAATCCTTAATACCTTCTCTGTTTTACGTTCTTCTTAACATGTCCTATGCACAGGTCTCTTGGTCTTCCTCGTGGAATCTCCCCTTCTATTTTCCTATTTAACAAAGCAGCCAAAAATGGCACAAAGGCTGATAGGCAATGCATATGGTATACATTAAGGTAAAGAAAGGGGAGGAGAAATAAACAATGATGAAAAATTAACAAAATAAATGTCAAGAACAGCTATAAAATAGCAGGAGAGCACGTATGCAAGAGGGTTTAGTTACTATGTGGCGTGTGTATGATATTCTTAATCAATCCATTGTGCCTCAACGTGTGTCCAATTCATCTATTTCTACTTTACCGTTGAGTTCACAATATGGCCCTATCCTCTTCTGCTCTTCTATATACTTCCTCGTTCCTCACTTTGTCTGTCTATTTGATCTTCAGCATTCTCCTCCAGCGCCATGTTTCAAAGTCTTCTATTCTGGTCCACGTGTCTTATGTTTCAAGCCTCGGAACCATAGAGCGCCATGCTCCACAAAGCCTTGACAAGTAGGGTAACTGGTCTGAGATATGCGACTTAACAGCCTTCATTGTCATTAGTCCTGCATCAATGTTGGTCAGAATATTGTCAATGAGAGTTGCAGAGGTAGGACAAACTATTGTGGGTTCAGCAGTGGTGGTATGTAGGTTGAATAGCATATCAAGGAATTGAAGCTTTCATCTTGAAATCAAAAGAATATTGCAGTTAAAGTCACCACTTATGATTAGAAGAGGGTATTGAACAGAATAATGAGTTATTCCCATTAGTTCCATTATTTTGGTAAGGAATATTTCAAAGTTACTTGAGGGTGAACAGTAAATAGTTGTATTAATTAAGTAATGGTCCTTCAGATGAATCTGCATTATGCCAGATTCAAATGCCTGTTTTTGTTTAGTAAATGGCATGAGAAATCAACTGGGGAGTGATGGAAGCTGTTGGTCAATAAAAATAACACTCCACCATTTTTATGCACTGGTCGGCAGAAACAATTAAATAGTATAAATAGAATAAAAAATGCCCCGTAGATGAAAGTCTTGACAAATAGCTTCCTCGGTTCCAGTCTTAGGTTTTTGAGCATTGTAATATCCTCTTCTTCATGATTGCGTTCTTTGCTTGGGCTATTCTTCGCTTGATGGCGGTCGAATTTCATCCATCCCATCTTATGCTTCTTCCCGGGTAGATGAAAGATTCCACATGCTCTATTTTCACCCGTCGAATTGTGATATCTGCATTCAGCTTCTCTCTTCCATAAACATGGATTTTATTTTTCTTCTTGTTCATGTCCATATTATATTCCCCCAGAACTTGGTCCATACCACTTAGAGTACCTTGCAGGTCCTCTCGCATTTCCGCCACTACCGCTTTGTCATCTGCCAACCGGACCATGTTGATTTCTTCTCCATTTACCTAGATTCCTTTGATACCCAATTCTTGAGTTTATTTTATTGCCACTTCCAGATGCACATTGAGTATTGTAGGTGAGAGGTTGCACCCGTTTATTTTAGCTTCCATTTTTCTCCCAATTTTTTTTTCATTGTTGTAACATGATTCTTGTAGATGTTATGGATAATTCTTCTGTCGTTTTAGCCCAATCCAAGCGCCTCTAGTATCTTGAACATCTTGTTCCATTTGACGCTGTCGAAGGCCTTCTGCAAGTCCACGATTGCCACTTAAAATGGCTTGTTTACACGGATCAATATTTCGACAAGTACCCTCAAGCGGAGTTTTGGCTCTCTTGCTTCTCGGTATTTCTTGAATCCGAATTGGTTTTCTGAGAGGTTGCCTTCTATCCTTCCTTCTTTCTTCGGATAATTATCCGAGCAAGGAATTCCGATGCATGTATAACTTTCGATGCAACCAGGCTCAATGTTCTTTGTTCTTCGCATTTATCTTTATTCGCTTTCTTCGGCACTACAATCATTATACTTTTCTCGGAGTCTTATGGTATCTTTCCACTGTCATAGCAATCATTGATTTTAGCAAAGAGGGCAACCTTCGCTTTGACCCCGAGTGTCTTGATTATTTCATATAAATATATATATATATATATATATATATATATATATATATATATATATAGGTATATATATATATATATATGTGTGTGTGTGTGTGTGTGTGTATGTGAAAAATCATGACACTCGGGGTCCAAGCGAAGGATGCCCTCTATGCTAAAATCAATGATAGCTATATATATATATATATATATATATATATATATATATATATATATATATATATATATATATATAAGTGGGTCACAAATTGTTGAATTAGTAATTTTGTCCATCCAAAAACCTACCTTAACCAGTAGATTACCAAACAATAATAATAATAATATATAAAAATATAGGTATATATATATATATAAGTGTAAGTATACATATACACACACTTATATATACTTATATATATACATATATATATATACACACACGAGGGTCATCCGGAAAGTAGTACCCGTTCGTGCCGCATGAAGTGCTGACGACGCGAGTAGCCGCTGGACGAGGTCAGATAGCTTCAGTGGCTTGTCTGCCTTCTCTGAGCCAAGTTGCGTGACGCTAGCATTGCCTGTGTTGTTTCTGTGATTGTTTACAATGTTTAAAAAAATTGAGAACGCCGCCAGTTGTGAAGTGAGGGCAGTGATTAAATTCCTCAATTCAAGAAACGTTCGCCCATGTGATATTCATCGCCAATTAAAGGAGGTGTATGGAGACAATGTAATGGACGAGTCGTCTGTTCGGCGGTGGTGTCGCAACTTCAACATGGGGAGGGGGAACACACACGACGATGAGCGTTCGGGGAGACCGTCTGTCATTACAGACCAACTGGTGAGCTCAGTTGACGAATTCGTGAGGAACGATCAGCGCGTCACAATTGATGACATCTGTGAGCATTTTCCCAATGTTTCTCGAACAATTGTTCATGAAATTGTTAAACACCATCTGCATTATGCAAAAATTTGTGCAAGATGGGTCCCTCGCGTATCTCAATGAGCTGGCGGCGAAGGACTATGCAGCAGGAATACAGAAACTTGTCACACGTTATGACAAATGCCTTAATTTGCTTGGAGATTATGTTGAGAAGTAGTTTAAAGTATCCTCTTTCAAATAAAATTTTTTATGTTTGTTAATATTTACTTTTGTGTCTTTATTTCACGAACGGGTACTACTTTCCGGATGACCCTCGTATATATATATATATATGATTACTTCTGTCTTGCGATGAAGACGGAGTTGAATTCTGTCGAAATGATCAAGAAATAACATGTGAGTGATCTTTTTATGTGTTCTTATATCGTTTGTTGCTGTCAAAGCTTGTTATTCAACACTTCCGTGTTACTTCGGCGAAATCATCTATACACCCACACACATACACATACACACACACAAACACACACACCACACAAACACACACACACACACACACACACACACATATATATATATATATATATATATATATATATATATATATATACATATATATATATATATATATATATATATATATATATACATAAACACAGTAATCAACCCGAAGGTCGGTTTAGTAGGTGATGGTAGAGTTCACCCAGTACTAAGCCCTATACGGCGTGTGAAATTCACACATCAGGCTAGGGGGGCCAGTTCCTTTCCCTGTGCCGGTTATGGTTTCCCAGGAAGATCTGGTACCCGAAAAATCACATAGCTTGGGTGGAGCTGCAGGTGCCCTGAGAGGCTTGCCCGGGAATCGAACCGGGTCAGCAGTCCTACGCTCTACCCACTGGACTACCGCGACCCATATATATATATACATTTATATATACATACATATATATATAGATATATATATATACATATATATACATACATATATATAATATATATATATACATATATATATATATAATATATATATATATATATATATATATATATATATGATTTCGTCAAAGTAACACGGAAGTGTAAATAAAAAACTTGGATAGCAACAAACGATATTAGAACACAAAAAAAGAACACTCACACGTCTGTTTGTACTTCAGTACTTAAGAAACAGAAGCACTGTCAGTACTTCTGTTTCTTCCGATGAAGACGGAGCTAAATTCCGTCGAAATTATTAAGAAATAACGTGTGAGGGTTCTTTTTATGTGTTCTTATATTAAGTTATATATATATATATATATATATATATATATATATATATATATATATATATATATATATATATATATATATATATAATGAAATACGCCTTTTATATATATTTATATATATATAATTAAGTGTGTGTGAAGGAACTAGGAATATATTTACGCACATGCATAATTTATTGTGGAAGTTAAATAACCTAGAGGTAGGCCAAGAACGGAATCGATTGAGCAGATAACGAAAGTAAGATAATGTGGATTCGTGAATGAAAATGGAGGAGGAAGGGCCTTGGGAAGTCAAATCAGGATTTTATAACTGATGGTGATGGATTGTTGCTTTTAAGCGTCTCGCTGGAAACGACCTAGACCGTCAAAGTCGTAAAGCCTCGGGGGGATGAAAACATATGGAAGGAAATTCATTAATGCGCATTTAATTATAGGCGTAGTTGTTTAGAAGTTACTTTTCTCAAATCAAGAAACATTAACAGTACGGAGTGAAAATGGCGAGTCAACCATCGTAAATCCGACAGGTAATCTCTTATTTATTTGCTTACTTTTTTATTTCGCTGTCTTTAAAATACAGCACTAAATTCTAGGAATTGGGTCCTGGGTGAATTTTTCCATAGTGATACAGCGAAAGGACCTTAGATTGGGACGGTCTCTTTGGATTTCATAATTGATAAAACCTTGGGTCGAACGGTTCTGACATCGTGCCTTCCAGACACAGATTAGAAGTGTAATGCGAATAAAATTTTGAAATTTTAGATGTTTATTTCTATGGAAGGTGAAGAAGTTAACATTCAAATCCCGGATGGCTGAATCCAGCAGAGAAAATATATTCAATGGTGGTCGTCATAGAAACCAAGGCGCGACAGATACTTAAAAACCATGCCGGCCTATGCTATCACGACAATGGTTATAAAGATTAATTGAAGTATTTTTAAAGTTTATTGCCAGACGTGAAATGGTTGGCCAATAAATATTTTGAAACAAATGCATGGCATGTAATAAACTGAATTGCTGAAACCGGAAACCAACTTCATTTGGTAATTGAATAGAACATTTTTATACCCCTGAGAATGGAAATTGAACAGATTGCAATGCCAATTATCAAATGATCATCAATTTTCTGCTGCTGTATTCGATTGCCTATAAACGGGAAAGGTCGAGGAGAATGCTAAGTTTTCAAGGGCTGACAGTTGTGTGAATAAACATACTCTATGACTCATAAACGTTTGATGTTTGTCGGAGGCATTCTTTGCACTTTCTTGGGGCTATAGAGTGATCTCACGGATGGAAGGGAGCAGTTTGGGACCCGCTGTGACACGTTGACACATGTGACACATCGGAGCCCCTCGTGTGATTCGCCTCGCATGTGGACGCCGCTTGGAAACGGGTCGCGAGGGGTGTGGAATCAAAACGCTGGAACATTTTATGTGATCGTAATACTTTCAGAGGAGTTATTCGTTCACGAAGAATTTCATGGACACGCTAACTAGATCAGTTTCGTTTTAACGACCGTGCCGAGGAATATTCTCTACGAAAAGTGTGTGCGTAGTTCATCTGAACTTCGTGACGGGGAAGAATTTGCTTCGGCTTGATTCAAGTATTCTAAGTATCATTAAGGGTAACCACTGTTCGTCAAATAATTCATCAAAGCGCTTTTCCGTTTTATCTGAGATTCCTCGCAATATTTTTCGGAGTCCTAAATGTAAAACTTCTGGCAGTGAACCGTGGTGCCAAACGCGACCCGATTAACAGCTTTGGCTGCGCCGCGTGGTGTCCTTGCTTTTACTCTGCTCTCAGAGTGGACTTCATCCTTGAAAAAAATATTTTATGAAAGTTTGATCGCGCCGAAGCCTCGCGGCGAGACAACATCTGGGGATATTGGAAAACAGAGCGGTGGGAAAGGTGGCGAGTGTCTTCGCCATCGAGGACGGACCCGTCCTGTTTGCTCTCGGCCAAGAAGCAAGAAGACCAGCGACCCGGGCTCGCCATGTGGCGGCTTCTTCACTTTCGCCGGGAAGAGGAGCGGGAAAGTGAATCTTTCCCCGGACCACTTCTTTACGCCAGTGGCAAGGAAATTAATGCCTTCTATGCACTCTGCCCTTCTTCCGCTGCCCCCTCGAAACGAGAAGCCTGCCCTTCGTGATGGGCGGGAGTCCGTGAGTGACGTGTTGAAATGTGTTCTCGAGGTATGGTGGCCGAGGAGGGAGTTGAGGCGGGGCGTGTCCGGGGACAACAGAGGTGGGCCGCCCCCTCCCTTGGGCCTCCATTCCTCAGCCCCCCCCCCCGGATTCGGGAAAACCGAATTAAATTCGCAGGCACTGTGAAATTAGCTAAGGGCATTCCACGCGAACCCTACCTCCACTCGATCCCAAATTCGCTGTTGCCGCGGTGACTTCGTGACTAGGGCGAAGTTGCCGAGTCTGTGGAAAGTGTCCTTGTAATGGACATCCGGATTTAGTCAACTGGAAACATTAATCACGAGTGTCGTGTACGGTCTGAAACCCAGGTGAAGTGAGGGAACAACGGAGAATTGCAATTACTCGAAGCATGGGCTTGCCACTTTTCTCAGAGCGGGGTGGGAAAGTAATTGGTCAAACACTTCATTCAACGTCAAGTTATAGGCTGCCCTTATTTATTTCTGCCATCTTCCACATCGCACCTCTATATACAAGATCTGTTCAAAAAAATATGAGGCTGTTTGAATAGATAATTGATCTTATTAGCTACCCTTTAATCATGCTTATCACATTCAAAATTGACTGCCAATAGAGCGCTCCCAACGTTTTTTTCAGCTTCTGAAAGCCGCCTGGAACGCTTCTTTTCGGATAATCTTTAAGTCTACGGTACAATTTTGTTGGATTTCTTCAATAGTTACTGATCGGCGTTCTTTCAATGTGGATTTCAACTTAGGAAATAGAAAAAAGTCTGCCGGCGCAACAATTTGAGAGTAGGGTGCCTGGGTGATCGCCTATGTGTTATTTTTGGCCAAAAACGTGGTAACAATCAATGATGTGTGTGCCGGTGCGTTGTCGTGAAGTAAGCTCCAAGTTGCGCTTGTCCGCATTTGTGGTCAACGCTGTTGATTGTCACCGTCAAGCAAGAAAGAATACAAGGCATGGTGCATCTTAACCTTCTCATAGCCTATACGAGTCGAATAATTGCATACATTTCAGTTGCACTTTTCCTGATGCTAAATAAAATTCAATGAACAAATTTAACACCTTGATTCTCACAGACATAAGTTCAGACAAGAATCGCTGTTGTGCAGAGGCAAGCCGAGATAGGGTCACGAGCAGGGTGGTATTTACTTCTCACAGATGCCGCTACAAGGCAACATCTCACTGATTGTAATCCGTCAAGCAGTACGCGCATAGGAAGCCCAGTCTCATATTTTTTTTAACAGACCTTGTACATTGACATCGACGTCTTTTGGGGAAGCCTCCACTTGGACAAGAGATGCTGACATTAATTTTATATTGATTGAAAATTACAATAACAATAATAATAATAAAGGAAGGATATAGCACTTTGCCACAAAATTAAAACTCATCTGACCGACGCGCGTTTCGACTCACAGCGGCATCTCCGAGTAAAATACACACGAAGGCTGGAGAATAAACGATTATAGAGCAAGGAGGGTGAAGGGGGGAGAACGGGAAGCGGTGGAGGCAGGGAGTGTTGAAAGATAAAGAGAGGAGAGAGAAGGAAGTCGGTAACAACAGAGACGGGGGGGTGAGAGGGGGGCACAGCAGATAGACATGCTATGGCAGGGGGAAGGCCAGGGGGGAAGGAGAGGGGAGGCGGACGGAAAAGAAAGGGAGGAAGTTAACGCTTCGGTAAAGCTAAGGCAAGAACGTGAGGATTCTTCAAAAACACTTATTCTTCATTTAGTATAGTCTGAGCCATGCTATAAATTCCCTTATTTAATATCCTAACTTTACAATGGATTACTTCCACTACATCAACCCTTGAATTGTTAATCTTAATCCTTTTCATATTAGAACAGTAACCCTATAAAAAGAACGGATTTATTATTAATTTGTCTACATTCAGAACAAGTTGCGTCACCTTTGAACGGATGGACGGAAGTAAAAAGCCACCGAGAGGGGGAACGTGATATGTAGAAGAGCGCGGTGGTGACTGGGACCAGCACAGGCGATTGCCATAGATACGGTGGTACATTGAGAGGAGCACGCCCGAGGCACACCAGAGGCACACCTGAGGAACACCCGAGACACACCGAGAGGAAACGCACACCACTGTGTGTGTTTCCGTGCATGTGGGTATGCAAATATGTGTGTGCATATATATATATATATATATATATATATATATATATATATATATATATATATATATATATGCATATGTATATTTACGTGTGTTTGGGTTGCGGTAGTCCAGGAGTTGGACTACTGACGGAAGGGTCCAGGTTCGATTCCCGGGCGAGCCTCTCTGGGTACCTTCAGCTCCATCCAGGCTATGTGATGTTTCGGGTACCAGATCTTCCCGGGAAACCATAACCAGCACAGGGAAAGGAATCCCTGCCCTGATGTGTGAATTTCGCCCGCCGTCGGGCTTAGTGCTGGGTGAACTCTATAATTACCTACCAAACCAACCTTTAAGTTGATCACTGTGTTTATGGTCTATATCACTCAACGTCCCTGTTATCAACTTCCTTCTCCTTGTGAAAGCCTCTTTGCCTGGCGCATTTCTTCTCCTTACGTCTCTACTACTTTGACCGTGTTGGTCCAAAACACTTCCGAGATGCGTAAACTGTTCTACCTGCTCTAGTTTTTGCCCTCCTATTTTAATTTTTAGCTTTGCCTTTTCTCTCTGGTAAATCGCATTACCTTTGTTTTATTTATTTTGATCCTCAAACCTTTGGCTGACTGACAAACTAAAGCTCAGTCATCAGCAAACCGAACTGATTTTACGTATTCCCCGCCGACTTTCATTACTATCTCCAGTTCTTCCCATGCCTCTTTAATCATTTCCTCCAAATATTCGTTGAACAGCACTGGTGACAATGGACAACCTCTTTCTAACACTGCCCGTCCTGACTCTCCATTCCCCTGAGAAGTATTAGACATGTCCAGGTTGCGGATTAGCTTCCTGTCCCTCCAAGATATTCTTATTTTCTCCAATATGCTCTTTAGTTTTTCCCAATTCACCCTATCAAACGCCTTTTCGATATCTACGAAACAGGCAAATACCTCCTGGTTGTATTCTATATTCCTCTTGATCAGTTATCTCATACAATCATATATAAATAAATATATATATATATATATATATATATATATATATATATTAAAATAACATTTGTACGACACAATAGAATACAAATAAAATAGGAGTCTTACTTGAAGAAGGCCTCGGAGAAGGCCGAAAGCTCAAAAAATCTACAATGTGTGTGTCCTTTTAAGTGTTATCTATTTTATTTGTGTTCTATTGTGCCGTCCAAATGTTATATTGCTCTTGTGAGTGCTTCAACATCATCGATATATATATATATATATATATATATATATATATATATATATATATATATATATATATATATACACACGCACACCCAACACCTATATATAGCCTATAATTATCCGCGCGGAGCGTAATTGAAGTCTTTCCAACCAGGTCCGCCTTGCCCTCTGAGCACATTAATGTGGTTTCTGGGATGTTCTGGTCTGTCAGTGTCCCCTCAGCACGTCGCCTGACTTGGAACTCGTCCCAGTGACGGGAAGTGAAGACGGGAAGGACGAGGAATGGGCGCAGATGCTTCCTTCCTCGTAACGTTGCAAGCGAGAGTAAGTATGCGACGACGGACGTTGACCGCGGGAAGGAGCGCCCGGTCTTCGAGAGCTGCTCTGCTTAGCGAGGCGGCGTCGCAGGCGGGAAGGGCGGGAGGGTCTGAGAGGGAGGGGCGTCAACACTTTCACCCTCGCCGCAGTGGGACTCACGAAGGCCAACGAGCGAAGAAGCAGCTTTCTTCCCGCCGCCGTCCGCATTGTTCCACCGATTCCTCGTCCTGGTCCCCCCTGCCGTGGTCCCCATCGCCCTTTCCCTCCCAAACCCTGGTTGATTCGAAGGGGGGAGTGGAGGGTCACCCGGAAACGGAGAATGAGCTCCCTTGGCGGGAGGGGGGTGGGCTTCCCCGGCGGCCACGGAGGCATGTCCACCTGCCCCAACCTTTCCTCCTCTCCATGTTCTCCATTATTTTGTAGGCGATCGGCGGAATTTCATTGATTACGTCGGCCTTGGGGGAAAGGGGGCTCTTGGGGTCGTGCCGTGATTCCATCCCCGACCCCCCTTCGGCCCACGGAGATATCCGCCCCGGGATCCCTTCTCCTGGCCCAACGCTTTGCAACCCCCTTCTGCCCCCTTGACTATTTTAAAATAACTAACGTAAAACTTCCCAGAGCTATGGTTCACAATATATTCCCGTAAACAGGATTTCTTCAGCTTCGGCAGATTAAGACAAATGGGCATGGATATCTCGGTATCAATTAAAAACGTACTGGAAATTAATTTTGAAATCCATTAAATCTTATCCTTTTCGAAGAATAGAGTCCAGAAATGTGATTTGAGTGATAAAGCTACGGACATTTCAGATGTCGCTCAGGCGTTACGTAACTCCGGAACGATCTCCATCCGGAATATTTTTACTATCTCTCTAAGTTTTGAATACAATTATTCCACTTAAATTAATTTGCAAGAATTGGTTGCGGAGAGTGCCTTCCATCCGCGTCTCACAAGTCTTGACGCACCATGTTTGGTGCTCAGCGGGGGGACACTTCGGGCGTCCCCCAGGGAAGTGTAATAGGGTCGCTTCTGTTCTTAATATACATGAATGACTTAAGCGCACGTGTTAGTAGCAATCTCACATTATTTGCTGACGACACGGTGGTATACAGGGAAATAAGGAATCAACTAGATCGCGAACAACTCTCTAGAGACATGGACACAATCTCGGAATGGTGCAATAAATGGGGATTAACGCTTAATATAGATAAATGCACAGTTTTGAAATTTTGGAACAAAGGAAGCGGCGAACAAGATATAAACTACAAAATAGAGGGTTCAGTGCTAACTACGGCCAATCAAGTTAAATGTATGGGGGCGGTTCTAACACCACGCCTTTCATGGGGAGCACATATCAGAACAATATGCGGATCCGCTTTAAAGAAACTAGGCTCCATTAAACTAATGGTTGGGAAATGTAATGGGAAAGTTAAAGAGGGGTGTTATTTTTCTCTAGTTAGACCTCGTTTGGAATATGCCGCAATTATTTGGGATCCTTGAGAGAATATTTGGCTAAAATAATTAGATAAAGTCCAGAGAAAATTCTCCAAATTCGTTATAAATTGTTATAATGAGAACACAAGTGTGACAGGTCTCTTAGGGGATTTAGTCTGGGAGCCACTTGAGATACGAAGAGAACAAGCGAGATTTAGACTTTGAGAAAGGTTCAGAACAATCGAGTTTAACGATGACACAAAAGGAATTATAATGACCCAACGCGTAGTGTGGGGCCATTATAATTAGGTAGATCAGACCACAACGATAAAATAAGGGAGATAGATTCCAGTACAGATAGATACAAATACTCATTCTTTCCCCGAACAAACAGGAATCATAATAGTAAGTAACCGAAGTCATTTTAGGAACATTAGAAACATTTAATTTACAATTCGGAGCAAAATCAAGCATTGCAAAGACATCATGTATATTTGTAGATGCATGTGCATGTTAGTTGGTAGTTTGCATTTGTGTGGGTTGTAAGGGTATTTGCATGAATGTATACCATGTTTTGTTTGTGGCTTTGAATAAATTTATGGCTTTACAAATAAGTTTGTGACTTTTGCATGCGGTTTTTTTGTCTTAAATACGGGTAGTGCCTTAACACCCCCCGCCACACGCCCTTGCGACGGTTTACGGGGTATTAAGTAGATGTAAGAAGATAGTAGAAATTTGTCGACTCGGTTGAAAGTTTTCACGAGAGTAATAATGGGCATTCCATTAAAATGTGAGGAATAATTAATGCATGCTCTGTTTGCATTATGCAATAGTTTTCTTATTGTCTCTTACGAGATTATGGCCGCATTCTTATCTGATTGTAGTGAGGGTTGGGGAAAGGTTGGGGTCGGGTCTTAGAGGATTGAAAGCTGTCCTGACGAAGAGCATTCACGGGATTCACGCCTCCTTCACCAAAAAATAAATCTCTGTGGATTCAATCGTGAAGGTAAAAGTGAGAGATACGAGGCGTCGGCGACTTGTGAGTGGCATTGGAGTAAGAGAAAGCGGAAGGAAGAGAAGAGTTAAGCAGGGTACATGGCTGCAAATGGCTGAGGGTAAGTATGCGGAAACGATTCTCTTTTAGTTTCTTGAAGATTATCTCGTTACTGACTTGAATTAAATGCCTCGAGCCAATTTCGTGATTAAATATAAGTTATCATCCAAGAAACTTCGGGAAATGGCGCGACAGTAAGGTTCAACGGAGCCACCCGCTATTAGATATGTTCTTTGGTAGGCCAAGCTTTGCGAGAAAAATGATTTCCTCCTTTACCGAGCAAAAAATGACAGATTTTGACTCAATGCAAGGCAAACGGAGAATGCTGCAATATTACGTGTTTTTAGCAGGTCAAAGATCAAAGGGCTCCAGAACGTTTCCGAGTCATTAAAACACTAATATATGTAACTTTTTTCACGAAACCACCCTATAGGAAAGAGTCGTGGATTATAGCCAGTTATTATAGTAATACTTGCATTTGGGCCCTTGATTTGCAAAAGCAATTCGTATTTTTTGCGTGTGACTTTTAACGAGAGGAGCTTTTTAGGATATGTCACGCTATCTTGCGTGATCACTCGCACGTTTACTTAACTTAATTTGTGTCAATGTGGCTGATATCCCAGTATCTACTTCAGCGGGTCTTACTTGCTTTGCATTTTTGTACGTATTTTTTTTTAATCCTTATCGCGTTCATTCGATAACAATATCGTTCATATTAAAATAGAGATTACGGAGAGTTTAACACACCTCAAGCTAGTATATTACCTTCACTTCATATCCCTGCGTTAGACTGGGTAAAATATGAAAGTGGCCGGCGCAATTCACGTGCCATAAACCCGTTAGTCGTAACAGGCATAACAACAACCAAGAGCAAAGGGGTCCCCGCTTTTGACGTTCGCGGCTGAACGCTCCGCGCTACATCCAGTCGACGTGTTCACTTTTTCAGAGAACGTTTCAGGAAGCTAGTAATGATTCATAAATCTTTCTTCTCATTAATCTCATTTCATTTGTTTGTTCAAGCATTGCAATGAGCTAACGTATCTGTATTTCCCTCTTGACATTTTATTTCTCCATGGTCTGTTTTAAGGGGCATGTTTTTGAGCATTTCCTGGTTGTTTTTTTAACTTTCAGATCCTTGATATGTAGTTCATCGGCACGGTACTCACGAGATGCCGTGTACATATATATATTTATGTATGTGGATACACACACACACACACACACACACATATATATATATATATATATATATATATATATATATATATATATATATATATATATATATATATATATATATATATATATATATATATATCGTCATTACTTCTATATCTTCAGATGAAGACGGAGTGTTTCCGTCGAAATATCAAGAAATATCGTGTGTGTTCTTCTTTTTTTGTGTTTCTATATTGTGTTACTGTGTACTGTGTAATGTACAATTCGGCACTTCCGTGTTACGTCTACGAAAGCATATATATATATATATATATACTACCTTGATCAAAAAGTTCCCGGAATAACCACCGTGTGGAGCTCCCATCGTTCCGATTTGAGTTCTGTTTTTTTTGTTAAATTGGTACATCTGTTGTTGATATTCCCTTTAAATCTTAGTGTCATAACTTGACATTTGCAAAAGTTACGTAGCCAAGAGTACATCTATCTCTGTGTGTGTTGGCGATTTTTTACAATTGCAGAAATGGATTTAAATTTGCAACAACGAACTTGTATTAAATTCTGCGTAAAAAACGGATTTAGTGGCGCACGGACGTTGGAAATGTTGGAAAAGTGTTTCGGCAACGATTCTCTAAAAAAAACGGTCGTTTACCAGTGGCACGAGCGGTTCAGAAGTGGTCGTGAGTCAATCGAAGATGATGAACGCAGTGGCAGACCATCGACATCGAAAGTCGGTGAAAAAATTGATAAAGTAAAAGAAATGTTGGTCAATAACCGCAAATTAACCATCAGAGAAATAGCGGAGGACTTGAACATTGCCTATGGATCCGCCCAAGACCTTGTGGTTAATGATTTGGGTTTCCGTCGTGTAGCAGCAAAGTTGGTGCCAAAAGACCTCAATTTCATGCAAAAAAGAGACCGTGTTGACGTCGCAAAAGACATGATTTGCGAGGCTGAATCCGATCCCACATTCATCAAAAGGATCATTACTGGAGACGAGACGTGGGTTTATGAGTACGACACGCAATCCAGACATCAGGCAAGTGAATGGCGTTCACCAAATGAGCCGAGACCAAAAAAACCACGTCGTTTTCAGTCAAAAAAAGAAGGCAATGCTGACGGTTTTCATGGATTACAACGGTGTAGTGCATCATGAATTTTTGCCAGAAGGCCAGACAGTAAACAAAGAGTATTATTTGGGCGTTATGAGACGTTTGCGTGAAGCAATTCGCCGAAAGAGACCAGAAATGTGGGCAGAAAACTCGTGGATTTTGCACCATGATAACGCACCGTCGCACAGTGCTATCATTATTCGTAATTTTTTGACGAAAAATGCAACAAATACCATCCAACAGCCACCGAATTCACCTGATTTGGCTCCCTGTGACTTCTTTCTGTTCAATCGAGTTAAAAAACCATTACGGGGAACGCGTTTTAGCAGCCGAGAGGAAGTAATGGAAAAATCGCAGGAAGCACTAATGGACATACCGAAAACCGACCGTAACTTTTGCAAATGTCAAGTTATGACACTAAGATTTAAAGGGAATATCAACAACAGATGTACCAATTTAACAAAAAAACAGAACTCAAATCGGAACGATGGGAGCGCCACACGGTGGTTATTCCGGGAACTTTTTGATCAAGGTAGTATATATATATATACATATATATATACATATATATATATATATATATATATATATATATATTTATATAAACCATAAACACAGTAATCAACCCGAAGGTCGGTTTGGTAGTTGATGGTAGAGTTCACCCAGTACTAAGCCCGACGGCGAGTGAAATTCACACATCAGGGTAGGGGGGCCAGTTCCTTTCCCTGTGCCGGTTATGGTTTCCCAGGAAGATCTGGTACCCGAAAAATTACATAGCTTGGGTGGAGCTGCAGGTGCTCTGAGAGGCTTGTCCGGGAATCGAACTGGCCCCCCGGCCAGTAATCCAACGCTATACCCCTGGAATGTATGAATTTCACACGCCATCGGGCTTAGTACTGGGTGAAGTACTCTACCATCACCCACCAAACCGACCTTCAGGTTGATTATTGTGGTTATGGATTATGTATATATATATATATATATATATATATATATATATATATATATATATATATATATATATATATATATATATATATATATATATATACAGAAAAACCGTTTCTAAAAACGGGGCAATGCCTTCGGCTATACCCTGTAATATTCTAGCAGGTATTTTTTCTGGACCAGGTGCTTTGTTTGCTTTGATACTACGGAGCAGATGTTCTATTCCCATCTTGGTCAGTGTTGCATCGTTCATGTACTCCCCGGGCGGGTGTGGAGGATCGTTTGGTGCGTTTGTATCTTTATTGTAGACGCTCTGGAAAAAACTCGTTTAAAATATTTGTCTTTTACTCGTTGTCTGTAATTTCTCCGTTTTCCGGAGAAATTATTACAGACAGCGTGGCTCAGCGTAGAGACAGTTTCTCGAATGTCCGAGGAGGGTTGACGTGCATAGCGGTCGCTTCGTTCCACTTTCACTCCCATACTCACTCACAAGACTCGCTGCTGCAATGCCTCCCAAGGTCAACCATTATGAACAAAAGGACGGTCATTCCTATGACCACGCCGATTTGAAGTCAATGTTGGAAACAATAAATGAAACCATGGCGTGTTACAAAAATGAGCTTGAAACTACAAAGAAGGACGGCTCTAAAGAAAAGAAGTTGAGAATTACATCGCCCGAAGAAAGATTCGTCAACTTCCGAAATGCAATCAACGGAGACCTGCAGCGTCTTTCTGAAAGGTCGAAGGGTATTGAAGAGCGTATCTCCAAGTTTGATAACTGCCTCGATGATCATGAACAGTACTCGAGAAGCAATTGTCTTATTCTGCATTAGATCAAAGAAGAAAAAAGTGAAAACTCCTTGCGTGTAGCCGCAGATTTCTTTGTTACTAAATTAAAGGTAAGCGTGAACCCCATGTCCCTTGACCCAGGCCACAGAATAGGTTCATCGAAGAAATCGAACAAACATTCTCGACCCACCATAGTCAAGTTTATTTGATATCAAGTTAGAGATCAAGTTTGGAGGACAAGAAGAAACTTAAAAGCGAGCGGATTTCTCATAACGGAGTCACTCACTGCTACCAGGAAGCGTCTTCTACTTGCCGCCAAAGATCTCGCCGGGCCAAAGAATGCTTGGATCCAAGATGGGAAGAGAATTATCTTTAACTCTAAAACGCGATGTCTCTAGGATTGTTGTCGCAAATGAATGAGACTTGCAGCAGGTGAGTATTGATTAGAACTCTCGTAATATTTCATCGAGAAGCGGACACGGCTAACCCAGTGTGTGAATTGCCTTCCTTGCCTACCAAGAGTATTTTTGACCAACTACTTGCAGATGGCATTAAATAATTTAATAAGGTGATTTGTGGCCTGCCAGTGCTCTATTTACTGCCGCAAAAACAGTACTTCCTCATAGTGCCTTACCGCTCTGCATTTTACTTATCTGTGCCTCTTGCTGCTCGAAATTAGGAAATTATACCATTCCCGCCTACACGACCTACCTAGAATAATCAACGAAATTAATTCAAATCTTGCTGCTTTTTCTCAATGGGGCATAAAAGAATTACTGAATATAAACCCCATCAAAAGTCAGTCAATTATAATCGGATACCATAAACTGCATAAAATTAGTATCGATAAATTCCCACGACTAACATTGCAAGGATCTATCGTACCATACCTAAGGACAGTAAATAATTGAGGCGTAACCATTAATGAAACGTTATCTTGAACTGATCATGCAATGGCTACCTGCAGAAAAGTAAATTAATCCCTGCATTCCCTGAAAGGTTAAAGCACATTGCTCCCCCCTCCCTAAAGATGCCTTTTGTATCCTCTCTTCTCTTACCTCATTTTGATTACTGTGACCTGGTATACTAAGGCCTATCAGGCGAACCGAAAACCAAACTCCAGAGGGGCCATAATTCCTGTGTGAGGTTCATATGTGATCATAGCAAATACGATCATATTTCTGACTCATTTACAAGAATATCCTGGTTAAAGCTAGAAGGTCGCAGGCATTTACATATTCTTTCAATTCTCTACAGGATATTTTCAAACGACACACCTAAATATTTATACAAAAATTTCTTGTCCATCAGCTCAACACACAACAGAAATACTAAGGGTAATAATAAACTTCTTGTCCCACACCATCACACAGCCATCTACCACAAATCTTTTCATATTACAGCATGCCGTCTCTGGAACTCTCTCACAGATGACATAAAAAAACTCTCCATCCACAACAACATTTAAGAGAGCACTTCACAAGTTAATTTTCCTCAGGTACTAAACTTAAACAGTAAACCACCCCTCATTTAACTCAACTTCTGTACAGATCACAGTTTCTACTTTTTCTTTTGTCATCTCAAGCAGTAGGATTTTGCATAATTATTATTAGTCAATGTTAAGTTTCTCATTACTCCTCTGGCGTTGTTAATGTAATTAATTTCTTCATTTCAATTCCAGCAACTTCATAATATGTATACTATGTGAAAAATAATATTTACAATATATATCTTTCCTCTAATTAATAGGGTTCTCGCAGGTTTTTCACACCACCCTTCTCATCGTGAGTGTTTTCCTGCATTGGGTTTTAATAGGTGAGTAATGCCACGCTCTCCCCAGCTTTTCCCACCAACCTCATTCTTTCCTTAGAGTGTTTTATTGTTCTCTTTTTTCACTGTCATTTACTTTGAGTATGTGTAGGTGAATACTTAATTTATACATGTATATGTATGTATAAGTTTTTTAATGTGCGAATCCAAGCACAATGTGTGTCTCTCTCTGCATGTGTTTACAATATGTGCATGCATGTTATTATAAATTTCATGGCTATTATAATATGTATACCATGTTGGGTCAAATGGAAGAAGGGATCATTTGGTCTCAATTTCGCCCAAATAAAGACCCCCATCTATCTATCTATGTGATCATTGTCGACGCAACAAGCGCGTGTTGTCAGTTTTCTGTCTGAAAGTCTCTCTCTCTATTTTGGACGCGTTCCTCAGGCAATGGAAAAAATGTCATTCGTAGTGAAACTCTAGTGCAGGTAATTTTTTGCTACTCAAAAAATGTTAATTATGCTCTTCTTATTGTGTACTTTTGTATGCCATTTGATGTAATCATGCCTCATATTCCGGTAAAATACAGGGTTATTCGTTTAGGAATGATGTGAAAAGAACTGACCAAAAGATATGGAGAATAGGGCGAAGGTACTTTTAGGTACGAATTAGGAGTTCTCGGCATTCCTGGTCTGGTAAAAGACATCGAAACACGCGGTGCGTCATAAAACAAGGAGTTCAAATATAAATCTCTTTAACAAGGGCTATGAAACTCAGTAAACCTTGGGTTGTATACTTATTCCCCAGCACAATACCAATAGTATTCTGTTCTTTAATTTTGCTAATTCAGCTTGTCGTCGTTAGGAGGAGGGTTTTCATTTTCCCTTTCGAAGGACAGGCTTGAGAAACTATTTTGAAATTACTTAAACTATATATAACGCATTTGTGTCACTGAAATAAAAATATGGTCGACATAACTTTTGTAGACCTATATATGACTTGATGGGACGCCCACGGAGACTGGTTTCTGTTTTATACCTTCGTCTTAGCAATCAAGGTCATCACCACCTCAACCGTCCCCGTGAAGTTTCCCTAAATGCCGACTATGAGCGACTCTCACTCACTGTCCCACTCCAAAACCTGGCCACCAAGTGACTCATGAATAACTCGTATTTTAGTGAACCAGATGGGTGTCCGCTGCGCATTGTTATGTGCCTGCGGCCCAGGCGACTGCTCTGATCACCGCCTTTGATGAGACATTCAGTGCCGTGATGAAACCCAAATCTCCACTGGCCCTCATATTCGGCATCTTACGTGGCAAGCCGCTTAAATATTGTAAGGCAGGGACGTTACATTGCCAGCTTTTTGGTTAAAAAGTGATTGTTGTCGTGAGACGACAATTATAATGCTGGCTGATGGGGTTCTCTGGGAGTTTTTGAATTGTTGTGAATAATTTTTCCAGATAAATGATATCAAGGATTGTGGCTGAACGGGAGAAAATTCCTTCTACGAAGTCTGTCCAATAAATATGTGAACGAAGGCCATAAAAACGTTATTCTTTTAAATTTAGTCTACATCGATGTTGTCCCCTTCAAAGTACTCTCCATTCCTTACTATTCACTTATTCCGTAGTCTTTTCCACTGTTTAAAGCACTCTTGGAAGTCCTCGGCAATTAGGCTTTTTAGTTGTCTCGTCGTTCCTTGCTTTATTGTGGCCACATCTTCCCAGTGATGTCCCCTCACCACAGTTTTACATTTTGGGAATAGGAAAAAGTCGCAGGGGGCGAGATCTGGCGAATAAGGAGGATGATCAAGGATGGTGATTGAATTTTTTGATGGAAACTGGCGAAAAATCAATGCTGAATGTGCAGCATTGTCATGGTGAAGGATCCATCCATCGCCTTGAGTCGAATTTGGTCGCACAGGACGGACGCGATCTCTCAAACGCTTGAGACTGAAAGGCAGAACTCAGCATTTACTGTATGTCCTTGAGGAAGAAATTCATGATGAACAACACCTCCAACATCAAATAAAACCAGGAGCATGACTTTGATTTTCGATCGGCCCTTTCTTGAATTTTTGGTTTGATTTAATCCATTTGAAAACGTATGTTTTCTTCAGAGTATTATAACCGTAAACAGCTGTCAACATTTCAGTGATTTCTTGATAACTTTTACCGCACTTCACCAAAAAACTTGATGCTGATTCGTTGTTCCGTGATTTCGTCAATTTCCATTTTCGATAAACAGTAAAAAAAACAAGGACAGCAGAAACTAACATACCTGTCACCATACGCACGGCTCGACGATCCGCCAAGCACAGACTGCTAATTGGGTCTCAGGCAACTAGCGCCGCTAGTGGGCGGAGCTATATTCCGCGTCATGGCCGCCATATTACATCAGTTCGCGTATTTTTTGTACAGACCTCGTATTGGTCTGTCAGACAATCGATTTCTCGTCACTTGTCATTACCTTACCTGCCAATATACTCGTATATTGGGCCTATTATTATCCCAAGCCAACATTATAATCATACTGTATTTATCAAGTGGTAAATATTATGCATGTAATCTTCATGCTTCCAAGGGCTCCCCAGCGATAATTTCCGATGATCTTGCGACGTTCCTTCTTTAAGAATAAGCGGGTATCTTCTCTCTGCGTGGAGAAACTTCATAAAGAGATCATCAACTTCATAAGACACTCATGCACAGAGGGATTTCCAAACACATTACGCTTATAATTTACGTAGTAGATCACATCTCGTTTACTTTTCCAATTGAGTTTTCTTCAATAACTTTCTGTGCCGAATGAGCGACCTCAGAGCTACCTCGAATGCTCAGGTGGAATGGTGAGAGAGACTATGGGGCTATCATTCCAAAACAAAAGGTATGTGGGAATAATCCGAGCGGGAATTCCGCCCATAGAACTTGTACGGGGTAACCTATTTTCGGCAGAGGGCTAGTGTCGAACGGATAGGTGAGAAAGGAAAGTCTGAGTGGATTAGTTTTTATTTCGCTAAAAAGTTGACTAATTTCAGTTTTTGTGTCGGAAACGGAAACAAATTAAAATTGAATGAACAAGGAAGTCCTAAAAGAAATTCTAAGAACGAGTATGCCCGGAGGAAATATTGGATGAGTTAGAAGTGAAACGCTTCCAATGCTAGGATGAAAGTTAATTGTCGAATCTCCCTTCGAGACGTGTTTCCTGGCGTTGTATTCCTGTCTCGTTGACCAAGGTAAGCATGAATGACGCGAGGGAATATCCCAATACCCGACTGGTGTAATTTATGGAAAATCTAACCATCGACAGATGACAAATTTTGAGGTAAACTCTCGAATAAAATGGCCACATATGCGGCCATTGCTTTCGTGAGAAACACCCGACTAGAATTTAGAGGGCGTCTAACCGCATGGATTACCAAAATAAAATAATACCACGGATTGCCTTATATGTAATACCCCACTCGGTAATATGTTCGATTATTTCGAATTTTTCGTCGGGAGAAGAAAGATTTTTTCACACGTATCACGAAGCGGTTTTGTCGGAATTTCAAAATTGATATGTAAATCACTTTGAAGAAGGCAGCGGAAAACCTCCTCAAATACTTATTACAACAATTTCAAGACGGACAATATAGAGAAAATGAGTCCTGGCATAAAAGGGACTCGACCCCATCGGCCGCGTGTGTCCCGGCAGCGAAAGAGGCAAGTCTTCCGCGGTCGTCATCTCACGAAATCCTTGTAAGGCGAAAGAGACTTGGGCACATTAATATGAAATACCACAGATATCGCAAAGTTTGCCAGAAAAATATATATGACGGGAAGATCCCAGGCAAAATCTTTTTTTTCCTACGGCCTTATAACTTGAGACTATGATTATTTATGCGTAGAGTTACCAATATGGACCAATGACTTCATGAGAAATTATTATCATAGGATAATACGTAGATGCTACTCAAACATTAAAAAAGTATTTACAACAAAAGTACGGCTTCCCAATATTGTCAGCTTCTGGAATTCAAGTATCTAAAACGTACATGATTTAGTCCATAATACTGAACTTATTTGAACTTTGTGTGAGATAAACTGTTGTGTTATATTCCGCATGAAAATCGTGTCTACCGGTCTTTTATATTTTAATATGGTGGGGTTGCTGTACCATTGCAGTGATTGCTATCCTTGTACATTATGAATGTATGCCTACGTTACGGGTCGATTATTTTGATTAATCTCCTCAGACAAGCGATTCAAGAATATATCCAATGTCGTTAGAATGAACTTTTTAGTGACTGCTGCCCATGAAACTAAAGTGTGCACTGTTTGTTTAGTTATTACATAATATGAATATCACAATATTTTAACATCTTTTAACATCTGATCCCTCAGCCTGGCAATAGTACAAGCCGTTGTGGTGCATACCTATAGTTAAGATGTGACACTGGAGGAGACAATAGGCTAATACTTCTCTTGCCGTACATGACAATACAATGAATTTAGTATGATGTTTGCATTGCATGAAATAAAAAAAAACATGCTTTATATTCATGCATGTTTTACGTAAACAAGTCACAAGTCTCGTTGAATGTTTTCCAAAGGGTTCTCAAATGGAAATATCCTCGTCATAAGCATATTCATCATGAAAGTAATCATTTGAGAGGAATTTTTAATGCTGTCTTATCTTTACTTCATCATGCAAGTTGAATTATTCCAGCGAAAACAAGTGTAATCGCATTTATTATCGGTTTTGAGTAATATTTTGATAATTCAGCTGTCACCCCAAACTCCCATCAGCGGGAATAGTCAAGGGGCTCTTTACACATTTAGCCAAGATTGGAACCATTGAATTGGAATTTCCTGAGATATTTTAACGGATGGATGGCTAACCGAATAACTGCAGCCGAGTACCAAACTGCTATGGACTAGATTGGCTGACCGATCGGTGTGCCGCCGATTCGAGTAATTCAACTCGAATGCATAAAACTCCTGAGTGACCCTCGATGTGCCCGAAGAAATTATCGCAGGGAAAAGAGAAGCTGGAGGGTTTTCCCACGCGGATTTGAACCCGGTCGTTCCGGACGAGGTAACCAAGTGTCTCTTGTCAACCAAATCTCTTGACACCGTTCAAAATCCCCTGGTAAGCATACAAATGGCCAAATAAGGAGGAGACCGAAGCACTCTGGTCAAGCGGGGAAAAACACATTCTAAATATTGATGGTATCATTTGTTCAGTTACTGCCAATGGTAATCCTCAAGGGCACGTCACAGACAACTTTGCGTCGGCAAAACGTCAGTCCAGTGTTTTACGGACGCAGAAGATCATAGGTCACGACGTGCGTAATGCTGCATGTGAGTAAACCGCTCAACAAATGGAGGGAGCTCTCAATATTTCCTCAGCCAACTCCACCCTCCCCGACCCTGAGATATTCCTCTCAGACCAAGTTTACGCTGAGTAAAAGTCTCACACAAAACTTGGCCCTCTCGTTCCGCTCAAGGACCTTTCCCCTAAGCGAGAGCTGTGGTGGAAAATTGAAACGGAAATACAATATGTGCTCATCGATGCAGATTTCTCCAAAATAATGTACGGCCTTCTTCACCCATGGGTGATGACAAACTTCCAGACACCTTCGTCAAGTGATGAGGCCATTCAAGCGTGGACCAACCGCAGTCCAAAATCTTGGGAGTGACGCGAAAGGTCCTTGGTGTGCCCGAAAGACGGGGAGATCGATAAACGGGATTCAGTCACCGTGACCATAACATTTTTTGTAAATATTCTTCATGGTCTTCTCCTTAAATGTTTGGTTATCCCAGAAACTGAAAAAATTTTCTCCGACGTGACATGCTACCTACCTTTCACCGGAAGGGAAACCGTGAAAGCGGGTGCCTACAATTTGATTAAACTTACACCATAAAATTTCTTGTAATCTAAGTAATTTAAGGCTACTCGCAGTAACTATGCTCAAAAAGTAATATATGCTCGAAAATGATATGAAAAATCTCTGTTTTCTGCTTTACGAAGCATTCAAAATTCCTCGTCATATCTTCATGGAGCCGCTTCCCATGCCAAGGGTGAGCTCGTTGCGTGTCCTCTCTCGCTCGCTCAGAGAGATCTTCATCTACGTTACACCCTGAAAACCACCAAGAGGACGTGTGGCAAGGCATATTCTGATTACAGCCTTCGTTATGCAACAGCAACTAAATGTGATGTGTTAGTTCGGCAGACTACAATTAGGTTTTCCGATCGAAGTAGTTGGGCAAAGCAATCACGGTTTTATTACGGCAGTTGCTCGTGCGAGGAATGAAAGAGTATGTAAAACGCCTATCACGCCTCCAGTCCAATTTCATGGACATAATAGTGGTATTTAGGGGAGACGACCGACCGACAGCTGAGGTCATTTGCGCCATAGGGGATGGACAGGGAAGGATGAAGGGTGGAGAGAAACCCAGCGTCGGCATTAGCCTGCTCTTTGCGAAAGACGCCAAGGGGTCCGCAGCTTAACGTCTCATCCGACGGACGGCGTACTCACTCAAATTGCCCTCCACAAAGCACCTCAAGTAGGGATCGAGATACCACTGAAAATATTCAACACCGCCGGGATTCGTACCCGGACCTTATGGGTAGGAAGCCAGCGCGATAGCCACTGCACCATCTCGATCCCCTTCATGCTCATATATGTGCCTGCAGAACCTCTTCCTTATCACACCAAGGAGAATTTCTTCCGCTCAGCTCTTTTTCCCTCGAGATTTGCTCCCCAATGACCGTAACTCTGAAAGAACAAGGCATCTTTCCTGCCATCTCAATGGGGATTGGTGATTGGCGGAGGCAAGAGCTTACTTCGAGATAAGTCCTACGGCGGCGAGTGAAATCTACGCATTCAGAAGAGGGAGGCCAGGCTCCCTGCTGAGGTTTCCCGAAAAACTCTTTCGGGGGTTGGCAGGATTGTAGAGGGAGTGGTGGGAGAGAGAGGAAAGATTCCAGTGTCTCGGACTCGACGGAAGGCCATCGCAAAGAAATGCCTAGAACTCAAGGGCAAGGACGGCAGTCGGCCCAAAAAATGGTTTCCCCAAAGCAGCAGAGTTGGTCTATCTCCGAAAACATTGTCATTCCTGGATTTATGTGCCCTTGGGTGGACTGAACAACGTATTTCCACCATTACCCATTATTGGTGTACGTGTTTGCATGTGTGTGGAATGAAGGGATTTTTGAAACAGTGTGTACGCCATTGTGGGTGTAGATTTGCATGTATGTGTGTATTTTGCATATAATTTTGTTCATTTTTACGGGTGGTCACCTAACACCCCCGCCACACGCCCTTGCGGCGGCTTGCGGGGTAATATGTAGACGTAGATGTACCCTCGACGCACTAAACAAGTGAACTTCCTCTCTACGGCACCTCATCTTCACATTCCTCTTTTTACGAGAGGGCTATTCCATGGTGCATAATAAAGCATATGATAATTTCTCGTGTACTAGATAAGGAATTTTTAGCTAAACTTAGTAATTTGAAGGCATCTCCGAAAAATTGTTCCGTTGAAATTAATTTATTTAGATGAAAATAGAACCACATACGGCAGTTACTTGCCAATTTCAAGTGGAGCATGTAACAACATACGAATAAGGACGCATATATACAAAAGGAATAAGTGTTAACAATTAACAGCAGAAATAACAAAAAATAGGTATTAAAATTATCTCATTATTGAGAAATGGGAAAGACCCAAGTCAGTAAATGTTTTGGAGGAAAGCATAAAAGGGTATTAGGGTGTGAGTTCGCTAAAGAAGATAGGCGGAAGAAAATAGAGATTTAAATGAGTCATGCGTAATCTGGGAGTGGTCACGTGGAGTAATGAGTTCGTGCAGGTGGAGGTACCCTGAAGTTGACGAGAGAGAGAGAGAGCAGTTCGGGGCAGTCAGTGAGAGAGGTAAGAATGTAATAGAAATTGGGAAGGAATGGTATCCTTCTATTGATATAGTCACCGAAAACAACTGGTTCAGCGATGTATGAGTTTTTTCTCAACTTCCAATGCAGCTCATAATTTTACGAGTATTAGCCCTCATAATCTGATTTCAGTTCATTTAAAGGTTTGCTCTGGGAAGGATTTCAGTTTTCCACCAAACTGCTTCATCCTTTTCGGAATCAAGATCTTAATAATAATGAATTTTTAGAACATTGAAGTTATTCAGTCTTGAATTAACTCGATGCAATATTCTCAATTGAAATCCTTGGAACCTTGAATATCCCATTAAAAACTAGTTCACACTAATGACCCTGCAAATTATGCGCACCCTTACTATTAAATTTTAGCAATAGTTTGAATATTTTGAACGACGATAACCTTGATGTACCAGGAGGTCGCAACGCAGACATTACTATATCGTTTAGCACCACACTATAGCAGTGAGTCGTGTTCCATTTGGGTGGGCGGATTCGTAATCGCGGGGCTGCTGCAAACGAGCGTTGGAGGGCGAGGTCGGCGATGAGGAGTTCCCCGCCCCACATCGCCCCGCCCGCTTCGGTGGCGTCACTCCGCCGTGCACCCAATGAGTTACCGGGCAAGTCCTCGGTGCAGCGGCTGGCAACGCAGCTCATTGACAGCCGCTGCACTCAGGTGAAATATGCAAGGCGCCATGCACACAAATGCAACCGCAGGAGGTTCCCTGGGTGCGTCATACACATTCCCTGGAGTTGTATTCATTTGTGTCGACCCTTCATATGTATTAATAAAACTCAAAGAATGTTATTCTACAAAGAACAAACAATTTGAATAGTCTCCTACACTCCAATGTATTAGTAGGTTTACTCGTAATTACCGAATATTCCCTATAGGCGGATAAATGGAGTCGTGGTTCAAGACTCACGTCTATAGGTTGTATTCATAAGGTCCCAATGAGGGCCTTGTGGATACGATTTTCTTAATCCAATCATCGAGTATGAAAGTTACAGAAAAATTTAAATCAAAAAAAGTGTTATTCGGTTCAATAAATTTAAGAATGAATTTCACAGCGTCAGAATTATTACCCTCCAATTTCAAGTTTTTTTGCATTGTGGAAACATCAATGCGTTTCCTTCTGTAGCACATTTCGTCTGGTGGAAGGAAACACATGAAAGCTGGTTGAAAAATGTAAGCAAGAAGATTATGAATCGTGTGCATGCGCAGAATTAATTAGTTAAGTTTTTTCATTATGTACAGTCTGTCATATTCTGTGCGTACCAAAATGCCATTTACTCACAGTGAGACCGGGACTGTAATCAACAATGGAAAACCGAAGAGTCATGAGTTCAGTTTCACCTGTATTGGAACAGGTTACTTGCACTTACGGAGAATGCTACTTTTATGCAATGCGTTCGAGTTGGCGAGTGGAGTGATTGCCCTTCTATATATTTCGCCAAAATCTGAATAAATATATTAAACTGGAAAATGTACTGTCAACCCGAGCTGATAGAAGCCACGACTCTCGATGGAAAGTAAGCATAAGCAAAATGCGTCAGCAACTTCGTTCATATTTTGGATAACTTTCTTGGGAACAGGAATTATTGTCAATCCCATGAAAGCGTTATTGTATGCTCAACGGATTTCGAAATCAGAGCCGGAACATAAATGTCTCAATTCTCTTCTTTCATGAAGGTTCACGGAAAATTAGATAGTGTAGAAAGTAGCTAGGAGCAAGGACAGTGATTAAATTTGGAAAGGAAAAAAGGGGGCGATTCCATCAGACGGAAGGAAATTGAATGGAGGCAAAGACTATATTATTACGGCAGTTACAGTAGTCTCCTAAAGAAGAGACGAGGGTTCTCGTCAGACATGAAACACAACAATTAAAAAATTTCATCGCGCTTGAAGTTAAAATCTTTTTTTAGCTATACAATTTCAAGCTAAATATAATTAAGGTGGCGTTTAAAAGGTCCTTACGACTTTATACTTCTACGTATCACTGTAACTTCCTCTTATTCGCCCTACATAATTACTTCTTCTTTACTACTGAATTTCTACCTGCCTTCATGTGGTCTAGAAGGCCTACTCCCTTCCATCCTCTGCCCTCTTACCCAACGTTCTCCCTCCTAACACGACCTTTAACATCTCGCTACCTTACATTGTTTTCTTCAATCAATTTCTCTGCCTTTTTTGGATTTCCTCCAGATAATTCATCCCTTCGCCCATCCTGCTTATAATACAGGTATTAGCGTTTGTCTCTAAATCTCTGTCCAGCTTACTTGTGTTTTCTCCATTTTTCACCACACTCATCTCTTAAAAACCCCAATCTTTGCTCATTTTCTTCTACCAAGGACCTTCTCAATTACATAAAACACTATATCCTATGGTAAAGTCTTTTCCAGTCATTTATTCGCCTCTTTACTTAGTTTACCTATCGCAGGTTCTCTTCTTCGTGTATATGATCCCATCGCTAGCGCAATTCTCTTCCTAATGTCCCCATTGCAATGCCCATTCACAATCTTACCCCAATGCATTAACTGCTGCACGTGCTCTACTTTGTTCCCTCCTAATTTGATATTTAACTTGGGTTTCCCACTTCTCGAGACTCTCATTACTTTTGCTCCCTTGGGGTTAATCTTCATCCCACACCCCTCACACATTTCCTGTATATCACTCAATAATAACTGTGATTCCTTGCCTGCTTGATTATCTGGAGACGACATTGACTTAATTACCTCACAGCCTACTCGTATTCCAAGCCCAAGTTTTTTTCGCACAATCCTTGACATCTCCTCGCAATATATATTAAAAAGTGCCGTTGATGACGGGTGAACCTTCCTCACTCCCCCGCCATACACTACGCATCCCGATTTTTCCTCTGCTATGCCGTCTGATTCACATACAGATTTCGAATAAGTTGCCTATCCTTCCTGACTAATTATTTATTAATTTTTCCATCATATTTGTCCACTCTGCTCGGTGGGATGCCTTCTTAAAATCCACGAAGCAGCGAAGACATCCTGATTATATTCCATGTTATTTCTACCAATGCTCTCGTCACTGCTATGGCGTCGAGTGTTTCTCCCTTCTTTCTAAGCCGAAGCTAATTTACGTCCAGATACTTGCTTGATCCCTTTTGAAACCTTCCATTTATGATTCTCATAACTATTTCAGCAGCATGAGAGTTTGATCTTATTGTCATATGTTTCTTACATTCTTACTCCTTTCCAAGCGTGAAACACCTGTCCACGCATGCGTGACGAGCTCTTAGGAACAAATAAGGACAAAACAGAGGTTAGATAAGGCACCTACCTACCTACAACTACAAAAAACCCTTTTTGACCACTAGAGCAGTTGTTGGCACTCTTTATCGTGGGAAAAATGATATAGAACGGTTACGGGGGTGAAAAAACACCCCAAGAGCTGGTTGAAATCTCGCGCCAAGCGGAAACGGCTTACGTTTGCGACTCGGGACCTTTACCATAATTCACGTCAATTGCTTGCGGGGTATTAAGTAGATGTAGAATTAATGCGACACGTGATTCTACATTATAAAACGAAAAATTGAGCCCCCATAGGACTCTCATAGTCAGAATGGGTGTGAGATACGAATTTTTGAAAATTGTCACCCCACGTTACCAGAATAGGGTTTAAAAAATAGCGTTACCGCTCTAGGGTTATATCTATCGGTTATTCACTTGATCTCTCTTATCATACTATAGTCTCTCCTACAGTAGTGAAGTGCAACTTACAATACGTTTTAAATATCATTGCTGTGGAGATCCGTTTCTTATGCTAAACAAGAGCTCATTTCATTCGTTTGGTTTTCTATTTCTGTAAGTTAAATTTCGAGAGTGATTCACAACTTAGCTTCTGGAATAATCTAAATACGCTACTCATAATTAATCATAATAACGTTTTACAAATCTAGCTCCTCAAAGCTGCAGGCGATCTAATTCGGCAATCAATCCAACTTCATGAGTAGTTCCTATATACCTGTACTAGTAGCCTTTTATATTATAACTGAGGCCTGACATGCGAAAAATAACATTGCTCTTTAACCTTCTCGCCACATTTCCCCAACACTTCTTGCAAAATCTAAATGTATAACTATCGAGTCTAAAAATGTCTCGATGTTGTTTCACCCAGGAGAGGGTTCGAGGAAGGGAAAAACCTAAGGATTTATCGAGTTTATACTTACTGTTTCGATATTTTGGTGCAATAAGCGTTTGGGAGATAACTATTCCCTCTCCTAAAATTCATCACCCTAGTTTTTCATGTAAATCCTCGTAATCATCTCTGCCGTGTTCTATGGATTCATAACTCTCTTTCTATTTTCCATTCCTCTCATTTTCGTTGATGCCCTTTTTATCCCATCCTTCAGATACGCCCACCTTCACCCAATCGTTCCGTTCCCCTTTAGATATTAACCAAGTTTTTTTTGGCAGTCTCATTTTTACTCCGGATAAGGTTTAAACATGTCACTTCTGTACTCTCCGACCCCTCCTCATACTTTTCGAACTTTTAATTGCATTTCACAGCGTCTAAATTATGAGCCGAATCTGCATCCGCACCGGGAAGCCGTGGAAGTTGACAACGCTGTTCCTAAATCTGTGTCGAAGCATGACATAATATAACTGGTCCCTACCTGTTTTCCAGCCTTTTTATGTGCATGTACGCCAGTTAAAAAAAAATTAATCAGGTGTTAGTTATCATCAAGTATTTTCACCTGCAGAAATCGATGGCTTTCTCCCCGCGATCATTTCTTATTCATAGGCTCTGATTTCCTCTCCTCCATCCCTCCCTTCACCTACCACTGCGTACCAGTCCTCTATTACTATTAGATGCTTCTTTTCTGTAGTAGTATTTCTTTTAATGGATCTTAAAACTGCCAGATTCTTCCTACGGATGCCTGCACGTCGGCTTGTACACCCAGATTGCCACTATATTGGTCTGCTTTTATTTCTACCAATAGATTTGCATCACTCTCCTGCTCTATAGGAACTGGCCCCCCTGCCCTGATGTGTGAACTTCACTCGTCGTCGGCCTTAGTACTGGATAATCTATCATCACCTTCCAAACCGACCTTCGGTTTGATTACTGTGTTTATGGTACTATATATACATAAACTATAAACGCAGTAATCAACCCGAAGGTCGGTTTGGTAAGTGATGGAAGAGTTCACCTAAGAGTACTAAGCCCTAAACGGCGTGTGAAATTCACACATCAAGGTAAGGGAGCCAGTTCCTTTCCCTGTGCCGGTTATGGTTTCCCAAGAAGACCTGGTACCCGAAAAATCACATTGCTTGGGTGGAGATGCAGGTGCCCAGTGTGCCTTGCCCGGAAATCGAACCCGGGACCCTCCGGTCAGTAGTCAAACACTCTACCCCCTGGACTACCGCGACCCATATATATACATTCAAACACAAAATCCCACCAAACCGCGAACAAATACTCATTTATATAGAAACAGATATAAGGAAAATGGATAGGAACACACATAAAGGACGAACACAGGAGAGGTGGGGAAGGCGGAATGAAGCAGATCACGAATGCAAAAATATTTCCTATACCGGGATGTGAACTCCGGATCTTTCCACTTGCCGGGCGGAAGCTCTTAATCACTTGAGCTATCCAGAAAACGTAATTTATACTGAGATCTGCGATACTTTATGTAACCAACTGCCCCAATTCTTTGGCCAAGAAATGGCGTTACGGAGCTGTTTCACCCACCAAAGGAGAGATAGAAAACACACAAGAAGAAAGGACAGTAGTAGAGGAATCATACAACATCATAAAGGATAAGAACAGTGCGTTTCGTGGAACGCAAGACAGAAGGAGAGGCGAGCCACATTATATATATATATATATATATATATATATATATATATATATATATAATGCCCGCGTTCGACTGCCGGGCACCCTCATCTCCAGCCCAAGTTTATGATTTTTCAGGTACCAGATCTTCCTGGGAAACAATAGTTGGCACAGGGAAAGGAACTGGCCCCCCTACCCTCATGCGTGTATTTTATACGTCGTCGTGCTTTGTACTGGGTGAACTCTACCATCACCTACTAAACCGACCTTCGGGTTGATTACTGTGTTTATGGTTTATATAAATATATATATATATATATATATATATATATATATATATATATATATATATATATATATATATATAATTATTCACATCCGTGAGACTTTATCTTGAAGGAAAGTTTCACAGATGAGAATAATAATTTATTATAATTATATAAATATATATATATAATAAATTATTATTCTCATCTGTGAAACTATATATGGTAACATGTATATGTGTGTGTGTGTGTATATATATATATATATATATATATATATATACATATATATATATATACACACACACATATACATGTACACACATACATATGTATATATACATATACGCGGAATGGTGCATATCTCAAGCGGAACCAATGTTTCCTTTTCTAGACCGGGACATGAAACTATGGCTAAGATCGTGCTTGCAGTCAGATGAAAGGGATACATTGTCGCAGTTAATTTCCGGAAATAACCAGCATTTGGCTCAAGCATATACTTTCCTTTTCCTAAGGTAAGTGACGAAGCGTGTCGAGTGCATTACGCCACCGATTCCAAAGCTAACGGCGATTACGAGACGCTCCGCGCCTTTCCTCTTGATTTCGACCTTCATGTTTCGAGCATGACGCCCTGGTAGCCTAATGGGTTAGGCGTTAGGCTGCTGACGAGACGAGAGTCGCACGCTCAAGTCCGCGAAAAGAAGATGCGTCCCTGGACCTTCCGGGCTAAAACCAATTGGTGCGATATCCTGAAGACGGGAAATAAGTGAATAGTTGGGTAACTGTACGGGGACGTGGAGAAATGTACTATCAATGCACAAATTTCACACGCTGTAGGTTTTTGGGCGAGAGTTCCTTCATCTAAATTGGGTCGGATTTCCAAATCCGTATAATACCGCGTAGCTCTACACTCGCTTATCTACGGGTGGTGGATTACAAACGGAGATTTTTTAAGCCTGTAAGCAATTACTGCTATCAACAGGTAACAGTGGTCAATTCGTCACGTGCACTTTTAGTAACACGTAAAGCATATATGATTTTGGTTTTAATTTTTAAACACTTTTACATTGAAGTTGGATCGCCCTGAAATACGAATAGATCATATAGATAATTTTATATGATCATGATTCATCTTGAAAGTATCGGCCTTGCTGAAAAATTACGAATCAAAATAACCGCTTCCGTTGGTGGCGAGGGCCGAGCGTTTCTGTGCCGCCGACGGCAGCATTCATCTCGCTTACAAATCCTAGTAAGTCCTGTCGAGGTCAATATCCACGGAAATATCCTAAGTTGATCACTAAGGTGGAGATCCAACGTAAAAATCAGCATTTATGCTGATGAATGAGCTGAAAAAAACGTATTTATAGGTCGCAGGAGTAAAAGACAAGTCTTACCCCCAGAAAATAATTGCGTGGTTTAATATTTCTAGAAGGGTTAGAAGGCATGAAAAACAGATATGCTGGCAATTTTTCTTCAAGGAAATATTTGAAAGCACTAAAGATGGTATCTGAAGTTTGAAGTGTGAAAGTGGGGGAAATTGGATGGAAAAACTTAGTATCATAACACTAGCTTTAAATTGATCAATCTGATTCCTCTATTCGGTATCATATTAAATATTTCTTTTACTTTTGTCGCATCACAGCATCTCTACCTGTGATTACATACTCTTGAGTTCTATGACCAAACAAACTGCGATGGATAAGTATGAACTTTCAAAGTTGTGTCCACAGCAAGTAAACATTAGCGCTAAATTTAATATTGGCGTATTATTCCTATGACATCTAAGAGTTTCATCAGTTTTATGTTTAAAGTCAAAATACAATTATTGTTACAGTACTGAGACAAGTTCCATGTTTCTATAAAATAACATGAGTATCGGTTTCAGTTTGCTCGACGCATAGTCGAATTGGAGCTCCTCCCATGGGTCGCCGTTAAGAGGGTGGTCTTTCGCCCGCTCCGTCACATCTGGGGCGACGATGGTGTCGTCTTAATTTCGGCAAATTGCCGTTCAGTGAGCAAACGCGGAAGTGCAGCCGAGTGCCCTTCATCTTAACTTAATCGGATATTCACACCTGTGCAAAACCACATACCTCTCTGAAGTAAAATCTCGTGAAGAAATGGCTCTGATAATATAAATAAAAAGAAACGGCTCTAATGAGTGAATTTCCGAAAGTCTAGGACTGGCGAAAACATTTTGGTCCCTAGTAGAATACAGTGAATCCGCTGAGGTAATTTGGAAGAAGTCGATCACACCATCTCACACCATTCATACATTTGTTAAGAGCGAAGTCGCCAGATTTCCGAAATATGAAGTTATAATCCTAAAGTAATTAAAGGTCGCATTGGATAGACAGAAGACAACCGTATGCATACGCTCCTTGTTGACAAAAACTTGTACTGCATTTACCAATAAATCTAATTATCTGTAGATAATAAATCCAAATTTCAACAACGGTAGATATTTTAACAATATTTTGATTAAGGATATAGCTTCTACTTGTTTAACATACAGGTTAAATTGCGTTGTACATGAATGTGTGAACCTTTATATGCGTCAAAAATAGTAAAATTTTCGTGTGAATTCCCGTTTAACTTTGAGTTTCTGATATGTTCACCAAGTAACTTAGAAATGGAATTCGATACCAATCTATTAAAAATAATCTCGGACATTCAGCTATAACAGCCAGATAAAAATAGACAATAGATTATGAAAATTGTAAATGCAGAATTTTCATTTAATTTTGTTTTCAAAGGAAAGAAAATGTACAGCTACTATATTTTTAATATGGAAAATGAGCTGAAACACTGTAGAAGTGAACATGAGTAGTATATTCGTTTATACTTAACGGAGGCAAACATAATTTTACCATTTTCAGAAGAAAAAAAATTATAGCGATTCTTCTTGCGGCTTTCATGTCACTTCATGAGCCTTAAAATATGAAATCGTGGTTGAAGGTTGATTTTTTAGTTCATTAACTGAAACGACTAATAGAAAACAATGGGATAAACAGTGAGCATTTAAAATTATCTGTCTAACTATTTCGCAGAAAGCATAGATTGACAATTTTACAATTTTTTGTAGGATGGAATTGAGAGATGAATGCTTAATCCCACCACTTTACCTAGAAAAAACTATTAACGCAGCCTAGCTTCTTACTGGTTGCAGGGAGACCAACATTTTCAGTCTCCCATAACAATGCGATTGCGACTATATTGGCTGCGAGTCGCAGACGCCCTTTTGCAAACGGTGTGCAGAAATTCAAAAAATTTATTTCAACAAATTCAAATCTTAAAATATGTCAATAAATTCAAAAATTCATTCTATCTCCTACTAAAAGTACGCGACTAACTAACATGTAACGCAGTTGCACTTTTGTCCGCGCAATATTTAGCATATTTTATGCACGCATTGTAAGTCAGAAGGATTGTTTCATCTAAGAAAAATAATAACAATTATGCTAATAATAATTACTTCAATTATGCATATTCTACATCACAAGACTGGCCTCTGATTTGGCGTTATTCACAGTACAAAAGAGACATTGCACGCATTGTTTGCTTTGTACATGAAAAATCCCAGTGAATAAATTATTTACCTCTTTCCTATTCCTACGCAATGCTTCACAGCGTAGGGTTCGGATTCGATACGTATACCGCGAGCATCCAAATTGTTTGTTCTAAGAATGACATTCATATTTCTAAATCGGCTTCGAGGAACATTTATTCACATCGTGGAGGAAATTTGAACGAATAGACGTAAGACTCAAAGCCTTTGATTATTTTTGAATTTATAATGCATCAGGCAAGATATGAAAAGCCTGCCGATACTTTAATTCTATGGGTGGTTAACTCTAAGCGGATTGAAAACTTTTCAAATTAATTGTATTCGCGGATTAAATATATAACCACAATTTATTACGCTGCGGTGCGAAATCTGGCCACTGTGAATCGAAAATAATGCTGGAATAGGATGAAAATTAAAATGCAAAAAGTTAAAAGGGTAAAAATCATTCGGCTGGACCGGAAGCCGGACCCGGGGTCGAACCCTCATCCAATATTTAAAGCCCAAAATGAGCTCGTGATCCAGCAATGTATGAATCTAGATTGATTCGCGGAAAATGTCGATCAAGTAATTAAACGTTCCGAGGAATATGATGAGAAGCGAATAACAAGTTGCATGGGGTAATATTTCTGCTAAAACATTTATCAAAAATAAGCCCGTTTGAATTGTACACTGGAGGAGCTGACTCACCGACGGCGAGTCTCAGCGTGGCTGGGACGACGTTGGCGGCGAATCGCTTGCTGCGCGTCATCTTGCGTTCACGCTCTGCTCTTGTGAAACGCTCACGTCCGACTGAAGTCGCCCATGAATCCGCCACACGGGACTCGACGAGCCCGACTTTCTTCGCTCCTGCCTCGCTACGCGGCAGAAGGCGTTTCACTTGGAGGTGGGAAGCCCGGTGTACGCAACAAGAATTCCACTCTGCTATTTAGCATGTGGCAATATTTGCATTCGAATTATGCTCAAAGTTTATATTGTCCACCGGATAAATTCGTCCGCTTGTCAGAAAACCTTTATTTATCCAGTCTTTCACCAATGCTGAGGGCCATCGGTGATGGTAGCTAGCTAATGGAGATCCATTATCTTCCTCTCAGTTCTTCGCTTGGCGGGATGAACATTGTACAATTCTTCTATGAAAGTCGCGTCAAAGTATCAAGATGTTAAGCTCTCGCAAATTTTCTTATTGTTGAGGTTACACCTTCCGGAGCAGTTTTGAGAGGCTCACCAACATATCCTCGCGCAAAAAACACGGACACATGAACTTTTTGGTACACGTTTGTGCGGGAATATTTAATGCTTCGATCACTCTTCAATGATGGCGCACATGAATTAAAAAGTTCCCCTACAATATAGGATCAATTCTATACAACAGGTATTCCAATCCCGTTAATTAATGACAGAAACGAAACATTAGCACATGTCATGATTTGTCTCAGATTATGTATCGAATTACACCAACGATTGCTAACCCTATGAAGTAGAAAATTTGAAACCCAAAGCAACTGCTGTTTAATTGTGAATATTTTCACTTATATCAGTCATATGAGCATAGAAATGGGCTAGATGGACCATCTTCAAGATTTCTACCCATGGTACACTGGAAGCATTAGGGTGGGTATGCCCAAGGCCCTCTGGGCATACTGCCAGGGTGCAAACCATGCTCATAGTTTGGGGGTGCTCACATATGTTTAAATTCACACAGGAGGGCTTTCTGATACATGGTATATACATGGATGGTATATATATGGTATATACATGGATGGTCTGAAAAGTTTCCGACCTAACAAAGATACAAGACATTCCAGGGGTAGAGTGTTTGACTGGAGGGCCTGGGTTAGATTCCTAGGCAAGCGTCTCTGGGCACCCTCAGCTCCACCCAAGCTCTTTTGGTTACCAGATCTTCCTGGGAAACTATAGTGTGCACAGGGAAAGGAACTGGCCCCCCTATCCTAATATATGAATTTCACATGCCGTCAGGCTTAGTACTGGGTGAACTCTACCATCACCTACTAAACCGACCTCCGGGTTGATTACCGTGTTTATGGTTTTATGCATATGTGGGTCCTTTAGTGAATTTTGTACATATGTGAGTACCCCCGAAATATGCATAAAGGGCTAGCTGGCTCTTCCCCCAAATAATTAAGTGAAAAATCTTTGACCCAATTATTTTTTAAAGTAGCTATTTGACCCATGGGAGCCGAAAGCTGGAGATTTTTGGGAATCATCACATGTAACTGCATCACTTGAAGAGATAAACATATACTTGAAATTGGCAAGGTGTTTAATATCCAACAGGTCATTTTATCTCTTTCATCCTCACTGCCAAGGATTAGCCAGTCAAAGTAAAGATGATACTTACATGAGGAAAGTTGAGGATGGTCTGTAACGCACAAAAATGTTGTCCTGTTCATTAAAAATATGTGTTCAGACCTTCAAAATGTTTCAAATATATTTAGAAATGGAGTCTTAAATTATGTTTACCTAGAGTAGAATATTTCATGTGATGAAAATTAAATTAAATTTTTTACGCACCTTCTATAAAGCATGGAAAAATGCTTGTCAAAACTCCCATCTAAATGGATTGTAAGAAATTCGAACATATGCCAATATTATAAAAATATATTGATGCATTCAGGGTCAGGAGGACACATATGTGAAGCTATTTGAGGATGGTTCAAATTGCAAAGGATTATGTACTATGTATCAGTATCATAATTCTGGGTTCAAATCTTCAAAATAGGTGGGGTATATATATTTAAATAATGGCATCTAAAACCCTTTAATAGACTTGCTGATTCAACAGTTTCACTGATTGAAAGAGTAACAAGCTCCATGACCCAGGGGGTCAAGGGTTTACTTACCCCACTGCTTCTGATATACTTATGGCGGAAAATCTCTTGAAGGTGTCCCCATCTAATGGAACAATTAACAATAGCTAGCCTATTGACATGTGAAGGGACTGTAGAGTAACCTCACCTTTTATACACGGCAGTTATAGAGGAAAAGGGGAAAAAGTAGTGGTATTGACATTTATATCATTGGGTAGTTCCCAGTTAACTCAACCCCGTTTCCCTATCTATTGCTTACTGTGATTTTTAACCTAACTTTTTCATAACTTTCATATTACAAGATGAAATTTCTCTAGAGGAATACAAAATTGGGTTTCCTTTGTCATTCAAAATTGATTTCATTGTCTTAGCAAACACCCTGGCTTTTCCCATAAGGGTTATGATACGATTTTCCATCATAGGCCTTCGTCATAGGCTATTCTCACATACTTTGTATCCATTTTACAAGGGATAATTTCCACCCCAAAGTAGATGGGGTGACCCACGTCCACTTTCAGTCATCAGATTGCATCAGATTGGTATGCATAATGTGCAGGCAGCCATTATAAACCTCCTCCTCATGCTGAGAGTGGCTGGGATTCTGAAATCTGATTCTACTTGTTTATGGCTAATATACCAGGGAATAACCATGTCTTTGTCTATAATATCTTAACCACTGCACTTGAAAGTTTGCTTCTTGTGCAGCAATGAATCTCTCTGACCCCTCTATAATGACAGAGGCATATTAGGTCTTCACTACTCAAGTATTTTTTTTATATTAGTATATTTCATGCATATATTTTATCTGGCAGAATGATATCCTAGACTATATAGCACATTTTTATGTGCTGGATGAATTTTAAGATAATACAACTTGAGATCCTTTGTTTTTCTTTACAAATACACTCAAGATAGCAAGGGAGCAATGTGCCACTGCTGACATGAAATCTGACCTCAATTCAAATTTAATGAGGGGTGCATGGAAAAGAAAGATATTCAAGTGGATCATAGACTCTGATTATAAAGATGATGAAAACTGTTCAGCCAAATGACTAAAAATGATTAATGCTCCTGCACAGTTTCAGGTGGACGGGATAGAGGAGTCCCCTTCCAGATCTCACAGTGGGTACCAAAGTACTAACACAAGTGTAGAAAACAGAGTGCATAGAAAGAGCTCTAACTGGAGAATATACAGCAATAGACTTTGTATTCAGTGTGTTTATGACTGAGTTGGCTGAATCACTTGCTGCCCAGTAAAGTTTGCTAGGCATAAAAAAGATGATGGCCATCTCACAGCTGAAACTAAAAGAAGTCGAAAGGGGAATTATTTTTGCACTTTAAAATTATTGCTTTGTCATATTTTGCATGTTTTTTATATTTTATACAACCCTTAACCTTATTCTAAGATTTCCAGGCCTTCTAGAAGTTACATCTCATTGCATGCTCAGTTTGCAAAAGTAACTTTTCCTTTTATTCTTCACTCAAAACTAAGGCAATTTTTTTTCAACCTCCAATAGGCCATAAAAAAAGAACAAGTGAATATTAACAACTATTTTATTACTAAAGATTATACACCCTTATGTTTACTTTTTTAGATAATCACCTTGATGATTGAAGCATTTGTCACACCAGTGGACAAGCTTTACAAAATCCTCTTCATAGAATATAGCTGCCAATGAATCTTGTCGTTGTCTTAAAGCTTTTGACTGGCTTGAAAGCGCTGCCTTCCGAGCCAATTCTTCATTTCAGGGAAAAGATGGAATCTCATCAGCTCCAGGTTGGGACTGTATGGTGGGTGATGGAAACTGTCCCACTGAAATTGATCAAGGAGACAGCTGCATCAACCATTGTCCCTGGCGGCATGAACTCCACATGCAACACATCTTTTTAGTCCCAAAACAAAGCAGCCATAACCTTTCAATTGCTGTAGGTTTATTTGATTTTTTTGGTTTTTTGATGAATTTGTGTGCATCCATTGCTGTGATTGTCTCTTTGTGTTGGTTGTGTCATGTTGAATTCACGTTTCATCTCCGATCACAATTAAATTTAAAAAGTCTTCTCTTCCATTTGCATAATGGCCAAGGAGCAACAAAGCTAAGGGCACTTGGTAATTTTTGTGGTTGTCAGACATTTTTGGGATCCAGGGGGCACGAATTATTTTGTAGCCTAACTGCTCCATAGTGATAAAGTACAGAGAAGATCTTGAAACTAAGGGAAATTCTATAGACAAAGGACCTATGGTGAACCAGCGTTTCACGTTTCTAACCACTTCGTCAACTCATTGAAAAAGGCTGTGTGTAGCAACAAACATCGAACCTTGAACCCCTTCATTGTGCACATCAATTCAGCCATCATTAAATTTTTGACACCATTCATGCACAACACCTACACTCATAAAGTTTTCTCCATACACTAAGCTCCATCTGCGATGAATTTCTGCAGCACTATTCCCTTTTTCTTGCAGGAAACAAAGACCACTGTGTAAATTGCACTTGGCACGAGAATCAATGGAGGCAGCTGTGTTTGTTACTCAGCACAGACCCATGACTTAAGTTCAGCAGTAACAGAGTGTGTGGTGTTGGATATGCTCTGTAGCCTCCTAGCCCCACCACCGACCTATCCCTTTTCTGGTGTTTATTCTGTGCGATGGGAGGATTAAAAAAAACTGTCTTCATATGCAGCAAAAAATTATGCAGTTATGAATTTTTTTATCGTCCTCCCCCAATTATTTAAATGCAATGATTGATTACTACCTGCTCTACCATGGCCATTAACTGATGCATAAAAAATGTGTAGATTTTTTTCACTATCTGCTTGTTGGGGCATGGCCACTGACATATTTGTAATTATTCTAAATGATTTTATGCCATAAATAAATGTATTATTATCATTAAGACAAATAAATGCTACATCAGCTTAAATAATAATAAACGAATTAGTTGAGTAAATTCAGTTATTGAGTGTATATTCACGTCATGTTTTAAATGGTCATAATTTTTCATAGCTGCTCTGCTAAGGCAGTAAACTTTCACCGTTCTTCTTCAAGGCTTCTGTTGCATTTGCAGGGTGTGCTGCTTGTTAGTTGACTATGCCAAAAGTTGGTACCAGCAGGTTTTGCCAAACTTTTTTCTGGGAGTCAGTCAAAAGTCACCATTTAGGTGCATAATAGCTGTTTCAGAGGCAATATGATATCACCTCTGGCGTTTCTGAATTAGATTTACAACTTCAGATGAAGGAAGGGCACTAGCAGGAAAAGGTACAGCAGACTCGTATAAGTGTCTTACTTGAAATAGATCAATAATAACTGATATAGTATTACTGTTTATATTTTTATAAAAATTGATTGGCTCTAATCTCATTTGGATTTTGGCTTCTCAGGGGTTATAGGTACAATCGGTTGCACTCATAGTTGAGTTGTGCAAAAAACATGAAGGATTTTACTCCGTCAATGTGAAAATAGTATTAGGCCTTTCATTATGAATAATTTAGTTCTCCCAGATTCTGCTGCCTTGATTTGAAATGCTAATATCCTTTCATTATTTCTCACATCAACTTTTGTAAATTTTACCAAAAAATAATTAGGTGTCATAATTAATTTATTAATGGCTTATATTCTGCTGAATTTATTTGAGGAATATGAAAATGGCCTGACAATAGGAATATAACAGGCTATCAAGGATCAAACCATGACTAGTTCATCTGGACATTTAGCAATGTGCATGTGATAATGTAGGGCATCAATGAAGAAAGGATGAGGAAATTTTACTGAATTGGTTATGCATTAAAAACTTTGACAAATAATTCAAAAGGAAAAATATAGCAATGACAGTTTTGATTTAGCTTATTCAGTTTTATTTTTGGTCCCTGGATTGTTACCTAGATTGATATTTACAGGTTTATTTTACAAATATGAGAAGATTCAGGGTATGCATTTGAGAATTAGTAACTTTTCCCTTTTCCTTATATTTCTAAATACTCAATTTACCAAGGAATATTTCCCAAAAAATAAATTAAATTTGCCTTTTACAATAATTCATGCCTCAAGAACCTGATCCCATCCGCTAAAGACAATTATCCAAGACGAGAGGAATGAATGCACGAATTAAAATGCTTGAAGGGTACCCATAAGTTTATTGGGCAAACAAAATTGAAATTTAAAGTAAGAATATAAGAGCACAGAATATGGGTAAAGAATAAGAACATAACATCCCTCTTTGCAAATCGCCTGATTGAACATGACCACAAAAGTGACTATTTGACTAAAATTCTCCATTTTGAAAATAAAAGTCAAAAACTCAATACATTGGAGCAGTTGGAAATTTTAAAATGTGTCCATTGCAAGGATGAACTTGCCAATGAAATTTGTATCCCTCCCACTCCTTACTCCTAAACCTATCACTCTTTTAAATCAACAATTGGCACTGAAAGCTGTAATTCTCTTTCCTTCCCATCTACATTTTAACCTTTTTACCCCTCCACCCTCCCTAACCCTCCCTTTCTGACCAACCTCCCCTCCCCTGCTCAGAGGTATTTATACCAAGTTTACTTCTGTGAGGACCACCTGATGATGGCATTCAATGTCAAAACCTGGGTCTTGTTCTAAATAAAGTGTATACAATTACAAAGTCAATGATTTCATTTCAATATGTGTTATGCATGCTGAACAACAATATTCTGATATTTATTGTATGTTTTATACATTGACATTTAAGCTCAAAAGATTTTTATGATTTCTATTCAGAATACCCTATTTGCCTGTGATTGGATATGTCAAATCTGTCCACCTTCAGGAAGGTAATGAGGCAAGAGAACTTGCTTGGAGGAACTATGCTGATATGATCCGAAGGTATTTTATCGAAGTAGCTACTCCATTGCCTTTATCATTGAAGTACAATGATTAAGAAAAATATATCTACTAATCATGCATTAAATTGCATAACTTCCATATCTTATGGCATATAATACGTACTGGTATACTAGAAGCACCGGCAAATAAGGTGAACTCTCATTTATGTAGGGCGCATACAGGGAAAAACTTATAATGATCTGCATGAAGGCACCACACCCCACCAACTTAAATTATTCTTCCATGTTATTTCCATGCTATTTTGTTATGATCAGTTGTGATAAAACACATTCAAGTTTGTGAGATATCTTGCTAGTATCACTTTCAACATTGCAGAAGTAAGCAACATGATATTCACATCACATCATAGTGGTGAGCTAATTAGTAACAATTCCAACTATAACATTCTTCAATTGATAATAAATATTATACATAAGTAAATATTACTTTAGTATTGAGCATAGTTTTTTACAGTGCAGTAACACTGAAGCAAGATGATAGACGTAGATTAGAGGTTTTTGAAATAGGGGTGTGGAGAAGGATGGAGATGGTGAAATGGGCAAAAAAGAAAGCAAATGAGTAAGTGCATGATGGAAAGGAGAGAGGATTGTTGGGAGGAATCAAAAGGAAACAGGAAAAAAGAATTCAGAGTGTTTTGATTGAGAATGAGACGTTGAAGCCTGATGGTGGGGAGAACTTAAGGAAAGTGAAGAAGGGTTAGGCATAGGATAAGGCATGCTGAACCATCTAAAACCTATCTTAATTGGTAGAATTACAATATTAATAATAAGTAAATATAATGAAGTTAAAATAGCTGGAACTGAGCTTTTGGGGAAAAATAAAATTCAATTAAATTGCCCATGGAGTTTGAACTTTCCCATACAAGATGTGGATAATTTATTCAACCACAATGTTAGATATAAAGGTGCATCTTATATGCCGCCATATGTTGAATGTTCATTTTCATGATTCTTTTCATACTTCAGAGATGAGGATACTGTATCTATTTTGAAAATATGGCCATCACACATCTTGGAAGTTAGTTAATTATTTTTTTCACCTTTTAGCATTACAGATTATTGTAATTATTCTCAGTTCTTTCATAACAAGGGAAATGTTTAAGAGAACAGCACAAAGCATTTCCCTCATACAGGCATTTGTAAGGACAAAGGGATCAAGATGGGTTTGTGAACAAAAATAAATTATCAATAGTGAATGGCCCTTAGCCTCTGCAAACTCCATCCCCACTGCTTGTGGTATTCCTCCTACTCAAACTAACTGAAGGATTAGCTGTGAAAATGATCCCAAAGTTCTTAGATAGTCCACAAATAGATGATGGGGCCTTTGGTATTTTTTGCCATTAGACTCTCTACTCGACGAACATGTACCATGGATTTTGGATGGAATATAGATTTCGAAGTCTCTACAAATGACAAGAATAAGGTGGCAGTTCAATTGTAGCTCCATTTTGCAATGTATAAGTTCCATGGGCAGGGAAGTCTGTCCTAAAATATTTAGGTTAAATGTATGCTTGAAAAATAATATGGGAATATGGGTGTTTGAACTGGTATGAGGAAATATGTATTTCAGTATTACATTAAATTACTATTTCAAAAAAGTAATGTAATTAAAACTTCAAAGTCTCTAAAATGTCTAGTTTTGCAGTGTTGTTCAAGTTTTTTAGAACCTACATGAACGAGTCCCACACTCGTTGCAGATATCCCATCTTGTAAAAGATGTTTTACTATGCTGTAAACCTTTCACTATATTCAGTTTCATTAATAATTAGCCCACCAGCCAGGCCAATGTTATCATATGCTGTTGAAATGTACATCTATGCTGGAATAAAAGAGAAATTTCAGTAATTGACATTAATGTTTCAAGTATAATAGAAATCTGTTTTGATTATTTTGTCATCACTGGAGAAAATCAGAGGGAATAAATTGACAGAATCATTCAAATTATTTGAAATGGAATCACCATGAGCCACCATATCAGGTAAACCTTTGGACTTTCATGAGGTAATGATGAAACTCCAGAAATATTTCATATTGTTATGCATGGGAGCTTCTGCATCTAAAACATAATTGTTGTATCATTTTCCAGATAATTTTGTACACTCTGTTCTTAAAGTTGAATATTTAATGTACCTACTTTTCATGATGAGCCTGGCATAGAGCCTATTCTCTTAAATTTCTTATGCTGTTTTTTGTGTTGCCCATGGTTTTAATCAATTATTACCATTCAGGATAGTTTGTATTGATAGGTTTAAACTTTGGTAAAAACAAAGCAATAGCAAATTAAAGGGGATTATAAAAGTCATGATTTGAAACTTAAGTGGGGTACCCATGAGCCATGACTCTTAATGCTCAGGAAATAAGTGTTCATATTGCCGTGGTTATCATTTTTAACATATATCCAAAATTATTTCCAGCATTAATTGGTGCTTCCTTGATACATATACAGTTTTTGGTAATGCTGGATGGTAAATATCACAGTTACTTATGACATTCATGGCCTTAGCTGCATTAGCCATATCACTAATACACAATGCCAGGTCTATCATGTTTCCATTTTTATTAGCAATACCTGTGAATTGTTTCATGTAATAATCAATTACAATACCTGTTATTGGCTGAAATTGGGATGGATATTGCTCTGAAACTCATCAGTCCAACAAAAATGTAGCAGGTTGAAGCCCCTGGTGAGATGGAGTTTGGCAGATGGAATTTGATATGACTGAATGAACTGTGAACTGCATAGCTAAATTTACAAATAGGAGTACAGCTCTGGAGAGGAATTTGGAGTGATTTATGAGCAACTACTTACCAATGCAGACTTTTCAAGCTTTAGTAAGACAAAGACCAGTTCCAGATTCTTTCCCAGAATTGGGAATTCTATTGATAAGATATGTCACCGGACAGTGATTAGCACTATCTCCAATAGATTCTTTAATGTTAATATCACAATGGTATACATTAAAATTAGCTCCATACTGTTGATTGAATTGTTTAGCTAGGTTTCAGTTTGTAATAATGCATCATATTCAAATATTGAAGCCACACATTTTACATCACTCAGTCTTTAGTTACATTATGTTTTGATAAACTCTTATGTCTAGGGTAGCCTTTCACTGTTGCATGGAAAAAAGTTGATAAGTTTCAAGTCTGATTTGCATTGGCCTCTGTCATTAGAACTAAGACCTCCAATTACAGAGAAGGCCATGATACTGGTACAAATGTCGGGCTTAGTGGTCTGTAGGGTGTTTACTACTCCAAGTAAATCAGCCAGTGTCACTTGTTGCTAAGTCATCAAACCTAGGTGAAATCGTTCTTTACCCACAACTTGCTTCACTTAGTACCTCAGTTATGCTTTCTAGAAGATAATTTTTATCATTTGAAGGATCTTGTGCTTTCCTGGCATATCTGCTGGGTGGAATCCTCTTGGGTCTTTTGCCGGGTTAGTTTCTCAATTGCTGCCTATGTTTTAAAAACCATCTCAGTCATCACCCTCAGGCCTTTTGAATGCAAGGCAGACCTTAGGGTTTCTGAATGCCCAACATTTAGAAGACCTGAGGATGATTATGAGTCAGTTTTTGAAACGCTGGCAGCAATGGATACACTAACCTGAAGAAAGACCTAAGAGTATTTTGCTCACTTATCTTTATCCATTTCTCTGTGCAAGGCAGCTTATGAGGCCTTTAGTTCTCCTGCCTCAAATTTGAGACCATTTCTCAGGTCGCCAATTTACAACCCAAGCGAGTGCACTATTGAAGTGACATCATCAATCATACAAACATAATCAGTTATATTTGGTAAACTATTTCCCTTCAACTGTATGGATTTTGGGTGATAATTCACACCGAACCAATTGGCATCAGTCAATAAATAATTTGGTAACTTAGGACACTGAGTTTTTTGTTGCAGTAACTGCTGACCATATGTTGAGAAGTGGGACCCATTTTCCATTCACAGACCACACAACTATCACCCATCGTTTTGTATTATCAAGATAAGCATTATTGTACCTTGGTCCCTTCCTTCTAAAGACACTGTGATCCTCTGGTCAGCAGTCCAACGCTCTACCCACTGGGGAGCGGATGCGGACTCAGACCACAATTTAGTTATTATGAAATGTAGCGCACGTTTCAAAAAGATAAGGCAGGGGCGGCGAGTTAGAAAATGGAATGTAGAAGCATTAAATGGGTTGAAAAGGAAGGAATACAAACAGGCTGTAGAGAAAATCATGGAGGATGGTAAAGGGCTTGGTACTATCGAAGGCAAATGGGTAATGATCAAGAAAGGGTTGTCTAAAGCCGCCAAAGACACTATTGGAACCGTTAACGCTAAAAGGATTAGGAAACCATGGATCATGGATGAGATGATTACAAAGATGGATGAGCGGCGAAAATGGAAGAATATAAATACAGAATTAGGCAAAATGAAGTAAAAAGAATTCCACAATAAATTGAGGCGGGCAACAAATAAAGCAAAAGAAGCATGGTGGAAGACGCAGTGCTAGGATATGGAAAGTCTGCAGAGGAAGGGTGAAATCGGTGCGCTGTACAGCAAAGTTAAATCGTTATCGGGAAGTAAGAAAGGAAGAGCTATGCTAACAGTTAGAGATAAGGCGGGTAAGGTAATAGTTGACGCAGGAAAGATCCAAGAGAGATGGAAGGAGTATATAGAAGAACTATATAGTAAAGAACTCATACCAACAAAGTTAGACGTTGAAAAAGAATATGACATAGAGGAAGACAGCTTAGGTCCAGGCATACTAGACAATGAGATAGAAAGGGCATTAAGGGAGATGAAACTAAATAAGGCCGTGGGGGTAGATAACATTCCTGGGGAACTTTTAAAATGCTTAGGAAAATGTGGGAGGAGGAGGCTATATGGGCTGATCCGTAGCATTTATGAGGAGGGAATCTGGCCAGAAGACTTTGTGAGATCAGTTTTAGTTCCTATTCCGAAAAAGGTAAAGGCTACATCATGTGAGGACTACAGGACGATAAGTTTGATATCCCACGCAGCAAAAGTTGTTATGACGATCATAAACAAAAGGATAGAGAGTAGGGCAAATGATTACTTAGGGGATGATCAGTTTGGGTTTAGGAAGGGGAGAGGTACGCGTGATGCCATTGCAGTACTGAGATTATTAATCGAGAGGAATATAGAACACAACCAGGAGGTATTTGCCTGTTTCGTAGATTTCGAAAAAGCGTTTGATAGAGTGAATTGGGAAAAACTAATGAGTATATTGCAGAAAATAGGAATAGATTGGAGGGAAAGGAGGCTAATCCGCAACCTGTACATGTCTCAGACTGCTCAGGTGCGGGTGGGAAACAGGGAGTCAGGATGGGCAGTGTTAGGAAGGGGTGTAAGGCAGGGTTGCCCATTATCACCGTTGCTGTTCAACCTGTATGCAGAGGAAATGATCAAAGAGGCATGGGAAGAACTCGAGGTAGGAATGAAAGTGGGCGGGGAATTCGTAAAATCAGTTAGGTTTGCTGATGACGAAGCTTTAGTTTGTCAGTCAGCCAAGGGGCTGCAAGCATTGCTGAGTGAATTGGAAATTCAGTGGGACAGGTATGGGATGAGAATCAATATTAATAAAACAAAGGTTATGCGATTTTCTAGAAAGAAAAAGACTAAGCTAAACATTGAAATAGGAGGGTCAAAACTAGAGCAGGTAGAACAGTTTACGTATCTCGGCAGTGTTTTGGACTAACACGGTCAAAGTAGTAGGGACGTAAGGAGAAGAATTGCACTAGGCAAAGAGGCTTTTACAAGGAGGAAGGAGTTAATGACGGGGACGTTGAGTAAGGATGTTAAGAAAAGACTCGTAAAAACTTTGATATGGAGCACAGCTATGTACAGCGCGGAAACGAGGTCATTGAAGCAGGAGGATAGGCGTAGACTGGAGGCTTTTGAAATGTGGGTGTGGAGAAGAATGGAGAAGGTGAAATGGACAGAGAAGAAAACAAATGAGGAAGTTCTTGGTATGGTGGGCAAAGAGAGGGGTTTGTTGGGAGCAATCCTATGGAGGCAGGAAAAGTGGATGAAGGGGGTGTTGACCGGCAGTGGGATGTTGAAGACTGTGATAGAGAGTAGAATGTTGGGCAAAACAGGAAAGGGAAGGAACAGGATAGGGATGTTGGACGGGATGAAGGGAGGAAGAAAGTACTCAGAGATGAAGAGGGACCTGATATAGAGTAGGATGATGGATTTTGTGTTTTGTTAGGAGTAATAAAATATTTGTTTGGTAGTTGCGTCCATCCAAAAACCTACCCTAACCGGTAGATTACCTTAAAAAAAAAAATATATATATATATATACCTACATATATATACATATATAATTATAAACATATCTATATATATATCTCGATGATATAGAAACACTCACTCGAGCAGTATAATATTTGGGCGGTAAAATGGAACACAAATAAAATAGTAACACTTAATAGGACACTTACATTGTAGACTGTTTAAGCTTTTGGCCTTCGCTGGGGCCTTCTTCAAGTAAGACTCAGTAGTCTTACTTTAAGAAGGCCTCGGAAAAGGCCGAAAACTTAAACAATCTACAATGTGAGTGTCCTTTTGAGTGTTACTATTTTATCTTTGTTCTATTGAGCCGTCCAAGTATTTAAAAAAATATATATATATACGTACATATATATATTCGTACCTATATATATATATATATATATATATATATATATATATATATATATATATATATATATATATATATATATATGTATATTATATATATGTGTGTGTGTGTGGGTCACGGTTGTCCAGGGGTGGAGCGTTTGACTTCTGACCGGAGGGTCCTGGGTTCGATTCCCGGGCGAGGCAATCTGGGCACCTGCAGCTCCACCCAAGTTAAAGTGATTTTTCGGGTACCAGATCTTCCTGGGAAACCATAACCGGCACAGGGAAAGGAACTGGCCCCCCTACCCTGATGTGTGAATTTCACACACCGTATAGGGCTTAGTACTGGGTGAACTCGACCATCACCTACTAATAACTGACCTTCGGTTGATTACTATGTTTATGGTTTATATATATATACACACACAGGGTTCGTCCGGAAAATAAGTGTACTGAGCTCAGGAAAAAAAATGTATTACACTTTTACATATCTTAAGCTAATATTCCTCAAAATAGGACCCTTGTGAGTCGATACACTTGTTCCAGCGGCGTTCCCATTCCTGGAACGCTCCCGCGAAGGCATCATCGGGAACCTCTCGAAGACACGTCGTCACGGCCTCTTTGACGGCGTCCAAAGTCTCGTATCGCGTTCCTTTCAAACTCCTCTTTATCTTCGGGAACAGAAAGAAGTCCGGTGGTGCCAAGTCCGGGCTGTAGGGCGGGTGCGGCAGCGTTGCCACGCCGTGCTTGGCCAAGAAGTCCGACACGACAAGCGTGGTGTGAGACGGTGCATTGTCGTGATGCAGCCGCCAGATATTTTTAATCCCTAATAATCTCGTGCACTATTGTTTTTGGCACATTACACTGCTCTGCTATCATCCGAACACTAAGAGAACGATCAGAGTTCAGTACATCGCGAACTTTTCGCACATTTTCGTCGGTGAGTGTCGTTCATGAGCGTCCAGGCCGTGGTTCGTCGTCGACCTCTTCTCTGCCCTCCACGAGCATCTTGTGCCACCGAAAGATCATGTTTCTGGACATGGCTGACTCCCCGTAAGCCTGGTTAATCATACCGACAGTTTCGGTATACGATTTCTCAAGCTTTACCGCAAATTTGATGGAATAACGCTGCTCCAAAAACTTCGGCATCGCGTTCCGTGACGTGAGTCGAGCGTGGAGGTTCGCGTTACAGAGCTCCTCACTACACCACAGCTCAGAGCCGACTGCCTTTTTCAGCGTCGCTTGCCAACATACCCCCCTCCAATCGCAGCCCGTCAGAGCGGTGCTGGGCGCGCCTGGAGCGGCGGGAAAAAATCAGTACACTTATTTTCTTTACGAACCCTGTATATATACACACACACACTTTTAGGATGAAAGAGTGGGTAGAGGAGTGAAAGGGAGGTGGTTTTGATGGAGAGATGCATTTAGGTAAAGGGTGAGATTGGGGGAAATGGGTTGATGTGCAGCTCGTGGCAGCTTCACCACACTTAGAGAGATGGGTGGAGTAATGAGGAAAATTGGAGGGGAAAGTGGGTAGGGTACAATAACTCATTGACCAGGTGAGTATCCTTAAATTGTAATAAGTTGCTTATCACTAATTCTTTGAGTGCATTTAATCTGGGAGCTTTTTTCTTCATGTGCAGGATCTTGGGTCGGAAAGCACTATGATGGTTGTGTGTCAATATACGAGGGTCATCCGGAAAGTAGTACCCGTTCGTGAAATAAAGACACAAAAGTAAATATTAACAAACATAAAAAATTTTATTTGAAAGAGGATACTTTAAACTACTTCTCAACATAATCTCCAAGCAAATTAAGGCATTTGTCATAACGTGTGACAAGTTTCTGTATTCCTGCTGCATAGTCCTTCGCCGCCAGCTCATTGAGATACGCGAGGGACCCATCTTGCACAAATTTTTGCATAATGCAGATGGTGTTTAACAATTTCATGAACAATTGTTCGAGAAACATTGGGAAAATGCTCACAGATGTCATCAATTGTGACGCGCCGATCGTTCCTCACGAATTCGTCAACTGAGCTCACCAGTTGGTCTGTAATGACAGACGGTCTCTCCGAACGCTCATCGTCGTGTGTGTTCCCCCTCCCCATGTTGAAGTTGCGACACCACCGCCGAACAGACGACTCGTCCATTACATTGTCTCCATACACCTCCTTTAATTGGCGATGAATATCACATGGGCGAACGTTTCTTGCATTGAGGAATTTAATCACTGCCCTCACTTCACAACTGGCGGCGTTCTCAATTTTTTTAAACATTGTAAACAATCACAGAAACAACACAGGCAATGCTAGCGTCACGCAACTTGGCTCAGAGTAGGCAGACAAGCCACTGAAGCTATCTGACCTCGTCCAGCGGCTACTCGCGTCGTCAGCACTTCATGCGGCACGAACGGGTACTACTTTCCGGATGACCCTCGTATATTCTGGCCTGAAGGGGGAGCCATCAGACTTTAACAGCAATTTAAATGATAAGCTCTCGTGCAAGTACACACAAACACCACCACCAACTCTTTCTGGCCTGTCATTACGCAAAATGTTGTAATTACTTAGTTGGACAGATTCCGAAGAGATGTTTTCGTTAAGCCAACTTTCAGAAACAGCAATGACATGATAATTTCGAGCAGAAAAGTAGTCCCGGAACTCATCAAGGTGTCTGAATAATGACTGTGCGTTTACATGGCACATTTTTAACATTTCTGTGGAGTTAGGCATTTATGTGAAATTACTGAGATCTTCGAAACAGGTAATCACACTTCGTTCCCCCCCGTCACTTATTCTCGTGTAAATCCTTCCTCCTCGTATCCAAAGATATTTGAATTTTCCTGCTCTTTTGAGTTCCCTGGCTTTAGCGTAAAGTTTCCTATTGAACTGTGTGAGGGCCTTGTTTATGTATATCGTCTGATTGGGGACGTTATTAAACCCAATGTCGCGTGTACTAAGGTCTCGTTTAACTCTCAGCCGGCTAAGGAACTCGCTAACCATTCCTTGCCTCAAAAATCGAAGCATAATGATGGGGGGCTGATCTGAGTCACTACGAGTTTTCACACGATAGACGTAATCGACGACCGATGTATCCACTTGAACTCCTATTGCCAGGCCTATCTGATGGATGATAGCACTAAGTATTTCACCTTCTTTGAATGGAACCCCCTGGATCTCAACTACATTTCTCTTGGTTTCTTGCTCTAATTGGTGGGTGTATTGTCCTAGTTCTGACACCAGTTTCTGCAACTGGCACAAATCACCAATTGTTTTCTCGAGTTTTTCACCAAGGCTTGCAATTGCACTGTTGACGTTGCTAATGGACTTGTTCAACTCATTCATTGTCTCCTGGCACCACAGAAGGGACTTTTTGATCTCACCTTGCTCGTCCTGGAGGCACTTGATTCGAGTCAGGATTTCGTTCAGTGTAGCAGCTGCGGGTTCTTCACCAGCGAGCCTGCCATTGCTCTTAATAGGGGTGGTATCACTTCTGATGGAACGTTTCCTCTCAAGACACGAGACACAGTGCCATGGCCATTGCAGGTCCTCCAGGGTTCGTAGGTCTTCCTCGGTCATCGAGGAACAAGCAAGATGGTACTGTTCACGGCAATCACCACAGGAAACATTGCCTTTGACGCACTTTACAATGTGACCACATTTCCCACAGTTTGACGACATGTCGAGAGAGCAGAGAGACGTCCGTTCACTACCAGGGACATGAAACGACTGTCAATAGGTGTTTAGTGATTTGAGATGTATGTTTGTTATTTGCAAAGCAGGCTAAGAGTTCATCGGTCCTGATGTTGAATGTTCTCCCAGTTTGCCCTAAGTACCTATATGGCATCGCAGTCATCACAGTGAAGTGCATATACTCCGCTTTGTTCCATGATGTTTATTCTGTCCCTTGGTTCATAGAATGCCTTTGTGTATATCTCTGTTGAAAAAGGTGGCTTTGACTTTTTTCTGTGGCAGTAAACATTGGATTCTGAACAATATTCTCCACAGAAAAGGGAGTCTACTCCAATTTGGTTGGTGATTATCCCTGGATTTAGTGCCATGTATGTCCCTCACAGCTTTTTGCCTGTTTCCTATAGTAAAGAGCGCCTATTAATTTCAAATCGTATCCATTATTGGCTACTATTTGTTTTATATCCACGAGTTCCATAGTTTTTTGCATCAGAAATGGGTGTACTGCACAGTGTATGTATCATGTAGTGAAAGGCTGCTTGTGAAATATGATGCCCGAATTTTGACCAAAACCTTCTAGTACCCACCTTCAGTATGGGAAACTAACAGCAGCACACCTTGCAAATGCATCTGAAGCCTTTAAGGAGAGAGCTGAGAGTTCATTGACTGGGCAGAGAGGATGTGAAAAATAACAGCCTTTTAAAACATGACATGACTTGATTTAAAAACTGATTTAAGACAACTAAGTAATTCCTATTTTAGCTGAAGCTGCATGTTCATCATTATGATAATAATAAACTTATTTATGGTATAAAAGTATTTGGAATAATTACAAAAGTATCAGAGGCCATGTACCAACAATCAGAAAATGAAAAAAATCTACAAATTTTGTATGCATCCGTTATTGCCCATTCTAGAGCAGTTAGTAGTCAATTTTTTTGTGTAAATAATTAGAGAAGGTGTGTAAGAAAATATTCATGACTGCATATTTTTGCTGATACACATTGAGGGAAGAGTCAAAGAAAAAGTTACTTTCACAGACATAGAATGAATAGGATTTAAATTCTAGAAGGAATAATTAGAAAAAAATTGTTATTATAGAGAAAAGCTAGTTTTGCCATGTAAAATAAAATACATTAAAATCAAATCAACATTTCTTTTTTCCTGGCTAATGGGATTCAGAGTTCAAAGCAGATATACAACTATTATTATTATTACTACTACTACTACGAGGGTCATCCGGAAAGTAGTACCCGTTCGTGAAATAAAGACACAAAAGTAAATATTAACAAACATAAAAAATTTTATTTGAAAGAGGATACTTTAAACTACTTCTCAACATAATCTCCAAGCAAATTAAGGCATTTGTCATAACGTGTGACAAGTTTCTGTATTCCTGCTGCATAGTCCTTCGCCGCCAGCTCATTGAGATACGCGAGGGACCCATCTTGCACAAATTTTTGCATAATGCAGATGGTGTTTAACAATTTCATGAACAATTGTTCGAGAAACATTGGGAAAATGCTCACAGATGTCATCAATTGTGACGCGCCGATCGTTCCTCACGAATTCGTCAACTGAGCTCACCAGTTGGTCTGTAATGACAGACGGTCTCTCCGAACGCTCATCGTCGTGTGTGTTCCCCCTCCCCATGTTGAAGTTGCGACACCACCGCCGAACAGACGACTCGTCCATTACATTGTCTCCATACACCTCCTTTAATTGGCGATGAATATCACATGGGCGAACGTTTCTTGCATTGAGGAATTTAATCACTGCCCTCACTTCACAACTGGCGGCGTTCTCAATTTTTTTAAACATTGTAAACAATCACAGAAACAACACAGGCAATGCTAGCGTCACGCAACTTGGCTCAGAGAAGGCAGACAAGCCACTGAAGCTATCTGACCTCGTCCAGCGGCTACTCGCGTCGTCAGCACTTCATGCGGCACGAACGGGTACTACTTTCCGGATGACCCTCGTATTAAGTAATCTACCAATTAAGGTAGGTTTTTGAATGGACACAACTACCAAATAAACATTTTGTTTCTCCTGACAAAACACAACCCAACATCCTACTATACAACAAGCCCTTCTTCTTCTCTGCGTACTTCCTTACTTGCTTCATCCCATCCAACATCCTTATCCTATTCATTCCTTTGCCTAAAGTTCTTCTCTCCATCACAGTCCTCAACATCCCTCTACCTCCTTATTATTTCTCCCAATGATCTCATCTCCTTCTCCACCATACCTAGCACTTCCTCATTTTTTCCTTTTGGTCCATTTCACTTTCTCCATCCTTCCCCAAACCCACCTGTTAGGAGATCGAGATGGATCAGTGGCTAACGTACTGGATTCCCACCTAGAGGGCCAGGCACTACAGGGTTCAAATCCTGGTGGTGATAGATATTTTTCAGTGGTATCCCAAATCCTACTTGAGGGGCTTTGTGGAGGGCTCTTTAAGTGAGTATGCAGTCCATTGGATGGGACGGTAAGCTGCGGATCCCTTGGCGCTTTTTGTAAAGAGTAGGCAACTGCTGATGCCGGGTTTCTCTCCACCCTTCATCCTTTTCTGTCCATTCCTAATGGTGCAAATGACCTCAGCTGTCAGTTGCCTCCCTTAACTACTACTATTTCTACGCCGTCTGTTGAATGAGACGTTAAACTGTGAACCCCGTGGCGAGTTGTGATAAGAGTGGGCTACTGTCAATGCTAAGTTTCTCTCGGTAATTCACTTTTTTCAGTTCATCCCTAATGGTGCAAATCACCTGAGTTGTAAACATACGCCTCTCCTGAAAAAACTACTGCTACCATTTTGTTCCAAAACACTTCCAAGTTATGCAAACTGCTCCACCTGCTCTAGTTTTTGCCCTCCGATTTTAACATTAAACTTAGCCTTTCTCTTCCTGGAAAATTGCATAACCTTTATTTTGTTTTATTTGTATAAAGCTATCTTCATCTACATTATATTCTCTTTCCATGTTTATGCTTGTTGGTCTAAGTTCTTTACCATAGAGTTTTTCCATATATTCCTTTCATCTCTCTTTGATCTTTTCTGTATCAACTGTTATCTTACCTGACTTATCTCTAATTGATAACCTTGACTTTCCTTTTTTACATCTCAACATTTTAAAACCTTCTTGTAGAGTGCACCAAATTTGCCCTACGAGTACAAAATTTCCATTTCCTTGCACTGGGTCTTCCAGCATGCTTCTTTTGCTTTATTTGTAACCCATCTCAAATAATTATTTAACTCTTTGTACTTCCTTCTGCTTTAATCTGTTTTTCATTCTTCCATTTCATTTTCTCATCTATCTTTTTAATCGGCTCACTTGTGATCTATAGAGTCCCTGTCATTTTTCCATTAATGGTCCCATTAAATTCTTTTGCTGGTTTCTTCAATTTATAATTTCACTCTTTTTACTTCCTTCTGCCTAACTCTGTGTTTAAGTTCTACCACTTCCTTCTCTCATCTATCTTTTCATCATCCATCCATAGTTTCATTGTCCTTTTCCTATTCACAGTTCCTATAGTTTCTTATGCTGCTTTTGATATCCTTTTTTTGATAGATTCCCATTTTTCCTCAATATTGCTTAGTTATTTTCTCTCATTCATGATTTTTTCCTACAGCCTGCTGATACACCTTCCTTTTCAATCCAGTAAATGCTTTTAAATTTCATTTCCTAACCTGCCACCCTTACCTTATCTTTTTCAAACGGCAGCTACATATCATTAAAATTAAATGGTGACCAGAGTCCACGCTGTTCCCAAACCTGAGTCTAACCGCTTGGTGGCATATATACTGAACAATGACCAGGTTTGTCAGTTCTGGTTTTACCTGTACTTGTAATATTTTATCCATTGCTTGCTTTGTGTTGACTATGCTTCTTCATACCTTTTTATTCAATATTATGGTAATACCTTGTTGGCTCTCTCTGCTGTATTTTATTTTATAACTATCACTACAGTAATCCCTGCTATCCTTCCTTCTCTCCTGGCATAGATCTAAAGTTATCTATATTTCTTCTTCTCGTGTCTCCCTTTATTTTCTCTAAATATTCTGTTCTTAATATCGTCCTAATATTCCAAGTTCCTACTCTATCTAACTCGTTCTTCTTCTTCTGCAACTTTTATTTTTCTGATGTTGGCTTTGCCTTGCAAGGTAAGATGACGGCTGCAGAATCCATGCCTCTCACCCTACTGGGCAAGACACACGGCCGATTGGGCTGAGTCCCGTAGTTACCAGGACTGATATTTAAAGTTTTGGGAATAAAATTGAGGTTGTTTCCCGTTGCCTTCCTCAATAGTTTTTTTAATGTGACACCATCCCTCAACGGCCGCCACGCTGGGGTCAGACGCCTTTGCAGCTGCCTCACTGAAGAACATATGCTTCACGGACTACCTTTCGTCCGGCTACTAACCTTCGACCTATTTGTTGTGTGACCCCACCAGAAGCAATTATTATTGCTCCCGCCAGCAGAGTTCTAGGGGCCATCGGAACGGAAGAGCTCTTCCACCCCGTCATGGATGTAGTCAATTGAAAGGAGATGTACAATACAAAGTTGTAATCAACTCTAGAGTGGCATGGAATCAGTGAAAATTATGAAGATATTGTGGGGAACTCTTTCAAGATAATTGTCATTTATCGAATACTCAAGGTTCCATGTTACGAATAGTATCCATTGAAACTATTTTTTTGCAGGCACGTTAATTATAATTCGAATAATTACGATTGAAGTTTCAAATATTTTCCCCGCGCATAGGAATTCACACTTTAATTTGGAACATCAGGAAGGTTTTAAAGATCGTATTAGACAAAATACTCAACCTAGAAAATGTTCAGTATCGTAAAAAACACTCTTAGAAATTCTCTTTGGCGCTTTTTTCATTGCTTGGGTGATTTACTAGATTAGGGACGCATTTCTCAAAGCTTTAATCATACGTAGGTATACTAATGCGAGAGGTGTCTCGTCATATCATTTCTTTGTGTCACTGCAATCTTATTGGTAAATTATATTTTGTTCACCAGGAGCAAGGAATTTCCGAAATTATTACATTAAGACGTTAAAAAACCGAAATAGGTAGTAGTCTACATATTTGGTATCCACTCTACGCAAGACAAAGTGGAGTCTCTTAAAGTTTTACTTCCCCATTCGTAAATAGCAAAAATGACAATGAGAATAAATTTTTGTGAAATTTCGGGTGAAACAATTTGCAGACCGGGTTAATGTCGAAGGACCTTTCTCAGGGGAAACAAGTTGATCAAGTAGCAGCCAGCCTGCTTTTCGTAAAGCCGTCTGCTAGGGGTTGTTCGAGATTTTGCGTGGTGTGTTACGTTAAAGGAAGCTGAACTGACATCTAAATTTAATTAATTTTTTTTCATTTGTGATGGCCTACTTCTTAAAAAATTAAGCTGAAATAATATTTACTTTATGAATAGGGTGGGTCGCGGTAGTCCAGTGGGTAGAGCGTTGGACTGGTGACCGGAGGGTCCCGGGTTCCATTCCCGGGCAAGCCTCTCAGAGTACCCACAGCTACACCCAAGCTAAGTGATTTTTCGGGTACCAGATCTTCCTGGGAAACCCTAACCGGTACAGGGAAAGGAACCGGCCCCCATACCCTGATGTGTGAATTTTCACACGCCGTATAGGGCTTAGTACTGGATGATCTCTACCATCACCTACTACACCGACCGTCGGATTGATTACTGTGTTCTTATTCAAAGCAACTTTGTGTGATATACACCAACGCCTTCCATCGGCGGATGCTTAAAGTACTTTCACATTCGAGGCAATTGGCGTCACCTAGCGAGTCGGACTTCAACCACCTCCACAATTCAGTCCAGTTTTCCGTCACTATTTCCGTCGAATACTGTTAAGAATTTTCGTCCAATTTACATACGACGTGGTTACCCGTATTCACTAATATTTGTTAAACCTTGCGTGTAAGTTTCTTAGTTTTGGGAATCTGGTAGCCCTGCTAGATTGCGGTTTACTTTGTGAGTTTTGTGGGGTTGTTAGAAGTAATTTATTTCCTTCATGATTGGCATTAGTTATTGCCTCTTCTAAATGTTTTTCGACTCATCCTGGTGTTCTGTTTTGTTTTTCATTTTGCGTCTTTCAGGTAAGTTACTGCCCCAAGCGCATTGCAGCCAACCATGGCAATGCTTGCGGAACCCAGGAGGAAAACGAAATGGACACTTAATCCACGTGGAAAACTTTGGAGTGAGGGTATGTCTTGGGTTAGGAGTCCGCGACATTATTGACAGCCGGATATTAATTAATTAATAGTTGCCCTATGAAGTGGGGAAGATTTTGTAACGTCACATTTGCCTTTCTTTTGATTTATTAAAATTAATTATGTCGTCATGTAAGATTTCACTTGATGGGAATCATTCGTGGTGTCCGAAGGGGAAAAAACAATTCTAGAGAGGAGTTCTGTGGAACAACTACCCAATTCCTATTTTCTGAAGTCTGAAGCTTCAATTCTTATACAGCATTTTTCAAGATGCTAGTAGAGAATATTCTATCAAGTCAAAGTGAATTTTTATCCTATTTAGTACCTTGACAAAACTTCAATGCAAAAATATGAAAAAGACTAATGTCATAGATTTTAGTTAAATGTGTTAACTGTAGTTTATTAAAATATAAATTAATTGAAAAGAGCTGGGTAGTTTTGTGTGTGATACTTTGTGAACTATTTTGATAATGTATACATTTTTTGTCCTTTTAGATTCCAACAAGTTTGGGCAAAAAATGTTGGAGAAGATGGGTTGGAAGGCAGGAAAAGGACTAGGAGCGAACGAGCAAGGCATTACCGCACCCGTCCATGTTATAGTGAAAAGTGATAATGCTGGTAAAGTGTTTTAATAAATATATATATGTATTACATTAATTGCTCGAATTTTTAGCCTTGGCTTGGGATTCACCTTGACCCTGAGTAACCCAGAATCAATTCAATGTGAATGGGTTTCAGGTTTTTATCTAAGGTGATCATTGTCAGCGAGCTTCTGTGCAAACATGTACTCTCTTTCAGGGAAGGCAATATCAACCGCATGATTATGATATTCCATAGCTTAGTTAATTATTAATATACTCCATTACTTAGTTATGGACAGCAGTCCACCTAATCCTGGAAAACTGTTCCCTCATTCCCATGTATCCACTCGACTCATTCATTCTCCCAACCTGACAAATAACATTGTAGGGGACTACTTTTAAGTCTCATCGTTATCTGGTGCATAAAATCCAAGTACTTTCATAGTCCACACTTTCCTTTCTCCCTCTCTGATACCTTTACCACAGAAATTTCTCAAGTCCTTCACCTTAATGTTTAATTCAACAGACATCTTATCCTGGGATGCCCAAGTGTCACATCCATATTATTTGTGGGGATTAGTACATCTTTGCTGCCTTGGGTTACTATTCTTATTTTGATATTCTTAAACTAGAACCTTTCTGCCAGCTTTAGCATGTCTATTAATATCTTCACCAAAGCTACAATATATCTCACAGATTCAAACTATTTATTTAGAGTATCTGTGTGTCCAATTTTTCCACAGTTAATATTCCTTTTGCTATCTTACTGCTCATCAGGCTTAAATACATTCTTTTTGGATGCCTGTATCCTTTATTAATTTTATTCTTTTCATTCGCTAGCAATTAAACACCCTTTAGGTTTCCTTATTAATGCACCCCTTAAGTATTCACACTAAATTCAATTTATTGATTGGCATGGTTTTGATAAGTGTTTCATCATATAGGGGATGTAAAATTTTGGTTGCAAGAATTTCTGTAACATATTAAGAGGGGTGGGGGAAGTAAGTATGATTAAGTAGGTAGTAGAGGAGCTATTGCATAATACTGGCTGACAAGAGAAAGGCCTTGTCTCACCCAAGATAAAACTAAAATGATAAAGTTTCAAAAGTTTTCACCGAATATTGCCCGAGTCAATATCTTTCACTTGGTAGGTCTTTTGGGCCTGTGGCTGGCGTAACTGCATTGTTTATATGGAGGAGGACTGGTTCGCGTGCTCTCAAATCCTCATGCCTACTTAATCCCTGTCTCCCTGTCATTCCGGAGCGTTTTTGAATCCATAAACTCATCAACTAATATCTGTGAAGTTGTGATTTCTTATATAACATGCTTTCTTTCGATAGTCGCTTTTGATCCCATGCACTCTTCCGGTTAACTATTTTCATGCAGCTTACCTCAACAGTGTGTGAGCCCTATTGCATTTCTTATGATTGAATCAGTTTGCGGTTCTTTGGTCCAAGGAATTGAAACTTATTTCAGAACCCTTTTGTCAAGAGAAACTTAATCGCGCGAGAATTTTTCAGGGCCAAACAGAACTGACGCTTATATTTTGAAGCATAACTAATCAGGTGCACTACAGATATTTTGCAATGTAGCAATTCTCCCAACAATTATATATTTTTGCTTCCATTATTACCCTAGACTAAAACTAAATTTTTATTTAGGTTTTTTTCTGGGTAATTCTTTGAGTTCACATTGTCGCATATTACAGAGTAGGCTGGGTAAAAGCTTTTGAGTCACTCATACTACGGCACCCCTGGCCTATTTGGTGCACCCAGCGATGTATGCTTAACTGCCTTTCCCCATTCAATGTTGCTAGTCCTCCCATTTATGAGAGAGTGTTTTTTCTTATAGTACTCCTTCCGACCCTTTACTTCTGTCAACTCTAATTTTTCGGGGGAAATCCCATGGTGCTTCCAGTTCATATAGTTGTAGTTCCCTCTGGTAATCCTTATTCTGATCAAGCATCTCAAGTAGTTGAAACCTTCCCGATGGCTCTGTCATAGTCTCTCTTGACTGTCTTTTGGTAGGCTTATCCCTATCCATCCTATCCCCCGAGTGAGAGTTGTCCTTGGGGTTCAAGACTGTCACATTTTTCTCCAGGAGAAAAGAGAGAATATTTTCTTCTGTTGAATCCTCCTGGTGCCAGTCTGTAACTGATGGAGAACTCTTTTCTGCTGAAGAAAAGTGAACTCAAAAATGTTAATGTTAGATGTTTATGTATATAAGCATTCAAATTAACTGTTACATAGCATTTGAATGCAGCCACAGCATTGGCTACGTTGAAAAAAATTAACTATGGTAACTATGCAATAAATAATGGAAACTTAATTTGTGCATGTTATAGTTGCAATTGATATGAGTGCAATATTCATACAAAGCCGTATTGTTAAATGAATGATAGATCATGTGATCAATTACAAACAGATGGGTATATGTATAGTAGTTACATGGACATTTAAAACTCAAGGTCTCAAGTATTAATGGTTGTCAGTGATGCATGTAAATAAATCACTGGAACGACACTACAATTTAATACAATTCTTTCATAATTTACTAAAGAAAATATTAATGATGAAGAACCAATAAGCTTGTGATCTGGCATTTCTTCGAATACGGCAGCTTTAGCAAGTCTTGGTGATTTTGCCTGTAAAAGCATCTCGACCCAAAACCAACCTCTATCAATGTTACACTGATGAATAGTTAATTATTAATTTTTGCACAAAGCTATCCATTTACCAAACAAGGTGTTCACATTGGAGCCTGGGTTACATGAATTTTGAAAGCAATAGTGCCTACTTCATCTATATTGGCTGTGATTTGCTTGTTTGCAACGATTAGAAATAACCATCAACTGACTCCTGCTTGGCTCATAAATAATAATTACTTTTTACATGAAATGGAAATTTTATAATCGTAAACCAAATAGTAAACCCTGTGACAGATAAGGAAGGCATTTCGTAATCCAGGGAAAAATACTTGAAAAATATCTAAAATTATTCTGCTGAATTGTGAGTTATTGCTTTTTATCAAATACTCCTAAAATTCAGAAATTAATCTTATTTATATCGTTAATGTTGCTCAAAATTTCGGAAATAATTGGCAAATCACGGTTGAAATATGGATTTTCTCCTGGAGAGTAAACTAGGATGGCCTCTCTGGATTGATGTCTAGATTCTCCCATCTGAGTCTCCCGGAAGTTGATTCATGACTTACGGACTTGGACTGGGAGACTCATTTTCTACGGGAGATCCATCTTTCTCCTATCCCAGGAGAAACAAGTTATAGGCTTGGGTTGGGAGATTCAGAAGCGCCTTTCTCGGTAGAAATGAGTTACAGACTTGGGCCCCTAGCTTGCTCTCCTTCTGCCCTTTTTTAGGGTTACATGCGCCATCCCTGCCTCTCACTCCCACGCAGTATCCACATTGTTTCTGGAATCTGGTAATACTGTCGCCCAATAGGACATATCACTGTGGGAAATAGGACTGTGAATGGCCTCAATGCATTTTAAAGTCTGTAGTTTTGAATTGACTACTGAGAGGAGTTAACATTCTTGAATGGAATAAGATTTGGGCATTACACTATTCCATGAGAAAATTTCCCTAGAACCATGTTAATATTAATCTTAAGGACTAATTTAGAGTGATGCCACTGTTGGCCAATATATAAGTTCCACCGCTTAGATAATCTGCACGTTTAATAAGAAATTGTCCTAAAAACGTAATTACTATTCGACCATAAAATGGTGAGAGTCGTACCAAATCCACAAGGTGTCCTTTCTGCCTGATTTTCCCACTTCAATACTGCACTGGCACTGTGTATCAAATACTGATTTGAAATGAAAATGTTTCTAAAACATGATATTGCATCGATAGGTATAGAGATGTTAACAGACAAGATATTGGCAAGAGTGATATCTTGTGTGCAAAAGAAGGCTTAAGAGGAAAATAGGCTGGTATAGTAACATATATGTATGCATTCTGAAGAGACACATTGTCAGGGGTGCTGTTCCTAAACTTCTCTGGAAAGGTACTCATCTTTAATACCTTGCAAAACATACTTTCATTGTTTTGCACCCGGGGGCCGGGGTATTTTTAATTTTGGTAATGACCTTTGAATGTTGTGTAAATCCCCAGGTAGAGGAAATGGGATAAGAGCGAGCGCAAGTTTGAGAACTGTGACTTGGCCTGGTGAGAAATAAAGAGCGAGGAAAGGAAGCGAGGTTTCTTTTGGTTGCTAAAAGTTTTGACATTATTCTTAATTTGTTCATTATTTTAAGCTGTTTAAAATGTATTCCAATATTTAAACAGAACATAATGAATAGAGGAAGGATTTGTTTTATATAGTGGATCATTTAAAAAGTCATACGTTTGTTGTTGTTGACCTTTTATTTTTTCTTTTGCGTACTTAAACTTAATGAGATGGATCAGATGTAGGAATGAGAGGCCATTGAAAGAGGATCACTCATGTTGTTACTTCATATCAAATGATAATGAACCCTCACTTGATCATTGGTAAGTTTTTGGCCTGCTAATACTTTAGGGACAAAACCTGGGGATTACCAAATTGAATTGAATTTTATTTAAAGATGTCAAAATTCCTCTTTCAAGACGGATTGCATAGCTTAGTAAACTTGAGTTTAAAAATCCTTTTGCCTGATCATGTGTGATAGTTTTGACTGACCTCTCTCCCATTTGAGCTGAAAAATACTAGAAAAAAAGGAATTGATTAATTTTCAGTAAGTATGTTTCACAGTTTGAAGGTGAGAGGTTGGGTTGGAGATGCCTAGTCACACCAATATAAGCAACAGCCCATTCAATTCGGAAGGAAGGCTGCTGCGAGGGGAGAATGTCACTAGAAATTCCTAATTTTAAAATAATTTCTATACTGTATCTGTCACCTTGTTTTTGCTTTGCCTCTGTCATGCTTTTGTCAGCCTTGAGGACTCGGGATACTATTTTCATATATATATATATATATATATTTAGTATCCTGAAAGCCACTGCTATGGTGTGTGATGGGGTGAATACACACCTGACTAATTTTGACCAGAATATGACCATACAGTGGTCAGAAAATCTTATTCTGATCCCTTATCGTTCGTAGAAAAATGACCACTTAAAAATCTGTTCTGATTTTAATATCTCTAATTTAATTGTATGATCCAGTACCATAGTATGATGGGGCAAGTACTAAATTTCCACATCATCACTAAGAGACATCTTTCCTATTTTCAATTCGGCAATCAATCCAACTTTGTGAGGATCCCATATACTAGCAGCATATTCTAAATGAGGCCTACCCAGCGAAAGATAACATTTCTTTGACCTTTTCATCACATTTACTCAGTGCTCTTCTAATAAGTCCTAGTTATTTGTCAGCCTATCCGCATATTCCCTGTGTGTCTTTCACCCTGGAGAGGTCGTGAGAGTGGGTAATGCCTATGTATTTAATCAAGTCTACTCACTCCATTTTGGTGTTCCTGATGCAGTAGACTTCATCAATACACACCTTTTTAAAAGTTTAATTCTAATTGCTGAGTGCCAGCATTGTATAGCATTACGGTCATTTGGTAAAGCTGCTATGCCCTCAGAATCATGGATATCATGGTCAACTACTGCATCATCAACAAATAAATATATCTTACTAGTGACTTCAGAGTCAATGTCATTAACGTAAAGTAGGACTAAAAGAGGTCCAATGGCACTTTCCTAGGAGATCAATCGTGTACCCTCTTTCTATGTGAGGCATTGGCATCTGCAAGAACCCTGATTCCCTGAATAAAATCCTGTCTCTCCCAAGAAAACCACCGCAAATCGGGTTTTCAAATGCCCATCTGTAGTATTTAAACTTTCAGCAAATCTTTCAAATATTCTTAATCCACAACCCCTCTTTTCTAAATCCATTCGAATTGCCAAAATCCCTCTAACTCTATTCAATCGTGCTGGATTGAAATCCTACTCTATATTGGTCTCAAATTCCCTCCTGCAAATATCTCTCATCCTTCCAGGCTTCTTTCTGCGATTCAAAAAATGTCATAGAATATAAACTCTGGCCAGCTCTTTGTATTGGCCAATGTCCCACGCCCCCTCATTATTAGAATCAATAGTTACTGAGCATCCTGCAATATATCCTCCCCACCCACCTTACTCCATTCCCAAACACACAGATCCCCACCGTAAAACTCTTGATAATTGTTACGAAATACCTATTATTTCCTCCCTCCCATCAACAGCCAATTCCAATAATTACCAAATCAATTAAGAATTCATGTGTCGATTAAAAAAAACCTTAATTCATCCACCCTTCTGTTGTACAATGTCTACTTATTGCAATCGGCGTTGAGGTAGATTTTGCAACTTATTTCAATGTCTTAAAAGCCTTAAATCTTTTTTTATCTCTGGCCAGCTGATAACATTTAATAAGTACTTAGGTTTTAAGCCTGGTGGCAGTAATGATGAAAATATGAAGCAGTGGGTGGGATCTGAGGGATGGAGATGTAAAGCCCATGGGATGGAGATGTAAAACCAATGAGATCATAGACACACTATTGGGCGTTTAAATTGGATTCTATGATCTCATTGGTTATGACTGTTTGTGTATTTATCTCGATGTTGTCTTGTTTTATTAATGCGGTGTCAATAATGTTTATTGACCATGAAATTAATATTTTCATAGTCTTGACATTAAAAAATGGCAATCTCATCCAATTCCAAGGTGCAATAAAACTAGTGTGTTCCAAATATCAAGCACGTGCATTCTCACAGGTCAACTGCCAAAAATGTGTACACTGCATATCTAGGCCAATAACATTCATCCACATTTTTTACTCCAAAATGTGCTTTAAAGCCAATCTGCCTCTTGTGGGCCTGGGTACCCAAGCATTACTTATACCTATATGCGTACGCCAATTCACCGATTAAATACTATATAGAATATTTCACACATTAGGCATAGAAAATGCTTGCCTATTATAAATTTCGATAATGTCACTGCACTGTGTCAGTTGTAAGCAACATGAGTTTAAATATTTTGTTGGAAGAATTTCCTTAAAATGATTTCAAATAAATTCTGAATTTATACCTTATAGTGCACATAATTTCATCTCGCACGTGGTGCTGACAAGAAACTTATACATGTTAGGTGGAAGGTTATTAAGGATGTTTCCTCTCTCCTAATACATACATAGAGGGTGTGGCTGGACAAAATTCAATTTGAAATTCTTGCCTTTTTATACCACAGTTAGAGGTCACCATTGGTGCTCAAATAAGCTTGATGTTTTACAGAACAGTAGTGAACCTCAAAAAGGTCGCAATGCTGAGAACAGGTGCGAAGTATAACCGAAGAGCTATGATTACTGCAAGTGTTCATGCTGGTTGCTCTAGGTGCCCGAGATTGATTTTAATGGTGTCGTTGAAAAGTATAATGAGTCAGTCAAGTGTGACAATGGTTTTGCAACACCATTGAGGATAACTTACTCAAAAGGAGCTCATTTTTGAGAATTCGGGGCAATTAATATGAAAATGGTGGTTGTCAGTGTGAGTGAAAAGATTGTGTGTCAAATTATCAAAGACCTATAAGTCTAAAAACATTAGAATAAGACAAATGCTTTCCTAAGCTGCCAGGAAATATAAGCAAAGAAGTTTGTGTGTTCTGACAAATGTAATAAAGCTGTGGGTGGGAACTGTTTCATCCGGAAGGCTATATATTTTCCAGCAGGATGGTGTGCTAGCCTAGATGAGTCATTTGGTGCAAAGTTAGTTGTCGCACAACAGCAATATGATTTGATCCAAAAGATTCCGGCCTTCCAACAGTACAGATTTAAATTCAATGAACCACTGTATGTGGAGTGTGGTCGAAAGGGTCACAAAGTCCAAACAGCCAAAAAATACTTAATTAATTGAGTGTCACTGTTGAAACGCCATTCATCGATACTGTTCCTTTTTATGGTTGGTGATCTAACACCCCCCGCCACACACGCTTGCGGGGTATTATGTAAATGTAGATGACACGGACCATGGTGCGTGAAAACGGGCCTCCGAATACTTCAGACCGATGGAGGCTGTCATTCAAGCAAGTGGGGAATACATTGAATGACTTTTTGTTTATGATCATACAAACACTCAAGTACGCAAAAATTTATAAGGATTTTCATTTTTGTATTTAAAAATGTGTGGAAAAATTGTTCAATTTTACAGGATTTTTGCCCAGCACCATCCACTTTCTCTCTCGATAAACTCCGATGCGACAGGAATTCCATCTAAAGTACTAAGAGTGCTGTAAAGGCATAGAAATTAGTCACTTTTAATACAAATAATGATAGTAATATATTAATGACTAAAATTAAGCACCACATAAATACCTAAAAGATAATGACCTCATGGAATTGTCTCAGTGGATTGCATTTTAACTTGAATTCAAGAATAATGCTTGAGGACATGGAAGCAAGGTGGCTGAAAGGCATTTTGGGCCACTTCAAACCCTGATAATGATGCAAGAATAAAGTCGAAGTTTAGAAATCAGGGTGCATCTTATTGGCTGGGAAATATAGTACATATTATTACATTATGGCAATGCATGCTATGAACAACTTGAAGATGACACATGATATATAATTGTTAATAGTTTCCCCTGTTGATATCCTTGTTCTTATGTTGTAAAATACACTCGTTGATGGATATATTGTCCTAAAAAGTGATATGAATTACGAAATGAATGAATGAAATCCCAGTCTGTAATAATGAGTGCTTAAGATGGTCACTGATTTAGTAGAGACCCTTAGCTCTCATAATATTGAGATTAAAATGCATTTGTTTTCCATGTTGAAGATTCTTTTTGAAATACTTGTTGTAAAATTTTTTATAATATTTCTACTTCTCTTATTTTTAGGTGTTGGGTTCGACGGAAAGGACACGGAGTGGTGCCAACACCAGTCTCACTTTGATGAAATTTTAAAAAGCCTATGTCAGAACACCAGTGAAGTGGACCGTGCACCACCAAGGTCACTTGAAGAGCGCTCAAAGGCATCTAAAAATAGATTGCAGTAAGTATGAGGGTGCGTTGCGCCCAGGTACAAAGGAAACTCACTTAATAAGCATAATTCTCTCCAAATCTTCTCTTAGTGCTCGTTTTGCAAAACAATTTTTCCCCTATAAATTAATGTAAAATATGGTAATGTTTCCATGCTAAAAAAAATACTCGGGTATATGTATATGATTTTTTCCAAAAAGTTTATTTTAAATTTATTTAAAAATACATTGTTAAGGATCATGAATCATTGTCTCTTGTATCGCAGAATGAACAAACCTGGAATTGGAATTTGATTTACAGGAAACAAATCATATTTAGTGTAAAGCAAAATGAAAGAAATGGCATGAGCCTAGCTCCCATCTGACTTCAGATTGCAGGTTGGTGGAGTTTGTGAATGGTAAACAAGCAGCAGTTTAATTTTTCACTTTGCTTATTGCAGTCGCATAAATTGGTGCATGATGGTCTTTTATATTTGCTTAGGCATCTTTTTCCAATTTAGACCTGTCTCATCATATTTAAAAACCTGTTGCAGCTGGTAATACACAAATCTATGAGCTTTTTGAGGAGAATATGTAAGTATTGGATAGATATTGTTGTCACTCCCGCGGATGCATCAATCAAATGGTTGGTGTAAAACAATTGTACGTGTGAGGTAGATCAGCCACAATCCCATCTCTTTCTCATTTTTCCATGGTGTTACTTTTCATTTTTATGGTTATTTTCGTTCCCAAATGCCTTTATTCTTGTGGCTTTTTCTTTGGTTTCATCTTCGCAAGAATTAATACTCCTTGCACAAAAAAATCTCAAATAACATGTCTGAACACAAGTTTGGACAAATTTTTATCGAGAGGAACACTAAGATGCTATCGGAACAAGTGCTTAAACACTTAACTGATGCAATATCTGCACAAACTGCAACTTCCACTATTTTGGCACTCATAATTAAAACTTGTTTTCTTCATTTAGAGAAAAATAATTTAGCTCTCATGAAAATTACTCAGTATAAAAGGTGCTTGTTAAATGAGGTTCCACTGTATTAGCAAAAAGTGCTCAGCCCCTTTTCTAAGTTATAGTCATAAGGCTTCTAAACATGATAGCCAGTTTAGTTAGGAAAGTGTTATTAAGAAAATGCTGTAAAATCCCGAATTTGTGTTTTGCTACGGATCCCAGGAAAAAAAACTGTAAAATCTGGGAAAATACAAATGGGGGATTACTAATGACATTGTCTATACCATCATCAGGAATACCTCCACCGTAATTACTTCATTACAATCAACATAAAATCCTGCCTTCCTGAAGGAGTTCTATTTTATAGAGTCTTTATCTTGCTTTCAAGTCAATAATATATAGTGTGAAGCTTCCAGTGCATTCATTTCGATTACATTTTTATTCCTATTGCAATCATGCAGATAGGAATTTCTGTACATTCAATCTTCGATAATGCACCTTAATAAGTGCATTATACCTAAATCTAATGATTGGATGGATCTCGCGAGTTCAGTTTGCTGGGAAAAATTATAGCTCTACGTATCTCATGTGTACATTCAGTGGATGGGCTGTACACTGATCATCAAAGAGAGGAATTGTGCTGTTCTGAGACCCCATTTTTGCATCGAGAGCATGGTCATTGTCAAACAAATTCGTTAAAGTTTTGGAAAGTACGGTATATATCTAGTGGGCAAGATTTTTATTCTTGACCGAGGATGCACTTGGGACTCAATTTACCAACCATAGTTGTTGAAGCTGCTCACTGCCATCTGCATTTGCGATTAATAAGAGTGTGATCCTTTGTTTGCTGAGCCCCCCTCCATGACGTTGTTCACCTCAGAAGCACAGGGACTTGGCTGGTAGCACATTAAAAGATTGCCCTATTGGCATTGAAAACATAGTTTGAGGGATAGCCTTAAGAAGTCAATTCAATTCTGATACCTTTGACCGAAATGGTCTCAAAGTCAACACTTTCACCACGTGCAGCCTTGTGTGCAAGATTGTGGCTATCCGTAAACCTATCCAACGAATAAGTAGACAATGGGAAATCTTGGATTCCCGATATTGTGGGAAATTCCGAAAGTTTTTCTCTCATGATGACACCATTCGCAGGATATTTAACAATTGTAACAATTAAAAACCACTGTTTTAGTAATTCTTTACACTTGGAATTGTTGACATATTTTCTCTGCCGAGAAAAATTCTCGCCCTGGTTTGCATGTTTCAGGATTGAATGATGCTTTTTCGCTGTTGTGTTCAGAGTAGAAACCAGCAATCTTATGTATTGCCAGATCAATACAAAGTTCATCATGTGAATCAACTTGTTCCAGAATTGTTATTTTATCCTCAATTGAAAAAATTCTTTTTTTGCCTCATCTTTCCATTGTCAAGCAGGATAAAGTAAGTGAGAAAAACCTAGCACATGAGAATCTGAGCTACCTCACCATTCGTCCTGTGCAAACACTTCTTCGACTCCATAATTGTTTGAAGAAAATGTAATTATTTTTGAGTCCGTGTAATTTTGATGCAATGAATCATGTTTCAATACTTTAATTATTCAGGCTCTTTATTATATCTGTTTTGTTGAAATGACAAATGATCACAATTGTTTGTCACCGGTTCTTGCATTGCTCATACTTGATCACATTGTTTGGGCCAAAGTCTTTTTCGTTCCTCATATTTTCAGCTTGGGTGTGAAATGAATATTCTCCCTCAGGTGTTACTAAAATGAATAATCTGCAGAGCTAACTCCTTGTTGGGCAATGTATTCACTTCTTGACATAAATCCCTGGTAGACTTAGTTCGCAAGATCAAGTAGTTCCTATTTCTGTCACTAGTGCATATCATGTTCAAATTCTTTGCTAAAACCATTCATGTTACTGCTCTCTCTTGTATTAGTTTAGTGTGTGTGTCCAAAATTAGTTCAAAAAAGTTTTATTTTATTAGAGCCTTATGTGCATGGGTAACTGTTTTAGAATGTGAACTTTTTTTAATCCAGCGCTTAGTAATGCAAATAGCAGTGAAACTGAAAATGAAATCGTGTGAATACGGGGTTCCAAAATAATGGGAATTTTTAATGGGACCTGATGAAACTGCCATCAATTGTGGGAAAACAAGAATTCTGATAACCCAGATATGGGGTTTGTATTTAATGGTGTTTTTTTTCATATTTCCAGCAGTTAATTTTTCTTGAAATATACAGTGGTACCTTTGAGGGGGGGCAAAAGAAAAAGGTGTCAATTGACTGAAATTGTAATATGAAGCAGTATCATGTCCATATGTTCCATAATTTTATTTAATGTATTACATAAGTGCTGTGCTGCAGAATTGTGACTAAAATAAGTCATTAAACTAAAGTTAATATTAGTCATTAATTGCATTGGAAAGTAACATTGCTACCAGAAATGTAAATAAGTTCTTTGATTAAATAAAGTATACATGCTAAAATGCAATCGTTTGTTTTAATTTAGACTATGAAGTTATTGTTGAAACCGAGATGCATTTAACGAAGATGATCATATACATAACAATTGATGAATATTAAAAAATGAGCAGACTAATCGGTTCAATTTAGCTGAGATGTGCACTACTGGTGACAATATAATTCAGACTTGACTCTTTCAGATTCACCACATATGGCTTTATGGACTCTTCAATTGAATTTTAAAATGGTCTACTCAGCAATTTGATGTTTGAAGTCATGTGTCTAGCCTTGCTGCAACATGTGCTGTATTTTATTTTAACAAAATTGAGCTAATTGGAATGATTGTGCCAATGGAAGATTGAAAGCGTGTTCTTTGCATCTTTTTCTAAAAATTTTCTGCATTTTACTATATTGTGTTCTACGTTTAAATTTGGTGTATGAAGTTCCTTAGCCAGGATCACAAAAGTGCCAATACCAGAGTCAAATTCTTTGCAAGGTGTCGAGTTAATCTTCTAGTGGCATTGATGTTCTCACGCGTTTGTTTGCTATTCTAAAATGTGTATCCTCACCATTGTAATAAGTAACTGTTAATGTAGTTGAACGAAAAACTAGATATACTAAAAATATGAGAGGAGCTGAAGAATTAAGGGAGATATTAAAGGAGGAAGATAATCACAAAATTAAGAGCACTGGAAATAACAGCAATTTTATCCTTTATGCTTTCTACCACAGCAGAGTAGTTAATTGGCCAATTGCCATGTAATTGAATATATTTATGTTATCTGGCTAATTTAAGTGTTTATGTACCATTCTATGGAATGCTTCCATCCAAAAACAATTTGAATTATGTGTCTATGAGATCTCAGCTATGTTTCACATTTTTTCAACAACCCTATTGCTCCAGGGTGAGAGAGAAAGCTCTACAAAGATAGGAATTGAGAAAAATGTGTAAATGGAAGGGGTTGTTATGAGCTGTACATTTGCAGGGTGATTAAAAATGTTTTGTTGAGGCTATAGTCTTATTAACCAACACTAGTAAGCATTTGAGGTGCAACTTAATCTATTTGCAAACGTAGTTGCAAAATGCATTCAGCATGTCCAGAAGAAATATAAATCAGAAGGCAAAAATGTTAAAATTGACATCTATTATTGTCCACCATAAATAGGAACATGAGAAAAAATTTAATTTTCCAATTAATTGGGGAAAATATATATTAAATGTGTCCATAAATGGATAATTTTTATACTTAACAATTTTGTGCTCAAAACTGGGAAATACAACCTTTAACATTATTGTTATGAAATTTTAGTTTAGTCCATTTTCTCCGTGATTGGATGTTCATGAAATATTCATTAGGAATCGGGAAAAGTTAAAAAGGACCATTCAAGCATGTTAATGTGTGTTTCATAATTATTAATTGTTGCTTTTGGTGAAAACTTATCTTTTCAGCTATCAGAAATTCACACGAGGGAAGGATGTATCCAAGTACAGTACCAAAGATTTGGGGTGCATCCTGGGTGTTAGAGGTGATAAGCCCGCAGAGGGCAGCATTGGAAATTCACAGATCGTGGAAGACATAATTACAAATAATTCCTTTGGAGTGAAAACAATTGTCGGTGGCTTAATAAATGATTACCTGGAGCAGAAGCAAGGTTCTAAGTGTCTTGGGCAGAAAGCCGAGATGAAGGGTGTGGAGGAAGAGTGTAGGGGTGGCAAGAAGAGGAAGGCAGAGTCGGACACGGAATGTAAGGATTCTGTGGAGGTTAGTGTAGACAGTGAAGGAACTCGAGGCCCTTGTGATATGAAGGAGATGGGTAAGCGGAGAAAGAAGAGGAAGATAAATAGTGAAGAGGAGGGAGAATCAAGTGAAAATCTGCCCGTCTTGCCGATATGCGTTGACGAGTCCGAGCATATGGAAGTAGGTGATGCCGTGTGTGTGGTTGATGAGGAGAAAAGTGAGAAGAAAAATGGTGCAAACAAAAGAAAAAGGAAAGATTTGAATTCAGCACTTGTAGATTTAGACCTCCCTGGGGATGGATCTTCTACTGGCGATGGTTTGGAGAAGGAAGGTCATCCTGAGTTGGTGGTGGGAAAGAAAAAAAAGAAAGGGAAGAATTCAAAGAAGGTAATGGGTGAGGAAATACATGAGACTTTATCATTAGAGGAGTTGGGCACTAATACTGTGAATAATGAACATGATATTAGCCAAAATGATACTGTTGATGAGAACGCTAATTGGCAACATGATGGTTCCCAAAAGAAAAAGAAAGATAGCAAGGGTGAACGGTTCTCTGAGGGGCAGGAAAGTTCACTTGTCGATGAATCACGGAATGCTTTAGGCAGAGAGGGTATTAAGAAGTGCAATAGGGTTAAGTCAAGTGCTATTGAAGAAGTAGAAAAATGTGATTCCATCTGTAATGCTGATGAAGACATTAGATTAAGCCAAATACACAGTTCAGAAATTATAAGTGTCGAAGAGCAAGTTGTGGTAAATGAAGAGTTATGTCTGAGAAAGGCGAGTATTTTAAGAAAAGCAAGGAGGCAGATGAAAAAGTTGTCAAAAAAGAGGGAAAGTGGGAGGGAATCTGAAATTGAACCAGATGCTTCTTCCTATAGAATCTTAGATCGTAAGGAGTACGATAATAATATACTAAAAGCTTCTGGCCAAATGTTTCCGGGGGCGAATTTAGTAACTATTAAGGGTTATGGAGCAGGCTTACAAGTGCCATCTAAAGAAAAGAGCCCTTGATATATGTGAGTTGGGTGTTCTTTTCCAATGATGTCTTTGAAGGCCTGGTGGTTCTTGCTAACCTGCTAGACGGTTAGGGGCAACATAGTTATTTTTCATAAATGCTAATTTTGAAATTGGGGATAAATAAAAGCGAAAATTTTGATAAGGAATGCGTGAACTTTTCAGGATATTTGACGCAAACCTTGTTACCCTGTCACCAAAAGCCTTGAGTATCTCGTTTTTAGATACAGTTTACAAAGGTAAAAATATATTGCATTTTAGAAATATCAATTCTCTAATTCTACAAAATTCCACTTGCTGTTGGTTCTTAGTCCATTTTATATAGTTTCAAGAATTCTTATTCATATTGGTTTCACACGTGGAAATAGAATACTTGCTAATTATTGTCTCGCATTTTGGGATGTAGGACCACATTTCCTAAAATATCGTTTGTTCCTCCGTTGGTGTTTTTAATGATCTTCCCATTTGGCTTATGTAGATAGCACTACAGTCCTTACAAGTGAACTTGTAAATGTCGATGTTATTACATCTTAATCCATGTATGTTTGAACCACAGTGTGGAGTAAGGGATGGGATTTTGAATTTGCATTTTTTTGTATAAGTGTGTTGGGTACTACGTTTGCTCAATTTGAGACATAGGTGCGTTTCAGTGAACATTTCCAAAACCTTGGAGCATGTAAGCAAAGGGAGTCAGTTTTCTTGTCAATTTATAACTAGATGAATCTTGAATACACCTACACTCCTGAAATGAAAGAAGAGTCAAAGCAGTAGACTGCAAAGAGTAAACCTGCTCCGATAGAGGTGAAGATGGTTCCATCGGCCGAGAAAATGATGGCGAGTGTTTATTGGGATAGTCGCAGAATTTTGTTCATTAATTTTCTTCAAAACGATGGAACAAAAATGGAAGAGTATTATCCAAGATTGCTTGACTAGCTGAAGGCAGGAATTGAAAAGAAACGACTGTGTTGGAAGAAAAGGGTGATGCTTTTCAAACTGGACAATGCACTGACTCACACTTGTGGTGGTAGCCATGGCTAAAATTCACTAATTGTGCTTTGATTTGGTTGACCAGTACTCACCAGATCTTGACCACTCAAGTGTACTTACCAGGTCTGGCCCCCAGCGACTATTTCCTGTTTCATAACCTTGAAATTTTACTTGGAGGACAGATTTTCATTGGAAGAGGTTATCGCATACATAAATGTCTATTTTGCAGAGAAAGGTGTCAACTACTATTTTGAAGGGTTGAAAAAGTTGGAGCATCACTGCGAAATATGTATAGACTTAAAAGGAGACTGTGTTGAAAAATAAACATTAATTTGAAGAAAATATTTTGTTTATTTGTTTAATCAGAAACTTTTAAGACTAACCTCTAAATATGGAAACACATATCTCTTCAATTGTACAGCATTGATACGTAATGTCATGGCTGTAAATGAGCCTCTTGTTTAAAAAAGTGTAAAATGGAGCATACTGTATTTATCTATTGTGGTTTTCCCCATATTTTTCCAACCAGAGACGAATATTAGTTAAGCCATGTGTATATCATGACTACCATTTATTTTTTTTTTAATCCTATAATTTTGTAGCTATGTTGGAATATATCATCAGGCCCTACCATGGACTAAACCACCTCAATTATTGCTCCCAAGATTAATATAAAGGGAAAATGAGTCCTGAAAACTACGGGACTCTGCCTAATCGGCTGCGTGTCATTCCTGGCAGCGGGAGAGTCAAGGCTTCCATGGTTGTCATCTCACAGGAGCCTGGCATAGCAAAACCAGTAGCACAGAATATATAGTAGAAAACCAAATTAGTTTGAATGGGAACTTGGAATGTAAGGGCCATGTTGAGGACAGGAACATAAGAGAGTATACATGAATGATAGAAGGTGGATATATAGATGTCTTGGTCTATGCGAGGTGAGGTGGAAGGATAGTGGGGATTACTGGAGTGATAGAGTCGTATACAGCGGAGGGGACAAGAGCCTATATTAATAATATTGCCCTTGCCATAATATTGAATAAAAAGGTAGGAAGAAGATTAGTCAATCTAGAGCAAGCAACTGATGAAATATTTCCCGGAAGCAGATGTGGACTCAGATAATTTAATTGGTATGAAGTGTAACATCTCATTCAAAAAGATAAGGCAGTGGGTTAGGAAATGGAATGTAGAAGCATTAAATGAATTGACTAGGTAGGAGTAGCTGCTGGCTGTAGAGAAAATCATGACTAAGGGAAATGAGTTGAGAACTACGATGGAAGCACAGAGAGTTCAATAGCAAATTGAGCCAAAAAAGCAGCGTGGAAGATGCAGTGCAAGGATATGGATAAAAGTTACTGTTGCAGCCTCTCCCACAGTTTCCTGGAACTTACAGAGGAAGGTTGAAATAGGTGTGCTATACAAGGTTAAAACACTATTGGGAAGTAAGAAAGGAAAATGTGTGTTAACAGTTAGAGAAGTCAGGTAAAATAATATTAGAAACAGATAAGACCAAAGAGAAATGGAAGGAATGTATAGAAGAACTCGATGGTAAAGAAATTAGGCCAGCAAGGTTAGACATAGAAAAGGAACATGAGGTAGAGGAAGGTGGCTTAGTTGCAGGAATACTCGATGATGAGATAGAAAGGGCATTAAGGGAGATAAAATCAAATAAAGCCATAGGGGTAGGCAACATTCCTATGGAACTCCTTTAAGGTTTAGGAAAATGTGGGAGGAAGAGTTATGGGCTATTATTGTAGAATCAGATGTTAGGTTGTGTTTTGTTAGGAGAGACAAGAGGATTGTAACTGTACTGCATGGAAGCCTGTCTTGTATATGTATGTGTGTATGTATATATATATATATATATATATTTACACAGATTTGTGGGTCATATATGTCACCAAGTGCTCAATTCTTTGGCCAAGAGATGGCGTCGGGGGGTAGTTTCACCCACCAAAGGAGAAGTAGATAACTAACAAGAGGAAAGGACCGTAGGTAAGCAAACATACAACATCAATCAGGGCACTTGGTGACAAATAAGACCCACAGATCTCAGTGTAAATTACATTTCTGCGATAGCTCTAGTTGTTAGAGCATCTGCCAGGCAAGTGGAAAGATCTGGTGTTCAAGTCCCGGTCAGGAAATATTTTTTGAGCTCGTGATGTTCCATTCTGCCTTCCCCACCTCTCCTGTTTTCATCCTTTCTGTGTGTTCCTATCAATTTTCCTTATATCTATTTCAATGTGAATGAATATTTACTCGCCATATGGTGGGATTTTGTGTTTGAACGTGTATACATGTGCATAAATTTAGTTGATGCAGAATGGCTATGAATCATAGTATATACTTATGGTATCCTTAAAATCATATTCCTAGTACTATCATGTTATGTGTGAAGGTTGAAAATATCTTCTCATTAATTATTGTGCCTTGAGGAGCATTTTGTGCAGCACACTTATAATCGATGGCCGCAAAGGTGCACTAGTGGTTGTAGTAAGCTTACTCCTCCCTCAGGTAGGGGTAACTGAAAACGACTTGTTGTTTGTGGCCGTTCCACGATGTGGTATTACCAGATTATCTTTCCCTCTGGTGTTCGTTTAGTGTACCTTACTTAGGATAATTGATAGTAATGTTTTGAGGCATTTTGATTGTCAGAACTTGATAAAGAAGGGTTAAAGTATGCAGTAGTCAAGTTTTAGCCAAGGGAGTTAGTTAAAATAAGTAGTAATGTGACCTATTGATAGAATAAAATCAAAATTGGAGGTCGCGTATTTTGTGAAAAACAAACACTTGACAGCACTGCACCAGAGCAATTGATAGTTGATTAGGACTCAATTTCTTGGGGGATAAATTCAGCTTCAGGTGTGATGTGGTGAAAGTCAAACATAATGAATAACTGATCGAAGCACTTTTCCACTTGATAAATTTTTTTTTACCTGATGAGGATGTAATACATTGAAACCCGGTCATAAAATAAAAATGGTTATCAAGTGGAAAAGTGCTTCAATCAGTCATTCATTCTTTGGGGATAAGTGAGCACTCAGAAAAGGCACACTAGAATTACATGAACAGGAGAAAGAATAAAATCTTGAGGTTTCAGCAGCGTTTATCCTCAATGATTCAGATTGCATATTTTAATGCAGCAAAAGAATCACATCTCCACATTGTACCTGGAAAGCAATCTTATTTCTCTCAGTCCTGAGCCAACCTAGGGCTTCCAGTCCCTTGGAGAAGAAGGCCAAAATTGATGCAGGAACAGGGATGAAACATGGATGACCAGGAACAGATGCTTATGTACAGCAAACAGGAATTGGTAGGATCACAGCCTACATCCGCAGCAGGAATAATAGATTTGAATCGGAAGTCAAAGGCCTACACATCTGTGTATTGCCCTGATTCACTCCGAGACACTTAGCTTTGGTTGCACCCGTCTATAGTGGAAGAACTTAAGGTAGTCCCGTCTGCTCTTGCCTTGTCCAAATCTTTTTTATTAGCAATATAAGCTTTCATTTCATTCGAGCAAAGAACAATAATTTTGCCCTCTTGGGTCCAAATTGTTCATAGGACCTGCAAGACCTTTGGCAGCCTGGTCAAGTTCTTTCTCTCGTAATGGTGTAGGACTTCAATATAATATGACCTAAAGACTAAAGGATCTATTTGTCCCTCCAGGCCTTGATCATCTGTAAGAGGATGGCAAATTGTTATTTAGGGGATTATTAGTTTGGGCTGAAAAAGCGAAGGTTAACGTGATGTTATAGTAGCAATTTAATCACTAACACTGTGGTGAGGGCTCTGTTCTCGCCGTTGTAAGCTTTTGGGGCATGACCAGACAATGCCTGTGATAGGCGACGGACTCTTTGACGTCACGGGAAAGGCCCGGAAGACCTAAAGCGGGAAAGCCTCGGCGAGGTCGTAGGAAGGGTTTCTATAACCCTAGCGGTTCTTGGGCACCGCCAAAGGGCCTCGGGGGCAATGATCCTTCCTACGCCTCCAGGGAGGGAATCCCAGGTGGGAGGAGGGGCTACCGGGCCAGTGACCAACGTCACGGGGAAGGCCCTAGGGAGGGGTGCCGCCGCGCGCGGACCAGCTTGGGTCGGCAGTGTGGTGCGGGGGCGGAGAAAGAGAGGACCAGGGAGGCGATCCGGACCGACGCGATAGAGGGTCAGTCTACTGATATAACCTGCTGCCGAGACCCTGTGTTCGCCCGTTGGTCGCCGCCGCATCGGAGTATCCGAGGGACTCCCCGCTAGACCACCGACATCGGACTCCCCGCTAGGCCACCGCCATCGACGAAGCCCCGCGTTCATCAGTCGGCTGCCAGCACGTCTGCGGATGATTCCCGCCCGAATACTTCCTTTCCCCTGTAAGTTCCCTGCCTTACCCGTTCCGGTGCTTGATCGAGTCAACATTACCAATCTGACCCCTCTAATAAACGGCTGAGGATCGCAGAGTGTCTTGCTGGCTTCACTCTTACCCAAAGTCGGGTCGTCCTTCCCATGTCTTTACGACAACACCAAGGAGGATAAGAGTATAATCATATTAAATTTGTTTCATGGATTTCTCTGACAACTAAGGTGTGTGGTGGATGGGCCATGCTGGTCAAGGGAGTGAAACAAGAATGCCCACTATCACCTTTCCTTTTCTATATATATGCAGGGGTAATAGGAATGGAGCCATAGGAAAGAGTGAAAGTAGGCGTGTAATCCATAATATCAGATTGCTAAGTGATCAAGCTTTAACGGAATAAGTAAATTTTTAGCTAAATTAAGCGTTTAAAATAATTAATGAGCACATTAGATAATGTGTGACAGGCATGGGATAAGAATCAATTTAAACAAAATAGGTTGTTTTTCGAGAAGAAGTTCAAATGGTTAAATTTGAGGAATAAAAACTAAAGCAGGTAAAACACTGCCTCTACAGGAAGTGTTATGGATAATCATGGTCTAAGTAGTAGGGATATAAGCAGAAAAATTGGAACATTTAGGACAGAGATGGAGTAAGGATGTTAAGAAAAATTGTTTTAAACTTTAGTATGGAGCATAGTTTTCTGTGAATCACTAACTCTGTCATCTAATGAGGATGATAATAAAAGTTGCAGGGTTTTGAGGTATTAGCATAGAAAGGTATTGAAAAATTAAAATGGACTGAACTGAAACGAGCATACAGGTACTATCTTGGTGGGGTATGAGAGAATATTTTTGGAATAAATCCTAATAAGGCGGGAAATATGCAGAGCATTTGGATTGGTGATGCTATGCGAAGTCTGTGCGTAAGGGAGGTATTGAGGTGGATGCATGAACAGTTGCCCAAATATTTTGGTAATTCAAAAAATGTTGAAGGCAATCAAATTAGTTGAAAAATCTCTCTGTAATTCCTCCTCAAAATGTGGGCATAGTAATCTCTCCACTAGAGTCTCTGGGCAAAATAAAGGAAAAGGTTTGTAGGTATGTAATTCTCTAAAAGATGGTTTTGCAATAACATTTTAAACATGTCATAATTAATTATTGCTCATATGTGATATATTCCGAGATAAGTTTCTCAAAAGGAATATGTGCGCCACAATCCTTGTTTTTAATTTGGTATTTGTGCAATTAATTTGTCTTAAACTCTAAAAAAAATCTTTCTTAAACCAAGACTGACTGCTTGATGCCCCGAACGAGCGCATGTCCTTATAGAAGAAAAACACTACTATTACTGGTGGGCAAGCTTCCGTGCTCCACCCTATTGTAAATTTTACGGAAATTTCGTACACGGAGAAACATCAGACTTTAATGGTTAATACAGAATTCCATCATTAATATCTGACTAAAACGCGGGTATACTTATTATAAGTTTGGGGGATGAATACGACATCTGCAATAACCCTATTAATGAACTACTGTTGTACTATTTACTAATGCTTGTTTCTACGCCTGAATAAACCACCAATGACCAGTATCACTAGAATGAAACCAATCCTGTACGTAGATGTTACGTACATCCATAATCTTCTTATTCATCGGACAACCTGGTCCTGGAATGGTATCAGGTCACATAAACGGATGGTACAGCGATATTCACGTTGGCCTAAACAAAAAAAGCAAAATGATACTATTTCCCCTCAGAAAAGTATATCAAAATTTACTCGTGAATGCTAAATCTATCTAGGTGTCCTATTAGGCTCAAATATCTCTTGTGAAGAGTATATTAAATCTCTTAGCAAAAAATTGTACTCACATGATACATAAAACTACCAAAACATCTATTGGGTATCCAGTATGGTGAATTTTACTCGTACGTTATAATGGTATTCCTTTCTGCTGATGTTAACTGACAAAGAATGCTTTTAAGCTACAGAAAAGGGCAGTACAAGATTGCCTCTGGAAAACCATATGATTCCCTATCTCTCCATATTGTCAAGGACCTTACATTTCTTCCTCTACCATGAATGTATGCTTAGCCTAACTACCTACGTTAAAAATATGGACTGTTCCACGCTAAATAGTGACGTGCATGGCTAGTTATGATATAAAGTGCAAATAAGCAAGAACTAAAGCTTGAAAAGGCGGAGCATAGGACATAAAAGAGTATAATGATTTACCATTCATTGGAAATGTTGGTAGTTTTACAGTTAAATTTAGGGAATACCTGCAAAAGGGTATGGCCTATTCTGTGAAAGAAAACTTGTATCAGTATTAAAACTGCAGCCAATTGTTACGTTTCTGCGTATTGGATGTAATTTTGGCAGAGTCCCGATCGTCTTGTGAGAATGAATAATAACTAAATTAGCTAGTGGCAAAAATTGATTGAAAACATCGGTATTTCTACTAATTTACTAGGTCAATTACGCACCATGAGAAAGGCTATCACATTTTTAGTTTTAATTAATAAAAACAATCTTATTGTTTAACACTACACTTATTGATATCATCCTCTGGAGCAATTGTCGAGTAGCAGACGCGAGGAATATGATCAGTATTACCACTTACAGGCTTCGTTAGAAATCCCTAATATTTCCAAGGCTGCGAGAGTAGTATCTCTTGCTCTTATCTAATTAGTTTTATAGGACGAAGGAGAACAAGAACTACGTTTGCTTGAGAAATTCTAAATAATGCTATGGCATTTAAAAGCGGCCTTACTCGTGCTGAGATGAAGTTTGCCAATAACATTCAAATACTGACAAGTCCCCTGCCATGCATATAAAAATACCATCAGCAAAGGAGGATATTACTCTCGCATTACTAAATAACTCAAATTCAACACATTTCAGCTTGTGTGCACCATTGGGAAATGTCAACCATAAATTTCCAATTTTGACCAGTTTGGTGTGAACATGGGTAATTGTTTCCTTCACAGCAGAATAAAATATCTATGAAAACTGAATTTTAATTATACATATTAATACAAAAATCCCGATTCTCTTTTCATATAAAATCGCCATTTGTACAATTTAAAAAAGGTGCGCCACCCCAGCCGCCAGCATGTTCTCTGCTGGTCGCTCCTAATGTCCAAAATTCTAAATAAAATCATCACTTGCAATCAAATATACAGACAAACTATGTTCAAACAAGCTAGGAAACAAAAATGCATTAACCTTGGGTAGGCCCAGACTTTTAGATCCGATAATAACAAACAAAACCGCGACTACAATAATAAGTATTTACATAATATAACAAAACAACTTAGGTCAGCTAAATGTATAATTACCATTAATTAAATCATTTAGATGAAGACTCAAGCCACTCAACTTCAGAGGCACCGTTAATAAGCTAACACTCTTACACCCACAGATGATTTCAGCATCTGGTTACAGTGAAAGCGAACACTCATACGAAATGGTTAACAAATGTGCAATTGGTATTTTAATTCATTATCACAACGTTATAAACGTCCCTGTCATTGCCTCTGAGCTTCACAAATTTTCAGTATAAGCCAACAAATAACTGTTATCAGTTCATCAATATTGTTTAACATTAATCCTGGAAAGCCACTGGGTATAATTTTTAAGGCATAATCTGGTATGGCTGCACATCAACAAACTCCAAATACCTCCTGCGAGGCGTAAACCATGTACAGAAAACCATCTGCATCCTTTTCTCGCTGATAAAGGTCCAACATTGTCATAGAAACACTCGCCATACTACGCTGATTAACTAACAAGAAAAACGCTTGATTTGGCCGCAGCTGCATTCTCCTCCTGTTAGAAAAAGGAGAATTATAAAAAGTGCCATCGCGATACACCATTAGTTCGTACTGACTCCTGCATACCTGATTATTTTAACCAGCTCTGCTACTGTCAAATGATCTGGAACCAAAAACTTTGTCTTGTCTAACAATGGAAGTTGTTTTTCGTTGTAGAAACGCTCGACAATTATAGGGATTTTGTTAGGATGCTGTTCTCTGATTAACTCCACATCCCTCACACGCTGAGCTGAAAAATCGGAGACCAAAACAAACTTCATTTACAGAAAACTCCAGAGAAAATTTTCATTCCCCTAATAAAAGTAATGGAAAACGGACTAATCGTAAGAAAACCCCAGTGACTTACCGTAGGTACGTTTCTCCTTAAATGATCTTTGAGGCAAACTCATCCTGCTAGGTAAATACTACGTCGAAATCGCACGGTTGGCAGACACACTGATATGCGTCTTTTCTGCTTTAGGGGTAGTTGCGCCTTTGTTCAGATTAGTCATATGATGTCAGCGCCCTAAGAAAATAGCAAACTGCATTTAAGAAAAGTGTCGTCCTACATCACATTTCATTATTTCAGAATGATTCCAACTTTAAAACGAATATTTATATACACAAACTCATGCTAACTTATTTTTTCTTGAAGCAGAGAGAGTTAGAATTATTGGTCCAAAAGTTGGGTGTTTGTTCTGTCTTGGGCGAATACAACCAATGAACAGCGATATTACTCTCGCTATTACAGCACGGTTTTAATTTGAACACGCAAGCTGTATTTCATTGCTTTTTAATTGTTTTGTGAATCATTTGACATATCATAGGCTGACAATATCACAACCTCGTTCATAAATATTTATGCGACGCACGCATATATCAATTTTGCAAGTACTGATAGTACTAAATCTAACTTCAATTCTGAGATGGTAATCTTATAGCTCTTAGCCGTTTAGCGCCGCTCGTAGTAATTTCTTTGTAACCAATCCGTGAGTGGATGGCTGTCACATGGGACCATAATAACTATTTTCAAGATGGAGGCTGCTGGCAGTGCCCAACGAAGAAAGTTGAAAATATCTTAATGATATTTTCAAGAAGATGCCAAGAAAGGGTAAACCCCAAGGTAAATACAATTTTCAATACTGCTTTTAGGGTGTATACACCGGTTGCATTTCATACCGCTGATGTAACGGAATAGGAAGAAAATCAGTGTAGATTCTCCAGAGAAGCACGCCATGTGTGAAGTACACAACAGTCAACATCATATTGTAACTGGCACTTTAGATAGCGGGGCAAAATGTTAAGCTAAGAGTGGCAATAATTTGTGCTCGTTGATAAGTATTGACTACATTTCTCATTAAGGTGAAGCATAGTAGCTGGCTCATTGAATGTGTTGCTAGTGTTATTTAGAAACATTTGAATATGAATAGGGTTTTTATTGCAATAAGCCGATGGTAGTATCATTACAGCGATACTTGTAATTAAAACTTAAGATAATCAGTATAATTGCTGTGTAATACAACAGCGTTACTTCTCGTTGAAGACCACTGAAATATTTTTGAAATGTTTAGAAATGGAATTTAAAATGTGTCGGCTACCACAACACATGACTCATGTTTTATAACAAACCTACTCCGACTTTGGCAAGCTGTTAATAAAATCTGCAGTTAAAATGTTGTAAATGCAATTTATAAAAAAATCTAACAATTTGACTTGCGACCTGTAATTGCGGCTGTTTACATTTTCATGGTGACGTAATTATTATCCTTGTATTTTCCCAACGCCCATTTAAAACAACATTTACTCCGCTGCACCCCAACTGTCATTGATTTTTCTTTCAACTTCACGTTCGTCGAAAGATATAGTTTGAATGAGGTAGTCGTTTCGTTTACTGTGTTCAATTTCATCTTTGACAGTGAAAGACATTGACGATACCTTATAGTTTGGTTTGCCATTTGGATACTATTTTATTGCTAATTGAATGCTTAACACATTTTATCGTTCACATTTCCGTTCAATATTTTAGTTTGTTATTGTTTTGGAATTGATGGTGCCGGACTTCAGAGCCAATCTTTGTACCTAGAACAAAGGCTTAAAAAGATTAAAATATGGTTTCTCTCAGGGAAGATTTATTTAGCTGTTATCAATTAATGAAATAATAAATAAGGGTATTGTGTAGGAATTTGATTTCATCATTAATCAACTTTTCAAGAAAGAATATTTCCAAATATTATTGTACAATTAATTCGACGTGAAATCAGGTATTGTTGGTAAAAACGGCATTCGAGTACGATTTCAACCTAAAGCGAGTATTTACTAAACCTGGGAGAGTATAAATAAAGAAAACAGGAGTTTCTCTATTGATCGAAGACTATAGACGGTTCAGACTTCTTCCGACTGATTTGGCAATCTCAGCAGATTGATCTGCCATTGTCTTTATTATGAAAGTACAATATCCGTTATCAAATACCCATATCTTACATTACATGTTGCTGTCATTCGTCCGGGAAGTTGTTTAAAAATATATAGTGTCAGGTATTCCCGGCAAAGTGGTTTCGTGGCATGAAATCTCATACTTAGCTATAAATCATTTAAAAGTACTCCTGTTGAATATTCATCACCAATCGTACTTACATAACGGGCTAAACACAAAATCGATTCGATAATTCCCTATCAATTTAAAATATCATGTGATAGTCGTATTATAACCATCAAATCTTTTCTTTATTCTCATTATATTGTAGGAATGTAGCGAATAGTTAGGATGGACGTCAGTTTACAAAACACGTCATGTTAATAAATGCTAAATGCAGTTGTAATTCGTAGCATTTGTTCTGTTGCAATAATCAAAATTTAAAAATAGTGTTTATTTCTAATTAAAGTGCTCTTAATGTATGTTGTAGACCAAGAATTCATTACCAATTATTTGATTGTAAATAAATACTAGCCATGGTGTGTAAGAGTTTATAGCGAACCTAATGTACATCTCTGTTGTTTTAATTTGCTTTAAATATTTTTAGTGGATGCGATTTGAATTACTCTTTTAGAAGAGAGAAAATGGTAATATCAACTATACCATTAAAATGAATGTTTTAATAGAACAATAGAGTTTGGTGAATACCTCATTTCATTATTGAATCGTCGGAAACTTAATTGTGCATGGTTATTTCCTCTTACTTGTTGGTAATTTTTTGCTGCCGTTCCCAAATTACTATTACATTACCAAAATGTTCATTACACATTGATATTCACTTATTGAATTCCTGTAGTGAAATAGGTTTACTGTTGCAGGATTGAATGTCGAAAACTCTGGCTAATGTGGCTCCCTGTGATTATATTCGAACAGTTGAGGGGTCGATTAATATGAAAAAGGAGTAATTTTAATGAATTAGTATAATATAATCATATATTTCTGGGGTGGTTTAAATGCTATGCATATGGTCACTTTGTAATCGTATATATCATAAACATACTTAATGTAGATGTGTCCTACATTTGAAGATATCTGAAAACACGTAAAAGGCATCATGTGTGCGCAAAGGCATGAGGCAAAATAAAATGAACGACATAAGCTGAAGATGTCAATTCATGCATAGGCATTTAGTTCACGGTGGATTGTGAAGTTTGGAGATGCAATTATTCTGAAATGTACCACAAATATTAAATTTTATAATAATGAACAAATAGTAGCTCTTTTCCACTAGATATTTATTTAATCCATGACTGGTTTTGATGTACTGCATAGCCTTCAGGTGAATGAACAACCTGAAGATGTTCACATTCCATAACATCATGCCTGAAAATATGCAATTTGTTGAATTCTATAGGTTGTTATCGTTGTTTGATCATTCATCCGTTCAAGAATCATTAGATAAGAGGGAAAATGAGAAAGCAGAGGAGGTGAAGTCCTGCCCAAAGTACTAGTTGAATTTTATGTGGTGTGGATCAGGCCCTTTGCATTTGGGTAGTTATTTTGAGGAATTAGGTAGTAATGTTTTACTAGAGGGCAGTCTTGTAGAATTGTATAATATTTTCTGTGATCTATTTAAAATTGAAATACTTTAACACTGAAATAAAAATCATTGGGAATAAATGTTTCATTAGAGGTATCCAAATAAAATATTTTTAATAGATTAGATTACATCTTGATTGTAGTGAGGCCATTAGTTGTCAAAGAATGAGTGCACAATATTGTATTTTCTCATAATAGATTGATATGTGCAACTTAGAATTGACTTGGATAAGTGTCAGCCTGTGATGATGTTCTGATGTGTAAAATATTTTTGAAAGATGTACAATTGGAATGTAATAATTGAATGCAGTTTAATCTGAATTGATAATCAGAACACAATGTTACGGTAAACGCCTGATGGCAAAAATTGTTTTGTGCAAGGTTGTTTGTAACCTTAGGTGGTGAATTTTTTGAATGACTGAAATGTCACTGTTATGTCAAAATTATCCATTGTGGAGGTAATGAAGAAGCTTATGTGAATCCACCGAATGGTATGTCACTGCACCTGTGGATTTTGTGGTGGGACTAAACTTAGGAATACATCACTTGGTCAATTCATTTAACTTTTTTCATTATTTCTGTGATTTTTACGATGTAGCACTAATGGCTCATAAGGATTTGGAGCATATTAAAGTGGTCGAGCATTTAAAACTTAGACACAACCAACACAATATTGGGCAATGAATCAATGTTATGCTTATTATTTGAATTAGAGCTCCTTGTTGCTTTAAAGCAGTTAATCTCAAAAGATGGGAAATTTGTGACCTTCTTTACAGTCATTCATACATTAATCTGTTTCTCGTACATTTTGTTGCTTTGTCTTTGTTAACTGATTTGTAATGTAATATTAATTTCCCTTGTCATATTTCCCATTTGATTATGCCATTAAAATAATATTTAAAAAGTGAATATGAATAAATATTGTTTACGTTGCAGCAAATATTATATTTTGCAATGAAAAGTCCCACCATAACTGTGAATCTGTTTTTGTGCCATCCTATGCCTGTTATACTCTTAGTATTTAATGGAAAAGCATTTTAATGGTAATAACATTTAACTGACAATGTTTTCTTCTGCACAAATGATTAATGATGAAAAATACACACAACAATGATTGTATTTCTTTTTTAAGTTTTATTTTGTGTAAACAATATTAGCAATGCAACCACTGTCATATACAAGGCATGCTATGTGCAAGTAGGAAGCATTTCTATTACTGTTTGTTGTGTTAGTCCACATTGATAACAATTACAATAGTATTTTTGTTGTAACCTATGTTGACTAAAATTACCAAAAAGAAATTCTTCAGTGGCTGTAATGTTAGCAGATCATTTTCTTTGTTTCATATTTAAATATATTATACACCAAATGATTTAAGAACGAGCGTTAGACTCCTACTTATTTTTATTGCCAATTGTCATGAAGAAATGAACTTTTTGGCTGGAAGTGGGTGGGGCTGTTGGAAGCTGCCCCACCTCATTGACCCTCAAACAAGCATCACAATGTTGACGAATCTCTTAATCACTTATGTGAGAAATTCAAACTACTTGTCAATACAGTTGCTTGCCACCTTCCTCCATATTTTTTTGCGACCTGTGAACTGTAGTTTCTCAATAGGAATCCACTCGGAGAAGCTAGTCACATTACTAAAATTCACCTTATGTGAAATCATACCATTTGAGAAACAAAATTATGAATTCAGCAACTTCGTCAAGCTGTAAATTGCCAACTTTAAATTCATTAATGTTTTAGTGATGTTAAATTACTGGAAACAACTTATTATTTTTGGGTTGATTTTACATTTTGCTGGCATAGTTTCTCTCTTCTGTCACTACATTCCAGTTTCCATAATCCATGTTGGTCTGCTCATTTTTTTTTATTGGTATCATAAAGTGTTTCAAAATCATGACAAGCTTTCATTGTTCGGTTCTGGATATTGTTTTCTTAAAGCAGGGGATTGGGATGGTGCAATGGCTAACGTACTTACTTCCACCCTGATAACTGTGGTTCGAATCCTGGTGACGACAATTATTTTTCAGTGGTGTCCCGATCCCTACTTCAGGTGTTTTGTGGAGGGCACTTTGAGTGAGTACGCTGTCTGTCGGATGGGATGTTACGCTTCGGACCCCTTGGTGCCTTTCGTTAAGAGCAGGGTAATGCCAATGCTGGGTTTCTCTTCATCCTATCCTATGTATCCATATGGTGCAAATTACCTGAGCTGTCGGTCGCCTCCCATAAAAATTATGACTGCTTTTCGTAAAACATCATTTATTTAAGAGTGGATATGTTGTCATATTGTGAACTAGTGGCTTTTGACGGTGGAAAAAAAACCCTTCAATCTAAAAATATGGCATCAATATCTTCTGGAGATAGTATTTGTGCCTGATGTGGAGTGTAAGAGCTTAGTGTAACAGCTCGTCTTAGGCCGCACAATCATCGGCCTGAATTCATTGTAATTGTTGATTATGCTGTCTTTGGCTGCCATTTGACTCCTCATCAGTCCCCAATTATTGATGTTTAATATTATACATTATTTTAATCCATTAATAGGTACTAAAAACCATACTCGGTAGTAGTTTTTATGAGAGGCAACGGACAGCTAAGGTCATTTGCGCCATTAGGTATGGATGGGAAAGGAAGGGTGGAGAGAAACCCGGTATTGGCATTAGCCTACTCATGTCAAAGCACCAAGGGGTCAGCAGTTTAACGTCCCATCCGATGGATGTCGTACTCACTCTTGAAGTGCTCTTCACAAAGCACCTCAAGTAGGGATTGGGATACCACTGAAAAATAATTGTTGTCTCCAAGATTTGAACCTGGGCCATTTCAGCAGGAAGCCTGTATGTTAGCCACCGCACCTTCTCAATCCCCACCATACTTTGTTTTACAATATGTGCTGAAGAAACCATAAATGAGGTGTCAAATTCTGGATGCTAAGTAATTCGGCAGTGAATCTCTGTCATGTATTTTACTGGCAATTTGTGTGGTGTAGCAGAGTGTTTTTCTCTTCTGCACATCACGAAGGAGGCACATAAACATTAAGTAATGCTTTCCACCAATGCCTACATTAGTGGTAGGTTAGGAATATATTGGATTATGAAAGGGCGTCATGTCATGGACAAATTGTTCCCAGCATAGGTATAGCTTGTGACTAATATAAGAAATAAAATTGAAAGGAGGTATGTTAGATGCAACAAGAAAGGAGTTTTTTGCTGTCTGCCGAATCTGTAGCCTGAAGCAATGCAGTCTTTTGCTCAGGTCAAGAAATTCCATGAATTGGATATTCCATTGTATGTGCGTGTGTGTATTTAGATGTGAAGAAGTCATTAAAATACAGGAAGGAAGCAGTCTTCAGTATAATTTCTATAATGGCTGTGAATGTATGGAATAATAATATAATAACATAATTCGGAAGAGAATGTCAAAAGTACAGCGTATGTAAGAAATGAGGGATAATATTGAGGGCGAATGATTACATGCATGGAGTAATTCTCTTCTGTTGACACGCAAGGCAGTATTATGCACGATTTAAGGGATAAGGAAACTTGTCAGGGTGTAGAAACACAATTGGTGAATTTGTGTGAGATGTCGGAGGAAAGGTATTTGGTGCATATGCCCATAGATCTAAAATTGTTTCTGTCCAATATGGAAATGGTGTGCATGGAATGTGTATGTTTCATCATACATCCTGTATGTCTGAACAAGGCGATGAAATTTGGTTTTTAATTTGCAAGGAAGTGATCAGAAAACAATTTGAATGAAATATTGCTAAACTTTGATTGATTTTGAAGTAGCTGCTTAAATTTTTTAATAAATGAATTACGATGTTTAATAGAATTCTTTTTCATAGGTAAAGTTTCCCATATAACATGACCAACCATTTGGATGATCACTCGTGAATATTATGACTTAAATTATTATAACTCCGATGATAAATATTTATTCAGAAATTATTGAAAATTTGTGCAATTACCTTGGTTTATTTTAATTTATAACATAGACAAGTAATGACACATTGAAATAATCAATGTCTATTATGGAAAAGTTGTCCGGATTTTTTTTTATTTCTGCAGATTAGATTTCGAGATTTTTAATTAACATGGAAAAATGCCCTCTTATTAGTAAAAAGGAAAGCAGTAGAAAAATTTTCATGGTCCATTAATGAGGGCATATTTGCTTGCTAAAGTGGAAGAAAAAAAGTAATAATGTGCAGTGAATTAAAAATAAGACTTTTAATTTACCTGTTAGCACTTACGGGTGTGCGTACTAAAAATTGATGGAACTTAAATTTAATGAATAATATAAAATAATATTGTAAAAGCTCATTGAAATGAATAAAATTAGGTGTAATACTAGGTTTGATATAAATTATGTTTGATTCAATGGTTAATCAAATGAATAATGATAGCAAGTGCTGGAAATATTGTCTAGGTAAGGAGAGATTTGTTTTTTTAGTTAAAATAACACCAATTATGCCCTGTGTACTGGGAAGAAATACATTGTGCAAATATTTTTGGAGATTTAGTTACTGTGTAGAAGTACTGTAAAACCATGAATACAACAACCTAAAGGTCAGTTTGGTAGGTGATGATAGAATTCACCCTGTACTAAACCCGAAGGCATGTGAAATTTGCAATCAGGGTCGTTGGGCCAGTTCTTTTCCCCGTGCCAGTTTTGGTTTCCCAGGAAGATCTGGTACCCAAAAAGTCATAAAGCTTAGGTTGAGTAGCAGGTTCCCTGTGTGGCTTGCCCAGGAATGGAACCCGGGCCTCCAGTCAGTAGTCCAACGCTCTATCCCTGGACTACTGTGACCCACTAGAAGTACAGTATTGGTGTTTAATTAATTTATTTGATGACATCTATTCCATCAATCATTCCCTCCCAACAATCTATTCCATTGTAGCGGGGTGAAGATTGAGGGCTAGGTTTAGCTATGACACCTAAAACTGTCTTAAATAGAGAAGAACTTCTTCAACTGATAAAATTACGTTTCACATGTCAAACTTGCTCAATGATACCATTGTCACCTAATTTGAAACACACACTAAAAATGAAGATGACACAAGATATATTTATGGAACTATATTGCTTTCAAAATCAATTTCATTCCTATGGTATAAAAATGGTTCATTCATGGAAAAAATTACATCTTATATTGATCTCTTCTGTACTTCACCTCTCAAATATTATTGTATTCTCACCTACCATTTGATTGGGGTAATAATACATTTTCAACATCATTGCTGAAGAGATTTCCCTCCAATTTATGCAAGAGATTTAATCTTTAATTTAACTTTCACTCCATGACTGATTCTCAGCCTAGCTCCTCTAATATTTTGGATTTGGCACTCAGTTTATTGCAACAAAGTTTTATAAAACTAGCTCCTTTACGTTGGATGCAATCCAATTCAGTGTTCAATCTAACATCATAAGGATCATATGTACTAGCAGCATATTCGAATTTATGCCTAGCCAGCGAAAGGTAACATTTCTCTTTGACTGTTTCATCACATCTGCCCAGTACTCTTTTAATTAATTCTAATTTTTTATTAGCTTGTCCACGTATTCCCTGCGTATGTTTTACCTAGGAGAGGTCATGAGTGAGGGTTAAGCATAAATATTTAATAGAGTATACACTAGGCCCTTAGCTATAGGGTATTTTCTGGAAGTCAAAATTTTTCTGCTCCCGCCCCCTAAACTTATCGCAATGAACAAAAATCAAAGAGTACGAAATTTTGATTGAATTGGACAAAAACTAGATGACCCTCAAATGCCTCGAATTTGGAATAATCATTGAAATAATTTTGAAATTGTGAAAATGTTGTTTTTTTAATAAAGTACAATTTTCTTTAAGGGAAAAACATTTTTATTTAGAAAAATACTTCGTATAGATTCCAAGCATAAGTATGTGAATGAATGAAAATTGTACGTTATTTTTTGATAAGAGTAGATTTAGTAGCATTTGGGTAATTATTACGGTCTGCATAACAAATGGATTTTCATTTGAATCTTTTGTGAGAATGCCATTGTATTCCTGAAATAGTTTGACACCTCTTTCTGTAACATCATTCTCAACAATTGTCTTCTCCAGTTTTTTAATTGCACTTTTGTAACCAGCATCATTCTTCAATGTTGAAGGATCTTTTACGAGGAAATCGGTGCTGATAGAGAATCTCATAAAGAAAGTTTTTGTCAAGAGAGTCACTAAAGACAAATACTCATTGTTTGTAAAGGAAGTAAAATTCTTTATGGTTCACAATGTACCTCTTTAGTTGATTTTTTTCTTCTTCCTCTACTTCACCTTAATCTGCTTCTAGCATAACTTGGCTCCTATTTTTTTTAACCTTGATTGGAACATTTTCGTTAAATAAGGATAAAGCCACAATTTTGGGAGCTAAGTACCAGAGATGGTTTAAAAATGTTTTAACAGGGGTCTTATTGATTTTTGGATCAATATCCTGATAATTTAACAATTGGCACATGAATAAGAAATAATGATAAGGTGCTTTAATTGCTTCTGTTGATAGAAACCAGGCTCGAACGTGAACTCGAGCAAGAAAAATACATAATCTTTTTAAAGATTTCTTCTCCTCGTCAGTTAACTGAATGATCTTGAAATAGATAAATCTTGAGTAAATAAATGGCCTTAGCCATCCACCTAGCATGACTCGCAGCTCCTAGTTAATGAAATGATATCCCAGTCTTTGGAATACTGCCAAGATAGATCATAGTTAACTTCAACAATTCTCGGCAATCATCTCGCTGTTGTTTCTGCTCATAAAGATGGTTTTCAAGAAATCCTAGAATGGTAGAGCGGATGTCATCAGGCACCTCACTGTTACCGGTTCTGAAAATCTTCTTGTCGAGCATTTTTCCCTTATTTATTTAGGATACATTGCTGTTAGGCGATAAGCCAGGTGGCAATGACATGATACTTATACCAGCAGCACAAACAGTTCTGAAACAATAATTAAAAAATCGATTGTCATACTTGGTTCAAAATAAATAAACGAAGTACACTAAAATAAGTTGAGTATATATTTACCTTCAATAATAAACCACATCACATATTTTATATGGCTAATATTAAGTGATTTTTTATATTAACTTAGTAATAGATAATCACATGCAATGGGAAAAAAGTCATATGTTATGCTCAAATTCGCATTAATTTCCTTTACTAATTGATTATTTAAAACTGACGAAATAACTAGTGAGAAAGCAAATCTTCCAGAAAATAAAAAAATTGGATGAAAATTTGACCATCTGAGCGAAAATTTCAAAGCTTCATGGTCGATGAGGGTCGCCTCGCAGTTATTTGATTGAGTTAAATTTTTGCATGTATTGTTTAATTGATTAAAACAAGATAGACGGGTGGGAGCTAAACTTTTACAAAGTTGAAAAATAAGGGCCACCCTAGTGTACGCAATCCATTCGGGTGTACCTAATGCAGTAGGCATTCAGGATAGAATGGACCTTTTTCCAAAAATTCATTGCCACACACTTTTCTAAGTTTAATTCTAATATTTTAGTGTCTCACCAGCATTATATAGCATTTAGGTCATCTGAGAAAGCTGATGTGTCCTCAGGGTTATGGATTTCTCCGTAAACCACGGAATCGGTGGCAAATAAACGTTTCTTACTAGTGACTACGGAGTCAATGTCGTTAACATAAAGTAGGAATGAAAGAGGTTAGATAACACTTCCCTTGGGAACACCTGAAGTTATTTCAACTGCATTTGAGCTGGCTCAATTTATTACTACTCATTGTCCCCAACAATTCAAAAAGGCTAATCCAACCCAGGATATTTTTGTCTTTGCCATATGCTTCTATCTTTGTGAGTACCATGAGGTTCTTTGTCGAAAGCTTTTTTAAAACCTAGAAAACCCATGTCCTATGGAACATTGAGCTACGGTACTTATGCCAGAGCATTGCACTTTCCTATGCTAGTTTCTCATGTGTGCAAGTGTTTATTTGGTCTGGCTCATAGGATTTATTAGGCTTAATATTATTCAGCAAATGTTCTCTTCCAATATATAAGATTTCAATTATGGGCATCTGTTAATGGGAACGAATCGATGAGCTCTTGGAGACAATGCTGAAGACACTTTGAAAGAAGGAATTAAATAAGTTTCCAAACTGCTAGTTACCCTGTTGCCGTTATCGTTAATGTGTGAATTACATGTAGACTTATTTACCTGTAGCTCTCTAACGTACCACCAAAATACTTACGGATTCTCTTTCAAATTTGTTGCTTATATTTTCCTTTTGAATCCACGAAATGCTTTCTGAAAGTCCCTCTTTGCAGTCGCCTTAGACATCTTGTAATCATAAATGCGTCCATTGCTTTTGTTTCTGGGTTGCTTCTGTACACCTATGATTCATCTTCAAGTATCAGTGTGCTCAGAAACTCAGGATCATTGTTGGTAGTATCCTGTGTGACCTCAAGGCAGCGTTCTTTCCCTTCTGCCAACAGTAGCTTGGGCACAAATTTTGCAACTACTCTGTGCATGTTCAAGTCTTCATGCAAAATTCCATGTACGAAACCTTTAGTTATCTCAACCTCTTTGGCTATCTCCAGTATAGTTTCCTTGATTTGTAATACCCCCATAACTTCATCTTCAAACACCTGCTGAAACTTATAAATTGCTTCACTTTGAGAATCACCAAGCTTTTGATAACATTTGATGCAGTATCTCGATTGAGTCGTATTTCATCTTTGAGAGAAATTGAAAATCGATGAGCAGGTGTGAAGATAGCATATCACTCGGTGGCCAGCACGCAGCGACTGGTCCTCTCTTAGGCGGAGAAAAAATTCAAGTGGGCACATTAAGCTGTCTCCTTCCACTGTGTGCAGTCGCACTGCACTAGCTTCACTAGTGTGTGTGGGAAAATTCAAGGTAGGATACTTTTTCCACTGGCCTCGTACGTACCCTGGAGGTATTTCTGGCAAATTTCTCTCTTACTGAGGGGTTTACCATTCCATTCATTTTCAGATGGTTGAAGAAGCCATGGCATGTGATAATATACTATATATTTTGTACACATTCACGCCTATAAACAATGTTCAGTGTAAAAATCAATTGCAGCAAACTCCGTCTGTGTTCTGTTGAAACGGAATGGTCTGGTTGCACCAACTGTTGCAAATACAATGTGGATGGATAGGTGTATTGAGTACCCATTATGTAACTGCAGGTTAATCTGTAGATTCAGTCGGTGATACTTCTTTCCGTAAAATATTCCAGACTGCCGTAGTACTTTTTCGCAGATATTTAATTGAACTTCTCCTACACTGTTGACTGTATTTTTGGTCTTGGATTAAGTGCATACTGTATTGTATGCATAAAGATTTTTTCTTGCTTGATGTAATAATTAAGGGCTTTTTTGTAGTGGATGCTTTAATTTCAAGGCCAATTTCCTCCATTTCAGACAGCAGTCCATATGACGGAATTCGAGGAAGGTGGGAGGCAGCCAGTTTGGCCCAGTTCCTCAAGCTGTTCCAGTACAAATTTAATTTTGCGTGTGTGACCACTCAGGTAGAAATTCATGTCCTCTCCTTCTCTTTGTCTCCTTTATGCATTCCATTCCCTGGTCAGGATTTTCATTTTTCTCCAAATTATTTCAGGAATTGGAAGAAGCCCTGGTGGATGGGGGGAGTGTCCTCATAGCTGATACGTGTGCAAGACTCCTCAGATTTCTGACTGGAAGTTCTGATATTATGTAAGTCTTGGAATGAGAAATTTTTTTATCGTAAGATGTGTGTTTTTTGCTAATTTCTATGTACCTTATTTTTAGTATTGGAAATTTTGAAACACATTTTAAGACTGCTGCATTAGAATCTGGAAGCTGCCCAGAGCTCACAGTGTTGCTCGGGGATCAGACGTGGAATAATCTTGGTCCAGAGGAAAAGGTACCTACTGTTTGATTAATCTAATTCTCCTAACTTCATAAGAATTGGTATAATGATCTTTTTTCCATAGTCTGCGGGGAAATATCATGACTTCATAGTCTAAAAGACAAAAACATGAACATGTATTCTAACCAGTTATTTTTCTGTAATATCATATACCATATCGTAAATGAAAGAAGATCCCATTCAAATAGGAAATTAACTCACGTAAATAAAATATAATGGTGGTTGGTTCTCTTAAAATTTTCTAATTATTTCCTGAGTATTTTTGGGGAAAAAACAACAGCAATGAATACTTAATGGAATTATCTCATTATTAAATCTATTTCTATTAATAAGATAGCCATTTATCAAGCCAGGTGTTGTGTAAATAAATGAGCGCTTTAATTTCAGAAAAATGGTATTGGTTTTCTTTTGTAGCATTCAGTTGCAATGTATTGTTGCTGCTATTCTTTGGCTTACTTAAATTTAACCATCCACCATTGAAATTATTCTCTTGCATGATTGGTTGTTGCTGCTAAAATATTTTAAAAGTATTACTGCTGAGGCTGTTTGTTGTTGCACTTGCAATTTGGTTTCTAGTTCTTGAATTCCATTACATTTTGGTGATGCTTCTATGAATATATGTCGTTCACTCTGTGTATCATCTTTCAAAGAATGTCACCAGAAGAACATTTGTTTTAATTTTTCGTGATATATTATTTTGGTGGAAGTTTATGATTTGGAATTTTCCTTGCTGGCAATTATAAAAAAAGCACTTTTATATCCTCCTCAAAAATTCTCAGAACTTGGTATTTCATGAGTTAGGGGATGAATTATCTATGGAGCCAGTCCTTTATGATAACCTGTGTAAACTTTGCATTTATTGAATTCTTTTTAAGTATAGTGAGGTCATTCGTAATCCTTTTCTGAGTTGGATGTCGTCAATACTATTGTGTTGTACTGTTGTGTATTGTACAATACTGTTGTGTAATACTTCAACTTGTGCCTATGATCAGCATTAGTATTCAGAAGTGTAGCCCCCTAATTTTGCTCAACTTTCATCTGGGAGTGGTGGATTCCTTTCTTGGAGCTTCTGTATTCTGTCACAGGTGTTCAGTACATGAATCATTCATTTGAATAATCAATCGCAAATAACTCTTAAATCATATTTAGTTTTCATTGTTTGCAGATGTTCTGTAAATGGTTAATCAGTGTAGCTAACAGCACTTGTGCACCTTTATCAGAAGTGATATGCCTCTCTAACTCATAGCCAAGCAGCACTCACGTTAATGTCTTCTGCATGCAAGTATTTGGCTATTGTTGTAGTATTGTATCTAGCATGTCAGTGCCACGCATTGCTATATCACGTGGTTGCTTATGCAAATACCATCTTTGGACACCCTCTACTTATCTCTTAACATCCAGTGACTTAATTTCCTGAACCTGGCCTTCTATGTTATTGAATTGAAATTCAAACCTTGGAGCAAATAGATGCACTTTTTGTCTTCTATATTAGGTCTCATAATGTGTAAGGTGATGCCAAACTTCCAAACGGAAACCTTTCTCAAGGAACTTTACCATGCTTATTAATCAAAGTGATCAAATTATGAGAAACTGGGAGATGCTGCAACAGTAACTGTTAATGAAGTCATCCATTAATGTGCATTACAATGTGACATTTTGAGTATAAAATCATTCACCTTGTTCGGGATTCAAATCAGATACCCTCAATCCCTGGCCCAGCGCTTTAGCCTGTTAAACTACCAAGCTGTCCTCGTCTATTCTGAAGGTTACAGAATGTAAGAGGATGCCTTTGCAGCTTGACTGGCTAAAGCACTTGGCCAGGCATTGAGGGTATCTGATTTGAATCCTGTACAAGGTGAATTATTTTTACTCTCTGAAATTACTCTCTAAGTCATGTTTTTTGAATTACTGTCCTTGGTGCTGTTGATATAAGTTAGCGTAGGTGTGCTGTCACTAGATCACATAATCACCAAATATATGCAAATCCATGAGGACTCGTGAAATCACATGGAAAGAATGAGTCATCTAATTAAAATATTTGGGCTTGTTCATTAAGATAGAAAACCTTGAAAGGCAGGAAGATTAAAAATCCGTAATGCAAGCATTATCATTAGAGAGAACATTCTGATAATGTATATTAAACAGTCCCTTAAAATCCATCAAACAAACAACCAAGCTATTGTAGCAACATTAAACGTACTTCAGTGATGATAGGACTGTTACTCAAGTCGTCATATGTGAGAGAAATTGATTGCATTTGAATACCTTTAGTCTTGTGTATTTAGATATTTTAGTACCCTGTAAGCCAACGCCAGGGTGTGTGGCAGGGGATGAATACACACCAGACTAATTTTGGCCCGAATATGACCCTATGGTGGTGGCACAATATTATTCTGATCCCTTATCATTCTTAGAATAAATGAAATCTTAAATCTATCTGTGCTACACTTAATCTCTTATATTATTGGCATGATCCCTCCTTGATTGTGGGTAAGAGTTTAAAATCCCAGGAATTGCGTTTTACAGGTGCTGGCTTTGAAGTGGCTGGTGGACCGAGTGCTTGAACACCGGGGTGAGGAGTTGAAGCAGCATTTGGATGAAACGTGGCGTCCTGATGATATGGTGGGCTATTAATTTAGTTGTTTCCTGTTATAGTGGAGTGTATCTGATGTGTGCATGGTTGTTCTTCTCCACCTCATGTTAAATCCATTTTGCTCTTAATTTGGTTCATGGTTGCAGAATTTGTGCTGGTTGTCTCTCATGCATCGTTGTACGTAGTCATATCCTGTTGCAATCAAAATTAATGATGAAAAAACATATGATTTTGGTTCATTTTGTAATAAATGTCTTTGCTAGTTAGAACTATGGATTCTATTTCAAACTAAAGTCATTGGGATCAGCAAACTTTGCATGATGGCAGTCTTTTTTTGTTAGGTTGCCTTTTTTTTTACTTGCAAAGAATTTTATGTAGACTGAAAATTCATAGATGAGAGAAATTGATGTGATTGCCTAATGATGAAGATAAGTTTGGCTGTGGACTGAATAAGCGTGTTAATTTGAGAGAAATATCCCTAACTTGGATGCTTAATTGCCACTCTTTTTTGGTGGAACTTTATTTATCCAGGGTGTAAGAGGAATTCCTGTTGAGTTCAAATTGTTTGAAATACGAAATAGTCGTCCAAAAATTTATTTTGCCTAAGAATAAATAATAGATAAATTGTTATGGCTGGGCATTTAGAGAGAGTATCAATTGTATCTCTTAAAACTATAGTGTCTTGGAATAGAATGTAATTATTGGTTGAATTAGTCACCTAATTCAGGTGAGCATAAGTGTGTTTTGTGTAATTTTAAGTCACAGTTGTGATTTAAGGTTTGTGTCAGGTTATTTGTTTGGCATGTAGGTGCTGTTATCCCCAGCTTTTGGAATGTCATAGACGTCCACTCGTGCAAACCACATTAGCTTCAATTGTGTGGTATTGTTTTCTTTATAATTTCTACATTGATGCTCTTCTCCTCATTTCTCTGACTCACAATTTAAGAAATGTTGTGTGTCTGCCATTGCTCCAGCCAAAGTAAGTGTTATATGTTTTTCTACCTAAATGGTATGAACACAGGATCCTCAGACTGGTTTTTGTGATACTTTGTTGTAAACAAAGTTATAGAGATATTAATATTAACTTAGAGCTTTCTGGTGCCTTATGTATTTGATATATATTTAAAGAGATTGGCAATTCCTCAGGAAAATATATCCCCTGAATACCATGGCTGATGTTAGGGACGTTACTAAGGCAAAGTTTGAACTGGCAACATGTTTTTAATGACTTTAATGCGTGGGTCCTTCAATAGGTTGTTAGAAAATCCCAGAGATGGTGCTTGTAGTATCAAAGGTTTGCTTTTATTAGGGCTCATCACTCACTAGGTTGCTTTTAAAGATGCAGCTATATCCATCGCGCTGTTTCATTTATGCATTTGGTGGAAGCAAAAAAATTTAATTTAGAAAAATGAAAGAAATGAGTGTCATTTGGTGATGGAACACTTAATTTGAAAGGCTGAACACCAAATGAGATTAGAGCTGTCCACAGTTATGTATTGGTGCAAAGGCACATCAGAATTGCAATGGAAAAGTACCAAACCAGCCTCTTAATCAACCATACAATTTTTTCTTCCCCAATGAGAGCAGATGCAGCACCCGTCTTACTCTTCCAAGAATTACTGAATAATGTGGTGATTTAATTCATACTTGCATAATTACCCAAGTAATTAATCTTACGAAAGTCCACAACATCTCTGCCATAATTTCCCCTCATTCCTTGGAAATCCAATATGTGTACTAATCCTGCATGTGACAATACATCTGCTGTTCAAATGCAATGATTGATTAATGAAAAGATGCATATTCACCATTTGACTCTTCAGAATGATAGAAATATTTTCTGCACTTGGGAAATTTCTTTCATTATTTTTGTCTATTGATTATTTGGTGATGACCAAACTGCATTGTCAAGTTCAATTCACTCTGCAGTAGATGTGTGTCATTGTCTGGAACTTCGTGGTGACATCGGAACTTCCTTTGAGTCTTGCATTTGTATTCAGAATAAAAACTAAGTATAAATGACATTTAAATGTACAATTGGCATAAAAGTGATGCACATTTAAGGAATTTGATCAAAAAATAGAAGTTGACCGTTAGGACTTGAGTGCATTAGGAAAGAGTAAGTTCCGAATGAGAACTAGGAACTGAGGTTTTAACAATGCATTGAAATGCACATAAGCGGATGACTCAGTTAAAAGTCACTGTTGCGGCATCTCCCGCAGTTTCTTTGGAATGCATTGATGATTTTCTTTACCCAATAATAGCATTATTTCAATTAAAGCATTAGTAACATAGAAAAAGATAATGAATTAATAGAACACCTTCCTTCCTGCCAGCTGTCTATGATCTGGAAACTTACAACTACAACAGTTGGAACATGTTGCCATTGGCAAAGAGCCCAAAGAATAAACTATGGGCAGTTGAATTTTTATTTAAATGTAATATATGAGAATTGAGTGGGTCACAATAGTCCAGGGGTAGAGCATTGGATTACTGACCAGAGGGCCCAGGTTCAATTCCTGGGCAAGCCTCTCTGGGCACCTGCGGCTACCCTCAAGCCATGTGATTTTTTGGGTACAAGATCTTCCTGGGAAACCATAACCGGCACCGGGAAAGGAACTGGCCCCCCTACCCTGTGTGTGAATTTCACACGCTGTCGAGCTTAGTTCTGGGTGAACTCGATCATCACCTACTTAACCGACCTTAGGGTTGATTAATATGTTTATGGCTTTTTATACAAGAACTAATGAAGAATGATGATAAATTTTTTTTGGCTTAATTTTAGTGTAAAAATTAAATTTTGAGTCACATTGTTAGTTTAATTTGAAATGCTTATGTAGTACAAATTTCATTGTTATCCCCCCAGTATTTTTTCCAAGAACGATAAGGGATCATAATAATATTTTCTGACCACGATAGGGTCATGTTCGGGTAAAAATTAGTCTGGTGTGTATTCACCCCCAGCCACACACCCTAGCTGTGGCTTGCAGGGTATATGCATTTTTTTTAAATGACGTCAACGGCAGCCATTGCAAGTTGACAGCTGTTCAGTGTGCCTAGGGCTCTTTCTGATGATGAGAAATACATCCTATGGAAGTGTTTTATCACAGTTGGTAACAGAACAAAGTCCCATGCAGCTAAGTCCAGACTACACATGGGGAGGGTGAGGAACACCCTAGACTTTATCTTCCCAAGATAATCAATGTTTCAGTGTGGCCTTTGTGAACCCACCACCCACAAGCACACATCATGTCTGTTGTCAATGTACAAGTATGCGTATGGTGCGGGGGCTAGCGTACTAGCTTCGCACCCAGAGGGCCCGGGTTCAAATCCCGGCGGTGTTGAATATTTTTCAGAGGTATCTCGATCCCTACTTGAGGTGCTTTGTGGAGGGCACTTTGAGTGAGTACGCCGTCCGTCGGATGGGACGTTAAACTGCAGACCCCTTGGCGCCTTTCGTTAAGAGTAGGCTAATGCCGACGCCGGGTTTCTCCCCACCCTTTATCCTTTCCTATCCATCCCCTATGGTGCAAATGACCTCAGCTGTCGGTCGCCTCCCCTCAAAACTACTACTACTACAAGTATGCGTGGCATTCAATGACATTGTGAATATTTCTCATTATGCTTGAAATGTTCTTATTGATCCTCTCACACACACTCATCAGTGTTGTTTACTTCCGTGGGAGCAGTGCTTATGTTCCGGGTACATTTTTCATCAAATAAACTATCTGTCATTGTCTACTGTCTTCTTTTTAAACGATATATATTGCCAGTTCAAGCAAAGCCTTAATTGACAAAGTTCTAGTGCTTATGTGATTGTCTAGTGCACATAGTAGTACTTGGTCATGATGTTTGTAAATAAACATTGAAGCAAGCAATTTCCTCTGTTTTCATAACGTGCATGAAAACTTATGTAACTAAACCAAGTTGCCCATCTTAGTTACATAGAGGTTACTTTAATGGAGGTGTCTGAAACAAATCAAGGAAATTGATTCAGTGCAAGACATCTGTTCTCTCATAGAAGCAAGCATGTGCTCAGATTGCTTGAGGTGCGTGGCCCAGTTGTGTTGTGCTCTATGTTTAAGCTTATGTTGCCATTCTGGTTTATGATACCATGTGATGTACAATCAGAGGTGAGATTTAAGCATTCTATTCCCAAATATCTACTTATGTATATTACTTACGATGTGTTGAGGGAAGGAGATATATAATGGTAAATGAATCCATGCTTAGGTTTGTTTTTATAGAAGAATATGAGAGCTTTCATTTCTTCCACGTTATAAAGCAATTTTTACTCACTCGATAAATGCTGGAAAATATTATTATAGTTAAAAGCAATAGTCCTCTTATTCAACACCAGTGTGTATAAATTTAAGTATTTGATCAAATTTTATTTCTTATTAGCATATAAAAATTTCTGATGTGCAAAAAGGTTGCTATAGGTGACCAGTAGGAAGTAGCACACTTCAAATAAGCCTATTGATGATTTATTAAATTAATAAGATGAATTTTGAAATAGCTGTTGCAAATATTTCTTGTGTCCTAACTGTTAACAGGTAGGGGGACCAATACAAATTGTGTAATATTAATGGATTAACTGAAAAATATAGTATTATTGAAATTGTTTGCTGGTAGAGATTGGTACAAGTACCTAGGTACTGAGAAGTATCTGGTATATGTCTCAGTAGCTAGGAGATTAGTGCTAGTACCTAGCCTTCTTGCCATAGGTACATTGTGACAACAATTCAGTCTTGTTGGTTTGCACCATTATAAACCAAATTAATTAACCAAATGCTATGCAAAAATGCCGCTTTTGGTAGCATAATCTCAGGACATTTCCCTTCTTATCCACCCAAATATTTAGCACTACCCGAAAAAGGCCACCACCAGTATGTGAAAAATAACTGATATTTTATACAGTTTTGACAAGGATTGGTACCAGCTACTAGATATTAATTTGAGTTAATGATTCATTCCTATTAATATCCAGAATTTGGACCTTGGATACTAATCCCAAGGCAGCTGTGCTTAGTTTTTCTGTGTTAGGTATCAACTCCTGATTGTAATAAATTCTAAGCAAGCCATGTTATCAAATTAAAATTAATTTAAAATATTAAATTTGAATTCCTGCAATTTTTTTTGGGTTGATTATCAAGGATATTCCCATTCATTTGATGCCAAATCAATGTAGAATCAAATTGTATTGAGTGTGAGTGGATAATGGACTCTTTTTTTGCTTGAAAAAGTTTATTTCTAGAAGGTAGTTATTTTTAGTGCATCATATTGAAATTGCCTCTCTTTGCAAGCACCGACAGTGGTATTTACAATTCATGCTTGTCTCTCTGATTGGAATACGTAAAATATTTATTTCCTGATGTTGCCTGTTTAGCAAGCTTGACTCCACTTAAAATTACTGTATTTAGTATCGTATTCTGTATTTAGTTTAGTATTGAGTGGTGGTTATGGTTGTGTGGGTTTGGAAATCAAGCTTCTTGGAGACTTTATTTAATGAGAAAAATTAATATCAAAGGACCTTATGATGAATGAGTGTGTGTTCAGAATTGAGTGACATTAGATGTTTTGATTAATGTTTTAATTTTCTCAATTTTGCAGTACACATTCAGGCCAAAGTTTAAATTGAAGTATGCATTTTCCATTTGTCCCTTATTTTATCCCTTGCTGAAGAAAATGCTCAAGGGAATGAAATGTGTCTGATGAAATGAAAGAACTTCCTGGAAATTCCCTTGCAAAGTTCATGACGGTGATGAAAAATAATCCCTCATTAAACTATTGATCTACCACATACATAGTACATGTAATTGTGTACCTAAGTATGTTTTCTATGCGGAATTCTTGGCAATTGCTGAACATAATGTGTGTCAATGAAACTAATAAAGCCTGTGTGTATGTGAATTTTAAAATACAAACATGAAATCGTAATCTATAACCAAACCCCTTCACATGGAGTATGTTCTAGATGTGCTGGAAGGGCTTGGGTGTTGTTATGGCAATATTCTAGTGGGCAATGTTTGGAAGAGGACTAAGACAGGGGTGTACATGAACATTCAACTGTGCTTTTTGAAATATATGAGGAGTAAATATTTACAAAGGCATAGGAAGAACTGGAGATGGAATGGAATTTGGTGGGGAATTTATGAAATCAGTTCAATTGCTAGGTGATCAATCCAAAGACTGCTGGAACTGTGGGTGCAGGATGTTGTGATTGGCGATGGAGTGTGGAAGGTTATATATTAGAGGAGTGGACTTAAGAAAAGCAAGGTATAAGGGGAGGGGAAGAGAATAGGGATGAAGTCGTGAAATTGATTTCCTATTTGAGAGTATGATATCAGAAATCGCAACCAAAAATATTCCTTTTAGTGTGGACATCAGTTCGCGCTTGCAGGAGGCCATACTGGGTGCAAGCCCTGGCATCAGCTAAAATAATATTAACTTCTGTGATATTAGTGGGGTTGGCAAAGGTATGAGAGATGATCTTTATCGGAAACACTGAATCAGGCTCCACATGCCAGGAAGGAAACTTGGATGGCATGCTCTTTGGGGAAAAGTTGCAAATGGAATCTAAAAAACGAGCGGCCACTTAGACAGCTGAATTTTGCTGTAATTGCATCATAAATGTATATTTCTCTTGAGCATAAAGAAAACCTAAATTACACTACTTTTGTTTTTTCTTGAAAGGGATGGATGCTTGGAAATAATATATTACTCTTTCATTTTATGACAGCACTATCATTTGAAAAAAAAAACAAAATTATGTTTGATACTTGCCTTTGAACTCTAGCATAGTTTGCATTACTCATTGTAATTGGTTTCTTACACATTTTTCATATAAATGCAAAAAGTCATTTCAATAAGCAGCAGATTGGTGATATTGAAGCTAAGGCACTTAAATGAGTAAGCAGATTGGTTCTTATGTATCTTTTCATTAAGGAAGCATGCGGTGTTTCATAAGGAAGTTGCAGTATCGGATAGTTTCTTTTTGTATACAATCATAAAGTGTGTAGTATTTTCCAATATGTTTAAAATCTGTAAATAAGAATAACCATATTCAAATTTGTTATGTTATTGCCTCTTGCATTTCATAATTTTCACAGAAGTCGACAGCTGAGCCTGGTAAAAGCACATTCACTCGTGAGAATGTTACATATGTGCCTGGTACACCAGTTATTTCTCATCTTTTTTTTCCAGACCCTTAATCAACAAATCTGTATTCATTGAAATAAGTGAAATAGTGTACTATTCCACTGACAAAATTGTTTGTTCGACAGTAAGATTGTTCTTTTTTTGGTGAATATTCAAAACTTAAGTATAAAAGTGAGGCCTTAAGTAGTATAGGTTAATGATGTAACTTATTGGGTCAATTTACAAGCCTCGCAAAGTTTATTCTGCATCTTTTGTCCAGGTTAGCTCTCAATGGTCAAGAAAAAGTGCGTTATTATTTATAGCCTGCATAAGTTGTGTATTTATGTTGCTCAGTTGTTTGTGCATTGCTATTTGATGTCCAGATGAGCATCACCTATTGTTAGGGACAAGCTCAAGACGATAGAGAAGACCAGGTTATGATTAGGCTGTTTATCAAGATAGAATGAGCCTAAGTATTTCAAAATGCGGTTGTTTAGTTGTTTTTACTCTACTAGTTCTTGATTCTGATTCTTTGCACGAGACTTTTATGCTCTATGGTTTACTCTCCTCCCTTTGTTGTCTAACTGCTATTCATATTTCAATTGTGACGGTATTGTGTGGGTTGTTTAAAAAGTCCTTCAGGGAAAAAAAGAAAAATTATTTTCGGTAGATTTTTTTTCTATTTTTCCACCATATCTCCCATTACCTTGATAAACTTATCCCAGCGTCCCTTCAACATTTTTGGTCTTCAAAAAAGTAGAATTGCCGAAGGTTCTCGAAATGGCATCTGTGTTGTCAATGGTCTCCTTGTTCAACGTGAATCTTTTCTGTGGAGCAATGTTTTTCAAGTGTGGAAATAATTAAAATTTACCGGGGGCCAAAACTGAATATAAGGATGTAATGAGTATAAGTGAGTATGGGTAGATGTTGTAATAATGTGAAATTCAATTCCAGAATTTTCTCCTTTGAAACTATGCGGGTGTGCACCCAAGCAGTCTTATAGGAAGAGAATTTTTTGAATGAGGACTTTTTTCTTGAATTCTTCGCTCAACTGGTGCAATGAAATATGTGTAATATTTTACTTTTATTGTTTGTCCTTTTTGCAAGTAATTAATGTCGGTGATTCAGTATCCATCTCAAAAAACCATGGCCATCCACTTCTTTGCCGATTTCATTGCCTTGGTTTTCTTCAGAGCAGGATCATGTTTAGAAACCCACTGTTTTTGCTATTTTTTTGTTTCTTAAAGTTGAGTATTGTATCCATGTTTAATCCACAGAAATGAATAAATGCAGAAACTCGTGATGATTGGGACGCTAAAGCTCTAAACTAGCCTCTGAATCAACCACATAATTGCATTTATTCTCTCCGGAGAGCGAAGTTGGCACTCATCTTGCCACGACTTTTTGAAACATTGTTTTCGATTTTCAATGACTTCGATTTCATTTCTACTGTTATTTTATTATTTTCTGGCTTTTCTCTTATGGATTTTCGAACAGACTGCGTGTTAACCTCTGACCTTATGAGGCCAACAAGAGTGGTGGAAAACAGCCTTGCACAAAGGACTAAATAACATGGAGGATAGCATGAACTCCATGCAGACTTATAAATTGAGATGTCAAGCAAGACAAAGAACTCATTCCCGTTCATAATAGGACAGAACAGTCACTTCTTCATTATCATCTGGAAGTGATATGAAATGAGATACTTTTGAGGGAGTGATTGATAATGAAAGATAGGGCCTGAGATAGTTGAATTTTTGGAGAATACTGAAAGGCCATGTTTCTAAACCATACAATACCAAGAATACTGACCCTCAGGGCATGTGTTTACAACTTAAATACTCTAACTGGTATCTCTGTTGTAAAACTTCAATATCATGCAATTTGTAGATATTAAGCGAAAAATTTCTGTACTCACCCATAACATGTTCTGTCATGAACTACACAGGAAGTAAAATGAATCTTATCTTTCAATCAAATTTATTATATCAATGGGTGAACTATGTGCATCTTCTTTGTATTATATTTTTTGGTAATAATTTGTTTTCTCAATAGAACTTTTCAACCTAATTGAATAGGCAACATGTCAGGATATGGGAGACAAAGTTTAGAGGCCCTGTCTTTCTAGGAATATAAGTTAACTATTGGAAATAATATTAATACAGTGGAACGTCACTTAAAGGGCACCTTGCATAGGGAATAATTCACATGACGAGCAACATCGTTGGTCCAGAAAATGATGTCCTTAACAAGTGACTTTTGGCATAACAAGTGGTAAGGGGAGGGCAATTACTGGAATTATTGAGCGCCTGCTACTTCAGTTTGTGCCTGGCACTTGTTCGACTAGCATTTTTGCATTTGCTAGTGATCATGCATTTTCCCATTCTTGTCTTCAGACTTGTTATAAGTGATTATTTGGTGCAAAGTTTAATAACATTTCATGTGTAGTTTTAAAAGTGAACCAGAAGAAAAATGCATATGGATAAATGAAAATCAATTGCAATGTGATTCTAATTACGACAAGATCATATGTGACCAGGCAAAGGAATTTTCACCAGCCTCGTTGATAAGACGCTGGGATAATCAACTGCTAAAGAAGTAGTAATTGAGGGAAGCAGTGGGTGATTAGAGAAGTTAAATGGAAGAGCCAGCATCTACAGATTGTGGAATTATGATGCATGGTGAAGCAGCAAACTCGGGCACCTTGGGAACAGAGAAGCTCATTGATTCTGAGGGTTACCGGACGCAACAGGTTTTTCATTTTGACTAGATGGGTCTCTTCTGTATCGAAATGTCGAATCAAACCCATATAACAGCAGAGGAGAATGCATTCCCTGGCCACAAGCCGAAGAAAGACTCATCTCACTCTATTATTTTGTGCCAATGCGAGCAGGGATTTGAAATTTGAACTCCTTGCTTGCCATTCAAAAAATCCATGATCCTTCTTAGGATTGTGAAGTCTAGAAGATTGGGCTAAATGTGATTGTCTTCTGCAAATTAAATTTGCATTCTGGGTTGGTTCTTTCTGCATTAGAAGGAAAGATGGTAATATATGTTCATTAACAATGTATCTATAATTTTCTTTGAATAAAATTTGTACAAATTTTTTACTATTTTTTTCAATACGGAATACATCGTTTCCCTTAATGAGTGTTTTGCATTTCAAGTAAAATTCTGGGATGTATTATGCTCACTAAGTGAGGTTCCACTGTACGCAGTTGCGTTGTAGGGAAAGAAATCTGGTAGTTAAAATGTTATTTACATTTTTATATTAATTTTTTTTGTAGATAATGATGTATTTGAGTTGGAATGCACAAAAATTAAAAGACCTGTGTGTGTGAGACACATCTGTTAGTTTTTTCAGCAGCAAGCATAGATTCATCAATATTCGAAAGAGAGACACTAATTTGACCACAATTATTATGTGGTCCCCAAAATTAGAAGGAAATGAAGAGCAGAGGATTATCTGTTGTTGTGAATATTCACTTCCTTTAAAATAAAAGCGATCATTTTCTTATATTTCAATGTCATATTGGTGTTTTGATTAGCTCATCCTTTATCCACGTAAGATATCTTGAAATAGCCAAGTATCAAAAACATAAATCCTAATAATATTGCATCTTAAGTTTTGTACAATGCTTAATACCTAATGTTATTACTAAATGGTCCTGTTCCAAATATTAATGTATACATTATTTTTTCTCTTATGGGTTTCTATTAAATGTCATTTACTTAGGAATGTTTAGTCAATATATGCCTGGCATTATAGTTTAAAAGCCTAACTTCTGTGGAATACCCTGTCAATATGTGTTCTATATTGTAAGTCTATTAGTAAAATTGAAACGTATCTCTGTTACAGGGGTCTAAATATGAGAAATTGTTTTTGAGATACATCTCTTAATAATTATTCAAAATTCATTTTTGGAAATAAAAAACCACTGAATGTAATCTGTAGATAATCTCACACAATCCCTTAATCTATTCAGATTTTTTGGAAAAAAATCAGGAATGGGAAATAATCACCCCTAATTACTAAACTCTTGGGGCTGAAAATTGATTAACGCTTGCATTGAGAGGCAAACAAGTGAAGTAATGCAATGACTTCTGCTTATATGAGAGTAACTATATCCTATTGATGGTGGCAACTGCAATCAAGCATAACGGGTGCCAAATTGAAAGAGTTTAGGTGGCACTTTCTAGGTTAGTTGACACCTTGAGTATGCAGTTCCTAGAGATAATAAACTTAATTAGCAATTATTCAATTTACCACATTTTCATGGGAGAAAGAAGGGGAAGATGTTGTATTTCTTGCTTTAATTTCATTACAGCTTAATGGTCTGAAAACTTGTATAGGAGAATCTGTGTATAATTTGCCACTCCATACAATTAGATGGACTCCAAGAATGCTTTGGCAAGGTTGTTGGGTACTCAAGGCTACTGATTGTGAACTTGCCAATCTCAATTAGTGTAATGGGTCCCCCAACTCACCCTAAGGTCACAGACTGTTGAAATTCTCTTGGTAAATGAAATATTGTTTCAGTCCTATTTTTTCCCAGTCATTCAAATATTTAATAAGGCATTAATTAAATGAGGTTTTAAATTCTTCTAATCACAGTGTCACCATTTTGGAAATGAACTCTTCAGCATGTCTCTTTACACTTATGCTTTGTGTCATGTCATTTTTAATGCCAATTTAAACATTGCCTTGATTAACTTTGGTTTTCAAGTTTGTTTTTGTTATGTAGTGTACCTGTAGCCTTGATATAATTAGCTTAATTTATACAATAAGGAGTGTGACTTCCTTTGAACTAAAGATATATCCAGAATTTTCCCCAAAAGGCAGTTTTGTTATCCTCAGGTCCTCTCTTGCCTTATTCTTAACACCTTTCAAGTAGTTTTTCATGAATTTGCTCACTCAGTTATCCTGAAGGAACTCCTTCATGAGTATTTGAGTTCCTAAATTAGTCGTAAACAATTGTTCTGTGGTGTTCCATTTCAGCGCGGCCTATGTGCTGGGCAGGATGCCTTCAATAACGTGTACTGGTATTTGGATGGTGAGTTCCAGAAACCTCCTTTACCTCCATCATCCTGCTGTAGTGATAGTGCTGAGTGGCTGCACGTGATGCTTGCTTAGCTCCCGAGCATCCTTGCCACCCTTCCCCTCCCATTCCTCTCCTCCACCCTTCCCCCCCCCCCAAACTCCTCTCCTCCATCCTACTCCCATGCGCCCACACCTCCCTCCCTTCACAGTTTGTCTCACTTACTGCCACCTTGCTCACCTCTCTCTAATTTTTCACTGTAATGTGCATGCTGTCGTTGCCTGTTTATTTGGGTGGCTCAGAAGTTCTGTTATCATGAATGCCACATTTTATATTAAATATTTTCACTTGCATGGAGGAGTCAGGGAGTTAAATTGGTTAGCTTAGCATTTGAGTATAAACGTAAAATAAAAATGCTAATATCATTATTTATTTATGATCCATGGTCTTCTGTGCCACCCACAACATCCCATCAGAGGTGTGGATTTGATTTAGTTCTTGTGGGTAATGTTTTTGTATGAAAGTTGTCCTGAAGCAATTGTTCATTTTGATTATTTTTTCAGCATTAATGTATTTCCCCTGCACTTTGATTTAACTGCTGCTTTTCTAATTTAATTTAATCTTTAGCTTATAATAATTTCTTTAACCTATTGTAAGCAATGTTTTCAAGTTTTTCAAACAGTGAAAACTCAATTCATTAATTGTTGGTGCTCTTTATTTCATTTAATTTTTACTTTTTTTTTGCTGATATCATATAGATGGATAGTACAAGACGAATTACACTGAAGGTTGGTGAACACATTTTCCATAAATCACCAGACACACATTCTGTTGTTGTAACTGGCATATTCTATCTATTAATAAAATGCAGTCTGTGCATCCAGATATTTCATTACATTTCTAAAGTAATCAGACTTACACAAGAATTTAAGTAATCAAACATTGATTTATCAGGCTTTACCATGAAAAATCTTTCATTTCTGTTACACTCATTGTTTTTGTAATATTGTAGTTTATAAAAAGCATGAGTCTTAATCATTGCATAAATTATACTATGCTACATCTCTATATTTTTCAAAGAAGACGGGGGAGATGAATATCAATGTGGGACCAACACATTTTTCTGAACAGTAATTTTTGTTGCTGTGTTGTCCATGTGTTAAAAATTATACACATCAATTATATAAGACTCTTTGAATTGGAATTTCACTGTGAAACTATTTTGTAATTTCATTGGTTCGTGTTTATGTATTATATATATGTGTGTATATATATATTTTACTGTTCAAATATCTGTACATTTTGTTTGAAGAAAGTATTTCTTAGCCATGTTATAAAATTAAACTTTTCACATATTTCTCAACTATCATTGGTGTTTCTGCGCCAAATAGCTCAATCATTAATACTCTTAGAGTCAGAAAACATTAAAATTTGACTTTTAATTTTTTATGTGTGCTTTACTATGACACTTGATTGAAATTTAATGATTAATGATGTATAATTTTGTTTGTGCAGACTTGCGACTCTACCGTGAGAATAATGTGAAAAAAGCCAGCAAGAAAGACTGGGAATGTGTTTGTGTGACTCTTCAAGACTGGGTTGGTTTTCTGAAACAGTTTCGCAAAACAAATAATCCTCAAGAGAAGGAGTTGTATACATATCTGAATCTGGAGCTCTTCCCATTAATTGAGAATCAGCTGCGTGTAAGTATTATCATTTATTTCTCTTTCTCTTGTATCGTGTGTCACATGCAGTGAGGCTTGAGTGTTTTCTAGTATTGTGCATCTTGTTGGACTTCCCTCCATTTCAAATTATATCACCATTGCAATTAGCACTTGTGTGATTGCGCCTGGGTTTACTTCTCCCATCAATTTTGTTTGCTCCCTTATTTGTAATGTTATCTAAATACATCGTGGTGTATCTGAAACACAATATGCATGGTAATACTGCAGCTGTCTCTATTTATGTCTTCATAAATTCTAGTTTAATTTCAGTATTGTAGCATTATTATTTTTGGAAATAGCTGGATGCTACTTGAGGTAATGGATGTTTCATTACATTCATCACATGAACTCATGGCTGGCAGGTGATGTACTTGTTTTAGAGGCTGCATTTCCCTTCTTCAGTACATTGGGCTAGATTAAAACAAAATTGAGTTTTTTAAAATAAAATTATTTGGTTACTATCCAAAAAAAGGGCACGGATGCATTCATGCACTGGTGAACAGAACCTTGCTAGTGCTGTTTAAAATTATTTTATTTTAAAAAATTATTCATATACAGCAGTAGTGCAAATTTACATTGGAAAAATATAACAAACATGAAAGAGGACAAAAGACAATAAAATCGTAACAATAAACAATGAGAACAAACATGGGCAGAGGAAAAATTTAATTTGTTAAAAGGTGGGATTAAGCTTGGGCGGTGAAACTGTTGCATGATAAATTATAAGGGTCGACAGTGTGAGGGAGTGATTTTAGAAGGGAGGAGAGGTGAAATAAAGGTGAGTGCTTGGTGAGAGATATCCTAGGAATAGGCAGATGGAGTAGGGAGTGGGTGCGGGTAGATCGGGTTGGTATCCTTAAGTTGAAGAGAGAGAGAGCAGTTCAGGGCCATCAATAGTCGAGTTTAGGGTGTTGTGGAGGAGTTTTAAATCAGCTTCAAGTCTGCGGTTTTGTGGACTAGAAATGAATAAAGAAGACAGAACAGCATTTGAGGACATATTGCAGAAATGTGGGACTCGGCGTTTGATTATTTTGGCGAAGAAGTGAGAGATTCAATCAAGGGATTTAAGATTAGTTGGAGATGGGGTGGACCAAATTGGGGAGCAGTATGGCACCATGGGAAGGACAATTGTTGAGAAGTGCGAATGGAGTGCTATTGGATGTTTAATTTCTGTGAAGCGGTAAAGAAGGCCTAATAGGGACATTGCTTTATTTTTACAGTCTGTGTGTGGTCGGAGTAATATAGTTTATGGCCAGTTAAAACACCAAGGTCCTTCATGGTTGTTACTCTATGCAAGGGAGTTGAGTTTTGAGTAGTTGAACATCAGGGGTTTTTTTACAGGGCAAGAGTCATGATGTAGCATTTTCCAGGGTTTAAGTTGAGCTTCCAGGTATCGCGCCATAGGGAAATTAGATGTGAGGCAAGCTGATACCACCGGCCTTATCCCGCAGGTTATCGGATGTCTCAATTACCATTGTTGGTGATGGAATGAAGAGGCTAGCTGAGTGAAGGATTAGGTGAAGAGCTGAAGTGCACTGATATTTGGATTGATGAGTGCTGATCAATGAGAGTAAAAGTTCCAATATGATGGGGGTTATATTCCACTAGGGTGCCATGTTTTGCATATTTGGTCTACTTTCACTTTCATAGTTTTCCCCCTATACATGTATCAATGAAATGCTTGCATAAATAATTTTAAGAGTTCAAGTCTGTCTGTATTTGATGAGTAATTTTTCTTTGGAAAAGAATTCCAATCTTGTTGGTGAAATAGTGAAAAAATAAAATACTGATTATGGTGTAAAGTGATTTACTCTCCCGATTGAAATGTTTTCCGTCTAGTGGCATGGGGGTTCAAACTTGCAATTTACTCTTGGAAAGGATGATGCGTCATTCAATGTGACTCTGTCTGTAAACACTTTTGCATTTGGAAACAGGAACTTGGCGAGGGTGGACGCAAGGGCCATCTCCCAAACAACGAGGACCTTGTGAAACGGGAGCGTAAAGAGTTGGAGGTGGCAGCAAGCGGCGCCATGATAAAGGAGTCGAAGGAGAAGAGGGATAAGAAGAATGGGAGTTCAGTGAGCCCGAAAGTGGAGCCGCAACCGCAGGAGTGTGAGGAACAGTTGGGTGGCGATCAGGGGGCGGGTGGTACGACCACAGCCACGGCAGCTCAGCCTGCCACACCACAACCGGTAGTGGCTGCACCCCAAGAGGTCACTCTGGAGGAGGAAGGTGCTGTTGATCCCGCGCCGGCTGAGGGCACCAATGCCCTGGCACCTTCGGCGGATGGCGAGGGCACCGAAATGGTTGGCCCAGCCACACCTGGAAGCTTGGTTGCAGCAGCAACCGGCAGCGTTGAAGCTGCAAAGGATGTGTCGAGTGCAGGCCCTGGGAGTGTTTGTGCACCATCTGTGGCGGCTGTAGACTCAGTGGTGGCAGTGCCCGCTGCCACATGTGTCAGTGTGCCCGAGGCAGATATGTGCTCTTTAGATGGAGTACGGGAAGGTGAGTTGGCACGCTTGCTTTTCTCTCAGAGCTCCCTGGTTGGATGCGCTTGCGCTCCCATAAACAAAGTGGTCATAGCCATCTACTTAATATTATCAGCGCTGAATTTTTCACTTGTTGTCCAATGCTGTAGATGGAAACTTGATGCATAAATATTTTGGACTTCTATGCTACATGTTCACTTGTGTGTTTTTTTCGATGTCATACATAGGTGTAGCATGGCGTAACTCTGCTGCGAAGCAATTTATGATTTACATTACATATTTTGCAATACTAACACTCATGGTGTATTATTATTGCTTGCAGTCCATAAAGAAATCACCTCACAGTTTTTATCAGAGCCGCACATCATTTTTCACTTTCATAAATTTCTCGATGTTTAACTGCTGTCATTTAGCATTCATTAATTTTATAGTGAGTGGAATATCTGCCGGTGAATGGAGTATTCATCAATACGTTGTATTTATCATACTTTCATCGTATTTATGAAATATTTGTCTGAGAGCACAAAATAATGCCTCCATTAATAAATGAAGTTAACTGCAGATCCAAAATTTAAGAAAAGTTTTGATGTCTACATATTGTACTGTTTAAGTAGAATTTGGGTTATAAGTGGATGTAGGTGGCTCGTCGTTTAGTACCTCTTGTGTATAGGTCAAGTGAAAGACTACATTCAACGTTGACAAGCACTGGGTATGTTATTTTGAAGTTTTCTTAAATATTCTCTAAATGAAGAAGCAAATATTTTTTCTCTATCATTAAGTGTAGAGAGATACCAAGCTGTGTTTGTCATTTGATGAGTATGAAACCTTTCCACAAAGTTAAGCCTTAATCAGTCTTATTATTTTCTGAAATGCTCTCAATCATGCCATGTGATAATAATGACAAATGGCCCAGTGGCTAAGCAGTGTGAACTACTGCTTAAATGAACATCAAGTAAACTATACTGGCATTTGATGTTCACTAAAAATTAGAAATATAAGGGGATGAAAGAAAGTTTCCAAGACAATGGCAATATTAGTATTGAGTGCTGAACAACATGGTGGCCAGATAACTTAGAAATCAGTGAAAACATGAAAACATGTGGCATTTCAAATCTCTGGGCAAATCTTTAAAATTAAAAATGGTAGAAATGAATATCCAATTTCGGAAATACAATCATCGCCATTAAAGCCAGTAATAACTTCCTACTTTTTAATTCCTTCCCCTGCAGCAATCAATTTTTCACCATTCCACAAATCCAATATCAGACCATGCATGAAGTCTCTTGGTCCTAATTTATAGATCATAATAATGGTTGTTGATCAAAATGTCAAATTTCTCTTTCCAGTTTTTCTGTTGCTAATTGCGAATAGTGGTTCATTTCACCGACATGCGTTAATCGTTGAAGTTGGTAGTTCTGGAAGGGGTGTGCGTCTATGCAAATGTTAATGCAATTGTGCCCGGAGGAAGTGAATATCTTGTCTAATTTTCTAAATTGTGTGTATTGGTTGTGGAAAACCTTGAAAGTTTGCTATGGTCAATACAATGTCCATGGATAAAAACAATTAATGCCTCTAGTTTCATCTGGAGTGTAAAATTTCTCTATTGTATAAATCTAAAAACATTGGAAGGTGTGTGCATGTATTGCTTAGCAGAGATCTCCATAGCATTCCAAAATAAGTGATGAAAATATTTATCTTGGTTAGAGCTAAATGCAGTGATACTCGAGTTATGCTCAAATCCTTTTCTTTATGATTTTACTCTTTATTGTTTCACAGCTAGAAAGAAATATTGAATGGCTCCAGGTTACATCATGACTTTTAAGAACATGTTTTATTGTGTTATATACAGTGTACTTAATTCCAGTTGAATTTTATTAGTACCGTTGGCTATTGCGGACAGTTTTTCAAGTTTAATAAATTTTGTTGAGCTAAATTTAAGTAAATCTGAAAGGGTTGCCCTGACGTGTGTCATTGTGTAAATGATAATTCTAACGAGGCAACCAAAGCTATGTAGGTCATTCAAGAAGCAACCCAGAGGAGGGTAGGTTCCTTTGAAATCTGGTACTGAAAAATGATGCTCTTGGTGAAAAGGAAATAAGGATGTATGTAGGAAATCAGAAAATGCCATTTACAGAAAATGAGAAATAGATTGGACAGACTTTGGGTAAATGAATTTGTTTTGCAAGGAATGATAGTTTGAGGTGAACCAGTCCTTCTTTTCAATCTCAATTTGTGGCATAAAAATTTAGTCCAGTGATATATTAAGAATCACTTTTTACATTTATTCTTTTTAAAATTTCCTTATCTGTTGTTCTGTGTTTTTGATGTTGCATGGTCAGTTATTGTTGTGACTGTGCAGTGTAATTGATTTTTTCTGAAAGTATGAAAAGGGTGTCTTTTTTCAGTTGTTTTCTCTTCTGTTGTGCTCCCTTGCGTTGAGGTGTAAATAGTGGATATGTCTGATTAAAAAGTTTTGGTGAGATCCTCTTGGGTTGTCATTAACAAAGGGAGCCCTCAGCTAATCAGCACTACACTAGTACTCTAATATTTTCATTTATTATTCACCAGTATAGTTCTGGGATTATATAATTTTCAAATCGGTATAATCCCTCCATTTTCTATGAAAGAAAACATCCTTTCCTTCACTCATGGGTTTTCTATAAATTAAAATTGTAGTGAATTTTATCATGATTGAAATGACTGGATTGGAAGCAAGTTTATTATTATAATTTAACTAGCTAATGGAGCATTGTATCACCCGTGAAAGTTGGCAAAAGTTATTCATCAACATCCAAAATTATATTTTTTAATTAATATTGTACTCTTTGAGGTAGGTTTTGGATGGGCACAGATTAAACATTACTGCTATTTCCTAGCTTTTTCTAACAAGACCCACCATGGCACCCCATACTCCCATTAAACTTTTTCAATTCTGCATACTTAATGTCTTCATTCCATCTGACATTTTTATCCTTCTCCGCCCCCAAACATCCTCCCCTCTACTACGGTCTGCAGCCATTCATCCCTAGTTGAAATACTCTCCATGCACAAGTATAACCCCCGTTTTGGTTTTTTTCAGCAGTTATTCCTCCTCCACCGTGCCTAGTTCTGATTTTTTGTTTTCCTTTCCATCAATTTTACCTTTTTCCTTCTCCAGACATTTCAAAAGCCTTGAAACCTACAATCATGATTCAACTTCTATGTATTTACATCTTGGAAAATCATATTGCTTCATATCCTCTGTATCAAAAGAAAAACTTACATTTTTACTTCCTGACACTGTCATCAATTCCTTTTCTCCTTGTGAAAGCTACTTTGCGTTGCTTCTTGACGGTGACCACATTGGTCTGAAACACTTCCCAGAGATGTATACTGTTCCTTCTGGTTTTGTTTTTGTCATCCTGTTAAATGTGAAATTAGTCTTACACATTCTATAGTAGCTGCTAACCTTAATTTGTCACCCTGATCCTGGTGATTCGGGTCCCAACCCTATTGCAATAGTATTCTATTATAATCAGCGATGATTGTGTATTACCTTGGCTGACTGGCTTATGAAAGTTTAATCATCTGCAGCCTAACCAATATGAATTCCTCACTGACAATCATTCTTATCTCATAGTTTTCCCATGCCACTTTTCTCATTTCCTCCTCATGCTCATTGAAAAGCATGGGACCTATTCCATTAGAAATATATGTTTATCTTGGATGAATATAAACATGCACACTCGTTGCCATGTACATGAATAAATATAAATGAAATTAAAATACTATAATGTTTGCTTTTATTTGATATTAGCTGCTCTTATATATCTTTATATAATCTTTTGAGCCTATTTCTGTTTGTCTCATGCAGGAAAGCCTGGAGAGAGTGTTTTGTCAGACACTCAAGTTCTCTGTGATTCTGTTAAGACTGGAGAAACTGTTAACAGTGCAAGTAACCATGATTTTAATAATGGTGAGTCTCTTTATTTCTGAGTTGTTCTTCTGATGAAATAACTATGAGATATCACTTATGATTCATGTGTCTCAATTATACTGAAAGTAACTTATGAAAAACTATCAGGAATATTGAGACTTAAAATGTAGCAATTGGCACATAAGTTATGTCAATATTTCTAGTTGGCCAACGCTTTACATATAAATTGGGTGAACAGCATTAATGAACATGAAAATTTTCATATTTTCAATGTTCTTGAATAAAGTTATTTTGGAAAGAGTATGGCCTGGAAAAACTTAATAACGTTTAAAATTAGCATACCCCACCCATGAGTTTTGGCAAGCAATGCATCTTCGTGATGGAATTGCACATCACCATGCTCTCTTATCTGCCTTCTCAGGTTTTTATGCTTTGGAGGTTAATGCAATAGGCATTGAATCATTTTTAATATTAATAGAATGTCATTTAAAAATAAATATCTTAGCGCCAAGATGAAAGAAAGAAGTAATAGTATGTGCTACTTATTAAACTGGGTTGTATGTAATGGTGTATTTCACTTTGGCTTTGCGGTAATTTATGCTCTGGGATGCATTCTGTATTTTTTATTGGCACTAATCACTAATATTAAGGACTTATTGTGAGGATTTTTGGAATTTCTCTTCAGTGGATGATGGTCAACTTCAGCAAAGAGTATGGTAGCAGTCAAAGAGGGCAGAGGCAGGCATATTGAGAGCAAAGCATTAACTCATAATAGTTAAGTGCAGTGAATCAGAGATTCCATCTGTCCCACTATGTTTCACTTTATTTAAAAATAATATCTGCCGTCTGTAATTAATTGTTGAACAACCCTTAAGCTTGTAACACATCCAATTTGTCAACAGGTCATAATATATGTGAGCTTAGAAAATTACTCAATTGACCATCTCAACTGTGTTAAACTGGTGCAGATTGAATGGATTATTGTTGAACCTCAGTAGGAAAAATTCAGTCTGTAGATACTAAGCTCAGGCATGTGATTTTCTTTGCTCTTAAACGGGAATAACATATATTTTACTATCTCCATCCTATTGAAGTCATTCATCCACAGGCAGGGCAGGAAAAGGTTGACCTTGTCAAATAATAAAGTGAGTCTAGCCTTACTACGCAGAGAAATGGGAGGATACCTCATCCCTTGATAGTGGAAACAAGGTTTATAATTGATTGGAAATTGACATTACATTTGCTGGTGGTGATGAGGATGAAGTGGATAGTATTGTCTGAGATGAGATGACAAATTAATTGAGCATCATGATATTTCAGTTGCATTAGTGGGCCTTAGAGAGGGGCACATAATTTGATGACATTCAAGTATTTTTGGATATGTTTTGCTTTGATTTTGTTAAAACGATCATGGATGGAAAAAATTCAATATTATCCACAATGCATCCACTCCTGTGGTATAGTGATTCCACCTGAATCTAGACTACCATCCTGAAAACCAGTAAGAGGGGAGATATTTACATATTTAGGGTATTTTATCCAAATGGGCATTGTTCGGAGCCGACACTGATAATATTTTAGCACAAGAAGAATCGTATTGACTCCAGGTTTGGGTGATGTCATTTATCATTACTTAGTACTCAGCAAGCCACCCCTAGAGTGTATGGCAGGGGGACATTACTCACGAGATTACTGTTAACCCAAAATACTTTTCCCCCTAGCGTGGTCGGACTACCTAATTTCATTCCCTTATGATTCTTGGGGAAAATTTCTTAAGTGTATGTGTTCTACATTTTATCCTCTAAATTAATTGCAATAATCTGATGGGGTATTAATGCATTTAAACGTCATCACTAAAGAGACATTCTTCCTATTTATTCAAGAGATTAAATCTATAATTTAACCTTTGCTCCATGAGTGCTTCCCAATTTAGCTCCTCTATGTTGCATGTAATATAATTCCACTATCAATCTATCTTCATGAGGATCGTATATACAAGCAGCATATTCTGAAAGAGGCCTAACCAGCAAAAGATAACATTTCTCTTTTTTCTTCTAATAAATTCTAATTTTTTGTCAGTTTGTAATCTTGTTGGAGAGGTCAATCATTACAAATGGATAGTGAACGTTCTCCATTTCATCAATAATGCTTTATTGAGGTTGTATCTTACCTGGAAAAATATTTTAAAAATTATTGGTAATGTTGTTGGAAAACTCGGAAGAAATACTGGAAATTTACTTAGTAGGCCTAAAAAATAAAGAGGTATTTTGTCAGACTCTGTGGCCACCATGCAGAAATTTTACACCATTTAAGTGTCAGTGTGGCAATTTTGTGGTGAATATTTTTCAATGTGTATAATTATGTCATATTCAATGACTTCATAAACTGAGAAATCTATATTTTAAACCAAATGCCCTTGTAATAAGAATGATCTCATGAAGTAAGTCAAAACCTTTTTATATGTAGCTAGCCCAGATGTTTTTGATTTAGTAGCTTATCCTCAAGTCACCCAGAAGTTAACTGGTTTTCAGCCTCCTTCGGGTATAGTGTTATGGGAAAGTTTTTTTCTCTCATTGAATTCTTGGTTCAATATAACCCAAGCTAACTATAAAGCCCAGTGTTTCTCACATGATGTAATTTAATTTCATTGTAGATCATTCTAATCAACCGATTGGAAATTTGGGTGTTCCTATGTCAACATCTACACCAGGAATTCCGCAAAATGATGGTGTTCAGCCTTTGCCAAGTAATGTTATCAACAAGCAGCCTGGAACAATGGAAGCGCAGTACATGCAGCAGCAGAGTCAAATATTTGTATTTTCAACAACACTTGCAAATAAAGCAGCTGAATCAGTTTTGCAGGGGCAGTTTCCATCAATTATAGCTTATCATTGTGCCCAGCCAGGGACTAAAAAATACCTTGAGGTCAGTAAATAATTTCATTCATTATTCTTTCCCATAGGAATTATTTTTACACTCTAAAATTGTTGCATTGTAATGCACATGTTGCGGATGACTCCATTAAAAGTTACTGTTGCGGCTGTCAAACACTGTATATTTATCACCTGAAATTGTGATTACATATTACTTCAATGGGTATTTGACTTAATTTATAACCTGGTCTTAGGCTGGAATCTTACCTGAGGAATAGATGTCTTGCTTTAGTATTCAAATAATATGGTTAGTAGATTCCATTTGGATGCACTTAGTGTTATATTGATGGGGAAATGGAAAGAAAGTGGTGTTCAGTCACAAAATAATTATCTATGATAGGAACAAATTATCTGAATTAAGGCATATCCTAACAAAATAAACCATTGGTAATCTGGACCCCCTCAAATCTGGAATCTGGTGATGTAGTATGGACTTCTCATACGGTATCATTAGAGGTAGCATTGCTATAAATTATATTTTTGATGTTTCTACAACTATTGGTGAAAAGTTTTATAATATTTCAACCGCAACAGGCAGCTGATGTCATTTGCATGCTCCAGTTGTATATTTTTGATTATGGATAAACTATAATTGCATGAAGCATGTTGTTAATGTTTATCTAAATGCCTCACATGTGGGTGTGACAAATAATTTTGGCATGAATGGCTGATTCTTTCCTAGCAATATTATGACTCATCATGTATGTAATTGAGGAGTATGGATTTTTCTGGCTGAAAAACCGAACAATGTTTTAGATGGCATCAAAAAAGGGTGGGGATAGAAAAAACATTATAAGCTTGAGTGACGGGGATTGAATGGTTGCAGGGGAATATGCTATAGGTTTTGTTCACAAGCCTTGTATCTTTACTGAAGAACTGGGAAAGAAGAAGGCTAAGATCAGTTCTCCATTTAGGTCTCATGCAAATGCACGGACAGATTAAAAAAAATCAATTGGAGGGCTCGGATAATTACAAGAAAGGTAACTGGGAGATGTAAGACTGGAAGAAGCTGTCAACAGGTGGCAGAATAGTCGCATAGTGCAGGAATGAATGGAACTGATGTGCGAGATTGAGCGCAAAAGCTTTCTGATGAGTGTATGTGGAGAACTTGATTGTGAGAAGTGGATGGTTAAGAGGATGCGTGGTATTCATGATAGAAGTATGTTCGGTGTGGTATGAGTGTCGATACCGAGTTTCTTGAGCCATTGAAGAAAAAATTGGCACTAATGACGGAATGTGAGTAATAGTTACTTCAGATCTATCATCCTGGGAGCATGGGCCTGTACTGGAGAGGTTGGCCAAAATACCAGTACATGCAATCCTTGTGGACTGAATCCCAAGGTTCCTTGCCTTGTCTTGGCCTTGCCCCAAGGTTTGATTGTGGGCCTCTGGTTTGGAGCTGAGTGGAAGGCATGAATCAGAAGTTAAATCATTTCTGCAAGGATTTTGCGGCATTCTTCACTGATATTCAGTCAACAACCGAATGATGTAGGAACCTTCTGAACTCCTCCGGTGTTCACTACGGGTGTGTAGCAGGTAGGGTTCTCGAGCAATGTTGGGCTTTTTTAAATTGAAGGGTAGGACAGGATGCAGGCCAAACTAAAGTCATATTTGCCAAGTAAATTAGATTTAAGTTTGAGGGTCTGTGCTAGAAATGCATACAATGAGTCACTTATTATGTATTAGATAGCATTGGATAGCAAATTTTAAAAGGGATGCAAAAACATTAAGCAAACTGTTACCCATTAAATATTCAAGCAAACATCTGTATTAGTAGTTAAATGTCATAGTTTAAAAAATAAAGTTGTTTAATATCATCAAGTAATTCAAAGCACTGGCGTGAGTATAATCATTGGAACTGAAAGATGGTTATCCACAGATATCGTGGGTATTAAAATTTTCCCAAAATCCTTTTCCATTTACAGGAATGAGAGAGTAAATAGGATTGGGGGCAGTGTCTTTATTGCAGTTAAGAACTCTGGCGTTAGCAGGGCTGAGGTAATTCTGGATAAAAGTTGAGACAGCATTTGGTGTTCAATTAAAAGTCCTGAATCCAAAAGAAACAATGATGAACATTTTACTGGCCTCAGATACAAAGATCAAATCACTTTAGTTTCCATGGTATTTGTATAGTAGGATGGCTGTCGAGCCCAATTCTTTCCTCATGCATTAATTGGTGGGAGCGGAATACCTACAAACCATAGCAGAAGGATGTGTGCATTTATGCTGTATGCTTGTTCTTGTTTAGTCAGTATTATATTTGTGTGGGATTCTGTTCCCGCCCCGAGTGTTAAGTCACCACAAACCCTGTGTGTGCACACGTGAATCTTTGACTTTCAAGCATAATTGTGGATCATATCACATTCATGCTGAGTGTGTGCTAATATTTAATTAAATATTACATTTATTCGCCAATTGTATCTCATTTATTTCTGAGCTCTTTTCATTTTAAAAGTGATGACTAGTTTGTTTTTTTTATAATTTTTTATTTGACTTATTCTATTTTATCGCTATGGCTGATGGCTTTTCATGACTGGTTTTGCAAGAATGCTGATTGATTATGACTCCATGTCATTTTTGTTTCATGAAAAACCTGATTAGGCTACTTTAGATTATTCTTGTTGTTTTGATTTTGTAAAGGAATGTTATATAACAATTGATGGTTTTTATTTCAGAAGCACCCACTGAAAATGAATCAGTTCATTCGCCAGAATCCTGCGCAATGGCTGAACAACCTTGCACAAATGAAACAGAAAGGTGGACCTGGAAATATTAAAAATTTAAATTCTCTTAATACGCCTACTACCGGGTATTCAGGAGGAACAGGGCCAATGATTGGAGAAATGAGTACAGGACCTACATGGAGCCAGGTAGAATTTTAGATGAAAAAATTAACCTTAACACTCTACTTAATAGTGATGGAAGGTCATTTTGGTCACCCAAACAAATGCTGCTTCAGAAATGAAATATATTTATCTTAACTTCTATTCTTTTTCGGCTTAAAGAATTTCAGGAGTTATGTACTCTTTGAAATGTGCTTGGAAGCGCTTAATTTTCAAAATAAGAATGCCACACTCTTCACTTAAGTCATAACTGTTTCATATTTTTGAGTTTGAATTTTATGATGGTGGCATATAGGCAAGTTTGTTAATGATTGATGTAGTGATGTGGGGAGATTGGGAAAGAACTTTCCAATAATTGAAGAAATAAAACTGAAAGTTTATCAATGAAAAATCAGTTCACCAAACAAATATATTACAGAACCAGAGTGCCTGGAGACACTATCAAAATAGTTTTAATTGAATAAAAATCTTGAGTCATGCATTAAAACATTTGACCTTTTGTTCATTGTTTAAATTTTGTTCAGTGTCTGATTATGAATACAATGGTAAAATTGAAATTCCAGGGAAGAACTTCTATTTTTCCTGTAAACATTCAATTTATTGCTAAAACTATTTGTGTTTGCTGTAAAAATGTTCTAAGTAATTGCTAGAATTTCTTTATTGTCATGTGCATTGCAATGCAACTCATATAATTTCTTATGTAGTATATCTCTTGTGCCGGCCTATATCTTACTATAGCTCTTTTTTTTGTAGAGCAACAGCCCCATAACATCGATGGCCAACATCAACACTGTCGGCCCTGGAGGGAACACTATGATGCAGACATGTGCCAATAATGTACTGACCGGTTGCTCAGTTGGTAGTCCAATGTCTCAAGCAAATGCCAGTAGTAATAATACGGTTGTTTCTTCAGCACGGCCAATGAAAAGTAGTGACCTCGGGAGTCCATTACTGCAAACCACTTCGAACATGGGTAGTGGTTCACCCACGAGCACAGTGCCTAATCCTGCCAGTAATTCAATGATTCCTTCGGGTCAGATTAGCCCAAGTTTACCGCCTGTCAGTAATGCTTTGATTCAGGGCCCCGCAGATTGCTCTCCTCTGATGAATTCTGTGAGCTCTTCAAATCCAATGATGGGACATCCACAGCCTTCTTTAACAGGTATCTATTACACATAAATTAGAGTTGCAGCTTTTAATTGGCACCTTTCTTTTTTTCATGTTGAATGTTAACATATTGTTTAGGAGTCAAGGTGCCCGATGAAAACCTCACACCCCAGCAAAGGCAGCACCGGGAGGAACAACTTGCTACGCTGAGGAAAATGCAGCAGATGTTATTTCCAGAGCATCAGCTTGCCAACCCAGATGGTCTAGCCCCTGGATCTAATCCATGCAACCAGCAGGGCCCCATGGGCTCAAGCGGTCCACAAACAATGATGTCAGGTCCTCAGGGGATGATACCTGGCCAGCAAACTATGATGGTTGGGCAGGGGTCTCATGGCCTCAGGACAAGCCCTTTGGGAGATGGTTCCGCAGTGGGGTCACAAAAGAATATGATAATGGGCCAGGGTGTGATGCCAGTGGGGATGGGAAGTGGCTCCAATCAAGGTTCTCCAGTGGGTCCTGCTGCACAGGCAGAGTGGCAAAAGCTTCAGCAGCAATTTTATGAAGACAGGAAAAAGAAAGTGCCAAGTGGTTCCGGGAATGTGCCCCTCGGATGTGGAAGTCCAGTGATAGGAGGCTCTCCAATGGGCCCAGGAGGCACAATGTGTGTCTCAGGGCCTCTAAGCGGGCCCAGCTCTACCGGAGCACCCACTCCCTCCAGTAATGTGATTGCACCTGGCTCCGTGGGGCAAAGTGGTGTACCCTTAGGGCCTGGAGGCCCAGTGGGGACCCCGGGCGGCTCCATTGGTGTAGGCCCTTTAGGTCCTCGGGGTATGGCCCCCGTTAGAATGCATGGCCCTCCTCCACCTTATCATCAGACTACACGATCTGCCAGTGTGCCTACTGCAATGCCCAGTCCAACTCCCAATTCCCCCAACAACCCCACGTCCAATCTTTCCCTGCCCTCCCCAAGGGCCTCCTCAGGCCTCCATTCTCCTGCCGAGCCCTCTCGTCATTTTCAAATGGTAGGGAATCCCCGGTTGCCTGGTCCCAGTCCAACAAGTTTGCACAATACCCCACTTGGCTCCCCAAATGCTGGGAGGCCGTTGAATCCTAGTAATCCCAGCACTCCTCTCTCAGCTCATCCTTCACCAAGTACCTGCCGCAAAGACAATGGTCCAAATGGTACAGGAGATTTTCCACCTTCAACTCAGCCATCAGGAGCACAGTCTGTTGCATCTTCTGCTTCATGTCCTCAGCCTCAAGGTAAGGAAATTATTTCAAACTATGTACATAACTGATGGAGCCCAGAAATGGTCATTTCTGTTTCAAGGTTTAGATTAAATGACCAAAAGGGTGGGCATTTACTACGCATATCTTAAGGTTAGTTGATGACTTAAAGAAAGCTTGCAAGAATTGCAAAAATATGTGTAACAAGATCAAAGTTAGGTACGTTTAAAAAAATCTCTGTAGTTGCTAGCCATGGTCGGGCAATAATCCGATTCCATTCATTTTTCAATTTTAGTGTGCATCCCCTCCCCATCTTATTTTGATAAGAGCATAAGTTTCTGAGTTAAAATAATTTTTTTGGGGTAGGGCCGCTAAAAGTAAACCTTTTCAACCAGAATACAATTCTTGGCCAAACTTATTGGTTATATTAGAGTTAAAACTTGTGTAATAGCTCTAATTGGCCATTTAGACTATCATTTATGAATACTGGCACGAGGTAGAGAAACACCTAAATTTCATGTAGCACCTCGTAGTGCGATCCAAGTTAACTTTTTCATAAACTCACCACTGACTCCGCGCTGGGGTGGCATATGGTCTTGGGCTATGTGGGTTGTTCAATAAGTCCTTTGGAAAACAAAGAAAAACAAATTGTTTTGGATTGATTTTGTTTGCAACATATTCTCCATTTATCTGAGTATATTTCTCCAACTTTTTGAAGCTATCCAAAAAGTAAGATTTCAGAAGGGCATCATGAGTTGGCGATGACCTTCTGTTTCAATGTGAATTGTTTTCTGCCATGGCATTTTTTTTAAGTTTGAAAATAAATTAAGTCCCTGGGGGCCAAACCTAGTGAATATGGGTGGATGTTGTAATTATTCCACCTTTAATTCCATAATTTTTGCCAGTGAAACCCATGCTTTGTCTTAATGGGAGAGAATTTTTTCTTTGTCAATTGAGGATGGTTTTTTCTTGATTTCTTAGTCCAACCAGTGCGATAATGGCGGGTGATAATATCGATTTATCGTTTGTCATTTTTGCAATCGGTCAATGTAGATGATTCCATATGCATCCCCTTATCGGCTGATTTCACTGTCTTCGTCTTCTCCTGAGCCAGATTGCCTTATTGCCTTCAGAAACACAGTTTCGATTGTTCCTTTGTCTCTGGAGTGTAGTTTTGTATCAATGTTTCATCCACAGTTGTATCTATGCAGAAACTCCCGAGGATTGCAATGGGAAAGTGCCATATCAGCCTCCAAATCGACCACACAATTGTATTTATTCTTCACTGAGAACAAACAAAGCACTCATCTTGGTGAGATTTTTTTTTACACATTTTTTCATGCAAAATTGAAAATACAAAGAGAGATTTTGGCTATGGGAGGTACAAGGGGAAATTCCTGCGGGGCCATCTGATTGTCAGTGTTTGTTATTGAATTGGAAATAATTTTACTTGTCCTCCATTTTAATTAGGCATTTTATGTTAATTACAATGTCGGTGGCTACGTAGGTGTTTGCTGCTATCTTCTCCACTCATTGCACAGATTCCATTGTTGGAACACAATTAAATAAATTGTCAGTGTCAAAGCAAACTAACCTTGCATTCCTGGGCATCTCTCATCTCTTTAAAGGTATTGGAATGGTAGATACAAATTTTGATGCCATGAATGGGTCTCAAATTTGTGTACTCCTTGAATATGATAATTGATTAGCACATTAGGAGATGAGCAGTGGAGTAGGGTTGTATGGCATCAGCTTTGTGAATTTGACATAATCAGTGCAATCGTGACCCCACAACAAAGTGTAGATATCAGTGTTGTAGTTGTAGTCTGGGTGTTGTAAATTGCGACTATGTTAGCATAGTGTACTTGCTGGATCTCATCCTAAAATAATAAATGAAAAATAGAAGGAAAGATCCTGTGAAAGAAGCTCGAGAGACATTTACATTATAACTTATTAAGGAGGACGTAAAACAGAGAAAGTTTGGAGTTAAAACTGAACATAGAAGAAGTTAGGGCTGCAATAAACCAATATCAGGTTTGAAATACTGATGATGATTACAAAAAGAATCAGATTTCTGCATTAAGATCTTGAAATGCTTTTCTTCAAACAGTATGAATGAAATTAAACATTTAAAATCATACTTTTTAAATTAAATTGATTCATAGCTCTAAACCAACAGACAAATAAGTGGAATGGAAAAATTGAGCTTCTTAAAGCCTCTTTTTAGAATGACTATATTAAATAATACTTCCTTGAGCCGTTAAGGATTTACGGCCTAAGGAAAAATAATTTAAAATAGTAAATTTAAACCTGTAAGTGACAAAAATAAAATTAACGTTTGTAGTAATTTTAGTATTCAAGCATTCAAGTGCTGACCATTATTCAGGTTTTGAATGGTGTCAATTTTCCCTTCTAAAGTCATCTCGTCACTCAACAATGGTAAAGCTTCGTAGTCTTTATACAGAAAACTATTAGTGGCCTTACTGGTCATTGATAAGCTTTGCAAATGGTCGTAAATTGTAATTTAGAAACAAGGTAAATTCAATTAGCGAATGTATCATTATTATTCTTTCAATCATAACCGGAGAATGGTGAGTTCTTCTCAAAATCCTCTATTTTGCAGGAATGAATTTGAAATGCTATAATGTAGTACTTAGTATGCAATTACAAAGTTTTTCGTCTTATGTATGTTTAAGTAGCTAATAAAACTCCATTGCTGCAAATACTGAGTTGAAAGAAATCTTAATTAACATTGGAATTACATTTAATGTGCACTTGGGTCCAGTTTCTGAGTGGTATTTTTACAAAGTGGTGCATCTAAAAATTGTGACTCAAGCATTGGAATGCCAAGTAACTGGTCTTACCAATGTGTTAATGTATATGCTTCATGTGGCCCGATATTCGGAAGCAAAATGCTGTGGAACCTCTTGCCATGAGCATAATTCAATTTGTTTCAAGATCTTTTACGTAAAGCGAAGTGCTCATTTAGTGAAACAAATTTCCCCTCGTAAATTGATGTAAAATACGATAATGCGTTCCATGCCGAAATAATAAATAATGTACGAGGTTAAATCAAAGCAAATTATATTTGCATATTTTTGGATTGGGGATCATCTTTGTCATTTCTTTTATCATGGAATGAGCCGACTTGGAATGCAAACTCTTAGTAAAAACAAAGAATTGAAATAATTACTTAATTATTTGTGATACATTACTTAGTCTTTATTAGTAGGATCGCGGTTCGTTTTCACCATTTCTTCCAGCATGTAATTAAACAACCTGGAATGTGAACATGATTTTTAAAACAAAAAGAATCAAAATAATTATTGTAATATTGATGACCAAGTCCTAATTCTATTTTGCTGAAAAACTGCCTGGAGACATTTGTTTTGTCAAGGCTTTGAAATTTTGTGAAAATGCAACCCAGCATTATCATTGAATAAATTTCTAGTGAGAATTACCTCTTGTCTTATTAGGGCGGTGCTTAGTATGCATGGTACGTTTTACGTTTCCCATGATCTTCACATTGTATTAAGCCTGCTCTTCTGGACTTAACACTCTCTATAATGCTCATGGAGGTTGTGAATGGTAAGCTAGCAAAGGTTTAATTTTTGAAATGCTTGCATTGGCACCAAATAGTTGTGTGAGATTGCCTTTCATTGGCTTGGGGCCAGGCAATGTATTCTCCTCTGTTATTGTGTGTAGACATATAGGTTTGCTTCGGCATCTTCTTCCAGAAGACCCATCTTGCCACAGTTAACACTTGTTTGGGCTGGTAACCCTCAATCTACGAGCTTCTTTTAGTCACCAATGAAGTTCTCTGCTGCATTTGAGTCAGAGCTTGCATCTACACCATGCCTCATAATGCTGTGGAGACAGTTTCTCAAACTGCACATGGCTTCCCTTAAATACTTCTACGGATGTTGATAATCCTTCTTTTTTACGAAGCTGGGGAAAATTACTTTTGCCTTCTCATAAATGATATTCTCGTCGATTGTGTCCCATTACAATTGTATTTCATTTATCCATATGAGAAGCTATCTTTCAATGATGTTGAGAATACATAACTGTTCATTAGAAATTCTTGTCACTCACATTGAAGCATTTATCTTCTTAAATTTGTTCTTATTCCTGAGGATAGTGCGAATTGTTGATGTAGACAAATTGTGTTTGCATGCTAGATGAGTGATGCTCTCATCTTTTTCTCACTTTTCAGTAATTTTACTTCTCATTTCTACTGTTATTCTTGCATCATTTTCTTTGAGGAAATCATTGTTATTATGCCCAAAATGTTATTGAACTTCTCACAAATGAATTACTAATACGTCTGAACACAAGTTTGTAAAAGTGTTTGATCACTAGCTACCTTAAGATGCTAGTGGAACAAGTGCTAAACACAAACTGAAGTAGCAATCATTCTGGAAATTCCCCTCTCCTCATCTCTGGTTGTGTTGCTCATTTAGTGAGTCTTTTGTGGGCCCAATATTTTTGCTTTTTATGCAAATTACTCACTATGAAGTGTGCTTGTTAAGTGAGGCTCCACTGTGTGTACTTATATCAGTCCTGGTCAATACTTCTAATGGTGCCTGTGGTTAGTATGCAGGAGTAGTTATTAAGTCTTCCTACAAAAGTTAAGTTGACTTGTTTTCAATGCTTTGGGAATTTGTTTCTCGTCTACCACTATGATTTGCGTGACTAATTGCCATTACAAATCTAGCACTAAGAGTGTGGAAGAATACTTGGCTGAGCAAATTTTTTATATAAATGCCTTGTAGAAGATATTACGGAGACTATATTCCCATTGTTCATAAACTAGAGCAGGTGGAAGCTAACCCTTCTATCTTGGAAGCATTTTGGACCAAAATGTTCCAAGTATTAGGGACGTACGGAGAAGAATTACATTAGGAAATAATTTTTTGTAGGAGGAAGAGTAGCTTGATGATGGGGATGTTGAGTAAGGATTAGGAGAAACAGCTCATCAAAACATTGACATGGGACATGGTTTTGTACGGCATGGAAACTTGGTCTTTGAAGGAGGATTTTAATAGTAGATTTTAGGCTTTTTGAAAAAAGGGTATGGAGAAACATGAAAAGGATGAAGTGGGCAGAGGGGAAACAAGTAGGGGAAGGGCATTGTTGGGAGAAATCCAACGCAGGCATGATAAATAGATGCAGAGTGTTTTGATTGGGAATGGGAAGTTGAAGACTCTGATAGAGGGGAGAATGTTAGGCCAGCAACGATTGGGTAGGAATACCTGTAGGATAGGCATGTTGGAAAGGATGAAGCCTGTTTTGGGGTTGGATGTCTGGTTGTGTTCTATTAAGATAGGCAAGGAAATGTATCATTTTGCCTTTGTATGGGTTGTGTCCATCTGGAACCTATTATAACCTATAAGAATAGTAATTATTGTTGCTTTTCTTTAGGAGGTCCAGAGGTATTCTTCTGGATAATTTAGGCTATGGATTGACAAAACTTATGCAATGGTAAAAGGTAAACGATAAATTTATATATAAACGAGGTATGAAGATTGCTATTATCGATATGTCTTCTTAAAGAACACTTGCTTTTCCCCACAGTTATTTCTTCTATCTAAACCAAAGTTCAATGTGAAAAATGATCTGTGGTCATCAAAGGGCAATGCAAGGTGGAATCATGAAAACAGGGCTTCATATTAGTATGGCAAATATTGGCCCATGCAAATATGTGCTATATAAATACATACCTTGTATAAATGTATATCTTGGAGAGGGGTGTACATTAGTCCCGGGGTAGAGCATTGGACTGCTGACTGGAGGGCCTGGGTTCGATTCCCAGGTATTCCTCACTAGGCACCCTCAGGCAACCCAAGCTGTGTGATTTTTTGTGCACCAGATCTTCCTGGGAAACCATAGCCAGTACAGGAAAAGGAACTGGCCCACATGCCCTGATGTGTTAATTTGACAGCCATGCCAGGCTTAGTACAGGGTGAACTCTACCACCAACAACCAAATTTAACTTCGGGATGATTACTGTGTTCTTGATTTTTATATCTTGAAGACTTATTGCTTACATTAGTTCTTTATGTTAAGCATTATGTAAATTACCATGTTTTGATTGGCATACATCATTCGATTCCCTTCTTGGGTACTCTTTATGTAAACATGTTACATAAGTATGAATCTTAAACATTCATGATAATTAATGTAACTTATGCATAAGCCTATTGTATAAGGTATTGGTAGCATAGTGGGATGCGGTGGATAGGATTGCTATGATTAGGACTAAATTGATATTCTTGTCATTCTCTTTGAAGTGCGTGTCTCCTTAATTTTTTTCTTGTTCTTGAAGGAAAAGCAAATCGTTGATGTAGACCATTGATTGATGACTTGCGTACTAGATCAGCCACACCCTCACCTTGTTCCCGATGTTCAGTGATTTTACTTTTCATTTCCACTGTTATTTTTATTCTAATTTGGCTTTCTTCTTACGGTTTTTTGTTTAATAAATCACAATCATTATTAACAAGTCTTTGATATAAGAAACAAGTTTTTGGTGACTCTGAGCTCTCACTGTCAAGCTTCCGTATTAATTAGTCTCTGATGTAAATATGGGAGTATGAATGCAGCTCTTATTGGGTCAGTGTGTTTGATTGTGTTGCCTATGCAGCAAAGCACTATGGCAAGTATTATGGTCAAGTGCATTATACCTCATTCACTTGACCACATTAGTCAAAACATTCGAAATCCTCATTCTGGACCTGAAAATCCTTATGATTCTATAAGGACCAAGAAAATGTATACTGCATTTCGATTGTTCTTGTGAGTTGGACCAACTATTCTAAATTATTCTGTTAAGGATGAGGAATCATGCATATTATATGTGGTTACATGGTGAGTATGTCTTGACCTCGAAATTGTATGGAACTAGAATTTGGTGCATACATTTTAAATGGATTCATGTAGCTCCCATTGATGAGTAGTTACGCATATTTAATAGTTCTTTTGCATTCTATAACTGCATTTCATCATACCTACCTTTTGCAATTCTCCACATTCTTCTCCAGGGGCGTGCTGTTGATCTTTTTTTGGATTGGCTGATCCACATTAATTGGAGGTGGGTGTACCCCACTTAATGTTTAACTTGACAAAATTGTTATCTCAAATATGGTATATATTTGTAGTAGATAATGGAAAGAAATTAGCCAATGTAATAGTAGATAATTGTTTGGTATGAGTGAGGTTTGTGTCCATTACATCATAAATGTAATTCATGTTCATTCTTCATAATAATTCAGAAGCAGCATGCCCCTGTTTCACATTAATATGTTTTACTTTATGGATGTAATGCTTTGATTTATTTGTCAAACTTTTACTATAGTTAAATTTACTGACAAGCTAATGTGTTGAAACGCCTTCATGATCATGAATCTTGTCAACCTACATTTTGTAGTGAAATGTGATAGTTTTCTCTGAAAAATGAAAAACTTGACATTATTCAATGCTAATTGTTAGTGTCTATAAAGTTTATTTATGATGGCTATAGGTAATTTAAGTTAAATTCAATTGTGTTAATTTTGTAGAGTTCTTTATTTGCTATGTTTAATGCTATAATTTTCCAACTATTCTTTACAGTTGATGGAATGTTTGGGAGAACTCTGCAGTCATTTGCTCAACAAAAACAGCAGCAGGCAAATCAAACGAAGGAGCCCAATCTAATGCCTGTTCCCTCGCCACAACAAATTCAGTATTTGAATACATTTGAAGGTCAAGAGCTTACGATTCAGAAGCAGCCTAATACAAGCCTTGGAGATACAGATATAATGTCTCCAACGTATGTGTTTTCTTTTTGCGTACTGAATTGTTTATTATTTAAGGGAGTATTTGTTTATTGTTGTATTATATCTATTGTATAGGTTAACTTCAAACATGGATGGAAGCCTGCCAGCCACGGTTCCTGATTCCAGTGGACCTCGTCTCTCCGGGGCGAGCACACCTCTGACTCCATCCTCAGTTGATGTTAGCCATAGATATGGTGGTCCCCACACTCCTCATACACCCACTGAAATGAATAGGTTTCCTATCCCGAGCCCCCACACCCCTGGCCCACAGGATAAATGCCAACGGTTCCCGGGGCGTAGCCCTCAAAGTCAGGGATCAAGGACACCTGGAATTGAATCGTGTTTGCCCTCCAAAACATCATCGTCGTCAGTTGATGGTGTGGTCCGCTTCCCAAGTACAAGTCCGCAAGGTGGCGATGGAATGGGGCCTCCGAGGTTTCCCGGTTCAAGTGGCAGTGGCTCTGGTACCCCTGGGCACCCTGGTGCCATAAGTACTCCACCCATGGTTGGAAATCCCGGCCAGCAAAACTTTGTTACCGGACCATCTAATATGCCTGTACAGAAGGGCTCATCGCACTTCCCCGAAGTTCCACCCCCAAAAGGATCTGCGGACATTTCACCCACGGGGCCGACTTTTAACAGATCACGTCCAGACAATATGCCCCTCGATCCAGATGGGAATGGTGGTGGTTCAACTGATGGCAAGGTTTCCCATTTTGACCCCATATCATCGATGGCACAGATGAGTCAACAGCTGACGAGTGGCGTTGGTGGTTCCCCTGGCCAAAATGGGAGTTTGATGGGTGGAATTGGAGGTGTTGGAGGGCCGCAGATGATCCCATTTGATTCGAGCCTTCACCCTGGCGGGGGCGAGGGCATGCTTCACTGCCCTCCCACATCTGCCAGTGGGGGTCCCGGCCACCCTGGGGGTCACCCAGGCGGTGGCCAGTTTGGCCCCCATGCCTATGGTCCCATGAGCAGCGGTGGTGGCACAGTGCCGTCACAGGGTGGCAGTGGCAGTCCATTGATGATGGCGGGTGGCGTGAGCATGATGCCCTCATGTTCCCTGAGTCACTCAGCCTCACCCAAGTCCATGCTGGGTGCTCCACCGAGGGGCTCGCCCCCTATGGTCCCATACTCACCCCCTGCCATGACCACCCAAAGGGTGCAAAGTCGACCCCCAGGGCCCCGGCCCAGCTGTGGCCCTGCTCCTGGCCCTTACAATGGAGCCAACGTCCAAGTGAAGCCCAGTGCCCCGAATACCATTCAGTATCTTCCAGCCAGGCCCCAAACAAACTCAGGCCCCCGAGGCCCACCAAGTTTAGAATTCTTGCAGCGTTATGCCAATCCATTATCAAACCTGGACAACAAGGTTCCCACTCACAATCTACAATACTTCCCTAACAATTCACAAGCAAACAATGCTGTGGGAGGGTCAAATGTGCCAATTTCAATGAGTGGGCCCATGGGGCCAATGGGAGGAATGGGTGCTCCAATGGGTGGCATGATGCCTGGGCCTCAGGGTCCAATGTGTAGTCAGATGGGCCCCAGCAATATGGGCTCAATGAATGGACCTACAGATGGGCAAAATAGTTCGGTGGGCCATGGCAGCCAAATGGGAATGGGCATGATGGGTGGTCCCGGTGGGGCAATGGTGGGTGGTGGTGGGCAGATGGGTGTGCCGAACAATTCATCGGGTGGGTCAATGGGTGTGCATGGAGGGGGTGGAGGAATGCAGATTTCTGGTGGGCCAAATGCTCAAATGGGAAATCCCATGGGTGGTTCGAGTGGGCCGATGTCTATGGGTGGTGGAATGGGAATGGGTGGCCCTCCAGGGTCGATGGGTGGGCCCATAGGTGGCCCCATGGGCGTTCCAGGTGGACCCATGAGCGGCACGGGAGCACCCATGGGAATGTCCATGGGTGGGCCCGTGGGTAGCCCGATGGGGGGAGCTCCAATGGGAGGCCCGGGTGGACCCTCAGTGGTGCAGATGGGGGTGTCCAGTGGTCCGATGGTGGGTGCGGGAGTTGCAATTGGAGTGAGTGGCAATGCAGTGGGTGGTCCTGGGAGTGGAATGGGTGGTGCGAATGGGCCAATGATGGGACCCAATGTGTCAATGTCAGTAGTGAATGGTCCCATGAATACGGGGATGGCCATGAATCCTGGTGGTATGGGGATGGGTCCGATGGGGGTGATTGGTCCTCTTCGAGGAGGTCCCATGGGCTCTCAGATGGGAGCTTCAATGGTGGGTCAGCCCCTGGGACCCAGGACTCATGGTGCTATGATGAGGGGAGGCCCTGGGCCCGGCATGGGTGGGCCCATGTTTGGAGGCTCAGGGCAGACTGTTGGCAATGAGCAAATGTTTGGCCCGATGTCTGGCGGATCTGGCCAGATGATGCCAGGGGCGCCCAATGCACAGCTGTTTGTGTCTGGAGCCAAGTCATCCCCCATGGGCCTCGGTGGTGCCCCTGACGCCAGCCAGCCACTCCCCCCTTCCATGGGCCCCAGTGGTAACTTCAAGAGCCCTCCCTTCATTGGTCCCACCACCTCTGATCCAAACTATGCTCAGCAGTTTCATAATTTTCAACAGCAGCTGTATGCCACTAATACACGGAGTCAGATGAACAATCAAGCAATGACTTCAAACCAATCCTTTTTTGGTGGAAAGTGATGTGATGTCTTTTATGATCTAACAAGATTTTTACCTGGGCCCTACTGTTTTCAATGTCACATAGTCAAAGAATTATTTTTTCAATTTGTCAAAAGTGTAATTATTGTATGAAAAGACAAAAGTTATTTTATTGAACCTTGAGGGGCTCTTACTTGAGTAGATGGTGCGAAGATGTTTGTGCTCTTCATTTAGTAGACTATAATGAAGTGCAGTGAAAAATGCAAATTGAGGTTAAAATTTGAAAAAAAACTAAATTGTGAGCACTGGTTTCTTATTATCCCGTGAACATTTTTCGTGTTTTCTGATAGTTTTGACCCATAAGCATATCACTTGTGTAAAACTATTTCAAGTCATTAAATTAGTAGCATAAGTAGTTTTTGCTCTTAAAATTTAATGAAACAGTTAAAAACTAATACTTGCAAATTAAACATTTCAGAATTTGTTTTTCTTTATGTATTAAAATTTATCGTAATGATTTCAAAGTACTTAGTTTGAAAGTTATTTTGGTCTGCTCTACTTTAAAGACTTAATGTGAACATGGATTGTTTTGTGGTATTTACTGTAGAGGCAGGCTCTAATTGAGGATGAGGTATAAACTGCGGAATTCTACCTCATTAGAAGGTGATCTTTGGTGCTCTTTGACCAGTGAGTGAAATAGATAGCAATCAATTCCAAATGTGTGGTGTCCAAGTGTTAAAGGGTGCACCTGAGCCAATGTGTCAGTCTAAGAAAGGATGCATGACAATTTTCATGACTCACCCAGACTTCTTGGAGTTAAACATGCCTTAATTTTCTGTCAGTCTTGTGTAATTTTGTAAATATATGGATTGTTTTAAAGCTCCTTAATCTCCGTGAGAGGTTGATGATATATGCTGATTGTGAGAAAATTATGCTCTGTGTAACAAGTGCAGATATTAAAGAAATGTAATGGTGGGTTAAAGTGGAAACATTGGTTTTCAAAGTCAGATTTTTCTTTTGGCCTGATATATAAAAGTTTTGATTGTAAATGGTGTATATACTAATGTACATAAACATGACTGATTTCTGCTCACTTGACAATTAGATCTTGAATGCATTAGTGCTACCTCTTGCATCTTTATTTTTATCTCATTGAGGGGAGGTTGCTCACTTATTTTACAACTTGACAGACTGTAAGTGAACTTGTCTTTTTGCAAGGAATTAGTGCCATTCAGGCCTATTTGTTTATAGCTCAGAATTTCTGAGTAACTGTTATGGTATTTTGACATCAATCGTTTTAAGGTGACTTTTCTATTCTGAGAAAGTACAATGTCAATGCGAACTGTGTTAACAGATGGAATTTCTACCTTTTTATGCTAATAAATTGACTCATGATTACCTTCAGTATAATCATACCAAAGTTCATCTTCATTTAATCTGCCCTGGATCATCCAGTGCTCACCTGAGCATGTTACGAGTTGAAATAATTTCAATTTGTCACATCTGCAGCATATTTCATCCGTCATCCATATCTGTATACATATGAACAAGTCTGAAATATTTACCATAGTTATTCATTTTATAGTGCTGTTTTTTTAAATGAACCTTTTCAATAATCATAGGCTTTTGTGTGAAATTGAGTTGTGGTTGATGTCAGAATCATTTCAGCTAGAAGTTTATTTAGCACTATTCATGTATAACATGATTTGGTTGGGCCAAAATGGCAGAAGGATATATATGTGTAAAGTGCCTTTTTTGCCCATACTCCGAGATAAATTTCTAAAGCACTTTAAGTCAATAGCATTCATTGAATATTTTCAAGACAAGCCTGTAACAACAATGGTAAATGTAAGAGAAGCAGATATGATGGTTCTGTTAGTTTCTGAACTTGCATAGCTGTTCTATATTGTTAGTCTGATAATTGTTGATTCTTTTTCAGAATGTGGGCCATATTTACATGTAATAGATAATGTTGTTTAGATTTTGTATGAGAGGATAGCGTGAAGTAGGCTGTTACCACCCCTCTGAATTGTTTACTGTTGGTTACATTTGAATGCATTACATATGGTGTGGTCCCTTCATTGCCTCTTTTTAAAATGTTTGTATATAATCCATGTGATAATGGTATGCTCATTGAAATGCCACTTGTAAACATTTTTGATGCTACTTGTACTGGCTGTTCTGTGGCACTGTAGTCTTCCTCGGCAATGAAAATCCTTCCAGATTTTATAATATTAAATTTTCTGCACTTGCATGGTGTGGTTTTTCTCAAGGATTTCGGTGTACATTGCAGTAGAACCTCAGCCATCCAAATTAATAGGGGGCAGATGTGATTTTGGATGGGCAAAATGAAAGATGATCCTAGAAAATGTGTATATTCAGCTTGATTGGTAAGGGCTGGTACAGAAATATTATTATTCCACTTTCTCCGTTCATTTTGGAAGGATGCATACAATATGCTGCATGCTACTATCCACCACCCATTATAATTACATTGTGTATTAAACTATCGGGGCTATTTTTCAAGCCATCAGAGTATACACATTACCTGCATCCTCTTGAAATCACATGTCATGGCCGAATGTTCTCTAGCCAGTTGCCAAATTTGAAGTTAAATACATACATAATTATCATAATAATTTTTAAATGAATGGTTAATTGTGTAGTATATATTTTTAAGTCAAAAAATGTTTTAAAATGCATTCACTATAATTATTTAAGCCTGAAATTTATTTTTGACAATATTATTAAAATATTTCTACAAGTAGTAACTCTTCATCCATTAAATAACCAAAATATTCATTGATAAAGATTTTCACTTCTGCAAATTTTTTAAAATTAGTTTTTGTCAATGCGTAATGTAAAATTAACTATCTTAAAGCTTTGAATTCTTCTTCAGTCATCCTCCAGTTGCCATCTTGCATTGCTCATTTGAAACAGTGGACATATGTGCATATGCCCAATTGTGTCGTTAGGTTATAAGACCATCTGCATGCCTAAGTGTGAAATTACTTGTTTTGTCATCCAAGGTAATTTTAGGCCAAACGTACCAGAAGTTGGACGTAAAATAACTTCCCCCTGCACTTTATTCTCCAGCATTTTATTTATATTGTCCCAGGATTTGTGTAACTCTTAAATGAAAATAGGAAGCCATCATGAGTGTTCCATGTTATCAAAATAATTGAATTACTCCGTAAGGATCCCAGTAATGGACATGTATACATATTGTCTTCAATTTGGAAGTTAAATGTTGGGAATTATCTCATTCCTACATACTCTAGAACACTGACTGGCTGCAATAATTATATTTTTTTTAAACATTCCAGACTACCTTGGCCTATTTGCTCTGCTAAATATGATGATGGGGGTTAGAAGAAGTATTCTAATATCGCAATGTTATAAATATGGATTTGGGCCGTGACTTTTCCTAACAGTGTTTTTATTTATTTACATAGTACCCTTCAAGCCACTAGTAGGGTGTGTGGCAGGGGTTATTATATACTCGACAACTTTTGACCCAAAATTCTTTTCCCTCCTGGCTTATTCTGACAACATTATAGTGGTCCCTTATAGCTTGGGGTAAAAATGAAATCTTAAATCTATCTGTTCTACACTTAATATCTCTAATTTGATTACATTATCCACTACCATAGTACGATGGGGCTAATACTATATTTTCAACATCATCACTAATGAGACCCTCATATTTATGCAAGACATTTAATCTGTGATTTAACCTTCGCTCATTGAGTGATCCCAACCTAGCTCCTCTTAATGATTTGGATATGCTCCTCAGTTTGTCATAACAATATTTTACACATCCAGATCCTCTACGCTGTGTGTGATCAAATTTGGCAATCAACCCAGTTTCATGAGAATCCTTATACTAGCAGCATATTCTAAACGAGGCCTAACCAGCGAAAGATAACATTTCTTTTTAACATTTTTATCGCTTTTACCCAGTAATCTTCTAATAAACCCTAATTTTTTGTTAGCATGTCCTCATATTCCCTATATGTGAGGGTAATGCCTAGGTATTTAATTGAGTCTGCATGTTCTATTTTGGTATTCCTAATGCAGTAGGTGTTCTGGAGAGAATTGCCCTGTTTCCAAAAATTCATCACTTAGCACTATTTTAGGTTTACTTCTGATTGCCAACTGTTGCACCGAGTATGAATAGCATTTAGTTCACCTGATAAAGCTGATGTGTCCTCAGGATTACAGATAACACGGTAAATCAAGGCATTGTCAGCAAATGAATGCATCTTACTATAACCACTGGGTTAGCGTTGTTAACATAAAGTAGGTCCAATAACACTTCCTTGGGTTATACCTAAAGTTACTTCTACTGCATTTGAGCTAATACCAACTCAACTAAAGATATTCTTTGTATGCGACCTTTCCAATAGTCTTTGATTCAGTCTGGGATATTTTTACCTGTAGACAGGCTTCTAGCTTTGTGAGTAGTTTACTATGAGGTACTTTGTCAGCAGCTTTTTTAAATCTAGAAAGACTGCATCATCTGGAGCATACCTTACTCCCAAATCAAAGATATCACAAACAAAAAGGAGAAATTTTGTCGTGCAGGATTAACCCTTTCAGGAACTGTGCTTGTTTTTTATCAATAACTTTTTTTATCATAAGCAATTACATGTTCTTTAACCTTGCATGATAAAGATGTGAAGGGATTAGGTGTATAATTGCTCAGTGCCTCGTCTCCATTATTGATGTGTAATAAACGGCAGAAAAGCTTTTCAGGATAGAAAGTTTTCCTAGTCGCGTTTCTCTAAGTTTTTAGAAAAGTTTCCTAGTAAGAAAGCTGGATATAAAAGCTTTCCTATTTAATAAAAGATAGGAAAGCTTTCCTGGATGTGCAATTTATTTTTAATGAGTAGAGCACTAGGGTATATTGCTTGTAGGACTCTTAGGGACTTCAAATTAAATCCACAGGCATCATCAAATCATGGGGATCAACTTTTTATTTCATAAAAGAAATGTAGAGGTTTGGATGAAATGTAATAAAAATAATCTCTAGGTTTTTGTTAACGTGTACTGTATTTGTAAGGAAGAGTTAATTTCCTGAAGCATTGCGATGCTTCTTTCATCACTAATTTCCAGAATAGAGTTCTTGGGCCCAAAAGGGAGACCTATTGATTCCAGAACCAGTTGGTCACAGCGAGTGTGTTTTCTTGGATAAATTTGAAAAGTAGTTGTTTAATATTTAATCATTTGAGTGGCCATCAGTAAGATCTTGAAGCTCCTTTTATAATTCTTAATTGCATGTCCCTCAATAGATTTTTCCCACACTCTATTTTATAATACCTTATTCGCTCTTCCTAAATAATCATTTGAGAACTTTGTTAATTTTTTTTGCAACACTGGTAATAGTCACAAGCAGTTAATCCTTTTATTAATTTATTATATGAGAAAAGTTACTTTTCTGGGCATTTTATAGGAATACTATTTCCAAGTCTTTATAAGTTATGGCTTATATGGCATGCTAGATGAAATGATTGCATTGTCAATACCATGATATGAAATACCATTTCACAGTGTTCATGATTATCTATTTGTGAAACACACAGGTTTTGTTCAATTGAATGTTCACTTCCTCTTGCTTCTTTACAGTCTAATTTCAAAACAATAAATAAATTGGTGTACATAGCTTTTTTTGGAAGTGGAATTGAGATCAAAGAAGAGGAAAGCATGCAAAGGGCATGTCCACAGGACTTAAGAGGAAAAGTAACTAACAGGAGAAGAGGACACATCTGAAGGTAGGAGTAATTCAGACTGGAGCTACAGGGTCTCACCCAAAAGTAGTAGGACTGATTTTCTCTGGCGCGAATGGAGCGGTGGAGGGGGGTCTGCCTGGGAGGGTAAGGTGGAGGGGGCTCCTAGCAACAGGCCGACACCAACCTCAGTCGCCTGCGGGCTGTCGTTGAGTGAGGACACCGTTTTTAGTGAAGCAAGTTTTTTGTCCGCGTCGAAAAACAAAATGAATCTGAATTTAGAGCAACGTAATTCCGTGAAGTTTTGTGCGAAAAGACAGAAACTGAGGCCCTCGATATGATCAAGCAGGCTTATGGGGACACTGCCTTAAGCCGTTCCACAGTATTTGAGTGGCACAAGTTGTTTAAAGAGGGTCGGGAGCTCGTTGAAGACGGCACGAATGTGGACAGAGTGAGGAAACTGCTGTGCTGTGAGGAACTTTAACGTGCAGGTGCTCACCCGCCTCTGAGAACGCGTGAAAAGAGTCCGACCGGCCATCGCAAACTGCTGGGTGCTTCATCATGACAACGCGCCGTGCCATGGCGCGCTCGTCGTCAGACAACTCCTGGCCAAATACAGTGTTGCCACACCCACCATATTCTCCCGATCTTGCACCACTGGACTTCTTCTTCTTCCCCCTGATGAAAAGACAGCTCAAGGGACGACGTTTTGACTCGATTAAGGCCGTTCAAGGCTTCGACGAGGGTCATCAACGGCATCCCCAAAGAAAATTTCCAGCGGGCGTACGGGGAATGGGAGCAACGTTATACTAAGTGTGTAGCAGCTAAAGGAGCATACTTTGAAGATTATTAAGTCGGTGAAAGTATATCGTCAATAAAATTCTCGTAAAAAAATCAGTATTACCACTTTTGGGTGCGACCCTGTATTTCAAGTTGGTCGGCTGTGTAAATTATATTAATGCAGGGGCTACTTCCTTGCCTTGGACACAGGTTATCCACCATAATAAGATGCAATTATGCATGCACCTTAAGTGACTTTAGAAAGTATATAAAATAGATTCTGGGAAAAAATTTTACGGGGCTTAAATTCAATCATGCAATGGTTTCCTGAACATGTAAATAGTAAAGACGAAAAATGAAACGAGTTGTGACCTTATTTAATGACTAAAATGAATATACCATGGGAATTTTAAGAGCTGTGAAATATTACACAAATTTGAGAATACACCACCTACTTTAAAAGGGAATTACCTTAACAATAATCACAAATGATTGGTGACCTATTATGATTGAAAGACAACTTTTTAGTTTAGTTTCATAGTATTCGTGGAGCAGTCTTCTTTTACCTTTCTGAACTATCGTGTATTCCCATCGATAACGCGCGCGTAATCCAAACAAAAATGTTCAGATGATCAAAAAGATTACGATGTGCGTTTTATGGTGAAAATTGAAAAAAATCCACTCAATATCTATAAACACAATGATTTAAAGAAGGGTCACGCAAAAATAAATTAGTATGGAAGCATGTATTTCTAATTGCATTCTAATTTTTGCAGATCGTCGGCTGTTACAGTATTTTCATCTCATAAATCCATAAGAAAAATCATATACCGTATTTTCCCATCGATAACGCGCGCGTGATCTATACAAAAATGTTCAGATAATCGAAAAAATGATGATGCGCATTATGTAATGAAAATTGAAGAAATCCAAACAGACGTATTTTTGCACGCACACATCCGATATATGCGTATTTTTATACACATTATTTATTATTTTTTACGCGCGCGCATATATATATATATATATATATATATATATATATATATATATATATATATATATATATATATATATATATATATATATGTGTGTGTGTGTGTGTGTGTGTAATTACAGATGCGCGGTATCTATACAAATTCATGATAACTACGAAGTTCTGGGTGCGCGTTAACGATGGGAAAATACAGTTATTTATATCTTTCATTTATTCTAAGACGTAGTACATCTTTATTCTAATGCATAGTAGTCCGCGTACACGTAGAATACGTCGTATTATATACACGTACGTATAAATATAGGATAGATATATCACTCGAATCCAAGAAAATAAGTGTTTTTTCAAGTCCATACCAGTAGCATTTCCTGTGCCTCATCGCACGTTTCTTTGGATGTAAATACTATCACACGGCTTCTCCATTCCCGTAAGCTGGACTCTCCCATATTAAATTTTCTGGTAGCTTCGCGATTTCCTTTTTATTTCGTGAAATTAATTACTTCTAGCTTAAAAATCGCCGTAAACGATTTTCTTGCTACAATATTTTTCTCCATAGGCAATTTTATTGAGAAAATTCTAAATTACTAAAGCTTAGATCAATTCAGGTTTGTAACAATCATTATGTAGGCGGCACTTTCATAGAACTTGGAGGGCGTCTAGAACAGCTGAGCGCCGATAGTAACAAAGTAAACAAGACATGAAAATTCCATTTCATTCATTCCCTTATTTATTATATTTTCTGAAAGATAATTTATATTGAAAATAAATGTGCGCGCAAACCAAGGTCTCATTTCGAATCATAGCGTAAAAGCAATAAGGCGGCATATTTTGTTGTCTTGTAAATATTGTTCATTATTTGATCCTTCCGTGGTTTGCAGTTGATTTCAATCACCTGGCTCTAATCTTCTGGATACTAGCGGTATATATAGCCACAGGCAATTATGATTCCATGTATTCATTGGTTGTTACCATCTAATAGTATATGGATGTTGACGTATTTTTACAATAAATATATATACATATAAACATGCGCGGCATCTATACACGTTCAAGGTGTATAGATGCCGCGCTTCAACTATAAAGCCGGGGGGGGGGATTTAAACAAATTCATGATCACTACAAAGGTCTGGATGCGCGTTACACATAAGGTGGCGGTAACGATGGGAATTGAAAAATGAATCATTATGTAAGACGGTATATCAAAAATAAGTATATATACAAGACGGTATTTTAGCCCCAACACAAGAATGTGACGCCAGCGTCATTTATCAACCAAAAATGTAACTACGTCGTAGATTCAACCAGAAACAACTCCCTCTTTGAGCGGATTTCATAATGAAAAAACTCCAGAAAAGTGAAAGGTCCTAAGAAGGGAGTGAGCTATCTTTGGTCGAGACATTCGAGAGCTTGCTAACTATCGAGATCAGAACTATCGATATTGAACTTGTTGAGTCAATTGTTGTTTTTACTCTTTATGGCGTAGGGCTCTTCGGATTGAAATGTATTGCGCATAGGTTTTCTGGTGATGACAACGAATTGCAGGGTGCTCAACATGTTGAGGAATATCCATTCTTTTCAATTGCGGAGTTAATATGCTTCTTACGTCTAAGAGTTTAGCTCTTAATGGTTGTTCGAAGGCGGTAAATCCCGTTTTGAATATTATGAAAGTTTAATATCATGTTCCTCAGCAGGGAAAAGCTAAGCTGTAATACTTGAGGTATCTGAATTTTATAATTTTGATTATTGCCATATCTAAGAATAATGAGTAAAGTTAAATATGATAGGAACGAAGGGTTTTGCTCGCGTAGATGCCGTTCGGTTGAACATGCAGACGAAATTGCATCTGCTATTTTACGTGGTAATGAAGATCAGGCAATTGCTTTTATGTGCTGGCGTTGTTCAAATTTTTCGCGAGTAATTGATGAAGATGGTCGAACACCCTTACACATAGCAGCATCCTGTGGGAAAACTAAGGTTTTAGAATGGTTACTGAAGAATTTAGACAATGAAAGTTGCATAAATGCCAAAGACTATGAATCAGGTTACACCCCTCTCCACCGAAGTCTTTTTCACGGACACCTCAGTGCAGCGCGATGCCTGATTATGGTAATTTATATCCATTGTTCCGAAGCTCGCCATACAAATCTGAATCTCATCATATAAACTTTTATTTTCCCATGATATAGCATGGAGCCAAACTTACATCTTTGGATAATGACGGGCTGATGCCTCTTGACCATGTGATGAAAGATAGCCCTTGTGTCGGGACTTGTTCTTCAGCAGTGCCATGTGAAGTGTTTGTTTGGGGAAGTAACAGGAACTTCAACCTGGGAATAGGCAACAACGAGAATCGCCGTCTGCCAGATACAATTGAATATTTCCGAAGGAAAAGCATCAGTATCAATCAGGTTAGTGTTAAAAAATCCAATAGTGATCATAGATGCTTCAGAGTTTTAATAGCATGAATAAAATTTTCACTTATATTATAGATTTAGAATGATGGCATATTTTTTCTGTGCTTAAATGTCAAGTGGTAATTTGAAGTTTTTTAGCCTTTATTATTTACTGTTCATTCCTGAAGGTATTTTGAGTTAAATGCGTAGTATTTATTATGTACTGCTTGTGTGCAGCACATATATTCAACATTTGATTGTAACGGCAAATTTCCATAGCACTTTCAGATTATTAAATGTAGTTTTTAATGACCGAATATTTCCTCAAGAATGAAATAAATGCTCTAGAATCAGGTTGGTGCGATGGTTTATGTATTGTGTACCTATCCTGAGGGCCCTGGTTCGAACCACTCAAGTCATCCATTGGATGGGTTGTTGAATTGTGGATCCTTTAGCAGCTTTCATTAGGAGAAGAATATGCCAAAGCCAGGTTTTTCACCCTACCCCTACCAAATCACACGCCTATCCCTATAATGGCTCAGGTGCCCACACCAGTTTGTTGCCAACTGTAATACCTGGTAACATTAAGGATATTTACTATAGTAAAATGTGCAATTTCAGGATATATGTTAGAAAATTAAGTGGTTAAATGTGTGATATAAAATCGTGCAGAATAAGTTTGCAAACTCAGATTTTACAATGATAATATTAAAAATGAGTACATGTATGTATAAGTTAGTTACGTTAGCCTTTGGACACTATAAGGAAATTACGAGTACATCTGCAGTGTAAGGGAGCAGAGATAGCCTTAGTGTAATTTGTCGATGGTGCAATGATGATGATGTCATGTAGATGCCTAAATTTTTCAGCCGTTGAAAAAAAATTTCACTGTCATTTTCTGATATTTCTGGAAGAAAACAACATGAAAAATAACTCCTGAATGATGAGAAGCAGCAGTTTCCTCAGAATGGTGCGGACTAAGAGGATTAGTATGGTACCAACTGCCACAGCTCCAATTGAGAGTGGAGTCCTCGGTATCGGCTGAAGTACTGCAATGTGTAAGGAAAAGTGAAACCATCATATGTGATCCCCCGGATGATACGCAGCCATGCATGCAATATGACATGGTTGCATTCCTCCTGGTAAATTATTAGCATAATAAAAAATGGGAGATCTTGTGGGAGAGAGGCAGATGTCAAATCAGCCACATTCTGGTCAAGGAGAATTGTACAAATCAAGTTGAGCCATTCAAGAGCTACCCCGACTCAGATACAATAAGTGACCATAGGTTAGTTGTCACAGAAAGCTGTCTGTGATGCAAAAAAGAGAGTAAAACATTAAATGTAGCGTGGATACTTTGGTGAGAAAGCATACCAGAGAAAGAGTCATCATGGCCATGCTGAGAAATTGAATAGAGGAAAAGGAGAAGAAGATGGAAGGAGAGAGACGGGCAGAGAATAAAAGGGACTAACCCCTCAGCGCGGTTCTCTGTACGTGATACATCGCAGTCGGCATGCCTAATCCGCGGATCGACATATGCCCTCCGCTCTCTTGGTTTTGAATTTTTTTCTGCAGCACCAACTTAAATGATGATTTGATGTGATTGTGCAATTTCAAGAGAGGAATTTTCATTGGGAGGCACTTTGTTGAAAGATACGGCCAACCGGGAAGAAGTCCAGGCCTCAGAGATGATGTCAGGTGTGCTCCGAACTAAGTCGGAGGAGGGATACAGTGTACTTGTGCCCCGAATGCAATGCATGCCTATATTTAGAGGATTATTTCAAATTATATCTCACAAAACTGAACTTTTAGAATGGAGGTTCGAAAGTTAAAGGCAAATAAAGAAGTGAAAACATAAAATATAATGCAAGTAAATTTTTACTAAATAGAATAAGCAATATAACATAAGTAAAATTTTTTTCAAAATTTTAGAAAAATATATTGAAAAAGGTATAAATTATTTTCAATAATGCTGCAACAGGGAGAGATTTTAGAAAAATTAAATACTGCGAGTGGGGCCTAAGCATTTAATAAATACCTCTACTGGCTTAAGGGGTTAATCTGAAGATTGTCGCGATGTCTAACTGATGAATTTTCTATGCTGCTTTTGGAATTACAATCACTTATGTTGGCTTATTGGACTACGATTTACCCTTTTCCGAACGTCAAAGTCAGGGTATATCCATCTTCACGGTTGAAATTCTTAGGATTTTTCATCATTTCTATCGCTTGTCTTATTAGTCTCGGGAAATAGTGCTTTTCCCTTGCCAACACTATTGTTTTGCCGAACTCAACTATGTATCCTGGTTCCGACTGTGGATTTTTGGGAATTGTGAGGGTCCGAACTGTTTCTTTTCTGTGGCCTTTTGGTGCTCCTTAACTCTGCATCTAATCGATCTTCCTTCTTGTCTGATAAAGGGTTCACCACATGTTTACGTGATCTCATATACTTATACATGAGATCGGGGATCTGGTCCTTAGGCTTAGGTTCTCCACAATGAGGAAAATCAGCAATATCACCCTCAAGTATGTCGAAGGACTGTGTATTGCAAGAGCCTAGATCACTGAAAGATGGTGCAATGAAAGAGGTGGGTTAGGTGGGCCAAAATGACCCAGATATATGTAATCCTGGGTGGGGATTTGAGTGAAGAATTAAAGAAAAAATATAAGCCGACAAAATGAATGGAGAAGTCATCAATGCACATGAAGGAAATGCCAAGTGTGTTCTAAGAGGGGTAATCTAAGACAGCCCTGAAAAAGTGGAGGACTTTGAGAAGGGTATACTGATTGCGATACCAAAGAAAATAAGAATTGACAAATGTGAGTGACATCAAACCTTGAATCTGGTGCCGCATGTCCTCAGAATGCTAATGAGAGACACAAACGAACATTCAAGGCACACTCCTAAAGGGCTCAGGGAAAACCAAGCCTAATTTGGTAATCAGTCTACCCGTGTACAAATCAGCCAGGTGTTCTGTTACAAAATACTAGACACTAGACACAATAAATAGTTAAGATGATGAAAAATTGATTTTAATGATTAAAAAAACCTGTGTATTCGGTGAGGTTCTGAGTGTGGAAGTTTTGATTTTAAAAGCTCCTTTTTTGATGGCTAAGTGAAATATGAATGCAAAAATTTGAGTTGATAAAAATAATGTCGGACTATTTCTCAATTTAGGTTGCTATGGGGAAGTTTCATTCCATATTTGTGAGCAGTGATGGCCGAGTATTTGCCTGTGGCCATGGGAAAGGAAGACTTGGTTTAAATTCAGAAGAAACTGTTATGACCCCAAAGCAAATTCCTTTGCCTCCTAATCATGAAGCGGGAAAAGTATTAGATACCAGATATGTAAGTATTATTGGATGTCAGTGAATGATTTTTTTCATTAATAACTGAAGGGAGTAATTAATAATTGGTATTTTTTCATTCCCAATCAGTTCATAATGAAAGAATGTGATACTTCTCCTCTTGTATCATTCGTTTAATGCAATCTTCAATAAATTCGTAGGTTGTAGTGAGTGCTACTGTTGGCCAAGACCACTCCCTGCTTCTTACAGCGACTGGGAGCGTTTATGCCTTTGGGATGAATGCTCATTATCAGCTTGGCCTGGATCCTCCACCGCCAGTCCAGCATACTCCTAAATTGGTGCTGAACCTCCCCACGTTTTTGATTGGTATTAAGGCTGCTCGTTACCATTCTGTGGCCTGGAGCTCCTCTCAGGTAAAGATCATCTTATCCCATGAGTGTTTTGAATGGGTGGCATATTTTGCATTCATGAAACCACGCTTGGTAAATGGATAGAGAACATTCGGTCATGCTATTGGATCACCTAAAAACAGGGTATGCCGTGATATTCTTAGATCAGTGTAATTGGTGTGATTTTGGAGTAGCAGTGTCTAATTCAGTGAAGAAACACTGGCCCATACTCAATTTTAGTGAGCATCTGCTTATCCACTTTGACAGGAAGGATTTGTGTTCACTGTCTTTCAGAAGCATGCATATGTGTGGACTGGAGGCATCCATCTTATACTTTCTAATCTCTTAATTTCCCCAAAATTGGTTTTCATTTTTTTTGGTCATCATTTTCTTCCTCAATAACAAATTAGCGTGCTAATTTTCATTTAGATGTATTGGAATAATAAACTAAGTATTGGAAAATGCATCAACTTGAAAAGGGAGAGAGAACAAAGGCATTCCCGCTTTAATAGCAGAGTACTCGGCAGGAGCTCTGGCCACAGTCTCTCGAGAAAGGAAGAGGCTCTTGTTCCAGGACACTCTTCCCTGTCCCCCTCCTCTCCAATTGCCTCTTGCCATCTCCATTATCTACCCCCGCCCCACCCTCACACATTTAGATAAATTCAATGGGGTTTTAGAAGTATCTATATATTATTCATGTGTCCTCTATGTTTGAATTCAAAAGTAAAGTTTCCCTGAAATTGGAAACTAGCTGTGGCATGCACCCAAATGAAGTACAACCTCACTACTTGATTCATAAATTGTCCGAATGTTAAAAAGTAACAGTATAATTTCTTACTAAAAATCACCTACCATCTCTCTTCTTGATGCTTGAATTTAATGAGCTACACTCTCCACTGATTGTGGCGGCTATTGACTGTGATGGCAACAACAAAGATACCCAAATGCGGCAGTCATGAACAAAGTCATACAAGGTTTGTATAAAAAGTATCGGTAGCAATTTGTTTCTGATTTGTGCATGAAGTGCTGAATCCAGATCGGTTAAGTGTGCGCATGATCGCATATCGTATTTGCAATGATAAGATGACAATGCGCACCATTATCACCAAAAATTTGGCATTGCAAAAGGTCTGTGCTAAACTTTTCACGAAGATCTTGTCGGACAACCAAAAGCAGAGTCAAGTGTCTGCTTGTGAAGGCCTTCTGTAATGACATCCGGGTGATTCTCCAACCCCCTTACAGTCCCGACTTGGCACCAGCAGACCTATTTACTATTCCCAAAAGTGAAAACCTCCCTCAAAGGACACCACCATGGGACCCTACTTGCCATCAAAGAAGGTTGCACTCGTATCTTTAAGGACCTTCCAAAATCTGCCCACCGGGGACCCTTCGAGTCGTTGAAAAGCCAACGGCAAAAGTTTGTCAATGCTCAAGGGATATACTTTGAAGAATTTTGAGGCATTGTATGAAAATCTGAAAAATATCTATTTTTCCTAAACTTTTCCTGATACTTACTCTATAAACCATGTATGATCACCTAGCTCTCTGTCAGAGTGTATGGTCCACGGGCTAGCCATTTGGCTTATCAGTGTTAGGAGTATTATTAGACTCTAATGATCATTCATTTGATGTATGCTGAGGATATTGTGCTGAGCATACTTAAATAGATTAGTGCTAGAATTAAAAGTGCACTATGAAAATAGTTATCCAGCAAAATTCTGAGAATATATGTTTAGCCTGTTATTGTGTATTTATCCCAAAAGCATTATGTGCTCTATTAAAATTTTGCAAAATAACATTATTCAATCTGCAGAAAATATATGGATGATATAAATTAAATGCTATTGTCAAATATATGTAGTGTAACCTTGCAACGATGAGCATAATTCGTTCTGGAATCAAAGGTAAAATGCTTGCTTAGCAAAACAGTTTTGCCCATGTAAATTAGTGTAAAATACCAAAATGTGTTCCATACCAGAAAAAATAATTACCTAAAGGTTATTAAAAGAATATGGTATGTACATTTTTTGTGATGGTGGATCATCTTCCACGGACAAAAAAGTTTTAAAATAATCAATTTATTGATAGCAAGGCATTCGTAATTCTTATTTACTTAAAAGTTGTCTAGAGAAATTTCTTTGTGTCGATACTTCAATATTTTGTGAAAATGTGGCACAGCAATAATCATTAAATAAACTTTTAGCTCGCATAGCCACTGCCTTATTGGGATGATGCTTGTCAATGTATGGTAGAACAGTTTCCCATGGCCTCCACATCAAATTTAGCCTGCTCTTTTTGACTTCACACTCGATTGAAGGCTCTTTGAGTTTTTGAATGGTAAACAAGGAGCAGTTGAATTTTCAAAATGCTGCTTGCACTGGTACAATATAGCAATGTGAGGTGGCCTTTCTTTGGTTCGTGACTGTGCAATTTGTTCTTCACTGATGTTGTATGAGTTTGCTACGTCATCTTCCAGAAGAGACCCATCTTTTCACGTTAAAAAACCTGTTGAGGCGGGTAACCCTTAGAATGTATGAGCTTCATGAAGTCTCAGGTGAAGTTCTCTGCTGCCTTTATTTTGCAGCTCAATGCTTTGACGTGTTTAACGACACTTTAGGCGCCAGCTCTATTAATCCTCTCGAATCACCCTTGGCTTCCCTCAAATATCTTTTCTTTGTCCCTTGATGATTTTGGCATCTTCTGAACAAGGTCAGCAAAAATCAATTTCACCTTCTCACAAATAATTATTCTATTTTTCTCATTGATAGCATCACCTTGCAATTGCTTTTCATTTATCCTTTAAAAGCAACCATTCACTATCTTTGAGATTATGTAACTATTTCCTAGATGTTCTTGTCAGGCCCTTTGAAGCATCTGCCTCCTAATCTTGTCTGAAGCATCTGCCTCCTAATGTTTTTGAGGATAGTTGAAATTGCTAATGTCGACTGATTGAATGTGCATGCTAGATCAGCCACATTCAAAACTCATTCTCACTCTTCATTGAATTAAGGATCAAAAAGTAATGGTGTGATTATTAGAGGGCTGTGAGACACTGGGGCATTCTCTTAGAGGATTATTGATCCTTTCGAAGGCTGTAGCGTTACTTTTTTCCCAAACTGCACTTTTCACTTCTTCAAAGACCCAGTGCTCACTAAATTTCCTCACATCATCTGGTGTTCCAATTCTTGTCCTCTGTTTCAACCACCATGCCTCAAGGGGATTGAGATGGCTGTCGCACTGGCTTCTCACCCAGAGGGGCCTGGGTTCGAATCCCGGCGGCGGTGAATATTTTGCAGTGGTATCTTGATCCCTACTTGAGATGCTTTGTGGAGGGCACTTGGAGTGAGTACGCCGGCCGTCAGATGGGATGTTCAGCTGCAGACCTACCTCTTCGTGCCTTTTGTTAAGGGTAGGCTAATGCCGACGACGGGTTTCTCTCCACCCTTCATCCTTTCCTGTCCATCTCAAATGGCACAAATGACCTTAGCTGTTGGTCGCCTCCCCTGAATACTACTTCTTAACAATCCCACTACACTGGAAGGCAAGAGAAATATATTTAGGCAAAATTATTATTGATCAGCAATAGCATTATTTTCGGAGAGTATTTGGTGTCCATAATTTACAAATTGCAGAACTCAATATTAATTAAAATGCAGAAAATTTCAAGTTGTATAAAGCATTCATCTAGGCCATGAATCAAACTCGCAATCATCAATGTTCTTTGAATTTTTCTACTGTGAACACGGTTTTAAACATTTGCTTTAACTTCATGGCCTGTGGTGCAGTGAGCATGATTACGAATACCTGTGGCATTGTATTTATGGTACTTGATCATAAAATCTTGTTCCCTTAGAGCCCCCATAATTTTGGAGTGTAAGAGGACGCCTCATAGCTTCACTCACTAAATCACTCATGCTTCGAAGGATCCGGGTTCATGTTGAATGATTTTTACCCTTAGGAAATTTCTGCATATTAATTCACATTAGAGGATGACTCCTTTAAAAGTAAATCTTGTGGCATCTCCAGCAGTTTTTTAAATTTTCAAAGCTTATTGTTAATTATTAACAATGTAAATTTTTTAATTAATTCACGTTCATTGGTTAACTTTGTTATAAGATTCCGAAGTCTGGAAGTTTCTTGATAAATGTTAATTGAAATGTATCTTATTAAATTAAATGAAGACACCATACTTACACACCATGTTGTCATTTCCTCTGGCATGATGCCTTTTCCATCTTGGTGCTCTTCAGAAAAGGAAATTGTATTTTCAGGTGTATACATGGGGATCAAATCATGGGCAGCTGGGACATTCTAGAGATGACGAGTGGGTGCTGACCCCGAGGAAGATTTCTCATCTGCGAGGTGGAAATTTTGTGACTGTGTCTGCAGGGGACAGTGCAACAGTTGTTGGTTCTTCTCGAGGGGATATTTTTGTCCTACAGGACTATCTCTGCCGGAAGATTGGCAATGTGCACGGTATTCCTCGACGAATAGAAGTTGTTGGTGGGCGACTTGATCCCACTTTAATTAAGGTAGGTACTTGGTGGTCAACTTTGCACAAGAGCATGCTGAAATTTTTGCAACTTATGGTTACTGTTTTGCTTTTTGAATTAGTCAAGTGTGCAACTTAATGATTTCAAAATATTAGTACTGTCTGACCAAAAATTCATTAACCCTCTGGCTCACGCACAGTTGGCATATGCTGGATGCCAGTCAACATGGTTTTATTGGTATTTGGTGTGTGAGTTTATTGAATGATATCTCTTTCTTTGTATCTTCCTATTTACACTTACGTCTACACACCACTGCTAGCAGGTTTTCTACACCTCATATGCCTTCTAGAAGGCCTTGCCTGGAATGCTGCCAAGCGCTCTCGTCACGTCCTGTTTTAATGCTTCCACCGAGCTGTGGTGACATCCTTTCAGTACGGTTTTGAGAGAGAGAAAGAGGAAGAAGTCTGGTGGGACATGGTCTAAAACAATTTGGATCCTCCCTCACATGGTTGAGAAGCTCTTGGTAGATCCCCATGCCAGCTTTCTTTTGTTAGTCCGAGAGCACTCGCAGAACCCATGCCCATATTTTCGGTCACAAGTCAATGCACATCACATTTAGGGATGCCAAATTCATTGGAAACCATACGAACACTTAATCTGCAATCCCTGTCCAACAAAACCTTTACTCTTACAAGATTTTCCTCAATTTTTAAGGTTGAAGGAATGTTTGGTGCCTTCAACATCTCCTCTACCCTACCAAAACAACTTGTGCCACTTAAAAACACTCGATCTACCCATGGGGTTATCACAAAAAGCTACCTTGAGCATGTCATGAGTCTATTTCCCGGTTTTGCCCAGTTTTATGCAAAATTTGATGGTATAGTGCTCTTACAATAGCTGGTTCATTGCGGACCGTAACGAGGTCACATATAGAGGTTTGGCAAGCGAACGATCAGCACTCAGTGAAGGCTGGGAGCCTACTGCCACTGGCCTCCAGCCTTTCCTGAGACTCCCCTCCATCGGACCTAGCCATGGAAATCGCTGCCTGTCCGTCCGTCTATCCATAATGAAACCCATAATTTATTTACTAAATAAATCTTTGTGATGTGGCATTTCTCCTGACCAATTGAAAATTAGTGAGAAAATACTATAATACAAATATAAAGGTGTAAAGTCTGATATAAATTGCAATAGACTAATATATCTTTTATCTCAATTTACTGAACTATTTCAGTTATTTTTTAATTTTAGATTATTAGGGTTTCTGGATAAGGTCAGTGATATATCTTATTCACAATAGGGTTATCAAAAAGGCAGATCTATGGTGTCAGCAGTAATGAATGCTTTCAATTTCATAACCTGCTCTTTAGATAACCAGAATTCAGTCCTTGCTTTGTTCTTGAATTTTACTTGTGTCATTGACCATCCCTCCCTTTTGAAGAGAGCTTATAGACTGGTTGTCAGAGGCATAGCCTTGCAATGGCTAAGATCTTATGTATTTGGGAGATCACAGATAGTGCAACCAATATTAAAATCTGTAAGTATACATCAGATACCTATCCTATTAGCATTTCTGTAGGGCTCAATATTGGAACCTATTTTATTTTTGTTATTTTAAATGGCATACCAAAGCATCAATTCCGTTATTTTGCGGGGATTGAGATTGTGTGGTGGCTGAAGTACCGGCTTCCCACCAAGATGGCTCGGGTTTAAATCCTGGAGACGGCAGAGTGGTATCCCGATCTGAGGTGCTTTATGGAGGGCACTTTGAGTGAGTACACCGTTCGTTGGATGGGACGTTAAACTGCAGACCCCTTGGCTTCTTTCATCTAAATTAGGCTAATGCCGACACCAGGTTACTCTTCACACTTCCTCATTTCCCAACCCTTCCTAATAGCCTTGGTGGCGGCAGGGTAACATCCTTCCATGCCAACCTTGAGGTCGCGGGTTCGATACCCCTCTAGGTAGGTTTTTCCTCCACCCAGGGCTTGGGTGTTTGTTATTGTCTGTATTGTAATATGTAGTAGGAGTTAGGTGTAAGAAGGGACAATAAAGTCTCAATCTCCCTCAGTAAAAGTCAGTAAATAAATAAATTAATGGCACAAATGACCTTAGCTGTTGGTCGCCTCCCCTAAAACTTCTGCTACTATTACTGTAATTTTGCCGATGAATCAACCCTTATAATTTCTATGGAACCTTACAGGGTCAGAGTTCACCTCATGCAAGTTTAGTATGTCCATCAAATGAAAGAGAGAATGACTTTTCCATAGAATTAGAAATTCTTTGGAAAAGTGCATTCTCTTTCACTGGATGGATTTTTTCAATTTCTGATAAAAGTAGCCCAAGGATTCTGTTTGCAATAGGTTTTAGACAGAGTCTGGCCTTATGACCTCAAAGAAAACATTGGTCCTTGCATTTAATTCTGCAATATTGCGAGAGATGTTAATTTAATTCTCAACTATGAAATAGTCATTTTTCCATTCAATAATAAGGTTTTAGGTCTACATGTTCAACAAACCTGTGCAAGGAATATTCACGTTTGTATTCTGTGTTCTAAAATTCACACTGAGATGTGTACACTATTTGGTTACTGCATATCTCAGTCTCTCTAGAGGTATTTAAACTCATATTCTAATTTTGTCTCCATGGCATCAGGTGGAACAGTGTTCTGGGGATCATCTGTTTGCATGTTGCACCAAGTTTTCTTGATTAAAAAAAATTCACTAGATGTGTACTTGGTGCTGCTTAGAGGACACCATGCATGCCCTTATTAAAAAAATTAAATGTTTTTACCATTTCATCCATGTATATATTTTCCATGTCTGTCTTCATCAGAAATAATATCCATCCCTTTCGTGCTCATTGTCATACTCACTCATATTCCACTAGAAATCATCACCACGTCCTCACAAGTTACTATAAATCAGCAATTCCATATAAAAGCCCAAAGGAAATGGGATTCAGAATTTATGACACAAGACCACACTCATTGGAAAAAAGTGATACATTACATTAAGAGGTAATTCACAACTTTCTCTAGAACTCTCATGACTAATATTTCAGGGTGAGGCAACATTATGTAGTTTCGAATGGAAACTTTAGAACCTACTTCAAATGAGATGCTATTATTCATTGGATAAATTTTTGAATGACATGTTTTAGTGCATTGTGTTTTCATTACATGCTACAATGAATATGTTCTTGTTTCAAGCATGTTCATATTGTTGAAATTTATCTGTATTTTGTACTTTTTGTTTCGTTTCTCCTATACCTACATGATATGTATGGCCAGTGGATAAATAAAAATATTATTTCAATATTATTAAAGAGTATATTGAATAAAAGTGAATTGTGGTACTCTAATGGTACTTGTATGAAATTTCCAAATTGCCCTGGGAATTAAGAAAAAGAGTGGCAGGCATTAGTGAGGCAGAGATAGAACCAGAGCAAGTTGAGTTTAGGTCTGGTGTACAGATATCAGAAACACATCAATTCCACAATTAATATTTATTGGCAGCCGTTGTTTCACTGCTGTGTGGCATCATTACATGATGATGCTGCACAGTGGTGAAACCATGGCCATCAATAAATATTAATAGCGGAATTGCAGCGTTTCCGTTAGCTGTACAGTGGAGAAACTCCACCGAGTAACAGCTAAAACAGCATATTTAGGTCTGGTTTTCAAAGGGGTAAACTATGAACAGAGGGGAAAAGAACAAGAGATGGTAAAAATATTCCTAGAAAAAAGGTTTATATTTAACAAAGAAAAAAAATTAAAATGACTAAAGAAAGGTGCATAAAACATGAAATATTGGTTTGGAGCACTCAAAAGGTGTTTCTGTTGTTATGAAGTAAAAATCCAGTATTGAAAATTTTTTAGCCAAAAGGTTTTTGAATGCCTTAAAAGATGAGGTTTTTTGTGTGTGTCTGTGAATTAAAATACGCCATTGGTAGAATATTGGTATTTATGATCATTTAAATACTTCTAAAGCTATAAACAAACATTCGTTATATTTTTTGTTTCTGTAGGGTGAAGTGTGATCAACACCATTTGAACATTTGTGTTCCAAAAAGTGATGAAAGTGCTTCAGAGTTAGAGCCAGTTCAAAGGCATGGGAGCTTAGTTTTCTGGAAAAATGCCAAGCTATTTATGATATGGACTGCCATATGCATTAAGTAATTCACAACTTTCTTTAGAATTCTCCAGACTAATTTTTCAGTATGAGGCAACATTAAAGTTGATTTCAGAAATGGAGTTGAAAGAATAAATATGAAAATAGTTCACCAAATATCCATTACATGAAGTAACTTCTTTTTCCTTATAGCCATCCAAGTAATGTTTTCCCTGAATATTTTTATAACAGTCCTAAAATTTCAAAAATTTTATTGAATATGCGCCGCAAAAGAAGAAACATCATGAATTCATTTTGAAAGTCATGTTGTCATCCCAAGATTGTTATAAAATCTCATCATTTCCTTCTGTGAAGAAGTAAGAATTATTTCCTTTTACTCTGGCAGTTTTCAAGGCATAGTACTTACAATAATGTATTAGAGAACTGTCAAAATGTAGTCTCTTCAATGTGAATGGAAGTAATGACTATTAGTTTAACTATCAACTGAAAATTGCCAGTAAAACACTTGTTATTAAAGTTTCCCATAGTTTTTAGTCTGTATCTGAGGTTAGAAAAATATCCTTCCTAACGAAGAGCTTGAATACGGCACCATCATTGGTCATTCAATCCTAAGATTGGTTGACTGTAGCCCTCCATTCTACCCTATCTGATGCTAATTGGCTTACTTCCTGCTAATTTTTGCAATGTACTTTCTTCTTTATTTGTCCCATGTCTTTATCCCTTGGCCTTCCTCTTGGGACTTTTCCCTCTATTTTTCCTTCTATTATATTCTTCACGAATCCATTGTGCCTCAGGGTGTGGCCAATCCATCTGGTTCTTCTTTTCTCTATGGTGTTCCTTAAGGTTCGGTCTTCATCTATTCTTCTGTATACTTCTTCATTTCTTGTTTTATCCATCCATTTGACCTCCTCCAAGTATCCTCCTCTGGTACCAGGTTTCGCAGGCTTCTAGTCTTTTATGGTCTACTTATCCAAAGGTCAATGCCTCTGATCCATAGAGTGATTTTAGCTCCATATGAATGTTTTCACGTATTGTTTCTTCGTCTGTAGTTCTATCTTCTTTGAACACATCAGTTGTCTTTTCATTGTGAATGATCTATTAGCTTGAGCTATTCTTCACTTGATGCCTGTAGTACTTCTTCCGTCCCATATGATGGTACTCCTGAGATAGGTGAAGGAATCCATTAGCTCTAATTGTTGTCCTTTCTGTGTGACTACTGTATTCCGCTCCTTGTTTTTAGTGCTCATAAATAAAGGGTGCGTTTGCCTAGTGAAATAGTTTGATTCTTCAGGTACCCCAGATCAACTGTTTATGGTATTGCTGCTAAGTATGATGCTTTGGAGAAGTCTTGGGAAGGTTTTGCTGACTTGGCGAGGGAATCTCATTCGAGGAAATGCATGTTTGCCCAGATTTAAGCGCCGCACCCTTTATAAAGGATACCATTCTTTTTTGCCCTTGTACCCCTGGGCCTTTGGTAAATCTTTCTGCACTACTTATTCTTTGTGATAGGAAACAAATTGTAGAGTTTATCAGGCAAATTTACACAAGATAAGAAATAAGGAAACAAATTACTTTATATACTGGCCCATAAGATGTACTTTTTTTAGCTCCAAAATGGGCTCTAAAACTGGCCTGCATCTTATGGGCCAAGGGTATGTGGGAATGACTGTGTCATCTAAGTCACAAGTGCATTCCCCAGGAAAAATACTTACTAACAAGTATTTTTCCTTCAGGCTTAGAAAATGGTGTCTGTATTAGAAATTTTGATAGTAACAGTGTTTTGAGCCAGTATTAAGGAATAAAGCTTTGATAATTCCTCGACAAAATCCCAATTAAAGCATAAACTTGTGCAATTTAGCATCTTTAGTTTTATCTCACATGTGGTGCCAGTGGTAAACTGAAATTGGCCTAATGGGGATGTCGCCCCTCTGGTCAAACATGTATCCCCTATGGTATATCCTGAGACTACAAACATTCAACCCTAAGAAGTATGATAGTGTCTTTCAATGCATTATACAGTGTGCGGCACTTAAATCCAGACAAATTTAAATTTGAATTTCCAGCCATATCGTAGTTCCACTTGAAGTCGCGATTGGAGTCCTTGAAATCTATAGGCATCTAGTAAACAGTCATAACATCAGTATGGCCCAGATGTTAAGTACAAGTTTGGAGTACAATGGAAGAGCTGCTATTACTGAAAGTGTTCACCCTGGGCATTATATTTCAAAATGGTTCGATTCTTTGGGTACCCCAGATCAACTCTTTACGATCATGTGGCTAAGTATAATTCTCAGGAGAAGTCTGGGGTAGGTTTCGCTAGCCCTTCGAGGGAACACGTGCTTATCCAGATTTAAGCACTACACCCTGTACATTCATTTCCATTAGTGTGCATGCAGACACTAATTTAAATGCACACACTAATTGTTGCATAAAAAGTTAAAGTTATGATAGCCTCTCAGGATCTAAATAGAGGTTTTCATACAGAGTAGCATTCAAACTTAAAAGAGTATTGAGTTACCCTTCTGTACATGGAAATAGGACAGCCAAAAGGCATATTGGCCCTCTGACTGAGAGGAAAATACAAGAATGAAGCAAGCGGAAGATTGATAAAAGTGAATTCTGACAGGAGTAGAAAAACTTTGTTCATGTGCTCCTAAATGTCGAACACATTAAGAGCTGGATAATGAATTACAAGCAGAATGGGATTACTGTTTCTAAAAAAATGGTTTTGATTGAAGACAGAAAATTAGCAACAGGTATGTCTATTGTCAATTTATCTGGGGCAACATCCTGGTGCAAGAGATTCATAAAAGGAAATAGTCTGAGCATGCGTAACGGAACTATAATATCACCAAAAGTACCCCTTGAATGTAAAAGAAAGGCTATGAAATTCCAAAACTACAGGTAGTCCTCTGAATAAGTAGTTTTTGTTTGTGTGCAATCATTTTAAGGCACAGAAAAAAACGTCAGCCGAAAGCCTTACCATTGAATGGAAGACTCTTCTTGATGTGATTCCTAGTGGATTAACTTCTCGATTGCAGCCTCTGGACGTGTCAAATAGTCAATAAACGATTCGAAGGAACTATGCAAGAGTGGATTAAGTAGATTGAGGCGCCAACTCATGATGTGTATGTACGAGGAAAGTGATAACTCGGGTGAAAATAACTGTGCATATGATTTTAGTATCAGTGATAATGATTGTCTGGGATTCAACAATTAATATTTATGTAATAGCTATTTTTTTTAATCTTATAATTCAATTTTCTTTGCATAAATTGTTCAAAATAGTCGGAGTCTCTTTGGTCTGATCCAAGCATTTTTTGTGTTGTCTAACCTGAACAATCACAGTGCATTTTATGCGCTGGTTCATCTAATGTGCCAGGATATATGGTAATTAAGTTTTCTTGAAGAAATTTTGTATTTAAAAAAAAAAATAAAATTGCAAAATTATTATCAGAGCACAATTTAGTTATCTAGTATCTAGACTCTTGATTGTGTTTCTTTACCACGAACATTTCTTAAATAAATACATTATCTTAGGGGTCCTATTGATTCTTCCTTTGTACTCGATTGAAAATATTACTTCTTTAAAATCACCGAGTACCTTCAGTTATTTTCTTTTGCCTTGCTCGATTTTATTCTGTTCACTTGAATATTAAAAAAAAAACTATGCTTTTCTTATCATTTTCTCATATGATTAAGGTTGGACATTCTAAACTTAAAATGACCATGTTTCTATAGTGTGTTCATGAAAAATGAAGGCACTTCTTTCTGTTTGAGCGGGATTCTTACTATGGTTTGAGGTGACTTACAAGGTTAATGTGCTTAGTTTGTTTTTTTAGTGCCCTACAAGCCACCGCTAGGGTGTGTGGCAGGGAGTGATTACACACCAGACTTTTTTTTTTGTGTGGAGTGATTACACCCCAGAATTTTGACCCAAAACACTTTTCCACCCTAGCACGGTCGGACAATGTTATTCTGATGCCTTATCATTCTTAGGAAAAATTATGTCTTTAATCTATCTGTTCTACACTTAATCTCTCCAAGCTTATTTTTGACAATGCAGTGGTGTATAAAGATATCCGTTGTCCTAATGATAAAGTTGCTCAAGTATAGATGGCCTTAATGCAATAAACCATGGGTGCGATATTTGGCAATTATTATCAAAGTTAAAATACATTTGGGGAATTTGGTGCAAAGTGATTAAACGCTTAGGTTTACCAATTATTCACAGCACAGTTATATTATTTGCAATGTTTCTCTGCCTATTTTAATTTATGTAATTGATAATTTTTGTTGTAATTATGTTTTATAGTCAGAAGATGTGAGTGGATGGGGCGATTTCAGAAGTGGTGGCGATGAGCTCTATATTTTAATGTTAAACGAAGCCAAAAAATTAATGCTATGGTGGTCGTCAAGTGGCCATTTCACAAGATGTGATCTTCATCTGGGCAGTCGCCTGATAAATGCTGTGGATATTGCCCTGGGCACGGACAAACTGCTCGTAGTGACAGAGGAAGGAGAAGGATTTGAGACAGATTTCAAGATTAAGAAAAGGCGTGAAGATGTCATGTCCACTGCATCTCAGCAGACTGCATTGCAGAAGTGAGTTTAAACATGATGTTTTAAAAATGTCTCTTACTTGATGGTATGTACATTGAAGCACTTTGTGATTATCCTTTGCTTACTAATAGTTAACTTTACCTTTTAGGTTGGTTGACAAAGATAAGTCTTTAGATTTTTATATGAAAAAGATAATGTTTATTCATCGAGCAAATTCTGTGTTTTGCAGTCCGAAAAGTTTAAACTTTTCAATTATTCAACTCCATCCTAATTCTTTAACAAAAAGGCCCGAGGCTGAAAGAATTCTAGGCTTGGAAGGAGACTTATCCTGCCTACTGGAAGAGGCAGAAGAATCTGATTGTATATGTGATGTTGTGTTTTGTGTGCAAGATGTTAGAATCCCTGCTCATAGGTACATACTGGAATCCAATTCTGAATGCCTTGCTAGTCTAATTGAGTCTGCGGGAAAGGCTCAAGCTTCCTTGTTGCCACAGCAGAGCGACATGGAAATGTGTGTGAATAATTGTCCCAAAAAGCATAGCTGTGTGACAGTGACTGTTGATGGCATAAATGCTGTTGTCTTCAAGGAAATATTGAAGTTTGTATATACAGGGGCGTGCGACTTGTGCATGCCGGAACAGTGGTCGTGTGAAAAAGATCATGAATATTCATGTTTTGCATTGAGAATGAAAGGCCAGAGCTGGAAGGACTTGGCTAAAGTCAGTGATGTTAATGGAGGAAATGTTTGTGAATCTCAAGCCGGTGTGAAGGCAGCAAAGGGAAGACACAAGCGGATAAATGGCAGTGATGATTCAGAATTCAATCCCGTCAGTGATGCTCAAAGAGCAGCTGCTCGTTTTAAGTTAGATTATTTGTCTAAACTGTTAGATGGACTTCAGTATAATAAATCTAAATGCAGCATCCAGAGGAAAGGAAATACATCGAACTCGGATGAGAAAATCCATCCTAAGATTTCATTGAGCCCATACAACTGCGCTCACCTCTATGATGTTGTGATTGAGTGTGAAGGAGAAAAAATAATCAATGCACACAAGTGTGTTCTTGCCATGAGATCCAAGTACTTTGAGACAATGTTCAAAGGGGATTGGATTGAGGTTAGTGTGAAATACTTCATCCACTTGCCTCCTTCTGCTCCAGCTATTCTTGCAGGTGGAACAGAACACCATCAAATAATTACTGCTTTGTTTTCATTTTTCAGTGCTCAGGATTAAAAAATATAACGCTACCATTTTCTTATGAAGTGATGCAAGCTATAATATTGTACTTGTATCAGAACAAAGTTCCTGCTCTAAACAAATCAGATGATTTATCCTATATATGGAATGTACTGATAACTTCTGATCAGATACTTCTGGAAGGGCTGAAAGAAACCTGTGAGATATTGTTGGCCAACCATATCACGTTAAAAAATGTGTCTGAATTCTATCAAATTTCTGACACCTATAATGCTAATAAGTTGAAACAGTTTTGTCTGGAGTATATGTGTACAAATCTGTCTGCATTGCTGGAATGCAGGTAAGAAAATATTAATTTATCTTTGAAGTAGTTTATGATTTATTGTGTTGGTAATACCCTTTTTACGCATGAACTAATGTTATTATTCCATAAAGGACTGAGAAAAATTTGATGCGCAAAGATTTACATGCCAGACAGGCTATTTATAATATTTTTGTCTGATAACTAAGTATCCATGTAAGTTGGAAAAACTATGCGAGTTAAATTTGATTTGCATTTAAATCAAGACTGCTGGTTTGAGTTGGAACTTAATTTGAAGGAGAATTATTAAATATTTGCAGATGTACAACTTGGACTTTTATTGAATTTTCCATGTTTTGATGGACATAAGAAAAGAATATATTGGCAAATGACACTCGCTGGCCTTTTTTCACAACTGCTAATGAAATATCAGGAATTTGTATCTAATTATGCACTAAATCCACAAATACGCTTGGCATAATACTAAATATTTGTTGGTAAGTTCAAGAAGGATTGGAACTTTACTCTATGCTAATGGATGTGGGTGAAATTTGAATTAACTTTTTAAAAATTTAAATGAATCATTCAACTGATTTGTTGATCAAATCTTGAAGCTTTGCAAGTCCTTAAATCTCTTCCAAACAAAACAGCAAATTTAGGGGACAAATGGTAATGCCTTATTGTGGATGCATTCGTACAATAGAATCCATTGGCAATGATCCAAATAAATCTCAAGCTTAAGTTGAGTGTTAAGAGTTGCTTTTAGGTTCAACTGAAAGGTACCTAAGGGGACAATACTAATACCGCATTATATTAATAAATGACCTTCACAGCCACATCTTATCACACCAAAGTGAAGCAATTTTATATGCTAATATTACATCATTAAACATGGGAGACAATTTTACGGGTGCCGCCAGTCCAGCACGTCATACTTCGTCGACCAAACGTATCATTACTGGATACCTTGAAACTGTTATAACATGCCAAATTTATTTCATATTTGACTGATTGTGTTGTCCTCTGGGGTCAATGTTAGTGTAGCAAGAAAGGTGTTTCCCTTACAAAAATGGAATGTGAACACAATGGTGAATGGTGGCCATCATGACTCCAGGATTGCCACTATTTGTGTGACTCAAAATATTGACTCCACCCAGAATGTACATTCTTTGATTGCTATTTTTTGCTAAATAGAATCAATTTGCTTTTCTATATAGCTCCACTGTGCGTAGTCCCTTGGCACATTACAGGGAGAGTGTACACTTGAAAAGCCAATCGCTCCCTGCATCTACAAAAAGACCCACATTAATCACCCTTGGTTATTTTTCATAAAATGCTGATGTGCATGTAAATAAGCCCGCTGTGGCTTCATTTAATTAACCAAAAAATTTGGAGATCAAGATTGTGCGGTGGTTAACGTACTGGCTTCCCACCCTGAGGGCCTGGGTTTGAATCCCCGCGGTGGCAGATATTTTTCAGTGGTATCCCGATCTCTTCTTGAGGTGCCTTGTGGAGGGCACATTGAGAGAGTATGCCCTTCCTTCAGATGGGACATTAAGCTGTGGACCCCTCTGTGTCTTTCGTTAAGAGTAGGCTAATGCCGACGCCGGGTTTCTCTCCACCCTTCATCCTTCCCTTCCTGTCCTCAATGGCGCAAATGACCTCAGCTGTCAGTCGCCTCCCTTAAAACTACTACTACAAAAAAAGGTGTCACCTCGAGTGTTACTCAAGTATTGATGAATTTCTAAATGACAAATTAAATTAGGCTAATGTTTCCTGTCTAATAATCTGTTGGTTTAGTTTCTTCTTTGTGTAATGATGTGTCAGTTTTGTATTTATTGTCTTTTTTTCCACGACTATATTCCATGTCTTATGTTTGACCAACTGGAGGATAAACTTATTTTTTATGAAAATTTCCCTTAAATCTTTTCAGGGCTCTTGATGATATAGATCCAGAACTTTTTGATGATCTCCAGTTACATTACTGGGGGACGAGGCCAGTGGTGTTAAAACGCCATATCTCCATACCTTGTGAATACCCAGACTTAGCCACATTGCAAAGTGTTTTTGAAGTGATTGGCATACCGTCTCAAGAGGAGTATGTTCAGCACTCAGAATCAGCTCTTAGGAAGGAAGGTTTGTGCATTGCAGTAATACTAATTAATTAGTCTTAACCCTGCAGTGGCTAAGTGCTATTATAACACTATGGGAGGTTGCACTGTTAGACAGTGGCAGTTTTTCCTCCATAAACATGTATTTTCTATCATCATTGTGATCTAAAAGTGGTAATTTCTCCGTGTACTATATACAATATTGTCTGTGATTTTAAGTGGAAAAAATTCAACACAAAATGGCTGCATTTCATATTGTTCTTGTGTTGTTGCATGGCTTATAAATATTAGTAGTTGTCATAGTTTTGGGGGAGGTAACCGACAGCTGAGATCATATGCGCCATTAGGGATGGATGGGAAAGGAGGAATGGTGGAGAGAAACCCGGCATTGGCATTGGCCTACTCTTGTCGAAAGGTGTCAAGGGGTCCGCAGTTTAATGTCCCATCTGACGGACGGCTTACTCGCTCAAAGTGCTCTCCAGAAAGTACCTCAAGTAGGGATCAGGATACCATTGAAAAATATCTGCCATCTGCAGGATTCAAACCGGTTACCTCTTGGTGGGAAGCCAGTACATTAGCTGCAGCCCCATCCCGATCGCTCTTTAATAATATTCTTCCAATTCAGCCCAATTTAAAATGCTATACTGGATAAAAACTATGAATCATTACACTTAGATGTTTCAAAGATTGAAACCCCTATTTATGACAGTTTTCACATTTTAAATTGCTGTATAATAAGCAAATATGTCCACATTTGCAGCAGTTGAACTATGGGTGAGTCAGTCTGCTCTTCTTCCAAACTCATATTTCACACTTTTCTTAATATTGCACTGTATCAATTTTTCCCTGCAATATGATGAGGTAAATACCTCTTTTACTTCCTTATTACAAAGGATAATTTACATTTTTTTTCTAGTGACTCAGGGAGGAGTTTAATATGTCATTGTTGTACATGCTCACGCACTAAACCAACGACAGATTTTCTAAGGATGAGTCATCTTTTGTCAATTTCATTAATTTTGTTACCCATATATTCGTCATTGTCCATTTACGCCAACAGCATTCAATGACTGTATAATAATATAATCTTTGGTCAATGCCTGGTATTTCTTGTCGCATAATAATTTGTGCACATCTCATGAACAGTACTACACGTGAGGCAGTGTAGTTGTCCTTCCTCTCAAATGGCCGATCACCGATTATGTCTACCCCTCTGTCCAGTGGCTGCAGCTTTTCTCTCAGAAACTGCACGTATTGTGGAGTAGGACTTTTTATGTGAACAGTGTCCATGTCCAGATTACTGTTATGCACTCTTCCTTTGGTGGAGGGAATCTTCTTCATCCTGCCAGTCCTTAGTGGAGAGTAGAATTTTTTTAGGGCTTTTCTCCTTTTGTTAACTAACATCTTCTTAATTTTATGTCTTGATCAAGCATCACATTTCAAATTTCACTTTATCATCATATTAAATAAAAACTTGCAAAAATAATTTATTGCGACACCACGCAGTTTTTTGCTTCTATGAAATCTTTAGGTACAGAGTTTGCCTGAATATGTCACCTATGTGATGAAATCAGTTGATTTCCAGTGAGTTATTTTCTTGAAATTCACAAAAATTTCTTTAATTGGAAGATGAGATTTAGCAAATGTGAGCTAGGCAACCATTGATTTCACCTCATCATTTTTCTGCAGCTACATTCTCTACTTAAATTATAATTTCACCTTATTATTTATCATTTACTCTTGGAGGCATTCTTAAAAAGACATGCACTATAGTATTGTATATCACTGTACCCCACCATTACACCAGGAAAAAAGTTGTGTTGTGCCTTGGTATATGTCATGAAAAACCAGTTGAGTATGTTAAAACATTTTGCATGTATTCTTTTATCTTATTACCTCTAGAGGCTAGAAATGTCATCTTTTCAAGGTTTAAGTGAAGACATATGTGATTTGCACACTTTAATCTGGAGAACATAATTTTTACTCCTTGCCCTCTTTATCAAAATAATTTTATGTAGGCATCTAGTAAACTTCTTGAGTTTGAAACCATTGGCTTGAAAGTTGTCACTTTGTGTCTAATAAATATATTATTATTATTATAACAAAAACAAATCGAAAAGAAAAATAAATTATGTAGTAAAAACATGTTATCAAATCAGAAGCGTTGTAATTTGATTGTTTTCAAGCAACAATTATTATAAATTTTGAATGGCTGGACAAAGTTCTAATTATATCATGCGAGAAGTCCAATTAAAGAAAATTTCAGCTTCAATATGATTGTGATGTTGGTATTTAAAAAAAACTGAGTCCACCATCTATTAGAATGAATGGGAGACACCAGTCACTGCCTGACCATATCATGACATCCAACTTCATAATTTTTACAATTGTTTGCGCTAGAATGTTGGAATTCTTCTGGAAGTTACTCATGTTCCAGGTGCTTGCCGATGGGTTTCGGAAAAAAATGCATTTCCTATTGTGCATGAGTTAAACCTCAAAATTAGAAACTTCCTCGTACTTGTCTTCTGACGTATGAAAATTAAATGGAATTTCAACCTGAAGGTGAAAATTGTGTTGGTTTTTTATATGGTTTATGTAAAAGGCAATAGGAAAAGCTTCAGGAAAATTGGTTTATTTCAGATATTGCTTCGATACCTCAAAATTCTTCAAAGTATATCTCTTGAGTGGCGACACACTTTCGCCAGGGGATTTTCTGCGACTCGAAGGCTGCCTGTTAGGCAGATTCTGGAAGGTCCCTAAGGGTACACATGGAAGCTTCTTTGACAGCACTAGGGGTCCCATGGCGGTTTCCTTTAAGGGAGGATTTCTCGTTTGAGGATAGGAAATAGTCTGCCGGTGCCAAGTCGGGACTGTAAGGGGATTGGGGAATTGTCACAACGTCGTTGCGGAAGGTTTTTGCAAGAAGAAACTCGGAAATTTTGGGCTTTTAAAGGAACAAGATGTTGTGACAAAATACCATACATACAATGCCACAGGCATTCGTAGTCGTGCGCGACGCAACACAGGCCACAAGTTAAAGCCAACTTTAAACATATATGCTGTTTATACCTTGACAGATTTCCAAAGAAACTGCGGGAGATGTCGCAACAGTAACTCTTAACGGAGTCCGATTTCCCGGAGTCCGGCCCCAAAATTTCCGAGTTTAAGAGGACACCTCGATAGCTTAACTGGCTAAAGCACTCGACCAGATATTGAGGGATCTGGGTTCAAATCCCAGTCAAGGCAAATGATTTTTACACTCTGAAATTGTTGCATTGAAACACAAGAGGATAATAAACTGACTTGAATTTGCAGTTTTTTTGGAAATCCTACTTGTGTTTCTAAATATAGAAGAATATGAGGCATTAATGTTCAGCACTGTCTTATACTATAGGAAAGTAATTCATTCTGGCTAGTGATTCTTGTATTCAACTATTCTTTTACTCTATAATACTAATCATAATGGGCTTATTTTCTTGGTGTAGCTGTTGAAGGATCGAAACGAAGCCGAGGGAAGAGGAAACAAAAGCAGCGGCCGATTTCTGTGGATGAGTGTGCTGGCCACCTAAGGAGGATATCATTGGGGTCCAGCTCGGGCTTGGAAAATGAAATTAATGGTGACAAAGTTGAATTGCCACTGACAGAGCTAGATATCTGTGAGCCATTTGATGAATGTGTCCGTGTACCAAGTCAAGATCAGCCAGAAAAGGACTCAACACATCCTAATGAAGAAAGTTCAAGGACCAAAAATGACTCTTTGCCTGTTTCTCAGGAGCATTCTTCCAGTTTCGGAACTGTTCCAGAGAAAAGGATGAGTTCTGTACGGGAGGAAGATTTTCCTAGACTGTCCTGTGATAGTAACCAAGCTAGTGTTTCATCCTCAGCTAAGGCTCCTAAAAACAGGTTTTTATTTATTTTATTCTCATAACTTGTAACCATTTTTTTAATGCTTAAAATGCATTTAACCCTTCGGCTGTGGGTGATAAGTGTGTCTCACACACATTGCATCATTATCTGCTCTCATTTTTGAGTTCCTGTTGAAATTCATAGTTTTAGTGTGCATATACTACCCTGTCCATTAAATACGCGAACTGAGGCCATAAAAACGTAATTTTGCAAAATATAGTCTACATCGATTTTACCCCCTTCAAAGTACTCTCTATTTGTTCCTATGCACTTATTTAATCTTCTTTTCCACTGTTCAAAGCACTCTTGGAAGTTGGCAGCAGTTAGGCTTTTTAGTTTTCTCATCGTTTCTTGCTTTATTGTGTCCACATCTTCCCAGTGATGTCCCTTCATTGTGTTTTTGCATTTTGGGAATAGGAAAAAGTTGCAGGGGGCGAGATCTGTTGAATAAGTAGGATGATCAAGGATGATGATTGAATTTTTTGCCAGAAACTGGCGAAATGTCAACGCAGCTTGGGCATAATTTTTGCACACATTTTTTTTAAAACCCTAAAGTTCGGCTGAAATAGTGTAAACTGTTGATTTTCCTAAATTCAGTTCATCAGCTATCATTTGGCCAGTTTTTTGATGATCGGTAAGGACAAGGAACCGCACACGATCAATGCTGTCGTCAACACAGGTGGTTGAAGGTCATCCCAGCCTTGCATCATCCATGGTGTCTTGTCGGCCACCTTTAAAATCCTTAATCCACTTGAAAACAGATGTTTTCTTCAGAGCGTTATCACCGTAAACAGCTGTCAACATTTCAGTGATTTCTTGATAACTTTATCCGCACTTGACTGAAAAACTTTGTAAACTTCATCTAAAAGATTTTGATCCTCGCTCACATGGTTGAGAAGCTCTTGATAGATCCACGTGCGAGTTTCCTTTTGCTCTTCCAAGGGCACTCGCGGCACCAACTTTGCACACACCTCTCTCGTGCCCATGTTTTCAGTCAAAAGTTGATGCACATCAATTCTAGGGTATCCAAGTTCATCAGAAACCATGCTGACACTAAATTTGCAATCCATCTCCAACAAAACATTTATTCTTGCAAGATTTTTGTCACTTTTTGGGGAAAAAGGGTGTCCTGAATGTTTGGTGTCTTGAACAGTTTCTCTAGCCTCCCTAAACAACTTGTGCCACTGAAAAACACCCGATCGACCCATGGCGTAATCTATATCATAAGCTGCCTTGAGCATGTCATGAGTCTCATTCCCAGTTTCACCCAAAATTTGATGGCGTAGTGCTGTTCCAGTGACCGGCTCATGACGGATTGTAACAAGGTCATGTTTCGTAAACGAATGATCCACGCTTTGCTTAGGCTGGGAGTCAACTGCCACCAGTCTCCTGCCTTTCCTGAGACTTTCCTCCCTCAAAGCCAGCCAGAGAATCTGCCACCTGTCCGCCCATCCATCCAGGAAAAAATAAATCCTACTACGTAGGAACAGACTTTATAGTATACTTCCTTGTGGCACACCGATGTTTATTGTTTGTATAGTGCATAAGTAACTGCTTCGTGTATTGTTGGGGTAGGTATCAATGACTTCCAATACCTAGTTTCCTGTTTTCGAGGTAAAATTTAAGCAATCTATTTGCTATTCCCCTTACTCAGCAGTGTTCTATTTTTTCAGCAACATATCGTGGTCTATACAGTCATAGGAGAGATCATTAACGATTCCAGCGGTGAATTCATTATTATCTAAGTCAGTCTCAAATTTATTATTGAAACAAACTGAAGCTGGAAGTTTCCCTCCAGGAAACCATGTAGTGCTACCTTGAAACTTTTTCAAAAAAGTGATGGCTTTCTTTCATTAAATATTCAATAATTTTTGAGAAATTAGATAGTAATGACATTGGCTGATAATTTCCCAAATGCTCTCTGTCTCCATTTTTAAACAGAGGCTTATTTTAAGATATCTTAAGAAGATCTGGGAACTCTCCCCTTGTCAAACACTCATTTATTATATGAACAAAGGGTTTGCTAATAACACTGATGTATTTTTATGTAACCATTACTGGAATATTGTCAATTCCAATAGATTGCTGTTTAATCTGTGTTGGAGGTTAGCCAGAAGGAGACTCTGCCATCAGGTAACACAATTTCATTACTTCACATAAAGACATCTTCATATCAAGGTGGCTGGCAGAGAAGAGAGAGAAATTCTCTGCCCTATCAAAAAGTTCACCCAATAAAAAAACTGCTGGAATCCCCTAAAATAAACAAACAAGTGAGTTGATTCCCAATGTGAACAACACATGATAATCAACTTAGTACATTACAGTTATTGCAGTAGTGCTGTCCACTGTGCAGTCACTTGCTCATTGAAAATTTGCACAAACGGCCATCATTCAAAATCTACAACCTTTGGTTTGATGTTGAAGTCCATGTAATATCCGAAATCTACTCATTTTGACAAATTTTGAATGCATGAATATTTGTTTAAAAAACTAAAAAGGTGTTTCATGATGGAATTTTGTTTGACTTTGGCATTATTGCAGGAAGATGACAAAACTCTCTCAGAAGGAAAGGAAAAAGAAACTTATATCTTCGTTAAGCATGCCCAAATCTGTTGAGAATGAAGATATAGTGTCCAAACCTGAAGTTAACCCATGGGGAAGATTGAATAGCAGCTTTCAGGAAGGGTCCCCTGTTCAATTGGAGTCACCCTCGCTGTCCGAAATAATGAGTGAAGAAAGAAGACGACGCCCACCTCCATGCCGAAGGCAGCACCACGATGAATGTACTGGTGAAGATTCACCCTGGCCTGCCATGAGGTTCGTACATTTACCTGTGGTGAATTTTGGTTCACAATAATGCAAAGGCACCTCCCTTTTCCCAACTTCCCACTCTTTAAGAATCAATCTGGATTTCATAGAAGCAAGTAGAATTCCATAAATGAAAATCTAGAGTAGATTGTGAATATAGCTTAAGTCTAGAATCCATAAAAAAAGTCCCTTGCTGCATTCAACTCTTGCTTCAATTGATGGCAAATGTATAATCATTTAAGAGCTAATTCATTTGGTTTTGCAGGATTGAGATGCAATCACTGGATTTTGCATGATTGGTACCATAATTAGTCAATTTCAAGCAAACTTACATGTCCATTGACCCTCAATTTCCTCAACTAATAAAATTCGAATGCTCCACTACAGCTGTTGGCATGATTTTGCATTATTTATGATATCTCAGACAAAGGAGTGGGGAAATTACATTTTCGGTGATTGTCAATTTTTTGTGGCTTGGCATAATCCTCAATTAATTAACATAACCAGGGATGGGGAGGATCCCAAGGGCTCTACAATTCCACTTCTGGAAACTATATTGTGACTTGCTTTTACATTTTTAAGTGTCTTTAAATGTGTTTTTTGCATCAGAGAACAAATCTGACATTATGAAATCTGGATCAACTCTGCAAGAACCTACCGCATATTATATTACTTCACAATGAATATTAAACTTAGCATGTTTTGTAGAAATTTCAGTCCATATCCTAGGGTTATGATGGTATATAAGTTGGTGGGTTGGTTCTATATTCTTGGAATGTGTGTACATGGGTACTGAAATTCTAAAATGAGTGATTGTGTATGGTGAGGAAACTGAATAAATGGATGTTGATGGATCTTTAAAACTTAATATTATTTATTCCAGAAAGATTCAGTTTAAACTACGAGACTGCTTCAAACTGTTCATTTTGTATTAGTGAAATGAAATATGTTGAATTCGATGCACCAATGGATAGTATCTCTAAAATATTGAATGTGTGTATATAGGTGAAATCGATTGTACAATGGCATTCGTGGGATTGTTTTTCTGTGTCATAACTTCTGTGACAGCACAGCAACAATTTCCCTGGCAGCCCAACGGGTTCTGGGAAGCTAATAGACTCCAATTTTTCATTTTGAATGCTCGGTTAGGTTGAGAATTTAGTTGGTGTTTCAGCCTATGAAATTCCGTTGAAAGGCCATCAGATGTCAGACCCTGTAGTTATTGCAAAGCCTTTTGCCCAGTGTTTCTGGTTGTTCTTCCAAACATATGGTCTAGGAACACGTACTCGGAGTAAGTTATGGAATAGCAGGTTCGTTTACATTTGCAGAATGGAAGAGGAAGAATGCGTGGAAATTAACCATACAGTTCCATTAAGTGGCTCACAATTTTGGGAAGAATTGACAAATCGACGTCAAAATATGAATTTTCTCTCGGGGAGAAAATTTTAGAAACTCCCTCTCAGGATTGGTGAGGTAGATTCTCCCATCAGTCTCTCCTGTAAGTCGCTTCAAGAGTTACAGACTTTGGCTGGGAGGCTCATTTTCTACCAGGGAGAATCATTTTTCTCCTATCTCAGGAAGAAACAAGTTGCAGACTTGGTTTGATAGATTCAGAAACACCTTTCTTGGGAGAAACAAGCTACAGACTTGGGCCCCTGACCCCCACCCACTTTTTCATAACTTTCCTAACTAAAGTTTTGCTTGGACGACAGCAGTCTTCATCAGACTAGAAGGTTATTGCATAAGTAAACACCTCTTCTGTAGAGAAATCATCAAGTACTATTCGGAAGAGTTGAAAAAGTGAAGAGAATCACTGGAAAAAATGTTTGAAGAGATGACACACTCACTCATAACATAAGCTGCTCCGATGTACCATCGACTCTCTTATTGCCAACATTTTCAATGAAAAAATTGCTGATCTCCGGTTTATGAATTACCATATTCCCCAGTCCATATGATTCACTTATTTTACTCCAAAATATGCTCTAAAATCGCCATGCGTGGCATGGGCTGAGGGTGTGTGGGTATATCTACCATCTTTAAGACGCAAGCTGAGAAAAATACTTACTTTTAATTATTTTTCCCTGCATCAGGCCAAATCCCACATCAAAAGGGCTCCTCATGTTGGGGTTGGCTGATAAAGTGGTGGAGGAGGAATGTGCCTCTGTGCCAATCTCATTACCAGTATAAAAACAATGCTGACTGCTTTGAACCTCTTCTGTTGTGTAGTCATCTATCCTATTACGTGCAGCCCTCTTTGTGTATGTTTAAGCAACCCATCCCCCCTACTCTACCATCACTTCTGATATATAAAACTGATCAGCAATATGTAGATAATCCCCAGTCTGGGCAATGCATGCATAGGGATTTGGTTGTAAATATAGCAATGCCTTAAAATAAAAATCATCAATGTCACATAAATTTACAATAAATTATTATGAAGTTTTTTCTAGTTGATATCCTAAAAACCTATGCCTTAAATGACCATATTGACGGCTGCACATCATGAAAAGTAATAGGAGTGAGACAATGTGCGATTATTTAGTCATCATTGATAATAACAAGAGCTTGCGTGTGATTTTTGTTGGGACCATGTGCTCTTGTTAGATTGAGCTTCCTCTGTATGCATGATCGGCTCTTGGGAAAAGTTTTCCAGGAGCTGCCATCATATATTTCAAATTATTGTTAATTTTTCAAAGCAAGCTTTTTCGAAAGCAAATTCTGCCATGATAGCGGTGCATAGAGATGCGACATTAGGGTGCCTTGTCTTTTTAATATCTCTTTCGACTATGCTACAAACATGATAGTCGACGGGGTTCAAGTCCGGGCTATTCAGGGGCCAGAACTCCTTTGACCAGAACATGTCAATGTTATCTGAGAGCCAGTTTTGGACTGAATGGCTTGTATGAGCTGGTGCACCATCCTGTTGGAAGACATATTGTCTCCCCAAGGCCACAGTTACCATCCACAGTTTCACGACATTCTTCAAAATTTGCAAATTTGCAAAAAATTGCAAATTTCCTCTGTAATCAGCGCCTGAGCGTTTCCTCGCCGGATTAGCAAAACCTTCCCCAGATTACTCCGAAGCATAATACATAGCCACAATATCGTAAACAGTTGATCTGGGGTACCCGAAGAATCGAAATATTTCACTGGGAGAACGCCCGGCACGAACGCTTTCAATAATAGCGACTCTTTGATTGTACTCCACACTTATATGTAACAGCTCGGCCATTTTGAGGTCATGTCTATTTACTAGATGCCTATAGCTTTCAAGAACACCAATCGCGACCTCCAGTGGAACTCGATATAGCTGTAAATTCAAATTGAAATTTGTCCTGAGATAACTGCCGCACCCTGTATGTATGATGAGTGCTTTGTATAATTGGGGATCAGTTTGAGTTGGTTTAAATGAATCACGCATAAAACTCATTCTCTTTAGGAACTTGAGCATGGAGTGCTCTCCATCTTCACCTCCCACGGATGGAGGTCAAAGTGCTGGGTGGGTGACCTCACCAACTTCAGCTGAGAATCAAGCTATGGGACCAAAGCCATTTAGTGAAATTATAGCAGATGAATTGAAGCAAAGAGAGATGACCAAGAAAATGATGGAAAAGCCATTGGATTTCACTCTGGTAAGATACCTTATGTGTGTCAAAAAAATCATTTCATGGATGCTTTATCTCTGACTTTGGCATCACCATTTGGTGATGCCACCACTTCATTTGGTAGTTGCTTCGCCATTAATTTAGCCTAAAAAAACTATTTGCTCTGTGTTGTGATTAGAGTGGTCTGTATTTCAACTTTTTTTCAAAAAAGAATTTGGAATACTGTGCATACCAGTTGTGTGTGCAGTATTTGGCATCAATTGACCTTTGACTATCAAGTATTCAAAATATTGATCAAATCAACACGGTTCTTACCAGAAAACTCAAACAATCCAAATGTAGGAGACCAATTGAATTCATCTCTAAACCATATGCAGGAATTTATCTACATGAGCTGCCAAATTAAAAGAAAAATTAATGCATCTAGTATCTTCCCATGTATAGGTTACTGCCTATGTATCAGGGAAAATTTCTTGCTAATGATGTACATAAATTGAGCAGTTTTCAGTGGATTGAATTGGGGAAATGATGATGTAAGAATGGTATCACTAAATGTTGAAGAATTAATTTTTATTCTTTAAAACCTAGAATCCCCTACCATTTGATCCTGTTAAGAAGAAATAGGCCGATTAAATGCTACCATAGTTTTCAATTGGGTAATAAACTTATATTTTCAGTTTTTTTATTTATAATGGTCCTGAGAAAAGTTTACTCTCATGAAGATAGTGACTTGTCACTTTTCAGTGCCATAAGTTCCATTGACTCTCTAGCATGTCCTTCCTGTGTATTTATATTTTTTTGCTGGAAACTCTTTATTCACTTTTATTACGCATGACTTGCTCAAGGAGGTGATGAGCTCCCAAAATTTCATTTGGATGCTTCATTCAGGCATTAAGTTTTTCAACAGTGAAGAAACCTCAGAATATTTTAGTTTTTCCACTGTGTTTGTAAAACATTAATTTTGGCCTGAACAAGCCATCATAGTCAGATTCATAGTCTTTGCTGTATATGCTAGTTCTGCCATGGCCACAGAGCCGAATTTTGATCAGCAGCCACTGATTAAACCTGTGGAACTGTGGTCTAATATTCAGTCATCCTCTCATATGCCTATTTCTTGGCATTAGCACAATCTCTTATTCTATCACTCAACCAGTCATTGCCTTCCATTCTCCCAACCACACGCTTTCGATATATGCTCTCTCTGCCCTCAAAAAATATTCTTTTTCAACACTCCCAATCATCAGCCGCACTCCCGCTTTTGGTTTAATGGTTTTGTGTTATGTTCTATAATGGCACGTTATTTGGTGTTAGTTTATTTTCAAGGATCCATTCAGACAGCTTTCTTACACTTTATTTTGCAGTTGTTTTATTTTTACTTCTTTTTTTGCTCTTTAATCTTCCTTTCTACCCCTCTATTTTCTTAGATGTACCTTGAAAACTGCCCAAATAGCTGTTATATTAGTGATCTGTTCCACATTTCACATTAATCTCATGTTCTTTCACAAGCACAGTGTCTCACATTAAAAAAAAAATCAACCATGCCCCTAGAATCACCATTTTGACAAGTATACGAGGACATTCATTCAAAACTTAATAATTTACCCTAGGAGCTCTTCAATCATATAGAACGAACATCAATCACAAGCCTTCAAATATCATCTAGCCTGCAAATCCTGAGCAATCAAGGAGACACTCCAGCTTATATCTCCCTGTTTGTATCTTAGTCTTCTCATGAAGAGGCAAGCCTACACTCTCAACTGTCATGGACACCATCAAGTCATTCCGTGTGGATTTAGCCCCTGCTCATTTTGTAATTGAATAGTGCCTATCTTTCTGAATGCTAGACAATGCTCTCAAAAATATGGCTCAAAACTGCCTTAGGATTAGGTATGTGTAGACTGTCCAGTCAATTACTTTTCACAGAGTGCATCCTTCATCTGACAATCAATTGCACTATAAGCTGTGGCATGAATGTTCAGAGTTGATCATAGCTTTATCAGGTCACCATCTTCCTCTTCATACTGGTTGCTGAGGTTGCTGAGGTCCTTTAATACAAGATCAAAGATAACTTGTATCTGTTCAGGCCTGCCATGGCTCTTTCCTTCCTCCCTTATTTATGTATGAAACAGAAAAAATACTTGTTACTTAAGTGTCCTTAGTGTATTTTATGTTTAAGTTAACCAAAAATAACAATTCTGGTGTATGACTTTGAACCGTACAAAAACCATTTAAGATACTAGGGCTGTCAAGAAAGTAAATTATGTTTTGGCTGAGCATAACGGTGGTTGGGGCTGGAGCCACCAACTTGGTGTCTAAATTTCCATACATTCAGTATGCATCCTGCTGTGGTTCTTCTACTCTGCTCTTTGCAAGCTGTTAAAATATGCACTGCAATAGAAAATCCCACGAGTTGTCAGCAAGGGCTGTCCAGAAAGTAACTAACGTTTTGAAATAAAATATGAACCTAGTGACAAGACAAAGTTTTATATACATGTGAAACGGACATTCTTAAACTATTTTTCGACATAATTCCCATTCAACTTGAGGCATTTATCATAATGATGCACAGGCTTTTCAATTTTGTTACTGTAGAAATCTGCTGCCTTGCATTTTAACCACTTGTTTACATCAGCATGTAATTCTACGTCAATGTCTAAACACTGTCTTGCAAGTTGCTGTGTCTAACGAGAAATTTTAATCGTAAATTGGCAATTTTCATTATTTATTTTATTGATAATCACAGTCAGTTTATCTTTCACAAAGCTAGGTGGACCCCTGTGGTCCTTGTTGTGAACAATGATGTTGCCATGTTTAAACTGAATGCACCACTGCCTCAATCCAAATTCACTCATTGTTCCATCTCCATACATTTAACAAAGTTGCCTATGAATTTCAATTGACTTGTTGTATTTTGCCAATAAAAACCTAATCACAGATGGCACTTCACAACTTCCGGGGTTTTCTATTGCAACGCACATTTCAACAGTTTGCAATGAGGAAAGTAGGAGGACCACAGTCAATACACTACCACAGCAGAATGCATACTGAGCGCAGGGACATATAGACACTAAGATGGTGGCTCTAGCCCTACCCGCTGCCACGCTAGGCTGAAATGTTAGGGAATCATGACGGCACAGTGACTAACATACAGGCTTCCCACTGAGAGGGCCTGGGGTCTAATCCTGGAGATGGCAGATACTTTTCAGTGATGTCCCCATCACTACTTGAGGTGATTTGTGGAGAGCGCTTCGAGTGAGTATGCTGACTGTCAGATGGGATGTTAAACTGCAATTCCTCGGTACCTCTCAATAAGAGTAGCTAATGCCGATGCCAGGTTTCTCTCCACCCTTCCTCCTTTCCCATCCATTCCTAATGGCACAATGACCTCAGTTGTTGGTCACCTCCCCTATAAAAAGCTACCCCAAAACATAAATTACTTTCTGGTCAGCCTACGTAATATAAAAACGATCTTAAAGTCAAAAGTGTACTCTTCTATACTTTTGAGTGATTCCTTTGTGACCACTACTAGGTGTAAAAAAACTGGTAATGCCAGCAATTTTATCCGGTATCAAGAGATCTATTTCAGACTTAACAAAAGTGGTCATGTTCTAAATTTCATCAGAATTGTAGAGGCAAAATGATTTTATAAAGTTTTTGATTTAACATTAAGTGTCCTGTCATCAAATGTCCAAGATGCTGTCTCTCCCTACAGAAATTTCACTTCCTTCCTTCCTCCCTCCCAAACATATGTTATAACTAACCTTTATCTCCGCCATCTTTGGCAGGCTTGAATGGTTATGATTCAGTATTTTCTAAATTTGTGGTGACAAAACTGACCCTCCTTCGGTATGATATCCACAGCCTTATTATAATGTTAGCTTTAGGAGACTTATTATTTGATTGGTATTACAGAATATATATAGAATATATGTTTTCATTTGTAGACTGAGGACGTGGCAATCAAAGAACTTCAAATGTCGTATGAGCGGGAGCACGAGCATGATGAAAGAATCACTGTGAGAAGAATAACCTCAACTCAGGTGTCCAAACCTGTTTGGCCCAACTCTAAAAATGTGTGATTGTCAGTCGTCAACTTATTTTTAAATTGGTATGCCTAAATTTTTCCTGTGATTAAAATGAAAGATTATTTCTACAATTATTATAAACCGTTAACAATTTGATTAAATGTATGAGCTACATTTATCTTTTTGAAATGTATAAAACAATGTACGTTTGAAAAATAAGACCGATGTTGCACTATTTTTCTGGTAACTTTTTTGTGTGTACTCTTTTCTGTATTCTGACAACTCAAACATGAATTTTGAAGTCTTAAAAAATTTTTTGAAGTGGTATGGAATTTTTACATGACAAAACTGGCCACTGACCCTCGTTCAGTATGATATCAAGAACCTTGTTTTAATGCTATCTCTAGGAGGCATTTAATGTGAATGGTAATATAGAACTTCTATTTTAGGCGGAAGGTATGGCGAGAAAAGAACCTCAAATGTACGATAGCCGGGAGCCTGAGCATGATGAATAAATGACCTCAATTCATGTGTCCAAACTATTTGGCTCAACTCTTTAAACATGTGATTGTCAGTGTATTAATGTTGGCTGTCAACTTATTTTTAAACTGGTAATAATAAATGTTTCCTGTGATGGTAATGAAAGATTATTTCTACAGTGATCATAAGCTATTTACAATTTTGATTAAATGTATGAGCTACATTTATCTTTTAGAAATGTATAAAACAATGTATGTTTGAAAAATAAGACTGAAATGACCCTATTTGCAGTATTTTTCTGGTAACTTCTTTGTGTATACTCTTTTCTGTACTCTGATTTCTCAAACATGAATTTTGAACACTATAAAAGATTGTTGAATTGGCACCGAATTTCGTGTCTCGGCATATAATTTTACTATAATCTTGCTCCTTGATTACTTCATATATCTAATTTTAGACCGTCCAATAATTAGTTACATTCTTCTAGCATTGTGGAAGAGTCTATCAAAAGCAATTGAAAATGCTGTTTCAAATACATCAATTTTTCTATTTTCAAGTTTTAATTGTGTGTCCAAGCAGCAAGTATGTCACTGGAGGAAACTAGTAGTACTGGAGGTTACCAATGCCCTAGTGAATAGGTTACCATTCATATGCTTTATATTATTCACTTTTTTTTAACATTGTAGCAAAACGTTCATAGTAATAATGAAATGGATGAATGAATTATAATGGTACACTTTACACTGCTAGCTGCCCCAGCAAACAGTGCTCAAATCACCCATCAGTGTGGCCTCCCAGGGGTATGGGACATGGGAAACTTTTGTAAGGGAGAATTAGTGGAGGAAGAAATGGTTCATGGATATACCAGACCTAGGTTTCTTTGTATACCAACCTAGCAGGATTATTAAAGTGGCCTCAGCTGCCTTCATTTTCTTTCTTTGTTAATCTGTGCTGTGTTTTGCCATGAATGAAAGGAATCCCATTTCCCCTCACATTCCACTAGACTTTAGGGGCATATCCTTTCATCCTGATCACTTTGCTCGACCCAGATGGTTGCAAACCAGGACCTGATATCAAATTTACGTAGTCATCAGCGTTTGCCGGTAATTATAGTCAATCATTACAAGCAATGGTTTTTATGTACTCCATTTAAGGCTGGGTTTGTGCTCTCTGATACTGAATATTCTTGTACACTCATGAAATGTGGAGTAAGATGGATTTCAGCTTATGCCAGAAGAAGAACCAGATGAAAGTGTGCAGTAGAGAACCAGTGTGCCAGGTGAAAAATCAGGCTTGTGTTTCTCAATGTACACTGTTATCTGTGACTGTATCCTGAGAAACTGAAGTTAAAGGGTTTATTGAAAGTAATTATCTGTGGTCTGGAAATAGGGAATATACCTGTAGACTGGGTAAAAATGAGCCAGGCTACGAGTTTCCTCAGTCAAAATATGAGGGCTATAAATAGCCCATTGGATGATTAGAAGAAATAATTGGCTCCAAGAACAATTTGAAAGGCACTACCATGTTCACAGAATCTTAGGTGCCAGGTTGAGGAGTAGAAGGGATGGGTAGCTGATTCTTTTCTCTTTTTGGTAAGTTGCCCGAGGCATAGAAGATCCCTCCATTGCAAGTGGAGATGACATGAAGGTGGGCATGCAGAATTGAATGTAGTGGTGGCTCCTTTGCAGGATGGTGTGGATTAGTGCAATAAGCAGCCTAACCATCTTTGCAGCAGGTTACACCACATATCTTTTAAGCAGGAATGGGAATTAAAAATCCATGCCGGGGTAATGGTTGAGTCAAGGCCCTTGTATCAGTGTAACAATGTGGGACATTCTGTCAGTTCTCTTAGACAGGTGGCTTGGTATTTTCAGGCAAATACTCTTAACCCTTCCTATGGTGTATTATCAATCCTTCAGATGTTGGAAGGTGTTGCTGGATTGCGAGGAAGGTCTTTGCATTTCCTCCCATTCAATTTTAGCTAGTATCTAATCTATTCCTTAACTTCTTTCGTATAATGGACCAGAATTGTGAAGGCTGGGTGGGAGTTATGACGTGGATGGTATAAACAAACACAACATGGATTGATGCAAAAGAATGTTGTTGGCATGGTGGGAGAAAAGATTTATAGTCCTAGAATTTCCCCTTCCATGTTCAGTACCTCTTGTATTGTACTCATCCATTGGGCATCCATCAGATGTACCAGTTGTTAGGACCATTTAATTTTCCTCCTAACAGCCCTCACCCACCAAGGAAATATGGTTGGCACCAATGTGTTTATAATAAAATGAAAAATTTAACTTTTTAAAACTCCAGTATGTGTGTAATACATGGGGATATGAAATGCAGTAATCCCACTATTCAATTGAAATTCTTATTAATGCATATTACTATGTAAGATCACTTTGATCAATGGTACAACCATATTAAATATTTTAAAAGAGCTTTTCAATCAGGAGGCTTAAAAGCTGTGTTCCTGAGGAACATTTGAGACTTTTGTTTGTCTTCTTCCCAAGTCAGCTAAGTTATGGCTTAAGGCTTTGGGGACAAGCAAATGACACAAAAGCTCTGTTTGTGTTACAAAAGAAAGCAGTTTGAATTATATCCAGCCCTGGCCATCACGATCACAGTCGTCCACTATTTGTCAGGCTGAAAGTCATTATGGTCTTTAACATATACATTTACCAGTGCTTCATTCAGTAAAAGATAATTTGAATAACGATGTGGTAAGAGACAATATAAAAAGCTATAATACAAGGACAAAAAATATGTTAGACATTACCTAATGCAGATTGTCCAAAACCTTCAATCAGTTGGATAACCTTGCCTTAAAATTCTATGCATAACAAACTTCCCCACACAGTAAGGCAGACTTACTATAATATGTTCAAAAATGTAATTGAGGATTGGTTGACTTTTGACCTCTTCCATTAACGGTGAGTAAGGCAGCAGATAGGATACTTAACCACAGTGGGCCTTTTTTAGGATAGAGAGTAGGCCATTAAGTCGGTCACTAATATTTGGGGCAATCGCAGGTAAAATCATTAATAACCATTTTAAAAAATGGTCAACACTAGCATTAATACAGAAAGACATTTCACACACACTTCACCACAAATGCCTGCCAAATTACAGTCAGACATAAATACAGGTGTCATTCAAAATAAAAATAATCTGTCTATTCTTGGACTTAATTGCCACCTTACAAGACTTTAAATATTAAGTACTATGGGAGTACTTAGACACTGGCCCTAAAGCTTTCTGGTCATATGGTAGGGAAGTAAAAGGGGGTAAATAAACTGTGGCCTGCTTAAAGGATTGTAATTAATATTATTCATACTGACAGTGAGCGAAAAGCTAACATTCTAAATACATTCTTCCAAAATGTTTTCACGAATGATGTCGCCACCACATATCTTCAAGAATCAATACACAGTGAACCCATGGCAAATATAAAAGCGGACGAGCAAGGAACTGGTAAATTGCTCAAAGAGATAAAACCCAACAAATCGCCGGGTTCCGTAAATATACCAGCTAGGGCGATTAAAACTTTAACTCCTAGCATCACCTTATACCTTGAAGCTATATTTAATGAATCCCTAGTAATCTAGATGTTAGGAGTTAAAGTTTTTATCAAAAATTTTAATTCGATGTTTTTTTTATTCATTGAAAATGTTTATTTATTCGAAAATCTAGTAATTACAGACCCATATCTCTCACTTCTATATGCTGCAAAATTTTGGAGTACATTATTGTCAATTCCACAACCTTGATAACATTAACTTTTTGTAACAATCAACACGGATTCAGAAAAACCCACTCATGCGAGACCCAATAAGGATTCAGGGGCGTATTAACCCCATTTGCCGCCTTACGCTATAGTCAATGTCTGCCGCCTCCTTAAGGAATTAATTTTCTACATTTTCACGTTAGTAAATTAATGTATCCATTTATCCTTTTTCAAGTACTAATACAAAATATACACTTTAGAAAGGTAACGCTAGAATAATTCATACGAAATATGTATAATATTTATTTTGAGGTACTTAATGTTTAAGACTAGAACACAAGACTAAATTCCATCAATGAATACGTTGACTGATTATAAATATACAATTTTTTAATAGCGTGATCATTCGCAAGGCAATGACTAATGCAAACACAGGATTCGCGCTCCTGGCGGCCTATGGTGGAACCTTTTTTCTAAAAAAGAAAACGCGCGGGATTTTGAATCAATATGTTCGCATTAAAAAAATTGAAAAAACTGATGAAATAAAACTTCTGGGACTTGTGCCGCCCCTGAGAGCTGCCGCCCTACGCCATGGCGTAGTTGGCGTACTAGTAAATACGCCCCTGTGAGGATTATTTACACATGATTTACTTTTATCTGGTGAGAGAGGTAGGCAAGTGGATGCGATCTTCTTAGATTTTCAAAAGGCATTTGATAAGGTTCCAAACTCATTATTAAATTCAATGTCGCGGGTATAAACAAGGGCGCCATAAATTGGGTTAAAGATTTTCTTTCAGAGCGGGAACAGAGGGTAGTCCTTGAAGGCGCTAGTTCCGACAGCGTTCGAGTCACGTCGGGGGTACCTTAGGGAAGTGTAATCAGGCCTTTGCTTTTCTTGATTTTTGCTAACGATTTGGAACCACAAAGTGAAAAGTAAGGTTAGGATGTTCGCGGATGACACTTTGATTTATCGGGAGATAGCTGGGGATAAGGAATCAATTTATTCTAGCTCAGGATCTAGATTGCATTTCTAAATGGTGTTCAAAATTAAGTATTGTCATTAAACCTTAATAAATATTCGGTGGTAAATTTCTTAAAAAGTTCAATGGAATTTGCCAAAAAAATTAACATTCAGAGATGGAGTCGATGCAGAAGTAGTTGATACGGTAAAATACCTAGGTGTTACAATAACTAAAGACATAACTTGGGAGATCCACATGCATAAAGTCTGCGGGCAAGCATGTAAAAAATTGGTGATTATTAGATGCATTAGGATTAATTAGATGCATATACGCATCAAGGAGTGTTGTTGCCACGCTCTTGTAAGGCCTAATTTGGAATAGACATCTAGTGTATGGGATCTGACTGAAAAAAGCCTCATTCCAGAAATTAAAGTTCAACGCTGGGCTGCCCATTTCGTTAAACACTTACGATCAAACAAAAATCGTCGCCGAAATGTTTATGGAGTTGGGGTGGGAATCATCAGAAGAAAGGTGATTCAATGCTTGGTCGGACTTACTAAATAAATTAAGATCTGCATACTTCAGCGCCCGGGTCTCACAAATTTTTCGCACTCCAACACACATTGGTCGCTTGGATCATGTACATAAAATTTGGGAAATAGATGCCAGAACTAGCAGACTCGAGGGCTCCTTCTCACGGACATACGGGATAGCAGTTGTAGGGTTATAGATAGCAAAAATTCCACCTATCTGTCTACAATATTGAATATCAACGTTTGCATTACCCCAAATGGCATAGTTCTTAAGAAGTAAGTTTCTAGATTAACCTTCACATGAACTAGAGCTTATGAGACATAAATTTAACACAGACATGAATCCATACCTAATAGAAAAGGTTTGCAAGAAATACGTGATGGGATATTAGCAAGAGGCTGAACAGCTCTCTTCCATAGTAGCAGGATTTGCTTAAAATGTGTGATCCCACAACCCAACACTATAATTTAAGTGTATTGAAACAAGATATGGTATATTGAGGAAGTCCCAGGGGTGCAGGACATTGGACTACCAACCGGAGGGCCTGCAGGCACCTTCAGCTTTACGATTTTCCTGGTGCCAGATCTCCCTAGAAAACTATAGGCAGTACAGCGAAAGTAACTGGCTCCCCTACCCTGATGTGTGAATTTCATACGCCGTTGGACTTAGATTTGGGTGAGCTCGACTATCACCAATTAAAACCGACCTTTGGGTTGATAACTGTGGTTTGATTATATCTTCGTTATGTTTAAAGGTCGTATCGGACAAAAAACTCGAAATCGGAAAAAACGTGGAATGTATTCAATGATGTACAATACCCATCTCAGGAAATCGTTTAGATGACTTTTCATCTACGCTTGGGGTTTTTTTTAAACAGGTGTGTATTTCTCAAATCTATAATCATCCGTAATCTTACCAATGCGAAAGATGTCGGTTCGTATCATTTTTGGTATCACTGCAATCTTTTTGTCGAATTATATTCCGCTGACTACAGGCACAACTTGCGTAACATTGGTACATTAGGAAGCGGAAAAAATATTAGCTTAAAAACTGTTTAAAGGGTTATTAGTGCTACGTTATTGGTGTTTTCTTATCTTTCTCTGTCCCTTCTGGCTAGTGAAAGCGGTTTTTGATAGTGTCAACCCAATGCGTAACGGGCAACCACCGCAATAGGAACACTTTTCTTTGAATTTTCGGGCCGAAAAAGTTACATACTTTGGTTGAGAGGTTCACCTCTTTCGGGAGATATATTAAGCGCTCTCCTACGAGAAACAAGTTATGGGCAGACGGATTTTCATTCAGCTGTTTGTTGTTCGAAAGCTTTTGTCGTGTTTTATGTTAAATAACGATAACCAGAGTTGTGGGAATTTGTACTTTAATATTAACATTGGCCTCTTTTCATTTGTATCGACTATTTTCCAGGAGATAAAGTCGAAATGGTGATTAATTTATGGCTCAAAGTGCGGCAACGATGAACGTTCATGAATTAACCCAGTTGAACCCAGTGAAGGGCACTAACGCTGTCCATTGGGAAATCGGCAAACTACTTTTAAACTCGAGGCTTTTGGCATCCCCTAGCGGGTAGAAATTTTACTTCATTCATCGTCGTGCCAATAACATTGTGTTTTGGTGATTCCATGTAGCGCCCCGTTAATATGGAGAAAATGTGAAAGTTTTAGTGGGATGTGTACGATGAAGCCGAGTTATTTTGTTACTCGCTGGTAAATTAGTTCGAGGTTGGTTTTCCTACTTCCGTTCATTAATCCCAGTCATCTACTGGTGGAATATAATCTCCAATGCTCATAACAGGTCAGAGGTGGAAAGGTTATCACATCGAGCTCAAATGATAGTACTTTTGTGGTTACTATCACTTCCTGACATATTGTGTTCTCTTTCATTTGATCCGGCTACGGAAAACTGTTTGACAAGGTAAGAAATATATTTGGTCCACAGAGTAAGGGAAGAGAGAAGTGCTGCTAGTAAACGCGGGTTCAGCGTGGTAACCATGTTATTTGCTTTCGTACGTTGCCATGTAAACGTAACTCTTTGGATTTTTCTTTAATAGTCAGTAATCTAGTAATTCTTTCCTCGCATGCATAAGTTATAGGTGCTACTAGCAATAGGAGAGTTTGTTTTATGGCACGCTCGCTCGCCTATAATTTTTGAATGCCCTTATTATTTGGCCAACTACAATCTTGTAATGGCACATATAACCGAGGATGCCGAAGTACATGTAAATGTAAATGCAATATTATATCAAGTCGTTAGCTCTAATGATAAAAAAGTATTTATAACTTGTTTAGCATACATAATAATGGAGTAAATCTTTACATTAAAAATACAGGAACAAGGTGAACAAGTCTTACCGCAGATTTAATGTTCATTGAATTTTGAAATGACCTGATAACATGCAGTATTTATTAAATTTTATGGCATTGGTTTGTGCACATTAATAAGTGTGTTGAATTTTGGCGAGGTTACTAATTAATTCGTGAGAAGTACATCGGAGGAAAAAACATCAAGTTAGCCAAAATATTCTATGCAGTCTTATCTGTTACTAGTAATCAATGCATGGATGAGAAAGTTAAAGCTGTTGGATAAGTAAATGTCCCTGTCCTATACGTCCATGATGCATCCCTTAATGGTTTAGGTGATATAACTGTTGTTATATCATCGAAGAACCTGTTTGGGGTAGATTAAAATGCCTAAGGCAGAGAAAATAGTTCTCTTTGAACTCTTAAGTTATTCTTTAGAAGCAGAACCTGGTTATGCAAAGACAAATGCCGACCAAATTCAAAGGGTACATAGTACTTGAGGATTGTTGGATGCACCAGTAATAGGAATGCATGAAAGATATGTTTTGCTGCGTCGGTCGTATGAAGAGGTTTATGAGAGTTATATCACCAAAGTTAAAGTAGAGGAGAGAACAGCTCTGGGATTCCCGAGGAAATGAATGCTAGTAGTTCTAATACTAGAATAGCATGCGTGAAACAACTGTGTGGATGTGACATGCGAAGAAAATGTGCAAGGATAGAGTATAGAAGGAATTGGCCAAAGAGAGTCAATTTCCTGAAATTAAGCTTTTTTTATGTTCCCTACACCGAAAGGGTATTGTTTATTTATGGTTAGAATCACATTCCACTTTGGGTGCAATTGAATATATCATTATTTCAAGTCTTGTTCGAATCGATTACCCTTTTATATGATCTAGTTTTTTGTATGGGATATGTTGATGTCCGCATGCATTGGTCCAATGTATTGATGTTAATGTAAGTGGTCAGCAAAGTTAATAAAATAGGCAATTGTTTGATTGGTAATTAATTGGAAGTGTCATATTACTATTTTTGGGATGTGGTAGTACTTTGAATTGGAGTTTTTATTCATTAACTGATCTAATTAAAATTTAGTGTAGTGTAATTCACTCAATCCGTGGATTGACTTGAATGGCAAACTTCTTTGCAATTTGGCAGTTATGGAGTGCGAATAGTTGAGCTGTTCTGGAAATTCAAAAAAGCTGCTGGAGATGCCACCTAAGTAAATTTTAACAGAGTCATCCGCTAATGTGCATTACAATGCAAAATTTTTAAAGTGTAAAAATCCAAACCTGGTTTAGGTGAATGATTTTCATGCTTTGTAATTGTTACATTGTTGTTCTGGAAACTTATGAGGGTGACAGCTGAAAATGAAAGGTCATTTTATGGCAAATTATATGAAACCGTATGCTCAATCAATAAAATGCCTTGCATGTGATCACGGCACTAATGTTTGCTGAGGTATTGACTAAATTTCTTTGCAATGACCTGTGTGTTCGTGCTACCCTGGGGGACTATAATAAATTTCTGAATGCCAAAAAAATGTTACTTATTGCTTGAATAATGTCAACACATAATTACTTGGTGTTGTGATGTCTGGTTAGTTATTTTTAATGTTTTGGTTGCATAATATATTTCATTGAACCTAAATGTGAATTTTTCACTTTGTAAACATTTCAGCTGAAGGTGTTGACACCATGGGAGATGTGTGATGAAGATGCTAAGTAGACACTTGTCGCACACCATGACAGCGGGAGCTCTGTTTTGCCTGATATTCATCACATTAAATGTTACGCACTGCTTGGGTGATTTTGCGTCGTGGAAGAAGAGGAACGAGGGGAGGGGTGAACATGCCAGAAGGGATCAGTGCACGTATTCCAAGAGATCTGATGGCTCGTTTGAGGTTGAATGCAACCGGGAGGGGACTGCGGAAAAGAAACTTGAAGAAATGTTCATTACCACATCATCTCAAGTGATCCGTGCCCAAGTCCTGCCTGGGGATTATGCACAAATACAGTGCTCAGATTTCACTCAGTGGAAAGATCTAGGGCTGATTGCTGGGCTCGATATTGGGAATTGCCCTTCAGTTCAATTCTTTTTATGCCCGCTCCCGGCACTGAACGAATCCAGTGGTGAAAATTCTTTTAAGAAGATTTTTGATTCAATTGGGGCTCAAAATGTTACAGTACTGCTCTTTCGTTCGCATCTCACTTTGAATGATGCCTTATCGGCAAAGCACTTAGAAGGTCTGAGTGGGTTGAAGAAGTTATATTTGTCTGATAATGGGCTGACCACATTACCAGATGATTTGTTTTCTGGTGTACCTGATGTTGAATGGATTGACCTCCGTGACAACAACATTGTTTTACCTTCTTCGATTTTTCAAGGATTGACTCATCTGGAGGTGCTTGAATTGGGTAGCAATGGAATAACTTCCTTACCTCCTGATATCTTTCGTGATCTCTCGCGATTAAGGCTTCTTAATATTTGGCAAAATAAACTAGGAGAATCGAATTTGTCGCGGTCTCATTTTCGAGGGCTCACCTCCCTGGATTCCCTTGATCTAAATAGTAATGGTCTGAAAATGCTTAGCCCGGATATTTTTTATGACTTGATATCATTGAAAAGTCTCAATTTGAATTCTAATAATTTTACTAGTCTTCCTGCCGAGTTGTTTGTTAGGAATGTGCATTTGGAGAAATTGAGATTAAATGATAATAGGGTCCCATTTCGTACATTGCCGCTTGGTTTATTTTCCAATCTTGCATCATTGAGGGAGCTCTCTCTTGACAGTTGTGGCCTGGAATGGCTTTTGAAGGATTTATTGGAGGGTTCAGTGAATTTGGTGTACATCTCATTTAGCAAAAATAAGCTCAAGTCCATTCCTGAGGGTCTGTTTTTTGGCTTGGAACATGTGGAAATTATTAATTTAAGTGAAAACATGCTTGCTGACTTACCCAACTCGCTACTCAAAGGCCTAAGATCCCTAAAAACTCTCAATTTGAAGAAAAATAAGCTGGAGAAGTTGCCTGAGGAATTTTTTTATGATCTGTTGTCCCTTGAAGAGTTAGATATAAGCAGCAACAACTTGAAAGATATACCGGAGAAAATGTTCACTCGTAGCAAAAATCTTCGTAAACTCTTTCTCTCCAATAATCAATTATCATTTCCGAATCCTATTGGGGGTTTATCATGGCCCAACTCACCACTTCACCATTGCTTAAATTTAGAAGTTCTTAAAATAGCCAACAATTTGCTAAAAGTAATTTTTTCAGATTGGCAGGTGATCATGCTATCTTTGAAAACTCTAGACCTGAGTAACAACTTAATTCAGAATATTTCTGTAAGTGATTTGCACTTTCTATCAGACAATGTTGACATTAATCTTAGTAACAACAATATCTCTGTAATAGATTTGCAAGCAGCAGAAACACTTGCAAAAGAACAGTCCAGCCCAAGAAAGAAGAAAAATGTTGTTGTTACATTTGATAATAATCCTCTTGATTGTGACTGCAAAGTGTATGACTTGTTGCGTTATATTGAAGGAAGAATGGCCCCTCAAGTAATGGAATTATTCAGCTTGAAAACAGACAATCTATTTTGTCATTCACCTGAAAATGTCATGGGTAAATCAGTGAAAAGTTTGAGCTCCTATAGCTTAACGTGTGATTCTGACCTCGCAGTGTCGACTGCCCAAGATGAGGAAATGTTGGACACCATTTCAAACGATACACAACAAGCTCTGAAGCTGTTTGGTGAGAAGTGTCCCAGGCATTGTCAATGTCTTGCCCGCCCTGAAGACCACTCGCTTGTCATCAACTGCAGTGGTGCAAATTTAACTACATTGCCTCTTGCCTTACCTATCGTTAGTCGCAGCAGTTACACAGAGTTCCAAGCAGAAGGTCTTGGCTTGCAGAAGTTATGGCCACCATCGTCCTTAGCCTTAGGATATGACAGGGTGAAAGTGTTGAAGCTCGGAAGGAATCTCTTGACCCAGATTGATGTAAGCTCCCTGCCACCTCAATTAACGGTGTTAGAACTTCATCAAAATAATTTCACTCACCTGAGCAAAGACGTGATTACAGCCTTTAGCAAAGCAAGCCAGATAACTCTTCATGACAACCCCTGGTCATGTGATTGTGAGGCAATAGACCTTTTGAACTTCGTCCAGGAGCACTTCAAGCAGGTAAGGCAATCACCGTTTACTTTATGTGCATAGTATAGAGGCATGTGGAGTTGATTGCTATTTTTTTTCTATGAAAAGATGTTCAACTTTTACTTACATGAATATTTTTCTTATCATGCTGCCAGGAAATGGAAAGAAGGTAAATTTACTTCTGAACATTGTTGTTAATAATATTTGGTGCATTCATTATTGACATTGAAATAATAATGAATTTGTTTGGAAATGGTAAACTTAAAAAAGTTCTGTATTACAAATTCTTAATTGTGTATTTTTCTTACTTTTGACTCTTAATGATGCAGTCTATTTATATTCATTATGAAAATAATTGGGTACTGGACAACATGCTGGGTGATTGCTTTAATTTTTCCTTAATGAATCATGTTCAGTTGGAATAAAACCTCATTTTAAAATTCAAGGGCCCAAAAACTTGGGTCTTTGAAATGTGTGTCCAGAATTAATCAACTTGCAAAACATATTCGTTGTGGTGCAGTACTAGTTATATCTTGATGGTACTTTATCCACCTATGAAATTAGGAGGCAAGTTGACATAACAAGTGTGTTATTTAAGGTTTTCACTATATTCTGGTGGGAAGCATTTGCTGCTGTCATTTATTTGTAAAAGAAATGAATATGAAAGCCTACTCTCTGCCATGAATGAGTGAACCTCTCTGCTTCTTTATCCCAGGTGAAGTTTTCTTCATTGATGCTCGCAGAAGGGAATCCTCAATTGAGCCCCCACCACTCTGACACTTCTCCTTTTCCTCAGGTCTCTTTCTCTTCAACATGGCGTGTGTATCATATACGTATTTGTCCAAATCAATATTCTTGTTACCTCTTTTGCTAAAAACTATGCATGTATTTTCTCCATTTGTGATTTTGGCCTGAATATATTTCGAAATTAATTTGACTCATGAATAATATGACCATCGAGGACCATCTAAAATTATTGGTTGACATTTAAAATTAATGTATAATATGTTCACCAAAAGTTAATATCTTTATCATTGCCAGATTAAGATAGGTCTGGTGATGAGCTGTGTCCCATTTACATGCAGGCAAAGTCCCGTTTTGAGTTAAGGAGTATAAGGCTCGCAAACCTTCCCTGAATGAATTGGCAGGAGGGGGTAGGCCATATCTTAACACCCCCAAGGTATCGAAGTGGTGACGGCCTCAAGTGACATTCAACTGGCATAAGTAACCCTCCTACCTTCAGGATGTGGCCCACTTTAGTTCTTCCCCCCCCCCCCCCCCCATGCCTCCTCCCTCCGGGCTTTTAATGACTTGTACCAGGAGGAAGTCAGTAGTCTGCACCTTGAGGATGCAAGGGTGTCAAAACATTTGAGGAAAAAATATTTAAGTGGTAAATTAGATACGACTTTTTTATTTAATTTTATAAGGAGCAAAATCTCATCCATATGCCAATAACAGTTAAGTTTTATCTCGTGCCCATTGGCCATATCCAGGTTCCTAATCAGAACCATCGTTAAATATAAAATGTAGCTAATAGATCTCCCTTCTCACATTCTATTCACCTTGAATTATCTTTTAGAGTTCCACCTAGAGACATCTGCTCTCTTATTCCGTCATATAAGCTCTCAACCTACCCATTGCAGCTTAAGGTGGGATTTCCTGATCCATTTCGCTGTTTTTCTCCATTCTGTTCAGCATGAATGCCAGCATGCTGCCTTTTCTCTTCTCAATGCTCTCTCACACTTAATAAGTCCATTTGATCTTGGCTTCTACTTCCAGCACACTACTTACAACAGCGAATAATGAAATCTATTCTTCATTTAGCCTGCCTATCCAGTCATTCATTCGCTGTCATACTCCACCCGAATGTTTTGATGTACAATGTCGTTGCTTGCACCATTATCCTCTTTTAGCTTGCTGTTTTTCTAATAATATAATCATAAGATGCATACTCTTGCTATGGAAAATTCTTGAAAGGCTTGAGTTTGAGAACCTTAGAACCTTGGACATGGGCAGAAGAACTGCATTTACAATGGACCCTTGCTCTTGAATAAAATGCAAATTGTAGATGTCAACTGATTGTACGTGCATGCTAGATCAGCCATGCTCACACCCTTTTACCAATTATCAATGATGTTATTTTTAGTTTCTGTTGTTATCTTAATTCTCTTATGGATGTCATCTTAAGGATTTTTTCTCCTCGGGGCTATTTTTAAAACTATGCTCAAAATATAATTGAACTTTGAACAAAAATATCACAAATAATATGTCTGAACACAAGTTAAGAAAAATGCATGATCACTTGGGACACTGAGGTTCTAGGGGAATGAGTCTTAAACACAAACTGAAGTGGTGGGCGTGCAATCATTGTGGGAATTCCCCTCTCCTAAACTCATTACGTGATAAGTCACATGCTGAGCTCGTTGTTTTTGGTGAAAATATTTTTGATCATTATGTGAATTACTCGCTTTATGAGATGATCATAAAGCGAGGTTCCACTCTACAGGTATTTATGCACTTGCTCTCCCAGTAAAAAAATGTTCCTCGTAACTGAAGTATTTATTTACTAATATTATTGCTATAGATCTATTGTAGATTTGGGACATGGAAAATGGAGGTGGAAACGTTTTGTAAATCTTGGTCAAGCATTTGTGATAATTTATCAGTGGGGATTTGCAATGTTTTCACCAATAGGCTGGATTGTATATTTCCCTCGAGTTAAAGGGAGAATCATTTATTTTACTTTGTCTTTAAATAATCAGCTTCACCGGAGATAATATAATTTGTATTGCTTCCCTCATAAATGTTTTCAAACAGCATTTAGAAAATCTGTAATTATTTTCAGTTCTCCAAGTTTGCCATCCTACATTCATTTTTTACTGTCATAATTTTTCATCACATTAGGGCCTCCTCTTGCCTTGACTCATGTATTAATATTCAACCTGGAAACATCTATTTTCTATTCCTTATGGCAATCTGAATGTTCTGTGCTGCTTTGCTCTGCCCCGTTTGGGAATCTGGGGAATGTTTAGGGTTGGGCGTGGGAAAATCTTGGAATTTTATGATGGTATTTTGCTGGCCATGTGGAATCACGGTGTCTGAGATTTTGTTATAAATTTTATGTCGCATTATTTGATTTTTCCCCTTTTCATACAAAAGAGCAGAACTTGGTTGCCTCTTGTTTAATTAAAAATTGGCAATTTTCCTCAAAATAAAATTTATTAATGGGTCTGCCTCTTCTGTTGAAGCAGCTTCTGCATTAAGGAACAGAGCCTGTCATGGCATTTTAAATTAAGTACTTAAAAATATATTTAGTAGAAATAGTTTCTGTTTTTGCCATTAAATGGAATAAACATCCAATCTTGTTTGATGATAAGAATTTTACGCAGCCATCTCCTCATGGAAATGACAAGTTTGGTGATAAAAGGGACTATCAAGTTTCAATCTCACATCAATAAAGACATTTCATCATTATTTACTCTGAAGCCAAGATATCACTTTGTATAATGGTGCGAAAAATCATAATACTTGTGTACATCAATCTGTTGTTCAAATCAATATTGTTTGCCAAAAAGGTACCTAACAGTATTTCTTCAATCTGGAAAATAGGACGTTTCACATTTCTTGCGAAATGAGAGCTTGCCAGCCATCTTCTCACCAACAAGATACAATCAAAATTTTAAAAAATATACTAGTTAGAGCGCATGGACAATGCAAACTGCTGTTTAAAAATTTATGAACATAGTTCTGCTCGTAGGATGAAGCATGTGTTGGGATGGCAAGAGACTATATAATGCTTAGATAACATGCCCTGAAAGTGATGGAATTGAAAAGAAATCTTGATGAATTATGAAAATAAACATGGAAATTCTTCAAGTAACTCTTCATCTTAGGCATGATCTGAGAATTATGAAATAGAGGCCATCATGTGTGTGGGGGTGTGGTGGGCTGGGATGGGGGAGATAAGCCATGGGAAGGGCTGAGTGAAGTAGTGAGCCTTATTTGAATGGAATGAATGTCTGGGAGCCTTGGCTTAATATTTTATTTGCTGAGCTCTTTGTCTCTTAATTTATTTTCTTAAATGTGAATGTGTAATGTTGCAATATTCAAATTAAGGCTGGTGTTATGCTGTTAAACATTCTGTGGGCTATTTCTTTTCACCTGATATGTGTGACACTATCACCCTTGCCCGTAAGTTTATAAATTCCACTTTTTGTCAGCCTATGTTTTCATAACTGTCCATTATTCCTTGGGAATGGGTAACAATGTGTGCTGCCTGTCTGCACTTCAATAACACCCATCTGTGGCTGTCATTAGTATCAGCCCTCTTTGTTCTGGAAATTTTTATTATTAAGGCACTCATCTGTGAACCAACTGTGTGAAAAAAGTCAATGGAGGCCCTACTAAGCTCCTTCATTCGTCTAGTGTTGCTGAGCATTGTGAATAATTTAAAAAATCCAATAAAGGAAATGTGTCGTGGTAGTCAAGGGGTTAGAGTGTTGGACTACTGACCGGAGGCCTCGGGTTTGATTCCCGGCCAAGCCTCTCTGGGCACCTGCAGCTCCACCCAAGCTAAGTAATTTTTCGGGTACCAGAACTTCCTGGGAAACCATAACCGGCACAGAGAAAGGAACTGGCCCCCCTACCCTGATGTGTGAATGTAACAAGCCGTCGGGCTTTGTACAGGGTGATCTCTACCATCACCTACCAAATCCACCTTTGAGTTGATTACCGTGTTTATGGTTTTTTAATAAGGAAATGATGATTCCTATGCCTTGACGGAGGGATAAGGAGAGGTTGAAGAGATTTCTGGCCTGGAAATTGCCTTGGGGGAATTAAATACATTTCGATTTGATGAAAAAGACTATGAAAATGTGCATGGAAAAGACCAAGCAGAGGTGCTGGTGGGCATAACTGGAAACAACTTTGTTATTTTCATGCGTATTTAAATGGGAGTCACAGGAAAATTTTCAGTGGGCTGAAGGTCATCGATCAAAATTATGCAGAACGTAGAAGTCCATTTAATGAGTTTCCAATTTTGATTTTCTTCATCTGCTCATTGTAATTGTTGTGAACTGGAAGGTGCTAGGCATCCTGCAAAGTTGTTCATTTGTAGATGCTATGGATTTGATGAACTCTGTGTGTTTCTTTGAGTCATGTCAACCGGTGCGGTGAAAATCCAAGTAACATGCAGAGTTCATTTGGTTAAGTTGATCAAAATTGGTATTAATTTCAACTAGTGCTTGTATTAAAAATAAAATTGAATGCAGAGTGTTAATTCACATCTCTATTTGTCCGTAAAATATTTCACCACCAAGAGAAATGTAAACAAAATTTGGAGGAATTATTCAGTTTTTGTGGCCACCACCCTATGGTTTCAGAGATATGTATTCAGACTGTATAGTCCTTAAACATGATTTGCAATGATAGTCCATTGGAGGTTTGTTGTATTATCCCTTAAATTTGAAAATGGCATGACTTAAGATAAAGATTTGTTAATGCCTTCTGAGTAACTTCATGTTAATCAATTGATACTTTCTTTTCACATTTCAGGTTCAAAAGCTGTCAAATGTGACGTGCAGCAGTAGTTATCATAGTACAAAGCCACTCTCACAACTGACAGTTAATGATCTCTGCCCGCTACCCACTAAAATTATCGTTGCTGCTTGCACTTCAGTGGCAGTCATTGGCATTTTGATTGGCACCTTAGCTGCTCTATATTATCGTCACCAAGATGTCATTAAAGTATGGCTCTACGCTCACAACTTCTGTTTGTGGCTGATCACAGAGGATGAACTCGATAAAGACAAGCAGTATGATGCGTTCATCTCATATTCTCATCAAGATGAGGACTTTGTTGTTGGAGAGCTGGTGCCTGGCTTAGAAGGTGGGCCAGTTTCGGGCAAGGGCACCACTGGTGACAACAGCACGGCCCATGCTCAAGGTTCTGAAGGGAAAAAAGAAATCACCACTTACAGGCTTTGCTTGCACTTTAGGGATTGGGTAGCAGGTGAATGGATACCCGCTCAAATTGCCCGCTCTGTTGAGTCATCCTGTCGCACCATAGTTGTACTTTCTCCGGCATTTTTGGAAAGTATTTGGGGCCAATTGGAATTCAGGGCAGCGCACTGTCGGGCCCTTTCTGAAGGGAGAACTCGTGTGATTGTGATATTATATGGTGATGTTCCTCCAGCCGAGTCACTTGACCCTGAATTGCGCACCTATCTCACGACTAATACTTATGTAAAATGGGGCGATCCTTGGTTTTGGCAAAAGCTTCGGTATGCCATGCCTCATTACCCAAGGAAACCTTATAAAAAGATACCCTCCTCTGCATCTATTTTAGAAATTAATCTTAAAAATCTTCAAAATGGAAATGGTCAAGTTATGCCGATAGAGCAGGTATCCACCCCTATGCCTGATGACTCAACCACCAAAGTTACCTAAACAAAAGTGTAGATGAAACATGGTGTTTTTTGTTTGGCATAACCAGAAACACCATCCGATCACCAAATAGCAGCCATGAGCAAATCTTGAATGTCGGTGAATCCGTTGCTTGTGTGCATTCCCAAAGTACAAATCAGAGATGTGAATTTTTTTATGGGATATTAGGTTATGAATTCTTGTAATAGAATATATGCTCTTTTAAAGACAGTTTACACAAGCATCACACACAATTAATTTTACTTTTATTATGTTGTAAATTGATACTTAGTGTAATTTTAATTATTTTGCTTGGAAATCACATTCCAATAATCTATGCCAATTTTGGGTGAATCCATCTTCAATTTTTTGGAGGACTCAAACAAAAAAAACTTGTGTGCTGTTGTTCCTTAATTAGCATTTGGATGTTGAAGGATGTATTTTATGCTCAATTTTTTGTAGCTTTATAATCAGTGACTTAAATGACTGTGATATTTACATTTCTTTAAATTCTTGCACATTCAGTAAGCGATAGGTTATTCAAGACCACTAATTTTTATGGATTATTTGTGACTTGTCGGCGAAATATTTTTACCTATTTGATAATTCATCATTATGAGGGGCAGGTTACTGTCATTAGTTTTTTGTAGTTTTAGTTAATTGTAAGGTATTAGTTTTAGTCATGGCAAGACAATAAGTTATTTAGTTTGGCTCAAAACCATAAATAATTGATTGTAAAGCAACCTGTAAATTTCTTGAGGATTGTGTGGGGTTGGAGGGGGCAAATGCTTGATCTGCCTTTACTCTGGTAGCTGGCAATAATGATCACTGGTGGTAATGTTATCACTACATGCTATGACCTATTGCAATGCCTCCAGTCTGATTGATTTACAGCATAGGGAAATGCCTTTAGTAGTCCAGGAGAATTTAACTCTTAGAATTCTTTCTTCTCTTGTCAAATGAAGAAAAATCCGTCATTTTCTGAAGGTGGGTTGACTGTGAAAATGTAAAAATACATACTCTGGAGTATCCTATGTGTGCGTATGAATGTGTGTGTGAGTGTAATGAAATATTATTTTACTAACAATTTTTTCTTAAATCCCCAAATGCAAATGGCGAAAAGATATTTGCACAGATATTGGTGCTGAGTGGCCTGGCACGTCAAAGGTCGTGGTCAATGAAACTTTTCAGCTTGGAGTGTGCATTCCATTGAAGTCATGAACCACTCAGGCAGTGATTATGTAACCACTTGGCTCACATTTCTATTCACATTTCTACATCATTTTGGAATTTTCTGATGTTAGGCCAGCTTCTGTACAAGTACCCATCTTCTTTTATAGGTAAAAAGAGTTGCAAATGAATTTTTTAAATACTGTACATTATTATTTATATTTTACTTCTTTTAATATTTTTGTACAATTATCAACGTCACTTATATTTTGTCTCTTTCCCAGAGTAAATACTAATAAAAATCTAATATTAGTAAAAAATTATATTTTTTATATGGTTGGATAACCATTGAATGGCTATCAATAAGTAAATAATTCTTGAAGGCATAATGTTAAACAAGGCTAAAGATTTGAAATAAAATTAGCCCATTCTCTAGCTAATTATTTTACAGTTGAGCCATTTATGGTAGATAATTTTGCCATTATGGGAATATATTTCACAGCAGGGTAGTACTTTATTATGTTGCACATGTCGAAGTTCACGGCTGAGTTTTGTGCATGGTTCATGCACTGGGTCCTGGGGTTTAAGGGACCCATGCCTTCAACCCATTATGGGGTTCCAAAATTGATGCTTGATACCAAAATTTCACTCTTAATTCCTTGCCTCTGCTCATGGTCATAATGTAACATCACCGTCGAACCCCTCCCCCCCTAAGTATCTCAAGAATTTGGAGACCAGCTCCATCACTTTCCCCAAATGCATGCTATGGACTGTAAATAAGCTGAAAAGGGAGATGTTCTTTGAGGAAAAACTTATCCATAGTGAAGAGGAATATATTTTCAGTGCTATGGGCGTCAAAATTTGTTCACGGAGCACATGAACTGGAATCATTTGGCCCCAAACTGTCTGTGTTCACAGCTAATGTTGCAAGGGCTTTATTCAGACCAAAGAAAAGCAGTTTCATTATATTTGGATATGCTGGTGACATATTAATATAATGTCTTGTCAAACTAAAAATTACAATCACTTAAGATTATCAGTCATTTTATTCATGCTACACATTTATGCTTGTAATTCTTTTACCCTAACCAGGTATTAACCATCCTAACATCTCTGCTCTGTGTCAGTTGATGGGTTCATTATGTTTTCATTTCTAAAGTATGCTATCATGTTTATTTTTTATAAATCCATTGAATAACTCATAGTTATATTTTTAGCAATGTACTCATCTGTGTACCTTTGGAGATGTTGTATACTTGTGTACCAGTGCTTATGTTTTAACCAGGTAATAATGTAATATTTTGTATGGTATTGACTCTTATTGAGTTGCTAGGTTTTTGGGCATAAGGCTAGCTTACAATCCTTTATATATGGAGTTTGAATTGATTTATGGTTGTCATGTTTGAAACTACCAGTTAAATTGTGCTGTTTTCAAAGGTGTAAAAATGTGGATCGTCATGTTTTCATTTCAAGTAATGTTGTATGTACCATTGTTATAATTGCTATTATTTTCTAATTATTTTTTCAGACTTTTTTTTTTATTGCTTATAACTGTGTAGGTCCTCATAAGTCTCATCTGATGTTAGAAATAAAATTTATTTTTAATAAAAACAATGGCAAAGGTTTGAAAATGTTTTGCCCTAATAAGAAACGGGTTGGATGAACACTAATGTGCAGTAAGCAAGCAAGCAAGACTCACAGAAGTGAATCTCATTTTTAAAATGTGTGAAGTGTTTTTTTTTAATGTTTTTGTTCATTCCTGTGGGTCCATCTTTGTCATTTTGTACTTTGTCAGTAATTTTAGAGAATATTATTATATATAACTGTTGGTCAAGTATTTATTTTTAAAATAAATTTGTAAAAGTTTCTTATTGTATTTACTTAGTTGCTTCCTGATTTCTATGGATTAATTTTTTTGATTGGAGCAGATGAAAATGCCCTTAAATAGTTAGTGGCTTACCACAATCTAAGTTTATTATTCAAGGTAAAAGCATTCCGAGTTTGTATGTAAATGGAAACAATTCATCTCTCTTTTATTTCTAGTGGAATGCCGTTACCATAGCAAATTATTTAGTAATATGATAAAAATCTGGTAACCTCTATTATTTATTGTATTTGCCAAGCACAATAAGTGCATGTGCTTGATACGCATGCCCATAAGTGCCAAAAAGTGTCAATCTTACTCTAGAGAATGCTCCTCAATGGACACATAGAAGTCTGTTGATCATTTTCTGTATAAACCCAAAAATGGTGTGCGACAGGTAGCCTGTGTCGGAAGTTAATGTATCATATTATTCAATCAGTTTTGCGATGTTTTCTTTTGATAAACATGCTTCTTTTATACGCCATCTTCTTTAAAAGTTTTTTGACACTTGATTGAGCTGATGTGAGTTTATTTAGTACGAAATTAGATAAATGTAAACTTGATGATTTTATTTTTAGGGTTATAAAATATTAATTAAATGTTACTAATTTCTTCCAAAGTGGTTGAAATTTGTTTTGTGGCTCTTTCCTTTTGAAACTATGATGTTAACAATTTGGCACTATTGTGTAACAATTTATTCTCCATTTCACTTTTGATTGTATGGTGCATTGTGGCCAAACTGGGGAGGAATAATTTTGGTGAGCCATCTTGCTTTGGCAAGGATGTGTCCATGATTCACTGTTGTTGTGACCATGCCAAATTACTTATTCTTCGGCTAGCTTGAAAATTTAGTGAAATTAAGGTAGCACCAAAATGACTTTGATTTTGATTGAAAATGTGGCTAAATTAGTATACATATTAATCTGAAATGGAAACAATAATTAGCTATGCTTTGAGATATTGGGTACAACTTGTATAATGTGTCACTGCACAAATGCAAGTATTTTTAAACCGTAGCAATATGGCATTGCTACTAAATATCAGCCTACCGTTTCACTTTTTTCCAATCATTTAGTGAATTTATTTACATGCCTCCTTCAATTGAAAACACTTAAGACCTTAATGGTTCTTTTTTTCCACAAATTCCTCATGTTTTCATCTTGAACTACTTCCATCCTACATCTCCTATGCCTTTCCCTAATAATTATTCATAAAATATGGAGTCAAAATTAATGTGAAGATGTCTATTGAACACCCATGACCTGTCATGCTTAACCTTGCTAATTATTATTATCATTATTGGTATTCTACCTGTTATGATAGGTTTTGATTGGACATTGACTATAAAATAATACATATCACTGCATCTCCTAACAAAACATACCTTACATCTGACAGTACAATAAGCCCCTCTTCAATTCAACATACTTCCTCCCTTCATTCCCTACTACTTGCCTTACCTATACATACCACTTCCTCATTTGCCTAATGTCCCCTGTAGCACATATTTCTACATCCCATTACCAACCAAAACACTTCTGTGTCATTGCTCTGCAGGGCATTCATTTTCGTCACCAACCAAAACACTTCTGTGTCATTGCTCTGCAGGGCATTCATTTTCGTCTTCAACTGTGCTTGCCTAGCATCCTCCCAATCATCACTGTCTTCATCATCCAATCACTAATCAAAATGATCCGCATCCATCTTCCCCACCTCATTTGGATTACTCCCTACCAACCACTCTTCTCCCCAACCTTTTTAATGGTCTTTTATCCATTTTTAACAAAACTAATTCTAATCCCTTACCTGTAGCTCTTACTTTCCATTGTGTTTGGCACTGCTTGTAAGCCCTTGGCTAACTGGAAAATTAAAGCTGGTTCTTCCACAAACTTAACATATTTTTTGATTTCTCATCTGACTTTCATTTTTATCTCCAGTTCTTCCTATATCTCTTGAATCATTTACTCCACGTGTATATTATGAAGCACTGGTGTTGATGGACACCTCTGCATTTCTCCTCTTTCTAACGCTCCGATCCCGATTCTCCATCTGCCACTTGCCCATGAGCAGTCAGAGACATGCACTAGTCTTTTATCCCTCCAAACTACTCCCTATTTTCTGCAATACAATCATTAATTTTACCCAATTCACTCTATCAAGAATCTTGAAATCCATTAAATAAAAAATCCTGATTGTAATGTATGATCCTGTCGGTTGCATTCTGATGACCCCTTGAGCTGTGCTGGCAGGTGCAATGATATTTGCTCCTGGTAAGGTCGCCCACACCAGATCGGTCGAAGGGTTGGAGCCCAGCACAAGGAAGGTAGTTCGCTCCTCAGTGAGGCAGCTAGAAAGGGAGCTAACCCCAGTGAGGCAGAAAAAAATATTAGTTGAACCAGAGAAGATTAAAGAAAGGCTGAAGGGATTAATATTTAAAACTATAATAAAGACAGTAAGGTTAGGTATAGAAAGAGAATATGATGTAGATGAGAATAGCTCAAGTCTGGGCTTACTCGATGTTGAGATAGATAGGGCATTAAGGCAATTGAAATCAAAGAAGGCGGTGGGGGTAGACAACATTACTGCGAATCTATCCACAGGTTTAGGAAAAAATGGGAGGAGTTTTTGTGGACTAATTCATAGTATTTATGAGGGAGGAATTTGGCTGCTTAAAGACTTGATAAAGACAAATACAACCTTAATGTATTTTATAATCCTCTATTAATTACTCCCTTAGACTTGGACTTTGTGAGATCAATACTAATTCCAAAACAGTAAAGGCTGCTATATGTGAGGGCAATGAAACAATAAGTTTGATCTCCTATGCAGCTGAAGTGGCTCTCCAGATCATCAATAAGAAGGTGGAGAGCAGGGCACGTGGCTGAGATTACTTAGGGGATGATTAATTTTAGCTCGGGAATGGGGAGGCACGCGTGATGCCATAGCTGTAATGTGCTCACTAAGAGAGAGGGACATGGAATACAATTGGGATATATTTATGCTTTGTAGATTGCAAGATGGCGTTTGGTAGAGTGAATTGGGTAAAATTAATGAATGTAATGCAGAAAATATTAGTACAAGTGATTGGATTGGAGGAATAGGAGACATGTCCTGGACCTGTTCATGTCCCAGACTGCTCAGATGTGAGTGAGGGACTAAGAGTCTGGATGGGCAGTGTTAGGAAGAGGGGAGGTCGGGGTGTTGTTATCACTGGTGCTTTTCAAAGTATATGTTGAGGAATTGGTAAAAGTCTCAAAAAGAAGTGGAAGCAGGAGTTAAAATGGTGGGAAATTCATATAATCAGGTTCAACGATGATCAAGCTTTCGATTGCCAGTCATTCAAGGGTTTACAGACACTGCTGACCACATAAGAATACCAGTGTGATAGTTATGGGATTAGAATAAATGTAAACTAAAGGAAAGTTTTGCAGTTTTCTGGAAAGAGGAAGTTAAACTTAAAAATAGGATTTCGTAAACGTCAAAGCAGGTGGAAGTGTTCTGGACTAAAATGGTCCAAGTATTTGGAGAAGGATTGCTTTAGATAAAGACACTTTCACAAGAAGTAGGTAATTGATCGCTGGAATGTTGAGTAAGGAGGTTAAGAAATGGTTCATCAAAACAATAATATGGAGCATGATGAGACTCCTCAGTTTATAAGGGCACTTGGCCCTTCAATCAGGTTGTAGGTTGTCGTGTGTCTCCAATAAGCAAGTTTCCCCCAAAGATTTTAACAGTTGTTTAAATTCCTTCACAGTGATCAAGGAAATGAAATTTTCTTGCTTTGCTTGTAGTTATCCTTTTATTAGTGAATGAAAGAACAATACCATTTTCCCAGTTTTGTTAAGCTTTAATTAACAAGCCACTTTTGTTAGCTAATAGTTTAATTGCTAGATGGCCCATAAATGCATATTTTTATTTGACTATCCAAAATTTTGAAAGTCACCATTGTGCACTTGAGTATTTGTAACTGCCCTTAAATTGATTTGAAAACCATTGGTAATTTTTTACAAAAATCAGCATCTTTGACATGCACTCTCTACATGCTTGGTGGGTGGATCCAGACCTGGATGGTGGAAGAGAAAATTTTAGATGCCTGTGTGGATTTATTTAGGGCATGGGAAACCTCTTCATGCACTCAGAATCAGAGGAGATATGTGTAACTATTATTTTTTAGTTTCCTCAGATTGGTTATGTGTAATTGCAATAATTGTCATCATCAAAAACTGAGGGAAGGAGGGTTAGGGTGAGGGGAAATGTAGACAACAAGTGACTAGAACAGGGAAACAAAGAAAAGAGACCACCGCGAATTCATCGCCTACAACTCTGGAGTACACCACCTGCCTCTCTATCCCTTAGGTGAGCCTCTTTTTTAGCATGCTTGTGACATTTCGCTGATCACCCCTCTCAAAACGAAGTGGACGCCTCAAGCCTTTGATAGTCATTACTCTTGAGGCTACCTCTCCTGAAGTCCCCTCCTATGTTTTTTTTACAATTTTTACAAAGTTGCAATAATCTCTATGTGTAATCAAGAATTGGCAAATACTGCTTCAAAGGGGTATCATACCAATGTGAACAAAATGCCTATATTGGTATTTAAAGATTTCAGAATATTTTAAGAATTTATAATTTTAATGCTTTTCTTTATTTTTATGAAAATGATTGCGGATGTGTCCACTTAGTCCTGTATATTCTGTTAATTTTTTTTAAAAACAAATTTGTACATATTAATGCAACAATTTCAGAATGTAAAAATCATTTGCCTCGACCAGGATTCAAACTCGGATCCCACAATGTCCGCTTGAGTGCCTTAGCCAGTTAAGCTATCGAGGCATCCTCTTAAACTTGAATTTGTTTTTAACATTGCGGAATCTGGGTTTAAATCCCGGTCAAGAAAGATTTTTACACTCGGAAATTGTTTCATTGAAATGCATATTAGCAGATGACTCTGTTAAAAGTTACTGTTGTTGGATCTCCCACAGTTTCTTTGGAATTTGTACCTACTACATGTCGTAATAGTTGAAGCTGGTCAAAAAGAATCATTCAGTTGATTTAGAGGGAGAATAGCAGGGGTTGCTGCTAGAGTGGTCAGTGAAATTGAGAAGGTCAGTCAGTGAAATTGAGAAGGTCAGTCAGTGAAATTGAGAAGGTCAGTCAGTGAAAGGAAGGTCAGTGAAATTCTTTCTGAAATTGAGAAGGAGCCATAGCTCTCAAAAGGAGCAAAATGATTGAAACAGGATGTCTGGTGACCAGGAAAACTTGGAAAACTTAAGCATTTTTGGGTAAAAACCTGGGAAAAAGTATATACGATGTAGTTTCCGGCATTACTTTGTGTAAGCAATCCATGACTCCTAGAATACTCTTAATATTTCCATATAAAATACGAGGGTCATCCGGAAAGTAGTACCCGTTCGTGCCGCATGAAGTGCTGACGACGCGAGTAGCCGCTGGACGAGGTCAGATAGCTTCAGTGGCTTGTCTGCCTTCTCTGAGCCAAGTTGCGTGACGCTAGCATTGCCTGTGTTGTTTCTGTGATTGTTTACAATGTTTAAAAAAATTGAGAACGCCGCCAGTTGTGAAGTGAGGGCAGTGATTAAATTCCTCAATGCAAGAAACGTTCGCCCATGTGATATTCATCGCCAATTAAAGGAGGTGTATGGAGACAATGTAATGGACGAGTCGTCTGTTCGGCGGTGGTGTCGCAACTTCAACATGGGGAGGGGGAACACACACGACGATGAGCGTTCGGGGAGACCGTCTGTCATTACAGACCAACTGGTGAGCTCAGTTGACGAATTCGTGAGGAACGATCGGCGCGTCACAATTGATGACATCTGTGAGCATTTTCCCAATGTTTCTCGAACAATTGTTCATGAAATTGTTAAACACCATCTGCATTATGCAAAAATTTGTGCAAGATGGGTCCCTCGCGTATCTCAATGAGCTGGCGGCGAAGGACTATGCAGCAGGAATACAGAAACTTGTCACACGTTATGACAAATGCCTTAATTTGCTTGGAGATTATGTTGAGAAGTAGTTTAAAGTATCCTCTTTCAAATAAAATTTTTTATGTTTGTTAATATTTACTTTTGTGTCTTTATTTCACGAACGGGTACTACTTTCCGGATGACCCTCGTATTTATTGAAACGGCATAGGTTTCAACGCTTAGGAATTGTATTTAAAATATACCCTTGGTGGATGGGATGAGGGTCGTGAACGGTGATGGTTATTGGTGGGTGTTAGGAAGGGGGGAGGAACGGTGGGATAGGGGGTGGAAAGGTTCGGTGTAGGAATGTTAAGATGCTATAATATTCTCGGGTTCAATTCTCAGAAAAGACACATGCATATATACTGACCAAATCATTCACTTAATATCCAGACACCATTTTTCACAAAAGTTAGCAGCCTTCCACTTAATGATCCCCCATTCCTAATATCCATCAATAAACATAGAATACAATACATCAAACACCGTGCAGAACCCTCCATTCAATCCCATCCACCAAAGGTATATAAAAAACCATAAACACAGTAATCAACTCAAAGGTCGGTTTGGTAGGTGATGGCAGAGTTCACCCAGTACTAAGCCCGACGGCATGTGAAATTCACACATCAGGGTAGGGGGGCCAGTTCCTTTCCCTGTGCCGGTTATGGTTTCCCAGGAAGATCTGGTACACGAAAAATCACATAGCTTGGGTGGAGCTGCAGGTGCCCAGAGTGCCTTGCCTGGGACTCGAACCCGGGACCGTCCAGTCAGTAGTTCAACGCTCTACCCCCTAGACTACCGTGACCCTCCAAAGGTATATATTTAAAATAATTCCTTTATGTGCACCTGATGCTGGTGCTACACATAGGAACCTAAGTTGCTTGAATAAATATTTTATGTAGAAATACTGTGAATTCTTGGAGTCCCGGGAAAAAGATATTTAGGCTGAAATGTTTGGGTTTGCTGAGACTTCTCTGGTTGGGCTGTTTGCTATTCAGGATTCACAATAATATAAAGCTTAACAACAATAACAGTAATATAAGCTTAAATAAATATAGGCTTGTCCAGTTGGGACAAGTCTATGATATCATAGCTTCTGGGACTCATATGCTAGGTAGAAGGGAGCTCTTAAGGAGGGTGCTGAGAAGGCCTCAATGAGAGAGAGAGGCTACTGTAATTCTACCATTTTTCCCTCCGAAGAATCGATAGGGGAGCATGATGGGATTGGGAGCAAGATTAACTCTTACATTTTAATTTCATTCACTACTCTATAATCGCATCCAAAGTGCAACAGCGCCTGTGCCCGAGGCAGCATCCCAACTGCCACTCTTGGTCCTAAGTACCCATGCTCTTCACAAGCGTCTTCCAAAACGATGGGTGAAGGGAGGGAGGGGTGGAGGGGGTAGGAGACCATGCATTGGAATCCTATCACATCACAGGACTATCACAGTTCACGCCCAAAGAATGTATTCGTTCACTATTTTCTTCCCAGAGAGTGAGAATGATCATTTATGTTTATCTTGCTGAACTCACCAAAAATACAAGCATTTCTCTCTCTTCCCTAAGAAACTTGACTTAAAGGAAGAGTAGGAATAGGATCAGAGATGAAAAAGTTTGAAAAGTACAATATAGCCATTTTATTGTAGTTTTATTAATTACTATGGTGGTTGCATTACAGATAATTGGCATACAAATTTTGTAGGAATATGCGACCCCTTGGTAAGAAGGGAGAAACCAAAAATTGAAGCTGTCATGGATTTAATACTGCTAACATTACCTTTTGTTCAGTTTTCTCTACGGACATATACTTAAGGTTAGATCTTCATAAATCTTAATCTATCATCTCTCCTACAAGCAAATTTTGCTAGCAAAGTTTTGTGACAAATTTAAACTAATTCCAACTATTTTTGGCTTCATTTATTTACCATGGAGTCTTAAAATTTTGCATATAATGATCGATTACAATTTAGTCTCAAAGCTTTATTATGTTTTCACTACAATTGAACATGATGCTTAATTCTAAGAACATGAGGAGTATATATTTCCAATTATTTAAACTCCCGTTGGCTATCTGAAAAGAGTGCCATGTTTCAGGAGCTCATGTTTACTAATTTTCTTGTTTATGTACTTATTTTGATGGATGTGACAATCTCTCATGCATTTAATTCCCATAGCTCAGTTCAATAGCTATTCACAATAAAGTGGGATTAAATATTATTATTAAGATTAATTAGGCTTGATAATGTTATTCAAGTTTATTTGAAGATACAAAAAGAAAACCTTGTTTGACATCACCTAGTGAGTTTTAAATATGCCAAGATGCAAATACATCCAGCTCAACACTTTCAATTCTTGTGTTGGTGTAACTTGATTGTTTTATTGATATTTTTTGGATAAATTGCAGTTTTGCTTTCACAAACCTTATTGGGAAGCTCATTAGTATATCTGCATTTACTGACTCTCCACATGTGTTTATTTTTCAAATGAAGAAGGGTAGGATGTGTCAATATTCATTTTCAAATTATGAAAAAAATCCATATCATTCGATGAGGAGTACATACTGATCCAACTCATATGGTAAAAAAATGATTCTACTTTATATTCATTGCCTTTATTTCATCACAAGGTTATTCAGTTCAGGGAATTAGAAATAAATTGTTTTTTTGCCAAATAATAAAGAAATGCTGCTTAAATCAGGAGTTTGGCTTTAGACAACTGTATTTTATAACTCATGAACAGATGGCAGATTTGGTATCACACCGGATTATAATTATAACAAAGATTCATGCCCTTTTCAGGTGTATCTGTTTTTGATTGATAAATGTATGCATTCCACGTTACATTTACCTCCATTTATCAGAAATTAATTATGTAAAAAAATTGCGGATTTCAGGACCATTTTGTTTGTCAATTGATATTGTTTAATACTTTTTTATATTTAACTCCATTTAACAAATTAAAATTTGATTTGATGTCAAGATAATATACTGAATGAATGATTGATTTGGAAAAAAATTGATCTTCATGTTACTTGCTTAACAAACAAATATCTCAAATGATTTTTGGTATTCATCAAATATTAGTCATGCTGTAATGTAGTCACCATTGTGCTAGAGAACAATATTTATCATATATTTTTTCAGATGAACCGTTTATAACCCTAGAAGCAATGTAATATTTGCTCTACAAAACAAATGCCACATTTAAATGATTCCCTTTTGTGCGTAGCAATACTAAAGGAAATCAGCTGAAACACAGCACCTTGGAAATATTGAAAGGAGAGTTTTATGCAGCTAGAAATAAAACATTTTAAAAGATAGCATACGTTGCACTACTCCTTAAGTGACTGTAAAGTAATTCTGTCCCTATCATGCCCTTCACTCTGTCAAACTAAAGTTTTAATCCATTTCTGATTGACATATTGGGTATTATTTGAGTGTAGTATCATCCAGTCATAATGTATATTTGCTAAATAAGGTGATTCTTCAACTGAGTTCCATTTTATTATTGCTGGAAAACCCAATATTTCTACTTTCCTGACCATCTGTGTAAAAGTATTGGGAGTTCTTGATCAATGGTTAATATATTTAGTGTTGAACTTTGCGTTTTAGAAGTCAGTCCACACAAAATTGTTAATGTTCATATTTATAGCTAGAGTAGTATTTTAAATTTAAACATATTATGGTTTAAGAGGCATTTGCTACTTTAAATATTAGATATTTTAAGTGAGATTCTAACTGAGTTATGAATTATGAGAGGGCAAAACTTTTAGCTACTACTAATTAGTAGCTGTTTGCTCTTTTTTCATTGTGAGGTTTGAATTTAAAATTCAAAAGATTGAGCAGATCAGTTGCACAAATATTTTACCCTTAAAAATTAGACTATTGGAAAACTTCCTCAAGCCTCAATAAATATTGTATGCTAGTGTTTCACAAAACATCAGGATTCTTATGAGAAGACGGAATTATTTCATTAGTTTTGTTGATTCGAATAAAACTTGCAACATGATAATTCATTGAAGCTTAAATTGGTTAAATCACAAAAATATTCTAATTGTTACACAAATATCGTCTGCAGGATGGCTAATTCAAGAGTTAAAAATCCCTTTTTACCTATCTGCTGGCTTTAATGCTGAACAAAAATAATCAAGCTACACATTGAACAGCATTTTCGAATTAAAGCTTGAAAATAATGAAATGGATCATAATTTTATGAATGTCACTAAATAATTGTGAGCTAGCGAAAGCATTCATAATACTTTGTCTTAGAATCCTTACATGCAAGTATTTTATTGCAAATCAATATATTATTATTATTAGTCTGTAACTATATATATATGCATCATATATTGACTGATGGGCATATTATTTTGAATAAAATCAAGCAGAGAAAATATTACTCTCTCTCTCTCTCTTAGTGTAAAGGTTACTGTAAAGATCCTTCCATAACAGATGTAGAACATAACAAGAATCCATTGATTTTGACGTCAGGATTCCAGCATCAGCAATCCAAGTGGTATTCCGTTATAGGTATTGAGCAAACATAGCCCAATATGTACCATTCAGTAAAAAGAAAGTAAGTGGAAAGAAAACTCTTGAAAATCTGTCAATGTTGATGGCCCGAGTGAGGTTTCCTTTGACGGGGGCTGGCCGGGGTGGCTGAGGTGGTTGGCCAGTAAGGAGCCGTGCATTCTCCTGCAAGCAGAAACATGCAACATTGGACCAAATGGTGCGACAGTATTTTATAATTTGCATTTACACAAAATCAAATTTAAAGTTGCATTGTTTTAAGAGTTTGAATTGGTTACAGATCCTCTTCAGTAGTTCTCCCAGAGGAAATTTTAATTTGTAAGATTTCTGAAATGGAAGTCAAAAGAGCTGAACAATAGAGATGGGTTTGGTTATGAAAAATAATTTCAAGGAATATTTGATATGATGAGTTACACTTTCCAAAATTGATAGTTTTGCAAAGAAAATTATTAAAAAGCCACTAGTTTCTTGAGAGAACACTAATTATTACTTTTATGAATGATTGGAGAGTGTTGATTTCTTATGTCATCGATATAATGCTTATGTTTTTCTATCATCCCCACTTGTGGAATAAGTATGTTCAAAAGCAGTGCACACAAAATAGGTGGCTCACCTCAAGCAATTGGGAATTATTTCAAGTCCCATGTTATGTTGCATAAAAGGCTTGTTTATTTTGCCACTCTTTTAAATGCTTGACGTAATTGATCACGAAAACAAAGTACAATTGGAAAGGAGAGGCACCTCCATAATCTCTCCTGGAGGGATCTTGGAGGGGCCTCCTCCAGGTTCTCGCAGGTTTTTTACAATTGCAGAATCAAAGGAGAAAAAACTCATCGAAGTACATCACCAGTGGAATCTTAAAATTATAGTGTTAATAATCCCAGAAAAAAGAGATTAGGACGTATTAATTTTTCCTTTGTTCAAGAATGGTCAATATCTTTAATTCATGTTTAAGTGCTGGGGGTTATTAGGGCAGTGCTTATGTGGCCCAAATATAAAACATTATGAATTTACTCTCCTGAAGAAGGCTCAAGGAGTTGAAACTCTGATCATGCCAATAAAATATTAATTAAGATGATGAGTGCTTCTTTCTCTTCTTATTCTAATATTTCATTTTTTTGTTTTAAGTTATTTTTATTTCTTTAATTATATGCAGTTAGAATGGTTCTGATTCTGGTGAGGGGAAAATCATGGCATTTGCCTCTCCTTAGTGGAGAGGGCACTTATTGCAGGTACAAATTGTTTCTCTGGAGGGCAGGTGAATGTGTAGATGTTCAGGATGTTCTTATACCTTTGGATTGAGAAATAAACCCTAAAAGTAGATAAATCCTGAGTGGTCAATGGAATATGGAGAGAGAACCATTGCAGTAAATGTGCATCAGGATTCCAAAGACCTAAAAGCCATCATGGAAAACACTCCTGTACAATGTATGCATTGAGGTAACATATTACCTCATCTGGATTTCCAGGGGAAAGCTTTAAGTTCTCCTGGAAGTCTATGGCAGGAAAGGAATGAAATAGAATGGAAATCCAAGACTATGGAATATGAAGACGGTCAGAGGGGATAAATCTGGATAGTGAAAGACTTGACGAGCAACAATTTAGCGGTGTCATAGTTCAGATTTCTAGATAATAAGGATTTTTAGAGAGAAAATATTTGACCCAGAAAGCACACTAATACCAGTGTGCACACATATACAGCATGGATATGCTGTCAGATATTGTAACCATATACTGTGTATACAATTTTAAACACCACTCCCCAAATTAGGATACCATTTATTATTTTAATTATATATGTATGTATATATATATATATATATATATATATATATATATATATATATATATATATATATATATATATATATAATGGGCTGACACAATATAACACAAATAGAAAAGAATAGACACATTTAAAAGATCACTCACACGGTAAATTGTTCGAGCTTTCGGCCCTCTCAGAGGCCTTCTTCAAGAGAGACTGAAAATATGCTATTGCAGAGGAGAGGGGAAAGAGCTATGGGCGTGGAGGGGAGGTGTGGAGGGAATGCTGGGAGGGAAATTAAATATGGCGGTTATTCCCTCCACACCTCCCCTCCACGCCCATAGCTCTTTCCCCTCTCCTCTGCAATAGCATATTTTCAGTCTCTCTTGAAGAAGGCCTCTGAGAGGGCCGAAAGCTCGAACAATTTACCGTGTGAGTGTTCTTTTAAATGTGACTATTCTTTTCTATTTGTGTTATATTGTGTCAGCCCATTATTGTGCCGCTCGTGTGAGTTTTTCCGTACAATCGTTATATATATATATATATATATATATATATATATATATATATATATATATATATATATATATATATATATATATATATATATATATGAAACAAAATTATGTGAGGGAGTTAAATAATCTATGCAGGACCTTTTTAAGGTGTATATAATGATTATTAAAAGTCAGAGACCTAAAAATAATGTAATTAAACTGAGAGACGTATTGAATGTGTGTGCTGTGCGTATTTAGTTTACTAATTGTATCTGTCAGTGGACAATATCAATGTTATTGGTATCTAGCTCTTATGGGGATTTATCAACATTGGGTGGCCAATGTTCCCCTGTGAACAATAGTGGTGAGACTGGAGCAATGGACTTGCATTGGGCAGGGAACTTAGTTGAGTAGCATAGATAGATGGCACATGCCATAGGTCAGAGATATGCCTGAAGTGAGGCGAACATGGCGTGCTGGAATATCATAGGCTAATAGTGACGGTATTTGAAAATTGGGGATGTTTAGATAAGAATTCATTTAATTGCTGCATTTTTAAGGGTAAAATATCCAATTTGAGCATTTCCACTTACTCTTGGTATGGCCGATAGCCTGTTCATAGTAATTTTTTATGCTAAAATAAGTTCTGAATATTTAACGCATTTCCTATATAACACTCTTTCTTATGCCATTATCACTATTGTTTTTCATTCTTTTTTTGGTTTGAGTTATTTTTAATCTAGTAACACTTCATTAATATTTGATTTTCAATATTTACATATACCACCACACTTACTATATTTTATTTCCCTTGGTCTATGGCTTCATTAAACATATATACTCTGTACCACGGCATTTCTTTTAAGTAATCTACTGGTTAAGGTAGGCTCTGAATGGACAAATATACAGGAGAAATATTTTGTTTCTCCTAACAAAACACAACCCAACATTATATTCTACAACAAGCCCCCCTTCATGTATGTATACCTCCTTCCTCCCTTTATTCTGTCAAACATCCATTTCCTATTCCTGCCCCTTCCTATTTTACGTAACATTCTCCCCTCTATTACAGTGTTCAACATCCCACTGCTGATCAATATGCTTTGCATCCAATTTTCCTGCCTCTTCATGATTTCTCCCGACAATCCCCTCTCCTCACCCACCATACCTAACACTTCTTCATTTGTTTCCCTTTTGTTCCATTTTACTTTTTCTATCCTTTTCCAAACCACATTTCAAAAGCCTCCAATCTGCATCCATCCTCCTGCTTCAATGACCACATTTCCACACTGTACATAACTATGCTCCATATCAAAGTGTTGACAAGCCTTTTTTTGACATCTTTACTCAACATCCATCTCATCAACTCCCTACTCCTTGTGAAAGCCTCTTTGCCTAGTGAAATTCTTCTCCTCACATCCCTACAACTTTGACCATTTTGGTCCGAAATACTTCTGTGATACTTAACTATTCCACCTGCTCTAGCTTTTGCTCTCCTATTTTAATGTTTAGTGTAGCCTTTCTCATCCTGGAAAATCACATAACCACTGTTTTATTTGATTCTCATCCTATATACGAGGTATGTCCAATAAATATGCGAACTGAGGGCATAAAAACTTTATTTTTCAAAATTTAGTCTACATTGATTTTGCCCCCTTCAAAGTACTCTCCATTTGTTGCTATGCACTTATTCCATCTTCTTTTCCACTGTTTGAAGCTCCCTTGGAAGTCCGTGGCAGTTAGGCTTATTAGTTGACTCCTAGTTTCTTGCTGTATTGTGTCCACATCTTCCCAGTGATGTCCCCTCGTCACATTTTTGCATTTTGGGAATAGGAAAAAGTCTTTGGTGGCGAGATCTGGCGAATAACGAGGATGATCAAGGATGGTGATTGAATTTTTTTGTCAGAAACTGGCGAACAATCAATGCTGAATGTGCAGGTGCAGCATTGTCATGGTAAAGGATCCATCCATCGCCTTGGGTCAAATTTGGTCGCACAGGATGGACGCGATCTCTCAAACGCTTGAGAACTGAAAGGCAGAACTCAGCATTTACTGTATGTCCTTGAGGAAGAAATTCATGACAAATAACACCTCCAACATCAAATAAAACCAGAAGCATGACTTTGATTTTTGATCGGCCCTTTCTTGATTTTTTGGTTTGATTTAATCCACTTGAAAACGGATTTTTTCTGCAGAGCATATTCACCATAAACAGCTGTCAACATTTCAGCAATTACTTGATAACCTTTACCACTGCACTTCACTAAAGAACTTCATGCTGATTCGTTGCTCTGTGATTTTGTCAATTTCCGTTTTCGACAGACAGGTAAAACAGAAACTATCATAACTGGCACCATACGCACAGCTCAATGATCTGCCAAGCACAGATGGCTCATTGGGTCTCAGGCAGCTAGTGGGGGGGGGCAATAGTCCGCATCATTGCCACCAGATTGCACCAATTTGTGTATTTATTATACAGACCTCTTATATTGCACTAAAATCCCAATTAAATCAGCAATGCTTGCAACCCCTTGACTGACTGACAAACTAGAGCTTGATCATCAGCGAGCCTAAGTGATTTTACGAATTCCCCGTCCACTTTCATTCCTATCTCCAGTTCTTTCCATGCCTCTTTAATAATTTCCTCTGCATACAGGTTGAACAGCAATGGTGATAATGGGCAACCCTGCCTTACACCTCTTCCTAACACTGCCCATCCGGACTCCCCGTTCCCCACTCGCACCTGAGCAGTCTGAGACATGTACAGGTTGCGGATTAGCCTCCTTTCCCTCCAATATATTCCTATTTTATTCAATATGCTCATTAGTTTTCCACAATTCACTCTGTCAAAGGCTTTTTCAAAATCTACAAAACAGGCAAATACCTTCTGCTTGTATTCTATATTCCTCTTGATATATAATCTCATTACTGCAATGGCAACACGCTCACCTCTCCCTTTCCTAAACCCAAACTGATCATCCCCTAAGTAATCATTTGCCCTACTCTCCATCCTTTTGTTGAATATCCTGAGAACCATTTTAGCTGCATGGGAAATCAAACTTATCTTTCTGTAGTCCTTACATGATGTAGTCTTTAGTTTTTTGGAATAGGAACTAACACTGATCTCACAAAGTCTTCCTGGGTAAACCGTAGTACCCCACCTCATCACCATCTTTCCCTGTGCCACCATGGAATTCCAATCCCCCATCACTATCAAATGTTTCCCTACAGGAACACACACGATTATGTCCTCTAAGTGATTCTATATCCTATTGAATTTTTCCTCCTTATGATTGCTTGGTGGCATGTATGCCTGAAGAATGACCAAGTTCATCGGTTCTGCTTTTATCCCTACTTGTAAAATTCTCTCCCTTGCTTGCTCTATGTTGACTATGCTTTTTCCCACATTTTTGTCCAATATTATGGCAACCACTCATTGGCTCTCATCACCTTGGTTGTATATTATTCTATAACAATCTATCCAGTAATCCCCGCTATCTTTCCATCTCACCTCACATAGGCCTAAAATATCTATATTTTCCCTTTCAATTTCTCACTTTATATTCTCTAATTTTCCTCTCTTCAACAGTCCTAACTTTTCAAGTTCCTATTCTAATTATTTCTGTCTTCTTCTTCTGTTCTCATGAAAGGAGATCCATTATATACACATATATATATAATGAGTGTGCCCAAAAATAGCGCAAGCGAACAAAAATACATAAACACACCATTTAACTCAAACCTATTGTTGGAACGTACGAGTGTAAGTTCCATTTGTGTGTTTTTAAGTAAAAGGACAATCAGATTTGAGATAGTTTATATTTTCAGCCTTTTCTGAGGCTTATTTTAAGTCAGACTGGAATGTTTCAGGCCAGGAGAATGTGAGGTCTGGGGGGAGGGGAGGCGGAGGGTATGCTGGGAAGGGAATTAGTAATGACGGTCAAGGGTTCCTACAAAATTAAATACACCGCTCCACCCAACCTTACACACCACAGAAAAACAACCCCATATCTGACGCAGGACTCAAGCTTTGTACCACCTATTTCCCAGTATCCCTCAGACTCATAAACCTTTCTTAAAGAACTGTTTCCCTTGTTACACAATAATGATGCTATCTCATCTATACTGTCCCAATTTCCCTCTATTGCATACAGAGAACCCGCCAATCCCAGAAATATTCTGAGATCCACCAGCAAATGATATCCCTGACAAATTTCCTTAACTTTTCCCTAATTGCAACCATCCCTGATGTAAAACATGTCTGCTTAATAGATCTGCTCCCCTCTCCCCACATCCCTTCATTGCCTCCCCACCTTGCTCCCATGCTAATTGCCTCTCCTAAAATGTTGTCTATCTTTTGACGTGCAAACAATGTTCTTCATTTTATATAGAAGGAATGCATGACCCCCTTGTCTATTCGAATAAAAAATCACCACTGCTCCTGTTTCTGCCTCACTATCTTTTTATCCCATCCCTTGACATGCTAATTCCCCCAATCTTTCCTTCGACAAGTGCTTCTCCCTAGCCATCTTGAATCCTTAGCAGATTCAGCCACCAATATAGATGTCAGAACTCATGAATCTACATATATACTAGCTTTCCAATCTTTTGGAATTCCCAGCCTTCCCCCATAACTAATTGGCTTCCCAGCATACCCTGCACATCCCCTCTTACCTCACGTTCCCTCTGGCCGAAACTTTCCAGCCTGACTTGACGAAGACCTCAGAGAAGGCTGAAGGCTTCCACTTTTTGAAATGTGAGTGCCCTTTTATGTGCTATCTACTAGGACTTGAACCATGGATCTTTCCACTTGCCGGGCTGATGCCTATGCAAAGTCGAAAGATCCGTGGTTCAAGTCCCAGTCAAGGAAATATTTTTACACTTGTAATCTGCTTTATTCTGCCTTCCCCATCTCTCTTGTGTTTGCCCTTTATATGTGTTCCTATCCCTTTTCCCTAAATCTATTTCCATGCGAATGAATATAGATATATATATATATATATATATATATATATATATATATATATATATATATATATATATATATATATATATATATATATATATATATATATATTTATATATATATATATATTTATATATATATTTTTATATATATAAGAATGTAAATACAGAGTTAGGGAAAATGAAGTACAAAGAATTAAGCAATAAATTGAGGCGGGCAACAAATAAAGCAAAAGAAGCCTGGTGGAAGATGCAGTGCGAGGATATGGAGAGTCTGCAGAGGAAGGGTGAAATTGGTGCGCTGTACAGCAAAGTTAAATCGTTATCGGGAAGTAAGAAAGGAAGAGTTATGCTAACAGTTAGAGATAAGGCGGGTAAGGTAATAGTTGTTGCAGGAAAGATCCAAGAGAGATGGAAGGAGTATATAGAAGAACTGTATCGTAAAGAACTTAGGCCATTAAAGTTAGACATTGAAAAAGAAAATGACGTAGAGGAAGACAGCTTAGGCCCAGGCATACTAGACAATGAGATAGAAAGGGCATTAAGGGAGATGAAACTAAATAAGGCCATGGGGGTGGATAACATTCATGCGGAACTTTTAAAATGCTTAGGAAAATGTGGGAGGAAGAGGCTATATGGGCTGATCCGTAGTATTTATGAGGAAGGAATTTGGCCGGAAGACTTTGTGAGACAAGTTTTAGTTCCGATCCCAAAAAAGGTAAAGGCTACATCATGTGAGGACTACAGGACGATAAGTTTGATATCACACGCAGCTAAAGTTGTTCTCAGGATCATAAACAAAAGGATAGAGAGTAGGGCAAATGATTACTTAGGGGATGGTCAGTTTGGGTTTAGGAAGGGAAGAGGTACGCGAAATGCCATTGCAGTAATGAGGTTATTAATTGAGAGGAATATAGAACACAATCAGGAGGTATTTGCCTGTTTCGTAGATTTCGAAAAAGCTTTTGATAGAGTGAACCTGGGAAAAACTAATGAGTATATTGCAGAAAATAGGAATAGATTGGAGAGAAAGGAGGCTAATCCGCAGCCTGTACATGTCTCAGACTGCTCAGGTGAGGGTGGGAAACGGGCAGTCCGGATGGGCAGTGTTAGGAAGAGGTGTAAGGCAGGATTGCCCATTATCACCGAGGAAATGATTAAAGAGGCATGGGAAGAATTGGAGGTAGGAATGAAGGTGGGCAGGGAATTTGTAAAATCAGTTAGGTCTTCTGATGACCAAGCTTTAGTTTGTCAGTCAGCCAAGGGGCTGCAAGCATTGCTTAGTGAATTGGAAATTCAGTGCGACAGGTATGGGATGAAAATCAATATTAATAAAACAAAGGTTATGCGATTCTCTAGAAAGAGAAAGGCTAAGGTTAACATTAAAATAGGAGGGCAAAAACTAGAGCAGGTAGAACAGTTTTTGTATCCCGGAAGTGTTTTGGACCAAATCGGTCAAAGTAGTAGAGACGTAAGGAGAAGAATTGAGCAAAGGAGCTTTCACGGGGAGGAGGGAGTTGATGACACGGACGTTGAGTAAGGATATTAAGAAAATACTCGTAAAAACTTTGATATGGAGCGTAGCTGTGTACGGCGCGGAAACGTGGTCATTGAAGCAGGAGGACAGACGTAGATTGGAGGCTTTTGAAATGTGGGTGTGGAGAAGAATGGAGAAGGTGAAATGGACCGAGAAGAAAACAAACGAAGAAGTACTTGGTATGGTGGGCAAAGAGAGGGGTTTGTTGGGATCAATACAATGGAGACAGGAAAAGTGGCTGAAGGGGGTATTGACCGCCAGCGGGATGTTGAAGACTGTAATTGAGGGGAGAATGTTAGGCAAACGAGGAAAGGGCAGGAACAGGATAGGGATGTTGGGCGGGATGAAGGGAGGAAGAAAGTGCTCAGAGCTGAAGCAGGACCCGATGTAGAGTAGGATGTTGTGTTTTGATAGGGGCCACAAATTATTTAATTAGTAATTACGTCCATCCAAAAACCTACCTTAACCGGTAGATTACCTAATAATAATAATATATATATATAATATATATATATATATATATAATATATATATATATATATATATATATATATATATATATATATATATATATATATATATATATATATAAACCATAAACATAGTAATCAACCGAAGGTCAGTTATTAGTAGGTGATGGTAGAGATCACCCAGTACTAAGCCTTATACGGCGTGTGAAAATTCACACATCAGGGTAGAGGGGCCAGTTCCTTTCCCTGTGCCGGTTATGGTTTTCCAGGAAGACCTGATACCCGAAAAATCACTTTAGCTTGTACATACATACATATACATGCATACATACATATATATATATATATATATACGAGGGTCATCCGGAAAGTAGTACCCGTTCGTGCCGCATGAAGTGCTGACGACGCGAGTAGCCGCTGGACGAGGTCAGATAGCTTCAGTGGCTTGTCTGCCTTCTCTGAGCCAAGTTGCGTGACGCTAGCATTGCCTGTGTTGTTTCTGTGATTGTTTACAATGTTTAAAAAAATTGAGAACGCCGCCAGTTGTGAAGTGAGGGCAGTGATTAAATTCCTCAATGCAAGAAACGTTCGCCCATGTGATATTCATCGCCAATTAAAGGAGGTGTATGGAGACAATGTAATGGACGAGTCGTCTGTTCGGCGGTGGTGTCGCAACTTCAACATGGGGAGGGGGAACACACACGACGATGAGCGTTCGGGGGGACCGTCTGTCATTACAGACCAACTGGTGAGCTCAGTTGACGAATTCGTGAGGAACGATCGGCGCGTCACAATTGATGACATCTGTGAGCATTTTCCCAATGTTTCTCGAACAATTGTTCATGAAATTGTTAAACACCATCTGCATTATGCAAAAATTTGTGCAAGATGGGTCCCTCGCGTATCTCAATGAGCTGGCGGCGAAGGGCTATGCAGCAGGAATACAGAAACTTGTCACACGTTATGACAAATGCCTTAATTTGCTTGGAGATTATGTTGAGAAGTAGTTTAAAGTATCCTCTTTCAAATAAAATTTTTTATGTTTGTTAATATTTACTTTTGTGTCTTTATTTCACGAACGGGTACTACTTTCCGGATGACCCTCGTGTATATATATATATATATATATATATATATATATATATATATATATATATATATATATATATATATATATATATATATATATATATATATATATATAAATTCATTCACAAGGAAATAGACTTTAGCAAAAGGGATAGGCAGATATATGAAGGATAAACACAGGATAGGTGGGGAAGGTGGAATCAGGCAAATCATGATCATAAAAATATTTCCTGGGCGGGAGGAGGCTCGGCAAGTGTTAAGATCCGGTGTTCAAATCATGGCCAAGGAAATATTTTTACGCTAGTGATTTGCCTGATACCGCCTTCCCCACCATTTCTGTGTTCGTCCTTTATGTATGTTCCTATCCATTTTCCTTATAACTATTTCCTTGTGAATGAATATTCGTTTGCCATATTGAGGGATTTCATGTTCAAATATATTATATGTATATATATATATATAATATATATATATATATATATATATATATATATATATATATATATATATATATATATATATATACATAATTTCTTCAAAATGGAATGCTTTTTGGTGACACACAAATTTATAAAAACACAGATGTAGATTTTTAAAACATAGAAACACAAAGAAAGGACACTCACATATGTAGTTTTAATGTTTCGATGGCACGACCGTCCTCATCAGATATTTATAGCAGGGATGGGAGGAAGAATTTGCAAACATTTGTAAGGGATCATAATGATGTATGTAGTGTTTGCAAGAATATTTTTCAATTTGGTTTCCAACTCAAAGGAACTGTGGGAGAGGTCAGGGCAGTAACTTTTAATGAAGTAATTTGCAATTGTTCGTTATGATGACAAAATTTCCAAGTGTTAAATTATTTGCCTTCATTGGAATCCAAACTCCGATCCTCGTCAAGGCAAATGTTTTTTTTACTTTGAAATTGTTGCATTGTGTATGTGTCAAAATAATGTGAAAGTGCTGTGTTGCTGTAGGTATACGGTGCTCCTTCATATGCTGAGATATGGTCTTATTTATTTATATTTATTCCTGGTCAACAAGTGATGTTAGGCTAAATAATTTATCTACCATGTGAATCCTGAATATTTTGCATTAGTGTGCTTTGCATGCATTAAAAAAAATCCTTTTTGTGCTTTCTGTAATTTATTATTGCTAGTTGATTCAGGTATGAGCGACTTCTTAGCTAACTAAGTGGATTATAGTGAAGCCATATGCCATTAAAACTTTGAGTACAATTATCGCTAGTGTTTCCACCAATAATTTATCAATATTTATTATCATTTTCTTTCAGAGCTAAGTAACTGAATGCTGCAGGAGAAATTTTATGCAGGTGAAAGGCTCTAAATGGGGACTAGTTGTTAATTCTAGTGATTAGTTAACAGGAAATAATTATATATCCCGCATATATGTTTCAAATTGGCCAGTTGCCAGATATGCACCTAAAATATTGGTAAATTAGATGTTGTTTATCATTCCATGGATTGCGTGCATTCAACCTATTTTTTGTGAATCAAAAAGCTTGCCTTAGTCCCTATTATGTTTGCTGTTGAAGAATATCTTGATACTTTGTTAATGGAAGGTTTGTCTCTCATGTCTGGAAGGTGCTTGGCCTGAGAGTGTGAACAGGGTTTTATTGACCAGAAAGGGTTGATGTACAGTTTTAAATTTAATTATATTTTTGTGGAGGCTAGTTGATGCAGTAGTGCTTCAAAACTAGCGAATGCTTAACATTAATGCCATAGTAATTTTTTATAAGCAAGTCAACTTCATTATGTTTACAATATTCATAGTACTCTTCTGTGTATGTCAAAACAGCTGCAATTTTACAACTTTCTCTTATTATTCTGAACAATTGTGGCCATCTAATATCATTCAGAATTAAAGCAAATACTTTTAAAATTCATCACAGATCCCTTTTTTTTCTCTGATCTAAAATTTATTTGAGGGCTACTGAACATGATTTGTTGTTATCAATCAGAATATTTAATTTTGTATTATCTGGGTGAATTAATGGAAACTTATTACTATGATGTTTGAAATTGTGGAATTTTTTTGAATTTGAAACAAGTACATTTATTAGAGTTGGGAATAACTATGTTTTTCAATTATGCCATTGTCATTATGATTGTCTAAATTGGTTAGATTACTGTGCAAATTGAAATAAACAGTCAGTGCTTCCACTGACTGTTTTTTTCAACAGTTGTGAAACTGCTATTTCTAGTGATATTATGCTGCTAATACATGCATATTGTATACACTTCCTGCTTGAATTAACAGGGATTGTCCCACAGCAGAAATTTGCCACCTATATTTACTTTGCTTAGAGTCTGCATATTTCTCCCATATACAGCTACATATTACTTGTAGGAATTCTGGGCACAGGTCATATCAGTTTGAAACCCTGATGCAGAGCAAATTGAGGAGAATGAGTGCCATCTGGGGAATAATACCGTGCATTAACTGTTCTATTAAAACTGATTGCTGTTATTATTATAGGTATTCTACCAAATAAGGTAGGTTTTGAGGGACATAGTATCAAACAATTGTACAACAATGCATGTGTTTACCTCTCTTAAACATACACATAAACTAATAGGGTACCACATTTAAGTTCCTCTTCAACTCCTGTAACTTCTTATCTCCTTTCATTCTATCCAAGATGCCTATCTTATTCCTTCCCTTTCCGTCACCAATCAAAATGCCCTGAATTCATCTTTCCTGCCTCCTTTTGACTTCTCCTAATGATCCCCTCTCCTCCCCCACCATGCCTAGCACTCCTTTGTTTGTTTTCCTTGCTGTCCACTTCACCTTCTCCATCCTTCTCCACACCCACATTACAAAAGCCTCCCTCCCATCTATCACCTTGCTTCATTGAGTATATTCCCGCACCATACGAAATCACGCTCCATGCCAATGTTTCAACGAGCCATTTCTTAACCTTCTTACTCAGTGTTCTTATCATCAATTCCCTTCTCCTCATGAAAGCTTCTTTTCCTAATGCGATTCTTCTCCTTGTCCGTATTACTTTGACGATTTGGGTCTAGAACACTTCTGAGGTGACTAAACTGTTCCGCCTGCTCTAGTTTATGAACTCGTACTTTAATATTTAACCTAGCCTTCTTCCTTCTCGAAAACCTTATAACCTTTGCTTTGATTGCACTCATTCTCATATGATAACTATCTCACTGATTTTCTGATGCACTCATCATCGATTGGAACCCTTTGGCTGATTGGCTGACCACAACTTGATCATTAGCAAACCTAGCTGATTTAATGAATACCCAACCGACCTTCTTTCCTATCTCTAGTTCTTCCCATGCCTCTTGACACATTTTCTCCATATACACGTTCAAAAGCTCAGGCGATTGTGGACACCCCTATCACCTAACACTGTCCATCTGTACTCTCCATTCACCTGTCGCAACTGAGCAGTCGCAGCTGAGACGTGTATAGGTGGCGGACAAGTCTCCTACCCCGCCAATTTACTCCTATTTTCTGCATTCATTAATAAATTTAGGCAATACACTCTATCAGACACTTCCTCGAAATCTTTGTTCACCTGGAGTCGCGATTTTTTAAGAGTATTTGGTAAGGATGATGTCTGCAATTCCTCTTTGCATTATACTAACAATTTGTGTCCAAGCTTCTTCGGTGTTGGAATTACTTACGCGCATTTTCAATTAGGGTAATTAAGAATTTCACTTATTGGCAAAACTTTTAAAATCAGCTTTATGGTAGACAAATTTTTATTTCTGGTTTAATAATACTCGTTTATATCTTTATGTCAAAAATGATATGAGCGGATTTATGATCACCCAAGCCCTCACAATTAATTACATTCAGGATAAGCTCTGGAGTGTTATTTTAAGAAATCGGTTTAATATGTTTTTTCACGAGTTGATATGCGTGCTGCCTGATAAAGGCAATTTCTCTCCACTAGTTTTAACGATGAATTACAAGAATCGCAGTTACGGAACTGAGTTTTATCGCTATTGCTGTCCCAATCTATACCGGGAAGGTCAAAGTCACCGCCAATTGTGGTGATGCTGTTATTATTTTAAAGAGTAAATGGATATGTTTGTTCCCCATGTGCATGAAGTGTTGGATCGTCTGCTTTTGGTGACCTATAGTTGGAGCTTTAAGTGACGTCAGGTTGATTTTATCGCGATAAGGTACAGCAAACACTTTCAATGTTGTTGTTATCAAATGCGCATGGTCTAGAGCCAAACTACTTTTTACAGCCACAAAAACTCCTCCTCCCGGTTTATCATGACTATTGCGTCGGTAAACTGAGACAATTTTGCGGTTGTTTATATCATCACACAGTCCACTTTCTGTGCCTATAGCAATATCAGCGCAATCAATAGCTCTGGACTATGCGCTCGAGGTCCATTCTTATTTTTAAGGCTTATGCAGTTTAATACTAGGTTAGAGAGATTATTTTTATTTTGAATGGCACCCGTGACTATGTCTGAAGGTAATTTGGCACGTATTTTTTGGACAAGTACCTCAAGTTTTAATGCCTATTTTGTCAGTTTCTCTTTTGTGATTATTAATGATTTTAGCTGCGCTAGCCGTACCGACTGTGGATGTCCACGTAATGCATGTTTATGTTTTTGGTTAGGCAATGATGGAGAAGTGGATGATCTAGCATTTCAATCTCACCTAATGAGTTGACCTGCTCTTTAACCTACCTATGCTGAAAACATTCAACATGCTCATGTATCGTATGCGCGACTGACTGCGATGCCTCGTATAATGGACCCCAGGGTGATTGAGAGATTCCCGATAAGATGAGAGGACAGGTCTTTGATGAACCAAGTCTGCTTCTTTTATCCGACAAAATCCTCACAATGTTCGATATAAACCCTCTATACGGCTCCAAAGGAGCCTTCTACGGTCAAGGCGCGGCACGATACTGCAAATAGTTAAACTTATTGACACCTTAAACTCCGCTTCGACTCGTTTCACCCCTCGAGTGCATCTCTTTTAAGGACCGCAGGATCTCTTCAGATCCTTGCTCCGAGGCGTCGTTCGCTCCGTGTCGTCCCCACATGAGCTATAATGCAGAGCCTGGAGCATTCCGTATCACTGACAGTCGCCGTCTCCGCCTGCGTCGCCTGGGGAATCCCGCCGCCTGGTATACACCAGGACGACAAAAATCTACTGAACATTACACTTGAGTTTTAAATAGATACAGCGAAAGATTTGCCAAGTCCTTCACAGTTTAAGAAACGGCAGACAGAATATAGCCGGATGAGTGTTCATTGCAGTTGCAAACTCTAGCGTCAGTAGAGCCGAGTTATTTCCTGATAGCTGGGTTGAAAGTGTTTGGTGCTCAGAGAAAACATCCAGAGCGGAAAGAAAACATGTCTGTACGAATAATAGACCACCCACGCTGGCGTTAACTCAATACCAGATCTAGAAAGAGAGATAAAAAGCTTTACATCCCACAACAATGAGCATAGTCTAATTATCGTTAGCGATTTTAATGTTCCCACAATACATTGGGATTCGTTTAGTTTAATAAATGGAGGTAAAGACAAGGATTTATGCGAGTCCCTCTTATTTACGTTCTCGTATTCCCTACATCAATTATTCGCTTCACAAACGAGGGAAAAGAACATTCTTGATCTATTAGCTACAAATGTGCCCGAAAAGGTCTTAAATATAGAATTTATTGACAGAATCAGTGATCATAGGGTTGCAAACGCTAAATTTTCTTTAAACGTAGAAAAAGTTGACAAACCTATGAGAAATTTTTATTTATTCAATGAAGCTGACTACTATGGCTAAAAATGTGAGTTAAAACGTTCCTTTATTAGATTTGACGAATAAAGAAAAACTAGGAGTGTCGAGGATACTTGGAATAATTTTCTTGCGATAACAAGTTCAATAATACAGAGATTCATCACTAGGAAATATATAAAAGAGAATAAGGAACCCCGTTGGCACAACTGAAGTACGGAAATCTCTAAGACGGCAAAGGGTGTGCCATGCCAGAATGAAAAACGTGGTTAAAGATTCCTCCCCAAATAAAATCGACGGAACCATACAGAATTACATATCATCTAGGCCCACTGCCAAGAAGGCCTTCCGGAAGGCGCTAGCGGAATTCAAAAGGGAAAAATTAGGTGAACATTTAATCGATAACTCAAAGATGTTTTGGTCCTACGTTAGGGAAATGCAGGAAAAAAAGTCCACTATAAAGTCATTGAATAACGAAAAGGGGGATAAAGTAACGAGTAGTTTAGATAAAGCCAATATATTAACCTCATTCCTCCAGAGTGTTTTCAGCATGTGCTCACAGAATATACCCGAGAACCTTCCGATAGCATTTCAGCAACCAATACAAGCAATCGACTTTTCCACCCGTGGAATAGAGTTACTCCTTAAAAACATCGACCCCCACAAATCTCCGGGACCTGATGAGACACCCGCGCGTGTTTAGAAAGAATTGTCGTCTGAAATTGCCCCTTATCTTTATATAATATTTAGGAAAACACTAGCAGAAGAAAGTGTGCCCAACGGCTGGAATGTAGCTTCTTAAACGCCCAAACGGAGACCGGGTGGACCCCAGTAACTATAGGCCAATATCGCTCACCTCCATCACCTGTAAGATTCTTGAGCACATCATAGTTAGTTCCATAATAATTTACCTCGATAGCCAATATTTATTGATTAATAACCAACACGGCCTCCGTAAGGGTAGATCCTACGAAACTCAACTCTTTGTTCATGATATAATGAACTCCGGTGAAATTAATATTCCAGTTGATGCGATATTCCTAGATTTTAAAAAAGCTTTCGATAAAGTTCCTCTTTGCAAGCTACTCGTGAAGGTGGAAACTTGTGGAATACACGAGAGTATTATATGCTGGATTAGACAATTCTTAAGAGATCGTGTTCAAACAGTCGTCCTGGACGGGGTATCATCTGATACTGTCCAGGTCACGTCGGGTGTACCAAAAGGAAGAGTTATTGGCCCCATCTTATTCCTTGTTTACGTAAATGATCTCGGTACCATGTTAATAGCAAGGTCCGTCTTTTCGCCGACGATGTTGTAATTTATGGGGACATTCGAAGTCGCGTTAGCTAACGACCTAGATGCAATTCAGAATTGGTGCGACACATGGCAATTAGAATTAAATTTGAAAAAAATGCGTAGTAATTCATGTTTGGAAAAGGGGTAATTGCCTCTCATTTAGGTATAAAGTAAAACAAACCGATATCCCGAAGGTAGATTCCTTTAAATACTTGGGTGTAACCATTACTCACGATCTGTCCTGGGGAAAGCACATACAAGAAATGCGGTCGTGCTAATAAAAAATTGGGATTTGTAAAAAGAGTGCTAGGTATATGCGACGAAGAAGTGAAGGAACGATGTTTTCTTACCCTAGTCAGGCCCCACCTAGAGTATGCTGCCAGTATATGGGATCCTCAAAAACTAATTCGATTTCGGAATTAGATCAAGTTCAGCGGAGGGGGATTGGATTTGTCAAATATTGTTATGACCAACGCAGTAGTGTAACTACTTTACTATAAAATTTAGGCTGGGATTCCCAAAAATAGCGGCGTTTACAATATAGATTTAACTTATTAAAAAAGTTTAAAGATGGGTCCATTTCCGATGACATCGAGACCAAAATACGAACCCCAACGTATTACGGTCGGAGGGATCTGTCAGGTAATTTATCGGTTATGGTAGGTTTTTGGATGGACAAAACTGCCAAATAAATTTTGTGAATCCTAACAAAATACAATCCAGCAACCTAGTCTACATCAGCTCCCTCTTCATCTCTGAATACTTCCTTCCACCCTTCATCCCGTCCGACATCCTTATCCTGTTCCTTCCCTTTCCTCGTTAGCCTAACATTCTCATGTAAATCTTGGGAATGACAATTGAGGTGGTTTCCCGTTGCCTTCCTCAATAGTGTTTTTAACATGACTCCATCACTTACTGGCCGCCCCACTGGGGTCAGACGCCATTGCAGCCGCCTCACTGAGGAACAGACGCTGCGTGGACTACATTTCGTCTGGCTCCTAACCTTCTACCTATCTGGCATGGGTGACCCTACCAGGAGCAATTATTATTACTCCCGCCAGCACAGCTCTAGGGGTCATCGGAACGCACAAGCCCTTCCACCACGTCATGGTTGTAGTCCGGGATTAATGATATATCATTGTCATTTTTAAAAGAAGGGGTTGATTTCAATATGCATTTATATATAGTATATGCCGCTGCCGGGCACGACACACGGCCGATTGGGCCGAGCCCCGTAGTTGCCAGGACTCAAAATCTCTGTATAGTCCATCATGTAAATCTTGGGAATGATAATTGAGGTGGTTTCCCGTTGCCTTCCTCAATAGTGTTTTTAACATGACACCATCACTTACTGGCCGCCCCACTGGGGTCAGACACCATTGCAGCCGCCTCACTGAGGAACAGACGCTGCGTGGACTACATTTCGTCTGGCTCCTAACCTTCTACCTATCTGGCATGGGTGACCCTACCAGGAGCAATTATTATTACTCCCGCCAGCACAGCTCTAGGGGTCATCGGAACGCACAAGCCCTTCAACCACGTCATGGTTGTAGTCCGGGATTAATGATATATCATTGTCATTTTTAAAAGAAGGGGTTGATTTCAATATGCATTTATATATAGTATATGCCGCTGCCGGGCACGACACACGGCCGATTGGGCCGAGCCCCGTAGTTGTCAGGACTCATATTCTCTGTAGTATCCATCATTTAAATCTTGGGAATGACTATTGAGGTGGTTTCCCATTGCCTTCCTCAATGGTGTTTTTAACGTGACACCATCACTTACTGGCCGCCCTACTCGGGTCAGACGCTGCGTGGACTACCTTTCGTCTGGCTCCTAACTTTCGACCTATCTGGCATGGGGTGAACCTACCAGGAGCTATTATTATACCCTACCAGGAGCAATTATTATTACTCCCGCCAGCATACTATAGCTCTAGGGGCCATTGGAACGCACAAGCCCTTCCACCACGTCAAGGTTGTAGTCCGGGGAATATTTATAAATATTTTTTTGTAGGTTCCCTCCACCTTTTCCCACTCATTTGAAAAACCGCAACCCTATCCCTTAGCCTTTCCTCCTGGTGCTGCACCCCCTGCCACACACATTTTTGGTGGCTCACAGGGTATTGATGTAGATGTTCATCTTCACAAAACCCCGCAGCCGCCGCGATGGTGTGTGATGGGGAGTGTTGGGACACCATCCGTAAAATAGAATAAAATCACGTGCAATAAAAACAAAAAAACATGCATTAGTGCATATGCACTCCCACAAAGTTTATTCATGCAAAACTTACTTTAGCGTACCTACATGCAGATACACATGTATACAAGCCACTAATATACACAAGAACATGTACCTACGGATGCACTAGATGCCTACGAAGCGTTTAACCTTGTCCTCGCTTATAATTCGATTTGTTACTATTTTCACTCTGACTTCGATTTTTTGATGTTATGATTCCTGATTTTCTCAGGAAAGAACGAATATTTATATCTATCTGTAGTGGAGTCTTTCCTCTTTATCTTATCTTTGTGGTCTAACCTACCCAAATAGTGTGGGGCCATAATAATTTCCTTTGGGTTATAGTTAAACTCATGTGTTCTGAGCCTCGCTATAAGTGTAAGTCTCGCTTGTTCTCTTCGCGTCTCAAGCGGCTACTCAAGCGTCTCAGGCTAGCCTTATTCCTCTGAAAGGCTTTCCACACTCGCCTTCATATTTTAACAATTTTTGACTGTCCCACCCGTTGGACTCGGCGTCGCAGTGGGGACGCCGAGCCACTTTGGCCGCGTTCAGAGAATAGCTGAGAGTAGGATCACCAAATGGATACACAAAGAAAGAGTGACTTTTATGAGATGTACGCGTAGACACATTTGAGATCCAAACACCTTAGTCATCATGTCGCGAAAGCCTTGCAAAGCAAAGATGATAGCAGCAAAATATTATTTGTAGAAGTAAAAGCGGAACCAGCGAACTCGGTCATTGTCCAGGTCTACATACCAACAAGCAATTATAGGAAGGAAGAAGTGGACAGGCTATACGATCAGTTCTGATCAAATCAGAAGAAATAATTACGGGTATTCCTGAAGATGATTGAGTGAATGAAATGTAGAAACGTCATCCGGAGAGATAAGGAGTATCAGCTGGTTATAGAAATAATTATGTACAAGTAAAGGAGATGAGTACAATAGAAGAAAATTGGGAGCATTAAAAAAAGACAAATCAGAAGATGCAAATGAAACTCTGGGAACAGAAAATAGTTACTTGCTTAATTACTTAGGAGATGATCCGTTAGGGCTCGTAAAGGGGACAGACACGCTTGATTCAATAGCAGTAATTTGACGATTAGGAGAGAAGTATAGAAAACAATCAGAATGTATTATTATGTTTCGTAGATTTTGAGAATGTGTTCGATATAGTCAATATGGCCGAATTAAGTTAATACAGATGATAGGAGTAGAGAGGAAGGATAGGCAACTGCTCAGGTGGAAGTGACAAATGGAGGGTCGTGACGGGCTGTATTTGGGAGAGGAGCGTGATGGAGGTGTCCATTATCACCTGCGCTTTTTAACTTTTAAGTTATATGCTTTATATATATACATATATATATATATATATACATACACGAGGGTCATCCGGAAAGTAGTACCCGTTCGTGAAATAAAGACACAAAAGTAAATATTAACAAACATAAAAAATTTTATTTGAAAGAGGATACTTTAAACTACTTCTCAACATAATCTCCAAGCAAATTAAGGCATTTGTCATAACGTGTGACAAGTTTCTGTATTCCTGCTGCATAGTCCTTCGCCGCCAGCTCATTGAGATACGCGAGGGACCCATCTTGCACAAATTTTTGCATAATGCAGATGGTGTTTAACAATTTCATGAACAATTGTTCGAGAAACATTGGGAAAATGCTCACAGATGTCATCAATTGTGACGCGCCGATCGTTCCTCACGAATTCGTCAACTGAGCTCACCAGTTGGTCTGTAATGACAGACGGTCTCTCCGAACGCTCATCGTCGTGTGTGTTCCCCCTCCCCATGTTGAAGTTGCGACACCACCGCCGAACAGACGACTCGTCCATTACATTGTCTCCATACACCTCCTTTAATTGGCGATGAATATCACATGGGCGAACGTTTCTTGCATTGAGGAATTTAATCACTGCCCTCACTTCACAACTGGCGGCGTTCTCAATTTTTTTAAACATTGTAAACAATCACAGAAACAACACAGGCAATGCTAGCGTCACGCAACTTGGCTCAGAGAAGGCAGACAAGCCACTGAAGCTATCTGACCTCGTCCAGCGGCTACTCGCGTCGTCAGCACTTCATGCGGCACGAACGGGTACTACTTTCCGGATGACCCTCGTATATATATATTTATATATATCATATATATATACATTTATATATATCATATATATATATATATATATATATATATATATATGTTTGTATGGGAAGAAATGGTTAGAGGCGCGTAAGAGTAACTGGATATAGGAATGAACATCAGCGGAGAATCCACGAAATCAGTTAAGTTCTTGGATGTTTTGATGATCTCTTCAAGTTTTAGTTTGCAAATCGGCCAAGGGGTTACAAGCATTGATGAGTACATTCGAAAGTTAGTGCGTTACGTATGGGATGAGACGCAATTTAAAGGCCAAAGCTATGCTGCTTTTTATAAAGGGAAAAGATATACTAGATATTAAAATAGGAGTAAAAAACTAGAGAAGGTGTAACGTTTACCCCCTTCGGAAATTTTTTGGACCAAAATGGTCAATGTAAGGAGAAGAATAGCATTAGGCAAAGTAGCTTTTTTCGACGAGGATAGAATTGATGACAGGGACATTGCGTAAGGAGGTTAAGAAAAGAAAGACTCGATGACAGTTTGATATGGAGGGTGGTTTTTGTATGCCGCGGAAACTTTGTCGTTGAAGCAAGATTGGAGCTTCTTGAGAGAGGGGAGTGGAGAAGCATGGAAAAGGTGAAACTGTCATAAAATAAAAGAAGAACTGTTAGAAGTGGTAGGGGAAGAAAGGGGTTTGTTGGGTGAAATGCAAATAAGGTAGAAAACATGGATGCAGCACGTTTTGTTTGGCAATGAGATGTTGAAATTGGTGATAGAGGGGAGTACGTTAGGCAAGCGAGGAAGGGGTCGAAATATGATGAGCATGTTGGACTGAATGGAAGTTATCTGAATCGAAGAGGGGTTCTTTATCGTGTCGGCTGTGTTTTATAGGAAGGGAGAGGAAAATGTATCTTTCAACCTTTTTAAAGTCTGTTTTAAACCTTCCTTAACGAGTAGTATACCTATACCTACTAATGTAGATATCACTGACTTGCTTGACTAGGAAAAACCCATATGCTACCTTAGAATGCTGATCAGAACTCAATATTAGACGCTTCTTTGAAAAAAGACAGATAGCAATTGACAGCCCGACGATACGTACACGATCGAAACACGCTTTTGCACTGATTGCTATACAGAGCGCTAAAGTAAATGGTAAACTATCCGCCCTGTCGAGCAGTTATGGTTTCAAACACGAGAGTACGAAGAGACTTTTAAGCACTAATCACTGTAAGATAATGAAGAATGAAGTTTTACACACACACACGTGTGTGTAACATTTATCGCTACAGCTACGATATAGGTAGCGGTTAGTCACAGTAATTACAATACTGGATTGTTGGTCATGAGCGGGTGGATAGCATGTGTTGTAGCTTTAGACCGGAGCTCGCTGTGACACGTTTTTCACTTCAGAAGTCGGGAAGAGAATATATAAACTCATACATGTTCACCAACTTACCAGCCATCCAAGCTCTCTAGGCATCGCAAAAAACGTTGGGAAGTGTTGTAAGAGTAAGGTAAAAAACGTTACTGCATTCAAACGTTCGTCTGCACATTGCCTTGACACGGGTCGTGTTCAATTATAGGATTATACCGACGTGACCACAAGGAAGCTCCCAAATACCAGTAGGGTACTGCTTAGACACATGCCAGGATTTCATTAGCCAAGGCCAGGCCATATCCTGGCTTTTATTAATCAAGCCCACTGTTAATGAAGTGGTGCATCATAAGCAGGGGACCCAAGGAGAGAGTTACCGTATTATATCAGCCCTGAGAAGTTTCCAGAGAAAGAATGGAGTTATGGCAAGACCTTATGCACATTCCCTCACTGACTATTGGGTAGCCATGACTATTAATGTTTTTAGATCTTGAAAGTATAGTGTTACAAGTGACGAACGGCACCAATGGCGGAGACACATGGGATCAGTTGCTCAAGAATCGTACTTCTCAGGTGTTGAACGAGACATTGGAGGTGTGTTCTCCGCCACGCAGCAGGTGGTTCTGGAACGGTTTTCAGCAGGACAAGATCAAAGAAAGAAAGAAACGTGTGGTTTTTTGGTTCCTCAGGAGGGAAATAGTGATAATTAATTGTTTTGCGCACAAGAGAGAACAGAAAATACCTCCTCAGACTGAGAAAAGCTAGAGATGTATGAAACTCCTGACAGAAATGACTGACTTAGTTTTATTTGCTACCTCATCATCCCATGCGTCTCTCATCATTCCTGTGAAACACTCAATAATGGCTGCGCGACATTGGCTGCCTAATTCACTATTGATTGCTCATCATCCGAAAACCTTACTGAGTTAACCACGTCGCCACCCAATTTTATTCTCAGCTCCAGTCCTTTCCAGGCGACCTTTAACATTCCTTCATCATATGCATTGAAAAGTATTGACGATAACAGGCAATCTTGTCTGCCTATCCCTTTCAATCCCGTGTCTCTCTCTGCTGCCCCCTACTGATCAGTCTGATTTGTGTGCAAGTTTCGAATATGTTGTCTTATTCCTACACGGTATTCCTATATTCTAAGAGATCTCCATTCCTTTTGCTCAATCTACACAATCAAACACCTCAAAATCCAAGAAATATACAAACAGATTATCTCATACGCTCCTTTCCACTTATTTATTCACCAATACAATGGGGCCCTCTTTTAGCCATGTTGACCCCTCATTCAAGGAGCTTCTAGCGCCGCAAAAGAGGACGAAGGAGGAGGAGCACTGAGATATATAATCTCGACTTCCTCTCCGTCGATCGAGAGCATATGAAAGGCGGGGAGTTATGAGACCCCGGGTCATCTTCTTTCATACTCTGTTATACTTACCTGGCCCATGGGTGAATGAAACAATTGTTGATGTTAAAAGAAATATCGATATAATTTCCCCGATCATCACCTAAGTCGCATTTGGTAGCAGAGCGTGGGTGTCCGAGTGGTCAGTTGAGTGAGATCTGGGGAAAGGGCCGAGGAAAAGGTGTCGAGGATATAGGCGTCGAAAAAGATGGGATAGGTTGACGCCATGCGATGAAGCAGAATCAGAGAGGAGGAATCGGTTGGAAAATATTGCATAGCTTCAGGCATAGCTGGTAGAAACCCTTCATGATGAAAGAAGACATTTGGCTTTTTCACTTAAAATAGTTTGTTTAATTACGACCTAGGTCTATATGTGCGTGTGTGTATTCGAAATAGAACGCTCTTCGGCGATGCACAAATGTATAAAAACATTAAAATAGACTTTTAAAACATAGAAACACAAAGGACACTCACGTATGTAGTTATGACGTTTCGACGGCACGGCCGTCATCATCAGAAAGCCGTTCTCGGGGGAAGAGCGGAGAGGATGTGTGGGGGGGAAGTGTTAGGGGAGGAGAGGCTAGGGACGATTAGGAAACGGACAAGGGGGGGAGGGGAAACGTCCCATCTCGTGGGTTCTCACATCAGTGCTACTTGCAGATTAGGGAAGGATTTCAATCGCCGACACGGAGAAGCAGTCATCGAAAGATTGTTCGTGGGGAGCAGTGTGAGTAGGGATAGAATAATTAAGGAAGGTGGGAGATTTGATGGAATAGCGGTGGTTATTCATGCGGAGGGAAAGGGTGTTGGTGCATTCACCCACGTAGAAGGTAGGACAAAAGTTACAGGAGAGGTGGTATAAAATGTTTTTGATGTGTAGATGGTATCGGGTTGCGAAAGTACTAATGGCCTGGTGGAGGGTGGGTCGGTGATGGGCTGGTCGAGGGGGGATGTAAAAGGGTTGGGCATTGGGAAATTGCGATAATCGGGAGCGAGAGGGATATAGGAATTCGTTGGTTCATAATATCTACTCCGGAGTTGGCGTGTTGTAGGATTTATATCTGTGCCATAGAGTCGGGGAGGCGTCCTTTCTTGAAACTAATTTAATTAATTTTTTTATATTTTTAGCAATATTCATTAATTTACCTGAACATGTTACGCTTAAACGAAACCTAGGTCGTAATAAAATTATTTTAAATGGAAAAGCCCAGTGTTTTCTGTCATCAATTCGTCGTAACCTTGAAGAGTCAGTGAGGGATATTTCAACAGTTTCACGGGAGTCAGGGCGTGATACTTCCACGAGACAGATCAAGTGCATCATGACGGAAACCTCGGGCAAGTCCGGTAGAGGAGAATTGTTCGATTTTCTCGAGACTTCCTGTGGTATAATGGCAGCGATACGCATACCATTGAGATGATTTCCTAATGTTGGGACAAATGTTACCATGCTTGAGTGTTCCCACTTAAGGAAATCTATATTGATCTATTGACAAAGCCTGCGGGGTCTTTCACGATATTGTTGGCTGACTCTTTGAGCCTCGGATCCTGGGAGCGATTTGAAGAGGTTTTATTAACTCATTTTCTGCCTTGTAGGCTGCGGGAAGACTTTATGCGCCTTCATGTTACGCATTACCTTTGAGGATAGTGGAGAAAATTGTCGAAACTTTATCTGAGATTAAAACGACGGCTGAAGTGCTCAACTGCCAAATGAATGATGTTGATATAATGGAGGCCATCTTGCAGAACATTTGCCCAGAAGCGCGAGGATTTTACGGTTTTCATAACAAGCCTGGATCATTTAGCGCTACATTTCAGTTCGTGGGAGAATCCGCCTACTATACAGTATCAGCCAGTCAGTGGCGTAGTTATTGGGGAGGCTCTGCTATTTTTGAAAGTGACAGTATCCGATTTTTCGATGAATCTAATCTCGGCAGACATGGCTAAGCGACGTCTTGTCGGGGATCGGTGGCTCGAGAAAAGTATCTCGGGGAACGAACTCCGTAGTGATAAGTAAGGGAGTGCTCAACTGCAGAATGAATGATGGTGACATAGTGAAGGCCAGGCAAGGTGCTATGGAGAGCGCTCGGAGAGGGAGGAAGGCCAAGTGCGGTAAACGGGAGAGGCGGTCGCTGTGGAACCGGCGGCGGTCGCCTGGAATGAGATGGCTTTATCGGAAAGACGCCGTCGCGCTAGGTTTTAGATGAGAAGCAGCAATTTCCCCTCTGCCTCATTTACCCCAACTCCTCGAGGGCAAGGAGCAACTGGCGTAACTAGATTCAGGGGCGACACATTCACCTTTCCATCCTTGAGAATATGAAGGTAACTCGTAAATCAGCAATGTCACCGGGTAAAGTGATCCGCAAGAGCGTGGGGGATTTGATTTTTACGATTCATGGAAAACAAATGTGGCGTCATTAGTAAAAGTTGGATGTGTTGGATTAGTAATGAAAGACTTAGACTTTTAGCAAGGTTCAGAACACACGAGGTTAACAATGACACAAAGGGCATTATTATAGCCCCACACTATTTGGGTAGCTTAGGCCACAATGCTTAGATAAGGAAGATAGACTCCTCTACAGATAAATGCCCGCTCTTTACTGGGACATTTGCATGTGTGCACGCATAGATGAATTTTACATGAATATATCCGTAAATTTTGGTGTGCAATAGCATTTTTTTTTGTTTGACATGTAGTTGCATTCTAGTTTACGGGTGGTGTCGTAACACCCCCCTGCCACACACACCCGTGGCGGCTTGCGGAGTATTGTTTACATATGTAGATGTAGATGAAGGGGACACATTTCAAACCAAGTCTGTATACTGTAACATGATGATGCACGGGTGCACATCGCAATTGTTCTTGCTGAATTTCTCGTGAAAATCAATGTGAAGTGTCTTCGTCGTCCTCCATTAAGTGTCGACCTAGACCGTTGGGAATTTTTCCTGTTCCACAGTCTGAAGAAGGACCTTAGTAAAAGAGTTTTTATCATCAGAAGCAGGTGGGGGCCTATTAAACCTGTTTCAAATTTCAATGTCTACCGCTGAGGCAATACTGGAGTCATAATAATAATTATTATTATTATAAGGCAATGTACCGGTTAAGGTAGATTTTTGGATTGACACAACTACCATATAAATATTTTGTGACTCCTAGCAACACACAATCCAGCAACCTAGTCTACATCCGGTCGCTCTTTATCTCTGAGTATTTCCTTCCTCCCTTCATCCCATCCAAAATCCCTATCCTGTTCGTACCCTTTCCTCGCTTGCCTAACATTCTCCCCTCTATTACAGTCTTCAACATCCAACTGCCGATCAATACGTCCTTCATCCATTTTTCCTGCCTCCTTAGGATTTCTCCCAACAAACCCCTCCCTTCGCCCGCCATGCCAAGTACATCCTCGTTTGCTTTCTTCTCGGCCCATTACACCTTCTCCATTCTTCTCCACACCGAAATTTCAAAAGCCTCCAATCTACGTCTATCCTCCTGCTTCAATGACCACGTTTCCGCGCCGTACACAGCTACGCTCCATATCAAAGTTTTTACGAGTATTTTCTTAATATCCTTACTCAACGTCCGTGTCATCAACTCCCTCCTCCCCGTGAAAGCTCCTTTGCTCAATTCTTCTCCTTACGTCTCTACTACTTTGACCGATTTGGTCCAAAACACTTCCGGGATACGAAAACTGTTCTACCTGCTCTAGTTTATCAATGAAAAATATACCAAATGTCCACTACCCTTTAAGCCTACAATTCAACTTCAATAAATTAAAGCGCAATAAATAATGCGAACAAAATATTAACAATCTTTCTCATGGAACAGCCTTGACAAAATACTCAACTGTAGTGAAATGTAGATTCAACTACTCCCTCATTGAAAATTCCATCCGCAAGTGTCTATTTCAATGCGTTGGGTTTGTTGGGCTCTAAATGTGATTGGACAGCTTCAGATCACTCGAATTAACTAAGGGATCTTGGCTAAGGAATATCCATGAAAAGAGTAAGAGATATCTCATAATTAGTTATAATTTATTATGAAGTCATAGCGTGCGGAATGTTTGTTTAGCGGTCACATTGTCCAAAATTTCACAACAGTATTCCGAGTTAGCTTTTATCTGCAAAGAATTCGGTCATTAATAACTTTTTGGTCGTCAAATGCTGCCTTAGAAACCAATTTTTTCCTGACGACAATTTTTCTTCATGGAAAATTATGTCATGTCTTATGTCTCCCAGTTTTACGGCTTATATTTTTGAAAAATTATCTTCGAACCCAAGTGCAACTTAGTTTCGCCATTTCTCGGTGTTTCTTAATACAAAAAAACCACTGTTAATGGTTTAAAATATAATTAAACTTCATGGCGAGAAAATTCATGTTATTTGCTATTTAAAAAAATAGCAATGACAGGAAATAGGGGTAGGTCATGACAGGCGTAAAAGTGAAGAAATTGAATGAATTTTGATGAGGCTAGATAATGTGACAGTTAAGTGGAAAACTCTCTCTTGACATATAATAAATGTGAAACTCTAATAGCCGTAAACAGTTTACCTTTATAAACAAAGTAAAAATGAAATTAGTTGGCTAGCGCCACAAGTCAAGAAGGGGTAAAAGGTAAAAAAGGAGAGGATAAGAAAGGTGAATACGAATACGCGTATTTCGGCCACAAAGTGGCCCTCTTCAGCGTACTGAAGGGTAATCGTCACTACAACACAAGTGTATGGCACAGCATTTAATTGAAACAGGACACCACATGACAAAAGACAATTTAAATCTCCTAAAACAAACTACGAATAATTTACTTGACGCTTATGAGAGCATTTTAATTTTCAAAAACAGAGACAATCTCTTAAACAGTGACACAGGACCTATTTCATATTCCTCGCTTTTCTCCCTGTTAAATTTAAAATGCCCTTAGTTCTTTGTAAACCTACAGTCTCTTCAACGTTTGTGCTTCTTTTCATTTTTCCTTTCCCTTCCCTAACCGTCAATTTTCCGTTCTTGTGGTATTCCCTTCATCCTCTGTAACGGTTTTTTTCCCACATCCCCAACGGTTATTTGTTGTAGGTTGCCTTTCACTTCTCCCTCCCACATCTACGTTCGCTTAACGGTTGTGTTAAGCTTTACTTTTCCCCATTTTTGCAACGGTCATTTCCTTGACCGTGTAATTCTCCCTCCCCCTCACTACATAACCTATCGTTTCAAACTCCTCTACCATCAGCCTCGTCTATTGGATTTTGTCTTTTTCACCAACCCCCCCTCCCCCAAACATGTAACACTATATATTCTTCGGATTGCCCTTACCCTTTCTCACTTCGACTTGTGTTGTAGTGACGATTACCCTTCAGTACGCTCAAGAGGGCTACTTTGTGGCCGAAATATGCGTATTCGTATTCACCTTTCTTATCCTCTCCTTTTTTACCTTTTACCCCTTCTTGACTTGTAGCGCTAGCCAACTAATTTCATTTTTACTTTGTTTAGAAAGGTAAACTGTTTACGGCTATTGGAGTTTTCACATTTATCATATATTACTAGCCGTAAGAGCTCATTTCTATCAATATCTCTCTTGACACAAACTATTTTTTAGTCCGGTAATTCATTTGCTACTTCCTTCTGGTTAGTAGCGAGCGTTTAACGCAATTGTTTAGATGTAGATGGAGGGGATTTTGGTGAGCATCACTAAGAAATTTGTATTCATTTAACTGATTGTAGTTTTGGGTTTTCAGCTAGATCAGTTGTCAAGGTATGAATAGGTACGTAATTCACAAAAATATTAGCTCGTGTGATCAACACACATCACATTAAACATTACTGTCAAATGAATGGAATACATAGCAATACTTAATTTCTCAATCCATTTTTTGACTCATACCTCGATATTGCTACTTCTAAAATCTTGCCTGGTTTTTCCCTGTACTTCATATCATCCCTTGGCGTATTAACGTCGTTCAAGCCCAGCTCTTTTAAGCTACGCATTCCTGTAAACTACTTTATGGCAATGAGGTTTCTAGGCCATTATTATACTTCTAAAACGGAGGACTCGCTCTAAAAGTAACGGGGAAAACTGACTAAGGCGCAGTTCAAAAAGGGCTGCTTTTAATGTTCCAGTGTTGGAGTCTTTGAACTCTCATATCGTATAGAAGTGCGAATTGTGCACGATATTTTAAATCATTAGGAAGGAAGAAAATATATTTTAAAGCCTTAGTTTTTAATATGACCGCAATTACATTTTTTTCACTTTTGAAAGAAAATGGGTTTGTGATATTTTTTGGTAGCGGTATCCGGGGGATATTGTCACCGATTTAAGTAGACATTCCTCGTTTCCACTGTTTTACTAATGAATTGGTGGGGAAATGTGGCTTACAAAACTGTTGTAATTTTCTGAAATATGTAATTGGTGACAAATTCATGTCTTAATAATTGTAGTGCCTTAATAATTGTAGTTATGTATTTTATTGGTATACTTATGCTTTTATACTCAATTGAAGATGACTTTGGATCAACACTGGAAATCATTTTGGTTAGATGAAGCCATTGGATAGAATCATTGAACCTACTGTAAACCATTGCATAGAGTCGGCCATATCTGTGAAGTTCCGTTGCTAGTAGCATTCTGGTAAACAATGTTAAATCGACGAAGGCATAATGGGAATACTGCTCTTGAAATACTGTCCTTCTAATCAGGTATGCTTACAACTTAAGGTTATATAATCCAGAAAAAGCCAAATTAATATTTTGCTTTAAAGATTTGGGGAATGGAAAAACGAATAGCAATGTTTAAGGTATAAAATAAGGCACAAGTAATGTAAAAGGTACGCATATTTATCATGGCAAATGGTATAAACAATAAAAGTAAATATTTTGGAGAACTAGATGGCTGTGCTTACAGTTTAATTTGAATATATTATGGTTTTCAAACTTTATTACATTTTCAGAGAACTTTAATTTACGACACCTCAGGAAGGTCCTTAAGTGTTATCTCCGTGGGTTTTTGACGCACTGGAAAAAACAATGTCAGGTTTCAAAGCTCTTTAAAAATGCGAAATTGTAAAGAATTTTGAAAAGGGCATGGAATAAACCCTTAGAATACACAAGTATTAGACCTATTTTTGATAAACCATCCGAATAATTATTCATATTTATGGCATATTGAACGAAATGTAAATATTTCAGTTCACCTTGTTATTTCGGGTGGGCTGTAAAACCTTCATTTCTTTGAACTCGGCTATGTATATGAAAGCCATTGAAACGTAATATGGGTGACGATAATAAAGAGAGCGGTTTTTAAAATATTCATATCGCGAAAAGAGCAATTAATTTAATATCGGTTTTACATGTATTTGAATTAATGGAAGCACTTGACGTGTATAAGCTGTAATAATGGGTTTGTCGAATACTCCAAAAAAGTCGAGTGAATTAGCAATTCCTCAAGTAAATCGGAAACTCATAAATATTTCATCCCCATCTTTCTTGGATTCTGACGTAAATTGATGTAAAAGGATACTTTCTACTTTCGTCGTCAGATAATTACGGGGCGCCGAGGAAAAAATTGGCCTACTGCGCTTTATTAGCGGCCTCTGTGCATCAATTCTATTTCGGGTTGTGCTCTAAGGGTGCCACATTAAGTATTTCACAAAAAGCAACTGAAGAGAAGGTCAGGGGGTTCAAATTTTCGAAAATACTTATCTTGGGCATCCTTTGTGGCGGCTGGAGGACGGAACGGTGTCACAGATGAGGAAAATATAGTTTTTATTACAGAAAAAATAACTTCAAGGTTCATTCAGATGCTGTCATCAAAAAAATCCTTACCTTGGCAGCGAGATCGAATATTTTATCCGGCTTGGGCGGTTCTGCAGGTGGTTTAGGGCCGTCTGAGTCTCCGAGGACAATGTTAACCAGGCAGTATTCCATTAGGGCAAGGAACACGAATCTGGAAGTGAAAGTGGTTTGAAGGTGAATTTCAACACGCATATAATTGAGTCAATTATGCACAGGACAGTGAATGAGATGTAACTCGAGATGACAGTGACCCTAATCGTGCTAGGGCTTTCGCCGTGAGATGACGAACCCGAAAGATGGAATAATTTCACGCGATCGTGTGATCGTCTAATCATAAATGGGTTCAATTTAACGTCAGTTTTTTGCAGGTTATCGATGCCTGATTTCCCGCGGAAAAACATGAAAAATAATTAGGTTTAGCGTTGTAATCTTTGAAGTTTAAATTTATATAAAAATCCCTCGCTATAGTTTTCGCATGGATTACATGCAAAGACATGCAATCTGTGGTGCTATGAAGGCAGAAGAAGATGTTGAATCTCAAGTTAGGGGCGGTACCCACATGGCGCAGGAATAATTAGTTCACACGCTCATCATACGCAACGTCAGTCCCAATAGTATGACTTAATTTTTCCCGGATAGACGGATGGACGGGTGGCAGTTGATCCCACTCCGACCAATTGCAGCGGCGCGGGAAATTAAATTGAATTACTCTTGGAATGCACCCTGTGGATCAGGTATTTTTGAGCGGAACAAGCAGTTTCGGGAGGGTAGAGAATATGTTGACGACGCCAGATGTTCAGAGCGCCCTTCGATCTCAAAAAGGGATCTCAGGGCGCAAAAAAATCTCAGGGATCGCAGATTAAGTGTTCGCATAATTTCGGATGAACTTGGCATCCCTAAGAGTCAATTGCATCGACTTGTGACCGAAAACATGGGCATGAGAAAGGTGTGCGCGAAGTTGGTGCCGAAAGTGTAATCGGACGAATAAAAGAAAACTCGCACGCGGATCTGCCAAGAGCTTCTCAATCATTTAAGTGAGGATCCAAATTTTTTAGACAATGCCCGACCAGACTTCTTCCTCTCCCCCCTCTGTAAATCCGTGTTAAAAGGACGACATTAAACAATGAAGGAACGGGGCGAAACGAAAAAGGTATTTACTTTTTAAATCTGTGAATCCGTAACAAGAAGAATGAAACATGTAAGATATGTACGCCGTAATGACAAATTAATGAGGAATACCTTCAGCTTATATTGAAGATGACGTGTACACTAGTAATATCGTATACATACGTTTACAGACACAAATGTTTACATGCATCAATCGAAGGAGTAACATTGCGTTTGCCAGCGCAAATAAAGACACATGCATATAAAATAGTACACTCATACGTATTCTGGAATTTTCGGTGGTTCAGCCTCCTGTGGACAGACGGAACTGAGGAGAAGGGTGACCGAGAGAAGGGCGGGGAAAGGTTTGGAAGAGGTGGGATTGAGATGGAAAGGTATGGGAGAAGAGGGGGAACGAAAAATTTTGGAGGAAGGGGTGATTAATGCTTATATTAATCCCTGGGTAATTACAGGTGTCTGAAAGCCATATGTACGCCTGTTCTATTGTCTTAAGTTGGAGTGGAGAGTCGGAAGGATGTTAAAATAGAAACGCTTTAGCAATCGTCAAAGGAAATGTTGTGTTGGGAGGCGTGTGTGTGTGTACTACCTTGATCAAAAATTTCCCGGAATTTATTCAGAAAATTAAAAATACAAGTTTATTCATCTAAATCTATATTGTCCCCTTCAAAGTAATCCCCATCGACTGCAACACACTTATGCCAGCGCTTGATCCAATCCTCGAAACATTTTTTATATTCGGTTTTCGGTATGTCCATCAGTGCTTCCTGCGATTTTTCCATTACTTCCTCTCGGCTGCTAAAACGCGTTCCCCGTAATGGTTTTTTAACTCGATTGAACAGAAAGAAGTCACAGGGAGCCAAATCAGGTGAATTCGGTGGCTGTTGGATGGTATTTGTTGCATTTTTCGTCAAAAAATTACAAATAATGATAGCACTGTGCGACGGTGCGTTATCATGGTGCAAAATCCACGAGTTTTCTGCCCACATTTCTGGTCTCTTTCGGCGAATTGCTTCACGCAAACGTCTCATAACGCCCAAATAATACTCTTTGTTTACTGTCTGGCCTTCTGGCAAAAATTCATGATGCACTACACCGTTGTAATCCATGAAAACCGTCAGCATTGCCTTCTTTTTTGACTGAAAACGACGTGGTTTTTTTGGTCTCGGCTCATTTGGTGAACGCCATTCACTTGCCTGATGTCTGGATTGCGTGTCGTACTCATAAACCCACGTCTCGTCTCCAGTAATGATCCTTTTGATGAATGTGGGATCGGATTCCGCCTCGCAAATCATGTCTTTTGCGACGTCAACACGGTCTCTTTTTTGCATGAAATTGAGGTCTTTTGGCAGCAAATTTGCTGCTACACGACGGAAACCCAAATCATTAACCACAATGTCTTGGGCGGATCCATAGGCAATGTTCAAGCCCTCCGCTATTTCTCTGATGGTTAATTTGCGGTTATTGACCAACATTTCTTTTACTTTATCAATTTTTTCACCGACTTTCGATGTCGATGGTCTGCCACTGCGTTCATCATCTTCGATTGACTCACGACCACTTCTGAACCGCTCGTGCCACTGGTAAACGACCGTTTTTTTTAGAGAATCGTTGCCGAAACACTTTTCCAACATTTCCAACGTCCGTGCGCCACTAAATCCGTTTTTTACGCAAAATTTAATACAAGTTCGTTGTTGCAAATTTAAATCCATTTCTGCAATTGTAAAAAATCGCCAACACACACAGAGATAGATGTACTCTTGGCTATGTAACTTTTGCAAATGTCAAGTTATGACACTAAGATTTAAAGGGAATATCAACAACAGATGTACCAATTTAACAAAAAAAACAGAACTCAAATCGGAACGATGGGAGCGCCACACGGTGGTTATTCCGGGAACTTTTTGATCAAAGTAGTATGTATGTATATATATATATATATATATATAATATATATTATATATATATATATATAATATATATTATATATATTATATATATATTATATATATATTATATATATATATTATATGTATGTATATTTGGGTCGCGGTAGTCCAGGGGGTAAAGCGTTGGACTTGAGGGTCCCGGTTTAGATTCCCGGGTAAGTCTCCGGGGACCTGCAGCTCCACCCCAGCTATCCACCTAAGCCATCAGGCTTAGTACTAGGTGAACTCTACCATCACCATGGTTACTGTGTTTATATATACAAGGTTCGTCCGGAAAATAAGTGTACTGACTAATGATTTTTTCCCGCCGCTCCAGACGCGCCCAGCACCGCTCTGACGGGCTGCGATTGGAGGGGGTATGTTGGCAAGCGACGCTGAAAAAGGCAGTCGGCTCTGAGCTGTGGTGTAGTGAGGAGCTCTGTTAACGCGAACCTCCACGCTCGACCCACGTCACGGAACTCGATGCCGAAGTTTTTGGAGCAGCGTTATTCCATCAAATTTGCGGTAAAGCTTGGGAAATCGTCTACCGAAACTGTCGGTATGATTAACCAGGCTTACGGGGAGTCAGCCATGTCCAGAAACATGATCTTTCGGTGGCACAAGATGTTCATGGAGGGCAGAGAAGAGGTCGACGACGAGTCTTCGAGAGGTTCTCGATGATGCCTTCGCGGGAGCGTTCCAGGAATGGGAACGCCGCTGGAACAAGTGTATCGACTCACAGGGTCCTATTCTGAGGAATATTAGCTTAAGATATGTAAAAGTGTAATAAATTTTTTTTCCTGAGCTCAGTACACTTATTTTCCGGACGAACCCTGTATATATATATATATATATATATATATATATATATATATATATATATATATGTATATAAACACAGATGTAGATTTTTAGAATATAGAGACACAAAGAAAGGACACTCACAATTTGTTATTTGACGTTTCGACAGCACGGCTGTCGTCTTCAGAATCATCATATATATATATATATATATATAAATATATATATATATATAATATGCATATATATATATATATGTGTGTATATAGGTCGCGGTAGTACAGTGGGTAGAGCGTTGGACTGCTGACCGGAGGGTCCCGGGTTCGATTCCCGGGCAAGGCACCTGCAGCTCCACCCAAGCTAAAGTGATTTTTCGGGTACCAGGTCTATCTGGGAAACCATAACCGGCACAGGGAAAGGAACTGGCCCCTCTACCCTGATGTGTGAATTTTCACGCGTCGTATAGGGCTTATTACTGGGTGATCTCTACCATCACCTACTAGACCGACCTTCGGGTTGATTACTGTGTTTATGGTTTATGTGTATACATATATAAATATACAATATAAATACATATATATATATAAATATATATAAATATATATATATAAATAAATAAATATATATATATATTTATATATTTATATAGGGAAATAATTGTCAATGGTATCCCGATCCCTACTTGAGGTGCTTTGTGAAGAGCACTTAGAGTGAGCAGACCGTCCGTCGGAAGGGACGTGAAGCTGCGGGCCCTCTGGTGCCTTTCGTTAAGAGTAGGCTAATGCCGACACCAGGTTTCCTTCCACCCTTCATCCTTTTCCATCTATTCCTAATGGCGCAAATTACCTCCTCTGTCGGTCGCTTCCCCAAAACTATATTAATTCCCCTAGTATTTTTATAATAAGTTTTTCTTGAATCCTCTAATATCGGTTCAATTTCAGGTTGCAATAGGTATTTTCCCGTTGCTTTGCTTGACATGGGAAATACGCTATACATTTTATATTGCTGCTTACGGAGTTTTGATAATACTAACCATTATATTATACCACCACTGTTCGAATTTTTAAGATGTGGTTCAAAATCCTACTCATTTAAAAGTAAACCATAAAATCCTGTGTAATCAAAAAAATATAATATCAATATTGTAAAATTATTTCAATTTGCAGTAGCGGCAAATCCATTAAAAATATTACAGAGAGCGGTTAATATAATTTCTACGTGTGTAAATTCATTTGAATTCGCATCTGTAATTTTGGTCCTGGTAGAGCAATAATATTAGTAAAAACCTAAGTAACATTGCTGAGAAAAGTTTAATGAACGCATATTAGAAAGACGCATAAACAAATATTCATGAAATTAATTCTTACCCCAAGAATGATACAATATTTAATGTAAAGTTTATAGCGAAACGAAATTTGAGTTAGTTTAATATAGAGTTTTACTTCGTTTAGGCATTTTCATATTATCCAACTGGTTACATTTGAAAGTAAAATCATATTTACTGCTGAAATATGTAGTAAGTACTTGTTTTCATGGGGGAACTTCATTCAGCGCTTGCATTTGCACTTAATGAAATTTTTCAAGGGAAATTCCGCTGCACGCAGCACCCGCAATAAAAAAAGAAATGCTTCCACAGACACACTATTTCGAAAACATATGAGATTCAACGCCTATGAGAATATGAGAATACGCCAGCAAGAAGACAAAGAATCAACACAGCAGCCGTGGAGCTCCCAACTGGATTACTCAGATCATTCTTAGGGCTTTGATATTCTCCTTTGGGTATCCCAGCCAATAACACTTACACAGTGCATACGGACATGAAGGCGTCAACTGCCTTGAGATAGGAGACTGGAGGCAGGGAGGCTTGTGACTTGGCGTGCTGGGTGGAGAGGGTCAGCAGTGATGTCACTCCGAGGGTCACTCTCGCCGGGGCAGCTTCTGGTTTGATCCAGAAGGACACCCACTGAAAAAAAATATCCATGACACCGTTAATGACTATCGGATAATTCCTACGAAACCCATGCGCTCGCGAATTAAAAATACTAAGATTTAAGTAAGTTTGATGGATACTGATGCCGAACTCTTTTTTTTAAATAAATAGCTATATAAAATTGCAACTGATGATTGACGAAAATATTCACATTAGTTTTCTAAAGACTGTTGGACATGAATTTTAAATATATCAACCAAGAAGGAAGCGGCATTGGGCATTGATTTTTTGTTTGGACAGAAATACGATATATAACAGTGGTATACCTATTCTTTCTTTAACTTTTCGGGATTCGGCTGGCTATTTCGTTGCGTTTTACGCTCAAACATCAATTCAATAGGAAACAAATCGCATGACCTAGAAGAGGATGATATCATTAATGCCTTTGGCAACACTCAAAATAAAAATTGAAAAATATTTTGATCGCCACAATGTGAAGGTACTGTATTTCCATATATTTTTCCTGATACCAAATTGATACATATTCCTTGTGGGCATGCTATTTTTACTTTAAATTAAACTTCTTTTCATTGTAGTGCGTACGTATTAAGGGATCCGAATACCCGACCAGGAAAAAAACGCCACATGCTCCGTGACTTACCCGATTGCCGCCGCGCAGATGTCGATAAAATTTCTGTTTTCACCATAATTTAGAATAATCATATCTTACAGGATGGTTTTGGATTTTATGTTGGGAACCACAAAGTCAAGATAGCATTTGTTTTGAGTTGATAACATTGTGATATTCCGCCGCCTATTGCATTAATAAAACAGCTGAACGGAAACAAATCGACATCGTCAAACATCTTTCAGCCTTAGACCGAAGTAGTTATCAGTGAGTTACCGTAAACGCTAATGCTGTGATTATGAAAACTATGGGGCAGGGGAGAGAGAGAACAATGTTTTTAAGCCTCTTACGGCTCCTTGGAGAAGCTGCTTCCAGCCATGGGCTGTTTACAGCATGTGTCTAGTAAAGATTTGATTCCTATTTAATTTTATTTATTTGTTAAATGGCGTTTGCCGATTGCAAAAGAGTTTGAGGTGAGTCTACCTCGGTGTAGGTAAGCGTTGCTGAGTTAGAGCTACTTTGGGTCTTCTGTGCGGACATGGGGATCGTAGTCCCAGATACCATCGAGGAGCGAGTTTCTGGTGTTGGAATGGGGCATGGTTCGAGCTTTTTGTCGCAAATCGAGAGCTGACAACTAGCCATCACACATCTCCACATTCAGAGACTTGCTCACCTCACCCGCCTCTAACCTAGCGCGAGCAAGCGTGGACGAGGGGGAGTCGGTGTGATCCCCGATGGGCAGCACTGGCAGTCAAATTTTAACTGACACATTTCGAATTGATGTGGCTAAGAGCAGCGAAAGAGGTCCCCCTGCTCCTACCCAGGCGGCAAACGTCTCGCTGCTCTGGGGATATTAACGCGTGTGTGATTTATAACCTGATGAATGGCAAATATGTTTCGCTTGCATATCTGCTGACTGCTGATACATAGTCTATGAAATACATTGTGCAGTAATAATTCGTTTCGTTATGGTATCCGTCTTCATATTTCCGGTATTAATGTATTTTAGGAAAATACATGAAACGACAAGTGATACGAGTAAACGTGATGGGTTTCACGCTGCCTTCTGAATTGCGTAAATCATATTAGAAAGATAGGCTTGAAATTAAATTCACGGGAGGAGGAGGTAGCAAGGGATATCGGTTCAGAGATCGGAAATTCTTTCTTGAAGACGAGTGCCATAATCGGGCGTCCTCTTTTCGTTAGGAGAGGAAATCATCGGTGAAGGACAACAACGGAAAGATCCTCTCTTCGGTGTCTTCCGGCTTTCTCCTAACACTGCACGATGCTACACAAAAGGTAAATGCAAGGAGAAAGACGATTGATTAAATGGGAGGTGAAAAAAGGAATGTATTCTTTGTGTATTGAATTCAAGAATTATGAGGATAAGGGGATGGAATCTGTTTCCCTCGACCTTACATTACGATTAAAAATAAAAAGCTCGAACATTTTAGTCAAATCATAGGCTTACACTAGTGATGAGCTGATTGCTATTGTCTGAAGAATGAGTATACAAAAGGTAACAGACAATGTGGGAATCTCCTTCTTTGAACGCATCATTTTTTACTTACCGAATGAACTTTTGTTCAAAATGATAATTCGCCAATTTGAATTGGTCTTACGAATAAGGACCCTCTTTGCAAAATGTTTTTTCATGAAAATAATCGTGGAAATTCGGATGATTTATCTAAAAATCAAAGTAATGAGCTTGCATGATGTATTAATTACAAGTGAACGAAATTAAAATTTAGCTATCGAAAGTCCAATATGATTTTGACTGTTGTTGCATAAAAGCATTCCCGCGATCTCCTTCATCGTAAAAATAAATGAATAATGTAATGAAAATTAACAACTGGATAATATATCGGGATGTGTATTTCCAGAAATTTGCTTGTAGAGGTTTTGCGATATCATTACATTATCAGATCACTCTTGAGGCATTTGGTAACAATGTGAATTCAGCATGAACGTATGCTCCCATGCCTTCCCTCTAAACGAATCGAACACGTTATTTCGAGGGAGGAACTTGGCAGAAAGACTTCGTCAGATCAACCAATGCTAGTTCCTATTCCAAAAACGCAGCCACAGGCCGCCACGGGGTGATAAGTATTCTTTCTCACAGAGCTGAAGTGGTTCTCAGGATCATCCATGATGGAGAGTAGGGCAAATGATTTACCAGAGTAGGGAAAATGATGATCAGTTTGAACTCAGAAAGTGGTATGGTAAGCAAGAGGCCATAGCAGTAATGTGGTCACTGATTGAGGGGAACATTTTAATAAAATCAGGATGTATTTGTCTGTTTCTCAGATTGTGAGAAGGCGTTACATAGACTAAATTGCGAAGAATTACTTAATGTATTCCAGGAAAAAGGAGTAGACTGGAGGGATAGGAGTTTTATCCGCAATGTGTACATGTCTCAGACTGCACAGGTACGAGTGGCGGTTGAAGAGTCGGGAGGGATACGTGTAAGGAAGAGAGGGAAAACAAGGGTGTCCATTATCCCCTGTGCCGTCCAACGTATTATGTCGAGTATATACTAAAAAAGGCGTGGGAAAAATTGGGAGAAGGGCATTAAATCAGTGGACTCGTCATAAAATCAGTTAAGTTTGCTGTGGAATAGTTATGTTGAATGGAACGAAAGGAGTAAGGAAATGTTTGGAATTGAAGCGAGGGGCTTATTGTGGTGTCGGAGATCAGTTGTGTTTTCTTTGGTAGGCAAGAAAGTGTATTGTGGAACCTTTGTAAAAGCTGGGTCCATCCAAAACGTACCTTAACTGAAAGAATACCAATTATAAGAAAAATAAATAAACCGAAAGAAATATACTAGTAATTGTAGTTTAGAGCTTATGATTTTCCCTGGTATCTCCTTAGATATATATATACATCTCCTTAGATATATATATATATATATATATATATATATATATATATATATCTGTATATATATATATATATATATATATATAATCTCGAGCTTGCAGTTAATATTTTATATGTGCCAAGAAAGCTTTTTGAGTGCACTTTTTGAACTCAATGACGCAAATACTAGGTTTAGAATTCTTCGAACCTTATGTTTGGGTCTATTTCTAGTGCCAGAAAATCGCTAGATTTTGTAGTCCAAAACGCAGAGGAACACTGCCATCCCACACGCCCATCCACTTTGACGGCGATAAATCATCATTCTAAGGTCGAAAATTTGGTTTCATTCAATCTCTCATTAGCTTCATGCGGCAGACGATAAGACGTCATGTCAACATAGGGCTCATTTTAGGCTCTCTTTCCTCCGCCTCCTCACCTGCAGTAGTACTGGCCATCCCTCTCCCTTTCTCACCATTCATTTGTCGACGAGGCGAATTTTCATTTGATTTCCATGTCCCCCATTCAACGCAGACAGTTAAGCGTTGCACAACCAAGTAATGAGAGAGAAGACTTGAAATCCTCGCTTCGCCATTCCACCGCCAGAAAACTCTTGTTTTATGATATTTGATTTATGTTCAGACACACATTCAGAGATTACCTGTCAAACGTATTTTGTATAACTTGACATGATGCTAAAAAATTAATATTGTTACTCATATTTGCCTTTCTGATTTTTCAAAATCGGAGGCAGTTATTTCGCCGTATTTAATGTTCGACAGAAAAATAGTAGAGATATTTGAGAAAAGCAGAGACATAGCCAGAAATCAAATCTTTATATCCTGTAAATTCCCCGTATTATACATTTTCAAATGCGTAATCATGGTGACGACCCCACGTAGCATCTCTCGAGCTGGAGGCATGAGTCCATTTAACGAGTACACCGGGTACAAATTTTGTTCAAGGATTCTGACTACGGATTTTGATGAATGCTCTTCAGATTTTACACTTGGAACAATACATGCATTTAAAGTATGAGTTCTGCAAATATTATCAATAGAATCATCAATCAATTTACTACACTTAGAAATGTTTTAAAAAAATAAATACGTCATTTAAATTTGAGTTACCATAAAAACTCATGGATGTCATAAGATGGCTAAATGATTCTTCATTTTTGCAGCTACAATTTATCACTGAATAATCTTTGAATATTCAGGGAAAATTTTATTAGCACGACGAGGCGGTGTCTATTGGCTGTTGGCAGAACCCGGTAGCCTCGCCGCGAGCCCTTTCACAACGATTAGACGATTGCTACTGTGGGGTGATGGCCTTCCTAATACTCCTCTACATTTCATGCCTTCTGTACCCTGCCCTCTTATAAATGCCTTTTTTCCCTTTCTATCCATTGACTTTGAGATTTTCAAGCCCTAGTCTTAGACAGTTCGGCCCTCTCGAGCCTCCAAGTGAACCGTCGGGGGCAGCGGAGGGGGGGGGGGTCAGCAAAGTGGGCTTTCACCATGATCAGTCGCTGCCCGGAAAATCTAATGTTGCTCATTCCTTAATGGCTAATATTTTGCATACTGATGTTCTCAGGGAAGATTTAATATTCTTTGAGCTATTTTATTATGGTAAATATCAATGTTCTTCGCAAATGTAAATGATTATTACCCCTCCAGTTGCCCTAAGGATGTGTGACAACAAACCTAAAATACATACGGATACAATTTTAAAGGAGAGTAATTTAAATAATATACTTCCAGATATTTCTGTGTGACGTGAGAAAGATTCGCAGAATGTTTTGCAGCTTGCTCGCCATCTAGTTTCCCTCCTCTTTCTGATAGAGTTTTCTCTAAAACTCTTGCTCTCTCTAGATGTGAGACTGGACAATCCTTGATCCTTGAACTAATCTCGCTCGTTGTATTGATCAATTCACTTAGTATATTACTCAGAGAAATCCAAGAAAACTAATCTGAAAAGTAATTGAGCAATCTTATGTTTTTACTTTTTTGCTGTAAATGGAGAAATTTTTTTTCAACACTTCAACATAAGCCACTCGTAAGTTTTAATGTAGAGTTGATCAAGTGAAAGGTTTTTTAAATGGTATTTTATTGTACCAATTGATTCGCTTTTAGAAGGTCAGAATAAAAGCCATTCATAAAGTTAACTATAGCATATTAAGGAACACCAAATTATAATAATGGCGAGAGGATTCGCAACTTTGAACAATTCCAATTATTATTGACTATTTTTGTATTTGTTTTATCGTTAGTTCATCAATGTGATAGTGTTTAAGTATTATGTCCTGAAATAGCGCGATTAATGGACAAGAGTTTCTTCTAATATACTTAAGAATATAATAGACTACCGTTTTTGAGGTAATATGCATTCTGCTGTATTGAATAAGAGTATTCTACGGACTATTAATTGCATGGATCTGATTAAAACGGGGAATATTCTCTACCTTACGGAATTCCTTGTTTTACTTAAACTGGTGAATATATGGGAAAATATGAACAAGTGAAATTTGACTTCTTTTAAGGATCAAAGACCAAGGAACCCCTTACCAGTATTTCTATTATTCTCTTCAACGTAATATACACATTTTATATAATATTGAACAACTTTCAATGAGTGAATTCTGTATCGAAAACGCGAATGCCTCATTTGTTTTGTGGTTTTCAAGCATATGTTTTCTCTCCTCTTCTCATTTCTTGGTCATCGTGTTACAATAATGTCAGCTATGAAAATGTTGTTTTAATATAATCTTTAATACCAAATAACGATATCCGCACCAATAACCCATTAAAATATACATGCCTGTTATGCTTTCAGCTTGTAAGCTAGATTTAGTAAAATGTTATAGAAATAGAGGATGAGATAAACGTCTGACTTAAAAAATCCTCGGAAACATGAAATCAAAAAAATCATTGATCGTGGCATTAAATACGTGGGAAAAGCAGTTTCTCGTGCACTTAGTTGAAGTAAGTAATAAGTTTCGTTAACATATTATGCTATGCCTAGAGTACAGTTGGATAGAAATATTTCTTAAAAAACCACATAATAAGAGAGAACCCCAAAATCTGGAATTTTGATAAAGATCCTAGGGTATGTTGAAGAGATTGAATTGTTTTCCGAGGCATTTGTGGAAAGGGTACACAAACTAAAATGTTCGTCAAATTCGGCTGGATTATATCAAAAAGTTTCGGATTGATGTTGGTTTACAAAAACAACGCAAAAGAGAAATATAATTGTCACCATTCGCAGGCTATGGATAAACGCCGAATCGGGCGTAAGGCATTCAAGAGACGTCTTGCATACTTTTGTGACCGCTTTGCTTTGCTCGCGACATCACTGCGAGCAATTGACAAGGCAATTCGGTACTAAAAGAGTCATAGAAAGTTGAATCCACTTTATGCTACACGTACAATATGCTGAGCGAGGAATGCAGAGGGAGGCGAGATCCCGAATCTGTGACACAAGTGAGGTGGATCTTCAGAGCGACAATAGCGACATAATAAGACAAAAGAGGGTAATACACCGGCCACCACGTGAAAGTAAAGGTAAAGCACCTCTGATGTAGGCTCTAAATAATGTATTCAGTAAATGGTTACCTGTCAAATAAATTGTCTCGGTTGCCGAGTCGCTGAGTGGGCTTGCCCCGTTTGACCGGGGATAACGGGAGCGAACTGGAAGGAACTCGAAGGCTTGAGTGTTGTCCCCAGGGGGATAAAGAAGAGAGAGGGCTTCCAACACAACCAATGCAAAATTGTCCAATGGACTTTTATGGAAGTATCTACCCTTTCAAGCATAAAAGACAAACAGTAGTTCAGTTACACTCCGTTCTCCCATTTATTAACCCTTAATGTACCGTTTCCGTTCAAGCTGTTTCCAACGGCATCCAGTGCCTTCCTCTCCCCATCCTGAGAAAAAGGTGGCCACGGATGCCTTGCCTTGCTATCAGTTTATCACTGTTGCTGCTTTGAAACTTGGGCAGAGAATGCTTATAGGTCAAATCTGGAGTTACTAACCGGACCTGCTCAATTTGTTTGTCACGACCACATAAATCTTCATTGGGAGATTAATGTGCTTGATGTTTGATTGGTCCTCCCTGGCGCTCGGAAGAACTACTTCGCCGGCCGCTTCTGTGAATTTGAGTGTCTATGTGAGTGGGACATGTCCGTCTCCGGCTCGAAATTAATATTCCCACAGACCATTTCGGGTGTTCTTTACCTATTAGTGCCACATTATTTGCGGGGATCTTAAGGAATTCTTTTTGATTAAGCAGGATTCTTTGCATCCTCTAAAATTGAATGTCTTAACTGGCGAAACAATGGATATGTTATCGACCGCAACAATGGAATCTTGAGTTAATTACTCAAATATAAATTAATCAATTTTATTCTTAACAATAACTTGTTAAAATATATCTTGTAAATCTATTTCTACTTTCGGGATCGTTTATTTTCCCAAATTTCTATTATAAGCATTGATATTTAAATGAATATAGCATTTATTATATATTTTTTCATCAACTACAAATGCTACAATTATAAGCCTTTGAAAATATTGAAAGTACGTATTTTGCAATAAAATGCACCAATTTCTCACTATAAAGATTGTCAAGTTTTATTGTTATTTAAAATAAATGGGCAATAGAGGGCATTTCATTAAAATATACATAATTTTCCATAAACTCCCCATTTCTGGGTCGTTCCTTGAAGCTTAAAGTGAAATAAATAAGGGAGAAGATATTCGCCTTTTTGATCTTAAGGGGTCGTGCTACCTGATTGCATCAATACTTTTGTCAGTATGAAAATCTTATACTTTGAGTACATTTTAACGGTTCTGTGGTTTAACATTATCCGAAAAATAGCCTTTGATCAATGGCTATGATTGCTTTTATTTAGGGAATTCTACCAATAAGTATAGATATTTGATTGTCTAGGGACTAAGCAGACGCAATATCGTATTCCGCGAAACTGGAGATTCTTGCAACACCCTCCTGTGACGTGGCAATTCATATTTCTCTCACGTATTCTTCATAACATTTTTCCTTCGTTATTAACGATCTTAAGACCTCTTCCAGGGAAGAAAAACCTTTTAAATTCTTTAGGGCAGAATTATAAATTTAAATAAATTTCAACCTTTAGGGCAGATAAATGAAAAATTAAAAGGAGATACATTAAATAGATAAGACATTAGGGTTCTGTGAATGGCTCCAAGTATTTCCAAAAACGAATGTAATATACAAGTATATCAGCGGTGCAAAATGCTTCTCCGATGAAGTTATTTTTTCCAATTTTTATTTCAAAACTATTGAATTAATATTCTTTCCTAATGTTTGAGTTTGTTTTCACTTTCTAATAATTTATTTTATATGGCCAATCAATTGAGTTCAAATTTTCAATGATGGTCGCTAAGATTCCATGTCGTGGAGAGAAAATTCCTGGGTCAAATGTTCAGTGCTGTTAAGACTCATTTACAATAATTACTTTCGAGATATTTTCTCAATTTCGAGGTGCATGAATCCCGTGGATAGACCTCTTGGCTACTAACTGGAGGGCCTGGATTCAGTTCCGGGTGAGAACGCTGGACAGCCTCTGCTCCAATCAATCTACATGGTTTCTGCTTGTCACCACTAGGGTGCGACATCAAAAAATAAGTCTTTAATTATTTTTAGTTACTCTATATTTCTGGTTTTATTTTGTGCTGCGCGGAAACATGGTCATTGAAACCGGATGATAGATTGGAGAATTTTAAAATGTGTGGGTGTAAAGAAGGATGGAAATGTTGATTGACAGGAAAACAAACGAGTGCTAGGTGTGTTTGGGGAGGAGATGGTCTGGCGGGAGAAATCCAAAGGAGGTCGGAAAGATGGACTCAAAGCGCATTCAAATCACAGTCGTTCAATTAATCTGCAAACCGCATGGTCACTCACGACACCGATACTAAGAAACTACCCGCGTACATAAATAAGACATACAATACGAATTGAAGTTAGTTAAAGCTGCACAGATAAATTGGTCCGATAATGCCGGACATATCCGCTGGTTAGATTATAAAAATAAAATGTAGATTGCCGAAAATATATGGGATTAACTGGAGATATTAAAAAGAACGGCCCTGCGTGGAAGGCTGAGACCAAATAAATCCTCAGGCCAAAGGAAGAGGGAGTCAGACGATAGAACAAGCAGGGATAAGAGGGTTAGTGATGAGGAGAAAAAAGGGACAGTAGTTACCCACTGTTTAGACTGACTATGAAAGTCATCTTCCGGGATTATACCGATATTTTCCGTAAATATTCATTTAATAGAGTAAAGTAAAACAAGGCAAATGTGTATGCTATGGCGGGATTATTAACATGAATTCTATTCCTTCCATTCAATTTAATACCTATCTCAGACGCAGCTAATTATACCATATTTAATTTACCACGCTTAATGCCATACCTACGTAGAGAGTGCGTTGATTCTGTAGGCCATAAGGGCTTCGACAGCATTGACAAAACTGAATTTGATTAGAACTGCCGAGTCAAAGTTATGTTACGTCAGATTCTGATGTGATTTCAAGAAAACGTATGGGGTGTATATAACTACTTATTGTATGCCAATAAACAGTCTACTCCTGATGTACTTCACGGGCAAAATGCCCATCTTTAATTATTCGCACAGACAAATTAACTTCCACATTTGGGAATTTCTTATCTTGCGGTGGACGCTGGCATTATTGAAATCTCTAATTAAATACCTGCAATCTGACTAAAGAAACCATCAAGTCGATCAATTTAACTTACCGACATGATGACAATGAGGCAGGTTGGAATATATGTGTGGAAGAGGTAGTAGCCCAAACGACGTTTCAGCACGAATATAACTTCCAGGCAGGTGAAATTTCCTGGAAAAAAAGTTGCGATAAGAATCACATTGAATGTAAAACCGGTATGTGAAACAATGGCACATTCCATTAGAATTTATCAGTTAACTTTGGGCGTAGGAACAGGGTAGATAAAAAATTCCTCGGACTGAGAAATATGCCTCCAAATAAAGAACTATATTTCTCATTCATAAATGTATGAAGAATGTTTAATAGTATGGCCAGATGAGTACATATGTTGAAATGTGATGGCATACAAAATATTGAATAAATATGCAAACAGAGTAAAAATTGTTGTTGGAGGTCATGCATGTAACAGTTGTACACATATTTTGTATGCATATTTTTCATTGTTTCCATAGTTTTGAGTAATTTTTGAGGACTTTTACATTAAAAGTAACTGACGTACTTTGAAAATAGTCAAAGACAGTAGTATGAATTCTATAAATTTTGAATAATTTCCTATATTTGTTTACATTTACGAGTAGTGAATATAAAATATGCCACTGATATCTCAGACGTTTCCCATATTTATAAAAACTGACTTGAACTAAACTTGAATTACATTAGTTTGTTGCAGTAGTTATCTTATGAGATCAAATACAAAGGGTACTTCGCAAATAAGGACTAGAGAGGACTGCCACTATGTGAGGAAACTCAATTGCAATGTGGGTAGGTGAAACAGAATGAAAACATTGTAAATTTTAAGCACAGTTGCACTCGAAAATCTTTTTCCCATAAGCGCTCAGCAGTATCTTTAATGTTAGTCCCAATTATTGCATTGAAGCACAAATACTTAGTTACTTATTGCGTTAAGTCCCATAAGTATAGTGAAGTCCCATATCCTATTGCACGTGTTCCACAAACCTGTTTCGGATGCCTACTCCTGGATCCTTATAAGAACCGATGAATTACTCGGCATAATTGCACCATATTATCCTTTTTAGAGGACAATATGATACCAGTGTGGAGAAGAAAATTCGGCTATGCGTGCTTAAGCTTCCCTAAGAAGGATCCATAACGCCGAAATGCATTGACACCACACCAAGAGAGAAATTTCAGACTGAGAAGTACTCCAACCTCATTATAGCTTTAAGTTAGCGTTTTTGGTGGGAGTGCATAGTGGGCCACTTTTGGTAAGCAGAACTGGTGCTGTGGGATGGACCAAACGACGGGTTAAGTCGCCCGAATCGACGTTCATGGGAAACCATGAAAGGTGTTGGTTGCTTGTGATAGGTAATATTCCGATTTCATTTAATGTCTATTGATCAATATTTGCAAATGTGTCAGTATGGGTCTACTATACATTCGCGAGTATGTACCTAGTACCTGCTTATAGGTTTTGTGTAAACAGTCGTGAACGCAAAGACATTAACTTATCTCTCGACTTTTTGTGGTAGTTTTAGGTATCAATTACAAAAATTTGAATTTCAAGCACTTTTTTTTATCATATTTCAGTTTTAAGTCTCGCGTCATAAATATATAACTTATCATTTCTATGGTTTCCTTACCTGCTTCCCCCTTTTAAACAAAACAAACGATAATAAATTTATTGAGGAAAAGAATATAGAATATAAACGTGGAATTCGAAAAAGAAACAGTAGATTGGAAGTATAAATAATCAAATGACGATTCATAGATTCATCCATTTATGGAATATTTTATGAAGTTTACGTCAATAGCGCCAATTGGTGTAAATTGTGGTAGGTAAAACCGAGACAACCGAGGTAAGCACAGATATGGATTAGTAACGATTTGAGGTATAATTTTATATTATTTTAAAATATTTAATGATGAATGTTCTGCATTTTCTTCGTTATTTTTATTCAACGATAAAATTTATTATTAAAATACTTGTTTTCATCACAGCAAAATGAACTTTGTGAATCATTTTTTCGGTGGATTTTATTTTTCTGATCAATGAATATTTTAAAATTATTTACGTCCGTAAATCGAGGTATACCAGTTAGACAAACTTGGCACGTGTAATTTGCGGAATTTTAACGGTTGTAGTTTGCAGATTACCTAATTTATTTGCATTACATTAGTTTTTAAAGAAAACAAAAAAAGATTAATTCTAATTACTCGTAAATATTTATTTTCGTGTATGCCAATTAAATTTCAGCCCAGAAGAGGTACGGCATATTTTTATGCAAGCTTTCAGCCCAGAAGAGGTACGGCATATTTTTATGCAAGCTGTGGAAATGAGTGTTTTTCCTTTGCTTCGTCACTCGAGCTCAGAAGCCGACAAGGAAAATGTTGAATGGGGTCATAGAATGACCCTTAATTTTCAAAGCTAACATTTCCCGAAAGAAGTATTTCTCAGAGCCATGATGTATTTACGGAAATAGTGAGCCCTTTGTACTTTTGGCAAGATATTTTTCCTTGCCTGCTTCCCCAACTCCCTTCGCTACCCCTGTAAGTTCCTTTTCCCGCCCAATACTGATGAGTCGGCGTCAAATTGGAGAAGGGGCGAAGAGCGTAGGGTCAGCGGGAATGTAGGTAGCTCGAGTTTTTGAGTAAAATGGGTCATAACCCCACCCTCTTGCTTGGCCGAGTGCAGGGAAGGATCCGTTATCCCTTACCGGGATTCGTGGACTTAGATCAGCCCGCCCCCACCAGCGACAGTCGTGGAACTCAGAAGAGCTCCACCGTCCAATCGTCATTTGGGCACCTAAATCGCCCGATTTAAGGCGGACGCCATCTTGAAGAGTATCCAAACTCGTTAGCCAGCGAGAGGGTGCAAATTAAGGCGCCTATTTCGGCCCCCGAATTTACGTCACAAGAAGCGTATCCTAAATACGCCATATTGCAACCCCATAATTCCAAATACTAGATGCGAGACAACTAGCAGAAGAATAATCGCTGTGACTGCGGGAGTGTTTTGTACGTATATGCTGGCCACAAATAACATCGGTTATTCCTTTGAGGGAGTACACTTTCACTCGTTGAAAAAACTAAGGCTTTATTAACGTGAGGAGGGAAAAGGCGGAGCATTTCATAGGCAAGAAAAATTTGGCGTTTTCCGCATGAATATCGTTTAATTCTTGTAATAACTTTATTTTGTCAAGTTATTGGATACAGATATTTGAAATGTAAGACCATATTTCTTTATTTGATGCTTCAATTCATGAAAAAGAATATCATCATTGTATCCATGCCTCGTTTGTGTGCTTATTAAATTTGTTATATAAATTAGTTCAATAGTTTCAGCCTCAACTTTGTGGAAGTTCATTTTAATAAATGAAAAAGAAACACTTTGTTCCAATCCACCAATTTATAATAAATGAAAAAGAAACACTTTGTTCCAATCCACCAATTTATTACAGGTACGACTAGTTTCGACGCTACGGCGTCATCCTCAGGTACAAAGTTTAAAGTCACAATCATAGTATATATACTCTCTTCTGGAAAGGGTGGGGGAGTTGTGGGAAGAGGGGGCGGGGAGGGGAGTACGGGGGTAGGTACGAAAGTATGTGGGAGAGGGTAGGAAACACCAGGAAAAGCGTTAGTGAGTGGGGGGGATTGGAAGGTGGGTTAAGAAAGGGGAAATTAGGGGAAAGGGGAGGGGATTAGTAAGCTAGGGATTTCATTGGTCAGTATAATTTGAGTCAATGGCTAATGGGGATAAAAGTACGGGTTAGGAGTCAATGGGAGTTGGGGGGAAGGGGTTATTGGTTCTGTTTTTCTGTTATTGCTAGGGAGGCTTCCAGGAGAGGTGATACGTTTTCAAACAGAATGTCATTGAGTAAAGGATGTTTCTTCATTGTTCTCCGGATCTCCAACTCTTCCTTCTTGTCCATCCTCCTCCCTTTTTCTTCCCGATGTAGTATTTTGGGGATGAAATCGCTGGTGTGATTTTCCTCCCACAGGTGTTTGGCAAAGTGGGATTGGGCTAGGTTACACTTCTTGTAGCACCTCTTGTGTTCCTCCGCTCTTGTCCGCACCGCTCGACCACTCTGCCCGATGTACCTCGCACTGCAATCCCCGCAAACCATTTCATATATCCCACTGTTTTCCAGTGGCTCAACTTTATCTTTAGTTTTGTTTATGAAAATTTTAAGATTTTGTTTGTTATAGAAAGCAATTCTAAATTTGTCTTTCGGGAATAATTTGCTAATTTTTTCGGACGGGACACCATAATAGGGCAATTTTACCCACTTAAGTTTTTCCTTAATAGTTACCCCTGAATTGTAAAGTAGCTGTTGGGCTCTTATGGAGCGTTTATTGCGGAGCATTTTGTCCACCATTTTTTCACTGTAGCCATTTGTAGTTGCTATAGATTTGATTTTCATCAATTCCTCGTTAAATTTTCCTATCGAGAGGGGAATATTAAGTAGTCTATTCAGTAGGAAGTGAAATGTGGATAACTTTTGGGATATATGATGGCGGGAGTCAGCAGGAATTACATGGTCTGTAGTGGTGGTTTTGCGATATAATTGAAAATCGAATCCTTTTTCCCTTTTAGTCACTGTAACGTCAAGAAAACTTAGTTTTCCTTCATTTTCTTTTTCACACGTAAACTTAATATTATTACACTGAGAATTTAAAACCGACAAAAAACTGTGCAGTTGTCTTACAGTGCCAGTCCATATTGCAAAGATGTCATCCACGTAGCGGACCCAGAAGTAAATGTTTTTTGTGTTAACTGAACTATTCATAAGCAATTTTTGTTCGAACTCGTCCATGAAAAGGTCGGCTAGGAGCGGTGACAAAGGTGACCCCATGGCTAAACCTTCCGTTTGTCTAAAATAATCACCATTAAATTTAAAATAGTTTTGCTCCACACACACTTTGGCAAGGGTCACTAGGTCACTGACGACGTTTGTGTCCGTCACTGTATTTGATAAAACTTTCTTTGCCACATTGACTGCTTCCATCGCCGGGATGTTGGTAAAGAGGTTCACCACATCAAAAGACACTAAAAAATATTTGGTGGTGGGGGGTTTTATTTTGGAAAGTTGCTCACAAAAAGCCACAGTATTCTTCACTCCATATCTTGGCTGGAAATTAGTCAACTCTCTAAATCTAGAATTCAGCACCGCCGCGAGTTTTCTGGAAGGAGAATTCACACTGGAGATGACTGGTCGGATAGGAATGTTTAATTTATGCAATTTAGGGAGGCCGAAAAAGTTGGGAGCTCTTGGATTCATAGTAGTTGCTTTGTAAATTTCGCTGGACTTTAGAAAAGTTGGAGTGGAGGAAAGCGATTTTTTCACAATTTCCTGGAATTTTTTAGTGGGGTCCGATGAAAGCTTTACTATCTTGTTATTCTTAATGAAGTCGTAACATTTATCCGTGTAGTCCTCTCTCTTCATCACTACCATTGCGTTCCCCTTGTCCGCCTTTTCAATGATTAAATTGTTCTCTCTCAATCGCTTCTGAATAGAACTAATAACTTTGCGCTCCCCCGACTCGGTTCTCGTTGGGACTTTTAGTAAGCTAGGGAGTTTTTGAGCGATTATAGTTTTCAAACCAATATCCCGTTTCTCCAAGGACACATCACAGTCTAGTGCCAGATTCTCGACCTCCTTTGCTCCGACTGGAGTACTGGGTACAAACTTGAGTCCTTTTTCCAGTAGGGCTATTTCTTTCGTGTCGAACACTACGTCCGAAAGATTGATCACTCTGTCGTGGAAGGTTATGGGAGCGTTCCCCCTTTGAGGTTCCTGATGGGAAACCAATTTTTTCTCTTGCAAGCGCTTAAGTTTATCATTGATGACTAACCTCTTTTTACGTGCTATCACACTGCTCTTTTCTCGTACATAGTCGTCTAATAAGGTCCATTCCGTCCAGTGAAGGTCCCGCCACAGTTCCCTTGTGAGTAGGAACCTGTATTCTTCCATGCTGTTCCTTTTTGCGTACCATCCTTGGAGTTCCTTCTTAATCCATATGCGTTGCGCTTCCTGGACTGCTTGACGTCCTCTTGTCGATCTGCTGTTGGTCTTCACGTTGACGTAGTTCGGGACACATCCTAAGGCGAGACATCTACTGTTGAAGTAGATGTTTAACGACGCTATCCTGGATTTAATTGTCACAGTCCGGTATAATTTGGCCTTTTTCGCTATACTTGCGTTCTTAATTAGTTCAATAGTTTCAGCCTCAACTTTGTGGAAGTTCATTTTAATAAATGAAAAAGAAACACTTTGTTCCAATCCACCAATTTATAATAAATGAAAAAGAAACACTTTGTTCCAATCCACCAATTTATTACAGGTACGACTAGTTTCGACGCTACGGCGTCATCCTCAGGTACAAAGTTTAAAGTCACAATCATAGTATATATACTCTCTTCTGGAAAGGGTGGGGGAGTTGTGGGAAGAGGGGGCGGGGAGGGGAGTACGGGGGTAGGTACGAAAGTATGTGGGAGAGGGTAGGAAACACCAGGAAAAGCGTTAGTGAGTGGGGGGGATTGGAAGGTGGGTTAAGAAAGGGGAAATTAGGGGAAAGGGGAGGGGATTAGTAAGCTAGGGATTTCATTGGTCAGTATAATTTGAGTCAATGGCTAATGGGGATAAAAGTACGGGTTAGGAGTCAATGGGAGTTGGGGGGAAGGGGTTATTGGTTCTGTTTTTCTGTTATTGCTAGGGAGGCTTCCAGGAGAGGTGATACGTTTTCAAACAGAATGTCATTGAGTAAAGGATGTTTCTTCATTGTTCTCCGGATCTCCAACTCTTCCTTCTTGTCCATCCTCCTCCCTTTTTCTTCCCGATGTAGTATTTTGGGGATGAAATCGCTGGTGTGATTTTCCTCCCACAGGTGTTTGGCAAAGTGGGATTGGGCTAGGTTACACTTCTTGTAGCACCTCTTGTGTTCCTCCGCTCTTGTCCGCACCGCTCGACCACTCTGCCCGATGTACCTCGCACTGCAATCCCCGCAAACCATTTCATATATCCCACTGTTTTCCAGTGGCTCAACTTTATCTTTAGTTTTGTTTATGAAAATTTTAAGATTTTGTTTGTTATAGAAAGCAATTCTAAATTTGTCTTTCGGGAATAATTTGCTAATTTTTTCGGACGGGACACCATAATAGGGCAATTTTACCCACTTAAGTTTTTCCTTAATAGTTACCCCTGAATTGTAAAGTAGCTGTTGGGCTCTTATGGAGCGTTTATTGCGGAGCATTTTGTCCACCATTTTTTCACTGTAGCCATTTGTAGTTGCTATAGATTTGATTTTCATCAATTCCTCGTTAAATTTTCCTATCGAGAGGGGAATATTAAGTAGTCTATTCAGTAGGAAGTGAAATGTGGATAACTTTTGGGATATATGATGGCGGGAGTCAGCAGGAATTACATGGTCTGTAGTGGTGGTTTTGCGATATAATTGAAAATCGAATCCTTTTTCCCTTTTAGTCACTGTAACGTCAAGAAAACTTAGTTTTCCTTCATTTTCTTTTTCACACGTAAACTTAATATTATTACACTGAGAATTTAAAACCGACAAAAAACTGTGCAGTTGTCTTACAGTGCCAGTCCATATTGCAAAGATGTCATCCACGTAGCGGACCCAGAAGTAAATGTTTTTTGTGTTAACTGAACTATTCATAAACAATTTTTGTTCGAACTCGTCCATGAAAAGGTCGGCTAGGAGCGGTGACAAAGGTGACCCCATGGCTAAACCTTCCGTTTGTCTAAAATAATCACCATTAAATTTAAAATAGTTTTGCTCCACACACACTTTGGCAAGGGTCACTAGGTCACTGACGACGTTTGTGTCCGTCACTGTATTTGATAAAACTTTCTTTGCCACATTGACTGCTTCCATCGCCGGGATGTTGGTAAAGAGGTTCACCACATCAAAAGACACTAAAAAATATTTGGTGGTGGGGGGTTTTTTTTGGAAAGTTGCTCACAAAAAGCCACAGTATTCTTCACTCCATATCTTGGCTGGAAATTAGTCAACTCTCTAAATCTAGAATTCAGCACCGCCGCGAGTTTTCTGGAAGGAGAATTCACACTGGAGATGACTGGTCGGATAGGAATGTTTAATTTATGCAATTTAGGGAGGCCGAAAAAGTTGGGAGCTCTTGGATTCATAGTAGTTGCTTTGTAAATTTCGCTGGACTTTAGAAAAGTTGGAGTGGAGGAAAGCGATTTTTTCACAATTTCCTGGAATTTTTTAGTGGGGTCCGATGAAAGCTTTACTATCTTGTTATTCTTAATGAAGTCGTAACATTTATCCGTGTAGTCCTCTCTCTTCATCACTACCATTGCGTTCCCCTTGTCCGCCTTTTCAATGATTAAATTGTTCTCTCTCAATCGCTTCTGAATAGAACTAATAACTTTGCGCTCCCCCGACTCGGTTCTCGTTGGGACTTTTAGTAAGCTAGGGAGTTTTTGAGCGATTATAGTTTTCAAACCAATATCCCGTTTCTCCAAGGACACATCACAGTCTAGTGCCAGATTCTCGACCTCCTTTGCTCCGACTGGAGTACTGGGTACAAACTTGAGTCCTTTTTCCAGTAGGGCTATTTCTTTCGTGTCGAACACTACGTCCGAAAGATTGATCACTCTGTCGTGGAAGGTTATGGGAGCGTTCCCCCTTTGAGGTTCCTGATGGGAAACCAATTTTTTCTCTTGCAAGCGCTTAAGTTTATCATTGATGACTAACCTCTTTTTACGTGCTATCACACTGCTCTTTTCTCGTACATAGTCGTCTAATAAGGTCCATTCCGTCCAGTGAAGGTCCCGCCACAGTTCCCTTGTGAGTAGGAACCTGTATTCTTCCATGCTGTTCCTTTTTGCGTACCATCCTTGGAGTTCCTTCTTAATCCATATGCGTTGCGCTTATAAATTGGTGGATTGGAACAAAGTGTTTCTTTTTCATTTATTGTTATATAAACATTATGGAAAATAATCTTCAAGCGTAATGTCCTGTTTGTAGAGTGTAATCCTTTAGTTATGCCCTTAAATAAAATTAAAAGTAAAAATATAGCTATCTGCATGACTCCCACTGGGTAATCATGATTCGTTCACCTAATTTTTGCATAAGGGGTCACCGTTTCACTGCATAATCTCATGATGGAGCAAAACCAACAGGAATGAAAAAGCGCCGACAAAGACTAATTGTGGAATAAATATTTAAATGATACTAAGGTTCAATCATAAATGTAAAGCATGTAGCAGAAAGTTGCGCATAAATATAAATGAACCACATACGGCACAAAGCATATCTTAAAACAATTACTAACAAGAATAAATGACCGAAAAAATCCTCTGGTGTAAAACACCATATGAAAAGATAAAAAGTTTAAAATCGTTGAAATGTAAAACTATCTGACGTAGCAGTTAAGGAAAATTGTACAAAACGGATAATCTATGGAATTAAATATAGTCTTATAAGGGAAAATGAATGCGAAACTGGTACTAAAATCGCCCTAGTTACTAAATTACAATGAAATAAATGGAAAATTTAAGTTTATACTGCTGAATGAATTGTAAAGTGAACTCAGAATTACGCAAAAACCATTGTGCGGTTTTGCCACTACGTACAAATGTTTTCAGAAGCTATCTTAAATATCAAAACATTTACATTCGGACACTATCTGTTTATTCCTTATTCTTAGCTGCATCGATTATTTCGTAGGGTGTCCCAATTCAAGCTTCCTTTTCAATAGGTGCCTAAAAGCATGTTCTCAAATGCCTAACGAGTCTGAACACGGCTTACGAGTTATTTCTCGTAGGGCGGGGAAGAGGGGCGGAATTGATAAACGTGGACGAGAAAGGGATCCATAATTCACATAACGAGCCGTCGCTAGGAAGTTTGGCAGGGGGTGTCAGATCTGTGAGTCTGCTTTTACTCCACTATTTCTACACACGCACATCGGCGCACCGTGATCCACGGAAAGGGCACGTGGAAAAGGGGGCGACCGGAAATCATTCTTGCAACATTCGATGTACACATTACGAGTACTATACATTTAGTAACTACTCCACTGACAACACTGAGAAGACCCATTATAAGGAAGTCTCACATTCCCAGCGCAGTCACCAGTTACCACGTGGGGTTCTACTCATACAGGACGCATAAGTCACAAATACATCAGATCTACAATTTTATTTACACGAAACCCCGCCACCCGGGCCTAGGGCGCGTGGCGGGGGGTGTTCGGACGTCACGTCTCTGACTATTTTCGCCAGTACCATTTCTGTCATTAAGGTGTCGGAAACGCAGGAATATTATATTTTAAATTACAGACCCTTAGATACGTTTTTTGGCTGTTAGAATTGAATCCTATTATCCTCATTGATTAAGAGAAACTAAAACATCAATAGGTACCTCAGTTCAGGTTAGTAATTGAATATTGAGGTTCATCAAAGTCTTGGAACACTTTCTGCAGTGAATTTTTTATCATATAATTGTTCAATAAAATATTTACTTGGACGGAATTCAAACCTGTGATGTTTGTGTTGCTGGTTATCAAAAAGATCAAGCAGCTGGCAAGTCCAAGCAATGGAAGTGTATGGTTTATTCAGATAATTTCGGCTTGGAAACAAACAGTGAGATCGCTGACATGAGCTCGTTATCAATGGTGGCAATTCCAGGCCACTGCTGACTGACGAAGAAGATTAATTTGTGAGGCATTTTTAATGGGGTGCTCTGCTGATCATCTCAAATAACAAATAAAAAATTCGAGCGATCCAGAGTTACATATCATCGTAAAATCCAGAAGTAAGGATATCGCGATGGAGAGGCTAGTCTAAAAAAGAAATATGGAAATAGTTCCACCAGAATAAAAATGATACGTCACTGCTTCGGGATCAAAGGTCCTATTTTTCTTGAAATAACATGAAAATGAATATCTTTCCTTTGTACGTAACATTAATCCGTTAAAAATCGTTTAATACCAGTGGCGATGACAGGAAAAACACAATGCTAGGTTCTTTGAAAATTCTGCATTGCAACTGAAGGCCTACGATTTTTGTCAAGAAATTCGAGGAAGTGAGACAAAATAAGCAGTTCAGGGAAAGCATTTGAAAAAACCAAAGCACCCGCCGAACCTTTTAAGGGTTGGAACAAAATGGGGAACATCCACACAATTTTCTGTTGGCACCCGTGGACTGAGGTATTTGGAATCGTGAAAAGACGTTTGAAGTAATGGGGCGAAGAACTCCACGTTGATGAATCTCAGCGTAGGTATTTCGGCGGAGTTAGTGAACATGTAAACCATTGTAATTTACAAGAATATTAATAAAAATTATTTTACCTGTGGAATATACTTGGGTACAGTCAGCGGTATAGTTTTTCACCAGCTGCAGCTGAGGGAGCTCAATGTTTTCGTCGACCACCAACGGCACATCCGGATCCCATTGAAATATCATGTCATCCGTCGTGTGCGATACTGAAATATATCAACAAGATGTCAGCTGTGTTCTATTATAGTACTTGCTACAATTTTTGTAAATTCGAATTTAAAGTAAAATGGTGAATTTCATAGTTATAATTAAAAAAGCAGGATTTCTTCTTTGATGATAAATTGTGAAAGGGCTTGACGGAGTGCCTTATTTGGAAAAAGGAGGCGCGTTTGTTTTGTACAAAGCTACAAAATTAATAAACTCATCCGAAATATCGGAAATTGCGGGCCACTTTTGATACCTTTCCTCTTTTCACGTTGCTAAAGCTACTACCTTGATATAAAAGTAGTATTTACTTAGTAACTGTACTAATTACTATTAGAATTTTGACTAAAATAACGGTCGATAATGTTATTCATTGCATTGGGATATAACTGATGAATATTTTTTTGTAGGAAAGGGTGTGAAGCCCAGTCGAAACCAGGATCGATATTCGTAAGTTATCACGAGGAAATAAACTCACCATAAAATTTGTTGTCTCAGGCGTAACTTTATGGAATTTGCATAACATATTGAAATGTAATGAAATAATTGACTTTGTAAATCCACACACTTTATTTAATCATCATCTGATGATGACGTTCAACGTCGAAACCTGGGTCGTGTTTTTAAATAAAGTGTGTGGATTTACAAAGTCAATTATTTCATTACATTTCAATAAACTCATCATGCCAAATCATATTAAATATAAAGATCAGGTAAGTGGTCGATTATTTTCGTTTTCGAATATTGTCGGGACTGGCCCATCGTGCGTGCTCGCAGCCGATCGGGCGACTCCGGTACCATAAGAGATGGGGGGCGCGCTCCTATAATTGACAATTCAATTTCAATGTTTCCCGTGCACAGTACTCCAGGTGCTCGTGGTGGCGGAGTCTACCACTCAATTTTGTGCTTAATAACAACCCAGGGAAATCTCACAAGGAAGCACTCTTATGACTCACGCGTAGAGTCGTCTGCGAACCCCCAGGCCGACGCCACGGCCGCTAAAACAATGGGGAGGATCTCGTTTGCCAGTATTTTCCCGGCGGGGGATTCTCCCCGGAGTGAATATGGGGCATTAGGGGAACGAGGGCTTCCAGGAAAATTGACTCGATGATTACCAGGTGGACATCTGAAAACTTAAACACGTGACATTTCTGGTTAATATGTGAATGAGGGCTGAGCGTACAAGGTCTGCTCCAAAAACAAGTTGCCCTTTTTGACTCATAAGGCGTTGTCCACTAAGAGATTGCACCTCAGACACAGACAGCGCACAGTACGTTTACGTGTCAGTTCTCGAAAGACTGCGAAAAGAGTTCAACGCGTCAGGAAGGAGATCTTTGCCAACTGGAGACAGTACCACAGCAACGAGCTGTCCCACACCGCCTTCCTCGTGGCCGAATTCCCGGCCAAGCGCAAGGGGGCAACGCTGCCCCAGCAACTCTACGACCCCGACGAGGCACCGCTGGACGTTTTTGTTCTCAAGAATAAAAAGTAGCTTGAAAAGCAACCGTTTTGGAACGCCGGATAACGTCGAAGAGGGGGTGAAGAGGTGCTTAGAAGAGGTTCCCGTTGACGCCCTCCAGGAAACGTACTGGCAGAGACGCTGGCATCGGTGTGTCGGGACACAATTATCAAGAATTCTAGTAATTTTCATCTGTATTAAATTTTTTCCCCGGATTTATCGTACGCATTTTTGAGACAGACAATATATAAATATTTTAATCATGTCCCTCATAATAATCTGGCTAATTTGATATCAAATGAATTCTCCAATTGATATCGAAAATTATTCTCTTAAATAGCTGAAGTTTGTAACTAATCAGCCACGTTAATGTGTTCGAATATCCTGGATAACCCCACGAAGAAATATCCTTGCGAGAAGAGGATGAAACGAATGAAAATGGTGAAGATGACTGGTAGAAAAGAGAGAGGAGAGGTAATGGAATGGAAAGAGAAAGGGAAGGAAAAAAGGCGAGGTAAAAAAGATGGAGGAGGCACTTGAAGGAAAGAGAATAAAACAGAAATCACTCGGGTAAATCAAGCCCATGAAGCCAACTGAGGGTTGGAGTACGACACGCAAGTTCACGAAGTGAGTGAAGTGTATGATGGTCGCCTGCAGCACCCTAGTTACCCTCTGCTAAGCCATACCCTTTAAGTTTCCACACCTCCCATGCCACTTGAGCCAGTATGAAAAATACTCGAAAACGACCATAGTGATCCCTAGGATCTTCTTTTTACCTCTAATGAACCTCAAAGTGTTGCCTGTTTTCCTCTCTCGTACTATTTACGTTATTTAGGTGGCTGGTTCCATCTCGCATTTAATTTCGAATAGTTTTGACCGGAAACACTGGTATTAAGGAATCAATGGCAAAGGAATTAACGAATGAATACAGCAATTTCTTATAAATTTTAAGATTTGCGACGTTTTGGGTACCATTGTAAGTTTTCAGGATGAGAAATGGAAACAAACTTGCTTGGTCAATAAATTATTCCAGTATAATTGCTCAAAATCAGCATCGTAGACTGAATGTTATTTAGTATGTAAATTGAAATGGGATACACCCTGAGATAGATTCATTGAATGGAGAACATGTTGTATATTTCCACTGTTCTTTATGCATTGTGAAATTTTACGTTGTGTTCTTCATTTAATGAACATGAACTTCCACAAAGTTAAGCCTGGAACAATTGAATACATGAGATAGCTTTTTTAAACGTTAAGTATTTGTTTGTGATCACATAAGAGCTATGGAAAAATGTCATTCTTAAACGTAATGTTGATTGGAAAAATAACTTGAGCCCTGTGCATAATTTACCCGGCTTTTGTTTTGTCGTTTCAAATATCCATCGGCTTACGCGACTTAGTTTTATGAAATAAATCAATAATAGTTATATTCCTTTAAAGGCTAGGCTTCGTTATAAGTTGAAATCAAAGTTTTCGGACAGAAACTCGTCTTCTGCTCAAGAAAAACGTTCACGGTCTACAATCTACCACATTACCGTTGTTTGGCAATTTTTAACGGAAGCGTGATTAACATATAATTTTTTCGTGGCATCTTTGAACTACAATTGGAAGAATAGAAAAATTCAGATGCCTAGTACTTGATTTTATCGTAAAAAAGAGTCATATGCTCAATACATCGGTTTTAGGAAAATAACATTGTGTGACGGATATTATTGAATAGTTTTGTTTTATTCCAAAAATATGTCCCAATGTTGCCACTATAATGAAATAAGGACAATTTGCACTTTTCCACAGTTTATTTAACGTACGACGCGTTTCAACTCACAGAGTCATCATCAGGTACTCTGTGAGTTGAAACGCGTCGTACGTTAAATAAACTGTGGAAAAGTGCAAATTGTCCTTATTTCATTATGATGAACTTCCACGACCTCAATCCTGAATCTGTTGAACTTGTTGCCACTATATCTTAATAACATATCATTTGATAGTCAGTTTTATGCCTTTTTAATTACATTAAATGCGGAGTCTAGATTGAAGAGAGGGTTTCATACATTTTTTTACAATATGAAGTCAAGCCATCATTAATGTCCAATTATTTTTACTGTAATAGATGGCTCACTTACTTCATCTATTGAATATAAAAATCGTAGCATTATGGCGTAGTAGTTATGATTGAAACAAACACTGGTAAAACTGTTTCAAGCAGTTTTCATTATTTTACTATCTAAAAGATTTCGGTTTGTTTGCTTATTTCAAGTCATTGATAGTATTTAATATCCTACTATGACGGTGATTACCACTAGAATCATTATAGCGTAACCAGGGAAGTTGATTATCTGTTCTATTATAGGTGATGCTGCTTCTTGGAATCTTAGTTGTGCTCAAGTTGCCATTTTTAATGAAAAAGCCAATTCTTCATTCACGTGGCTAAATTCCATAGCACTTTTCTGCCACATTAAACATTTGTTGGAAGAGGTAGTTCTGAGAACCTGTGCTTTGTTGGAGTTGTTTTTCATATCATTCAATGGAAGTATTAAGGGTAGCTTTTTCAATGTCTCTCATTATTAAAGCAACATTTGCGAGTAGACTAGACGGAGTGGGAAGCTACCAAAGTCCATATGGGGCATTTTTTAATCAAGTAATTAAAATTATATATTTTATTGAAGGGGCTGCGGTATGATTACTCACAACTTTCCATCTGAAGTTTACATTCTTGGGTATCGTGAGGATAAATCATGAAATTCATTGCACATGAAAGTGTGAGAGTAAGCCTGTGGAAGTAAAGGATTCACTCAATCAGCAAATATTCAGACATATTGATAGCATTAATAGCAAATGGAGCGCTTATTATTAATGTGCCAAAGTAAGTGCGGCAACATACTTACTTAACCATGTAAAGGATGGTCTTGTCTTTGTAGAGCCACATGTAATGGTTAGGTATTGTCATCGTTTGGAATGTCACAGCTTTTGCATTCTTAAAAAATGAATCTGGTCTCCACATATTCTTCAACCAATCAACCTCAAGCAGTCTGCAGAATAAATAAAATACAAGCAATTATTAGATAAAAATTTTATGTCATTCAAAGAGACGGTGAGCCAAATTGTTCACCGTCACGTGTTAGATTTTTTAGGTCCCACCTGTATTCCGAAGTCATGTTCTCTGGCAGGCGGAGTCGATTGTCTTTCCAAGTTTGAGCGAAAAATATATCTGCAGCGTAAGTCTGAAAAATAATTTTACCCTTAATTTTAGGAGAAATGAAAAAAAAATAAATTTTTGAGGGTTGATAATTTATCGAGTGTTACCATTGAATTCTCGTCGATTGAATCCAACCCCATGACAGTCACGTGAAAAAACACAGCTGTGGGATTGCCATCTTTCTTAGGAGGTCGCATTTTGTCGTAGAGTTTGGGGTTTTCCGGGAGAATGTCATTGAAGATTAGGCTTGTAGTTCTGCAAGGAAATTTTCGTTAAAGTGAAAAAGAAGAGACTGCCAAAATCACAAATAAGGCAAATTAGTGCACTTAAACAAAGCGCTTATAAAACATAACAGCAACTAAGTGAATATAAAAATGAGTAACACCTTCACGATCCAAGGAAATATTAAAGGGTAAAGAAGTTACATTGCAATGAAATGAATTAATAACAATTGCAGTGTTTCCATTGGTACTTTATGACATTTCCTAAAACATAAGCGTTTTTTGACACTGTTAATAGGTAAATTAATAATAAGCAATTATTCCTGTTCAAAATAATAATAATATCTTTTTATTTTAAATGCTTTAAAGGTTCAATACATTAAATAGAAATTTATGACTACTTGAAATAAGTGGAGTTTATCCCACTCATTAGAACGTGAACTACTCATGACTTTTAAATTTAAGAGCTGCCAAATGATAATATTTCAAGAGAGAATGGCCATAAGAAACTGATTGAGTAATTTATAAACAAATTAGTTATCCATTTTGAAACTAATGATGACACCGTAAGTTAGGAGCACGAAAACAAAAATACAGACTAAATGTAGACTCATCATACAGAATTCACGTTCAGTCAGAATTTGTTCCAGACCTATCTCCTTTTCCTCATATTGGTCGCCGTGGCTACATTCTTCTCGAGACCACAGGCGTGCGCAGCTAATATGGACTCGTGCGATATTTTGCGATGCCCAGTGCGTGGTGTGTATTCACCATTGTGCCCAACTGCGTTTACACTGCTCTTAATTGAATAAACCGCGGCAGCTAAAGAGCAATACCAAGGCCAGCTCAGCCCTAGTGTTTCCCCTCAAGGATGTTGCTATTTTTTCACATGCCTCTATGAAAGAGGGGCGTACGATAGTCAAAGGCGCAACGATAAAGGGAGAGAGTGTAAGAGCGCTCGTTCTCATCTCATTATTGCCGCTCGCCAATCGCCTCGGCGCTCGCCCTGCCGCGCGCCCCCTCAGGCAAAGGAGCGACAGATGGCGCCGCCGGTGGCGATAGAAAGTCGTCTTGCACGAGAGCGATGAGGTATTAGAAGTGTTACTGTTGACTGATTAACATTGATTCACCCATTGGTCCTTCCCACCGAGAAGCGAACCATAACAAGAGTATTGGACTTAATGACGCACGCAAATGAAGTTGTAAAAATTGTCGATTCAATGCCCATTGGTTGCTCGGGGAATTGAGTCTGGGTATTAAAATCATTGTAACGTTCGTACAACCACGGATTCAAGTAAGAAAATGAGAATTCGTGAAAGACTGGCATTTATCAAAGAAATAAAGGAGGAATGGATAGGATTGTGCAGCCGCCATTGGTGGTCAATCGGTCGTTGGCGCTACGTGGTCTGTGCAAGAAATGCGCGAACTGCTGCAATCTAGCGGCCATGACGCAGACTATAGCCCCACCCACTAGCGGCGCTAATTGCCTGAGACCCAATGAGCCGTCTGTACTTGGCGGATCGTCGAGCTGTGCGTATGGTGCCAGTTTTGTTAGTATCTGTTGTCCTTGTTTTTACTTTTTGTTGAAATGGAAATTGACGAAATGACTGAGCATCTCATCTCCTATCATCAAGTTTTGTGATGAAGTGCGGAATAAGTTATCAATTAATTACTGAAATGTTGACAGCTATTAACAGTGATAATGCTCTGAAGAAAGCATCCGTTTTCAAGTACATTAAGCGTTTTAAAGATGGCCGACAAGACGCCACGGATGATGCAAAGCCGGGACGACCCTCAACCACCTGTGTCGCCTTCAACATTGATCGTGTGCGGTCGCTTGTCCTTATCGATCGTCGAAAAACTGTCCAAATGATAGCTGATGAACTTAATATACGAAAATCAACAGTGCAAACTATTTTAACCGAACATGATGGATGGATCCTTCACCATGGCAATGCACCCGCACATTCAGCATTGATTGCTCGCCAGTTTCTGGCAAAAATTTCAATCACCATCCTTGATCAACCTCCTAATCCGCCAGATCTCGCCCCCTGCGACATTTCCCTATTCTCAAAATGCAAAAAAAGTGATGAGGAGACATCACTGGGAAGATGTGGACACAATAAAGTAAGGAACGACGGGAAAACCAAAAAGCCTAACTGCCGAGGATTCCAAGGGTGCTTAAAAAAGTGGAAAAGAAGATTAAATAAGAAGGCTTAGCAACGAATGGAGAGTACTTTGAAGGGGACAAAATCGATGTGTACTAAATTTTACAAAATAAAGTTTTAACGGCCTGAGTTCGCGTGTTTATTGGACAGAGCAGTATTTTAGGTTTAATGGGAGAAAAGACAGGGGACCACTGCAAACGCGAACCATTTGATTCGTTCGTTGAGCCTTCCCTATCGTGTCGCCCTCTCCCTCTGTCTCGTTCCGGCGCCGTGGAGGACTCTTCCGTGCCCATTCATTCGTGCGATGCGACGACGCAAACCGTGATTGTTGTTGAGGCGGCCAGTCCGTGACAAACGTTTGAGGGAGCAATTGTTGAGCAACGGAATCATCTCGCGCGGCCCGTTGAAGGCTGAAAAGGGGGGTTTAGAGATTTGTTTGTGAGCGAATGTGACCAAACGTGGTCTCTCTGTGATCCAGAATACCAATCTGACTGGAGAGACACAAGGTATTTGCCTAATTTATGAAGGATTCATTTTATTGTGGATGAAACTCGAATAATAGCGGAGCCATAACACACCACGCCAGCGTTTCTGTAAGGAGAGAATGCCAGCTTAGCAGCATGTTGAAGCGTAATCCGGTCCTGCTTCAGTCGACGGGTCTTATGCGATCGATATCCATCACCAAAGTTGTCATATACAAAAAAAAATAAATTTTTCCGTCAATGGTGTTAACCTGTAGGCGTGACCTTCATTTTCTTCTGCAATGAGTATATAGAACTTCAAATATGTCAAGAGCATACCCATTGTATTAGAAATATATTTACTTGATAATGACGAACAACAATTATTCAGCAAGCTCTAAATTAAAAAGTGTCAAAAACCCCGAATAACATAGTTTTCAGAGTGTATAAGACCTAAATGAGAGAATGTAAAAAAATACATAATTGGCTATTACTTTGTACAACCTTCGTAGTAATATTTATCTTAGTTGAGATGATAAAGATATCTCATATAGCACTTGGAGAGGTACGGCTAAATGAACTGACTATATTTACAGGAAACTACTGCGATAATAATTATCTTTCAAAGAGCCACGATATAGATGACCGAATGAGAGAGAATATTCGCTAATGAATGGTTTTGTGAGAGTCAAATCGAAAGGTGAGCGAAGGTTGTCTGTGCGTTCTGGTAGAGTTGAGGAGATCCAAAGATTGAACTGGAAAGAAGGGCTGAGAATAATGCTCCCATTAATGAAACAATGGATACAGAATTACACACGAATAACATGTATTTTTAAATGTCCATCGTTTACCCGATCCCACAAGATCTCACTAAAGACGAAGACCGGGAATCTTGGTGCAAAACTCACCATGTTAATGGTAAATGGCAAGATGTACTGCAAAAGTTTTGAACGGTCGAAGGAGTATAGTTTTATTTGCATGACAATGCCGTAAGGTTTGAATGATTTCGATAGTCATTCGACGAAGAGTTCCACACCCTACTTCAAGCTCTTACGGACTTTCCAGCTTATACGCTTCAATTTAGTGCTTTTGATATCTTCTCCAGATTTTTCACACCTCGGAAATAAATTCATATGCTGCCTGAAAATTGGAAAGCTCTCAAAAGAGCCGGACCAAGAATAGACAAATTCAGGAAAGATTCAGTAAAGAGATGGCATTCCATTATTCAGTAGAGGCGCCAGTACCATGTAAACATAACCCGTCGAAATTTTACTAGCACTTATCTAACTTTTCGAGTACAGCGCGTGACGCGTTAATCGTTAAACTATATTATTATTATTAGGTATTCAACCGGTTAAGGTAGGTTTTTGGATGGACATAATTACTAATTTAATAATTTGTGACCCCTAGCAAAACACAACTTCCTACTCTACATCAGGTCCCTCTTCAGCTCTGAGTACTCTCTTCCTCCCTTCATCCCGTCCAACATCCCTATCCTGTTCCTTCTCTTTCCTCGTTTGCCCAACATTCTCCCCTTAATCATAGTCTTCAACATCCCACTGCCGGTCAATACGCCCTTCATCCACTTTTCTTGCCTCCATCGGATTACTCCAACAAACTCCTCTCATCGCACACCATAACAAGTACTTCCTCATTTGTTTTCTTCTCTGTCCATTTCACCTTCTCCATCCTTCTCCAAACCCACATTTCAAAAGCCTCCAATCGACGCCTATCCTCCTGCATCAATGGCCAAGTTTCCGCGCTGTACACAGCTACGCTCCATATCAACGTTTTTACGAGTCTTTTCTTAATATCCATACTGAACGCATGAAGTTAATTTTTCAAGTTAGTTCTAACTCATTTATAATTAATTTTTTGTCACCATTTTAACGTGCCCTGTTTATTTCATTAGAAATAAGGTAGAACTTAGGGACGTGATCGTCCATTGAATTGTCCGTTGGGCTACTGAAAGGAAGGCCCTTGTTCGATTTCCGGGCAAGCCTCTCTGGGCACCCTCATCTCTTCCCCGAGCTGTGCGATTTTTCTGGTACCTGTTCTTCCTGGAAAACAATAGGCGGAGCAGCGAAAGGAGCTGGCCCCCGAACCTAATGTCTGAATTTAACACACCGTATAAGCCTTTGTATTAGGTGAGTTCTACCTTAATTTATCAAACAGATGTGTTCGCTGATCACCGAGGCTTACGTAAAATTTGACAGTAAACAGTTAATTCACGCGACGAAGCAGAACCTCATTAGAATAATTTTAACTGTTCATCCACTTCTATAGATCCATTTTTTCTTAGAATACATACGAGGTGTGTCCGAAAATGATCTGACCTGCGTTCATATCTCCGTATTGGTGCTATTCTTAGTCATTCGAGCCACGGTATCCTTCGAATTAGTCCCCATTTGATTGAACCACACGCTCCCAGCGGTACTTCCATATCTTAAAGCAGTCCTCGAACGCATATTTTGGAATGGTTTTCAGCTCGCGCGTCGCATTACTCTGAATCGTCTCGATGTCGTCGAACCGCTTTCCTTTGAGAGCCATTTTCGATTTTGGGAGAATCCAAAAGTCTCCGGCAGCCATGTCGGGACTGTACGGAGGCTGGCAAAGCTGTAAAATCTTGTTTTTTCACCAAACATTGCTGCACAAGGTTCGATGAATGCGCTGGCGCGTTATCGTGGTGAAGTAGCCAGTCACCGCTTGACCATAGACGCGGTCGTTTGCTTTTCACGGCATCACGCAACCTTTTCGGAACTTCAACGTAATATTCTTTGTTGATCGTCTGACCTCTTGGTGCAAATCGTAGTGCACAACACCTTCACAATAAAAAAATAAACATTGACTTGATAGGGCTCCGACTTTGACGAGCTTTTATCGGCCGTGGCTCGTCTGGACGCTTCCATTGTGAAGACTGTTGTCTATTTTCAGGATCGTAACCATAAACCCACGATTTATTACCAGTAATTACCCTCTCAAGGACATTTTCATCATCAGTGATCATTTCCAAGTTGTCCGGAGCGAAGGTCTCTCTGCTCGGTCGTGAGCAATTTCGGAATGAATTTCGCAAATACGCGAGCAATTCCCAAATTCTTATTCAAAATTTCCCGAACAGTAGTTGTCTGTATTCCGAGATCATTTTCTAGTTCACAAACAGTCAATCAACGATCACCTCCAATCGCAAGTCACACACGCTCGATGTTTTCCGGTGTTGTTGCCAGCGAAGGTCAGCCAGAACAAGGGTCACTATCAACAGATGTGCGGTCAATTTTAAATCTCCTATACCACTCCTTTATCTGTCTTATGCCCATAATTTCATCCCCAAAGGCCTTCTGTATCATTTCAATCGCCTCCGTGCAGCTCTTGCCGAGATTGAAGCAAAACTTGATGTAAATTCGATGATCTGCTCTTTCTGTCATTTTCAGTGGTAAACAAATGCGACGAAGGGAAAACACACGTTGGACACAAACGCACGCCCCGCGCGACCCAAGGCGTCCGCCCGGTAACTACGGCATTCAGGGAGTTCGTGAGGGACTACTGGTTACGCTCATACCCGAGAGAGGCAGCATGAGCGCTCTGGCACGAAGATATGAACGCTAGTCGGATAGTTTTCGGACCCACCTCCTGTATCCATAACGCGAAGTCAATACGTGATTTGGCGTGCGCTTACCTGGAGGGGTTGAAAATTTGTTTGCATGAACAAAACGAGAGGAAACTCGTATCAAATCACGCCGGTGTTATTTTGGAGAATCTCTAATCCACGCACAGGAATAGACAAGCAGTGGGCGAGATAATATTATTGGGATATTGGAATAAAATCTGTAATGCGAACACCGCTTCCGGGATGCCGTTCATATTTTAGATAAACTTTCATTACTTGTCTTAAAAATTTCTTAACATCAGAAATTTTATGCTGCAATATTGGAAAATCATTATTTGTTATTTTGGCATGTGGTTTTTCGGGGGACGAAATATTTTTCCTTTAAACTCTTTGAAACTTATCTTATGACTTAATCCTGATTGAACTAAAATGAAGTTAATTTCACCCGCCATTAGAATGTAACATACTTCAGTTAAAAATTAATTGCATCTGACTTAAGTTAACCGAGTGACTCACCATTCCCTCGGTCCCCCCGCCCCCAGTTGGCGGTGAGCGCCGCCACCCGCCTCATTGCCGACCGCCGCATTGGCGATTCCGAAGTGTGCTCATATTTTTTATGTGGAAATAAAATATTCAGATATTGAACTGAGTCACCTATATTTATGTACATGTCTATTCACCTGAATTAATCCCACAAATCAGACTAATGATGAAATGTGGCGAAATTATAATGAAGTTGATGACGGAAAAATAATTCGTTTCACCCAAGGAGGTTTGCGGTTTCCACAAAATTATCAAGATCAGCAACTAGAGCTTATTGCAAACAATTCCCATTTTGTCGCGGAGAACATCACACCATTGTCATAAACTCTTTGATAAAAGCCTAATAAATCCTGCAAACTCAGTACTTATTTCTAACTATTGTAAAATATAAACTATGAGGATTACTATCTACCTTGAAATGAGATGCAATGTGTGATCAGATAACAAAAATATTAATTTGATTTGCACAAAAGAGAATCACAAAGGAGGTGCACATATATTCATTGTTAAATTTATTCTACGCGTTTAACTGCCCAATTTTATCTCTAGCATACATTTGCACCTCCCTTCTAACTGTCCCAGAAATTCTAGATAACCACTTGTCCCTCTCCCTAGGCGACAGGTGTTTGTGCGGAAATTCACCAGTTATAATGAAAAATATGTGGCTTCCTTGGAATACAATCCAATTAACGAAACATTCTTGCTAGCGAAAATTTGCCTTGTAAAGCCATGGTCATATTTTATTTTTATTTCCCTCAGTTCTCATGTTAGAGTTTTGGAATTATGTCTGTTATCTACCCCTACTCGTAATAAAACCGAAAAAATCTTCTGAGTAGTCATTTTCTCTCTTCTTTTCGTTCTGTTATGTTTTGGAACTGTCTCTTAACCGAACCGAAGGAAATCGCACGAGAAGTGTACGCGACGCACGCTGGTAGCCAACGCTGGAACTAAACGCTCTCGCACCGACAAAATTCCTGCCATATTTGAAGCGTTTTCTTAAACATCAGAAAGCAACTTATTTTGAGCGAGAAGTGTAAAGAGTATATGCTTATTTACACTTATAGAATAAAGTTAATATACCCAATTATGGCGTAAATTCTATAATTTTTATTTCAGCCTTTCCGTTTCACCGATGAGAAAATGCTGAAGAAACGGTGGAAATTGATTCCGTTGGTCTTCTATAACAACTGATTTCAGTAATTGGAAGAGACAAACAGATTTCCGAGCTCAGCCTCGCCAAGAAAAAGTGGAGGGAGGTAGGAACAAAGCACAAGCCCGCCCTTCGCCCAATTATTGCTGCTTTTAACAAAGGTTCGCTGTTCCCTCGAGGGTTTACTGATTGAAGAGGATTTTCCATTTTTTTTATTTCATTTTAAATTAAATCTAGTTTTGAAGCCTTTAGCCGCCATAGGTAAATTCGCACGATTTTCTTTACCTTTAGCAATATTACCTTTAGAAACCGCAGACGGCTTATTGCAAGATATTTTTTTTGATTGTGAATTTCGCGCATTTTAATGCTCATTGAATTCTGCCCTCGCGTACCGATCTGACCATCAAATTTAAGACTTGTTTTTTGGGGTATTTTTTATTGATTTGACGGTTTAAAAAAATTTTTTTGCGGAACGAAAACCTCAGATATTACTCTTAATCGTGTTTTGAGTTTTCATCCGTTTTCTTGGGACGCCACGCATGGTATTATACTGAGCAACTCATTCCGAGACAAAATTGGAACTTAAGCCCTTTTCACCAAATAGGGTACGTCACGCGAAGGCACGTTTCTCGCCTCGTGGAACCCTCCCACCCTTTGAGTAGCCGTCGAGCGAGTTCCTCAATCAAATGGGAGACTCTAACCTCACCAACCACTCATTGGGGGCATTCACCAAAAGTATGAGAACTTTCAGATCAGTCCGATAGAATTCCGTCCATGCGAGATCAATTCCATGCGATTGGGCAGACATCTGGCATAATGGGATGTATGAAATGGTGCGGTACATTTCAGTAGATTCATTAAAAAAATATTCATTTCACTTATTTGAGGCAAAGTGAATCCCTTCATTCATATAGAGTTAATACCAACTAAAACATTAATTACAATATTGAAAGCTCTCTGTAAAGTTGAATAATTGTTACAACCAAAATAGAGGATAGGTTGGATTCCAACGTACTACGTCATCGAATCTACCAAATTTATTTTCAAATTGCACCGGTGTACTTGCGTTTTATATGACTCTTTAAATGAATCGTCATGAAGAATGCTTCGTTAAATGAAGAAAATAATGTATTTTTCGATTATTCTTTATTTTCGTACAACTAGTTTCGACGCTTAAGCGTCATCATCAGGTACCTGATGGTGACGCTTAGGCGTTGACACTTATTGTACGAAAATAAAGAACAATCGAAATATACATTATTTTCTTCATTTAATGAACATGAAATTCCACAAAATTGAGTCGGGAACAATTGAAGGATGCTTCGCATTCAGGAAAGTATTAATTAGGTCACAATTGCTTTAATTCGTAAGGATAATATTTGTAAGAGCGTATTGTGATTGAGTATTCTTAATTTTATGAGTTAACAGGGAATAAGGGAATGGACAACGTTCAATATAGGTGCAATGCGTAGACTGTGGATTAGGGATCCAGCGTCAATTTTGGACCATGGAAACATGAAGACGATGCGTTAGATGGCATGGGATATATACCACAAGTTTTATCGTACTAATGGTGAGCGTTGTTAGTTGAGATTTCAAGAAGGAACCTTCACGGGAGGAATTAAGGGAATGAGGTTCAGAAAATGGTGAATCAGAGGTACGAGCAGTAGTATAGCTAAGGCCATGAAAGGAAGAATGATGCTTGAATAGGCATGGGCACAGTCTAATCCTTCCTAAAGGAGATTATGGTTTTTGGATGGAGTGAGGGCCGGGAGTAAGCATGAAACACTGAAGAACGATTGTGTGTATCCGACCGACTAGAGTTTATGCTGGATTGGTCACAATGGTATGTAAATGAGACACAATGGTATCCAATAGTTACTTCGGGCCGTTCAAAACCTACCGCCCATTTCTAAGTTTAAAGGTATTTTATTTTTTCCCATTAAAGGTACATGCACAAGTTGCGCACTAGATTTAATGCGTAACAAAACTGTTATATTTTTATTATAATCACAATAATAGCATTTCAGCTTATTTAAATAGAGTAATAATAACAATAAAAATGTTCCACTGCGGGTCAATACTTAAAATAAAGGGTTGCTATTTATATTTTATTGACTACGCTAAGTGCTTTAGGCGTCATTTGACGTATCCATCTTAAAGGTTGAGCCTTTTAACGATAACTTTCTTCAGAAGATTTTGTCGTTTCATGATAACTTGTGTTGTTTACAGTGATTTGAAAATTTTGTCCCAGCGAAAAAATGGAGTTAAATCGTGAACACTTTCGTGCCATCATTTTTTTACGAGTTTCGACGTGAATTATCAAGACAGGAGTGCATCGATCAACTTTCTTCCACTTTAGGCGATAAAGTCACATTCTTTGTCACTGTAAAACGCTGGTATAGCGAACTCCGCCTGGCCGCTCTTCGCTGAGCGACGAAAGTCGTGAAGGTCGCCCAAAATCAGTTGTGCCACATTGATGCTGTGCAAGAACTAGTAAAGGAAGGTCGTAATCTGAATTATCGTGAGATTGAGGCATCCTTGAGGATTAGTATGACGAGCATCAATAAGACATTGCATGAACATTTAGCTGTAAACAAAATTTGTTCGCGTTGGATCCGGCATAATTTTACAAAAGCTCAAAAAGATACTCGTGCCAATTGGTACAAAGAAATGCTCGACAAATACAATCGCGGTGCATCAAAAGCTGTTTATAGCATCTACACAGATGATGAATCTTGGATCTATGCGTATGAGCCCGAAGTAAAACAGAAATCCACTATGGGTCTTCCAAGAAGATCCAAATCCGACAAAAGTGATTCGTGCACGAAGCACATCGAAGCAAATGATCGCCTGTTTCGTCGGGATTACTGGACACGTAGCAACCGTACCGTTACAGAGCATTTGTTTGCCAGGATTGTTTGGTGAAATACTAAAAATGAAGCGGCAACGAAGGATCATTCTTCATCATCACAATGCAAGCTCTCGCAGATCGGCTGAAGGAACTACCTATTTGACTGGCCAAAACGACGAATTGGTCATCTTCCGTACAGGCCTAGTATTAAGGACCAAATGACTTCTTTTCATTCCCGTTTATAATGAAAAAATTGCGTGGGCAACGTTTTTCGGCGACTGAAGAAGCCTTGGGTGGATTCAAAAACCATGTTTTGGAGGTAACTCAATCGGAGTGGAAAAATTGTTTCGAAAATTGGTTCGAACGCATGCTAAAGTGTATCGATTGACATGGATAATACTTTGAAAAAATAAAGCCATATTTAAATATTACTGTCTTTTCATTATTAGGCTTATAATACAAATAGAAACCCTTGAATAAACACATTTATTTATTTTTTGTCAGGTTCAAAACTCAATACACTACATTATTGCAAGTTATTATTAGAATGTAATTACATGGGTAGGCCCAGAAGTACCCGCCCTGACCTAGAGATGTTAGTTGTTTGAAAAATAACACTGTGTTAGAAAGTACGCAATCTATACAGCAAATATTTCAATTTTGTAGGCAATACGTTGTTTAGTATTTCTTTGTCAGCCACCAATAGTGAACGTTTTGAATGAGTTAGTGAAAATGGATAAAATTGCTCATCGTTATGTGATACAATACTTTAATTGAAAGGCCTTAGTCCAACCAATATAAAAGCTGAACTGGATTCTACTTTGCGTGTCTGCCACATCGTTTTTTACTCTAAAATATTGGGTAGTAGAGTTTAAACCAGGCCGTATGAGCTGTCAATAAGAGCATCGCATTGGGCGACCAAATGAGGTGATGACTCCAGAAACGGTGAAGAAAAGCCACAAAGTGACACTGGATGATCGTCGACTGAAAGTGCGCCAGCTAGCATTTCCAGAAATGCAGTACATTGCACATAAACTGTAAATTTGGCCATGAGAAAGCTGTGTGCAAGATGGGTGCCATATTTGTCACAAACGAGCAAAACCAGTGTCGTGAAGATGTTTCAATTGAATGTTTGGCAAAAGTTTTACAGCAACAAAGCAAAATGTTGATACGTTTCATAACCATGAATGAAACATGGGTCCATTACTTCACACCCGAGACAAAAGAACAATGAAAACAATGGATTCAAAAGGGTTTTCAAGGAAGGCGAAGACCGTTTCATCTGCAGGCAAGGTCATGGTTTTTTTGGGATGCGCGCGGGAAAATTTTCATTTCTTACCTTGAAAAAGGAAAACCATCAACTTCGAGTATTATGCGAACTTATTTTAACGTTTGAGCGAAGAAATCAAACAAAAGCGGACGTATTTGGCTAAGAAGAAAGTGTATTTCATCAAGACCATGCACCAGTTCACAAATCCGTTATTGCAAAGGTCAAAATTCATGAATTTTTGTTTGAATCGCTACCTCGTGCACCCTATTCGCCAGATATAGCCCCCTCGGATTATTGTCTGTTCGCGAACTTGAAAAAATGGCTCGGTGGTCAAACGCGTCCCGACATCACTTCTTCAACCGTGAAAAAGTGATGTAGGCAGTTAATGGCTATTTTGAGGAGAAAGACAGATCTTTTTATAAAAAGCGTATCGAACTTATTAAACATTGCTGGGAAAACTATATAGAGCTGAAAGGAGATACTGTTGAAAAATAAATAAATTTTTTTATCAAAAATTTTGGTGTTTTCTTTGATGGGTTGGGTGTTTCTGGGATTACCCTCGTAAAAAGAAGAAAAGCAAAAATATCGCGTACGATTGCCACTAAATTAGTAAAATAAGAAGAAATGGATATATTTCATAGGATGCTAACACGTTTACAAAATATTCGGACAAATGAAACACATACTTCTTCAAACCTGATTTCAATGCCACTAAAAACGCTACCTCAATACCTTTTTAAGCGTAAAATAACCTCAAACGTCAACGTCCCTGGAAATAATGTTTGCAGAGGAGTGCCTCCAACTGCACCGGGAACTCTGTGAGTCACTAAAGCCAAGTTCCAGTCGAGCGGCTCAAGCTGTGTGAAATACTAATAGCCTGCATCTCGCTGGCGAACGAGGTAGAATCCACCCGAATAATGCGCTAAACCGTATTAAATTTAATTTTTACAAATTTCTTTGTCTCTTTTTTTGTTAATTGATTATTCAAAAAATGCACCTACCTCAAACTCAAAACTAAATTATGAAGAATAAATCATGATAAATTTGTTTTTTTTCGATTTAAGTATGAAATTATAAGCGTTGGCACTTGCCAAAATTGTATTTACTTCGCAAAGTGTTTTGGGAAAATTGGTTGGAGATAATATTTTGAGTTTAGGCTAATTTTAATTTATTCATGGATTAAATTGTTACGAGGTGCGGTGAATTGAGTACGAGTTAAACGTTTTTATTAAGCAATATTCTGGTGCTTTCAAGACATTAAATTGAGGTACACACAACCATTCATTCGATATTCGCAAATAATATATTAGAGTAAAATTTATATTTTTGTAGTTCCGGATCGCAAAATGAATAATTAAGGATCCATAGTGTTGCATTCCAAAGCTAAATGATAAAGGTCCATTTAATCGCACTGAAAACTACAAAATAAAAACATGAAACCGACTAGGCGTAACGGTAATGCACGATGAAAGGAATAGCGATATGCCACAATCATGGCATTATGATAACAACAATCCCCATTAGGCTCTGAAGCATAAATAATATGCCATCATATAAGTATGAATTGATACAGAAATAACAAATTAAATATTTTAAGCTCGATAATCTTTCCCCAAAATAGCGATCCTAGTTTCAAAATATTCCCTTTTCGAAAGGTCGCTGATCATTTCTTACCCTTCCCTCCAACGCCCCGACATAGCATTGGGCCCCTGATGGGCATGCAAATATAATTTCATGCATGGACCGCTGAGGATATACGTTGAAGGATATATTCGCTGACAACTTGCGGGATTTTAGTTGCAGCGCACATACTAACGTTCACAGTGAGGAAAGTAGAAGGCCCACAGTCTGTACACTGCCACTGCAGGATGGGTTTTGAGAGTAGGGACGTATAGACACCAAGATGGTGGCTCTAGCCTACCCACTGCCATGCTAGGCCGAAACGTAAATAACTTTCTTGACAGTCCTCGTATTTATAATTGGGCCATTGATATCATTATAATGATACAAATCCAATGAATTCATTGAATATGCTAATTGCTTTCCTTGTGAAGAAATAGGGTTTAATGTGCTTATTTACACGCTGGATTTTCAGTGGACCTTGAAGAATGCATTCACACGTTTAACTATATCCGAGGGTAGGCTAAAAAGTAATGCACACATGCTTGTAGAGCTCAAACAAAAACAAATAGCGAATGGGGCGAAGAATACATTTAAGTACAATTCTTAAGTTTCAAATCATATATTTATTTTACACATAGTCACTGTTAGGGCTAAAACATTTCTCCCAAAGTGTAACAAGTTTTTTCTTCCGTCTTTTTTGGATCCAGGACTTGACAGCCACCTTCACCTCATCGTCCGAGGTGTAATGATTGCCCTTGAGGTGTCTCTTGAGTTGAGGAAAATATTCGGGGGAATGAGAGGGTGGAATCTGTTCAAATTTCAGGTTTCGCAGAGCCTCTTCAGTTGCGCGCGAGTCGTGCGGACGAGCGTTGTCATGTTGCAAGAATATTGGTGACAGGCTGCCTTTACCACGACAAACTTCTTCCTTGGATATTTCATTATGGTTTACGATACGCGTTCGAGTGATTGCCGGTCAATTCAAGTCAATTCTTGAACGAGTTTGCGATGCTTATCCTCTGTGGCATTGATCTTACGTCCGCTGAGTTATTCATCAACAGTTATAGCTTTTCTAGGCTCGCAACCACGAAATTTTACCACTTGCCTCGAGGAGTGCTTCTGAAGGTCATTTTGTTTGCGGTCTAAAAGCATGTGTGCATTAGTTTTCAGCCAACCCTTGTGTTAATATTTCTTATCCAGATATTACCTTATATTTCAGAGCATTTCACTTTTCTTTTTACACAATCATACATTTAACAGCGGGTTATTAAATACCGCTTTTCCCTCAGGAAAATGACACAAAGCGTTAGGTCATCCATAAAAGGTGGGTTATTATATTTTCCCTAATTTTCATATTCCTTTAATAAATACAAGTATAATGAATTTTAAGCATCGCATTCAATTATTTTTTCATTAATTTACCTTTCATTTGAGGGTTATATTATATTAGTATTCCCCAAATTTTGTTTCTGAGATAATCCGGAGATATACGGTTTTGACATAAATTAGTCAAACAAAATGGCGTCGTTAGCAAATTTTATCTCACATCCTTTCTCTTGCTAGTGGACGAGATCATCGGTACGAGAGGAACCCATTTTCTTAAAAAACTCAAAAGAGCAAAATTAGATTCAACCATCCATGTGGAGCAAATTCTAGGAGGTGAATATTTTGAGGTTTAGAATTGGATATTCGCATTGAGATGCAAACGTTTAAAATAAGTAATAAGTACCTTCCTTATCTGCAGGGGTTGCCTCGGTTAAGCAAATTCTGTTTCGCGAAATACCCACTGGTCGTACACACACTCACTGCTGATTAACCGTTTTCAGGGGAATTAGAAGAATGCGTTGGAGGTAATAATAGCATGAAATGCTATTAATAATTAAATTGTATCTATGAGGATTAGACACAATAAAAGCAAGGGTGCCTCCCTTTTTTTAGCTTACTGTGAGCAAACCAGCGACGTGGTGAACAGGAGGATGATGTGTAGGGATCGGAAGACGCCAGCGACCCTCATGGCGGTGGCCCCTCTGGCTCTCACTGCAGTGCCCCCTGGACGGCAGAGCGCCCCTCCCTCCTGGAATATGAGGGCGGAAATATTGAGAACAGCATTCGGGCGAGGGAATCGTCGAGCATCAGGTGGAGCTATGCTATGAGGACAATTTATGCAGGCTGTTTATAAAGGCATTAGTAAGCACTGACATACCACCAATGAAATTTTAGAACAAAATTGAGGTTTTCTAGAAATGACTTTCTTGAAAATTTTAGGTTAAAGATAAATAAACCAATGAGTTTACCAACAAATATGAGGTAAAATTTTACAAGATTTTTTTTATAGGATTGATTGAACTTTTTGCGGTGAAAGTTTATGGTTAACATTTAGCTTACAGATCTAACAAAGCAGCTTAGGACTATAATACAGTGAATTTTGTTTTATTGTTCACTTTACACATCGTTCAAATAAAATCAGGAAAATGGGAATGAGTTGGAAGGGCACGCGGGGTTTATAAACGCCCTTTAGGTACTGCACAATCCTGCTTCCTTCAGTTACACGAGCATGTATATTAGAATTGTTAAATTAATTCAGTAATATTGCTATTTCATTTCATACTGTTTCAGTCTTCACTTCTAAAACTTACATGTTGCTGAAGACTCAATTTTGACCCATTTATCTTACTATGAATTAATATGGCTTGAACCAAGGATTGAACCGCAGGAGTTTCGCTATTGCCACGAATTTCAGTGCTCATCGTTTTAAAACTATAGCTCTGTTAAAAATAGTTTCGCATCGTGCTTAACATTTGACCAAGCCTACAAAATTTATATTTCATATTCCTTAAATTATGCATGCGAGTAAGAGAAATGAGTCCATATTTAGCTTCTGGCTTCCAATGTGTCAATGATTAAGAAATTAATGCTAGCCCATGCATGCTGCTGTCATGAAAAATAAGGGAAAATAAAAAATGAAGGAAAGAGGGAGATTGGATTTAATTGGGAAATATTCCTAGTTTTCATTCCGTTGGTTTAATATCAATTCACGTCGGAGGAATAATTTCTTTTGTTTTAAATCTTATTGCAATATTTTTGATCGCTACAATTTTTGCAGCCATAATGGTAATTCCGTTCAAATAAGATGCATAAAAATTAGTCAGTCGAAGACTTTTTTAAGATTCTAAAATAATTCTCTATCCAAATAAAAATTTTATTCTGTTTTTAATGATGAAAATTTCTCCAGTTCAAATGCTAATTCATATAAATTAACACTGAAGACGTCAATATTCCTGAAGATTTCTTTCGTTTTGCCAAAACCTATCCTGAAATTTTGGTGCGCAAAATAACCAATGATAGAAAATTCATAAATTGTTTTAATCCGATTAGTGATTTTATCTACTCCAATTTTATGGAATGCATTTTATTCCGCCTCTGTAGATAAATATTTTCCAATTGATGGAAAATTAGATATCCCATTACAGTGCATTGGTTGAAATTAGTAGCATCCATTCTAGCGGGTAAATTTTTACGGTAAAATATATGGTATCGTGGAATTTTATAGTGAAGTAAAATAAAATTGCTTACTGCCCGTGTTTCGCTATCTCGGTGGATGCATGCAGGCTTCAGATACAAGTAGGTAGTTTTTGACTGAGACCAAGGCGTGGATTTCCAGTAAATATGGACTTGGACTTGGTTTCTTATGCCTTTTTAAAAATTATGCCAGTCGAACTTTTCAGGATCCATGATTACAGAGTGAAATATTATTACTTGTATACATAAAATATTTTTTATATTTTCTGCCAAACCAGAACGTACACGTATTGAAAAAAAGCTAGTTAAATTAAATGAGCTCACTCCACGGGTAAGTTTCACCTATTTCCTTTCATATTCTTGCATTTTTTTAATATTCACTAGCATAATTTAAGATGGGTCATTTCTGAGAAGTTAAAAAGAAAGAAACTATTTCATGAAACAATATTAAGCCCGTTTTTTTGTTTAACATTCAATGATACTTGCTATATAAGGCATACTACTAAGACATACAGATGAGGCTCTTTCTCTGTGTAATTTTTTATATTCCATTACAGTTTACAATTGTAAACATTTAAATGCCAAAATATTGCACTAATAAATGATAACAAGGGTTTCGATGGGGTGTTGCCATTATCAGGGGTGAACTATGAACAATGGAAACTCTCATTCGTAGTAAAATGTCGGAAAATTGGGGAGATAGATAAATAGAGGTCTTTATTTGGGCGAAAGGATGGGAGAGAGGATGGGAGAAGGGAGGGTGGAGGATGGAAGGGATGGTAGCGGAGGTAAACTCCCTCGGATGACTGCGTCGGGAATCGGGGAAGGGACAGCATAAGTAACATTCATGGACAATAGAAATTCTTAGGGGCACGAAGTTTCAAATCTCTAGTTGAATAGAGCGCCAATATTTCGCCAGTTTAAAGGCCACACATTATGACCACTGCTGTGTCTGTTGTTTAAATGGTGTAAAGCAAGATTAACTTTTTAAATACATCATATTTTGGATTTAATAAAATATTCTTTTCTTCTTATGCTAATATTTCCGGCTGCTTGCCCAACATACGCCATGAACAGGACAAGTGAGGCAATTCAGGGAACTAAAAGAGTTCTGTCTTTGTGCAAATGGCGCTTCAACAGGGAATTGGAGGGAATGAGAGTGGAATTTATCAGCGGGGAAGCGAGGAGTGTGCGCGGTACACGGGAGGTGGATGTGTCCCTTAAATACGGTTTATTTTGTTGAGGCACTAATGGCAGAGTCCCTTGTAGCAGCTTTACCGCACTACGGTAGGGCCAACTGAAAGTCAGTGAACTTGAAATGGTAGGGGAGAACAAATGGCTTACTTGGGTGGATATTAAAAGAGCACGCACCGTTTGCCACGAAAACATGATAAAAAAACAGTGAGACGGTGCCCGAATTCGCCTTGCCTACGGGGTGACGTGCACCGTCGCACCACGTGCTGCTTCGTGCCGAGGTGGGGGCAGAGGGGAGAGAAGGAGCGAAGAGGGAGCGAAGGAGGACGTGGCTCATCGTGACAGCGAAGTCACACGTTCACGGGTGCACCGCCAGGCCAGGTAAAAGGGAACCTGCCGTCGTTACTCAAAGCGTGACTCAAGACGCCGCCAAAGTGCGAAGGCACAGTTGGGTTCGGGTGAATTGGAATGTTGATGTCAATTGAAAAGATTAAAGGGTTTGATCGATTGCTTTGTTTTAACATTAATTTGACAAAAAAACTGCGGCGCGTGAGAACAAACATTGGATTCAAGCGTGAGCTCTGTAAATTTTGGCGTGCGAAACCTCCCATGTATAATGTTCCAAAGGTCCCACACATATGAACCGAGGATGGCATAAATTTTTCTACCGGATGATTCCCATCTTACGTCGCTTTGGGAGGTTTTTCTTAAGAGTGAAACTTTATTGCAGTAACACGGAATTAGAGTTACTCCTTGATAAATAATTATGCGACGGAGTGAAAAAATATCACGGTTCAACCTGGAACTCTGTGTCTCAAATGTTTTAGAGGGAGAGGACCTATTTCTGAATGGGGGCACCAGAATCACTGGCGGGGCGTGTATCCGCTCTCCTGTATTTGACTGAACAAGCCATAGGGCCGAACGTATTTCGTCTTCTCCACTCAGGCCAAGCCATTAGAGTTCAGAGTGGTAGAGACGCTCAATCATTTGGGCTCTGTTTCAACGAAGCTACCCGGGCCACCTTAGACCTCCAATTTATTTCCAGGTAGCGTCCACTCTTATCCTCAATTCACATAATATTTAATTATTAGGATAAACAATAAGAATTAATTTTTGGAATGAGTCGAGTTTCGCTTAAGTAAGACTTGCGAGTTTCAGAGACCCTGGAAACAATCCTTTTTGCAACCAAGCCTTTATGTTGAATATTTGATAACATGTACAACAATAATTTTACAGTTAGCAAAACAGATGCAAAAATAAAAATAAATGCAAAAATTTCAAATTGTAAAAATCATTCGCCTAAGCGAATGATTTCTACACTGAAATTTTTGCATTGATGTGCATAGTAGCGGATGACTCTTAAAAGTTACTGCTGCGGCATCTCCCGCAGTTTCTTGGAATTTGAAAATAAATGTTATAAATGAGCCAATTTTAAATGAAAGATTCTCTACGACATACCCGTTTTTTCTTATGAATGACCAATAAGGTCTTTCTTGTTTGATAGAATACTATGTGTGTAGTGTTGGCTGTTTATAATGGCATAGTTCAGCAATAAAAGTTTCTTGTGCATACTTTTTGTACTATACTTGTGTAGAATTGAAAGAAATCATTATATATCGGAGGAGATGCAATTTTTCATCGTTTTATCGGAGACATAAAAGTTCTGAAAGGTGGGAGAATATTGAGCGAGATTAGGGAGCATAGAGTGAGTTGTAAATTTTTGAAATGCCATGACACAGCGGTCTCTAAACAGGGAGTATGCGATGGGGTATCGTACAATTTGCTAATTTTTGCTAAAAAAACCCAAATAGAGAATTAATTTTTATTTTTGATTCTTAACTTATCTCTGCATAGTAACCATCCAGAGTTATACATTTCTCCTAGGATTTCTTGACCTTTCGAAGGTCTTTTAGAACTCAGCAGATTGCGTCGAAAACCATTGTTCCACCTCTTGATTGTCGTCATTTGTGTTGTTGAATCTTCGGCCCCGCAATGTTGGGAACGGGAATAAGGAAATTAGAGTAGCCAGGCATTCTTTCATAATGGTGTTGCAAAGAAATCGTGAAATGATGACGAGGCAGAGTGTTGCTCATGACTCCTTCGGTTGGTACACAGAAATTATCCGTAAAGAATTTTCACTGCTGACGTAGGGAAAAGGGATCGGACGGGTAATAGCCCCCGCGGAGAAAACTGCTGGATGCCTCGAAGGTGGATTGTTTTGATGTGAGGGTTTGCCGTCTAAAAGTGAGGTGTTGGGACTGGGGATGATGTTGGTTTGGTGTGGCTGGGGGAAGGAGAAGGCTCTGTAGAAACATAAAAAAGCAAAGAGATTAAATGTACACTTCGAATCTCCGTGAAATATGGGAAAATTAACAGATTGCCATAGATCAGATATCTGATTTGAATCACGGAAGTGCAATATTTTTTTAAAATTCAGTAGGTTATCATACAAAATTCATAAATCTTACGTTTAATGAAGTAATGATAAATAAATTAGGATTTTTCATGCTGCGAAGCAGATAATATGGGGATATGGGACTTTTCCGCAGGCTGTACATCTCTCCGGTCGCTCATTTGCGTATGGCGGATGGAGAGTCTGGATGGTCAGTTCTCGGAAGAAGAGTAATGCGGGGGATCACACTACCTCCTGTTTTTGCTCACTATCACCCATCCGAGAAGGTTAGGGGCTTGGCCAGTGCTCAAGACAGTGAATATAGGAGGGGAAGAAACAAAATGTTAGATTTTCTATGATCAAGCTTTTTTTACGTAGTTAATCAGGCAGGGAAGGGGTTATAATCATTGCCGGGCCCATTAGAAAATCTTGGTGAAAAATATGGGACGAGAATAAACATAGTAAAACAAATTTTTTTTCTCCTGAGTAACTTTATGGAATTAACATGACGTGTTGAAATGGAATGAAATTATTGACCTGTGTAATTCCAAAAATTTGGGTGTGGAATTACAAATTCAATAATTTCATTTCATTTAAATATTTAAATAAAGTTTATAAAATTTTTGGAACGAGAATTATTAGATTTCCTAGTAATAATCAGTTGAAATTTATTTTATTTTAAATTTAAACAATACACTTATTACAATATAGTAAATTAAGCACTGTAGCTTTTGGAGCCGATCGATTTTAAATTACAGCTCTTGGCAATAGCATTTCTCATTTAGATTAGGCTATGGCATATTCTCTTAAAATACTGAACACTTCAATAATTTGTCACTTGAATGCAATGAATGCGGTCATTTTGAAATTTATTTTACGGTGAAATTAAAACTTGTGTAATTTTTTTAAGAATAAAATTCTTAGTTTACTTATTGGCATCATAACTACTATCATAAAGGTTTTGGATTAGTATGAAAGGTATTCAACCGGAGTTTATATATGTATTATAGCTATCATTAGTCGTACCTTCTTTAATGTGGAGTAGATGACGGTTTTATTAAGACTTTTCAAATAACCTTTTAGAGAGGGGATACATTTAGAATTGAAAATTTTGGGAAAAGTCACGCTTTAGCTGAAGGTATTTCATTGCCATGTGATGCCAATTTCAATTGGCAAAACATGGAAACTCTCTCTGGCGGAAGAGATATTAGCTATTTTAATTGAAATGGCGAATTTCAGCGTCAGTTCAAGTCGAAGGATAATTAAATGAGTCTCTTTGCCTTAAATGGCACAAATTTGATTTACGAATAAGATCAAATATAAAAAATGAAACCAATTTTGTGTGCACCAAACTTAAATGTTTTTATTTACTTTTATCGCGAAGACATTTTCTCCTGGTATTAAAATATATCTTTATACAGAGTGCGGCATCATAAATTCCTTTTTCCAATGCTTTCAAAAAAGGAAGTTATGTCGCCGCAACCTGTAGTTATTTATTTTAATGAACTTTGGGTAAAAAATAACTTTTAGGTTTACGATCTATTTATGGTAAATTGATTCTAGTCGTAAGAAGTGAAGAGTATGACTTTGGACCACACATATATCATCTACCAATGAAGTCACTATTATGACAAAAGTCACCGAGTTCATCCAAGCTCACCATCTTAACACTGCCGCGAATTGTTATCCATGTGAGTTTGCTTTATGAAGAGACAAGTTTCGTCTAGAGATGGGTGTGATAGCGGGGGGACTTAGGGGATGACTGAGTCGTGAAAGAGACAGAAGTAATGAATACGAATGTCTCACGTGTTTGGCTAGAGTCTTATCTTCAACCGCCGACTGGAGTCTCCACGGAAAACAGTTAAATGAGATCATGTCCTCATTGTCATATATCGTTGTAGATAAGAATAAATCGAGCGTATCTTTAAAGATTCATTTGTTTGAACATTGTATTTATAATATTAAATGCAATTTTTTCTTTAAATTTACGCAAGTTATAAAAAAATCGTTCAAGTATCCTAATTAACTATGCCCATTTGATTCATTGCAGATTTTCCGTGAACTTTTTATTTCTTTGTAGAATAAAAAACTTTTTTATTCTTAAATCAGGGAGGCGTAGGAAAAGAGTAGTAATTGGTGTAGTTCTAAATGATGCATGCCTTGTTATATTGATATTGCGCATGACTTTATTTCAATAAACGCTTACTGAATTTGATTGGCTCAAGGCCAAGTACTCGTTCTTCCTTTGCATGATATGCAATCGACTAAATCGAAACTAGAAGCCCGCAAATATTAAATTGATTTGAATGCAAGGATTTAATGAAATAGTTGAGCATAACAATCAAATATGGCATTTTTACGCACGAGAGAATTTGTATCTAACGTTTGTTTAAGTCAATTTATAAACTATCAATTCGCAATGTTCGGCTGGTGATTTAGCAGTCCCCACCACACGGCCTTGCGGAGATCTTTGGGGTTTTGTGTATATGAAATGGATTTGTCTGTCGTGAATGTTGCTCGATCAGTGATCAAATGCAATTGACTAGGCTGTCGTCGTAAAATTTACTGATTGTAAATTACTCTTAGCATAACGTTTCAAATACCAGTTTCTCTTAACATTATCCTCTGTCTCTCATTAAATTCGTACCTTAACAAGCATGTATTGGGATAGATGTATCGAGGATATTCACATCTTTGCATTACACTCCATCAATTAAAGTGCATATGAAATGCATATCAAAATGTGTGATATCCAGTTTGCGTACCTTTGGTAAGTCACGCTGGGATCATAAGAAGACATTTGGGCACACAGTGAATGAAATCAGGATGACACTCGGTGGATGTCATCAATGTTTATGGTTAATGCACACGTCACTGGTCGTCGGCTGGGACGGGTTGGCTTCGTGGCGTGCCATGGTGGTACGTGGACTTCAGGGGAAGCGTGCTGGGGGGGGGGGTGTCGTTCCTTTGGGGGAGAATTGAAGAGGGGGTCGCATGGGGTTCGAAAATATCCTGAGGCGATCGCGAGCGAGGCAAACAATGCGCCCCCTCGCCGCCGGGAGCGAGGGGGTGCATTGTTTGCACTGGGCGCGCTGACGGCGCGGATTTGGAAGTGGCGGAGCAGCCAAGCCGATCTGCAAAGGACGTGGCGCCCCAAAAGAGGCGAAGGTCAGTGGAAGACGACACTGGAGCCCTTCGTCGTGCGACCGGGTCGCAGCAAGAATAGCCTTTATATTTAGGCATCCCTGCATTAATATGCGGATGTTACGTAAATCGATTTCGAATTGATTACACACAGTGGTCATCGCGTCGCTCGCCTCGTCAGATTTTCGCTTCACCTTCGCTTGACCTCAGTGCACCGCGCTTTCTTGGTCTTGAGCAATTATTGAGGCATATTTTGATAGTGAATCAATACGTCTACGCGATGAAAAATAAACAATGAATATTTTGGAATGCTTAAAATAAGGGTCATGTCAAACTCAGCTACTATTTTCACCATCTCAGCATTAAACACTTCGGGAATCTCGTGAACCATTCACTACAAATAAAACTTACGAAAGAATGCTTATTTTAGAAAATATGTCTTGAAATTTGACCAAATAGGTTAACAATGCCCACAATCTATTCGACGGCAAGACTAGCGCCTACCACAGCAGAGAAGGATTCAAAGGATGAAAAGAAACAAAAAAATCTCAGTCTAGTGTCAGTGTGAGAGCCAAACTCTTGGCTTGACATTCCTTGGCCTGTGAAGGCCAAGGAATGTCGAGTCTTTATGGTAAAATTTTCGATCTACTCAATTTGAAGCCTCTTTCATTGAATCAGCAGCAGGAACGAAGGCGGAATTCTGTTCTTTGTTGAATGGCCGCATTAGCTACCGATCAAGCGGTGGCTAACCTACCCGGGTAGCCACCGAGGAAGCTCTGTCAAATACCGATAAAAGGCGTGAGTAGAGCCTCTTGAATACATAAATAGCCATGGAGAATATTGGAAGTTAGAATGCATTCAAATATTTAATATGGTAAAATAACTTTTGAATGACACAGCAGATTTTACTAATAAACTATCAAAATAATATAGCATAAACGGCTGCTTAAATAGAGTAATAAAAAATTCTATAGTTTGCACTGCATAGTTTGTCAATATATTTTTTTGATGATTTTGAAATGTCGTTTAAATAATTCTACACAGTTCACTCTATCAATGTATTGCAGAAAAAAGGTAAATTTGAGGGATAAGAGATTTTTGCCGCTACCACTGCGTGGCCAAAACTGTTCAGGGGTGAGTGGAGGGTCAGATGGAGAGTCGGGAGTAATGCATGGGTGCCCATTAGCACCTGTGCTTTTCGTCGCATATGCAGAAGATATGATTAAAGAGGCATTAAAGAGGCATCCAAAAACCTAGAGATAGGAGTAAAAGTCGGTGAGAAATCTATAAAATCAGTTAGCTTTGCTGACAATTGAGCTTAATTATGTTAGTCAGCCAAGGAGTTGAAAGCATTTCTCAAAGTTAAGGTTATATGGTTCTAGAACCTGAGAAAGCTAAAGCTAAAAGCCTAAGCTAAATATTAAAACCACTTCATAACCCGGAGAAATTGGAGCAGTTTATCTATCGCTGAAGTGTATTGGATCAAAATGATGAAATTAGTTGAGATATCAGAAAACATTTGCCTTGGAAAATGATGGTTTCTCAAGGAGGGAATTGATGGCAGGGATGTTGAATAAAGATGTTTAGAATTGACTCAATAAAAGTTTTATATGAGGCATGGTTTTTTTGATTGGCGATGTGGTGTTAAAATTCTATGATGTATTTTTGTTGTTGCTGCGGAAGATATGCATGTGTGTGTGTGTGTGTATATATATATTTATTTATTTATTTATTTGTGTGTTTGAAACTTTAAGAGCAGTTTGGTGAGTGATTAGGCTTACTAAAAGCAAAACTTTTACCATACCACGGGCGCCATACTTTAGATTTTTTTAGAAGTGATTGAACCAATCACGTATATGTGAGTGTTTATGTATTTTTATGTGCAGTTTGCTTATATATAAATAAATAAATAAACGTATATATATATTTATTTATTTTAGAAAAATATATAGAAGTATCTTACCTGAAGAAGGCCTCATAGAAAGCCGAATGCTGAAACAATCTACAATGTGAGTGTCCGTTTGTGTGCTATCTATTTTATTTTGTGTTATATTGTACCGTCCAAATGTTAAATTGTGAGTGCATATGTATATAAGCACTCACAATTATAACATATATATATATATATATATATATATATATATATATATATATATATATATATATATATATATATATACATATATAGCATTGGTAGTTGTGTCCATCCAAAAACCTACCTCAAGCGGTAGATTACCAAATAATATTATATATATAAATATATATATATATATATATATATATATATATAATCTATCTCGCATCTCCGTGGCCAAACCACCTTCCTCGAGGGAAAAAGGGGAGGAAGATGGTGGAAACAAAATAAAACACACTCAAATTTTTGGTTTTTGAATATTTCGGTGGCCCGGCCACTTTCCTCGACGGAAGGAAGAAAGCTGAGGATGCGGGTGATGAAGTGGGCGGGAAGACGGAAGAGGGACAGGGGGGAGGGAGAGGGAGGAGTTTTGGGGGTGATCTGGATGGGTGGGGATCGACGGGAAGGAGAAGGGTGCACCACCCTCTGGTGGGCGAGGATCAGACCGAAACCCCAGCAGGCGCCAAGGAGAATAGATACATGCCGGCTGGAGGGCTTTGAGTATTAGCACTGTGTCCGAAGGGGGGAGGGAGGATTTTTGGATCGGGTGCAGCGGGGTGAACTGCACTGCCGAACGTTGGAGGAGGGCCAGAGGTTGCGGTTAAGTTGGTAGAATGCATTGCGGGATTGCAGGAGGGAGTACCATGAGATGGGAGGGCAGGCCAGGAGGAGTGGTGAAGATGGGTTTTAAATTCTGTTCTAATGCAAGATACTGTTGTGGATTTGTGGATGGAAAAGGATATTGATAAAGGTTTAGTGAATTTTAATAGGTACGACATATTGGCGGGTCGTTTGAAAGTATCAGAGGGACATTTACCTTCATTGATCCGTGTCCTGTCCTCTCGTCATGTCCGTAACCCTTCAATCGCTCTGGGGTCTATTATACCGACGAGGCATCGGAGTTGCTGGCGCGTAGAATAAATGGGCACATTTCGAATGTTTCGCATAGTGTGTAGGAATGAAATTAGGTCATATTTTTGGGAAAATATGGTATGATGCATCAATTCATTTCATTTCAAATCAGATTCTGGCCCTCAGATCCCAAAAATAAAAAAAAGATGAACAGTGGCTTTAAAAATGAACCTTGTGACGCCGAAAAGATTTAATTAATTCCTAAAAACGGGCGCAGTGGTGATATTGGTTATATTATTAGATTACCGTGGTTAACAAAGTAAGGTAGCTGACTTACACAACCTCATTCGAAGTACAGATGCTGATACCATTATACGAACAGAGAGCAGGTTATCGAAAGGAATCGCCGATTACAAAATATTCCCGCAATCTTTCTTAGTCTATCGGAAATATAGAGATGGTAAAGAAGCAAAAGTTGTGTTTATCGTTGTTTAAAACTTGCGAGTCAGTAAGCCTGAAACATTTCCGGAGAGCGAAATAGAAAGAATTTGATATTTTATCGAAAAGATGTCGTCAAAAAGAATCTACATTTGCGCTTACTTCTTCTTAATGCCCCATAATGCACGTCGTGAATCAGTATTGGTGTTATAAAAGCAGATATAAAGAATCATATCTGATTTTAATGATCGTAATGTGATTATCGGTGGAGATTTCACTCTTTTTTCGATAGATTGGAGCGTTTACAATTTCAAAACGGGCGGAAAAGACAAGGATATCTGCCAATCGCTTTCGGACACATTTTTTCTCCCAGCATTAATAATATGCAATATCACCGAGCGGGGTTAAATCCATTCTTGATATTTTAGAAACAGATATCCTTGAGCAGGTTTGGATTTATATAAAGTAGAGGGGATTAGTAATCATAAATCTGTGAACGCTTAATTTAATTTCCTTCGGTATGGAATGAAAAGCGATCCGTAAAGGAAACATTTACTATTTCAAACGGACTGACTATGATAGCATAAGAAAAGAGTTAATTGATCGATTTCCAAAATTCAAAGAGTTAAGCCACGAATGCAATGTTGAGGTGATGTGGAAATACTTCTTTGATGTCCTTATTTCAGCAATTGAGAATTCAATATCTAGAAAATTGAAAAGAGTAAAACAAGAACCTTAATGCTAAAGCGCGGAAACCTTAAAGGCGTCAAAGGGTTTGCCACTCCAAATGGAAAATGCCGGCAGAGAATTTTTATATTATCGACCATACTAAGTTATTGAATAATTAAAAAAATCTAAGGACTTGGCAAAAGCAACCTTTCGGAAAACGCTGGCTGATTTTAAGAGGAAAATTCTAAAATACTAATTGGTCAGGAACCCAAAAATTTTCTGTTTGTATACGAGAGATGTTTAAGGAAATATGCCGTTGGTAGGGTCACTAAAAGACAGCCAAGGGTAAAAACAATATCCAGCATGGAAAATGCTAATTTACGAAACTCCTTCAAAAGTGTGTTTAGCCCATGTCCGGAAAAACACTGAAGTCAAATTGTCTTGTAAATACCAAAATGCGATGAATTAAGTAGTAGTATTTTTAGGGGCGGCGACCGACAGCTGAGTCATTTGCGCCATTAGGTCAGGAAAGGATGAAAGGTGGAGAGAAACCCGGCGTCGGCATTAGCCTACACTTTACGAGAGGCGCCAAGGGATCCGCAGCTTAACGTCCCATCCGACGGACGGCGTACTCACTCAAAGTGCCCTCCACAAAGCACCTCAAGTAGGATCGGGATATCACTGAAAAATATCTGCCAACGCCGGGACTCAAACCCGGGCCCTCTGGGTGGGAAGCCAGTACGTTAGCCGCTGCACATTCCCTATCCCGCGATGAATTATATAAGTACATGTATATCATGGATTGGAATATTGCGTTAGTGGAACCACTCAAACCTAGCAAGTCCCCCAGTCCCAATGAAATACCTGTCCGGGTTTACAAGACATTGGTGTTACAAATAGTCCATGCTTAGGAATAATTTTTCGCAAATCATTGGCAGAATACAAGATAACCAAGAATTGGAAATGAGCTAAGAGCATGCCTGTATTTAAGAGTGGTGATAAGGAAGAACCCGGTAGTTAAAGACCAATCCCTCTGAAATCAATTCAATCGAAGGTTCTAGAACATCTCCTATGAGACATATCGACAGCAAGGATTTATTGGCAAGGAATCAGCATGGATTCGAAAAAGATAGATATTTCGCGACACCACTAGTTCTTTTCCAACGCTTCGATGCCTGGCGAAAATAGCAGTTAGGTCGATGCAATATTTTTGGATTTTAAAAAGGTTTTCGACAAGGTGCTCCAAGAGGCACCAATAACAAAGTTAAAACGCTTTGCGATAGACCATATAGGTATATGCTGGATAAGGAAATCTTTGAATTGTCGAACATAATCAATCGTCCTTAACGGTATGGTTAGCAATACCTTCTCGTATAGTTGAGGTAACTTCAGATGCCCCACAGGGAGGCGTTATGGGTTAACTTGCATTCGCATTATATCTATATATATAAAGGAGAGTGTTTGTTTGTATGTATGTAATTTGTTTACTTTTTTGCTGTCATAGAAACAGCATTTTTCCAACTATGCCAGCAGGATACTTTTGCAAGAACACTATTGTATTCAGAATTGCCGAGATATTATACGTGGAATACATCAAGGAAAGTCTTTTGTAGAAGAAAAATGGGCAACTTTGATCCTGAGAATAATATTTATTCATGTGACGCATTGGGCCGAGTCTACACAGTCCATCCTAACAACGCCGAATGTTATTTTTTAAGAATGCTTCTACATACCATTAGAGGACCTCGCTCATTTGCAGAATTAAGAACGGTAAACGGAGAAATATGTGAGACATTCAGAGAAGCTTGCCAGAATTTAGGGTTGTTAGAAGGAGATCAACACTGGGATGACTCATTGCCAGAGGCCAGTTTGATTTCTCTTCCAGGACAAATCCGAATTTTGTTTGCCATCATAATAACCTCCTGTAATCCATCTAACCCAAAAACATTATGGGAAAAATATAAAGAATCAATGAGTGAGGATATACTGGCTAAAGTTCGAAGTGAAAATCCTACATTGGATATTACGTTTCACTCCGACATTTTTAATAAAACTTTGATTATTTTGGAGGAAAAGTGTATCACAATGGTTAACAAGACTTTAGTGGAACTCGGTCTTTTTGCACCTGTACAAGATCAACAGGGTGTATTTTATCCAGATTATATACGTGAAACTAGCTACAATGTCTTAGACTTAGAAGCATACATCGCGGATAAAAAGCCACTTCTTAATGAAGATCAGAAATTCGTGTACGAAACAATAATGGATCAAGTAGATAAACAAGAAGGAGGTATCATTTTTCTTGATGCTGCTGGTGGCACGGGAAAAACATTTTTAATTAATTTAGTTCTCGCTGAAATCAGGGTTCATGGAGAAATTGCTCTAGCCGTTGCATCTTCAGGTATTGCAGCGACATTAATGGAAGGAGGAATAACTCTGCCCTTAAGTTGCCACTTAATATTTACCGACAAGAAAATCCCACATATCATATAAATAAAATAAGCGGCCAGGCACAAGTTCTTAGAGAATGTAAATTGATAGTATGGGATGAGTGTACGATGGCTCATAAAAAATCTCTTGAGGCCCTCAATGCAACACTTCAAGATCTTAGAGGAAACTGCAGTTTAATGGGAGGAGCTCTGGTACTCCTGTGTGGAGACTTCCGTCAAACTCTGCCTGTCATTCCAAAATCGACTCCAGCCGATGAAATTTATGCCTTTTTAAAACATTCTGTTCTATGGAATCATGTCCAAGAAATTAGCCTTAAACAAAACATGCGAATCCTCTTAAGAGATGGGAATGCTCAAAATTTTGCAAATAAACTTTTGGAGATTGGAGAAGATAGATTAGTTATTGAAGCATCTGGTATGATAAAATTGTCATCAGATTTATGTGTATCGGTGAAAACTGTCCGCGATATGATACAAGTAGTCTATCCTAACGTTAATCAAAATTATAAAAATTTAGAATGGTTGCAAGAAAGAGCCATTCTTGCTCCTAAGAACGATGATGTTCATGAAATTAACAAGGAGATACTAGCCTTGCTGCCAGGAGACGTTATTGAATATAAATCGGTTGATACCGTAGTGGATGCTGACGAAGCCGTCAATTATCCAACGGAATTCCTAAATTCACTTGATCCAGCTGGATTGCCACAACATCGCCTTATACTTAAAGCAGGATCTCCAATCATTTTATTGCGAAACTTAGATCCACCAAAACTCTGCAATGGGACACGATTGTGTGTGACAAAATTAATGAAAAATATAATCCAGGCAGTCTTTTAACTGGAAAAGGAAAAGGTGAAATAATTTTTATTCCACGGATACCTCTAATCCCAACTGATCTTCCCTTCAACTTTAAAAGATTACAGTTTCCAGTCCGGCTAGCTTTTTCAATTACCATTGATAAATCATAGGGACAGTCTTTAAAGTTTTGTAATGTTGATTTAAGATCGCCATGTTTTAGCCGCGGGCAACTTTATGTTGCTTGCTCCAGAGTAGGTTCGCCTAAAAATTTATATATTCTTTCTCCTGGATATGAAACAAAAAATGTAGTTTATAAACAGGTGTTAAATAAAAAAGATTCTTAAATTTGTATGAAGTAGTGTATTATTGTACTTTATAATTTGTTGTTTTTATTTATGTAGTATATTTATATTATTGTTTCTCCCTATCCCGTGCAAAGCCGGGTATTCAGCTAGTATATATATATATATATATATATATATATATATATATATATATATATATATATATATATATTATTTAGCTAGCACAGTTAAGAGTTAGATTCGGGGTTAAGAGTTAAATTCCCGTTTAGTATTGTACGGGAATATTGGCAGCCAGTCCGATAGGGATGCATTCGCTGATGATACCTTGAGGCTCTTCAGGAATGGTGCAAGTTATGGCAATTAAATCTGAGTCCAAAAAAATATTTTGCTATGAACTACAGGACACAAAATTACTCTCCCCAGATTGGTTACACCGTTGTTCATAACCAACGAGTGTGAAAAAATATCAAGGCATCTATCTGACCCATGACCTCTTTATGAGGTCAGCAAACGATCGTACTAGACAGATATGTGGAGAAGCTAACCGAAATATAGATTTCGCCAAGAAGGTATCGTTATAAATTCGTAGAAAAAGTGAAAGAGCATTTTAACGCCTCGCTTGTTAGACCTAACCTGGAGTATTCAGACAGTATCTACCATCCTGATGAGGCAGGTTTAATGAAAGTGTTAGATGCAGCGTGGAGTGGCGAGATTGGCCAAAGGAGTGAATGACAAAGACGGCAGTGTGACAATATTGTTGAGAGATTTGAAGTGGAAGCCCCATCAAAAACAAAGACAAACTTTTTGACCGAATCTTAGTAAACTTGGGACCGATCTGTATTCCGCAGACGCTCAGCATATTTGAAAAATCCCAAATTACAATGGAAGACATGATCATTCATTCAAGATTAGAGAGCTAGACTGCAGAACGGATATGTATGAGACGCAGTTTTTTTTCATGCGCGGAGAATGCATATAAAACTTAGACCAATGTAAAAATGCACTCACCATTTATTTTTTATGTACGAGAGTCATCCGGAAAGTAGTATCCGTTCGTGCCGCATGAAGTGCTGACGACGCGAGTAGCCGCTGGACGAGGTCAGATAGCTTCAGTGGCTTGTCTGCCTTCTCTGAGCCAAGTTGCGTGACGCTAGCATTGCCTGTGTTGTTTCTGTGATTGTTTACAATGTTTAAAAAAATTGAGAACGCCGCCAGTTGTGAAGTGAGGGCAGTGATTAAATTCCTCAATGCAAGAAACGTTCGCCCATGTGATATTCATCGCCAATTAAAGGAGGTGTATGGAGACAATCTAATGGACGAGTCGTCTGTTCGGCGGTGGTGTCGCAACTTCAACATGGGGAGGGGGAACACACACGACGATGAGCGTTCGGGGAGACCGTCTGTCATTACAGACCAACTGGTGAGCTCAGTTGACGAATTCGTGAGGAACGATCGGCGCGTCACAATTGATGACATCTGTGAGCATTTTCCCAATGTTTCTCGAACAATTGTTCATGAAATTGTTAAACACCATCTGCATTATGCAAAAATTTGTGCAAGATGGGTCCCTCGCGTATCTCAATGAGCTGGCGGCGAAGGACTATGCAGCAGGAATACAGACACTTGCCACACGTTATGACAAATGCCTTAATTTGCTTGGAGATTATGTTGAGAAGTAGTTTAAAGTATCCTCTTTCAAATAAAATTTTTTATGTTTGTTAATATTTACTTTTGTGTCTTTATTTCACGAACGGGTACTACTTTCCGGATGACCCTCGTAGAAGGTGTGATCAAAAAAAGAACGACCGATTTTATTCTGCGCAAACCGTTCAACGGATCGAAACGAGGCACCATGTACCATCTAGCTACATATCTGACGACTAAAACGAGAGGTGTTGCGTTTGTTTACGTCGAGTCGTTACGCAGCAGCAGCGGTACGTGTCTTAACCTGTTCGTCCGTGGCACAACCACCTTTTTCGGAAATGTCTTCCATCTGTTGAGAGAGGTGGTTTCATCATTGAAATATTCAAGAAACAAAATCGCCCATGCCTTTTTAAACGATTCTAAGTTTTATATGCCATTGCCACGCTTGTATCTAATCATATCATTCACGTTGGTACACATTCGCTTCGCGCCACTTGGCGATGCGCGGTGATGCAGCGGGTACGCTTACAGTTCCCGCTCTATATTTGTGGAAATGATTTTAAAATAATTGCTCAGGTTTTACTGGATGGAGTTTGGGTTTTGCATTCAATGATCACAGAAAATGGCTTCCTAAGCCTCCTGATAGAGTCAGAAGAAAATTAATCCGGCGGGCTGGGTTCCTTTGGCAGAGCTATAGACGAGATCGTACCTTACCCGTTTACTTGCTCGCCCGTTCAGAGGACACCCACCGTTGCAGCGCAGTGTCTGTTGGATGGGACGCCAAAGTGAGCATCTCTTTTAAGTCTTATGCCGAGGTCACACTTCTCTCAACTCTTTTAACTCTCTTCACTTTCTACCCTTGACCTAATTGCCCACCCATTCTAATTGCAATGCATGACTCAAGCGTTTTTTACTCCTCACACCTTTGCCTTCCGGAGGTTGGCTTTGAATTCCGCGATCGATTATTAAAGTAACGTCGTTAAATACTTGGAAAATGCGACATACAACAGCCTAAATTAGGGGCTTACGTCATAATGCAACCCCAAGAGTCATTTCTTGAAATTACCAGTAATTTCACAAATCCTCTGAAAATAGTCACATAATATGATCATTAATGGATAAAATGAAACTTCTGGGACAAAAATAAAGGTCAGAATCCAGGATCCTGGTCAGTCGACTACCTCTCGCCGTTTTCTCGTGAGGCACAAAATACGACCATCTCAAACGGTTGCTTCGCAATCGTTCACAAGTGCGGTTTCAGCAAAGTTGAAGAGCTCGTTACGAGTTCTGTCCGTGGAGAGCACACCGCTTGTCCAGCCACGCTAACGAACTGACCAACTCTGCCCTGCAACACCTTTCTTTCATCGGTGCAAAAACATCGAAAAGAATGCATCAGCCATGCCCCAGGATGACTTAACTGAAACATGCACTTAAGAGCTGAATCGCTTCTACGTGCTGAAAATGGGTGTCTCTCGGGTGCATTCTCAAAAACATGGCAATGAACGCTAATGAGCTGAGGATTTAGCGGTAGATGAATGTGAATTTCAGGTCGTTTCAGGAGAGAAATGTAGGAAATATAGGATGCTCGAATTTTAATGCAACGAGCTAGCTCTGTTATTCACAGCTATTAATTATTATTTAGTTTTCTAGGGTTTACGGTATATTTTGGATGAACATCCTGAACACGCTTGCATTTCAAAGCCACGGCTAACGAGATGATACCTGACAACCCACGCTACAATACGGTTCTTCAATTCCGCATACTTTCTAACATTCTTCATATCGTCAAATGTGGTTAAAATGTTTCTCCCTTTACCTTTCTTGCCTCAATTCCTCCCTTATATCACAGTCTTCAACATCCCATCACCTATCTAATTGTCTGCATTCACCTTTCCTACCTCCTTTGTATTTCTCGTAAAAATGCTGACTCTACCTCCAACATGCCTAATGCTTCTTTGTTTCTTTTCTCTTCATTTTACTTTTTCCATCCTACTCCTTACCAAGATCTCGAAAATCTCCAATCTACACCTATCGTCTTGTTTCAACGACCAGGCTTCCGAGCCCTACAAAATTATGCTAAAATTTTCTTGTCTTTTTTAATCTCCTTCCATACGATCTCCGTCATCAATTCCTTCGCTTTGGAAACTTCCTTGACAAACGCAATTCTTTTTCTCGTATTCCTACATGCTCTTCCCTTTCCTTATATCCCTATAACAAACCGATAAAAATCAAATTAAGAAATAAATAATGAAATGCATGCAATTACAGAACTGGGCAAATGCTCGGGCGTAACAATGATAGCAAAGCATTCGTGGGAAACGGTCAAAGTAATAAACGGTAGAGCCGTAAAGAAGCTGAGTTTCATCAATGTATTGTAGAAATATTTTTTAGAGTTATTACTCCGCTATAGTTAGGGCACATTTAGAATATTTGGAAACGGAATCCAAGAAAATTGAAATAACTTGCATGCTAGAATTAGATTTATTGGTCAAAATGAACAATAGTTGCATGATAAACCTAGGCATTTATATGCACAAGAATTGTGTATGATTAAAATGTATTCAAGTGAACATATATGAAGTAATAATTCTTCATTTATGGAAGGCGCCCTGACACCCTTCGTCACACGCTATTACGGTGGCGTATTGTTAGGTTGTGGTTTAATTACTTTGACCATTTTGGTGTAAAACAATACGGAGAGATCAGGAAAAATCGTTTCGCCTGCTCTATTATTGGCCCTCCTATTTTCACATTTCGCTTAGCGTTTCTCTTTCTGGAAAACCGCATAACCTGTGTTTTATTTACATTTATTCTCATCCAATGCCTATCGCACTGATATTTCAATACCATCAGCCGAGCTTGTAATTCCTTGACTGACCGGCAAGCTAGAACTTGAGCATCCGCAAACCTAACTGATTGTATTAATGCCCCACCGACTTTCATTCATATCTCCAGTTCTCCCCATGCCTCTTCAGCCATTTCCTCCTCATATACGTTTAAATTCGTCAAATGTTTCATAATTATCCCTGTTATACAATTCGATTTGGAAGATGTCATCTTTAATCAAAGTTGTAATATCTTTTCGATTAACTTCACTTCGTGCGTGAGGCGGCGCGTGGCCGCGATTCCACGCTCTCCGGCGGCGATAAACTGTTCGGAGATCCCAGCGGTAGCTAGCCGCAGGGTCCACTGGAGTTAATGCCACAAATCTTTCGCCCTCCACACCTACGCCTTCACATGCTCTCTCTCTCGAAGGTACCCTTTCCGCTCCCCCCCCCCGATTCCTCACCTCTCCCACCGCCGCCAACTCCTACGCACTCCACCGCCATACAACAAGCAAAGGCGATGCGATAATCTCGTTCCGTCACAATGACGGCTGATCGATATCCGTTAGTCGATGAATCACTATGTATTTCGGGGCATTGTCACATAAATAGCACGTTTGGAGGGGGCATCGCGACCAATCAATTCTCTTTGTGGGACAAGTGGGGGCACTAAGAGTTCTCGGGGAGAGCCCGCTGGATGGGCCACCCCCCTCCTCCCCCCCGAATTTCCTCCCCCCCGCCAACCCTCTCCCCATGCAACGAGCCCCCCCCCATCCCACGGCAGCACTCCATCCCTGCGGGCAAACGAGTTAGGGCGCCCCCATTGTTCGCCAAGGCCTCTTCGCCATGGGAAGACAAGAGCTCAGAATGGGGCGCAACGGCCTCGATTCTCAGGAGAGCAAGGGCCCTCGTGTCTCTCCTCCGCCTTTCGTCAATCTCGTCTTCTCTTCTCCCCCCCTCACCCTCCTCCCTCCCTCCCTCCCTCTCCACCCCACCCCCCCACACACACACTTCCAAGCGCCTGTCTCGCCCTTAAAAATCTTCCGAATCCCTCGATGGAGCCCCACGGGGGGGGGGGGGACTAAACCCCTTCCCCCACACTAAACTCCTCCCGCTCTCCTCCACAATTTTTTATATCATTCGCCCCCTTTGCCACCTCAGCACTGTGTGTACCTTTGCACGCTGCCAAACTCTCGCCACGAAACTATGCAAAGCAATTTTATGCCCGCTACGTTTTCAAACCCCGTGCGCGCACTTGGGTGGTCGCTGGCGCGTTTGAAGGCCGTCTCGCGGCTTGCAAATCCCTCCTCGATGTACAATCGAGCCACTCCACATGAGAATGATGAGATTTCGATCGTCGGGAAATTCCTCGCATGTGTTACACCGCATTACATTCGAGCGCAAGTACTTTCCAACAGGGAAACTTCCTTCTCCGGAGACGAAAATAGATTTTGGGCGGCCAGTGTTTAGGTGAGTGCTCATAAGAAAGGAGATGAACCTCTCTTTAAATGATGACTGCAACATCTACGCGAATTAAAAGCGGGAAAAAAACAAATTTTTATCTAGAACTAATGTTTCATGTGATTCTGGCTCCTTTTGTTCTCATCGTGCCAATTCTAGGAAGTATCAATTGCCTATTTTGGGCTTGGCACCTTTGATCTATTTCGGTTGAGACTTGGATTGATCCAGATATCACGTACGCGATTTGTTAGGAGATTTCTCCTGCTCAGAAAATTTAATTCTGTGCATTTTCTGGGTCATGACGTGGGTTCCTCTGTGCAGTGCATTACCAAAATGTGTCGCAGTGCCCATGATGCACTTACGTATGCTCCTGATCTCTCAAAGATGGGAAGGGCGTCAAGGATTTTTACTATCAAGTCTCTTACTTCCACCGACGAAAGAAATTTCCCTGATAGATCCGATGGTAAACTGTCGTAAAATTTACAACCCCGGCAGTGTGTAAGTCAGAGCGGGAGAGAGAGGCCAAGATAGTTTGAAAATATTGGAAATTATAATGGCAGTTGCTATGGAAGGAGGTGGCGGAAAGTCGAGGTGATTTGCGCCATTAGTGGGATAGGTAGAGGCAATTTGGTAGGGTGAGGATGTTCGGGGAGTAAAATAATGCTGGCTCAGGGTTCCACAATTTAACCGTCCCTGCCGACGGTCAGCGAACAGCGATATTTTCTAATAGACGTAGCGTACCGTGAAATAAAATATTTTTTTTTTCATTTTCAATTGAGCTAGCTGCAGCGGACTGAAGTTTACGTATACATTCACACAAAGACACGCAAGCCAGCGCAAGAGCGTATGAAGAGGGGTGTTAGGATACCAACATGTATGTTTCAATATTGACTTTATATGTAAAGATGATTTCGTCGAAGTTATACGGAAGTGTTGAATAAAAAACTCGGTAAGCAACAAACAATATAGGTACACATAAAAAGAACACTCGCACCTTATTTCTTAAGAATTCCGACGGAATTTAGCTCCGTCATCCCCAGTACTATCCTTTCTTCTGAGCAAGAGGGAGCTGAATTCCGTCGAAGTTATTAAGGAATAACGTGTGAGTGTTCTTTTTATGTGTACCTATATTGTTTCTTTCTGTCCGAGTTATATATATATATATATATATATTTATTTATTTATAGAGTCTCATACATATATATATATATATATTTATTTATTTATAGAGTCTCATACATATATATATATATATATATATATATATAGATATATATATATATATATATATATATATATATATATAGATATATATATATATATATATATATATATATATATATATATATATATATATATATATGAGTCTTACTTGAAGAAGGCCTCGGAGAAGTCCGAAAGCTCGAACAATTTACCGTGTGAGTGTCCTTTTAAATGTTGCTATTATATTTGGGTATATTGTGTAAACACATGCAGACCTACACACATATATGCCTTTCTAAATCATGCAATAATATTTATGTTGGAGTTGCGTTTCAAATTTTACTAATTTTGAGTTAAGGAAGTAAGGTGGGTGACTTCAATGTGATTATTTATTGTGCGAAAGAATAACGAGCACTTGAGTCTCTCTGTGCTGGTATCCATCTCTTATTTTATCCTGGTGCTCCAGTATGCCAATTTATTTTGTGCTCATTATAATTTCCTCAGTGCTACGAGTGAAATTGATGCCTCGTCACCAGTCTGCATTTAAATCCACGCACCCCTCTTATTTAATCCCCGTGGTCTAAAATACCAATATCAATTGAAGCAATAATAATTCCTCGGCGTCGCAGGGAAACCTTTGTACCTTTGCCATAGACTGAGTTGCCTGCTGTCCACGTGAATTAAGACTAAGACTCCAAAGCCCAAACTTACCCGTCGCGTTTACTTTCTACTCGTAACAATTTTTTCACGATTCTAATGGATTTTCTCTGAACTTTACCAAATTCCTTCATTAACGATTCTCCCAAATACTAACCGCATAGTCTTAATTTGGCCTTATGCGGTAAAACAAATTTTATCTTTTCATTATATTTCCCCAACAACCATTTTATGAAACCCAGGTTCTTAAAGGCTGACCCACGTATTCTTTTGACGTGTAGGAGGTCCTAGGAAGGTAGAGTGCCACGCAATATTCCAGTGTCCTAAGTTCTCAGTGCGTTTATTATTTTGGGGCATTCTACCGGTTAAGGCGGGATTTGGATGGACACAGTCTATACAATAGTGCATTAACTCCTGATAAATAGCACAACCCGACATCCTATTCTGCAACAAGTCCATCATTAACTCAGTATACTTCCTTCCTCCCCTTATTCCATCCAACATTCCTGCCCTTGTCTTGTTTGCTTAACTTTCCTCCTCCATCACACTGCTCACCTACCATTTCCAATCAAAGCGTTCGGAATCCATCTTTCCTGCCTCCATAGGATTGCTCCCAACAATCCTCTCTCCTCCCCGACCATTCCAAGTACTACTTCGTTTTTTTCCTTTCTATCCATTTTAACTTTTCCATTTTCTCCAACCCCACATTTTAAAAGCCACCACAATCAACGCCTATTATCCTACTTCAGTGACCATGTTTCTGAGCCGTATAAAACCACGCTTCATATCGAAGTTTTAACCAGCCATTTCTTAACCTCTGCACTCAACGTCCCTGTCATGTATTCTTTCCTAATTGTGAAACATTTTTGCCTAATGCAATTCTTCTTCTAACGTCCTTAAATTTTTCACCATTTTGGTCCAAAACACTTTCCATACACGTAAACTGTTCCACCTGTTCTAGCTTAGGAATTCCCATTTTAAAATGTAACTTACCCTCCCTCTTTCTTGAAAACTGCGTTACCTTCCTTTTGCTTGCATTTATTCCCCTCCCATGCATTTCGCACTGGCATTACTGGTGTCTGCAAACCCTTGGATGAATGGCCAATTAAGGCTCGGTCATCGGAAAACCTAACTGATTTTATGGATTAACCAACGTTTTAACGCCTACCTCTATTTCTTCCTATTCCTCTTTTACCATTCCCTCAATGTATACGTTGAAAATCACCGGTGATAATGGACACCTCTGTCTCACTCCTCTTACCAACAGTGTTCATCTCGACATCTCAGATGCCACTCGCACCTTAGCAGTCCGGGACATGTGCAGGTTGAGTACATGTCATTGACAGACGTGTGTGGGTAAGTCGATAGATAACTTGCTAATGTCATATTAGCTTATGCCATGCTTCAATCATACGCGTATATTTAGCCAGTAGATGGCGGCATATATATACTTATGCTTACGCATATGATAGCAAATTACATGGTGTGTCCGAAAAGTATCCGATCAGCGTTTTTAATTATTTATTTTGATTTTGAGGGTGTTGTGTACTACAAATTCGCTCCAAGAGGTCAGACGATCAACAAAGAATATTGTATTGAAGTTCTGAAAAGATTGCGTGATGCCGTGAGAAGAAAACGACCGCGTCTCTGTTCAAGCGGTGACTGGCTTCTTCACCACGATAACGCGCCAGCGCAGTCATCGCACCTTGTGCAGAAATTGTTGGCGAAACAAAATTGTACAGCTTCGCCAGCCTCTGTACTGTCCCGACGTAGCTCCCTCCGACTTTTGGATTTTCCCAAAATTGAAAATGACACTCAAAGGAAAGCGGTTCGACGACATCGAGGCCATTCAGGATAATGCGACGCGCGAGCTGAAGGTCATTCCAAGATCTGCGTTCGAGGACTGCTTTAAGATGTGGAAGCACCGCTGGGAGCGAGTGGTTCTATCAAATGGGGACTACTGCGAAGGATGCCACGGTCCGGATGACGAATATTAGCGCCAATGCGGAGATATGAACGCCGGTCGGACAGCTTTCGGACTGGCCTCGTATGTCAGTTGTCAGTCAGTGGCAGCCGGTGCAATGTGGCGGTTGTGTGCACACGAGAGGAACATCGGTTACGCACATTCCAATTGGAACACTTGGAACATCCACCGTACAGTCCCGACTTGACCCACAATGATGTTTATTTGTTCGACCTCCTAAAGAATTATTTGGGTGGTTGACGTTTTGAAAATGACAATGTGGTAGGCTGTAGAGAGGCTGGCTGCCACAGAATACAAAAGACTTCTTTGCTGCCGGCTCTCTAGCAATTGCAAAGAGTTGGGTTGCGTGTCTGATTGCACAGGGTGAATATGAAGGAAAGCAAAATAAATTTAAGGAAGTTAATGCGATAATTATTACCTAAGCCTCCATTTAATTTTGCGTGTTATGCATTGATCAACGCCTCCCATCTCACCAATCTGCTCCTATTTTTGGCAATACATTCCACGCAAATCACTATATCAAACGCCTTCTCGAAATCTACGAAATACTCAAATACAACCTGATTGTATTCTATGTTCATCTCTCTCAGTGGCTATATTGCTGCAATGGCATCACGCGTGCCTCTCCCCTTCCTGAAACCAAACCGATCATCCCTCAAGCATTCGTTTTCCTTACTCTCCAATCTCTTGTTGATGATCCCAATATCCACATTAGAACATACGATATCAAACTTATTGTACTGTAGTCCTCACATGACGTATCCTTTACCTCTGGGGTCGTCACAGGGGTCATCAGAGCACGTAAGCTTTCCATCTCAAGCCAATCCACGTAAAGGTTGAAGCCCATAAGGAGAGTGTGCAACTATATTAATATAATAATCTTATTATTGACTCTAATATTTCAATTATTATTGCTATCTTCATTATTCGGTGGGCTCGCATCCAAACACACAGCATTAGCATCACGCTTACTCGTTCCTCATAGCAATTTTTAACAATTCAGCGAATTTGCACTGAAATATTTGTGATTTCTTATGATAAGCACCACGAATCACAAACACATGCCGTACATTCCAAATGCGACCGGAAGTGAAGTTTCACCTCTTTCTTACGATTTTATTATATTTTTTTACGTCTCGTCGAATTTAACCTAGTTTCTCTAACGCTGGTCCGCATGTTCTCCTGATACGTGCGCCTGAAGAAATGTTTGATATAAGTATAGCGGTATTAACACGGAATAAAAAGTGAACGGTATAAACGGATGCAGGTCATTTAACCTGTTCCGAGCTGCTTAATGCGAACCCCTCCATTTTATATTGTATTGTTTGCTCCTCTTTTCTTACAACACTGCGTACTTTTAAATGTTTTTGTTTAACCGCAATCTCTGGTCGAAATCGCTAAAGAGTAGCACGAAATCTACCGGAGTCCTCGTATTTCCGTAAATCTTTGTATCGTCCGAAAATAATGCTTGAGATTACTGCTGAAGTGGGAGCTCGGGTCGTTGATGAATTACAAGAATAGTAGCGTCCCCATAATACTTCCGTCCCTTCGGCACAACTGAAATGATTTCTGCCTCTGTTGAATGCAGCTCGTGGATGACTATTTTTTCTTTACAGTTCCATTACAAGTTTCTTATCCAGTTCGTCACTTCTTCGTCAATGCATAAATATCTTAGCCTGCGAATCAATTTATCGCGAAGGACCTTGCCGAATGGTTCCTTGAAATGAATAAAACGGTATCCAATTGATCCTCAGGCTTCCGCGACGTCTATTTGATGAATTCATGCTGCTTCCGGGAATCACCGTCGCGTAGGTGAGTTGATGGACTTAACGGTGAGCTGAGAGGTGAGCGGATGTCCATCAACTCGCCTACGCGACGGTGATTCCCGGGAGCAGCATGAATTCACAGCATCCAATTGTTCACTCCCATCGATTTCAGGATATTATTGATGAATGGATCAAATATCTATCATGATTGAGCCAATGATTTACCTTTCCTAAACCTATCCCGTCACATCTGGTACAGTATGGTCCGATTATCGAGAGATGACGTCATATAACTACCAGTTATTTGCTATAAAATGTCCAAGTCAGTCCCGGGCAGTCCCGGTTTGTATTAGGAAAAGCTCTTCTATAGCAAGCTGTTTCATTTTTTCGATTGGTAGCATTTTTTTTCGTTACTCACTCTCGTTTTATCGTTCCCCCCCTGACGGGGCTCCCTAACTTTTACGACCTTAACCCGCAATGCCACTTCTCCTCGTCCTTTATATAACATGCTGCATGGACTAGACGATGCAAGAGCCTCTGATCAATCTTTTATTCACTCACCAAAAATTTTAGATGACCCTCGATTTAAATAACTGTTTTTATGGTCGTGGACGACATAGAAGGGAAAGGAATTAGACGAGCCGAAAATATTATGCAAAGAATACGCCAAGACAACGAATGCTTTAATAGATAATTCTAACGCTTGAATTCCGGTCACCGAGGGGGTTTTGCAGATGTTTCTTGGCCGATGGGTTCAAGGGTATGGATTCGGTGCGGCGTCACGATCGAGCGGAGAACCCTAATTCGCTCTTCGGGGGCTTTGTTCAATGATCCAGTGTGGATATTCGGTTGCAGAGCGATGCATCCGCGGAAAAGATTTCTACGCATGCACTCGGTCCGACTAAGTGAGAATTTTCGTGAGTTCCCAGATCCCTATATGCCACGCCAAGAGTCTAAATATTAAATAGATAAGCAGCAAAGAAATTTGTAAAGCGTTTTATACGCATAATATATTGTCTGCGACACATTCAATGAGTCGTTGACTCTGTGAAATGAGAGTTAAAGTAAAAAAAATGGCAAGATACGAACGGCCTCTGATTTCCGAAGGACTTTCTGGAATTTCGGAAATACTTATGCTAGAAAGAAATAATGACTTGAAAGGAGTTGTAATATTTCCAGATATGATGAAACTTTGATTGCTACACAAAAAAAAATCAAAGAAGTATAATGAAAATACGTAATTACGAAGTAAAGATAATGTCAAAGCAAAGGTTTGCAAAAGATTTCCCAGACTGTTATTTTCTGTATATAATACCTATTTAATTAAGTTGCGAATTTAATTAACAATTTTGACTTTGTCAGTTATTTTTTAGTTATCTTTTATGACTAAATTTATTTTTTAACATTATGTTTTCAATTTGCTTAATTTTCAATTTGTTTCAAGTTGGTACCATATTCTCAAGCTTTTTAAGGGCCATTTGAAATAATTGATGACTTAATTTAAGCTAATAATAAAATAAATCGTGTGCATATAATGTCTTTCTTATTCACTTAAGACAATATAACTATATAGGTTGGATTCGATTCGGTTTCGATTCGTATTTGAATGAAGACTGCTGATTCGATTTAAACTTCGATTCAAAGTAGAAATAGTTACCCGTAGGTCTCTACTACTATGCATGGACTAATGCATGGACTAATGGACTGCGTAGTTTTCAGCAGGGGGGCATGAAACACTGTTATTAAAATGTCGCAAGCAGATTTATGTACTCGTTCTTATCTCGATAGATCTGCAAACACAACCAAATCGAATCTAAGAGACTTCGAAGTGAAATACTCGACTTAACGAATAAACGAATTAGCTCGAGTACTAGAATTTAATAAACTCGTCAGACGCAGCATTTATTGTATGCTACATAAAGGCATGCATGCACCCGAGAGTTTTATTTGACATGACATGTATCGCTGTATGAAATAATACCTGCTTTAGAAATATGAATGTATTCCTACATTAATGTAGAAATAAATGCATATTTCTACATTGATGGCTGGTGCCCTTAATCCTCCCGCCACATGTCCTTGCGGCAGCTTGCAGGTTACTGTATAGAGGTACACGTAAAATGGTCGTTCCATGCGTACGTCGGCAGCTACTATGCAAGATAGATAGAAGTAAAGAAATGTATGCACTCTGTGCAAGCAAACATTAAAACTATAGTAATTCTCTTATTCTACAAAAACCTTTTCATTAATTACATTATTTTCATCACTGAGCAATACGAATACTTGACGTGAATGTTCTATGCTAACAAGTTGAACTTGATAGCTCGTTCTTATTTTTTGGCTCCAAGATAGATTGGCTATTGTTTGACTCCAAGGATATGGGGCCGAGTAAATATATCTAAACCATCCTAGTACTCCGTGATTGTGAGTATCACTTCCAGTCGATGACGGTTACAAGGTCTAGGAATCAAATAAATATCCCTATCGACAGTTTGATCAATTTTTGTTATTAATATTTCAAATGAATATACATGAAATGAACATCACCGGGTGATACGTTTTCAAGAATTTCCATGATAATGTTTTAAAACCCATGATTGATCTTCGTCGGTTTTCCGTAAATATATTTCCTTCTGTTATGCTTAGGAGCACATCCTAATGGTAATGTTGATAAAAAAGAAAGGTCTATTTGATCAAAACGTAAAGGCGAGGTCGGAAATCCCACTAGCCATTAAAATCCCAGTTTAAAATAGTGCAATAATTATTTATGCGTATGTACCAAAAAACGTGTCTGTAGAACTTCCACATGTCTTCTAGAGACATGTGAGGTAATTGTCCCAAAGAATCTTTTCACAAGGTTAGCAGATAACAATTAAATTATTTCCATTTGCGATTTCTCTTTCCCGAATATGAGATGAATACAAAGAGGGTCAGTTTCATTTTTTAGAGGATCATAGTATATGCAGAACTTATTCACCCCGACCTGGCGACGATCCTAAAGGCGTGATGCAGAATCAACAATATTTAATATAAAGTCAAAGACCTTTTTCATGAGCTAATTGAGTAGCAACTTTTTTATTTATTCCAACAATATCTTAATGTACTACATTAAAATCATTGATATCGTCCGCGGTGTCCACAGTCATTCGGCAATACTTTCAGTCTGGTGGGTTTGGGCAATCCTTCGGAACATGGTGGGTTCAAAATCGCCATTTACTTCTGTTTTGATACTTTATATTGGTTATCGTGTTCATTTCCACCGTGGGGTGAATACGAGTATCTGCGTATTTATTCAGGGATCCATTCATGTAATGTGTCAGTGTAATTCGTCCTCCGCATTTCCTGCTTTTCTCACTTCCCCTACGTCTTGCATGTTTTCTCCCAATTTTCAATGGACATTAAGTCAGTAGCACAAGTAATTTGGCAGTCTGTAGTGGCAAGCATCGTCGCAGCAAGCACGTAAGCATCGCCATAGATCGCTATTGATCAAAGGGATTGTCGAGGGCGGTGTTGGTTGCGCCCTCGGGGGCGGCCTTACAGCAGGACACGGGAATGGCTGGCAAGAGCGGAGTGTCGCCTTCGTCTCGCTCGTTATCCACAGCGTCCAGAGGCTTCGAGACCACCACGGCTTTCATTCCGTGTGGGTAGTCGAACCAGATTGCCCCCCTTATGACACCCTTATTTGCGGGGACGCCTTCCTTTTCCTTCGCTACCCGCATTTAAAAGTGTTCAGCCAATTGACTACTCGTAAAATCCGATTTTCCCACACATACGAGTACACGACACGGGATTTTTCTTTTTGAATCCCGGCTATGTGTTTAATAATGTATAATGGTCTCGGCCTGGATGATCGCGGAAATTGCCAGCTCGCACATGCTGGTCTGAGGCCGGGGGTCGGACAACTGTGCAACCGTGCCGAGCCTGATGAAATGGAACAAAAGAACATCACTCCGAATGCACACCCTCCGCTCACCTCGAGTGGACCCGGGCTTTCCGAGGGGAAGGTCACCGCGATAACTTCCACCAGACTAAACCCACTACCTACCGGCCCGTCCCGGTGGGAATGTACACACCACCATTTCTATGTCCGTCGGGCTCGCATTCTGTAAATCCACTGCCGTGGTCACCAACAATACATATTTCACGTAATGGCAAGTATGCAGAGCGCAGCGAAACGTACATATGGTATTCTCAGTCGCTGCCCCCGAATTCAGCAGATAACGTGTGAAGTTCAGCTTAAAGAGCGCTGCACCCTGCATAAATATGGCGCCCGAAGCTCGTCTGCTTCACTCCTTGGCAATATTTTACGTTTCCAAGAAACTGCGGGAGATGCCGAAACAGTAACTTTTAGCTTAGTCTTCCGCGAATATGCATGTCAATGCAATGATTTCAGAGTGTAAAAGTCAATCGCCTTGACCGTTGCTCGAATGATGCTTACACTTTGAAATTGTTGTATTGAAATGCATATTAGCGGATGACTCCGTTAAAAGTAACTTTTGCAGTTTCTTCAGAGAGTATTTAGTTCCATGACAAGAAGCAAAGTAAATAGAGATGGTAAATTAAAGACAAATCTGAGGAACTAAAGAATTTATTCCGCAAAGTGGCCATGGCTCAAAAAGTACGCTCTTAGCATCAACGGGTTTGTGACGAAATTATTTTAGGAAAATTCTGCTTTAGGAAAATTCTGCTTTAGGAAACATTATTTTGTCAAAAAAAATTCTAGCAAAGAGCAAACGAAACTCTTTTTATGTCATCAATTCTGATTTCATCACCTGCATATTTATTCAAGACATCATTCTCAATTTGTGCAATTCGAAGCTCTGGAAAGAAATCACTATCCATCGTGCCCCATTTTTGTTAATCAAAGAGCACCGATTGCACATCAGTGACTCGGAATTAAATTTCAGCTTTCTTGTAGGAAAACCAATGTTTGTCGATAACTTCCTTAAAATTGATACTCGAGTGATTAATAACAGATAATGGCACTCCTTAATTCCAGTGCCGCGTTGATGTTTTTTTTTCTATGCACGAGTCAACATCGATTCCAATCTTTCTACGAGGATTGGCCGCGTGTTTGTCTTTTTCCTCTTTGTCTTTTATTTTACCCAGGTATCCAAAACCTCTTTCCAGGACACTGTGCTGAAGCACACATTGGATAGCGGAATTATGAACCTAAGAAAAAATGTACGTACTTAAACAGTATTACCAGAGTGAAAGCATATTACTGTTTGACTACAACAGCAGAACGAAATAAAAATGTGACGTCTTGAGGTTCATAGCAAACCAGAATTACTTGCAGCTAACTTAGAATTTCATTTCGAATTTCTTCCAATACCTTTAATTGAGCACTCTTATTTTTTTATTAATCACAGTATGTATATATTCTGCATTTTCCAAGGGACTCTGTTATCAGTTTAATTTCAATCATCTACGACATGAATTTCACGTCAAAAACCTTTGTTTTGACCGGTGGCCCGCCATTCTAAATCCTATTTCGTTTGTCCCGCCCAGTTCGGCCTGTTCCCCTATTTAAACAAAGAGATTGTGCTGATATTCACACACAAATGGAAAAAGATTGGGACAATAGAGACATTTCCCCCACTGCGAGAAGACTCGTGGAGGTGCAGTCTTTGAATACGGAATTTGTAGGAGAAGCAACTCTCGTATACTTGTAGGGAGGACCTATGCGAGCTAGCTTCCCGTCACGTAGTATTGAATCGTCTTCCGTCGACTTATAGAAAACGGTTTTTAAATAATGTTTATGAATAAGGTCTTCAGCTAGTCGATTAGTGGTACAGAGGAATTCCTTCCGAATCTGAGGAATTTGGTTGTTTTTAAATTTTAGAACTATTTTTTTTATTCCTCGCTTGGAATAATACGTCACTCATGAGCACCTCAGGTGTGTGGAGGACTTCCATGAGAGCACGAACATTGTGGTTGCAGACGCTTTGAACGAAGTATTTAGGACCTTGCCTCTTCTACGCTGCCTGTAGCCATTTCGCCAATTTCTGCCATTGAAGAATGTACAGAGGCGCAGTGCCCTTTATTTCCGTGACGTTAGAAAAAAAGGTTTGGTTATTCACTAAATGTTCGCGTAACAATTTGCCCTTAAAGAACCGCAAGTCTCTGGGAAAAATCTTATTCGTTTTTTTTCTCGACATCTTACAAGTTTACCTTCAAGTGTATTCGTTATATTTCCGTCACTACTTTTTAAACCCTTTCCTTAATTTGAGTACACCTTCTTTGTCTCCTTAAATCTGACCTTTCCGTCTTATCATCGTGGTCCTTTATTATCGCGTCGCAATTTGTGTCGAATAAATTCCTCCATCCCGTCACGTACATATTTAACATCTTTTTTTTTTAATGTGCTACGCGTCATGAATGAACTTATTAATAACCTTCTTAGGTCATAATTCTCGAAGTATCACCGAACGTTTTCTATGATTTTTAAGTCGCATTAATTACGAGAACTCCTAAGTGTTGAGTTCTCTGCTATGAAGACTCCTCCACAGTCTGTTAGATGTACTTTCGCCATAGAAGATTAAACCTTTCGGAAATATTCTGCTGTCTGATATATCTTGTGCGAGCCAACCAGTATCTATGGAAATGTTTCTGCCTTTGTACTTTCAAAGATATATATTATATCCAATCAATTATTTTCCATGTTTCGGAAATTTCTTGTGATAAAATTCATGCTATCTAACACTGTTTGCTGGAGGGAATGAAATTGCATAAATTACTGATATTCTTATTATTTCCTTTCCAAAAACTCTAAGTAACTAATATGTTCGAATTCCTCTTCACTTCTTGGTATCTAACACCTCAGGGGAAGATCTACACTCTGAGCAACCAGTTGCGCCAAATTTTCGTTGTGTGTTCATGCATCCTACTGGCTGCCTTCTGCGAGGCATCATTCGTGTATTGAAATCTCGGAGGACTAAGTAATCCCACCTAGGTCGTACCGTGAGCAATTATTTCTAATTAGGAAGTCACTGGGTGAGGTGTGGGGTGGGTGGGTGGTGCATTACGTAATGCATTGCACTCCACTTGAAGTGAACTTTCCCGCTTCTTCCTCCGTGTTTTGGTCCTCCACTGCAATCACGGCTACGGCCCCAGGGCGATGCATCGGCGCAGTCCCCTCCCCCTCTCTCCGCCGCCGGCGGGAAAGGGTGGATGCGGGTCCGCCCTTCGTGTCAGCCGACCCCTGGGGTCTCCCCGGCCTCCCTCCCCCCGTCACACCGTCTCGCCACTTACAACCCACCGAGCGGCGCCCTCGACGCGCGACGGAGGAGAAGGGATGCTTGACAGAGCCTCACCTCTCTCTCCCCCCCCTCTTACAAACTCCCCTCGTTTTTAGCCGAGTTCAGCAAATCAACCTGCCCATCGCTGTCGACTCCAGGAGTCGATACGAAGTTCCATCCAAGCCGCACCCCCTCCTCACGATACACCGAGGACGGAGGGGGCGCTGAGGGTGAGGGTCTGGCCCTGGGGGGACTTGCGCTGGGGGAGGGGGTCCGGCGCGGGGGCCCCTGCTCTCACCAGCCGTCTTACTTTCGACGCGTCGGGAATAGGGCCGAGGAAGGAGACTGGACGCATCCTCGGCCGCCCTGACGGAGACGCCGCTCCGTCGTCTTCTCTTCCATATGATGCCTGCATCTCCGCATCACGAGGATCATCATTCGAAACAAAGCGCATCGCCCGCAAAACAGTTCCCTTTGAACCACCAAGGGTATAAACTGCGCATTACCTTCAATTATTCTTCGCCTTTCGAGTATTTTCGTCGCGGAAGAAGAACATATGCCAGAAAACTAGTATAACCTGAGAGTAATATGAATTATTGTGACGACAATGGACTTGAATGACAATAATACCAACGGATTCCGTTCATTGACCACCGAAAAAATTCTTCCATATGATTGTGGGCAGGGATTGATTTTCAATTGGACGAGAATCTCAAGGCAGGTTTTGGCGTGACACTACAATCATCGCGTCTCCCTTTGTGTGTGCGTCCCTCCTTACCCTTGTTCGCCCAATCCGATCTCCCTCCTTCGACCGCTACCCCCACTTCCCCGCGAATGCCATAATAACCTAGTGGATAAAACGTTTTCCCGAGTGAGCGGATAAATCTCTCAGTGGAGACCCATCCGAGGACCCGTTACTCGAAAAATCGCGGATTAACTTCAGCTTAACTTGAACTAAAGGAAGCGTTCATGTCACAAGGAAAATCAAAACTGAGTTTAATTACGGGGAAGCAACGTGGGATACGGTCGGAAAGCGATGCATCGCGGATTTTACGTAAGAGCACCATTTAGTCAACAATTACTTCGGGCTGAGGAGAAACGCTAACTTATCACTAATATGCATGTATGAAAAAAACGGCAAATGGAAAGTGCTTTAACTGGGAGTGAAATGGAAGGACAACACTATTGTCTCCAAACGATACGCGCCTATCTTCTTTCCCCCTCGAATTTCGCCCCCGATTCAGATAGACACACGATATCAGCCCCACTCCCTGTGGGCACAAAAATATGACGTCAAATCCCTCTTTCGGCAGTGACCAGTTTTAAGCTATCATATTTATTTTAATTTCAGATTCAAGTCAACTTTTCTTTGATTTGGTCCAGCATCGGACTTATGGAGGAATCAGTAGTTCTGTGAACAAACCATTCACGTGACCGACGGAGCCATCTTTATTTCAAAATGAGAAGCATGCCTACGAGAAAGACTGCGTCAAGCGATGAAGAAAGAGCATCTCCATTGCCCTTCTCCAATAAAGGGGAGAGGGCGCATAATTCTGGCATCGAAAGAGAGAGACGCGAGCTCTCTGGAGCATTACGTACGAAAGAGTAGCGGATCTGGACAACCTCAAAGGGAGGGGGACATCTTAAAATATAAAATAAAATAATTTCATTAACTTTTTCCTTCAGAAAATCTGACACGTTTAATTTAAGAAAGCCAATTCCTGAGCCACTCTGCCACCCGATTAGTTTCAATCTAAGGATTTCAATGACTTCTCCCAAGACAGCGCAGCATTCGTGTTGATTGGAAATGAAAAAATAGTAACTTTGTGATTCCACTAAAAATTTATTACGATACGACCCGGGTTTCGACGTTCAGCGTCATCTTCAGATGACAACCCTTACAGAAATCCATCTACATGTGCTATGTTTGTAAGAGTTGTCTCCTGAAGATGATGTTGAACGTCGAAACCCGGGTCGTATCGTAATAAATTTTCAGTGGAATCACAAAGTTACTATATTTTCATTCCCAATACGAATCGATTCCATAAAGTTACGCCGGAAACGTTCAATGCGTGATGATAACTATGATAAGAGCTTGATATGGTCATCAAGGATTCGCGAGTTCGCGTCATCGAGCGTATAGTTTTTAACTGTGTCGGAGAGTTGCAATGATTTCGCTAACAAATTTATACGTATGTTATTATTGAGCCGACATTACATTGATGGAATTTACTTTTGACGTGGTTTCCGTTAATTAGAACTTATCTCGAGTGTTATTTAAATCCGCTCGTACAATAAGTAGCCCTGCAACCTCTTCTCGCTTATGGGAAGCACACGGATGAGCACATTCTTGCCTTTGCCCACTCCAGCCGGCGTGCTGTGCGGTTCCGATGTGCCCTCCCAAGAGGTAGGCCTTGGGGAAGCCATGGTGTGTGGCCTACCAAGGGACTGCCCTCAATATGGAGCATAACTTGCCCACCAGAGAGCATCAGTACAAGTAGAAAACTTTATTGTCAAGTGATTATTTGTGTTAAACCATTTTAAAAATTAAAGGAAACTCACATAAAACCAATAGATTTACGGCAATACCCTTACTTGAGGATAAAGTTAAGCCTCGGTGTTAACTGCGGGGTTCAGAATCAGCAACCTTGGGTTCGCTTCTAATCGTTACTGAACAAACAATAAATTCTGACAAAATAGCAATATGTATTATGTAGAATTTTTCTATCCACAAATATTTACAGTGAAAGTGGACGGTATTCAGGTGTAAATATTCTTTATCGCTTGGGAGCGCGACATAAACGAGTTACGAGGGCTTGCAGCTTTGGGAAATCTGAAACTGAGTTAGCACATCCTTTGGCGATAACAAGTCGAGGAAAGGGAATTCCTTGCATAAAATTATTCATAAACAGGAATAAAGTTATATTATGGTCCCATTTGTTGACGACAAGTGGTATTGCTTTACATTTGAGAAAGAAATATCGAGATATAGGTGGAAAACATGTAATAGAGTTGCATTCACACCAAATCAAAGAAAAGTATAATGAGTAAGAAAGAGATGCCGAAAATTCTCTTGGTATTACTATGATTGGTTTTGCCAGGATGCTAGATTCGCACAATAAACAATGGTCAAGCATAAATATGCATGGCAGAATGGGTATGAATTAATTATTATGACCATCGTCTACCTTCATAATGCTTTTTCTACGTTCGTATTAACATCCATCTTGCCAGCGGATATTGGTTAGTAAGATGATCGTGGCGCAAAAGTAAATGCATCGGAACCGTATGAAAATGATTGAAAATGGGGCTTAAATAGTTTCATCTCCTGAACACTGAAGAGAAGAAGGAGAAGTCGAGCGAATTAATCGGAGGGGTACGTCACGCACAGCGGCTATGACGCCTCCTGGCGGCGTCCTATGGTTCTCCGACATCGCTGGGCTTGTCATTGGAATTACCGAGTATCGCAATTGTATCTGAAAAGCCAACTAATCCATTTTTTGCTTCGTTGCAAATGCCATTACCTCTTGATTCCGCATAAATCATAAGAAACAGCACTCGGAAACCCTCAGGATAATTTAGGTCTTCTGAACTAAGAGATGAGGGGGTGGGAGTTATTAATTTAAAAAAAAATATGTTACTTGATCTCAGATCTATTCATATCACATTTATGATAATCACGAAAAATTATCATAAAATCGAATTTCAACTTTTAATTCAATCAAATTTTTTTCAATCCCTTATATTTAAGAGTAATATTTTATCTTTGAAGAATTGGACACGCGAAATAGCGGCACATAATCATGATAGAAAGTCATCAGATATGACGAGGCCGCATTCAGTAGCACATTAGACCCCGTGAATCCTGAAAGCATCGTTGTCCTTAAACCAGAGTTAATCATCCATTACTTCCAAGTCACCCGTAGGTTAATTCAAATCACCATGGGTGAAGTACCTAAACATAGCGGACCGCGAATGCGAAGCTACTGGCTCTATCTCGCTCCGTAACTCGAGTAATTTAATGACCAAAGGTTTAATACCTTCAGTTAAAACTGCTCATCTGCGCAACTGCGTAATTAGAGTCTACAACTCATCAGAACACTACTTATACGGAAATTGAGTGCAGAGTAATATATGGAACCATTTCGTCAATAAAATCGTGCCGAGGCTAAGTGATCTCTTCATGCTGGAATAATGAAAGCTATCCTCCCTGCTTCGGATATTAAATCGCCTTCTTTCAATCGGCAGGCTAAGTTCAGCAATAGGAAACCCCGACTGCGACCACGAATTTACTCTACTAATGCCCCTCGTTGCAAATTGAGGGGTGCTGTGTAGACAAAGATGTATGGTATTATTCTAAGACTATTCCTTTACAACTTGCTTCCCGATTTGCACTCAATTCAACCGTCTTATTACAAATGACATTTGACGTGAGTTAAATGCACAAAACTCTTTTGAGGGATCCGCTAAACTGTAAATTATGTCGCACAGTCACTCAGAAAATGTCTTGTATTCATTACGTTAACTCGAAATGCTGCTGCTACGTTCAACGTGAAGAAGGGACCTGGAGAATTCACGAGAGAGCGAGCAACCCCACCGCGGGGAGCGGAGTTTCGCTCCCGCAGGTGTCCGCACCGCGGAGGGGAAGGCAGCGACCGAGCCTTCGCTCAGAGTCCGCCCGAGTCGCGGAGGCAAACCGCGGAGGGGACCGGCGACTCTCCGCCGGTCATCCGCCGTGTCCTTACCTTCCGCGTGTCGGAAGGGCGCCGGTGAGCCGCGGAGTCTCGAAGGGCAGGGCGGTGGTGGTTGCTTGGTCACTGGCCGTCGCCGCGCCACGGAATGGCTGAGGCAATGAAGTGATGGGGACCACCCTAACTGACGCCGACTCCGCATAGACGGCTCTGAGGTGCATCGCGCGGAGATGACAGGATGAAGCGAAGTCCTCGAGGGAAATCAATCGCCGTTGGCGTGGTGTGGGCCAATCGTAACGCCTCATCGAAGGCCTGGGGGAAGGGATGGGGGAGAGGGGACAGTGGGTGGGTCGGCTGGGGGACGCCTCCGTGCCCCATATAAACCACGGGAACCGCCTGCTTCGCGGGGCGGCCGCTGGACTAGACCCCCTCTCGGGGGGCCGCCCCCCTGCTTCATCTAATTGCTGGGCAAGAGAAGTTCAAAGGAATGGCAAATGAAGCGGTGTTCTCCTGCCGGCACTTATCGATACATCTTGTAAATCTCAATCGATCGGAGGTGGTGAGGCGGCCGCTGGCAGAGCTGCATGGGACGCGGCAGTCTCCTCCCGCCAGTGGGTGGAGTCTTGGCTGTGTGATGGGGCAATGGAATGGGGCCGGGAGGGGGGTGTGGGCGTTCCCTCGGGACACATCTCTGGTGGGAGGCACACCTCTCTGATGACTTGGGGGTTGTCATCCCGCCTTCAACACGAAAATAAAACACGCTCCCAATTAAAAATCTTGAGTGACTTGCCTCTGAGAGGAAGATGAATTGCTACCACCCAAATGAGACCATATTTTTCCAAGAGTTGTCGTGTCCGTTGATTAGCCAATCGTTTCCAAAGGAGCCATCTTTGCGATGCGCAGATGTCGCCGTGATAAGTCAACCTCGTTGCTTCGGACTTAAGACGGCGTTGAAAACTATTTAATGTGTATTTGTACTCTTCTGAATACTTTTATGCATGTATGCATACACTCAATGCTCTTCCATTAACCGAACTTGGCGAATGTGTATTGTTCCCACTCCCCTTCATTCCGTTTGAAGAAATCATATCCTTTGCTCCATTTTCCTCTTTGCTTAGCTTAGCCTAGCATTCTATATATAGCATTCTACTCATAGACGATAAAAAACTTTTCAGTTTTCCGCTTAAAAATATATGTCTTAAAACTGGTTTCGTTGCTTTTTCTTCACTTTTAAATACGCACAAGAGTTCGTTTTGATCGATACATTTTGGTGTTCAAGCTTCTCAAAATCTCCCTCAAACATTTACTAGACTCGAATTGCCTCTTCTACAAACTTCCTATTGCATTATTGGAAACGTTTCAGTGAGCATTTGGAGAAAATAAGTTCAACTAAATATAGAACTAAATGAATACTTAGAGAAAATGAATTCATGGTTGCGGCGCAGTATGTTCATATTGTAAATAAAGGCCAGTACATTGCTAACAATGAGTTTTCTAGATTTGTTTGAATATTATTGTTAAAGAAAACGGTCGGTAGTTACTGGAGTCATCCCTATCGGCGTCTTCGTAGAGGCGGTTTATGTGAGCCAGCTTCTGGTCTTGAGGTGCTCAACTATCTTCTTTTGGCAAATCCAAGAAATGCCGGGAGATGTAGTAACTTTTGATGGAGTCATCCGCTAATATGCATTACGATGCAACAATTTCAGAGCGTAAATATCAATCGCCTTGACCGGGATTCCAACCCGGATCCCTCGATGACCGGCAGAGTGCTTCAGCTAGTGAGCTATCGAGGTGTTCTTTTAACTACTGAAATTTTGGGGGCTTAAAAAGGAATAAGATTTGGTGACGAAATACCGCGCATACATTGTAAGAGGTATTCTTAGTCTTGGCTTGCAAAAAAACTATTTTTTAGATAGGTGCAGTGTTTTCAGTGAGTTCCTTAAGCGAAGATTTTTAGGAGCTGTTTTTAATTCCTCTCAGGGAACATGTGATATCGCTCCTCTGCTCTATTGGCGTTTCAACGGCTTCGTTTCGTGCACATGAATGATCGGTGTAGTGTTCTGCGAGAATGTTAGGTACTTTGGCAAAGCAAAATGGTTTCGAGTCATCATCTGAATATTTGCATAGCATTTTTATTTTGAACGTATGCAAGGCTTTGCGCATCATCCGTTTCGTATTTACGCGGCAAAAGTTTCTCTTATCAACGGTTCCTTCATTATTTTTAACTATATTCGAGAAAAATATAAATTTTACATTGAGACTTAAATATAAAGGGTAATTTATTATTATACATTTTAAAAAATTCAAAAAAAAACAGAAACCAGTTTTTAAAGACTTTCAGATAAACATGAAGCTTTCGAAGAATTGGAAGACAAAGAATCTGAAGCAGAGTGTGTCAATGTACTTTCATAAGCTGAGTATCGATCAGGGAGCAGTTGATTCTGAAGACTTTAGCCCTGTGGGGAGGAGGAGGAACTCCATAATTACACTATTCGCCCTCCCTCGCCAAAAAGAGGGCGTGGACGAGGTACGTACGCAAATAATTTGCGTTTAGTTTACGCAAAAAATTAAAATACTATGCATCAAATAAATTTTGCCTCTTTTCATACTATATTCCATGCTTTTATTGATCAATTAAAAACCACAAATAGATAAATTATCCAGTTATTTTACTTTTTAGAAATAAAATGTCGACTGGGTGAAAACACGCTTCACGCATGGAAAACATTTAGATATTTTCCGTGTAGCACTTGTTTGTCATCCCACCACAGAGGGGTTTTCAGAGGCGTTTCTATTAGTTAATGACGCAACTTGGCTCTTACTCCTTATAGATGATATTAGCACGGTGCTTTTATAGTTTTCATTTCGGAAAATTAAAAATGAAAATAGATAAACGTTTTGAAATGTTAAGAAAAGTTGTATTCATAAAACTTTTGATCCATACTAGGGGCATTCCATTATTGCTTATCATTATTTTTTGCAATCCTCCCGAGTTTATAACTATTCGAGGTAATCTCATTTCCATTTGAGGGTAGGTCCTGCTATATCTGTTTCTCCCCACGGGTAAATTTTGGAAAGATTATGGAATATGTAATCGTAGAATATTTCATAAATTTACCGTCACGAGTTGCCACAAATGATTTCCTTGTATCATTATTCGAGATAATTACCTTTGAACAAACGACATACTACCTTGATCAAAAATTTCCCGGAATTTATTCAGCGCTTGATCCAATCCTCGAAACATTTTTTATATTCGGTTTTCGGTATGTCCATCAGTGCTTCCTGCGATTTTTCCATTACTTCCTCTCGGCTGCTAAAACGCGTTCCCCGTAATGGTTTTTTAACTCGATTGAACAGAAAGAAATCACAGGGAGCCAAATCAGGTGAATTCGGTGGCTGTTGGATGGTATTTGTTGCATTTTTCGTCAAAAAATTACGAATAATGATAGCACTGTGCGACGGTGCGTTATCATGGTGCAAAATCCACGAGTTTTCTGCCCACATTTCTGGTCTCTTTCGGCGAATTGCTTCACGCAAACGTCTCATAACGCCCAAATAATACTCTTTGTTTACTGTCTGGCCTTCTGGCAAAAATTCATGATGCACTACACCGTTGTAATCCATGAAAACCGTCAGCATTGCCTTCTTTTTTGACTGAAAACGACGTGGTTTTTTTGGTCTCGGCTCATTTGGTGAACGCCATTCACTTGCCTGATGTCTGGATTGCGTGTCGTACTCATAAACCCACGTCTCGTCTCCAGTAATGATCCTTTTGATGAATGTGGGATCGGATTCCGCCTCGCAAATCATGTCTTTTGCGACGTCAACACGGTCTCTTTTTTGCATGAAATTGAGGTCTTTTGGCAGCAAATTTGCTGCTACACGACGGAAACCCAAATCATTAACCACAATGTCTTGGGCGGATCCATAGGCAATGTTCAAGCCCTCCGCTATTTCTCTGATGGTTAATTTGCGGTTATTGACCAACATTTCTTTTACTTTATCAATTTTTTCACCGACTTTCGATGTCGATGGTCTGCCACTGCGTTCATCATCTTCGATTGACTCACGACCACTTCTGAACCGCTCGTGCCACTGGTAAACGACCGTTTTTTTAGAGAATCGTTGCCGAAACACTTTTCCAACATTTCCAACGTCCGTGCGCCACTAAATCCGTTTTTTACGCAAAATTTAATACAAGTTCGTTGTTGCAAATTTAAATCCATTTCTGCAATTGTAAAAAATCGCCAACACACACAGAGATAGATGTACTCTTGGCTATGTAACTTTTGCAAATGTCAAGTTATGACACTAAGATTTAAAGGGAATATCAACAACAGATGTACCAATTTAACAAAAAAAACAGAACTCAAATCGGAACGATGGGAGCGCCACACGGTGGTTATTCCGGGAACTTTTTGATCAAGGTAGTATTATGACTTTCAGCAAAGCAGCCTCAAATTAAATTAAATTGAAATTATTAGTTCGTTTATATTTATGTGATATCATCATACTAATTCGCAGTTCTAGTTCATTAACTGAACAGATTTTTACCATGACAGAAATATATTTTATTGCAATTTTAGTGTCGTGTAAGAATAACCTTAATGGTTGGAAAACGAGTCGTAGAAAATGTCGATTTTACTTCAAAGCCACTTACCGGGTGAGCTGAGAGGGGTTATTATATAAACTTGAACGTGCATACTGGGTTGTAAGGGAAGTGGAATGGGGTGGTCTTGCGCAAGTACATGAGAATCAAGTATAAAAAGTAGTTCATGAAAAGCAGTTCATTAAAAGTAGTTTCATAATTCGAAATTATAGTAGTCATCGGGATTTACCATATTTGAATTATTTTACATACGCATTGCAATGAAGTGTAAGAAAAAAAATTAATTTTTGATGTTGCATTGTCCACCTTGAATCACCCTCTGACGTACCCTGGCAATGGATTGAAAGTTACTGTATAAAACAATGAAATGTAGTCGCCCACGCACTGTGTTCATTTCGAGGCAGTCATAAAATCTAGAGTTCCGAAGGACTGCATCATTGGCCCGCTGCTATTCTTGAAACGCATTGATCGCTTGAACTCCCACATTAGCAGTAATCTCTTCGATCACCTATGTATTTGCAGGCGACACAATGATTTGGGTAGAAATGAGGACTCGGGCAGATTGCGTTCTTCTCCCGAGTGATTTCGACCGGATATCGGAATGGTGTGAATGATGCAGGTTTGAACTACGAGGGCGGTTCAATAAGTACCGGTATGAGAAATGAAGAAACCGTTTTTTCAAAAATATTTTTTTTATTTTTCAACATAGCCCCCTTTTAGAAAGATACAATTCTCCCAACCTTCCGGCATTTTTTTAACCCCTCTAAAAATATGATTTGTCGAACTCTCCAAAATATGCCTCTGTCTCGGCGATAAATTCCTCGTTTGAGCTTAATTTTTTTCCCGCGAGCCATTTCTTCATGTTAGGGAATAAGAAAAAGTCGCAGGGAGCCAGATCGGGTGAATACGGGGGGTGCGGCAGCAATTCATAACGTACTTCATGCAGTTTTCAAAGTTGACAGCCGGATCAGCTTGTGCACCGTGAGCAATCGCGGCACCCATCGGGCCGACAATTTTTTCATCGCCAACTTATCATGTAAAATATTATTTGCCGTTCCGGTCGACACACCCACGGCCTCTGCTACTTCGCGCACTTTCATTCGTCGATCAGCGAGAATCATGGCGTGGACTTTTTGAATGATTTCCTCGGTGATCACGTCTGCCGGGCGTCCTGGTCGTGCCTCATCAAAAACAGATGTTCGTCCACGTTTAAATTCGTTGAACCAATATCTAACTATGGCCATAGATGGATAAGTGTCCCCATCCGACTTTGCTTTTATCTCTTCGCATTTCTTCCCATCCAAAAACAAAAAGCGAATTACCGAACGATACTGCTCTTTTTCCATCTTAGCGAAAATCACGAATACTCGAATGGCTGCCAAATCCAAACTAACCTTTAAATCAGTCTGAACTTTGTTTCACCGTCGCTTGATAGATGGCAGCACACGATGATAACATAAACTTCCCTTAGGAACGCCCTTTGTCGTCAAACACGGGTACTTATTGAACCGCCCTCGTAAGTGCCAGAAATTGTGCGGAACTGAAATATTGGAATGAAAGACAAGATATGAGGATCGAGATGATGCGGTGGCTATCGTACTGGCTTCCCACCCTGAGGGCACGGGTTCAAATCCCGGCGGTGTTGAATATTTTTCAGTGGTATCTTCTATCAAGTGGTATCCTACTTGAGGTACTTTATGGAGGGCACTTTGAGTGAGTACGCCGTCCGTCGGATGGGACCTTAAGCTGCGGGCCCCTTGGCGCCTTTCGTTAAGAGTTGGCTAATGCCGACGCCGGGTTTCTCTCAACCCTTCAGCCTTTCCTGTCCATCCCTAATGGCGCAAATGACCTCAGCTGTCGGTCGCCTCCCCTAAATACAGTTTGGAAATGAAAAAGTAAGCGAGATAGTATGTTGTTTCGCTTTGGTTGGCCACATTTAGAATACGTGGCAATGCAGAGGTCCAGACAAAATCCGTTAATTGTGTTGAAAATGTTACTATATGAAAGCAAGCGTCAAGGGTATGCTGGAAACATAAGGTTCGGAGTCTCTTGGTCCTCGAAGAGAGCATGCAAGTTTTATATTTTTAAAAGGGTATGAAAGGGTAGCTGACCTCTCTGGAGATTGAATAACAATTTGCAGATCCCGAGGAGGTGGGATGACGACGACGTGGCGCCCATCATTCGCCGCGTGGCATTTACGTACACGCCGGGTGGGTCCGATTCGCTTCCCGTTTCGATTTGCCTGGACACACTCGGTTTCTCTCTAAGTTCTGGCACTTTTATTAGGCAAAGCTGGAGGTTCGAGGGGCCATCACATAAAATGGAATAGGGCAATGCCGTGTCCGGCCCTAGACGCTTAGACCCCCATCCCACCAGACGGCAAACACCCTTCTCGCCCCTCCCAGAAATAAATTTAAAACACCAAGCAATTCATGTTTCTAAAGTAAAAATGAATGCCCAACAAAGATCTAGAAAGATGAAAACGTAGGGAAACCAGCTCAAGGGAAGGTGCGGAGGGGCGGGAGGAGGGTGTGGTATGACGAGAAAAGGGACTGAAGGGTTGAGGGTGTTCTTATTTCCTAGAGGAGGAGAATCCCCAAGGAGTTTTGTGTCCTCCCGGAAAACCCGGGTTTCTAAATACACCGACTGCGCAAATTACTGTTCTGGTTTTTTGTTGAAACCAGGTCTCATCTATGGCATGGGAATCTTCCGAGTCATTTTCCGAGCTGCGAATCCCTTCCTTTGTAAAAAAAACAGGTGGTATTCTGTATGAAGCGAGTGCTTATGGAAGGTGGCCAAGACTCTTTTCTCGGAGTCCAGTCACGGAGTTTAGCCACGGAAGTCAGTCACGGAGTTCAGTCATGGAATTTAGCCACCGAGTTCAGTCACGGAGTGCAGTCACGGAGTTCAGTCACGGAGTCACGCCACTCTTCGTTTTGAGTGGCGAAGTGGAATGAAGTTGCATTGGAGCTTTCGGCTCGTGCCAGCATCTCTGCCAGAGGTCCAGCGCTGCCTCCCCAAAATCTCCATGAAGATCTGTCAGTCTCCTTTGACTCCACAAAACACAGGTATTTTGAACGATCCTTTACGAGATTTAAGAAACCCTCCTCAAATGTAACGGAAAGTTGAAAACTCACAACCAGTCTCACCTCAAACGCGCCTTGCCCATCATTTGGCTCTCAATTCATCATCATACCCTCGCTTTGCATTTCTTTGCAGTGCTTCCCGAAAAAATCACATTTCATTTTTCCTTTATCTCATTATTAATGATTTACACACAGTGAAACCTTTGGTCGTATTCTTGGAACTGTACGTACATTCCAATTTGTAGCCGAAGTCTTCCGAAAATCGTATTCCCGAGTCATACAGGTCTTACATTTGGCCTCGGAATTAACATACATGCATGTGCGATCTCTAGCGCATCCGAGTCGATGGCGGGTCTTGCCTTAAATTCGGACCTTATGTTTGGGCTGGAGGGTGTAATGCGTGGGGTCTGCAGAGAGATAGGCCGAAATTCGGACTTAAGGTAAAACAAGCATGTCCTGAGAGCCAATAATACAACGAGCCATATATTTACCCTTCGTAATTATGATAGGGAGAGGCTCACTTTGGAGGAAAGGACGTCGAAAGACCCTCAATATCCTTTTGAAGTAGATGGAAATGAGGTAATTTTGAGCGGCTGAAGCAGCCCCTTCGTACCTGGGCGAAGTTTTGGAGGTGACGCTGAATAAAAGACTATCACGGGTTTCATTGAGTCATTTGGAATTCATTTTAATATTAGCGGCTGTCCCGTGCAGCTACACCTCAGAATAAAAATGATTTATCGAGGGTTACTCACTCCTTTCCACTTTTTACTTTTGCTCGGTATTTGTCGCGACAATAGTTTCTGCAATTTGGCCTTTAAATCATCGGCTAGCGAAATATTTCACGCACACCAAATATGAAGGTTGTATGAAAAGTTCCCGTGTATTGGAAAAAATATGAATCGAGTTGTCATTAAGTATTTATTTTGAAAGGCAATACGCCGACGCAAATAAAAAACAAGTTGAACGCTGTGCATGGGAACTCTGCAGCATAAGACTCTGAAATTTTGGACAGGCGAATTTTAACGTGGCCATACCAACTTGATGATGGCTGTTCACGATGGCTAAATCTGCGACAACTACCGATAGCATCGAAAAAGTCACCAAATAGTACTGGAAGACCATTGAATTAAGTTTATATATATAGCAGAGGCTATGGACATATTGAAATAACGCGTTTTCATACTACTCTGTCCAATAAATACGCGAACTGAGGCCATAAAAACTCTATTTTGCAACATTTAGTCCAATTCGATTTTGTCCCCTTCAAAGTAATCTCCATTCGTTGCTATGCACTTATTCACCTTTTTTCCTCTGTTTAAAGCACCCTTGGAAGTCCTCGGCAGTTAGGGTTATTAGTTTTCTCGTCTTTTCTGGCTTTATTGTGTCCACATCTTCCCAGTGATGTCGCCCTATCACATTCTTAAATTTTGGGAATAGGAAAAGACCGCAGGGGGCGAGATCTGGCGAATAAGGAATATGATCAAGGATGTTGATTAAATTTATTGCTAGAAACTGGCGAACAATCAATGCTGAATGTGTAGTTTCATTGTCATGGTTAAGGATCCATCCATCATATTCGGTTAAAATAGTTTGCACTGCTGATTTTCCTAAATTAAGTTCATCAGCTATCATTCGGGCATCGTGTTCGACAATCGGTAAGGAAAAGGGACCGCACACGATCAATGCTGTCGTCAACACAGGTGGTTGAAGGTCGTCCCGGCCTTGCATCATCCGTGGCGTCTCGTCGGTCGTCCTAAAAATTAATCCACTTGAAAGCGGATGTTTTCTTCAGAACATTATCACTGTAAACAGCTGTCAACATTTCAGTAATTTCTTGATAACTTTTACTGCATTTCACCAAAAAACTTGATGTAGTTCACCAATTTCCATTTTTGACCAACAATAAAAACAAAGACAACAGAAAATAACATAACTGGCGCCATACGCACAGCGACTACGATACCAACACCGCGATACGATTCGCCAACCACCGACCCCGCTCGAACATTGGGCTTCAGGCAACTAGCGCCGCTAGTGGGCGGGGCTATAGTCCGCGTCATGGCTGCCAGTTTGCAGTAGTTTGCGCATTTATTGCACAGACCACGAATATTTACTGAAGAATTGTGCATGCCTAAGCCATCAGCACGTTGGTGCCGCTTTTGCTCACTTTGAACCAAAAATGCATTCGAATGAACGTTTCGAAGGCCCTGTTGGAGCGGTTTAAGCGAAGCGAGCCAATGTTTTTACGTTGACTCATAGCTGTAGATAAAACTTAGATCCACCAATGCACTCCCGAGACGAGAGAACATCAGTACCAGTGGACTGCAAAGCGTGGACTTGCTCCGAAAAAGGAGGAGACGGCTCCATCGGTCAGGAAGAATGATGGCGACTTTTTTTTGAGATAGTCATGCAATTTTGTTCATCGATTACTTTCAAAAAGGTAAAACGATTACAGAAAAGTATCACACATAATTCCTTGACAAGTTGAAGGCAGAAATTGCAAAAAAACAATCGCATTTGAAGAGGGAGAAAGTACTTTTCCATCAGGGAAAGGTACCTATTCACACTTCAACAGTCGCCGTGGCTAAAATCCACGAATCGCTCTTCGAATTGGTTGAATACTCGCCGTATTCACCAGATCCCCCCCCCCTCTGCACCAGTGACACTTTCCTGTTTTTTAACCTTAAAGTTTTGCCCGGAGGACAGAGATTGTCTTCGGACGAGGAGGTAATCGCATACTTAAATGCCTATTTTGCAGAGAATGACGCCAAATACTATTTGGAACGGTTCAAAAAGTTAGGGCATCACTGGAAAAGTGTTTCGACTTAAAAGGAGACTATGTTGACAAATAAAAGTGAATAGGACGAAAAAAATGCCTCTTTCATCTGTTAAATCGGAAAATTTTCAAACTACTATTTTAATTAAATGAAGAATAAAATGTATCTTTCAACTGTCCTTTATTGCAAAAGATACATTGTATTCTTCATTTAATTAAAATGAATTTCCACAAGGTTGAACCGGGAACAATTGAATACTATTTTAATCACCAAATTGGTCTGACGATCGATCACTTGTTTGTGCATTGACGTCAAACGCCGGTGAGAAGGTAAAATGGCCTTAATAGAATGATAGGACGCATTGCAGCATCATAGGAACCTGTAATTACACAACACATTGCTCTATAATATTGTCGATACATATCTTTGTAACTGCTCTCAATTTATATTTAACTCCGCTGATATTGTAAACTATGGTTTATCTTCGTGCATCTTGTGTTGGCTGAGTGCCTTTGTGCTTGGCTCATTTAGAAAATAACCGCGCGATGAATTCCATTAATGGTGGTGACGAAAGTAATTTTGATGAAATACGGTGTGGATAGTTCCCGTATGTACCAACAAAGCCTGCGTTAGTCTCTAAGGCCTGATCTTCAGATGCGGCCTCCGACAATCAGAATCGCAGTTGGCCGTAACTTAGCTTTAGGACAAACCTTTCTTTGGCCGACGTCACATATGGCCTCGTACTTCAGCATAGCCCCGTGAGACATTGTTCACTCAGCCTTGTTTACTCAGCTTATAAAACTTTATCCATTTCCTTCCTTTAAAGAATTTACAGTCGGGCATTTCGCTTACATTTCTCTGCTGGATGTATAATCTTTAGCAGTAAAATATTTATTTTCTGTAATTGAGTTTGCTAAGCACGTATTTCTGGAGCAGAGTTTTGTTTTTGAATGACCTATACAAAATGTACATGTATAATTCACATTAAATTCAAAGTGTCTTCAAAACGGTATCTCGTTAAACTGACGTATGAGTTATGTGGTATTAATTCCTCCAAACAAGAACCTAGGTTTTATTGAGGTATTGCCAATGCCGATGCATGTATTTTCGCTACAATAATTCATTCGTTACAAACTCTTTGTTGGATCGGAGCCTCTTACACATTTACGTGTTTTTAATTTTATTTGGTCCTGCGAATCTTATCTTTCGGGAGCTATTTTCAGCCATTATCCTAGAGTTATTTTTAATTCCATTGTTTAGTCTAATAATGTCTGAAATTCCCTTAAAATATGCTGTTTAATGCACCTTGTCGAGAGAGGGCACCACTATTTTCACCCAGCCGAAATGAACCGCTTTGAAAGGATATCAAAACCTTTCACTGCTCTTAGATATTTTACTAATCAGAAATGATTAAAAAATATGTATTCCAAATCAATGACAACGATAGATTTTGATCCTTCGGAACAGTTATGTGAGTCTTCAGATGGTTTTCTAGCATTTCCCTGTTGCAAGTAAAGGCTTGATCAAATGACTGACGTAAAAAATGTTATTCACAGTTAGTATTCCAAACAATTAAATGTAACATTAGCTCACCTTTAAATCCAATCGAACATCATATTCCGTGCGCTTCCTCATCTCAGGCGCAGGAATCGGTGACCAACAGATAGGTGTTCATATGGACTTTTTCACTTTACAATAAAAAATTATTTTGTTTAAGATGGATGGAAAAATAGCTTTTTCACGGCTCGGAGTTTCTTCTGAATAGCTATCGGTGGCAAAGTAATCGTTAAACTGGACATTTTCTGGCATTTACTAGGAAGGGCTTTCGTTCGAGTCTTCATGAACGACTGTTAGGGAAATAGTTAAAAGAATTTCATCTTGCACATCTACATCTAGAACACCGATTCAACCATAGGAAAATAGCCCGAAAAATTATGTTTCATTCAATTTTAAGTCACAACACAAAATTCAAATATATATGGGGAATGATGTTTGCAGGTACATGCCCTAAGGTGATATATACTTTTCCACGCATTAGAGAGGAGCTGTTCGTAGCAAGGAGGACGGGGATCGGGAAAGATGTAGTATACTCACCCCTAGGAGGATAAGACCAAAATCTCTCCCCCTTCATAGCCCTGCCAATCACACCTTCCTCAGCCCACGAATCCGATTTCCTCGCGCTGTAGCGGGCGCGGTTAATAAAGATGACGGTGGAGAGGAGCAAGTAGCAGAGCAAGGGGTTCGTGGGGGAGGGGTGACGTGGAGAGCGGAGCGTTTAGGGGAGGGAGTAATGGATCGCGGGTGGAGGGGACCCCAAGATGGATGTGAAGAACCCACCACTGCGGAATCTGGAGGAGCATGCTTTATCTGCTAATCTTCTGGGCGTGTGCAGACGCGGTCGGATTTAATCGGCAGCCCTCCATCCCGCCCCTCAGAAGGACGCTATTCTTGGGTATCCGTCCGCCCCCGACCCCCGTGTGGGAAGTGGGAGGCGATGAGGGCGATAGAAGCAGGTCGGAGAGGGACGGGGGAGCGGCAGGACGAAGGGGAGGCCGCTGGAAGGCCGCAGTTGGCTGGGGACGCCTCCCCGGGCCAACCGGGGGTGGGGGCAGAGGGGAGGGTGTGGGGAGAGGGGGACAATTGAACGACTTGCCCGCGAAAAGAGGAGAGTTCCTCGGTTCGCCGCACAAAGCTCTCCAATTAACTGGAGGGATTCACGAAAATGGCACGAAGAGAAAAATCCTCGAGGAGGAATTTGGCGTGGGGTGGGGACGCAGCGGAGGTAATTGAACGGTGAGAGTCGGGCGCCGAATGAATGAGCTCATGTGTCGAGGGCAGCTGATTATACTAATGAACACATTTGCCGAGGGCTTTTAACAATTGCTAAAGGATTCCTGGTAGATATTTTCCGAAAATATTTATCTTTTCCTAAGTTTCATCGAAGAAAATATTAGTCCAATTCTCCTTCTGTAACAATGAAATATTAGTCGTACTTTAAATTATGGCAATCGATATTCAAATGAAATATAGAACTCGACAGCATAATTTCAACCGCAATAAATCTACATACTTGGCCATATTATGGTGGAAATTACGGAGATTGTGAAAAATTAACTTTTGTTCTAAGTCCATTAAAAACTAACAATTTCACAACCAGGTTTCAATGCAACAATGCCATCTAATTATTGTCCCACTATATCCTTTTTCATCGTAGATTCAATGGAAATGTTTGATCAGCCAGAATGGTGTCCTTACTGATAGGATGCTTCCAGTTTTCCAATTGCTTCCTGCCTGTTAGCAGTAATTCCAGTCACATATACACACTTTGCCGCGCAAATACTGTTCTAAAGGAAATAATGATGACCCCCTCCAAATCCCTAGAAAGGACGCGTGAAATTTATTTATCAAAATACATGTTGATCAAGTGAATTCCATTGTACATCTCACAGAAAATGCAACTTCATGGTCGGAATGCTATAGTCAAAGTATTTAGGTGTAATTTTTTCATGTCTAAAGAATAAAATATTTGTCATAGTTTCTTAACGGCGCTAAATCGCATATAAGATAAGGGTGTGCATCAAAATGTGATGGTGATGATGTGGACGTACGTACATAAGTGCAAACATGTGGTGTGGCCCAGCTGCAGCAGCCGACTGAACTGCTTTAGTCAAGTATGTTTTTAAAATGAAGAACAGAGATATTTTCTTTTTTTATTGGGGGGAAATACATTATTGCTTACCTTTGAGTAACTCAGGCTTCGATTTTGACTTGCGTCAAAACCATGCACGACAGATCGAGTCCACACTGCTGAGACCTAGGACAATGAAGGGCAATGCAAGAATCACGTCCAAGTTACCGATCAGATATAGGTTTTGAAAGGAAACTGAAAACAATATTACACCAATACATGGGGTTTGAAGTGTTTCTCCTCGGCATAAATACTTGTTCATCCTAAATTATTTTCTTTTCCTGGTCTTCTTACCTGCTGACACCCTTTGTGCTGTCCATAAAGGCCCTTCCTACCTCCTCCTAACATACCCCAATGTAGTTGAATCAATTATGAAAGTTCTAACTAACTTAAAAACCAGAGTATTAATGAGATTAAAACGAGCATATTTTTTCTTTTGCTGTTTCTCCACATCATTTTTAATACTCCATACTCGCATTAATACGTTTAACAGTTTTTATTACCGTCGCTCAACTCTTACCTATCATTCACTTCCTTCGGCCTAGCCTTTTAACACGTCCCGATTATCCCAGATTATCCATCCACCTTCCAATAACTCCCAAGCACACTTGCTAAGTCCTCCTCGTACTTCGACCATCAACTTTCCTTCTGACGAAGTCCAACATATCCCCATTCGCATGTCTCGCTATCCACCCAAACTCCTACCTCCATCCAAAAGCTGCATCTCGAAGGCATCCAGTCCTTTAACATCCAACTAGCTTATTATTCCAATTTCCGCATCGTTCACATACTTCACCCTAATACTTAGTCAGGTCGTTTCACATCTTCAAGGATCCTAGTATACCCATTTTACCCATACATGAAAACATGGAGATCGTGTCTGGGAGATAAGATAAAATGACTGAGCCATATTCCGAGGGCTCCTGCTTATGTTAAGAACTATCAGCACGGGCAAGAGTACTTGGACACCAGTTGTATTGCCATAGAAAGTAATTTCTCAGCGCTATTTATACTAAACAAATGGAGCCACGAAGCATAAAAAAGTTTTAAAATTTAAGAAAATGCTTATTCCGCATATAATAAGGGCTCTTTGGCTCGATTGAAAATCAATGGAGGGGAGCAGAGAATAATTAAAAAAATTACTATGATATTTTATGGCGCGAATTCCAAAATTAGGTCGCATTTAATTAATAATGGAATGGAGATACAAGTTACTCCGTAAGTTCGGATAGAAATCTGGTACATAGGACTCTGAGAGGTGACTGTAATTTTCACATTTGTTGATTGTGTGAACACTTAAAAAAGTTGAGTATATTTTTTTTATGCAAATAATTTTAGCAAACTCCCTCAAAATGTGTTATTTTATCTGCGCCTTCTATCGTTCAGTTTCTGAAATAAGTCACCTGATTTGATTTTACCACGCCTGCAGTGAAATGAGTTCTGCTGTATCGACTACTCCAGTGCTCATCGTCCCTCATAAGAAAGAGGAATGCTGCCCTGGGCTAGTTGGCTGCTGAAAGGTTGGCGGCGGTCCTTCACAAAGTAACAGTATCTTCAAAGGATTAATCAGTTGTACTTTTAGGCCATCTTTTCCAAGGCACCTGTTCCCTCCGGGGCACCGTCATGTTTGGCCCGACGATGCTTACTCATCGAGTGCACTTGCTTCTTTTGCGCTCGCTCCTGCCGAGAAGTTGAAGAGGATGTGCCTCCAACGGGAACCAGCGGGGCTCAACGACGCAGTCAAAAAGTTAAAAATTGATATTTAGACGTCATCGGCAGTAATTTGACAACCTTGTCGACTCCGAAGTGATGGAGGTACGACGGTTACTATTTATATTTTGAGCCATGCCAACGCTAAGTGCTTTAGTTTGAACTGAAAGTTTGATCCTTTTAACACTAACTTTCTTCAGAAAAGATTGTTGTTTGATCATAACTTGTGTTTTTTAGTGTGACTCGAAAATTTTGTCTCAGCAAAAAAAATTGAGTTAACTCGTGAACACTTTCGTGCGATGATTTCTTACGACTTTCGACGTGGATTATCAAGACAGGAGTGCATCGATCAACTTAATTCCAAATTTTGGCGATGAATCCCCATCCTTTGCCCCAGTGGAACGCTGGTAGTACGAATTCCATCATGGCCGCCGTTCGCTCAGCAACGAAAGTCGTGAAGGTCGTCCAAAATAAGTTGCTGTGCCAGAAAGCATTGATGCTGTGCAAGAACTAGCAAAGGAAGATTGTAATGTGAGATATCGTGAGACTGAAGTATCCTTGGGGATTAGTATGACGAGCATCAATAAGACATTGCATGAACATTTAACTGTAAACAAAATTTGTTCGCGTTGGATCCGGCATAATTTGGCAAAAGCTCAAACAGATGTTTGTGTCAATTGGTGCAAATAAATGCTCAATAAATACAATCGCGGTTCATAAAAAGCTGTGTTTCGCATCTACATAGGTGAAGAATCTTGAATCTATGCATAGGAGCCCGAAACAAAACAGCTATCCGCTGTATGATTCTTCCAAGATGAGCCAAATCCGACAAAAGTGATTCGTGCACGAAGCACGTCGAAGCAAATGATCGCCTGTTTCTTCAGAATAACTGGACATGTGGCAACCGTACCATTACAGCAACGTATTCTGAATGGTACACGAGCATTTGTTGGCAGGAAGTGCTTGGTGAAATGAAAAAGAAGCGGCAACGAAGGACCATTCTTCATCATGACAATGCAAGCTCTCACGGATCGGCTGAAACAACTACCTAATTGACTGGCCAAAGCGTCGAATTGACGGGTCATCTTCCGTACAGCGCTGATTTAACACCAAATGCCTTTTTTTATTTCCGGTTATAAAGAAAAAATTGCGTGGCTGACGTTCTTCGGCGCCTGAAGAAGCCGTAGGTGCATTCAAAAACCATGTTTTGGAGGTACCTCAATCGGAGTGGAAAATGTATGACGAAAATTGGTTCGAGCGCATGTAAACGTGTATTGATTATCATGGAGAATACTTCTAAAAACAATAAAGCCATTTTTAACCATACATTACTGCCTTTTCATTGTTAGGCTGAAAATATAAATAGCAACCCTCGTAGAAAGATTATTTTTTTGAATTTTGGGAGGATTGGTGATGCAGGAATGTATGCGGATGTGTTTCTCAAGAAATGTTCTAAATGGGTAATGGCGTCAGGGAAGAGTGGCCCGGATGCGGGAATAAGAGTTTGTCGAGGAAATCAAGGTTTTTAAAAATGTAATGACATCGGATGGAAAGGGAGTGCACGAGGGAGAATTTAGCAATGTGCTACGGACTAGACTTTCAAAATTTAAGCATGTTTTTTGTGTTGCTTTGCTTCATTTTGAGAGTGTTATGGAATTTTCTTTCGGAAAGGCAGATGCTTACGTTCAGTAAGGTACCAAAGATCATTTCCACATCATAGACATTAATAAAATCGGTGCTGAAATACTCTCCAAGTGCACTCAAGTCAATTTCAGATATCTCGCAAATTTTAGGGACGTACTTAAAACTACCAGACCCCATAATAAAACACCCCCACCCTCCCAAGATCCCACCGACTCCATGCAACCGCCCAAAATGCAAAATATGTCCAATTCTGACTGACCACAACATCCACCAAAGTTACCATCTCTTCCCCGACTTTCGATACAAATTAAGTACTTCCTAACCAGTGCCACCACGTGTATGTATTGAAAAGCATCAGTGATCATGGATATCCCTCTCTTCCCCTCATCTAATGCTGCCCATCGTAAAATAAGTCATATTCCTTTTAGGACTAACCTTGTAGAACACTGAAGCCAGTTCGGTATTAAATTTTAATTTCGTGGGAAAGGGCTAATTTGTCCGTCATTTCTTTAACATTGTTTAAAATCACGTTGCGGAAATGATTTCATGATTTCCGCTCAAAGCACCCTGCCTGCCTTTTCCTTGACGTCGCAATCACTCCACATTAATAGTGAACACACCAATACGATTTCTTCAATGCTGACACGAGGAGATTAGAGAAACATCTAATAAGGAATTAATTTACTCTGCTTCAATTAAGACACCCTCTTGCACTGTTATCTTATGGCAGAAATTAAACGTTCCAATTCAGATACCCGCAGGTGACATCTCGTGACAGTTGGAAAAGATGAGGCCTAATTCTATAATTAGACATTATTAGTATATAATACTATAGACAAAGTTTGTCGATCAGGGGAATGAAAATTAAATCTAGAGATATCTAGAGACTAACAACGGAACCAAATCTTGGAAAACTGATTGAAAATGGTTAATAAAAATTTTAAGGCAAGGTTGACAGAGAAATGATTTTAATGAACGATTAAGTCATAGTAAATGCCAATGGCAAATTCATACCAATTCTTTCATCAACTGATCGGAAGGGGTTGACAGTAGTGAAAGTTAAAATATCAATCTCTGTGGCCAAACGAGTAGGCGCTTGGTAGATGTAAGTTTGGTGTTTACCGTGGTGCGGTGAGAAATCTTCGCGGGATTTCCTCCGGGTGTTCAGGGCTTCAGCTGCCGACGTCCTTCCCGACCCTTCCAGGGCGATGATGCTGGGTCGTCATTTTCGCCCCACCGGAGAAACTAAGGAGCTATCTCGTCCGGGTGAAGAGCCATCTAGGAATCAAGATCCCGGGAGAGTACCGCTCCCCTGTGAGTGCGAAGGACCTTACGTCGAAGAGACAGACCGCAAGGTGCAAACCCGAATTGATGAATATAAGATATGCATGGGGATGAGCTATCCCGAGGAATCAGTTATTCAGGAAGCTCGGCCTCACCAAGGACCTCATCGGGATCTCTTCGACGACGCTAACTAATAAGCGGGGAACACGGCTCCTGAGACCCTCGGATTAGTGAGGCGAAAGAAATCCATCTCGAAGGGAAAAAAACTTCAACCGAGATGCAGGATCCGATCCTTCGGCTGATCATGAAAGTATGTGCTTCGGAGAACCCTCCTCAAAGTACCCTCCACAAAGCCCTTCAAGTAGGGATCGGGACACCAGTGAAGATTATCTGTCGCCGCCGTGACTGGAACCCTGGCCCTTAGGGTGGAAAGCCAGTATGTAAGCCACCGTACCATCCAGATCCCGAGGATTTATGAGGACAGCTAAAATGACGACCTAGTATCAACGCCCATGGGATCGAAATTTTGGCAGCTGACACCCTGACCACCCTGTGGAAATCCCGCGAACACTTCACCACAGGTAATTTTCTGAAACAAACTCTTCTGAGAAAAGACTAATTCAGTATTACATTCTCGCCATTTAATAGTCCATTGTCTGTTAAACATTTAATTACACCAATTTTGGCAAAAATATATCACTGTCAACTCATAAAAGTTGCCGCCTCCGCGATTTCAGAATAAAACTGCTTGAGGCTTCAAGGGTTTGTTAAAATTGTAATAGGTGCATGCCTTTTTCATAGTTGAAGTTTATTTTGTCCATAATCCTTCTTTATGAAATATTTCTAAACAAAAATCAATTAATTATTTTAGCCTCTCTTAGCAAACATAGGCTTCGACAATGGGGCTGTATATTCTTCTTCCTAAATCTCCAGGTAATCCCATTATTTTTTAAGTATATCTGATTAAAATTGATTAATTGAGTACTAAAATGATAATTCAAATGCAAATTGATCTCAACACCTTCTTTTAAAAATGACAATGATATATCATTAATCCCGGACTACAACCATGACGTGGTGGAAGGGCTTGTGCGTTCCGATGACCCCTAGAGCTGTGCTGGCGGGAGTAATAATAATTGCTCCTGGTAGGGTCACCCATGCAAGATAGGTCGAAGGTTAGGAGCCAGACAAAAGGTAGTCCACGCAGCGTCTGTTCCTCAGTGAGGCGGCTGCAATGGCGTCTGACCCCAGTGGGGCGGCCAGTAAGTGATGGTGTCACGTTAAAAAACACTATTGAGGAAGGCAACGGGAAACCACCTCAATTATCATTCCCAAGATTTACATGATGGACTATACAGAGATTTTGAGTCCTGGCAACTACGGGGCTCGGCCCAATCGGCCGTGTGTCGTGCCCGGCAGCGGGGGAGGCAAGGCTTCCGCGGTCGTCATCCCAAGAAACCCTTGCAGGGGAAAACCAGCAGCAGCAGGACAGAAGACGCCGGAGAAGAAGACCACATTAGTTAGAATAGGAACGTGGAATGTTAGGACAATGATGAGGACAGAGAAATTGGAGAATGCTAAGCGAGAGATGGAAAGGGGAAATATAGATATTTTAGGTCTATGCGAGGTGAGATGGAAAGATGGCGGGGATTACTGGAGTGATAAGTATAGAATGATATACAGCGGCGGGAACGAGAGCCAACGAGGGGTTGCCATAGTACTAAATGAAGAGGTAGGAAGAAGCGTAGTCTACATAGAGCTGGACAAGTTAAATCGTTATCGGGAAGTAAGAAAGGAAGAGCTACGCTAACAGTTAGAGATAAGTCGGGTAAGGAAATAGTTGACGCAGGAAGGATCCAAGAGAGATGGAAGGAGTATATAGTAGAACTTTATAGTAAAGAACTTAGACCAACAAAGTTAGACATTGAAAAGGAACATGACGTAGAGGAAGATAGCTTAGGTCTAGGCATACTAGACAATGAGATAGAAAGGGCAATAAGGGAGATGAAACTAAATAAGGCCGTGGGGGTGGATAACATTCCCGCGGAACTTTTAAAATGCTTAGGAAAATGTGTGACGATGAGGCTATATGGGCTGATCCGTAGTATTTATGAGGAAGGAATCTGGCTGGAAGACTTTGTGAGATCAGTTTTAGTTCCTATTCCGAAAAAGGTAAAGGCTACGTCATGTGAGGACTACAGGACAATTAGTTTGATATCCCACGCAGCAAAAGTTGTTATGACGATCATAAACAAAAGGATAGAGAGTAGGGCAAATGATTACTTAGGGGATGATCAGTTTGGGTTTAGGAAGGGGAGAGGTACGCGTGATGCCATTGCAGTAATGAGATTATTAATCGAGAGGAATTTAGAACACAACCAGGAGGTATTTGCCTGTTTCGTAGATTTCGAAAAAGCGTTTGATAGAGTGAATTGGGAAAAACTAATGAGTATATTGCAGAAAATAGGAATAGACTGGAGGGAAAAGAGGCTAATCCGCAACCTGTACATGTCTCAAACGGCTCAGGTGCGAGTGGGAAACGGGGAGTCCGGTTGGGCAGTGTTAGGAAGAGGTGTAAGGCAGGGTTGCCCATTATCACCGTTGCTGTTCAACCTGTATGCAGAGGAAATGATGATGAAAGAGGCTCAGAGCTGAAGAGGGACCTGATGTAGAGTAGGAAGTTATGTTTTGCTAGGGGTCACAAATTATTAAATTAGTAATTATGTCCATCCAAAAACCTACCTTAATCGGTAGATTACCTAATAATAATAATAATATATCATTAATGCATGTTCTTATAACAACGTCTGATTTCATGATTCGTTCATAGGGGCGATTATTTGCCATAAACCGCGGTGGATGTTACACCTGATGATGCTGCGTGGCAGTAAGCCATGATCGTGTGATAAATAAATTGAGAATTGTTGAATTGCAGAGGTTTTTTCTACCATTCTTAGCGTATAGAGAAATTCCATACAGTAACGCCTGAGATAGTTTCCTGCTACAGTCAAAGATGCAAAACAATGTATTGTAAAATAGGTACTCGATAATTAGGAGTTCATTACGTCATTTATACAGATTTTAGTGATGATAAAATAGCGTCTTTACAATCATCATAAGCTGGCTGGCTGGCATAAACCATCACCATTTAGGCTGGCTCTCATAGAAGTCTCCATGAACAAGTGGCTATTGCCTGAGATAGTTTATCTCTAAACCTCCTGTTTGCTTTGGTTCTTCCTTTGATGAGAGCAGTCAGCGGTGAGCTATTGGCACGGTAGAGTTGCGGAAGGTGGCCCAACGACGAGTTGTTGAGGGTGAATGGGGCGGGAGTGTTTGGGACGCCTTTAGTGACCTATATATATGATATGTCACCGCAGGAGTTATATGCCAAGGAAATGTGAGTTGAGCTTGCAGGAGGAATTGAGATCAAGAAGTTCACCTTCGCTTTCAGAAGGTTCAGTTTTCTCCCAGCTCCAAGACAGATCCCAGAGGCCTAGTCGGCGTACATATAGTTGAAGTCACCCGCGAGTACATACCTGTCTGCTGCTCGTGAGACTCTTCAGTACGCCCGCATCTCGTTGTTCCAATTTAGAGATCGACCATGCCGCCAATAACCCCGCCGAAATTTTAATAGATACAATCCGTCGTGCAAAGTGAGAATTTTGTCAGTAGGACGCCCCTGCCAGGCGCATCAATCCTATCCATCCTTATCTGGGATAAGCCAGGAGGTATCACATCTCTCGAGTTATCGAGCCAGTATGAGTGCCGGGTAAGCTCTAGCCATGGGCAGAAGATGTATTAAAGATGCAAATCTTCCGTGATTTCTTCCGTAAAGTACATTTTTAGGACGACAGTGTCGCCTACTGACACGCCGGCAAAACTGTTGTCCTAGAAAATTAACCCACATGGAAGAAATCCAGGAAGATTTGAATCTTCAATCGCTACACTCCGCGGCAAAATTCAGCTTGGAAGGCTGTATTAGTTTTTCCGTTTTGCTCGTGTTGTTATTGATATTTCACTGAAAAATTTGAATATCCTCGACAGAGTAACGGCCACTCATACTATATCACCTCCTGAATTAGGATATCAATTTTGGAAAAGCCCTCAGGTTGGGTCAATACTTGTTGCACTTGCGAGGGCAATCAGGAAGTATTTTTTTTAATCCTCGTCATTGAACGGAGTTGCGAGACGGGTGTTCAGAAGGGCTCTTTCTGGGGCCTTGGTATCAGGATGATGAGCAAAATTCATATTTAAGTCCCAATTAATTGGAGTTAATGGCACCAATAAGGAGAAGTTTCTCCTTATTGGTGCCATGTAGCTCTTCATTCAAAGTGTACCTTGTATTTGTATTCACACGGTGCATGTAAAATACTATCTTTGGAGGTTAATATCACCCGACAAAATACTTGTCCGCTAGGAAAATGGCTGTAGCCAGAATTTGAGTGCAGTTGATAACGAATTGTGGAAACTTATTTTCAAGTTCATTCAAGTTTTTTTTAAATTTTTATGAATCACTTTTAAACTAATGGATATGAACCTAATTAAAATTACAATTGGATTTTAAACAAATGACTTCCAGCATGCATGACATAAATAAAGGATGACTGATAATAAATTATCATGGCACAGTTTTATTTAATCAGGTAGGTACATATCACTATTTCCTAATCATATCCTCGCTAAATTAACTTTCAATACACATATTCCTACATAGAGGAAAAGATAATCCTGACATAATCAGGCTGGTGGCACAAATGGCACCTGTTAGGAATCTGAAAAATGTGCCTTTTTAAATTTTGCAATTGCCCAGTAAATGGCCCTTAGGAACAAAGAAGTTATAACATCTTATCACAAAAAATAATATAAAAACAAGGAATGTTGTCTGTAAATTCACTTTGATATATCAAGCTGATCTACTTCCTCAGGCTAGCAATGAGCTAATTTTGGTCCTGAAAATAAGTTAAAAAATAGCTAATGTTACATACTAATGTAGGCCCAATGTTGGATTGATGTTCATGATATTATTTGCTGACATAGCACCAATATTAGGCCAATGTTTGAATGCTGCCTGACTTCCAAGTATGGATTTATTTTTATGCAAAATGTGTGAATTATCTTCTGAATTAATAAAGAAACGTTTTGATAAATTGTTAAGAAACTCTAGCCCTTAAATTCTATTCAAGCTGACATTTCCTTGTAATATGTGTGAAGTCTATACCTATGAAAAATGGTACATTGCCACCTATTGCCTAGATGGGGCACTTCTTTTTGAATGAGAGTGACCTCGAGATAGATGCCTAACAAAATCTACATCATGGTTATATTGTGATTAATTTTGCAGATTTTGAATGGTGGATTAATGTTCATGACATTATTTTAAAATGCTTATGATTATTGCTTGATATTTACAGCCACTTACTATTAATCAATCTACTAGAAGATTATTTCTGAATTGAATGGATGATAATAAAAATGAAAACTGAGATAGATCAATCCAGTTGATGCACAGTACTGAATATGTTTACATCTCCCAGTATCTTATCCTCCAACCAGGATGGAAATTCAAGCTCAGAATAGGTGAGGGCGGTAATGGCCAGGTTCATTCTTGTTTCATTTTGAGCATATTCTGCAAATGTTTGGAATGTTCTCAGAATGCTCATTTAGTTTTCAGGATGAGCATTCTGGGAATGTGCCTTGAATGTTTATTAGGCAGGCATTTGTAACACTCAGTTTTATTGGAACAATCCCTGAATATTCAACCTGGGTTTGAATTTTTTTTAACTAAAACTATCTATTCAGTAAAATTTGGGGAGTTCATGAGGGTGATTGCTATCCCACTAACAAGGAATTTCACACGTTTCCATTATTTTGAATTCACTGCTTCATAGTAAAAAACTAATGTATTTTTAGAAAAATATTAAAATACAATTATTGATTGCTGGTGCCAAAAGCGGAAAAAGAGTTGGAATTATCACAGATTTCCTGACAAATGAAACCATACATCTGAAAAATTAGGATATATTGATTCATTCAATGGGGCTCCTCAGTAAGAATGACAGCAGGGATGTACATATTTTTATTTCAGGAGAATCCTGATAATGTTGGTGTCATCAGAACATCATCATGAAATCCTTTGGCCCAGGGACAGAGATGCCTAGGAACAAATTAGTAGTCTCTCAATAATACTTCAAATGGGAGGAAAGAGTTTTCCCACAAAGTGTGTCAAATATATATTTTTTGCAGAATATCTGTGAAATTCACGGATGTAAATAGAAGGGCAAAATTTGCAAGTTTCCCAGGTTTGTGGGCATATCCACCCTCTTTGAATATTGCCCCCTATGTTAATTATGATGCCCAATAAAAACATAAGGACATCTCAGCATATAAGGATTTACATGTTTCTCAATCCAAAATCATAACTTAAATCGATGAAAACAATAAAGGTCTGTTGTACATTCTCTTCACAAGGAAAAGTCTCAGATCTATAGCAACTTCCCTTGTTCAACCGCTTCATTTTGACAGAAAGCTATCTTCACCTGAGCAATCTTACTTATTCTCCATTCTTCAGTAGTTTCCTTTTTTGTCAGAATTTTCAGAAGAACAAGTATGTGTTGTGTGACAAATAAGTTGGTATTTGGAATGTTTTTGTATTTTTCTACTCCTAAATTTTTTTTGCATTAAAATAACTACTTCCTATAGGAAGTTTGTCAATATATATAAACTTGCACATCAACAATTACATTCTCCATGAATGATTTTTTTAACAATGCTGAGAATTGAATTATAGTATGCACGCTGCTCCTTTGGTTGCATTAAAAATTGCCATAAGACAAAAGTGACACACATCCTATTGAGTACAAAGTAATTTCACAGTAATGATAGGGTGAAATCCATGAGTGCCGCATACCCTAAATTTTGCTGCCATTTCTCTGTTGCCTTTTAATTATTTAATACCTGACACCCATAAGAGTTCTGGAGCTGCAGCACTTCCTTGGTTTTCCAAAGAAACTTCTCTAATTAGGTGAAGTAAAATGCAAGTCTTATGGTGAACCAAATTAGTATTTGCTAACTTTCCTTCAGCACGGCCACTATATTGCAATCTGTACTAATACTAAACAGTAAATTGGGCCTCAAGGTTCTACAGTGTTTACTTACAACTGAAGAGTGGTGCCAGTCAAGCTTGGCCAAGAGCACATTACAATTAATAGGGATGAGAAAGGATGGGTTGAGTTACTGAATGAGGGAGCGGATGTGGTCTGGAGTGGAGGAAAGGCATGTGATTGAGCAATATCTTGTTGACACCAAGAGTTGGGCACTGCCGCTTGAAAAACTGCAAATAACAGTCAACGGTGAACTAGTGGCAAATTGGAGCATCTGAGAATTCCAAGATAGAGCATACTCGAACTCAAAAAAGTAAAATTCCCAAATTTAACATTTCATGAAAAAAGTAAACTCATTTTAACTTGTCTCATAAACAACTGCTTTTTTTATTCCTCTTTCTTGGACATTTTATACTCTAATTATAAATGTTTAGCATTCAGTGATCACTCGGATTTTCATATCACTTTGAAAATTATATTTATTCCATCCATTACTAGTAATAGATTTACTTATTGTATAGCATCAATAATCGCTTCAATCAAGGTAGCTGGAGTGTAGACATTCAGGTTAAGTGATTGCTGATATGACAGTATTTGCTCTTGTTTTTTGAGTCCAGGTCTTGAAATTACTCTGATGATGCCAGTTCACTTAGTTTCATCAATTTTTTATGTTGGTTTGAGATGTTGAAATTTAGTTTGAAAATCTAGTCATTCCCAAAATAAATATTATTGCAGTACACTTCATATATATATATATATATATATATATATATATATATATATATATATATATATATATATATATATATATATACATATTTACAATATGGCGGCCGACATTGAAAAATTGAAAATGGAGTTACTAGCTCTCCAATCTACCGGATCCACGGAAAGTACTACCTTGCAGCCAATTGCAAAGGAAGCTGTAACGTTGTCTACGGAATTGAAACCTGAAGTCAACGAGCAATTAGGCCTCAATAGTGACAACTCCGATTTGTGCCCCAAAAATGTAAATGCAAAATTTAACACCATGAGTTTCAAATCCATCGTTACTGACGAGGAAGGTTTTCAAAAGGTGAGTTACAAGAGAAATAAATGCAAACGTAATATGGTTTTTGGGAGTTCTAAGCAGCCTGCTGTTACGTGCAATTTTGTGGGAGTGCCTCGCAAGACTCTCTTCTACGTTGGTCGTGTCCAGTCCAATGCAACGCCTGATGACATCGTGAAGCATCTGTCCGGAATATTTCCTGGAAATGACTTCAAATGTGAAAGTTTGAGAGTTGGTGAAGTTTATAGTTCCTTTAAACTCTGTGCGCCAATTAGCCTTAAGGATCAACTTCTTAAAGAAGATATTTGGCCAGTAGAAGTGAAAGTTGGGAAATTTTCCCCCCCAAAACCGCGGAAACTGACCCCTACTCATGAAGAGACAGAGAATATTCCTGAAGGGTCAGCTGTGGTGGTAAATCCGAACTCCGAGTTGAAAACTAGTGATGCGCCGGTATCCACCTCAATAACAAGGGGCCACACCGATAACACTATGGAAAATTGTTCCTTAGAGAAACGTGTTACCCGCCTCCAAACGGGAATATCAAAACCCAAGTCCTTTTGACTAGATAGCATTAATTTATTTTGCCAAAATGTGCGATGTTTACGTAATAAGATAACGGAGATAGAGGCAATAGTCAAACATGGCGGCTACAATGTGCTATGTCTCAATGAGCACTGGATCACGAAAAATGAATTTGATGTGTATAAAATTAGTGATTTTGGCTTAGCATCTTTCTACTGCCGATCTGTAGCAAAAAACGGTGGTATCTGTATTTATGTCTTGAAAGGTATGCCCTTCAAGGTAATTGACTTGGACAAATTCTGTCTGGAATTGCACTTTGAAATATCTGCGATCATATTGAAGGACCTGAATTTGATCATTGCTTCTGTGTATCGCTCCCCTAATGGTGTTTTTGAACACTTGTGCAATCAACTGGAACTAGTACTATCCCTATTCTTGACTCTGAAAGCCAATATCATAATTTGTGGAGATCTCAACATTGACATAACACTAAAAACTAGTGATTGTCAGGTTCTTGAAAATCTTTTGCTTTCTTATAATTTATACTGGGCAAACAAACAGCCTACTCGACTTTCTGCCTGCCTAGATAATGTAATTACCAATTATGGTCCTGAACTGTACAGTATAAGTGTTATTGACTATCTCCTATCTGACCATCAAGGTATAAGCTTCACTTTTAATACTCAAATAACTCAAAAGATATATCCAAATAGAGGTAAAACCATAATCGTGAGGCCCATAACAATAGAAGGTTTAGAGAGTTTCCAACTGCTTCTATCTTGTATTGATTGGCATGGTTTTTGCACAGACTCTGTAGAACAAACATGTTTTTCAAGTTTTGTAGGTAATTTCCTAGGCATTTTTGAGCAATGCTTTCCTAAAAAAATTCTAAACTCTATCCACACTAAAAATAAAAAAAATCTCTGGTGTACTGGGGAGTTATTAGCTCTTAGAAATGATTTACTTAGTTACTACCACTCTTACAAAACCAGTGGAAGCCGGCATGACAAAGAGGCCTACTTGAAATACAAAAGATTATTATAATTTAGTTAGGTGTGCAAAAAATAATGCTTACAAGGATTTTATATTGAATGCAAAAAATAAACAAAAGGCAGCATGGAGTGTAATCAATCAAGAAGTTGGTCATGGTAATGGAAAAGAAAATCTTCCTTTCACCCCAGATGCTGTAAATAATTTTTTCTTAAAAGCTGTTGAAGACAATTTGTTCTCTCGAAAAGTTGATGCTGCCAATATTGGTAATATGCTGCAAAATCTTCCTCCGAATAATTTAAATTTTAAATGGAATTTTGTTACTCCACGTGATACTATATCGACTGTTAAAAAATTTAAAAAATCCAACAGTAAGGATATTTAAAGATTTCCATAGTCCCCGTTTTTGGTAAAATTTTTGAAGCTATTATGAAAGATCAAATATGTAATTTTTTTGAGTTAAATAATCTCTTTTCCAAATCCCAGTACGGCTTTCGATCTGGGAAATCTACAATTTTGGCAGTAGAGTCCATAGTTAATTATGTCATTAATGCATTTGAAGAAAAGGAATCAGTCTCAGTGACACTATGTGATCTTAGTAAGGCCTTCGACTGTGTTAATCATTCAATATTACTAACAAAGCTAGAATATTATGGTATTAAGGGAGTTGCACTGAAACTAATGAAGTCATATTTGGATGATCGCCACCAATTGGTTGAACTTGATGGCTGTCGGTCTGCAGCTCTTAAAGTAAAATGTGGTGTACCACAGGGCTCTGTGCTTGGCCCAGTACTTTTCATTATCATGATTAATGATTTGCCCTGTAATATGAAACCTAGATCTGTTTTATATGCTGATGACACTACTTTTGTGCAAAAGTGTCAACATCCAGAAGATGCAAAGTTACGATCTAGCGCTACCCAAAAACAGGCTAAGGAATGGTTTGATGTTAATCATTTACAATTAAATACTAACAAAACTCAGCATATTGTGTGCAGTCTTAAATCAAAAACAACTGATATTGAAACTGCTAAAATACTAGGAATTTATATTGATACAAAACTTAATTGGGAGACTCACATCAGTCAGACCTGTAATAAACTTAGTAAAGCTGTTTATATGTTAAGAAAGCTCAACTTTATCATTTCAAATGAGTATCGTTTAACACTTTACCATGCCTTCTTTCAATGTCATTTGAATTATGGTGTTGAGTTATGGGGTCATTCCCCTCATGTTAAACAAATTTTGCTACTGCAAAAGAGAGCTATTCGCTCTCTTGCTAATATACCACCACGCGATTCCTGCAAACCTTTTTTTATTAGGTATAGAATCATGACTGTATTTTGTTTGTATATCTTTAAGGCTCTGATTCATGTGAAAGTTAATCTAGAAACTTACCAATTAAGGTCCAACCTCCATAACTATTCCACAAGAGGTAAATCGAATCTAAATACTACTTATTGTAGATTGTCATCAACTTACAACACATTTCACAATATGAACATACGACTGTATAACTATCTGCCTACTCAGTTGAAATCAGATGGTATCCAGAGTTTCAAGAATAGGGTATATACCTGGTTACTTGCTCACCCACTTTACTCATTGGATGAATTCTTTTGTGACAATCTTCATCACATTTAAGAACTTATGTTTATATATTAAGTAATATTATGATTGACGACATTTAATATGGTTGTACCATTTTTAAAATGAATAAAGTATTATTATATATATATATATATAAATATTTTATATATATATATATTTTTATATGTATATAGGCGACATCCTGACAACGTTGTTTTGGAAGTGGGAAGTGTTTGGGAAGTATTTTTCTCATTCTGATCTTTTAATGTGAAAGGTAATGGCATTCATTCAAGTTACAGTTTAATGAAGCTAACACGCCGTTTGTAGCTATTTTTTGGTCTACATGATAATAGAGATAGGCGAGATGCTATAAAATGAATTCAGTGTTTGAAACTGAAATACGGTCACATTTAGAAACCTTTTTTAAGATTACCAATATAAGCACTTCAATGTCCCACAAGACAAAATAATAAATACAACCAAAATGGCACTTATATTTAATAATGCGTCAGCAGTGAGAAAGAATGGAACTGTACTCAATACCACGGCAATGTTCATAGTTATACTTCTCGTTGGCCATTGTAATTCCCATTTTGGTAATCCTCATTTCCTTTCATTAACTGGAACCAAAGAATTATTTCTCTTCGTAGAAAAATTGTGTGCGATCCCATAATTTTGGAAAATTCCCACATTAAACTACTATTGTTTCCATAATAGTAACTTTAAAAGTACCATTTTACACCCATAATGTATATTACTAAAGAAAAAATTTAATGAAACATATCGGTTTGTTCCTTAATTCAGTTGAAGTACCCTATGTCCAACCCTGAGATTTCGTTGAAACTGCTGAGGGGTCGGCCTTCTGTATGAAAAATTTTGTTCGAGTACCTTCTGACACCCTCTTCAATTATTTACCTAAGCATTACCCTATGTCATTCACATTTTAAAATGGCCAAAAGATTGTTTTTCCTTTCACCATTCACTTTTTTGAGGATTAATGTACACCACCTTTCAATCCGCAACACCGAAACATCTCTGGCATATTAAGAATCTACTTTTACACAAGTTTATAAATTTGATTTGCTGACCCAACCGTAGAGAACATTTAAATTGCTTGTAAAATTTTTCAAAGAGGACAAAACTCCATGAGGAAAAACAAAATAATGTATATTTAATGATGAAAACCGAAGTACACAGAAACATGCCGCGGTAGTTTCCATGTAGGTACATAACAGTTGATCAGGGGTAAAGATGGATTGAAGAGATCAACGATCGGTGAAAACACAGAGTGATCAGAAAACTCATTGATGACTCAAACTTTCAACTTATCTGATAAACACATATAAGGGAATCTAATAAATGCCTTTATTTACGAAATGTTGTTCTGTAAACAGCAAAAAACAATTGGTAGAGTAACTTGCACTTGAAAACTCTTCGAAAGAGTTATTACTAAGATTTACCGAAGCTTAATTCACTTGTGTTCCACGTAATGAATACAAAAAAAACAAAACGTGAAATGATTAGCTCCAGAAAAGCTGGCAACTCTGCGAGAAAATCTGGTGTGACCCTTACGTTTAGAAAAATCTAAGTGCATTCTCCATTGTCTAGAAGTATTGGAATCTAGCTACAGAGGCGCTCGCTCTAAGAGTTATGTCGTGGCCTGTCACTTCTACAATGGTGGAGTTGCCATGACCGTCGTACGACTGTAGCGACATTAACGACAGTGGATACTTTTATTATAATATTATGGTTTTAAACAAATATTCTATCAAAAAAATTGTTTTTCATAATTTTTTTGTTCAAAAATGACAATAATACAATAATATGTAATATTTATATATATTCACGTACCTCTTTTATTCATTGACCAATCAAGATCGGGCACCGTTTTGTGATTTAGCCAATGGTCAGTTGGGTTAGGTTTTTGAAAGCATTGTTAAATCTGCATGTTTTTTGACTATACATATTATCAATCAACCATGTTCATCAAAGAGCAGCACTTCCTACTATAGATATCGTCAAAATAAAAACATATAAATACAGAAAATTCATTTCCGTGGTTAAGAAATACACAAATACATATTATAATTTCACTATTGAAAAGACGATTTCAAAGAATACAAGGGTTTTGAAATTGATCAACCCTTAAACATGTTTTAAAACCTTTTATAGCTAGTCCGCCTGGCAGCATGGGGAATTTAGTTGTAGAATTTTAAGGCAAGGTTATCCAACTTGTTGAAGGCTTTGGGCAATCTGCTTTGTCCAAATGTCTAACATATTCCTTGACTTTGTATTGGGGCAATGGATATTGCCTCTAAATTCATAGTTATTTATATTATCTTTGATGTGAATTAAGTACTGGTAAATGATCATGTTAATGACCGTCATCACTCTTAGCCTGTCAAATAGTGGATGACAGTGATCATGATGGAGCTGCCAATAATCTTAACTGCTTTATTGCGTAACATGAGCAGAGCTTTTGTGTCACTTGTATTTCACCAAAACCTTATGCCATATCTTAGGTGACTTTGGAATTACAATACTTGCATTACTTACACAATCAAATGATGAGGAGAGGTCAAACAATGAGAGAGATAACCACAGCCTATATTCAAAACCACTAAGTATTTCTTTTAAGACATATTCAACAGTGAGCTTGGTATACTTTCCAGGTCTAAAGCCAAATCGTAAGGATCTGAGTAGGTTCTTTCTGTCAAGATATATAAGTATTTGGACTTTGCCAATCACAGGAGTGATGGAGAAGAGGCAGCAATTTGTTGTATCATTGTTATCACCCTGCTTATAAATTGGTATTACTTAAGATTATTGTGGATCATCAGGAAAGTAACCAGAAAAGAAACAGGAATTGATGAACACAGGCAGTGAGAAGGAAATTTGATGAATAACGGCCTTGATAATATCATTAAAGACACCATAGGCAGCTCTACTTTTTGATCCCTTAATTTGGCAACCACTTTCACTATTTCAGATGGAGTGACCCACTCCCAGCAAAACCTTTCAGTAGGAAGAGGAGATCTATTGAGTTAGTCTTTAAAATGCAGATCAGAGTTAAATATTTTACCAAGAATATTGTTTATGAAACTTGTGAAGATGTAATTAAATTCAGAGGGATCTATTGCAGTATATTTTGTTACATTAGTTGAAGGACCTATTTTCCTTATGATTGACCAGGCAGCTTTACATTTATTTTGGGCACTGTCAATGAATGCCATTGGCATTGTGTTTATCCCAAAGCAATTAAAGGTATTTTTGGAACAATTTTCCTTTTATTATTTGTTAGCATGTAAAATAGTTTAGTTACAATGTTTCATATATCTGTACACACTGGTGCTTACAATTGAAAATATTTCAAGTAAAACAAGCACATCAAAAGCATGAGGAACTGATTAATATTCTGGCATTTTCAGAATTAATATGTCTAGAAGCAGGATTTAGAGTGACTGGTTTTCTTCAAAATTTCTGTTTTCTTTTTGGTAAGAAATGACACAGCACTTTGTTTCTGGTGATGCCTGGGAAAAAATAAGGATGTAATGAGAATATAGAACAAAATATTAATGGATGATATGGGTCTGGCCTATGTTATCCTATGTTGAGAATTGTTTTCTCATTGTTTTTAATACCATTAGCTTATTAAAGGCAAAAATATGTTACCATTTAAGAGAAATTGTCTTTTTAGCCTGTTTGTGCATTTCCTAATGGCGATAAGGTTATTTCTGGCACACTTTTCTTTGCACCATTTTTGCTGATGCCTTCAAGGCCTTTGGTTAATGGCACAGTATCCACTTATCCTGTGGCTCCAAACTGTGAAGAAGATGATAGTGAAGTGCATTTGATCTTTGGCATTATTTCACAATTTCAAGTAAAAGTACCAAACCATATTTGAATCCTAGTGTGATCCCTATTATTTTGAGAGATTGTGAAATATATTTATTTGTTTAATGGCTTTATTGGTGTGAGATTGAGACATAATAGTCTCTTCTTCCACCTAACCCTTACAAATTACAATAAAGACAATTATAAACATCCATGCCCTAGGTGGAGGAAAACATGTCTAGGCAGGACTCAAACCCACAACCTCTGGATGGATAGTTGAAGGCATTACCCATTGAGCCACTGGAGGAGACCAGACCCCCATCCTGATGTTCCTCTTTCAGCAGTGAATATACTTCAGAAAGTAAGTCCTATATTTTGGTCCAAGGGCATCAATGACCTTGATCAACCTTGGGGATTGCCATTAAACCATAACAAATGTTTGGTTGTAAATTTCTTTAAAAGATCAACTGGATTTGTTCACAAAGTAGTTGGAGCTGACCTAGAATTAAAACTAGAATTTGATGTTTTAAAATTCCTAGTTGTTACAATCACCAAAAATTTCACTTGGGGCAGCCACATGCGTAAAATCTGGGGGCAGGCATATAAAAAAATTAGGATTTATTAGATGCATTATAGGTAGGAGTGGCTACAAGGTCAAGGAACGCTGTTACCACACCCTAGTGAGACCTCATTTAGAGTTATAGATAGCAAAAATCCCACTTGCAACCAACAGCATTGAAAGAATAATTAGTTATAATCAATTGCATGCACTTTCACTAATCTCTTGTGTTTTGCTGTCAAAACTATTCCTGCATGCGACTGCCATTAAAGAAATTGTGCTCTTCACGATCGTGCTTGCCCTGCTTTGTTTGTTTTCAAATATCTCCTTCTATCAGTTGCCTCTCTCTGTTTGGGGACGCCCCTGCTGCCAGCCTTATTGGTGTGCAACATCTTTTACCTGTATTTGGTGGTGGAAACCATGAGTAGTATGTCTAAAAGATAGTTTAATTTCCCCTTCTTGCTTTTCAAATCTAACTTAATTTTTGTTTATTTATACCCTGCAAGTCACCGTTAGGGTATGTGGGTTTGTTAGTTGATAGTATACGTGTTTGCATGCGTGTAAGTTAATAAGGTTTTTGCATGAATCTATACGCCTCTGTGCGCTTGGGTTTGATGAATTTATTGGTTTTGCATGTGCATTTATCCTCTTTTACCTACGTTTAAATAGAGAGAGATTAAATGTACAACAGATAAGTTTCAGATGCATTTTTCCGCGAACGATAAGGGTTCAGAATAACGTTGTTTTAAGGCAGTAGTGCCATATTCTGGTGTGTATTCGCCCCCTGCCACACACCTTAGCGGTTGCTTGCAGGGTACTAAAATAAAAAAATAGCACGCCCTGCGGCAACTTGCGGGGTATAATGTAGATACATATGACCTTCTTCATCCTGGAAAGTAGGCTTGGATGCCCTCATCAGAAGCATATTCAAAAATAATTTTAGCTTATCATAAATTGCAACTGCATATTCAGATGAAATGGACCACAAATAAATTATCTTGAGGGCGTTTTTCCAAAAATAAGTATATAAACTGATTCTGTTGGATATATATTTAAGCCTTTGGACCACAAATACCTTCCCCTGTGTCGTAATCTAATAAATATTTGCATTTAGTTTTTATGCGAGATATGACAAACTTTTCTTATGTTTGTTGTCTTTGATAATTTTTTTCTAATTTCCCTTTAATTGCGCAATGACTTTGAAAATGTATGTTTTATTATGTATGAGTTAATTTTTAAAATAGGAATTATTGAAACTATATTTGGTAATTTATGAATTACCTTTTCTATTTCCTAATGCACGCAATTCTGTACGATGTATATGGCATTTAGCTTTAGTTGCATCCACTACCGGTGACAGCGCAGCGAACGTTGACGTCAAGGTCATATGGTGGGGTATACTACGCAGTTTTATTTTTTAAACAGGTAGTGTCAGTGAAATGCATTCGGCCATATTGTGGAAGTGTACATGATCCTCTTAACAAACATTTGTAAAATAGAAAACTAACATTTTAGGGGACAGTAAAAACACCCGCCTGGAAGAATGGAAGATAAGTCATCATTGAAAGAGTTGGAACAGTGGATTGAACAGTTAAATGAGTGCAAGCAACTTTCGGAAATTCAAGTCAAGACATTATGTGACAAGGTAACCTTACTTCATTGTTTAGATAAAAAAAAGTGCCTGCATTTGCTTTCAGTATCTCATCATGTTAAGTGGTTTGAGTATTTATACTTGTAATAAGACTTTGTGGATAATTACGTATGCAGTAGTTGTCGACATTATTGTTAATAATGAGTTCATCGTTTCCGGTGTCTTAATGACTTGTGGTAATTGGCGATATTTTTATGGCATTGCAGGTGTTGCGTGTATAGAAGTTGTATTAATTTAGAAATAAACGTGAATGGTAAATTAAAAATTTGTAATTTGGTCTTTTGATGTCGGTATCCATTTTCCAAGGCAATTTGTTTGAATATTTCAAACTTGAAGCTCAAGAAAACCATAAAAATAGTAATCAACCGAGAGGTCGTTCTGGTTTGAGGTGGTAGAGTTACCCAACCCCTGAGCCCGGCGTCTGAAATTCACATATCGGGTAGGGAGGCAGTTCCTCTCCGTGTCTGTTATGGTTTCCGAGGAAGATTTGGTACCTGAAAAGTCACAAAATTTGGGTGGAATTGAGGGTGGCCGGGAATCGAACTAGGGCCCTCCGGTCGCTAGTTAAATGCTGGACATTCATACACATTCCTGGACAGTCACATTTAAAGTAACACAATTTTAAATATATTCCGAAGGGATTTGGTAATCAACAATATGTTCAGCCGAATGGAATTCCGGAAAGGAATTGTGTACGTTGTTAGATTACGATGAGGTTCAGAAGTAATTTTCTTGAAGGCCAATTTTAAGTGTTGCTTCAGCCTCCAGTTAGCATATAGTCTAGTTTTTAAGTGAAAGATGTTGTTGACCTTATTCGAATGGTGTGAAATATTCTCACAATTCTAGAACTTGAAGATGTACCTCGGACAGACCGTTTAATTGAACAGAATATCTTTAATTGCTGTTTGCATTTGTGACGATATCATTTTGTTGAAAAATGTTCTGAAAATGACCATTACAGTGACTCCAACTATCTTCATAAATTATTCATTGTCCAGAAATCACGATATTTGGTGAGCAAGGGAACATATTCTCCCCGATCCTGGCGACTGCGATGCGACAAAACCGGTTTTCCCCCCTCTCCACATTCCACCACTGTTTCTTTTTGTCTCGAGTTCAAAGATTCCGCGATCTCGTGTGTGTATATATGCTAATATGCACATATATATATTTACACACACATATTACATGTGTATATTTTTTGTACGGAAGTCTCACGGACGTAAATTATATTATATTTACGGAAAAATATATCTTAAAGGGATGTCGAAAACTGCCAGCAAATTTAAAGGAACCATAGCGAGGAAATCGCGGATTACTGCGGATATGACGAGAAAGACAGACTAGAGAAGTAAATGGAAGCATGTAAATCAGAGTTGGGTAGAAGGAAGTATTAAGAGTTAATTTAATCAACTGGCAGGTAACAAAGAGAACAAAAGAAGCGTAGTGGAAGACGCTTTGCGAGGATGTGGAAAGTTTATAAGTGCGTCAAACAGGAATGTTAGAACAATGTCTAACTAAGAAGGTAAAACTGTAATTCAGATGTCCGGAAAATAATAGTTGAACCAAAGATGATAAAATATAAAGGAGAACTGTATGGGAAAGGCATTAGACCTGGTAGCTTAGAAAGAGAATATGACTTAGATGAAGATAGCTTAGGTCCAGGCTTACTCGATGGCGATATATAAGGAGAATTACTGGAATTGAAATCAATTAAGTCGTGGGAGTGGACAAATTTTCCTTGGAACTTCCTAAAGGTTTAGATTGAGGTTGCTGGAAGAGTTTTTATGGACTAATTTGTGGTATTTATGAGAAAGGAATTTGGCCAGCAGATTTCGTCAAATCAGTGCTAGTTCCTATTTCAAAGAAGGGAAAAGCAGCAGCATGTAAGGACTACAGAGCAATGTTTGAATTTGCACAAAGCTTAAGTGGTGCTCATGATGATTAACGAGTGAATGAAGAGCAGGACAAATGATTGCTTGCCGGGAAACCTGTACATGCCTCATACTAGTCAGGGGCGAGTGGGGATGGAGATTCCGGATGGGTGTTTTTAGAAAGAGGTTTACAACATTGGCGTCCTTATGAAATAAAGCCAAGGTAATGTGGATTTCTAGAAAGAGACAGGCCAACTTAAATGTTAAAATATGGCAGTATAAACTAAAGCATGGGGGACAGTTGACTTATATCAGAAGTGTTTTGGGCCAAAAGAGGCCAAGTAGTTGGGGTATAAGAAGAAGAATTGGATTTGGCAAAAAAGGTTTCTCAAGGAAGGAAAGAATTAACGGCAGGAATGTTGAGTAAGGAATGTAAGAAAGGGCTCATCAAAACTTTGATATAGACCATAGTTTGGTGCGACGCAGAAAAATTTAAATTGAAGTAGGATGATAGGCTTAAATGGGAGGTTTTTCAAGTGCGAATTTGGAAAAGGTGAATTGGGTCAAAATGAAAACAAGGGAGGAAGTGCTCGGCATGGTTGGGGAGAAGAAAGGATTCAGAAATGGCCTTACAGGCTCAACAGCACCTTGGGAGCAACTGGGACCTTAAAATATGTGAGAAGTTATGCTTTGATGTTATAAAAATTTTATTTTTCAAGTTATTCATCAAACCCATACTTCTAAAAGTATCTTGTAGTTTGAATCATGTCACACTTTGCTACTGGTTTGTCTGCTGACTGACAATGGTTATTTTTGGCATTCAAAATACTGAATAAGTCTTAAGCTTATTATTCTTCTATGTTAGAATGTTATTCAATATATTGAGATTCAATAAACTTGAAAAAATGAACATTCTATAACCATGGTATTCACATATAAGCAGATAATTCAACCAGCCAGAGACCAACTAGTGCAAATGTACCTGAACCAAATAGAAAATGAGTTTTTAAACTCAAATAACCTTCCGTTAGTGTCGTAGGGTATATCCATTCATTCATTATCCATCCATTGGCATGAGGGATGGCACACCTCATTTGACATTGAGATAGAATGTAAATCCATTGGGGAAATGCCAAAGGGGGGACCCAATGTCAAAAAGTGGAGGTTGGGATGAGTGAACAAAAGACCTATTGCAATGGGGGATATGCTGAAGTGAATAAATAGATATATTCTGGTGATTCTGCTGTGCAAAGGTTTATGAATCCAAAAAAGTGATTTTGTTTTGTATAAGGCAGTTTCTGTTTAATGCTCAGGGTAGGAGCAAATAAAAATCCAAGGAATGCAATTCTGGATCAAATTTTAACAAAGTGAAAATTACTCTCTTTTAAAAGAAGAATGACATCAATGCTTTAAGTTCTGGGTGTATCAATTAGCTGCCTTCTTGGAGAACTAATTTTCCATAAATATTTAAATTTTCAATAAGCATTCATTTTTATTCAATGAGCATAATATTCAGATAGATATTTGACTGACTAGCGTGTTAATAAAATTAAGAATACAAAGTAACTTTCCACTGTCCTTTATTAGTGTACAACCGGTTTCCATGCTCAAGCGTCATCATCAGGTACGCTTGAGCGTTGCAACTGGTTGTACGCTAATAAAGGACAGTGGAAAGTTACTTTGTATTCTTAATTTTGTTAAAATGAGTTTCCACAAGGTTGAGCCGGGAACTACTGGCTAGCGTGTTATTCGAAAATAAATTAACTTGGAAAGGTACCATGGCACCAAAAAAAACCTAGGCACTTTGGCATCACAACTCTCGTTGTGAATTTTTCTAACTTGAGTCGAGAGAGTGGGGCTCTCCGCACTGTTCCCTCTCCTCCCCGATTGGCTCATGCCATCATCTCTCCCCCATATCCCGCCATCACTCGCATGACTGTAGATAATCTGCTTTGGTAGTTAGTTGCCAAAATTTTTTATAAAACAAAGTCACAGAATATAATCAGCTTATTCAAAGCACAGATGTAGGTATAATTATCGGAACAGAAAGCTGTTTATCCACTGATGTCTGTGACGGTGAAATATTCCTAAAATCCTTTTCCGTTTACAGAAACGGCAGAGTTAACAGAATTGGGAGCGGTGTCTTTATTGCAGTTAAAATTTGTTGCATCGCGGGGCTGAGGTAATTCCAGATAACAGTTTGGAAAGAGTTTGATGCGTAATTAAAGTCCTGAATCTAAAAGAGTTTATGGGATGTCTTTATAGCAATGATGTCGAAAATATATTATTGGCCCCATCGTACTATGGCAGGTGAGATTATTTCAATAAAATTAGCGAGATTAAGTGTTGAGCAGATAGATTTAAGATGTATTTTTTTCCTTGAATAATAAGGGATCAGAATAACAATGTCCAACTTAGCTAGGGTGAAAAAATATCCGGGGCAAAATTAGTCTTGTGTGTGTTCACCCCCTGCCACACCCCCAAGCAGTGGCTTCTAGGGCACTAAAAACAAGATAAATGGAACAAGGTAGAATTGCCATTAGAATTTACTTTGTGGAACATGGTATGTGTAATATCATGATTATGCAGCGGGAAATCATTTGAAGATTCGAATGTCATATTTTAAAATTAGTAGTGCCATGTATAATTTGTGCAGTTGTGTAAAGTTGTTTTTGTAATGTTGTAATTCATATTATTTCCAGGCCAAAGAAATCCTAGCGAGGGAATCAAATGTTCAAGAAGTAAAATGCCCAGTTACTGTCTGTGGAGATGTTCACGGGCAGTTCCATGATTTGATGGAATTGTTTCGAATAGGTGGTAGATCACCAGACACTAATTACCTTTTTATGGGGGATTATGTTGACAGAGGATATTACTCAGTTGAAACTGTCACCCTTTTAGTGGCTCTCAAGGTAAGTTTGTTGGTATCATTTTAAAAGGTACGAATACTTGGTAAAATTTGGTGTGGTAGATTTTACTGATTCAACCATTGGAAAAAAATTAGATAGTTAGTTGTTTTCCCTGCAGGCATCATATTTATGAGTTCCATATTTTAAAGTGTATTTCTTATATTGATTATATTGGTTGTATATTTTATTATATTGCTAATTTTTCAATGTTATCATTCCTCCTCCTCTTCCTACCTCAACCAATCCTTGCTTTCCTCCCTCCCTCCTCTTCCACTCCTTCCAGAACTATATATACTGTGTTTGACTTGTATTTTTACCTGATGATGTTATACCATAAAGAAACCTAGGTCGTAATAAAAGTGGTTTATGTGGAAAGGCGAAGTATTTTAAATTTTATTTCAATATGAAGAATTTCCACCAAGTGACGCCAGAAACTGTTTCATGTATTTCTTGTATTAACAAACAGTCGTAATATCCTTGCTTCAGACTGCCCAATTGTGTTTGCTGGACGAGAACTGAGGATGGGCAGTGTTAGGAAGAAGAATAATACGGGTACCCTTTAAACCCATGGTTTTCAATTCATGCATGGAAAAATTTGTAAAAGTGTTGTGGACAACAGTAGACAGGAATAAAAGTCAATGGGGAATTCATTAAACAGTTAATTTTGCGGATGACCCAGCTCTTAATTAAGCCAGTTAGGCAAGGGTTGCAATCATTACAGAGTGCCTTGGAAAATCAATATGATGGGTGCCAGATGTGCGAGGTGTATTCAAAGAGTAACAGGAATTTTGTAATTTTTCATAATGCACCATGAGTTCTTGCCACAAGATCAGACTGTCAATTAAAGAATTCTGCTTAAAAGTCCAATGCCACTTGCGTGATGCAATATGGAAAAAATACCCATTATTGTGGTGATGCAATTCATAAGTTGAGTGCCACAAATGCTTCACTGCTTGTTAGTGAATTTTTGGCCAAAAACAGATGTGTAATGATGTGCCTGTCTCCATATTTGCTGGCTCAATGTAGAGCTGGCTCCGAAAAATATAGAGATCCTTAAAGGGCTATTGTTTCACAAGCATAGATGAGGTTAGAAATGCATTGCTGAGGGAACTAAAAGCTATGCCAAATATAGAGTTCCATTAGTGTTTCGAGGATTGGAAAATGATTTGGCATAAATGTGTAATAGCTAATGGGGACTACTTCGTAGGGGACAACATTGATTTACATGAATAAATAAAATTCTTTCCAAGTAACTCAAATTCCCATTATTTAGTGAAAACACTTCGTAGACCAATTCAAACAAAACAAAGGTTGAAGTATTTTAGTCAAAGGGAAGTCAAGTTAAACATTACAATGTGGACAAAAACTAGAGCACGTGGATCATTTATCCATCTCAGAATTATTTTTGGACCAAAAAGGAAGGAATTGATGAGAGGGATGCTGAGTAAGGACGTTACAAAAAGACCAGAGAAAACTTTGAAAGGGAGCTTGATTTTTCTACGACTCTAAAATTTAGTCATTGAAACTACATAATAGGTGTGGTAGATTGGGAATTTGGTGAAGGATGGATTGTGGAAGAGTGTGATAGATGGGAGGATGGCAGACAAGAGAGGAGGGGATATGAGTGGGATGGGCTTGTGGACAGAAGGAAGTCTGCAGAATTGAAGGGATTGCTGTCGTGTCATATCTCAGGCTGTCTTACTAGGAAAGCTAAGAAATGTAGCCATGTTCAGTCGATGCCTATACGGAGCCTACCATTAATGGCAAATACTAAGTAGTAATAATAACCAATAGTATGGTATAAATATAATTATCATATTCCCAGATGCAGCATAATGTGTGTGTTCACTGAATGCTTCATGTTTTGCAGGTACAACCCATTTATTTGAAATGTCTTATTTTTTTCCATATGATTTGGTGACTCTCTGTATGCTTTCGCTCTCAATGATTTTGGAAAAAATTAATGAGTAATTCAGGAATTTTGGCGAAAACTTTAAAAGATGGGTGGTAGTAAAAAAATGTAACTTTGAGCATGACATGTAAACAAGGTAAAGGTCCTTGAGAAATGGAATGTGGAGGTTTCTGTTGGGGGTTCAATATATCTGACACTAACTACTTGTATGATCTGAAAACGTTTGAGGTGATGTTATTTGCTCTTAGATTGCAATGAAATTCCCGTGAAATAGTATGGGAGGTTCCGTGAATTATTACCTCGAGTTGAAGGATGGTAAGAAACTGTCTTCCTCCTCCTAGGGCAGTGAGAGACCATCCCAAAATGGTATGTGCCTATGCCATCGCATGAAGTAGAAATGTGTCATACTAATGCAAGAACAGCAGAAAAACTTCCCAATTATGTACTTGCATGTAGTGAATATCACTGCAAATATTGATTGGTTATGATGGCACAGGAGACATAATATTTTTTATATATGTCGAACAGTAGAGTGATATGCAGTGCATAGATAGTATGAGTGCAGCATTGAAGTTGTGTGAACCATTAAGGGAAAAATTGCAAGTACCAATGACTGAATGCAGCCATCTCAGTTCTCTAATGTAATTAAAATGGACGTGTGCCCTGAAGCATTTTTCCAGGAAATATGAAAGCTTGATGAAGTGTTTCCTGGACCAAAAATATGTAGAGAAAGGTCTATATTTCTGTGTGCTATTGCTCATCATAGTGAGAAGTGGATGGGTGTTGTCGTGGGACCATATGAGCAACCTTGAAGTCTGGAGAGGATAATCAACATCTCCTTTATCTTAAATGAATTTGCCGAGTTTACCCAAGTTATTACAATGGGCTGATTCTGTTATCATTTTGTCCCTCTTTGGCTGAACTTCTAAGTGCAGGTTTAGCTTTTGCTTTTCTGGCAAACCTCGGAAGAGGGGCATGGGGTGCATTTGAGTCGACTCTTTGACTGCTCCAGATTCACTTCTCCTTTTTGTTGTCAAGTTTAAGGTTCGACACCAGCATTGGTGGTGACCTTTTGCTGCCCAACATGCATCATCTGCATGATCTGACAATGCTGTTTGGCCACTGGGAATTCTTTTGTAGCTATAAAATGAGGTGAAAGGGAATTAGCCTTTCAATATGAGCAGTGAATGAGTGGAAAAGTGAAGTAGGTTAATAGGAAACTAGAGTCATTGAAAACTTTTTCTAATTAATATATTTTCTTATGACCAATCGAGCCTAACTTAAAAAATAACCCTTTTAAATTTAATAAAGATTTTTTCCCACATTTTTAGGTACGCTACAAGGAACGAATCACCATTCTTAGAGGAAATCACGAGTCAAGACAAATTACTCAAGTTTATGGCTTTTATGACGAGTGCCTGAGAAAGTATGGGAATGCCAATGTATGGAAGTTTTTCACCGATTTATTTGATTACTTGCCACTCACAGCCTTGGTGGATTCACAAATATTTTGCCTTCATGGAGGACTTTCCCCATCGATAGATTCCCTAGACCATATCAGAGCTTTGGATAGGCTACAAGAAGTTCCTCATGAGGTATGTTAATTACCACTTTGTTTCCTCTACCATTAGAGTTCTATCTCTGCCCGTTGAGTATTCAATGTGTATTGCTTCATATTGAAAGCATGTGCTCTTTCTGCATTCATGTATTCATTGCTGCTAATGTGAAACATTGTTTGCCTGTGATTTTCATTAGAAATCAGTGCCATTATTTTAGATTTCCAGGGTGACCAGTGGCAGGGGTAATTGGTAAATTCAGGCAAAGTCAGGGAAATTGCAGAGAGTGGTTTTATTTTGAGGTGCTGAAAAAATTATTTTAAAATGCATATCCATGTAAACATACACACACAGACACACATGTTTATATTTACTCTCACTGGAATGTCAATGGCAAAGTGGTGAAAAACATTCGGCCTTCCTTTGAAACTTCATATCATGTTGTCATCTCTACTAATGCATGCTGCTAGTCATAGCTCACTGATAGGATAAGTCCTGCATATTGTACCTTTTCCCTGCATTGCAATTTCCTATTTATTCAGTGCCTTTGATTACTTTAAGGCTTCACTTTCCATTAAACCCTTCAAAATTTTGCTCTAATTCATTTGTAGGAAACATATGCAAATACTTGCGAATGACTTTGAAATTGTCGCTATAGTTTGTGAGAAATACATAGACATGCTCTAATCTCAAGCTGTGCTGGAAGGGCCTTGTAGGGAGAGGATGGGCTTACTCATCCTTGCGTGGGGCTCGAGAAAGTGGTAGAGTGATGTAACGGAGGGCCTTTGATTTTGTATAAGAAATCCACCTCCGTAAAATCTAATAAATATAACACTTTCATAGTATCTAGTAACTATAGCACTCTGGGCTTTGTAAAATCCAATAATTATAACACTTTGCACTTCGGTTCTTGGTAAATAGATCACTAATCACCTACAGGAATGTGGCTAGTTTAAGTGTGGCAGTTGTGGCCTGGTTAAATGGTGACTTTTGCGTCTCACATCACTTGTTTTCTTTGACTTGGATTTGTGTTTTGATGTGGATGTTAAAGGAGGTGGAACACAACTATTGGAGCTGTGTCATTAAGTTGCTATTTGGGAAAGAATGTGAAATAATGTGCAGTGGATTAGAAAACGCCATCACTCAACAAAAATTTAAGCATTTTAGATATAATAGTCGAGATATGAGAAAGCAATCATTTTTTTATTCAATATTTATGCATTATGACTACAATTTATTTTGTATTTTACTTTGTACAGAGAAGGAAAGGTACGCCTTCAGATCATGGATATTATTGTGTTTGAGTCATAAAAAATTAATTTTAACATTGCCTTCAATATATTGATAATTCATTTACACTTTTACATAGATTTATGTTATTTATGATAATTTTTGCCAAGTTATTAAATAAAATATTTTCTTACATGCAAACCACTAGTTACTTTTATTTATCTGGGTAGTTGTTTCAGGTAGGACTTTGACAAAGGGAATACGCTTTAATATCTCTGTATGCTACCTTATTTGTTGACTTCATTAAGGCGCATTTTACTGTATGATACTGACAGGAATTTGTGATTTGATGGTAACACTCATTGCATTTTGGGAATCCGGCATTTCTCATGAGTCATTGTATAAAATACTTTCCCAGATGTATAATTGCAGATTATCTATGTTCACACAATTATGTGCCATCAAATTTAAGGGAGCCACTATGTTCCTCGGTAATGGAATAATTTTTCTTGATAGCGTCAGTACACTCAGCAATATTACATAATAGTCTTTTTCAAACTTGAGAGAAGTTTTTATTCTTGGTCTCTCATTCTCATTCATTTAGGGTATTTGATAAATGTTGCTCATTTTATTCACAGTGACCTTCCTTAAAACACAAAAATATTGTATTTGTGGTCATTGGCATCTTCTTTTCACATTTATTTTCTTGTAATAGGTACTTCAAAAAAATTTTAGGTTGCCTTTTACAATCTTCGAAAAATGCTGGAAGAGACAGGTTAACCATTGGACTATGCCGTTAATTTCCGCATTAGTGGGAACTTAATGTGAAATGATGACTAAATAGAGAGTATGAGGAAGTGATTAGGAGTGTGGCCCAGATTTTTTGACTTGCGGTGCTGGGTGTTTAGTACCTAAGATAAGGGAAATAGAAAGTGGGAACCAACTTTCATTTTCTTTCGAACCGCCTGCATTTTGAGGACCTTGCTGTACAATGAAGCATCAGGCTGAAGTCTTGTGTGTGGAGAAAATAATTATTGTGCTACAGTGTGAGGGAATAAGGTTTTCTTATTTTTGATGTGTGTGTTATTTGATCTCAACAACAGAACCATCAGTTTGAGTTTCCACATGTTTGACATTTAATTTTTCTATTAACTGATAGAAGCAGTTTGAAGTACAAAAGAAAAATTACATTCTTGTTAGGAAAGCCCCTTTCAAATCAGTCCATCTTAAGGTAGGAATAGGTTGCTTATACAGTAATTAACGAACTGATGATAATTTTACTCAAATATTCGAATAAATATTTTAACTGCATGGGAACTGCTCGGTGCTACTAATTTTCTGAACAATTGTTTCAGTCAGAAGAGTTAATTAGGAAATAAATATTTATTTATCTCTCTGCTATCCTTATTGCCTACTTAGCTAAGGATCATTTCATGGTAAAATCCATGAAGAAATTGTTGAAATTATAAAGAACTCTTTGCATTGTGAAAATGGCATTTCTTATGCATTTTGTATAAAATACTTTCAAAATCTATAGCGGTATGTTATTCATGTTCAGTTAATTATGTGGCATCAAATTATGGGAACCGCATATCTTTCCTTCAGGTTATGGAATTATCAACTTCCCTGTTCATATTTTCAATCTTGTACAACAGTATTTTTTGTAAATTCCTTGCATCATTGAGGGAGATGTTTTTATACTTGGTCTCTCATTTCCATTCAATACAGTATTTGATCAATGCTATCTTCGTTCCATATTTTCTCTACATATTCATTGTGGCTTAAGGGTATTGGTTATCACCCTCTGAAAGCACAATTTATGCTACCCCTGGTTGCTTTTAATATGGCATATGATATCACCTGAAATAATTGGCTAAAGCTCTTATGATTTTATAGTTGTGATTGAGGGAAAGACAAGATTGTGCTATGATGCTTCATTAACGCGTCCTTGGTAACCAAGAAACAGTTGAGATTAATACTCTTTATGTTCTTCATGACAGCCTACCCAGAGAACCCACCGTACATATTTTGATTGATATTCAAATTAAAATGATTCAGCTTATCAAGTGGCTTCCCATATTTACTAAAATCTTGTTTTGTTTATTGTAAATTTAAAATCAAAGGTAGCGGATTAGTTGATTGTCTAAAGCTATGTCATCATTCTCCTCTTCTTCATTTTGCCTCCCTTTTCCATGCTGAATATAAGAACACCATGCTCATAACCAGTTAAGTAAAACCTTCATAAAATGAGCCTTCAAACTGTTTAAATCCCCGGAAACTTAATGGACCAGAGTCAAGGTGATATTTTTGCTGCAAGGTTAATTTCTAGTCTAGTGAATAAATAATGTGAAATGATAAGAGCAAATAGAATTGTACAACATCCATAAATTCACAACACGGTATGATAGAAAATTGAGTAAAAATGTGATTTGCGGGTATATTTGAAGGGGGAAAAAAGAAAGTAGGTGAGGAAATGTTATTTACCTGAACCCCCTTAAATTAAATGTTTTGAGTGCAAAATGCGAGATGCCTCTAATGAATCTCAAAAGTGATGTAGATCATTTCCATATGATCACTCTCAATGATTTCCATTATTATCTTTAGGAGCTACCTTGGCATAGTACCATAAAAGTGAGTTACTTGTATGGTGTGTGAGTTTTTAACTGAGAATATTGCAGTCACATTTATGGTGTGCAGTCATATGAGTTTCTCCGAAGCAGGTGTTTGTGCATGTGATCACGAGCTCCCCTTAATGTGTCCACTAAAGTGGTATCTGATTGTAGCCACAGTGGTGATTGGTTTTGCCTTACTCTTCTTGGTCAGCGTGTAAATGTGTCATTCACCCTGTTTGGTATCATTCCTGTTTTAACCCCTGAAGGTTAATTTGCATTGGTCCCCAAGTGATCGTCACATTAATCACTTCCCTTGGTTTAATTTTAGGTTTCAATTTCTTTCCCTTTATAAACCACAAATTTGGGATAGGTGATTTTTGAGACGATTCCATGTGGGTCATTTCCTGTTTGGCTGCAACAGGCTTGGAAAGTACGGCCATGAACATGGCTATGTTTTGCAATTACCATTATTCCTAGACCTCTATTAGATCTCTGACTGAAAATCGGGCTGCTCCTGGTTGTCTCTTTGTGGAGAGTGAATATCAATGTTTTGTTTGAACAAAATTAATAATCACAAGATGGGGTCGCGGATATTGAGTTTTCTAATGCTTAATAATCGCCTTCCCATTTCACTGAGTCTTTGCCATAAAGCAATAAATTTTGTACATGTCTTTTAAGTGCTAACATAAGGGAAATCGCTTAGAATGGGTTGGCATGCTGTCCATTTTGTAGAATATCTGTGTTATAATGATTATATTTTTAAAATGTTACTGCATTTGGGACAATATTGTAGTGTCCTCCAACATCAATTTGAAGCTTGTCCTGCTTTTTTTGGAGAGCAAGAGATTTGGAGACTGAAAATGACTCGTAACCTTCCAAATCAATATAGGTTTCCATTGGGAAGATTCTATCAGAGCAGTCTAAATGTCTTTAGTGTTAGGAAGAATGGATGTTTAGGGATAATGGAGGGATCTGAGGTGGACATTGTGCTGTTGGGAGCATAGTTTTGGTGTTGGTAGCTCAATAATTGGATCGAATGATTATTCTCCCCACCTAGGGCCATGGTTAGGGAAAACTCCTGTGGTTTGGATTATTAATGGACTAGTTTTAAAGTCATCAAAGGAGGAGCAAGCATTTTGATGTTGTCAGCTCTCATTCTGAGAAACCTCTCGTTGCTGGGGTTTGTCAAATAAATGTGACTGTAATATTACCATTTGAAAACTCAGGAGGCCCCCCTTTCTAAACTGGGGGAGTGTTTCATTTGTTTGTCCAAATGAGAGCATTGGAAATTAGTTCACAGTTCGTATGAGCATCTTGAGAAGATGTTTTGTGAAAGTCAAGTGGTATTGTTTCCGAGATGGATGTTTGTTGAATTTGAAGAGATGAAACATTTGTATGTTTCTCATTATTCAAATGCATAGAACTTGTATCCTTGCCTAACATCCTCTTGCTAGATGGTAACCATCTACCTTCTCTGGTTTGGGCTCTCATGGGTTCCCGGAAAAGCCAGGCTCCAGTGTGTATCAGCTTCAGAAGGCTTATGCTCCAAGGAATGGAAGTCTAATAAATGTGTTGCAAAATGTAATGTTGTGTTGATGGGAATATTGCTTTGTGTACTTTCCCCTAAAATTTATCCTGAGTGAATTTGAGGAGAATTTATGTGCATATAGTTTGCTCCCCAATTAGGTGGGTGCTGGTCTTTTGGAGTTTGGTGGATGAGCAACTCCTTTGTTCAAATGGGAAGTCTCATTAGAGCTGGTCATCAAAAACAAGAGGTCCGGTTGTTTTTGACCCGTGACCCCAAGGTTTTAGTTCTTCAGTCGAGGAAGGGAAATATGGTGACAAACATGTTCGTTATTGTAATGATCAAATTAGAAGTCCATATTTGAGTTTGGCCATTAGATATGATTCTCTTGTGTGCACCTATATTAGTTGTTTAAGACAAGTGGATGCTAAGTATTTCACCATTTTGTTTCCTTATATTCAGACAAGAATTAGACCCGGGGAAATTTTTTTTTTTATCTCCGTCCAACGATGTTCACTTGCGTGGTTCATATAAATATTCCTGGAGGAATTGGTAATTTGATGTTGTGACCCTGTATGAATGAGAAAATTTTTCATTTCTAAGGAATCCCTAGAACAAATGCGTCGCATAAGGTACAGAGGTTGTGACTCATTTTCAATAAATATGACTACTGCCAAGTTTGGGAGTCACCTAGTGTTCTTCTTGGGTATTCTATTAAAAATAATCATTCCTGTTCATAATGTGTTTTTCCCTTCATAGTAATTTTTATTAGTTTTTTAAACCATGGTAACAGATTGTAATTTGGACTAGCTCCTTCTAATTCTACACTTATGAAGTATCAGTCAAAGTTGAACATTGTCCTGGATATAAGTTAATTTATACTAAAGTTGTGGTGAAAAGGGGAAACTGAAAACAGAGTCATAATCTGCCTTTAAAAGCCTAGGTTTGTCATTATGATTTACCAGAATATGATCATTCTATATAGAAACCTTCGATCACTTCAGGAGCTACCATGGCAGAGTTCCACGGGAACAAATAATCGTTAGTAAGTGTGGAACTTTTAACTGACAACACCTCTGTTGCATATAGATCAACGAATGAATTACTTTGCTCTTCGTTATAACCACCTTTCTTAAGTTTACTCATGCTCCCTAAAGTGTAGGTTGAGAATGCAAAATCCAGAATTTCCTTCACGTGTCCCGAAACTGGTGTGCCATGGGGCGGGCGGCCCCATCCCCAGCTACCTCGCCATGTGCTCCTTCCAGTGAACATTTTCTAAGGTGAGGGCGTCGACGGTGGATGTCGGGGATGGGGAGGAAGTCGCAGTTGCTTAGTTGGTACTGTTAAATCCCGTCCAGATGTAAGACATAACGGTAGTTTAAGAGGTTGAGCTGGGGAACAAAGAAATAAGAGAGGTTTTGGCATGCTTTTTATTTGCTTTCGTAAGGTACACACCATACTACACTGACACGTGGCTGGACAATGCAATTAAATGTCAAGTGCCAGTAGGAAATTGAATGCAGGGAATTCTCCTTGTAATTCACAGAGTAATACAACAGAAATTCTTACTTCAGTTGGGAAATGAATAATTTTTCCACCCAGATGAAAGTAGTCTGATGCGACAAACCTATATGTGTAGCTCAGAATGTAATCATAAAAAAGAAAAATGAAAGTTGATTGCCTAAGTCCTTGTTAACCGTAGGCACAAGTATCATAGATGTATGCCATTTATGGTCTCGAGTCGCTATTTGGACAAAGGTGAAATGTGCTGTTAAAAACGAAAAGTATATTATGACATCCAAGTAGAGGCGACACTCAAAATGTGGTGGACCAATGAAAACAGGTCTCCTATCTGAACATTCTGGACCCGAAACAATTCATTTTTCATTGTTCAGTCGATGGCATTTTTCAGTGTCAGTTGTAGCCTTCGAACCAAGGATCATAGCAGGGAATTGGTGGTTGGTTGTTGCCTTTCAATGTTAAATACCTGGAGCACTCCTTGTGGGTATAAGGGTGGATAAAACTCCTGTCTTACATCTGTTGTGGTAAAAGGCAACTGAAATAGGAAGGAGAGATATCCCTAAGAACATACCCAGGGTGAGAAGGTACCTGCCATCAAGGAGGACTAATTGGAACCAAAGTGCAAGGTGGACACCTGCGTTTTATGCATGGGGAGGGTGTAGACGGCATAGGGGTAATGCCTTTGTATGGTATTCAACTATCAAGTTGTTGACTTAAATGCAATTCAGAAAACAGGAATATTAATCCAATTTAAAGGTCTTAGAGAGTTAGATCATTTGGATATGATCAAATGTAATGATTTCCAGTGTTCTCATTAGGGGCTGTCATGGCATAGTTCCATTGGAAACTGTTATCTGTATTGTCGGTGTAGTTTTTTACTGGTAACGCAACGGTCACATTAGTAGGATCCATCCACAGCACCAATGAATTTCTCTGGATCATGCCTGCATGCATGTGGTCACGTGCTCTACCTAACGTGTCTCTGAAATCCATTTGGGAATTTTCCGGAGTGCCTATTGGTTTTCCCTCTAACCCTTGGCCAATGTTGTAGTGCTGCAATCTCGTATTGTTTAATCGTTCTTTGCCCTGTATTTCAGCCCCAGAAATTTTTTCACCTATTTCCCCTAATTAAAATGTCTGTGAATGGAGATTTTAGTGTAATTGTACGTTTTCATCTCATTTCACTTTAATCTTTCCACCACTAAATGGGAATTGGGGATTTTTGAAACAGTTCACAGGAGGTCATTTGTCAGTGTTTGGCTTAGAGTTGTATGGGAAGTTCTGCCGTTAGCATCACAACATTTGGCATTCACCGTTTATACTCGACCTTCAGCCAAACTATGAGTGATACGCAGTCTGCTCCCTGTCGGTTTTCTCTGCTTAAAGAATATTTCGATTGTTTTTTTTACTAGCAAAAGAATCACGAGGTGAGATACACGGTGTCTTTGTACGTAATTACCTAGTCATTTAATGTTTGTTATGCGGAAAAATGATAAATTTAATAAATAGCTTTCCAAGTGCTAGCACAAGGGAAATCGCTCAGAACACCTTTGCCCGGTCTCCCTTTAACTGCATTTCTGATCGAACATCATTATCTTTGTAAGGAAACCGAGAAAGGGACCAAATGAGTTTCCTACATGGCCGATTCAATGTTTGTCTTTTCAATTTTAGGGAAGGCAGGAAACTTGTGTACTTTTAAGGTACTATTAACATTCCTAATAGAGAGAGCTCTCCGTCAGGAAAACAGTCTAGGGAGCAGACCAATCGTATTCGGTGGTAGGAAGTCTGGATGTCAAGGGGTGAACAATGGCCCCATTTCAGATGTTGTGGGGCTGGAAGCATAGTGGTGGTGGTCATGTAATCCATTCATTCAAAAAAGGTGTGAGGAAATACAATTATCACTGTACAGGGAGAATGACTTGTAGTTGTGGATATTCTTACTCTGGTTTTGAGGACACTAAAGGATGAGCAAGTGTTTTGATGTGTGCAGGAATCTTTCTGAGGAACGCCTCAGTGCTGGTGTTGGTGAGAGAAATGTGACTGTAATGATACCTTTTTATGGACTCAGGATCCCACTCTCAAAACTGGGTGGATTGGGGATTAGTTAATGTTTTGGCCAAATGAGGGCATTGGATATCTGCTTGATTGAATGCATCTGTATGAATAGCTGTTGGTAATTTTTTGCAAGTAATGTGTTTTAATATGGTTGAAGGTTATCAACTGAATGTAAAGGAGGAAACCCTTCATTGATGTCCATATTTGAAATGCATAGAACATGCAACCCTTGCGTAGCATATATGTCAAGATGGCCGGTATCCCACCTTGCTTGTGCTCTGATGGGTTCTCAGGAAAAGCTGTTAACACGGGGCAATTGATCTTGAGGGGGTGGGTGCTCCTTGGGTGCAAGTGATAACTGTGTTTTTCAAAATTGGTGTGTTCCATGGAAATATGAATAAAGGCCAATGCCTTGGTATGATATCTGGATGGATATGATAAGATTCATTCATTGATATGATGAATACGCTAGTGAACTGCTTTATGAAAGCAGCAGTTCTTTCTGGGTTTTGAGAGTGAGAATCCCCTTTGGTCAAATACAAAGAGTGTAATCTGAAGTAACCTTTGATTAATAAGGTGGCCAGGTGTCCAAGACCTCTGGTCTAGGGTTTCTTGTTGCTGAGTAAGAAGAGGGGAGCGTGGCAACAGGCATGATGGTTTTTATAAGGATTACATTTTTTTTCTCTTGTTTAGTTTGAGCATCAGACTAAATTTCCTTTGTGTGGAAATGAATTTGTTTATGAATGGTTTCTCTAGTACAAAAGGATGAATAGCCCTTGATAGTAATTTTCCAAATTTTTAGTCTTGTTTTGGGTGGGCATGTGTCTTGGGGAACATAATTTTCATCTTCGTCCAACACCCTTGTGTGGCAACATGTTTGAAGATCAATTCATTTTAGAATGAATAGAAGATGGGATGATTTGATCTTGTGACAATTAATTGATTTGAAAAGATAAGCATTTGTAATGAATCTTTTGACAAAATTCTTTCCCAGATGCATAGTTTTTGGTTCCCTATTTTCCAGGCCACGGAAAATGTAAATCATGGTTGAATAAGTTACTTTTGAAAGAAGTACAATGGCAATTACCATTCTTAAATATTTTGTGACATATTGTAATGTAGACTTCTATTGAGTCATGATCAAAATGGAGTAAGTTAAATGTTACTTACTGGCACTCATTAACCAAGTCTTTTTTGAAAGCATGTGTCATAAATTGCACATATTTCATCCTCTTCTCATGGAGTGAGGTATGTTTTTGAGGTTCACCATGCAATATGCGTGGTGTGTAAGCCTCAACACCTTTTTCATGGACAATAGTTCTGAGGGGTTTATCAAAAGAATAATTTGACTTTGGGGATGATTGTAACAGGACTGTGTAGTTGGTAATCAGGTGTGGTTGGAAATGGGGAGGATATGAGGAATGAGATAAAATTTGTGGGATGATTGAAATGAAGTGCGACTTGTAATTTCCCCATCTGGTTTGGGAATGGTGCCATGTGCCACATCCTTGAGGATGTAGCCAGGACTAGTCCTGTATTTTTGAGTGTTGTTGGGATGATAATGGTTTGAACGCTCCGATGGCTGCAGACAGAAACGAGATACATTTCTTGAACATGATGGAAATATCAATTGGAATGAAGTAATCATATGGGGTTGAATTGGAGTGGCTCTCTATTATACTCATTTTTTATTTGACTGAAACAAAATTAGTGTTCTGGTGGCTTCCCTTGCTTGATATTCGAGGTGTGGGCTGTTCATTTCGCATCAGTGGAAATACACATCAGGATAGAAGCAAACTGGGGGAGATTCTTAGTCGTTTTGACTCCACAGTTAATTTTTTAGTCAAGGCTGATGACTGAAAGTAGAATTATATTTTACCTGTACTGGTAAAATTTGTAATTGTGTTTTGGCAGCATACTACAGGGAGGGTAATTTGGGAGTGTATGAGAAAATGTATTTACTCACACCCCTCGAAGTGCGGGTTCAGAATATGAAATCCAGAATGTTCTTCACATGTCCTGAAAGAAGTGAGCCATGGCTCTTGGGGACCCATCCCCTGTTACCTCGCCGTGTGCTCCTACCACTGAGTCCTTTTCTGAGGTGAGGACGTCGGCGTTGGATATTGGGGATGGGTAGGAAGACGCTGTGGCTTAGGTAACACAGTTAATCCCATCCAGGTTTGAGACATAACAGTAGCTTAGAGGGTTTAGTTAGGGAACAAAGATTGAAGTGAGGTTTTCACATGGTTTACTTATACTTTGGTAAGGTACACACCGTACTACACTGACACATGACTGCCCGATGCCATTAAATGTCAAGTGCCAATAGGAAATAAAATGCAGGGAGTTGTTCTTGTAATTTACAGAGCAATGGAACAGAAATGCTTACTTCAGTCGTGCAAATAATAATTTTTCCACTCAGATGAAAGTAGTCTGATCGGGTAAACCGTTGTGTGTGGGTCAAAATGTAATCATAAAGGAAAAATAATAGTTGGTTGCCTAATCCCTAGTTACCCATAGGCTCATGTATCTTAGATGCGTGCCATATAGAGTCTCGAGTCGCTATTTGGCCTAAGGTGCAATTTGCTGTTAAAAAAGGAATATATATTTCAGTATCCAAAGAGAGGCAACATTCCATACTAGGTGGATTGATGAAAACAGGTCTCATCCCTGTAAGTACTGGACCCGCAACAGATCATTTTCCATAGATTAGTCAATGGCATCTTTCAGTGTTAATTGTAGCTTCGATACCAGGGATCATAACAGGCAATTACTGGTTGGTTGGTGGCTTTCAATGTTAACTACTTGGAGCACTCCGTTTGGGTATTGGGATGGAAACAACTCCCGCGTTACATCTGTGTTGGTAAAAGGCAACTGAAAGGGGAAGGGGAGATATCCACAAGAACATACCCGGGGTGAGAAGGTACCTGCCATCATGGAGGACTAATTGGAACCAATGTGCAAGGTGGACACCTGCGTTTTATGCATGGCGAGGGTGTAGACGGCATAGAGATAATGCCTTGATATGGTATTAAACTATCAAGTTGTTGACTTAAATACAATTCAGAAACCAGGGTCATTATTATATTTTAAAAGCCGCGGAGAGGTAGATCATTTGGATAATAAAAATCCTAAAGATATCCAGTGTTCTCATTAGGAGCAGCAGGGCCTATTTCCATTGGAAACTTTTATCTATAATGTGGGTGAAGTTTTTTACTGAAAACTCAACGGTCACAATGATAGAATCCATCTACAGCACCAAGTAATTTCTCTGGGTCAGGCTGGCATGCATATGATCAAGTGCTCTACCTAATGTATCTCCGAAAACAATTTATAATTGGGCCTGGGATGACTATTGGTTTACCTTATACCTTTGGCCAACGAGGTAGCTTCACCACGAAATGGTAATGGGGATTTTGGAATAGTTCACAGGAGGTCATTTGTCAGTGTTTGGCTTCGAGTAGCATGGGAAGTCCTGCCATAAGCATCACAATGTTTGGCATTCATCGTTTATACTTGACCTTCATCCAAACTATGAGTGATAAGTGGTCTGCTCCCTGTCGGGTTTCTCTGCGTAACTTAAATTTCGATTGTTTTTTACTAGACAAAAGAATCACGAGTTAAGGTAGTTGGTGTCTTTTTTCGTAATTTCTTAGCCGTTTCATGTAGAATTTCTGTGAAATTTTAAATTTCATTAATGTCTTTCAAATGCTTACAGAAGGGAAATCGCTCAGAACACGTTTGCCCGGTCTCCCTTTAACTGCATTTTTGATCAAATATAATTATCTGTGAAAGGAAAATGAAAAATGTGCCAGGTAAGTTTTATCAATGGACAATTGAAAGCTGGTCGTCCCATTTCAGGGAGGGCAGGGAATTTTATACTTTGAATGTACTTAAAACATTCCCAATTGGGATTGCCTCTTTGGGACAACCTTCTAGGGAGCAGATGGATCTTGTTCACTGGTACAAAGTCTGGATGCCAAGGTGTAAACGATGACTCTGATTCGGATTTTGTGGGGTTGGAAGCATAGTGGTGGTGGTCATGGATTCCATTCATTAAAAAATGATGTGAAGAAATTCAATTATCACAATAAAGGGAGAATCACCTGTAGCTGTTAATATGCTTACTCAGTTTTTGAGGGCACTAAAGGATGAGCAAGTGTTTTAATGTGTGCGGGAATCTTTCTGAGGAACGCCTCAGTGTTGATGTTGGTGAGAGAATGTGACTGTAATGATACCTTTTTATGGACTCAAGATCCCACTCTCAAAACTGGGTGGATTGGGGAGTAGTTAATGTTTTGGCCAAATGAGGGCATTGGATATCTGCTTGATTGAATGCATCTGTATTAATAGCTGTTGGTAATTTTTTGCAAGTAATGTGTTATAATATGGTTGAAGGTTATCAACTGAATGTAAAGGAGGAAACCCTTGATTGGTGTCCATATTTGAAATGCATAGAACATGCAACCCTTGCGTAGCATCGTCTGCCAAGATGGCCGGTATCCCACCTTGCTTGTGCTCTTATGGGTTCTCAGAAAAGGCTGTTTACACAGGGAAATTGATCTTGAGGGGTGGATGCTCCTTGGGTGCAAGTGGTAACTGTGTTTTTCAAAATTGTTGCTTAGTAAATAGAGGGGAGCGTTGCAATAGGCATGATGGTTTTTCTAAGGATTACATTTTGTTTTTCTTGTTTAGTTAAAGCATCAGACTAAATTTCCTTTGTGTGGAAATGAATTTGTTGATCAATTGGCAGATTGGCCTCTGATTCCCAGTCATTTGGGCTATCTATCCAAGTTGGACATTCTCCAAGATTTTCCTTACATTTACTTTGCGGTGAGCACATTGGTTACCTGGCCAAAGAAAATGTAGATCATGGTTGCATAAGTTACTTTTGAAAGAGGTACATTGGCAACTACCATTCTTGCATGTTGTTTGATGTATTGTAATGTAGACTTTTAATGAGTCATGATCAAAATGGAGTAAGTTAAATGTTACTTACTGGCACTCATTAACCAGGTCTATTATGAAAGCATGTGTCATATATTGCACATATTTCATCCTTTTCTCATGGAGCGGGGAATGTTTCTGAGGTTCACCCTGCAAAATGCTTGGTGTGAAAGCCTCAATACCTCTCTCATAGAGAATAGTTTTGAGGGGTATATCAAAAGAGTAATTTGACATTGAGGATAATTTTAACACGTCTGTGTAGTCGGTAATCAGGTGCGGTGTTAAATGGGGTGGATATGAGGAATGAGGGATTATTTGTTTGATGATTGAACTAGAGTGCGACTTCTAATTCTACATCTGGGTTGTGAATGGTACCATGTGCGACTCCTTGAGGTCGTACCCAGGACAAGTCTCATATTTTGATTGTTGATCAGATGAGAATGGTTTGAATGCTCAGATGACTGCGCACAAAAATATTTTCATTTCCTTAACATGATGGAAATGTCAATGGGAAAGAAGTGATCATGTGGGGCTGAATTACTTGGCTCTGTATTATACTCATGTTTTTTTTGACTGAAACAAAATTAGTGTTCTGGTTGCCTACCCTGTTTGATATTGTAGGCATGGACCATTCATTTCGTGTGAGTTTAAAGTGACATCAGGAACAAAGCTTACTGGAGGAGATTCTTAATCATTTTGTCTCCACAGTTAATTTTTTTAGTCTTGTGGATAGGGTCAAGGGATGACTGAGAATGGAATTTCATTTCAGCCATACTTGTTAAGCGATTTGATTGTATTTTGCCAGCATACTACGGGAATGGTAAATGAGGAATATTTGAGAAAATATTGTTTACTCTCACCCCTCAAAGTGTGGGTTCAAAATGTGAAATCCAGAACTTTGTTCACCAGTCCCAAAAGTTTTGTGCCATGGGGCTTGGGTCCCATCCCCAGCTGCCTTGATTTGTGCTCTTTCTATGCAATCATTTTCTAAGGTGAGGGCGTCAGGGGTGGATCTTGGGGATGGGAAGGAGGTCGCAGCCACTTGAGTGGCACTGGTTAATCCTACCCAGGTGAAAGACATACAGGTAGCTTAAAGGATTGAGTTAGGGAACAAAGACATGGTTTTTATTTGCTTTTATTAGGTACATACCGTACTACACTGACACGTGACTGGTTGATTCAAGTAAATGTCAACTGCCAATAAATAGTAAATGAAAAGTTCGGAATTCTCCTTGTAATTCACAGGGTAATGGAACAGAAATGCTTGCTTAAGTTGTGCAATAAATAATTTTTCCACTTAGATGAAATTAGTCTGATGCGGCAAACCTTAATTTGTAGGTCAGAATGTAATCATAAAAAAGAATAATGAAAGTTGGTTGCCTAAGTCCTAGTTAACCATAGGCACAAGTATCATAGATGTATGCCATTTATGGTCTCGAGTCGCTATTTGGACAAAGGTGAAATGTGCTGTTAAAAACGAAAAGTATATTATGACATCCAAGTAGAGGCGACACTCAAAATGTGGTGGACCGATGGTGGTTGGTTGTTGCCTTTCAATGTTAAATACCTGGAGCACTCTGTTTGGGTATTGGGATGGAGAAAACTCCCACGTTACATCTGTGTTGGTAAAAGGCAACTGAAAGGGGAAGAGGAGATATCCACAAGGACATACCCAGGGTGAGAAGGTACCTGCCATCAAGGAGGACTAATTGGAACCAAGGTGCAAGGTGGACACCTGCGTTTTATGCATAGGGAGGGTGTAGACGGCATAGGGATAATGCCTTTGTATGGTATTCAACTATCAAGTTGTTGACATAATTGCAATTCAGAAAACAGGAATATTAATCCAATTTAAAGGTCTTAGGGAGGTAGATCATTTGGATATGATCAAAAGTAATGATTTCCAGTGTTCTCATTAGGGGCTGTTATGGCATAGTTCCATTGGAAACTGTTATCTGTATTGTCGGTGTAGTTTTTTACTGGTAAGGCAACGGTCACATTAGTAGGATCCATCCACAGCACCAATGAATTTCTCTAGATCTTGCCTGCATGCATGTGGTCACGTGCTCTACCTAACGTGTCTTTAAAATCAATTTGGAAATTTTCTGGGATTACTATTGGATTTCCCTCTTAACCTTGGCCAATGTGGTAGTGCCGCAGTCACGTTATGCTTAATCGTTCTTCGCTCCCTATTTTAGCCCCTGAAGTTTATTCACCAATGTCCTCTACTTAAAATGTCGGTGAATGGAGATTTCAGCGTAATTGTAGGTTATCATCTTATCTCACTTTAATCTTTCCACCATTGAATGGGAATTGGGGATTTTTGAAACTGTTCACGGGAGTACCATTTTCCATTAATGGCTTAGAGTAACATGGGAAGTTCTGCCGTTACCATCACAGCGTTTGGCAGTCATCGTTTATACTTGACCTTCATCCAAACTATGAGTGATACGCGGGCTGCTTCCCATTGGGTTTTTTTTCGTGAAGAAAATTTCAATTGTTTTTTGAAGAGACAATGGAATCACGAGGTGAGATACACAGTCTCTTTGTATGTAATCACCTAGTCATTTCACGTAGGTTTTGCCGCAAAATGGTAAATTTTTTAAATGTCCTCCAAATGCTTGCACAAGGGAAATCGTTCAGAACACGTTTGCCCTGTCTGCCTTTAACTGCATTTCTGATTGAATATAATTATCTGTGAAAGGACACTGAGAAAGAGACCAAATGAGTGTCCTACATGGCCGATTCAATGTTTGTCTTCCCATTTTAGGGAGGGCAGGAAATTTGTGTCCTTTAGAAGTACTATTAATGTTCAATTGTTTCTGGCTCAACCTTGTGGAAATTCATGTTAATGAAATTAAGAATACAAAGTAACTTTCCACTATTCTTTATTAGCGTACAACCGGTTTCTGATGATGACACTTGAGCGTTGAAACCGGTTGTACGCTATTAAGGAAAAGTGGAAAGTTACTTTGTATTCTTAATTTCATTACTATTAATGCTCCTAATCGAGAATGCTTTCTATCGGGAAAACGCTCTAGGGAGCAGACTAATCGTGTTCATTGGTAGGAAGTCTGGATGTCAAGGGGTAAACGATGACTCATTTTCAGATATTATGGGGTTGGAAGCATAGTGGTGGTTGTCTTGGAATCTATTCATTCAAAAATTATGTGAGGAAATACAGAAATCACATTAAAGGGAGAATCACTTGTAGCTGTGGATATTATTAATCAGTTTTTGAGGACACTAAATGATGAGCAAGTGTTTTGATGTGCACAGGAATCTTTCTGGGGAAAACCTCATTGCGGGTATTGGTGAGAGAAATGTGACCACAATGATAACATTTTATGGACTCAGGATCCACCTCTCAAAACTGGGAGGATATGGGAGTAGTTAAATGTTTTGGCCAAATGAGGGCATTGGATATCTGCTTGATTGAATGCATCTGTATGAATAGCTGTTGGTAATTTTTTGTAAGTAATGTGTTATAATATGGTTGAAGGTTATCAACTGAATGTAAAGGAGGAAACCCTTGATTGGTGTCCATATTTGAAATGCATAGAACATGCAACCCTTGCGTAGCATCGTCTGCCAAGATGGCCGGTATCCCACCTTGCTTGTGCTCTGATGGGTTCTCAGAAAAGGCTGTTTACACAGGGAAATTGATCTTGAGGGGTGGATGCTCCTTGGGTGCAAGTGGTAACTGTGTTTTTCAAAATTGTTGCTTAGTAAATAGAGGGGAGCGTTGCAACAGGCATGATGGTTTTTCTAAGGATTACATTTTGTTTTTCTTGTTTAGTTAAAGCATCAGACTAAATTTCCTTTGTGTGGAAATGAATTTGTTGATCAATTGGCAGGTTGGCCTCTGATTCCCAGTCATTTGGGCTATCTATCCAAGTTGGACATTCACCAAGATTTTCCTTACATTTACTTTGCGGTGAGCACATTGGTTACCTGGCCAAAGAAAATGTAGATCATGGTTGCATAAGTTACTTTTGAAAGAGGTACATTGGCAACTACCAATCTTGCATGTTTTGTGACATATGGTAATGTAGACTTCTTTTGAGTCATGATCAAAATGGAGTAATTTAAATGTTACCTATAGGCACTCATATACCATGTGTATTGTGAAAGCATGTGTCATAAATTGCACATATTTCATCCTCTTCTCATGGAGCGAGGTATGTTTCTGAGGTTCACCCTGCAAAATGCTTGGTGTGAAAGCCTCAATACCTCTCTCATAGAGAATAGTTTTTATGGGTATATCAAAAGAGTTATTTTACATGGGGGATAATTGTAACATGAATGTGTTGTAGGTAATCAGGTGCAGTGGTAAATGGGGAGGATAATAGGAATGGGAGATAATTTGTTTGATGATGGAGCTAGAGTGCAACTTGTAATTCTCCCATCTGGGTTGGGAATGGTATCATGTACTAATTCTTGAGGACGTACCCAGGACTAGGATCTTGTTTGAGTGTTGTTCGGATGACAATGGTTTGAATGCTCAGATGACTGCACTCAAAAACAAGTGACATTTCCTGAACATGATGGAAATATCAATTGGAAGGAAGCTATCATATGAGGCTGAATTACTTCTTTATTATGCTTATGTTTGTTTTGACTGAATTGAAATAGCTTTTCTGGTGGCCTGCCCTGCATCATATTGGAGGAGGGGGCCATCTATATCACGTGAAAGTCAAGTGACATCAGGAATGAAGCATTCTGGAAGAGATTCTTAATCATTTTGGCTCCACAGTTTATTTTTTAGTCTTGGCAAAAGAGTCAAGGGATGACTGAGAATAGAATTTCATTTCACCCGTACTCGTTAAGGGTTATATGTGTTTTTTGGCTGCATACTAAGGGAGTGGTAAATGGGGAGTAAGTGAGAAAATGTTGTTTACTCTCACCCCTCAAAGTGTTGGTTCAAAATGTGAAATCCAGAATTTCCTTCACATGTCCTGAAAGTAAGTGTGCCATGGGACGTTGGGCTCCATCCCCAGCTACCTGGCCATGTGCTACTTCAAGTGAATCATTTTCTACGGTGAGGCTGTTGGCGGTGGATTATTGGGATGGGTAGGAAGTCTCAGTTTCTTAGGTGGCATTGTATAGTCCAATCCAGGTGTAAGACATATAAGTAGGTTAAAGGACTGAACTGGGGAACTAAGAAAGTAGATAGGTTTTGACATGGTTTTTATTTGCTTTCGTAAGTTGCGCACCAAACAACACTGACACATGACTATATGATGCAATTAAAAGTCAAGTGCCATTAAAAATTGAAGTGCACGGAATTCTTCCTGTAAGTCACGGGGTAATCGAACAGAAATGCTTACTTAAGTCGTGCAATAAATAATTTCTCCACACAGATGAAAGTAGTCTGATGAGGCAAACCTTAATGTGTAGGTCAGAATGTAATCACAAAAGAAAAATGAAAGCTGGTTGCCTAAGTCCTAGTTAACCATAGGCACAAGTATCATAGATGTATGCCATTTATGGCCTCGAGTCACTATTTGGACCAAGGTACAATGTGCTGTTAAAAAAGAAATATATATTCCGATATCCAAAGGGAGGCGACACTCAAAATGCGGTAGACCGATGAAAACAGGTCCCCTATCTGAACATTCTGGAACCGAAACATTTCATTTTCCGTAGATTAGTCAATGGCATCTTTCAGTGTCAATTGTAGCCTTCGAATCAAGGATCATAACAGGCAATTGGTGGTTGGTTGTTGCCTTTCAATGTTAAATACCTGGAGCACTCCGTTTGGGTAACTCCCGAGTTACATCTGTTGTGGTAAAAGGCAACTGAAAGGGGAAGAGGAGATATCCATAAGAACATACCCAGGGTGAGAAGGTACCTGCCATCAAGGAGGACTAATTGGAACCAAAGTGCAAGGTGGACACCTGCGTTTTATGCATGGGGAGGGTGTAGACGGCATAGGGATAATGCCTTTGTATGGTATTCAACCATCAAGTTGTTGACTTAAATGCAATTCAGAAAACAGGAATATTAATCCAATTTAAAGGTCTTAGAGAGTTAGATCATTTGGATATGATCAAATGTAATGATTTCCAGTGTTCTCATTAGGGGCTGTCATGGCATAGTTCCATTGGAAACTGTTATCTGTATTGTCGGTGTAGTTTTTTACTGGTAACGCAACGGTCACATTAGTAGGATCCATCCACAGCACCAATGAATTTCTCTGGATCATGCCTGCATGCATGTGGTCACGTGCTCTACTTAACGTGTCTCTGACATCCATTTGGGAATTTTCCGGAGTGCCTATTGGTTTTCCCTCTAACCCTTGGCCAATGTTGTAGTGCTGCAATCTCGTAATGTTTAATCGTTCTTTGCCCCATATTTCAGCCCCTGAAATTTTTTCACCTATTTCCCCTAATTAAAATGTCGGTGAATGGAGATTTTAGTGTAATTGTACGTTTTCATCTCATTTCACTTTAATCTTTCCACCACTAATTGGGAATTGGGGATTTTTGAAACAGTTCACAGGAGGTCATATTGTGATGCTAACGGCAGAACTTCCCATGCAAGTTGCATGGGAAGTTCTGTCGTTAGCATCATAACATTTGGCATTCACCGTTTATACTCGACCTTCAGCCAAACTATGAGTGATACGAGGTCTGCTTCCTGTCGGTTTTCTCTGCTTAAAGAGTATTTCGATTGTTTTTTTACTAGCAAAAGAATCACGAGGTGAGATACACGGTGTCTTTGTATGTAATTACCTAGTCATTTAACGTTTGTTATGCGGAAAAATGATAAATTTAATAAATGGCCTTCCAAGTGCTAGCACAAGGGAAATCGCTCAGAACACCTTTGCCCGGTCTCCCTTTAACTGCATTTCTGATCGAACATCATTATCTTTGAAAGGAAACTGAGAAAGGGACCCAATGAGTTTCCTAAATGGCCGATTCAATGTTTGTCTTTTCAATTTTAGGGAGGGTAGGAAACTTGTGTACTTTTAAAGTACTATTAGCATTCCTAATCGAGAGAGCTCTCCGTCAGGAAAACAGTCTAGGGAGCAGACCAATCGTATTCGGTGGTAGGAGGTCTGGATGTCAAGGGGTGAACGATGGCTCCATTTCAGATGTTGTGCGGCTGGAAGCATAGTGGTGGTGGTCATGTAATCCATTCATTCAAAAAAGGTGCGAGGAAATACAATTATCACTGTGCAGGGAGAATGACTTGTAGCTGTGGATATTCTTACTCTGGTTTTGAGGACACTAAAGCATGAGCAAGTGTTTTAATGTGTGCAGGAATCTTTCTGAGGAACGCCTCAGTGCTGGTGTTGGTGAGAGAAATGTGACTGTAATGATACCTTTTTATGGACTCAGTATCCCACTCTCAAAACTGGGTGGATTGGGGATTAGTTAATGTTTTGGCCAATTGAGGGCATTGGATATCTGCTTGATTGAATGCATCTGTATGAATAGCTGTTGGTAATTTTTTGCAAGTAATGTGTTTTAATATGGTTGAAGGTTATCAATTGAATGTAAAGGAGGAAACCCTTCAATGATGTCCATGTTTGAAATGCATAGAACGTACAACCCTTGCGTGGCATCGTCTGCCAAGATGGCCGGTATCCCACCTTGCTTGTGCTCTGATGGGTTCTCAGGAAAAGCTGTTAACACGGGGCAATTGATCTTGAGGGGGTGGGTGCTCCTTGGGTGCAAGTGATAACTGTGTTTTTCAAAATTGAATGGTGAGTTCCATGGAAATACGAATAAAGGCCAATGCCTTGGTATGATATCTGGATGGATATGATAAGCATTGATTTGATTTGATGAATACGCTAGTGAACTGCTTTATGAAAGCAGCAGTTCTTTCTGGGTTTTGAGAGTGAGAATCCCCTTTGGTCAAATACAAAGAGTGTAATCTGAAGTAACCTTTGATTAATAAGGTGGCCAGGTGTCCAAGACCTCTGGTCTAGGGTTTCTTGTTGCTGAGTAAGAAGAGGGGAGCGTGGCAACAGGCATGATGGTTTTTATAAGGATTACATTTTTTTTCTCTTGTTTAGTTTGAGCATCAAACTAAATTTCCTTTGTGTGGAAATGAATTTGTTTATCAATGGTTTCTCTAGTAAAAAAGGATGAATAGCCCTTGATAGTAATTTTCCAAATTTTTAGTCTTGGTTTTGGGTGGGCATTTGTCTTGGGGAACATAATTTTCATCTTCGTCCAACACCCTTGTGTGGCCACATGTTTGAAGATCAATTCATTGCAGAATGAATAGAAGATGGGATTATTTGATGTTGTGACAATTAATTGATTTGAAAAGATAAGCATTTGTATTGAATCTTTTGACAAAATGCTTTCCCAGATGTATAGTTTTTGGTTCCCTATTTTCAGTGGATGCATTGGCTACAATTTTTTGGGAGCCTCCTACCTTTTCTGTGGGCAATATAATTTCTGAATAATAATTTTGGTTGATGGTGTTTATTTAGCTTGACAATATTTTGCATAAGATTTTTGTTACCATTGAAAGAGATATAAATAGTGGTTGGCCTCTGATTCCCATTCATTTGGGCTATCTATCCAAGTTGGACATTCTCCAAGATATTCCTTACATTTACTCTGAGGTTAGCACATTGATTACCAGGCCACGGAAAATGTAAATCATGGTTGAATAAGTTACTTTTGAAAAAAGTACAATGGCAACTACCATTCTAGAATGTTTTGTGACATATTGTAATGTAGACTTCTATTGAGTTATGATCAAAATGGAGTAAGTTAAATGTTACTTATTTGCACTCATTAACCAGGTCTATTTTGAAAGCATGTGTCATAATGTACACATTTCATCCTCTTTTCATCAACCGAGGTATGTTTCTGAGGTTCACCCTGCAAAATGCTTAGTGTGAAAGCCTCAATACCTCTCTCATAGAGAATAGTTTTGAGGGTTATATCAAAAGAATAATTCGAACATGATATTGTAGTCGGTAATCAGGTCCGGTGGTAAATGGGGAAAATATAAGGAATGAGAGATAATTTGTTTGATGATAAGAAATAAAGTGTCACTTGTAATCTTTCCATCTGGGTTGGGAATAGTACCATTTGCTACGCCTTGAGGATGTACCCAGGACTAGGTTCGTATTTCGAGTGTTGTTGGGATCAGAATGGTTTAATGCTCAGATGACTGCACAGAAAAACAAGTTACATATCATTAACATGATGGAAATATTGATTGGAATGAAGTAATCATATTGGGCTTAAATACTTGCATCGTTATTGTTCTCATGTTTTGTTTTGACTGATACGAAATTCGTGTTTTTGTTGCTTCCCTTCTTAATTTTGGAGGAGAGGGCAATTCAATTAGCGTCAGTTTAAATAGACATCATGATAGAAGCAAACTGGAGGAGATTCTTATTCATTTTGGCTCCACAGTTAATTTTTTTAGTCTTGTGGATAGGGCCAAGTGATGACTGAGAATAGAATTTTATTTCAGCCATACTTGTTAAGCATTTTGATTATAATTACCAGCATACTAAGGGAATGGTAAATGGGGAGCGCGTGAGAAAATGTTGTTCACGCACACCCCTCTATGTGTGGGTTCAGAATGTGAAATCCAGAATGCCCTTCACAAGTCCCAAAAGTGATGTTCCATGGGTGTGGGGTACACATCCCCCCACTACCTCGACTTGTGCTCCTTCCGGGGAATGATATTCTGAGGTGACGGCGTCAGGGGTTGATCTTGGGGATGGGAAGGAAGTGGCAGTTTCTTAATTGTTAGTGTTAAATCTCGTCCACATGTAAGACATAACGGTAGTTTAAGGGATTGAGCTGGGGAACGAAGAAAGAAGGTAGGTTTTGACATGGTTTTTATTAGCTTTCGTAAGTTACCCACGATACTACACTGACACACGACTGGACGATGCCGTTAAATGTCAAGTGTAATTAAAAATTGAATGCAGGGAATTCTTCTTGTAATTCACAGGGTAATGGAACAGAAATGCTTGATTAAGTTGTGCAATAAATAATTTTTCCACTTAGATGAAATTAGTCTGATGCGGCAAACCTTAATTTGTAGGTCAGAATGTAATCACAAAAGAAAAATGAAAGTTGGTTGCCCAAGTCCTAGTTAACCATAGGCACAAGTATCATAGATGTATGCCATTTATGGTCTCGAGTCGCTATTTGGACAAAGGTGAAATGTGCTGTTAAAAACGAAAAGTATATTATGACATCCAAGTAGAGGCGACACTCAAAATGTGTTGGACCAATGAAAACAGGTCTCCTATCTGAACATTCTGGACCCGAAACAATTCATTTTTCATTGTTCAGTCGATGGCATTTTTCAGTGTCAGTTGTAGCCTTCGAACCAAGGATCATAGCAGGGAATTGGTGGTTGGTTGTTGCCTTTCAATGTTAAATACCTGGAGCACTCCGTTTGGGTATTAGGATGGAGAAAACTCCCGCGTTACATCTGTGTTGGTAAAAGGCAACTGAAAGGGGAAGAGGAGATATCCACAAGGACATACCCAGGGTGAGAAGGTACCTGCCATCAAGGAGGACTAATTGGAACCAAGGTGCAAGGTGGACACCTGCGTTTTATGCATAGGGAGGGTGTAGGTGGCATAGAGATAATGCCTTGGTATGGTAATAAGCTATCAAGTTGTTGACTTAAATACAATTCAGAAACCAGGATCATTATTTTATTTTAAAAGCTTTGGAGAGGAGGATCATTTCGATAAGAGGAGTCCTAAAGATTTCCAGTGTTCTCATTAGGAGCAGCATGGTCAAGTTACATTGAACACTGTTATCTGTGATGTGGGTAGAGTTTTTTTTACTGAAAACGCAATGGTCACAATGATGGAATCCATCCACAGCTCCAAGGAATTTATCTGGATCAGGCCGGCATGCATATGATCACGTGCTCTACCTAATGTTTCTCTGAAAAAAATTTGTAATTGAGCCTGGGATGAATATTGGTTTGCCTTATACCTTTGGCCAATGAGGTAGCTTCACCACGAAATGGTAATGGGGATTTTGAAATAGTTCACAGGAGGTCATTTGTCAGTGTTTGGCTTAGAGTAGCATGGGAAGTCCTGCCATAAGCATCACAATGTTTGGCATTCATCGTTTATACTTGACCTTCATCCAAACTATGAGTGATAAGCGGTCTGCTCCCTGTCGGGTTTCTCTGCGTAACTTAAATTTCGATTGTTTTTAACTAGACAAAAGAATCACAAGTTAAGGTAGTTGGTATCTTTTTTTGTAATTTCTTAGCCGTTTCATGTAGGATTTCTGTGAAATTTTAAATTTCATTAATGTCTTTCAAATGCTTACAGAAGGGAAATCGCTCAGAACACGTTTGCCCGGTCTCCCTTTAACTGCATTTTTGATCAAATGTAATTATCTGTGAAAGGAAAATGAAAAATGTGCCAGGTAAGTTTTATCAATGGACAATTGAAAGCTGGTCGTCCCATTTCAGGGAGGGCAGGGAATTTTATACTTTGAATGTACTTAAAACATTCCCAATTGGGATTGCCTCGTTGGGACAACCTTCTAGGGAGCAGACGGGTCTTGTTCACTGGTACAAAGTCTGGATGCCAAGGTGTAAACGATGACTCTGATTCGGATTTTGTGGGGTTGGAAGCATAGTGGTGGTGGTCATGGATTCCATTCATTAAAAAATGATGTGAAGAAATTCAATTATCACAATAAAGGGAGAATCACCTGTAGTTGTTAATATGCTTACTCAGTTTTTGAGGGCACCAAAGGATGAGCAAGTGTTTTAATGTGTGCAGGAATCTTTCTGAGGAACGCCTCAGTGCTGGTGTTGGTGAGAGAATGTGACTGTAATGATACATTTTTATGGACTCAGTATCCCACTCTCAAAACTGGGTGGATTGGGGAGTAGTTAATGTTTTGGCCAAATGAGGGCATTGGATATCTGCTTGATTGAATGCATCTGTATGAGTAGCTGTTTGTAATTTTTTGCAAGTAATGTTTTATAATATGGTTGAAGATTATCAACTGAATGCAAAGGAGGAAACCCTTGATTGGTGTCCATATTTGAAATGCATAGAACATGCAACCCTTGCGTAGCATCGTCTGCCAAGATGGTCGGTATCCCACCTTGCTTGTGCTCTGATGGGTTCTCAGGAAAGGCTGTTAAAACGGGGCAATTGATCTTGAGGGGTTAAATGCTCCTTGGGTGCAAGTGGTAACTGTGTTTTTCAAAATTGAATGGCGTGTTCAATGGAAATATGAATAAAGACCAATGACTTGTTATGATATCTGGATGGATATGATAAGCATTGATTTGATGAATAGGCTAGTGTACTCCATTATGAAAGCGGCAGTTATTTTTGGGTTTTGAGAGTCCGAATCCCCTTTGGTCGAGTTCAAAGTGTCATCTGAAGTAACTTTTGGTTAATAAGGTGGCCAGGTGTCCAAGACCTGTGATCTAGGGTTTCTTGTTGCTGAGTAAGAAGAGGGGAGTGTATGATGTATAGTTTTTGGTTCCATATTTTCAGTGAATGCATTGGCTACAATTTTTTGGGAGCCTCCTACCTTTTCTGTAGGAATTATAATTTCTGAATAATAATTTCGGTTGATGGTGTTTATTTAGCTTGACAATATTTTGCATAAGATTTTTGTCACCATTGAAAGAGATATAAATAGTGGTTGGCCTCTGATTCCCATTCATTTGGGCTATCTATTCAAGTTGGACATTCCCTAAGATTTTCCTGACATTCACTTTGAGGTGAGCACATTGATTACCAGGCCACAGAAAATGTAAATCGTGGTTGCATAAGTTACTTTTGAAAGAGGTACATTGGCAACTACCATTCTTGCATGTTTTGTGACATATTGTAATGTAGACTTTTAATGAGTCATGATCAAAATGGAGTAAGTTAAATGTTACTTACTCTGGCACTCATTAACCAGGTCTATTGTGAAAGCGTGTGTCATGAATTTCACATATTTCATCCTCTTCTCATGGAAGCGAGGTATTTTTCTGTGGTTCACCCTGCGAAATGCATGGCGTGAATGCCTCAATTCCTCTCTCATAGAGAATAGTTTTGAGGGGTGCATCGAAAGATTAATTTGAACATGATATTGTAGTCGGTAATCAGGTGCGGTGGTAAATAGGGAGGATGTAAGGAATGAGATAAAATTTGTTTGATGATTGAAATGAACTGCGACTTGTAATCTCCCCGTCTGGTTTGGGAATGGCAGCATTTTCTGCTCCTTGAGGGCATAACCAGGACTAGGTTCGTATTTTGAGTGTTGTTCGGATGAGAATGGTTTGAACGCTCAAATGACTGCACACAGAAAAATTTGCATTTCCTGAAAATGATGGAAATTTGAATTTGAATGAAGTCAGTACGTGGGGTTGAAATACTTGGCTCATTATTTTGCTCATGTTTGTTTTGATGGAAACGAAATTAGTGTTCTGGGGGCTTCCCAGTTTCCTTTTGGAGGAGTGGGCCATTCATTTTGCGTGAGCATAAATATACATAAGGAATGAAGCAAACTGGAGGAGATTCTTAATTATTTTGACTCCACAGTTAATTTTTTAGTCTTGGTTATAGTGTCAAGGGATGACTAAAAGTAGAATTATGTTTTAGATGTGGTCCTTAAATTTGTAATTGTGTTTTGGCAGCATACTACAGGAAGGATAAATTGGGAGTGTATGAGAAAATGTATTTAATCACACCCCTCAAAGTGCAGGTTCAGAATATGAAATCCAGAATTCCCCTCACATGTCCAGAGAGTTGTGGTGATCCATGGGTCTTGGGGACCCATCCCCAGCTACCCTGCCATGTTCTCTTTCCAGTGATTACTTTTTTGAGGTTGGGAAGTCGGCGGTGGATGCTGGGGGGGAAGGAAGTCGCTGTGGCTTAGGTCAGGCAGTTAATCACGTCCAGGTTTGAGACATAACGGTAGCTTAGAGGTTTTAGGTTGAGAACAAAGATCGAAGAGAGTTTTTCACATGGTTTTTTCATCCTTTGGTAAGGTACACACCATAATAAACTGACATGTGACTGGACGATGCAATTAAATGTCAAATGCCAATAGGAAATAAAATGCAGCGAGTTTTTCATGTAATTTACAGAGCAATGGAATAGAAATGCTTACTTCAGTCATGCAATAAATAATTTTTCCACTCAAATGAAAGTAGTCTGTTGCGGTAAACAGTTGGGTGTGGATAAAAATGTAATCATAAAGGAAAAATAATAGTTGGTTGCCTAATCCCTAGTTACCCATAGGCTCATGTATCTTAGATGCGTGCCATATAGTCTCTCGAGTCCCTATTTGGCCTAAGGTGCAATTTGCTGATAAAAAATGAATATATATTCCAATATCCAAAGGGAGGCGACATTCCATATGAGGTGGATTGATGAAAACAGGTCTCATCCCTGTAAGTACTGGACCCGCAACAGATCAATTTCCATAGATTAGTCAATGGCATCTTTCAGTGTTAATTGTAGCTTCGATACCAGGGATCATAACTGGCAATTACTGGTTGGTTGGTGGCTTTCAATGTTAACTACCTGGAGCACTCCGTTTGGGTATTGGGATGGAAAAAACTCCCGCGTTACATCTGTGTTGGTAAAAGGCAACTGAAAGGGGAAGGGGAGATATCCACAAGAACATACCCAGGGTGAGAAGGTACCTGCCATCATGGAGGACTAATTGGAACCAATGTGCAAGGTGGACACCTGCGTTTTATGCATGGCGAGGGTGTAGACAGCATAGAGATAATGCCTTGGTATGGTATTAAACTATCAAGTTGTTGACTTAAATAAAATTCAGAAACCAGGGTCATTATTATATTTTAAAAGCCGCGGAGAGGTAGATCATTTGGATAATAAAAATCCTAAAGATTTCCAGTGTTCTCATTACGAGCAGCATGGCCTAGTTCCACTGGAAACTTTTATCTGTAGTGTGGGTGAAGTTTTTTACTGGAAACACAACGGTCACAATGATGGAATCCATCTACAGCACCAAGGAATTTCTCTGGATCAGGCCTACATGCATATGATCACGTGCTCTACCTAATGTTTCTCCGAAAACAATTTGTAATTGGGCCTGGGATGAATATTGATTTTCCTTATACCTTTGGCCAACGAGGTAGCTTCACCACGAAATGGTAATGGGGATTTTGGAATAGCTCACAGGAGGTCATTTGTCAGTGTTTGGCTTAGAGTAGCATGGGAAGTCCTGCCATAAGCATCACAATGTTTGGCATTCATCGTTTATCCTTGACCTTCATCCAAACCATGACTGTTAAGCGGTCTGCTCCCTGTCTGGTTTCTCTGCGTAAAGTAAATTTCGATTTTTTTTGACAAGACAAAAGAATCACAAGTTAAGGTAGTTGGTCTCTTTTTTTGTAATCTCTTAGCCATTTCATGAAGAATTCTCATAAACATCTTTCAAATGTTTGTCAAAGGGAAATCGCTCAGAACATGTTTGCCCGGTCTCCCTGTAACTGCCATTCTGATCAAATAGATTTATCTGTGAGAGGAAAATGAAATAGGGACCAAATGAGTTTCCTACATGGCCGATTCAATGTTTGTCTTTTCAATTTTAGGGAGGGCAGGAAACTTGTGTTTTTTTAAAGTACTATTAACATTCCTATTCGAGAGAGCTCTCCGTCACGAAAACAGTCTAGGGAGCAGACTGATCTTGTTCACTGGTACAAAGTCTAGATGCCAAGGTGTAAACGATGGCTCTGATTCAGATTTTGTGGGGTTGGAAGCATAGTGGTGGTGGTTATGGATTCCATTCATTAAAAAATGATGTGAAGAAATTCAATTATCACAATAAAGGGAAAATCACCTGTAGCTGTTAATATGCTTACTCAGTTTTTGAGGGCACCAAAGGATGAGCAAGTGTTTTAATGTGTGCTGGAATCTTTCTGAGGAACGCCTCAGTGCTGGTGTTGGTGAGAGAATGTGACTGTAATGATACCTTTTTATGGACTCAGGATCCCACTCTCAAAACTGGGTGGATTGGGGATTAGTTAATGTTTTGGCCAAATGAGGGCATTGGATATCTGATTGATTGAATGCATCTGTATGAGTAGCTGTTTGTAATTTTTTGCAAGTAATGTGTTTTAATACGGTTGAAGGTTATCAACTGAATTTTAAGGAGGAAACCCTTGATTGGTGTCCATATTTGAAATGCATAGAACATGCAACCCTTGCGTAGCATCGTCTGCCAAGATGGCCGGTATCCCACCTTGCTTGTGCTCTGATGGGTTCTCAGGAAAAGCTGTTAACACAGGGAAATTGATCTTGAGGGGGTGGGTGCTCCTTGGGTGCAAGTGGTAACTGTGTTTTTCAAAATTGAATGGTGAGTTCCATGGAAATACGAATAAAGGCCAATGCCTTGGTATGATATCTGGATGGATATGATAAGCATTGATTTGATGAATACGCTAGTGAACTGCTTTATGAAAGCAGCAGTTTTTTCTGGGTTTTGAGAGTGAGAATCCCCTTTGGTCAAATACAAAGAGTGTCATCTGAAGTAACCTTTGATTAATAAGGCGGCCAGGTGTCCAAGACCTCTGGTCTAGGGTTTCTTTTTGCTGAGTAAGAATAGGGGAGCGTGGCAACAGGCATGATCGATATTCTAAGGATTACATTTTGTTTCTCTTGTTTAGTTTGAGCATCAGACTAAATTTCCTTTGTGTGGAAATGAATTTGTTTATCAATGGTTTCTCTAGTACTAAAGGATGAAAAGCCCTTAGTAGTAATTTTCCAAATTTTTAGTCTTGTTTTGGGTGGGCATGTGTCTTGGGGAACATAATTTTCATCTTCGTCCAACACCCTTGTGCAGCCACATGTTTGAAGATCAATTCATTGTAGAATGAATAGAAGATGGGATGATTTGATGTTGTGACAATTAATTGATTTGAAAAGATAAGCATTTGTAATGAATCTTTTGACAAAATGCTTTCCCAGATGCTTAGTTTTTGGTTCCCTATTTTCAGTGGATGCATTGGCTACATTTTTTTGGGAGCCTCTTACCTGTTCGGTAGGCAATATAATTTCTGAATAATAATTTCGGTTGATGGTGTTTATTTAGCTTGACAGTACTATATTTTGCATAAGATTTTTGTCACCATTGAAAGAGATATAAATAGTGGTTGGCCTCTGATTCCCATTCATTTGGGCTATCTATCCAAGTTGGACATTCTCCAAGATTTTCCTTACATTTATTTTGAGGTGAGCACATTGATTACCAGGCCACGGAAAATGTAAATCATGGTTGCATAAGTTACTTTTGAAAGAGGTACATTGGCAACTACCATTCTTGCATGTTTTGTGACATATTGTAATGTAGACTTTCAATGAGTCATGATCAAAATGGAGTAATTTAAATGTTACCCATAGGCACTCATATACCAGGTCTATTTTGAAAGCATGTGTCATAAATTTCACATATTTCATCCTCTTCTCATGGAACGAGGTGTGTTTCTGAGGTTCACCCTGCAAAATGCTTGGCGTGAAAGCCTCAACACCTCTCTCATAGAGAATAGTTTTGAGAGCTATATCAAAAGAGTAATTTGACATTGAGGATAATTTTAACACATCTGTGTTGTTGGTAATCAGGTGCGGTGGGAAATGGGGAGGATATGAGGAATGAGAGAATATTTGTTTGATGATGGAACTGAAGTGTGACTTCTAATTCCCCATCTGGGTTGAGAATGGTACCATGTTTCACTCCTTGAAGACATACCCAGGATGATTTGTGTATTTTGAGTGCTGTTCGGATGAGAATGTTGTGAATGCTCAGATGACTGCACACAAAAAAATATTCATTTACTTAACTTGATGGAATTGTGAATTAGACTGAAGTGATCATATGGGGCTTAATTACTTGGCTCTTGTTTGTTTTGACTCAAACAAAAGCAATGTTATGGTGGTCTGCCCTGCTTCATATTGGAGGAGTGGGCCATTCATTTCGTGTGAGTGTAAATAGACATCAGGAATAAAGCAAACTGGAGGAGATTCTTAATCATTTTGACTCCACAGTTAAAGTATAGTGTTTGGGATAGGGTCAAGGGATGACTGTGAATAGAATTATATTTTACCTGTACTCCTAAAATTTATAATTGTGTTTTGGCTACATACTAAGAGAGGTGTAAATGGTGAGTATGTGAGAAAATGTTGTTTACTCTCACCCCTCAAAGTGCGGGTTCAAACTGTGAAATCCAGGTATTCCTTCACATGTCCCAGAAGTGGTATGCCGTGGGGCTCCATCCCCAGCTACCTCGACATGTGCTACTTCCAGTGAATCATTTTCTAAGGTGAGGGCATTGGCGGTGGGTGTTGGGGGTGGGAAGGAAGTCGCAGATTCTTAGTTGGCAATGTTTAGTTCTTTAATCCCTCTAGGTTTAGGACATAACGGTAGTTAAAGGGATTAAAGATGGGATAACGGTAGTTTAAGGGATTGAGTTGGAGAACAAAGAAAGAAGAGAGGTTTTGACATGGTTTTTATTAGCTTTCGTAAGTTACCCAAGATACTACACTGACACACGACTGGACGATGCCGTTAAATGTCAAGTGTAATTAAAAATTGAATGCAGGGAATTCTTCTTGTAATTCACAGGGTAATGGAACAGAAATACTTGATTAAGTTGTGCAATAAATAATTTTTCCACTTAGATGAAATTAGTCTGATGCGGCAAACCTTAATTTGTAGGTCAGAATGTAATCACAAAAGAAAAATGAAAGTTGGTTGCCCAAGTCCTAGTTAACCATAGGCACAAGTATCATAGATGTATGCCATTTATGGTCTCGAGTCGCTATTTGGACAAAGGTGAAATGTGCTGTTAAAAACGAAAAGTATATTATGACATCCAAGTAGAGGCGACACTCAAAATGTGGTGGACCAATGAAAACAGGTCTCCTATCTGAACATTCTGGACCCGAAACAATTCATTTTTCGTTGTTCAGTTGATGGCATTTTTCAGTGTCAATTGTAGCCTTCGAACCAAGGATCATAACAGGCAATTGGAGGTTGGTTTTTGCCTTTCAATGTTAAATACCTGGAGCACTCTGTTTGGGTATTGGGATGGAGAAAACTCACGCGTTACATCTGTGTTGGTAAAAGGCAACTGAAAGGGGAAGAGGAGATATCCACAAGGACATACCCAGGGTGAGAAGGTACCTGCCATCAAGGAGGACTAATTGGAACCAAGGTGCAAGGTGGACACCTGCGTTTTATGCATAGGGAGGGTGTAGACGGCATAGGGATAATGCCTTAGTATGGTATTCAACTATCAAGTTGTTGACTTAAATGCAATTCAGAAAACAGGAATATTAATCCAATTTAAAGGTCTTAGGGAGGTAGATCATTTGGATATGATCAAAAGTAATGATTTCCAGTGTTCTCATTAGGGGCTGTCATGGCATAGTTCCATTGGAAACTGTTATCTGTATTGTCGGTGTAGTTTTTTACTGGTAAGGCAACGGTCACATTAGTAGGATCCATCCACAGCACCAATGAATTTCTCTAGATCTTGCCTGCATGCATGTGGTCACGTGCTCTACCTAACGTGTCTTTAAAATCAATTTGGAAATTTTCTGGGATTACTATTGGATTTCCCTCTTAACCTTGGCCAATGTGGTAGTGCCGCAGTCACGTTATGCTTAATCGTTCTTCGCTCCCTATTTTAGCCCCTGAAGTTTATTCACCAATGTCCTCTACTTAAAATGTCGGTGGATGGAGATTTCAGCGTAATTGTAGGTTATCATCTTATCTCACTTTAATCTTTCCACCACTGAATGGGAATTGGGGATTTTTGAAACTGTTCACGGGAGTACCATTTTCCATTAATGGCTTAGAGTAACATGGGAAGTTCTGCCGTTACCATCACAGCGTTTGGCAGTCATCGTTTATACTTGACCTTCATCCAAACTATGAGTGATACGCGGGCTGCTTCCCATTGGGTTTTTTTTCGTGAAGAAAATTTCAATTGTTTTTTGAAGAGACAATGGAATCACGAGGTGAGATACACAGTCTCTTTGTATGTAATCACCTAGTCATTTCACGTAGGTTTTGCCGCAAAATGGTAAATTTTTTAAATGTCCTCCAAATGCTTGCACAAGGGAAATCGTTCAGAACACGTTTGCCCTGTCTGCCTTTAACTGCATTTCTGATTGAATATAATTATCTGTGAAAGGACACTGAGAAAGAGACCAAATGAGTGTCCTACATGGCCGATTCAATGTTTGTCTTCCCATTTTAGGGAGGGCAGGAAATTTGTGTCCTTTAGAAGTACTATTAATGTTCAATTGTTTCTGGCTCAACCTTGTGGAAATTCATGTTAATGAAATTAAGAATACAAAGTAACTTTCCACTATTCTTTATTAGCGTACAACCGGTTTCTGATGATGACACTTGAGCGTTGAAACCGGTTGTACGCTATTAAGGAAAAGTGGAAAGTTACTTTGTATTCTTAATTTCATTACTATTAATGCTCCTAATCGAGAATGCTTTCTATCGGGAAAACGCTCTAGGGAGCAGACTAATCGTGTTCATTGGTAGGAAGTCTGGATGTCAAGGGGTAAACGATGACTCATTTTCAGATATTATGGGGTTGGAAGCATAGTGGTGGTTGTCTTGGAATCTATTCATTCAAAAATTATGTGAGGAAATACAGAAATCACATTAAAGGGAGAATCACTTGTAGCTGTGGATATTATTAATCAGTTTTTGAGGACACTAAATGATGAGCAAGTGTTTTGATGTGCACAGGAATCTTTCTGGGGAAAACCTCATTGCGGGTATTGGTGAGAGAAATGTGACCACAATGATAACATTTTATGGACTCAGGATCCACCTCTCAAAACTGGGAGGATATGGGAGTAGTTAAATGTTTTGGCCAAATGAGGGCATTGGATATCTGCTTGATTGAATGCATCTGTATGAATAGCTGTTGGTAATTTTTTGTAAGTAATGTGTTATAATATGGTTGAAGGTTATCAACTGAATGTAAAGGAGGAAACCCTTGATTGGTGTCCATATTTGAAATGCATAGAACATGCAACCCTTGCGTAGCATCGTCTGCCAAGATGGCCGGTATCCCACCTTGCTTGTGCTCTGATGGGTTCTCAGAAAAGGCTGTTTACACAGGGAAATTGATCTTGAGGGGTGGATGCTCCTTGGGTGCAAGTGGTAACTGTGTTTTTCAAAATTGTTGCTTAGTAAATAGAGGGGAGCGTTGCAACAGGCATGATGGTTTTTCTAAGGATTACATTTTGTTTTTCTTGTTTAGTTAAAGCATCAGACTAAATTTCCTTTGTGTGGAAATGAATTTGTTGATCAATTGGCAGGTTGGCCTCTGATTCCCAGTCATTTGGGCTATCTATCCAAGTTGGACATTCACCAAGATTTTCCTTACATTTACTTTGCGGTGAGCACATTGGTTACCTGGCCAAAGAAAATGTAGATCATGGTTGCATAAGTTACTTTTGAAAGAGGTACATTGGCAACTACCAATCTTGCATGTTTTGTGACATATGGTAATGTAGACTTCTTTTGAGTCATGATCAAAATGGAGTAATTTAAATGTTACCTATAGGCACTCATATACCATGTGTATTGTGAAAGCATGTGTCATAAATTGCACATATTTCGTGTGAATGGCGTGTTCCATGGAAATATGAATAAAGGCCAATGCTTTGGTATGATTTCTGGAATGATATGATAAGCATTGATTTGATGAATAGATTGGTGGACTGCATTATGGAAGCAGTAGTTCTTATCGGATTTTGAGATTCAGAATGCCCTTTGGTCAAATACAAACAGTGTCATCTGAAGTAACCTTTGATTAATAAGGTGGCCAGGTGTACAAGACCTGTGGTCTAGGGTTTCTTGTTCTTAGTAAATAGAGGGGAGTGTGGCAACAGGCATGATAGTTTTTCTAAGGATTACATTTTTTTTCTCTTGTTTAGTTTAAGCATCAGACTAAATTTCCTTTGTGTGGAAATGAATTTGTTTATCAATGGTTTCTCTAGTACTAAAGGATGAAAAGCCCTTAGTAGAAATTTTCGATCATTTATAGTCTTGGTTTTGGGTGTGGATGTGTCTTGGGGAACATAATTTTCATCTTTGTCCGACACCCTTGTGCAGCCACATGTTTGAAGATCAATTCATTGTAGAATGAGTAGCAGATGGGATGATTTGATGTTGTGACAATTAATTGATTTGAAAAGATAAGCATTTGTAATGAATCTTTTGACAAAATGCTTTCTCAGATGTATAGTTTTTGGTTCCTTATTTTCAGTGGATGCATTGGCTACATTTTTTTGGGAGCCTCCTACCTTTTCTGTTGGCAATATAATTTCTGGATAATAATTTCGGTTGATGGTGTTTATTTAGCTTGACAATATTTTGCATAAGATTTTTGTCACCATTGAAAGAGATATAAATAGTGGTTGGCCTCTGATTCCCATTTATTTGGGCTATTTACTTAAGTTGGACATTCTCCATAATTTTTCTGAAATTTACTGTGAGGTGAGCACATTGATTACCAGGCTACAGAAAATGTAAATCATGGTTGTATTACTTAAGTTACTTTTGAAAGAAGTACAATGGCAATTACCATTTATTTCGTATTATTTGACGTATTGTTATGTAGACTTTTAATGAGTCATGATCAAAATGGAGTGGCACTCGTATACCAGGTATATTGTGAAATCATGTGTCATAAATTGCACATATGTCATCTTCTTTCTCATGGAGTGAGGTATGTTTCTGAGGTTCACCATGCTGAACACCTGGCGTGAGAGCCTCAATACCTCCCTCATGTAGAATAGTTTTTAGGTGTTCATGAAATTATTAATTTGACATGGAGGATAAATGGAACATAACTGTGTAGTTGGTATTCAGGTGCGGTGGGAAATGGGGAGGAAATGAGGAATGAGAAATAATTTGTTTGATGATGGAACTAAAGTGCGACTTGTAATTCACCGACCTGGGTTGGGAATGGTACCATGTACTAATTCTTGAGGACATACCCAGGACTAGGATCTTATTTGAGTGTTGTTCGGATGAGAATGGTTTGAATTTTCAGATGACTGCCCACAGAAACAAGATACATTACCTGAACATGATGGAAATATCAATTGGAATGAAGTAATCATATAGGGTTGAAATACTTGGTTCGTTATTATGCTCGTGTTTGTTTTGGCTCAAACAAAAACAATGTTCTGGTGGCCTGCCCTTAATCATATTAGAGGAGTGGGCCATTCATTTCGCGTTAGTTTAAAGTAACATCAGGAATGTAGCATAATGGATGAGATTCTTATTAATTTTGGCTCCACAGTTAATTTTTTTAGTCTTGTGGATAGGGTCAAGGGATGACTGAGAATAGAATTTCATTTCAGCCATACTTGTTAAGCGATTTGATTGTATTTTGCCAGCATACTACGGGAATGGTAAATGGGGAGCGTGTGAGAAAATGTTGTTCACTCACACCCCTCTATGTGCGGGTTCAGAATGTGAAATCCAGAATGCCCTTCACATGTCCAGACAGTGGTAGTGATCCATGGGTCTTTAGGCCCCATCCCCAGCTATCTCTCTGTGCGCTCCTTCCAGTGAATCCTTTTCTAAGTTTAGGACGCCTGTGATAGATGGTGGGGATGGGAAGGAAAACGCTGTGGCTTAGGTAACACAGTTAATCCCGTCCAGGTTTGAGAAATAATGGTAGCTTAAATAATTGAGTTGGGGAACAAGGATTGAAGAGGGGTATTGAAATGGTTTTTGTATCCTTTGGTAAGGTACTACAATACTACACTGACACGTGACTGGATGATGCAATTAAATGTCAAATGCCAAATGAGAATAAAATGCAGGGAGTTGTTCATGTAATTAACAGGGCAATGGAACCGAAATGCTTATTTCAGTCGTACAATAAATAATTTTTCCACTCAGATGAAAGTAGTCTGATGCGGTAAACCATTGTGTGTGGGTTAAAATATAATCATAGAGGAAAAATAATAGTTGGTAGCCTAATGCCTAGTTATCCATAGGCTCATGTATCTTAGATGCGTGCCATATAGAGTCTCGAGTCGCTATTTGGCCTAAGGTGCAATTTGCTGTTAAAAAATTAATGTTAACTACCTAGAGCACTCCGTTTGGGTATTGGGATGGAAAAAACTCCCGCGTTACATCTGTGTTGTTAAAAGGCAACTGAAAGGGGAAGGGGAGATATCCACAAGAACATACCCAATTTAGAAGGTACCTGTAATCATGGAGGACTAATTGGAACCAAAGTGCAAGGTGGACACCTGCGTTTTATGCATGGGAAGGGTGTAGATGACATAGAGATAATGCCTTGGTATGGTAATAAGCTATCAAGTTGTTGACTTAAATACAATTCAGAAACCAGGATCATTATTATATTTTAAAAGCCTTGGAGAGGTAGATCATTTGGATAAGAAGAATCCTAAAGATTTCCAGTGTTCTCATTAGGAGCAGCATGGCCTAGTTCCACTGGAAACTTTTATCTGTAGTGTGCGTGAAGTTTTTTACTGGAAACACAACGGTCACAATGATGGAATCCATCTACAGCACCAAGGAATTTCTCTGGATCAGGCCTACATGCATATGATCACGTGCTCTACCTAATGTTTCTCCGAAAACAATTTGTAATTGGGCCTGGGATGAATATTGATTTTCCTTATACCTTTGGCCAACGAGGTAGCTTCACCACGAAATGGTAATGGGGATTTTGGAATAGCTCACAGGAGGTCATTTGTCAGTGTTTGGCTTAGAGTAGCATAGGAAGTCCTGCCATAAGCATCACAATGTTTGGCATTCATCGTTTATCCTTGACCTTCATCCAAACTATGAGTGATAAGCGGTCTGCTCCCCGTCGGGTTTCTCTGCGTAACTTAAATTTCGATTGTGTTTTAACTAGACAAAAGAATCACAAGTTAAGGTAGTTGGTATCTTTTTTTGTAATTTCTTAGCCGTTTCATGTAGGATTTCTGTGAAATTTTAAATTTCATTAATGTCTTTCAAATGCTTACAGAAGGGAAATCGCTCAGAACACGTTTGCCCGGTCTCCCTTTAACTGCATTTTTGATCAAATGTAATTATCTGTGAAAGGAAAATGAAAAATGTGCCAGGTAAGTTTTATCAATGGACAATTGAAAGCTGGTCGTCCCATTTCAGGGAGGGCAGGGAATTTTATACTTTGAATGTACTTAAAACATTCCCAATTGGGATTGCCTCGTTGGGACAACCTTCTAGGGAGCAGACGGATCTTGTTCACTGGTACAAAGTCTGGATGCCAAGGTGTAAACGATGACTCTGATTCGGATTTTGTGGGGTTGGAAGCATAGTGGTGGTGGTCATGGATTCCATTCATTAAAAAATGATGTGAAGAAATTCAATTATCACAATAAAGGGAGAATCACCTGTAGCTGTTAATATGCTTACTCAGTTTTTGAGGGCACCAAAGGATGAGCAAGTGTTTTAATGTGTGCAGGAATCTTTCTGAGGAACGCCTCATTGTTGGTGTTGGTGAGAGAATGTGACTGTAATGATACCTTTTTATGGACTCAGGATCCCACTCTCAAAACTGGGTGGATTGGGGAGTAGTTAATGTTTTGGCCAAATGAGGGCATTGGATATCTGCTTGATTGAATGCATCTGTATGAGTAGCTGTTGGTAATTTTTTGCAAGTAATGTGTTATAATATGGTTGAAGGTTATCAACTGAATGTAAAGGAGGAAACCCTTGATTGGTGTCCATATTTGAAATGCATAGAACATGCAACCCTTGCGTAGCATCGTCTGCCAAGATGGTCGGTATCCCAACTTGCTTGTGCTCTGCTGGGTTCTCAGGAAAGGCTGTTAACACGGGGCAATTGTTCTTGAGGGGGTGGATGCTCCTTGGGTGGGTGCAAGTAGTAACTAGGTTTTTCAAAATTGAATGGCGTGTTCAATGGAAATATGAATATAGGCCAATGCCTTGGTATCATTTCTGGATGGATATGATAAGCATTGATTTGATGAATAGGCTAGTGTACTCCATTATGAAAGCGGCAGTTATTTTTGGGTTTTGAGAGTCCGAATCCCCTTTGTTCGAGTTCAAAGTGTCATCTGAAGTAACTTTTGGTTAATAAGGTGGCCAGGTGTCCAAGACCTGTGATCTAGGGTTTCTTGTTGCTGAGTAAGAAAGAGGGGAGTTTAGCAATAGGCATGATTGTTTTTCTAACGATGACATTTTGTTTTTCTTGTTTACTTTGAGCATCAGACTAAATTTCCTTTGTGTGGAAATGAATTTGTTTATCAATGGTTTCTCTAGTACTAAAGGATGAAAAGCCCTTAGTAGTAATTTTCGATCATTTATAGTCTTGGTTTTGGGTGTGTATGTGTCTTGGGGAACATAATTTTCATCTTTGTCCAACACCCTTGTGCAGCCACATGTTTGAAGATGAATTCATTGTAGAATGAGTAGCAGATGGAATGATTTGATGTTGTGACAATTAATTGATTTGAAAAGATAAGCATTTGTGATGAATCTTTCGACAAAATGCTTTCCCAGATGTATAGTTTTTGGTTCCCTATTTTCAGTGGATGCATTGGCTACATTTTTTTGGGAGCCTCTTACCTGTTCTTTAGGCAATATAATTTCTGAATAATAATTTCGGTTGATGGTGTTTATTTAGCTTGACAATATTTTGCATAAGATTTTTGTCACCATTGAAAGAGATATAAAAGTGGTTGGCCTCTGATTCCCATTCATTTGGGCTATCTATTCAAGTTGGACATTCTCTAAGATTTTCCTGACATTTACTTTGAGGTGAGCACATTGATTACCAGGCCACAGAAAATGTAAATCATTGTTGCATAAGTTACTTTTGAAAGAAGTACATTGGCAACTACCATTCTTGCATGTTTAGTGACATATTGTAATGTAGACTTCTGTTGAGTTATGATCAAAATGGAGTAAGTTAAATGTTACCTACTGGCACTCATTAACCAGGTCTATTTTGAAAGCATGTGTCATAAAATGCACAATTTCCACCTCTTTTCATCTACCGAGGCATGTTTTTGAGGTTCACCATGCAAAATGCTTGGCGTGAAAGCCTCAATACCTCGCTGTTAGAGAATAGTTTTGAGGGGTATATCAAAAGAATAATTTGAACATGAATGTGTAGTCGGTAATCAGGTGCGGTGGTAAATGGGGAAAATATAAGGAATGAGAGATAATTTGTTTGATGATAAGAAATAAAGTGCCACTTGTAATTTTCTCATCTGGGTTGCGAATGGTACCATCTACTAATCCTCGAGGACGTATCCAGGATTAGGTTCGTATTTTGAGTGTTGTTCATATGAGATTGGTTTAATGCTCAGACTGCACACAAAAACAAGTTACATTTACTGAACATGATGGAAATATCAATTGGAATGAAGTGATCATATGAGGCTGAATTACTTCGCTCTTTATTATACTCATGTTTGTTTTGACTCAAACAAAAACAATGTTCTTGTGGCCTGCCCTGCGTCATATTGGAGGAGTGGGCCATTTATTTCGTGTGTGTGTAAAGTGACATCAGGATAGAAGCAAAACTGGAGGAGATTCTTAATCATTTTGGCTCCACAGTTTATTTTTTAGTCTTGGGGAAAGAGTCAAGGGATGGCTGAGAATAGAATTTCATTTCACCTGTACTTGTTAAGGGTTATAAGTGTGTTTTGGCTGCATACTAAGGGAGTGGTAAATGGGAGGTAAGTGAGAAAATGTTGTTTACTCTCACCCCTCAAAGTGTGGGTTCAAAATGTGAAATCCAGCATTTCCTTCACATTTCCCAAAAGTAGTTTGCCATGGGGCAAATTGCTGGGGATCCATCCCCAGCTACCTCGCCATGTGCTCCTTCCAGTGAATCATTTTCTAAGGTGAGGGCATCGGTGGTGGATTATGGGGATGGGAAGGAAGTCGCAGTTGCTTAGTTGGCATTGTTTAATCACGTCCAGGTGTAAGACATTACAGTAGCTTAAAGGATTGATTTGCGGAACAAAGAAAGAATTGAGGTTTTTACATGGTTTTTATATTGCTTTCATAAGGAACACACCATACTACACTGACACGTGACTTCACAATGCAATTAAAGTCAAGTGCCAATAGGAAATGAAATGCAGGGAATTCTTCTTTTAATTCACAGGGTAATGGAACAGAAGTGCTTACTTCACTGGTGCAATAAATAATTTTTCAACAGAAGGACTACTTGAGCCGAAGTGCAGGTGGACACCTGCGTTTTATTCATGGGGAGGGTGTAAACGGCATAGGGATAATGCCTTTGTATGGTTTCAAACTATCAAGTTGTTGACTTAAATACAATTCGGATACCAGGATCATTATTATATTTTTAAAAGCCTTGGAGAGGTAGATCATTTGGATAAGAAGAATCCTAAAGATTTCCAGTGTTCTTATTAGGAGCAGCATGGCCTAGGTCCATTGGAAACTTTTATCTGTAATGTGGGTGGAGTTTTTTTACTGATAACGCAACGGTCACATTGGTAGGATCCATCCACAGCACCATTGAATTTCGCTTGATCATGCCTGCATGCATGGGATCACGTCCCCAACCTAATGTTTCTCTAAAATCAATTTGTAACTGGGGCTGGGATGGATATTGGTTTTCCCTATACCTTTGGCCATTGTGGTAGCTTCACCAATAAATGGGAATGGGAATTTTGAAAACAGTTCACTGGAGGTCATTTGTCAGTGTTTGGCTTAGATTAGCATGGGAAGTCCTGCCATAAGGTTTACAATAATTGGCATTCATCGTTTATACTTGACCTTCATCCAAACTATCAGTGATAAGCGGTCTGCTCCATGTCGGGTTTCTCTGCGTAAAATAAATTTTGTTTGTTTTTTGACTAGACAAAAGAATTACAAGGTGAGAAACATGGTCTCCTTATTTGTAATCACCTAGCCATTTCATGTAGGCTTTGCCGTAAATGTTTACTTTCATAAATGTCCTTCAGATGCCAGCACAAGGGAAATCGCTGAGAACACGTTTGCCCGGTCTCCCTTATACAGCATTTCTGATCAAATGTTCGTCCTAGATGGAGAAATCAAAGTTGGTCCTCCCAGTTTAGGGAGGGCAAGGAATTTGTATGCTTTAAAAGGACTTTAAACATTCCCAATTAAGATAGCTTTTTGTTGGGGAAACCATTTCTGGAGCAGACTAATCGTGTTCACTGGTTTGAAGTCTGGAGTTCAAGGGGTGAACGATGGCTCTTTGTCAGATGTAGTGGGGTTGTAAGCTTAGTTGTGGTGGTCATAGAACCCATTCTTTCAAAAATGAAGTCCAGTAGTATAATTATCACTGTTAAGGGAGAATGACTTGCAGTTTTTGATATTCTTAGTCCGGTTTTGAGGACACTAAAGGATAAGCAAGTGTTTTGATGTGTGCAGGAATCTTTCTGAGGAACACCTCAGTGCTGGTGTTTGTGAGAGAAATGTGACCGTAATGATACCTTTTTATAGACTCAGGATCCCACTCTCAAAACTGGGTGGATTGGGGAGTAGTTAATGTTTTGGCCAAATGAGAGCATTGGATATCTGCTTGATTGAATGCATCTGTATGAATAGTTGTTTTGGTAAATTTGTGTAGGTAATGTGTTTTAATTTCCTAGAGGGTTATGTAGGGAATGTGAAGGAGGTAACACTTCAATGTTGTCCATATTTATAATGCTTAGAACATGCAACCCTTGCCTTGCATCGTCTGCCAAGATGGCTGATATCCTCGCCTTGCTTGTGCTCTGATGGGGCTCTCAGAAAAGGCTGTCACCAGCAGGCTGGTGCTCCTTGGGAGCGAGTGGTAAATGTGTTTAACAAAATTGAGTGTTCATTTCCTTGAAAAAATGCGTTTCTAAGATTTAGGAATTAATTCAGTAAATTAAGTTTATTTTTGTAGTTGTTTTGTTGAGGATGGCATTATCATTTTTGAAGAGCAATGTTTTTACATGTATATATTGTTACCTATGGTGATAATTAGTTAGTGACTTGTATTCTTTGTGCTACCCTCTGATGTCAACAAATGCCTTTATGTCTTTGAATGATGTTAGGTTCGGTGTTGGCAATAGTTAGTTAATTTAACACCAATCTAATACCATCGGAGGAAAGATTTTATAAGGTTTGAATTTTTAATAAGAAGGCGATACTCGTTTACAATTTAAAAAACTGTAATGTCAAGGGAATATTATCTGTTTTGTCAGTAATTTTTCAAAGCGTGAAGAACAAAGTGGCAGAATTTTTTTCTCTTATTCAAAGCATAGATGCAGATATAATTATTGGGACAGAAAGGTGGTTATCCACTAATATTGTTGAGGGTGATTTTTTCCCAAAATCCTGTTCCATTTACGGAAATGACAGCAAATAGATTCAGGGTTGGTGTCATTGTTGCAGTTAAACATTCTTGGGTCAGCAGGGCTGAGTGAATTCTGGGTAAAGGTGGCGGAAGCATTTGGTGCATAATTAAAAGTATTCTATCCCAAAGAGTTAATTTATGCACAATTTACTGATCCCCAGTCGACTGAGACTATTCGATACCAGGATAGTATATGCAAATCAAAGGTTTTTTCCGGTACAATGATCGTGACGTTATGATCGGTAAACATAAAGTTGTCTCCTTTTTGCTAGATAAACTTTTTTAAGTGTTTCTTCAGCATTTTTAAGTCATCTAAGAGTTTGTTTCTTGAAGGTCCTTAAAATAGGCTAATTTGTTGGCTATGAATCGTTTTCCACCAAGCCATTTGCTCAAATTTGGAAATAAAAATCCCTTGGAGCCAAATTTGGTGAATGCTGTGGATGTGGTAATAATTCAAACTTAAATTGCTCAATTTTTCCATGGAAACTTTGCAGATTAGCAGCATTGTCATAATTGAAATGAGCTTTCCCCTGCCACACACCTTAGCGGTGGTTTTCAGGGTAAACAAATAAATGAAATTTTTCTTTGCTAAATTAAGTTTTTTTTCTTTGATTTCTTTGCCCAAATAGTGCAATCATGATTCATGAAACTTTTCGTTCATCGTTGTTCCTTTTTGCTAGTAATTAATGGAGGTGATTCAGTGAGCATCCCAAAGTACCCAGGCTATCACCGTGTTAGCCGATTTAGCTTCCTCTGGAGCATTCATAGACTTTAGAAATCCTGTTTTTTTTCTTTTCCTTTGTCTCTGGCCTGTAATAGTGAATTTATGTTTGGTCCACTAATGTCGCAACTAAAAATTCATCAGGATTGTGATGGAATAGCTTGAAAACAGCCTCTGAATAGACAGACTACTCAGTTGCATACATTGCACTGTGAGCAGACACAACACTCTTCTTGATGAGATTTTTTTCACATCCAATTTTTTGTACAAAATTGGAAGCACTGTACCTAATGGTTTGGCCTGACACCCAGTGAAATCCTAGGAAATTAAATGGACCAAGATTGCTTGTGCTGGTCTTTAGAGATAGTCCACACCCCCCCCCCCCTCAGTTTCTCCTACCATTGCTCACACCACTTAGGGCAGTTGACAGTAGGAAAGAGTCTGAAAGATAATATGGTTTGTGTGGGAGGATTGCTTAACAGCTCTTATATTGTAGGAAATGTGAAACTCTTTCCTAGAATGAAGTATTATTGCTATGGTAAATTTTTCATAACTGATTCAGTTAATAGAGTATTATGTCTATGCATGCATGAGAACTATTTTCCAATCTTCTTTTGTATTGTTGCTGTAGAAGTATGAAAATGATGATTTTTTACATTGCTTAGCAAGTTACATCTTGGCTTCTGAGTTATTGATGTAAAGTCACAGTTTTCCTGCAAGATTTGCTTTATTCAAAATTGTGGAGAAATTATTAATCGGTGCAGCATAAATCTGGGTAAGTTATTCAGCCTGCTGTGATTTGTTTGTCATGTATTCAGAGCTATTAATTTCCATGTTAGATAATTTCTTAAGTGCTTGGCGCCCACACACCTATGAGGCTGTGGTGGTGGGTGTGAGCAGCAGTCAAATAAAACCCATTGGACAATGCACACCCTGTAGCCACCTGACAAAAGAGGCCTTGGCCTGCGCCATAATCTCCCATCATGGCTGCTGGCAGATGCTCTTGATCAAGTGGCCGCTGCCTGAGGTTTGCTCCCTTCTGTTCCCCACCCTTTTGTGCAAACAACAGGACAGGATAACCTTGTGCCAGTAAGCCAGGCATTAGTTTTTAAAAACGTAATGAAGGTGAGTAAACTTTAAGTTTGCATTTAGTTGCTTTGTACTTTTAGGTGTACTTGCATATTGAAATATAATTTATTTAATGCCTTGTGATGTGAGTGGTGTTTATAGAGGCAAATGGATATGAATGGACAGTGATAATACTTCACGAAATAGAACTGAGCAAATCTTGTTTCTTTGCTTCATATTAGGCTGTATTACCAACTACAAGATATCCATTTTATAAAAATGCTAATCATTAAGTATGGGGTATAGGACTTATAACCAAGAAAGCCTGGATATAGAGAGAGATAACTCTTGGTAGTTATTCAGTGACCATTCCGCACCTGGTATTTTTCAGTTGCTTGGACCTAATTTCAACCAATGGCATTGATTGAAAGAAAACAATTTTCTTTTGTCAACCTTTCATGACCTTGACACGTCACACACAAGGTAATGAATGACCTAACTCTTCTGGAAGTCTTCTGCGGCACCAGGAACTGCATCAGGCGGGTGCTTTCATGGAATAACTACCGATACCTTTTTCAAACGCGTTCAAAGAATGGCATTGATTGACGTACAAGTTGCAGAAAAATCCCTTCATTATATGCTTTTGGTGGTGCCAAGTTACTTCTTTTTTTTCCCTTCCCCAACTCCTGCTTCTGGATGATCGTTGCCATGAAGTCAAGGTTGAATTCATGGAACACTAAAAGGGAAATCTCAGTGTGATTGTAGGTTAGTCGTTTTCAATTCATAAGGACCATCACCACATTTTCTTGTATGGTTGAGTAGGTTTACCTCTGCCTGTGATGTGTAGGCACCTGGCCATGCTCATCTTGGCACTTTTGGCTCAGCGTGCATCATTACTGAATGAGGGGGTGGAATGATGATGATGGCCTCCAAAGGTGCTTGTGAGGATCCGTGGGGACAAGTTAAGGGCTGAGGCAGGTGTATGAAATGAGAAAGTATGAATGCTTCTCTATTCAGGTATCGGAAAAATGATCTATTTAAAGGAGTTTACTTGTGAACACTTTCATGCGATGATATTTTATGACTTTCAACGTGGGTTATCAAGACAGGAGTGCATCGATCTACTTACTTCCACTTTTGGCGAGTGCCACTGTGAAACGTGGGTGTAATAAATTCCATCTTGGCCGCCGCTCGCTCAGCGACGAAAGTCGTGAAGTCGTCCAAAATCAGTTGTTGTGCCAGAAAGCATTGATGCTGTGCAAGAACTAGTGCAGGAAGATTGTCATGTGAATTATGATGAGATTGAGGCGGCCTTGGGGATTAGTATGACGAGCATAAATAAGATACTGCATGAACATTTAGCTGTGGAAAATATTTGTATGTGTTGGATCCCGCATAATTAAACAAAAGCATCGAAAAGATGCTCATGTCAATTGGTGCAAAGAAATGCTCAACAAATACAATTGCGGTGCATCAAAAGCTGTGCATAGCATCTTCACAGGTAACGAATCTTGGATCAAAGCGTATGAGCTGGAAATAAAACGGCAATCCACTGTATTGGTCTTCAAAGACGACCCGACAAAAGTGATTCGTGCACAAAGCACATCGAAGCAAATCATCACCTGTTTCTTCGGAATAACTGGACAATTGGCAACCGTACTGTTAGAGCAGCATAGCGCCGTGGATTCTAAATGCCACACGAGCATATGTTTGCCAGAAGTGCTTTGTGAAATTCAGAAAAAGAAGCGGCCACGGATCATTCTTCATCATGACAATGCAAGCTCTCACGGATCGGCTGAAACAACTACCTATTTGGCTGCGTAGGTTTTCGCGGCGATAGTTTGAAGTACTCTGCATTGTCGGGTTTCACCACGTCGTTGTTTGAAACTGTTGTCTGAATCAAACAATGACACGGTGAAACCCGACAATGCAGAGTACTTCAACTACCTATTTGACTGGCCAAAACGTCAAATTTTTGTCTCATCCTCTGTACAGCCCTGATGTAGCACCAAAGGACTTCATTTTCTTCCCGTTTTCAATAGGAAATTTCGTGGCCAACATTTTTCGGCACCTGAAGAAGCCGTAGATGCATTCAAAAACCACATTTTGGAGGTACCTCAAATGGAGTGGAAAAAGTGTTGCAAAAATTGGTTCAAGCGCATGCAAAAGTGTATTGATTATCATGGGGAATACTTCAAAAATCAATCAAGCCGTTTTCAACAATAAATTACTGTCTTCATTATTAGGCTCAAATATTAATAGTAACCCTTGTTTAAATAACCATAGAAATGAAAAGTAAAATCATTAAAAAGCGGAAACAAGCTGTGAGCGTGCATGATTTAGCATACGCCCACCCATGTACATTGTCTACATCTGCGATTTGGTCGATCCTTCTGAGCAAGTACAAGATGAAGGAGATGAATGTGTCCAAGGGAGTGCCAAGAGTATCTAAGCACGCATGTGGTCTGTGCACTTATTGCACAAATTGGGGCAATCTGGCGGCCATGACGGGGACTCTAGCCCCGTCCACGAGCGGTACTAGTTGCCTGAGACCCAATGTGCCGTCTGTGCTTGGCGAATCATTGAGCTGTACCATGGTGCCAGTTATGTTGTTTTCTGTTGTCCTTTTTTTTACTATACGTCGAAAATGGAAATTGACGAAATCACTGAGCATTGAGTTTTTTGGTGGAGTGCAGTAAAAGTTACCAAGAAATTACTGTGTTGCCTTCAACATTAATCGTGTGCAGTCCCATGTTCTTACTGATCATTGAAAAACTGTCCAAATGATAGCTGATGAACTGAATTTAGGAAAATCAACAGTGCACACTATTTTAACCAAACTTTTGGGTTTAAATAAAATGCGCAAAAATTGTCCCCCAGTGCATTTTTATTTCGCCAGCTTCTGACAAAAAATTTAATCACCATCCCAGATCATCCTCCTTATTCGCCAGGTATCGCCCCCTGCGACTTTTTCCTATTCCCAAATTGCAAATAAGTGATGAGGGGACATCCTTAGGAAGATGTGGACACAATAAAGCAAGAAACGTTGAGACAACTAAAAAGCCTAACTGCCAAAGGTGCTTTAAACAGAGGAAAAGGTGATAGAGTGAGTGCATAGCAACGAATGAAGAAAACTTTAAATGGGCCAAAATCAATTTAGACTAAATTTTGCAAAATAAAGTTTTTATGGCCTCAGTTTACGTATTTATTGGACAGAGTAGTGAGTATTCTCAATGATTTTGAAAGGTTGCATCTCTTATGGGTAAACAAGAAGTAATTGCATTGTGACACTATTAACAAGAATATCATTTGTGAGAAGGTGAAAGTGATTTTACCTCGTCAAGAAGATGCCAGGATCATCTATGGCAAAGAAATATTTAAGGGAAGCCGTGGGCGCTTTGAGAAGGTCATGAGAGAAAATGGCATCCATAGCATTGTGAGGCATGATAAAGCATCAAACACTGGCACAGAGGCCTTCACTGGCTACTTTAAGAAGCTCCTAGATTCAGAGGGTTGCCTCTGCTGCTAGAGGCTTTCAATTGTGACATCAGAGGTCTCTTCTGGAAGAAATTGCCAAAGTGAATGCATGCAACAGCGGAGGAGAATGCATTGCCTGGCTACAAACCACTGAAAGACTCTCCCACGCTACTATTTTCTGCCAATGCAAGCAGGTATTGAAAATTGAACTGCTGCCTGTTTACCATTTAAAAACTTCACAAGTCTTCAATGAGTTGTTGAGTCCAGAAGAGCCAGCTATATGTGATTTGTTTTCTGCGAAGTGAATGCTAATTCCAGGTGTGTTCATTCCAAATATGAAGAAATTACGAAGATGACTCACTATTTTCAACAATGTATACATAATTTTCTGTGAATAAATTTTGTTATTTATTTTTTCTCTATGGAATGGGTTATCGTTATTCACATTAGTTTATATGAGAAAATTTGTTTCATTTAATGAGTGTTTCATGATACAAGTAAGATACTGGAATGAATTATGCTCGCTAAGCGAGGTTCCACTGTACTATACAATAAAAATATTTGTTTCTCAGCATTTACTATAAATATCTGCTCCAATAATAGTAAGTACAGTAGAACCTCATTTAATCAGCACCTTGGATAGGTAGTAATTTGCATGGCAAGTGATGGGGAGAGAGGGATGCTTGGAGTAATTGCACCAGCTGTTTACATTTGTGTGTAGCACAAGTTCCACTGGCATCATAGTGTCGCTAGTGATCACACATTTGTCCAAAATTGTGTTCAGGTATGTTATTTGTAACTTTTCAAGTGCGGTTTAATAATATTTTATGAATAGTTTTTAAAATGTCCCCAAAGAAAAGGCAACAAGAAATCAGTCTAAAGAGAAAACAAATAACTATACGGATGCAAAGTGAAATCATGCAAGAGCAAGTTGTGCTCATAGCTGATCTATCATGCACATGAAATCAGTCTACATCAACAATTTGTACTATTGTCAAGAACAAGGAAAAGCTAACTCCTGAAGAGCTTATGGAGTTGCATTATGTTTCATAGGAAGAAGTTGTGGAGGAGAGTTTTTTTTTCGGCATGGAATGCCTTATTTTGTTTCACATTACTTCATATGGAAAAATATTATTCACTCTACAAGTGTTCTGTTTTACAAGAAAGGTCACGGAACAGGTCATGCTCGTACTAAAAGGTTCCACTGTGTTGAGGTAAATCTGTGAAAAATTTTTGCCCCAATCCATTTTCTTTATTTAAATGGCATTTTTGCTTATATTTGAAAATGGAATATAATTAAGAATGCTCTAATTTGGGACCCACCCAAATGAAATCTATGCCATGTTAATTTTTTTCATAATGTTATAAAGTACGCTTAAGGGAATATAATTAGCGAGTCGTATATGATGTGAGTGGGTTGCGGCAGTCCAGTGGGTAGAGCGTTGGACTGCTGATCAGAGGGTTCCGGGTTCAATTACCGGGCAAGGCACTGGGCGCCTGCAGCTCCACCCAAGCTAAAGTGATTTTTCGGGTACCAGATATTCCTGGGAAACCATAACCAGCACAGGGAAAGGAACTGGCCCCCCTACCTTGATGTGTGAATTTTCACACGCCGTATAGGGCCTAGTACTGGGTGATCTCTACCATCACCTACTAAACTGACCTTCGGGTTGATTACTGTGTTTATGGTTATATGATATGGCTGGACTTCAAACTTGTGTCATCATTATATTTTTGAATCTAAAGTAGAAATTCTGTATGAGATTTCTGGAATGGTGTCCATAAATAATATGAATGAAATCTCCCATGGAAACAAAATGGCAGGTTTAAATTTGCATCTTTGTTTTTATGGTCATTATGTGAGGAAAGTGACTTACGTTTCGGCCTAGCATGGCAGTGGGTAGGCTAGAAGCCCTATCTTGTTGTCCATACGTCCCTACACTCAAAACCCATCTTGCTGTGGTAGTGTACAGACTGTGGGTCTTCTACTTTGCTCTCTATGTACTGTTAATATGTGCGCTACAATAGAAAATCCCATGAGTTGTCAGCATGGGCTGTGCAGAAAGTAACTTACAGTTTGAAATAAAGTATGAACTTAGTGGCAAGACAAAGTTTTATCACATTAATTTGAAGGACGCATTCTTAAACTATTTTCTACATAGTCTTCATTCAAATTGAGGCAAATATCATTACCAATATACAAGCTTTTCAATTCCATGTCTGAAGATATCAGCTGCCTTACTTTTTAACCTATTGTTTAGATCAGAATGCAATTCTGTACACCTGTCTAAATGCTTTGTTTCGAGTTATTTTGTCTAGCGAGAGAACATAGGCATAAATCGGTGATTTTCATGAATTTTTTCATTGATATTTAATGTCATTTCATCGGTGACAAGTTTAAGCCGACCACTGTGGTCCTCGTCATGAACATTAGCATGGCCATTGGTAAACTGAATGCGCCACTACCTTACTTTACCTCCACTCATTATTCTGTCTCCGTACACTTCAAAAAGTTGTCTATGAATTTCAATTGGCTTGTGGTTTTTTGCCAGTAAAAACCTAAAACCTAATCACGGATCGCCCTTCACAACTTGCAGGAATTTGTATCGGGGCATTTAAACAGTTCACAGTGAGCAAAGTAGTAGGACCACAGTCTGCACACCACCACAGCAGGATGCATGGCCTGAGTGTGGGGACGTATGGACAACAAGGTGGTGACTCTTGCCATATCCACCGCCATGCTAGGCTGAAACACTAGTTACTTTCTGCTCTGCCCTTGTGGATACATACAGTGTCATTTATTCAAGCCAATAATTTAGGATGTACTAAACTTTAAAAATTAATAGATCTAAATCCTCAGGAACTCTTTTCTATTGAAAGAAGTCTGCCAAAACTCAAGAAGCCATATTGATTGATAAAAGTTTGAGTATTGATTAGGATGAGACAAGTTAACTAATTATAATAGAAAGTGCTACTGCAAATCAAATAACATTTTAGGATTTTTGATAAAGTAAACAGCAGAGAACTTTGATTTATATTGCATTGCCTCAGCTGCACGTCATAAAATTCAGTACTTCATCGATTTGCTCTGCACGGAAAATGTGTCTGAGGGAGGAAATTCCTTTGAAACAGCCGAAGGAAAATGGGGCAGGGAGGGTGGGTGCTCGTATCTCTGTCAGGCACCCAACCTCACCAGCGGCTTCCCAGTGGCCAATCAAAAGCAGGCTGCAATCTTGTCAATCAGAACAATGTGGAAGTATTCATGAAACACTCATTTTGAAATAAGTTCTCATCTTTCTTGCAAGCAGCAAGATGAATAAATCATGCCTGATGCTTGGTTGGAGGTCTCTTGGCTTAGGGCACGTCAAAGTCTCTACTTTTCTGTCAGGTTTATGGCATTGGACTTTATTCAGGGCCATATTGAAATTGTGAGGCTGCATTGTGTGCTTCATGACCTAGTCAGGCCCTGCAACATAACCGTCCACTGTGGGTGGCATTCATAGTGCGTAATTAGACTTCCAGCAGATGTACCCCACAGGGTGCAGTGCTTAAATCTGGACGTTTCAATTTGAACTTCCCGCCATATTGTAGTTCTACTGGAGGTCATGATTGGCGTTCTTGAAAGCTATAGGCATCTAGTAAACAGTCATAACCTCAAAATGGCCGAGATGTTACGTACAAGCGCAGAGTACAATGGAAGAGCTGCAATTATCGAAAGTGTTCGCGCAGAGCGTTATATTTCGAAATGGTTCGATTCTTCTGGCTGTCCTAATCAACTGTTAACGATATTGAGGCCAATTGTAATGCTTCAGAGTAGTCTGGGGAAGGTTTCACTAACTGAGTGAGGAAATGCGTGCTTGTCCAGATTTAAGCACCGCACCCTGTATATGTTAGGGGACATTGCTAATGATGAGGAAGCACAATGCTCTACTTCACACGAAATTGTCAAGAAAAGTTAAATGCAGGAAAATGTATTTGCTAAAAAATCGATTTTTCAAACGATGTGTCAAGTTTGGCTGTAGGAATGATTGTGAGGAAGCGTAATATTTAGAATGTTTCTGCATATTTTTTTATTTTAGAGTTGCTAGAATTTCTCTGTCGCACTACTTAAATGCATGAAATAAATGCAAATATTTCTTTTGAAGTAGACATTGGTTATTATGTTGAATGTAAAATATTTTTTTTATTATGTAGAATTATGTGTCAAATCAAAACCTTTTGCTACTGTTATTCTTCTGTGGAATCAGCAAATATTTGTAATTGAACAGCATGCTCAGCTTCAAGATATTAATTATTATATTACTCCATCCACCACTGTAAAGAGAGGGATTGCTTAATTAAAGCTTTATTTATGTTGTTAACAGTGACACTTCATTTTCTCTATTATTTCTAAACTTAAATGAGAACATCTTGTAAATTTCATTCACTGCCTTGATTTTAAATGGAGGAGCTTATTTTTTGTACAGGTATTGCCCCTGTATTTCCCTGACAAAAATTTCTCTATTCCTATGCTATACGTAACCAACTAAAACATTTCTAAGTAATCTCATTTTTCAGGTGACAAAAATAGCATTTGCATGCAAGAACTCTCCAGAAATATCCATGATGTATAACTTCCCATGCAAAAAATGGAGGGTACAAACCACTGAATGCAAAACTGTTATAATTGGTTCAAAGTTATGGTGAAGAGGCTAAAAATCGTCCTTAGTGTATGCATGTGTGTGTGAGAAAGCTCGTAAGAGATAAATGATGAAGGCTGCTATATCACTGGCCTTACAATATGAGAGCATCTTCTCTGGCTCAATTAGTTGTTCACGAAAAGGATATAAGGAATGTGCCTGGTCCTGTATTTGGGAGCAAGGACATTATCCTTATGTTCAAAGGAAGTAATAAGTATAAAGTGGTGGACTTTGATGTAGCAGCTCATTAATCATGGAATTTGGTGTCCTATGTCCACTAATTCCCTCCTTGCCCCAGTCTTTCAGTTAAAAATTACTTTTTCTGGGTAGAAAAATTGGAGGCAAATATATTCCTCTGAGAAATGCTTGAAAACTTAACTAAAATACTTGAAGGTGAGAGAGAGTCACTTCCTCACCACAAGGGAGAACTATTCATTCCATGGGGGTGTCCTATTTCTTGCACTACCTTAAGTTGTTCTCATTAAACCTGAAGGAGTCACTGGCCTCGTAGATTAATTTTGTCATGTTCCTCTCTTTTTCTACTAAGGTGAGGTAATTCATTGATTCCCTATAATTTAATGATATGAATGTTAACTGTTTTCATACCATGGTGTAAAGCTATTGATACTTACTGATTTCTACAATTTAACAAATCGACCAAATTGATTGATTATGTCACTCATTACTGTCTCACTTTTCTGTTTTTGACTTTATATACCAGTTCTTAAAATAATATATTTTTATAAACATTAAGTTGCATTTATAGTTAGGTTTTTACCTACTCTGAAGTAAAAATATCAGGGAATCTTTCCACTAGTTGTACCAAATAAAAACTTAGTGGAAAGATACGTTGGTAATTTTACTTCTGTTATAATTGATTTTCACAAAATTAAGCTTGAAAATGCCATATATTTTTATATACTCAAACAAACACCCCTATTTTTAAAAGAAACTTGTTAATTGAAATTCTGTGTACATGAAGTAATTTAATTCAATATTTCTCTGTATTATTTTAAATTGTGCAAAATTTAGTGATTTCTTTGATATGATCAATCTATTTCTAAGTCTTAATTATGCATTTTATTCAGGTAAGCTGTTGTTAGGCTTGTTATAATAAGGTGTTCTTTATTTCCAATCATATTTAAAATATTACATGACTTAAAATACATAATTTGTGTTGGTATATTTATGTATTTCATTAATAGTTGGTATATATTCAATCAGGAGCAATGATGATTCTGTGCCAAAGTATTGCTAGCGTATTTCTTACCTGAATGTTCTGTTATTTAATTTTTTCTTTTATTCCTTCATCGGCAATGGTGGAAATACTGTGATTGTGCAATCACCCGAGAAACCCTCGCATCAATGGAGTGTTCAGCGAAGGAGCTCTTCAAATTTCCTCGCCTCATCCTTCCTTCCCCATGCTCGGATATGTATGTGCCTTTCTTCTATCCGTCAAGTGTCTTGCCCGAGGAAATTGATGACTTCAGAACTGTTTCAGATTTTAGTCCCCGTGTACTCACCTTGCCATCCCCCTCACAGCTGAGATCCCTCGTTACACTTTGCCCTGGCCTTCGGAATTTAGAGTTAATGGGTGTTCAATTTGAAATTTAGAAATTCTAGGGTGCACCTTGTAATGGATTTCAATGGAGACTTGTCCAAATCATGAAAATTACCGCGCTAGATGATTTTATTAAGCATCGGGTCACATGAATGGGAAGGTTAACTTGAAGTTTAGCATTGTCATTTTTGATAGAGGTGGGAGGCAAAATCAAAATAGTTTTGTGTGAAATCCTGTTGAGTACTTGATTAGTGAGATATCTTCTTACAAATATTATTATTATTATTGGTAATCTACTGGTTAGGGTACATTACAAATGCACACAATTTAAAGAATGGTGCCAAGATACCGTCCTTACCTCTACCGCAAAACACAGCCCGGCCTCTAATACCAAATCAAGCACCTTTTCAATCCCGCATACTCCTTCATTCCATCCAATATCCATATCCTATTCTAGCCCTTTCCTCGTTTGCCTAACATTCTCCCATCTAATACAATGTCTTCAACATTCCACTGCCGATCAATACGCCCTTCATCCATTTTTCCTGCCTCCTTAGGATTTCTCCAATCAAACCCCACTCCTCGCCCACCATACCTAGAACTTCCTTTCCTTTCTGTCCATTTTACCTTCTCCATCTTTCTCTACACCCACATTTCAAAAGCTTACAATCTACTTCTATCATCTTGCTTCAGTAGACATGTTTCTGCGACGTGCATAACTACACTCCATATCCAAATTTTGACTAGCCTTGTTTTGACATCCGTACTCAGTTTACCTGTCATCAATTCCCAACTCTTCGCAAATGCTTCTTTGCCTAAATCAATTCTCCTTGTGTCCCAACCATGATGTCCATCTTGCTCCAAAAAACTTCCGAGATAAGTGAACCTGCTAATGTTTATGAGCTCCAATCTTAAACTCGGCTTTCCTCTTTATTAAAAACCCCAAAACCTTAATTTTGTTAAAATAAATCTTCATCCCATGCCCTCACACTGATTTTGTAATGCAATCAGTGATGCTTGTAACACCTTGGCTGCCTGGGAAGCTGAAGCTTGATCATCCGCAAACCTAATTTTATAAGTCCCCTACCTGCTTACATTCCTACCTCCAGTTCTTCCCATGTCTCTTTAATCATTTCCTTCTCATATATGTTGGACAGCACAGGTGATAATGGAAAACCTTGCCTTACTCCTATTTATAACACTGGCTCTCCACCACTGAGCAGTCTTGAAGCATGTGCAGTTTGTGGATGAGTCTCCTTTCCCTACCACCTACTTGTATTTTCTGCTATACAATCATTATTTCTATACAATTCACTCTATCAAATGTCTTCTTGAAATCTCAATGCATAGTATTATTAAAATTTTGAGTTGGAAATAAAGATCTAAAGAATTGAGGCAGGAATTGGAATTTGTTTCAGAAATGATGGTTTTCTGATTGCTACTTGATTGTTACAGGGTCCAATGTGTGATTTACTTTGGTCGGATCCTGATGACCGTGGGGGCTGGGGAATATCCCCGCGAGGTGCAGGCTATACCTTTGGACAAGATATTTCAGAAACCTTCTGCAACTCCAATGGGCTGTCCCTTGTTTCTAGAGCACATCAGTTGGTCATGGAAGGCTTTAACTGGTAAGGCGACAACTGCAGAGCTTCTAATAGTGCTTGTTCCTCACAAAACGGTCGCAATTATGATGATAAGAATGGACACTGGGAAAACTGGATAAGTGAAAGGTTGACTAAACTTTAAAAGTGGAGTTAAACTGCTCCCCGAGTTTATGCCCATGATTTATACCATGATTTTGGATATTATATGGGTGTTATTTGATAAGAATAATTCTGTGTACATATTATTACACTCATGTATGCGTAAATTAGACTCAGAATAAATCACACATTTTTGTGAGTACAAATTTGTAGTCACTTTCTTGGAATGCAAATAATTTGCAAGGCAATGGTTCGACCAGTGAAGCTATGATTTTTGTGTCCCCAAAAGTGACACTTTAAAATGATTCTTATATTTCTAAATCACTGAAAAATGTAGGCATGGGTTATATACCAGGAGTCCTGTTTTTCAGGATTCAAAAATGCCCCTTGAGATCTCATGTTATAACTGGGAGAAGTGGGATAAATTATTTGGGGAATGATGCTAATTAGTGTGTGTGCCTAACTGCATTAATTCATAATAATTCACATTATTTTATCTACACCTTAATTTTGGAGAAAAATTTTGTAGTTAATCAATTGCTGCTTAGGTATTTTTGTGTTTTGCAATACATCTAAATTTGTTCTGATATGTGTACAATTATTTCTTCTACAGGTGCCATGATCGATGTGTTGTAACAATATTTTCTGCCCCTAATTATTGTTACCGCTGTGGAAACCAAGCTGCAATTATGGAACTGGACGATTCTCTGAAGTATACATTGTAAGTATTCCAACAAGGTCATATTTGAATCAGGTGCTTATCTGGGGTCATATCCTGTAAACCATATCATCTTTGACGAGCAACTGCCGGTGATACACCTTCACCTCTCACCACTTGTTCAATTCTGTGTCCCGGGAAGTTTGTTCTTCACCCAAAACAGGGTGGTAAGAAGTGGCTGTGTTGGAGGTGGTCTACAGAAAGTGGTCCTCTCATCACTTCTAGACCTGACATTGATGCAGTCAGTATCTTGAGCAACTGTTATAACATATTGCATTTGTTTGTACCTACTACCTTGATCAAAAAGTTCCCGGAATAACCACCGTGTGGCGCTCCCATCGTTCCGATTTGAGTTCTGTTTTTTTTGTTAAATTGGTACATCTGTTGTTGATATTCCCTTTAAATCTTAGTGTCATAACTTGACATTTGCAAAAGTTACGGTCGGTTTTCGGTATGTCCATCAGTGCTTCCTGCGATTTTTCCATTACTTCCTCTCGGCTGCTAAAACGCGTTCCCCGTAATGGTTTTTTAACTCGATTGAACAGAAAGAAGTCACAGGGAGCCAAATCAGGTGAATTCGGTGGCTGTTGGATGGTATTTGTTGCATTTTTCGTCAAAAAATTACGAATAATGATAGCACTGTGCGACGGTGCATTATCATGGTGCAAAATCCACGAGTTTTCTGCCCACATTTCTGGTCTCTTTCGGCGAATTGCTTCACGCAAACGTCTCATAACGCCCAAATAATACTCTTTGTTTACTGTCTGGCCTTCTGGCAAAAATTCATGATGCACTACACCGTTGTAATCCATGAAAACCGTCAGCATTGCCTTCTTTTTTGACTGAAAACGACGTGGTTTTTTTGGTCTCGGCTCATTTGGTGAACGCCATTCACTTGCCTGATGTCTGGATTGCGTGTCGTACTCATAAACCCACGTCTCGTCTCCAGTAATGATCCTTTTGATGAATGTGGGATCGGATTCAGCCTCGCAAATCATGTCTTTTGCGACGTCAACACGGTCTCTTTTTTGCATGAAATTGAGGTCTTTTGGCACCATCTTTGCTGCTACACGACGGAAACCCAAATCATTAACCACAATGTCTTGGGCGGATCCATAGGCAATGTTCAAGTCCTCCGCTATTTCTCTGATGGTTAATTTGCGGTTATTGACCAACATTTCTTTTACTTTATCAATTTTTTCACCGACTTTCGATGTCGATGGTCTGCCACTGCGTTCATCATCTTCGATTGACTCACGACCACTTCTGAACCGCTCGTGCCACTGGTAAACGACCGTTTTTTTTAGAGAATCGTTGCCGAAACACTTTTCCAACATTTCCAACGTCCGTGCGCCATTAAATCCGTTTTTTACGCAAAATTTAATACAAGTTCGTTGTTGCAAATTTAAATCCATTTCTGAAATTGTAAAAAATCGCCAACACACACAGAGATAGATGTACTCTTGGCTACGTAACTTTTGCAAATGTCAAGTTATGACACTAAGATTTAAAGGGAATATCAAAAACAGATGTACCAATTTAACAAAAAAAACAGAACTCAAATCGGAACGATGGGAGCGCCACACGGTGGTTATTCCGGGAACTTTTTGATCAAGGTAGTATGTGGGATCTGATGGTGATATCAAAGTTACATATTCTCTCTTAATCGTTCGCATAAAGACTGAAAATTAGGAAGGAGAACTCTCTACAAACAGGCCAAGTTATTCTAGGTAAAAGGGAGATAGCAATGTATTTATTTTAGGCAACATAATAAAATATTAGCCATAGGTCAACATAACTGGCAAAATGATTTCATGTCCATATTCTTTGAAAATGACACAATAATTCCTTTTGACCATCACTAATTTAGACGTGCATATATGGGACCAGCAGTTGTCCAGATTGTGCAAAATCCAAATTTTCTGGGGTTTTGAACTACTTACACCCATTGAATGTTTTCTCCCTCTAAATTTTTGTGCTGTTGTTCACCATTGAATTCTAACGACTCTATATGATGCATTAGAGCCCCATAGTGTGATCTTAAACTAGTTCAAATAAAATATATCACTGATTTTCTCCTAAAATCAAGTAAGAAAGAAATATATTCAGAAAAAACAATGCTAATGCATAAATTGAGTAGCTTCAGGCGTGATATGGTGGAAGTCAAACATAATGAATAACTGATTGAAGAACTTTTCCACTCGATAATTTTTTTTTTTTAATTTTATCAAGTGGAAAAGTTCTTCAATCGGATATTCATAATGCTAATGCATGCTTTAACGAATCTCATTTATTCAATTCATTCTATTATTAAGATAAACAATCAAGTTTTTATTTAATTAAAAGAATCTTGGCTATAAAAGAATGGCATTATTTTTTAATTGTCAGCTGTAATAATATGGTCGCCACTGCCCTACTCTATTATTATAGGTAATATACCAGTTACGATAATTTTGGATGAATACAACTACCGAATAATGCTCTTGTCTCTCCTCACAAAATGCAACCAAACCTCCTAGTCTACATCCAGCCCCTTATTATCTCTGTGTACTTCCTTCCTCCCTTCATTCCGTCCAACATCCATATCTATCCTATTCCTCCCCCATCCTCCTTTGCCTTTCGGTCCCCCGACAATCACTTGTCTTCAACATCCCACTGCCGATCATTATGCTTTTCATCTATTTTTCCTGCCTCCTTATGCTTCCACCCTTCAGTCCACTCTCCTCCTCCTCCACCATACCTAGCCCTTCACCATCTCCATCTGTCTCCACACCCTCATTTCAGTGGCCTCCTCTATGCCTGTCATCCTGCTTCAATGATAATGTTTCCGTGCCATGCATAACTATGCTCCATGTCAAAGTTAAACGAGCTTTTTCTTAACATCCTTACCCAATGTCCCTGCCCTAAATTCTCTCTTCCTTATGAAAGCTTCTTTGCGTAGAGTATTTCTTCTCCTTATGTCTCTACTACTTCGAATATTTTGGCCCAAAGCACCTCTGAGATACGTAAACTGTTCGACCTGTACTAGTTTTTGCCCTTTTATCTTAACATTTAACTTAGCCTTCCTCTTTCTGGAAAACATATTTAAAATGTTTTCCAGAAATGACTTAATAATAATATGTTTTAATAAAGTAGAAGTGGCTTCCAATGCATTGAGGCTAGCACCATCTATGACTACACTATGTGCCCACCTATTCAAGTAGTCCCACCCATTTGTTCAGCCCAGGATATTTTTGTGTGTACCATAGACTTTGTGAGTAGTTTAATATGAGTTACTTTGACAAAAGATTTTTTAAAATATGAAAAACTGTGCTCACTGGAATATTGCTCTATTTTGAACCAAAGATATCACAAAAAAAGTTCAAGTTGTACCTCGTAGGGTTTACCCTTTTGGAAATTGTGTTGGATTTTCATTAGTAACTCTATTAGTATGACTATTGAGGTGTCTCACCATCAAACCGGATATTATATGTTTTTTGATTTTGCATGATATGGATGTGAGGGAAATAGGCCTGTAAGCTGCTTGTCTCTATTTTTAAATATACGTGTTATACTAGCCATTTTCCAGTTACTAGGAACCTTTTGATCTACTGGCGATTTCTTAAATATATTTTCCAGATGTGCTGGAATTTCCGATGCTAGGTCCTAATACAGTCAAGCGGGTTATTGTTTGTTCCCAGAAGATTTATTGAGGTTAATGTTATTCAGCAAATGTTCTATTCCAAGAAATGAAATCTAAAATTTGGTCATCAGTTCACGGGAACGAATCGATGAGCTATCGGAGATGGTGGTGCAGACACTTCGAAAGAAGAAATTTGATAAGTTGGTCTTTTCCAAACTGCAAGTCACTCTGTTGCCTTTATCAATTATGAGCAAATTAACTGTTAACTTATTTCCCTGGACCCCTCCATACCACGAAAATGGTTTCAAATTCTCTTTCAAATATTCAGCTTATCTTTTTCTTTTGAATTCACTTAAAGCGTAACAAAATTCCTTCCTGGCATTTGTCTTAGATCTCCTTTAATCATAAGTGATCTCATTTTGTTTGTCACTAGAGATTTTTTCTCTGTGTTGTATTTTTTAAACTGCCCGAGGTGTATTAAAGACAGGCATGTTTTTGTGGTAAATGAACACGCTAGATTCTAATTGAGTCACTTCAGGCGTGATGTGGTGCAAGTCGAACATAATGAGTGACTGATCGAAGCACTTTTCCACTTGATAAAATTTTTTATTTTACGTCTGGGTTTCGATGTATTACATCATCACCAGGTAACAAACTGAAGTTGTGTTGAAAAAAATTTTATCATGTGGAAAAGTGCTTTGATGAGTTATTCATTAACACTCTAGATTGTTGAAAAGTATATTAAAATTTTGGTATTCACTCTTGACGTTGTTTAGGCACTACTTTTCATTCCCTCTGCAGCATTTATCATTTTAGCAGCATTATGTGCTTTTCGATTGATTCTGTTGGGGGATGCAGCGTTTTGCAAAAAGCTTGTGTTTTTTATTTAATTTTTTGTGTAGTTTTTTCAGATTGTAAGATATGTTCCAGCTGAGTAAATTGAATATGTGAATTTGTAGTGAAAATTAATTACCACTGAAGTAAAAAGCATAAGACTGGTTGTCTCTTGACAATTAGTGAAATTAATTGGCCCCTTCCTCGTAAAACTGTCATGCTCATTTCTCCACTCACCCTGTTGTCTTTCTATGCTTCCAGTGTAGTAGTATACTCATTTAGAGAGGCATAAACAGCATTCTTTTATGTTATTTTCCTTCCAGTCTCCAGTTTGACCCTGCTCCTCGGCGAGGTGAGCCTCACGTCACTCGAAGGACGCCTGACTATTTCCTGTAAAGGAGCGGTGCTGAGCTCCAAAAGTGGAGGGGGGAAACGTTCGATTTTTGTGGCTTAAAAACTGTTGCTGCATTGAGAATGGAACTCTGATATTGTATGATTAGGATATGTGCAGGAGTGGCTCTTAATTGCTGAGCACCATCAGGGGAGGGATATTGCCCCTCCTTTTTTTTATTCAATTTAATTTAGGTCGTTGTCTCCTGAGCATAACTTCTTCTTGTGAATTTCAGGTCAAAGGGGGCAGGACAAACGGAGTTAAACCCCCTGCGTCGTACTTTTACACTGTAGTGACAGAGTCAATACATCAATCATATTGATGGTAATAATTTCACTTCTAATGTAGGTGGGAGTTTAAATTCAGTGAGCATCTGAGCCGAATAACTTTGCTGCAAATGATTGTTTGTTTGAGGTATTGGTGATTCTAAATCCAAAAGTGATCCTGTGAATGCGTGTGAATGATTTGAGATGTCTATCCTTATAATGGGGCACATGAGGCTAATACTTCAATCCAAACCTAAAAGCTTCATGATGCCTTCTATAAGTAATTGGAAAGCTTAATTATTGTTAGCGTCCATCCTATGGCACACAGGGAACTGCATATTATATTCTTACACCAAATAATGATTGTGGCATATATTGCTTAGAAAAATTTGTATTAGTATGTATATTATATAAGTTCAAAATGAGTGATAATTCGCATTAATAATAAATTTGAAACTTTTCATTAATTTTTATTAATGCGATCAGCTGCAATAGATTTGTGTAATATATCAAACAAATTGATGGTACAGTGGACTCTTGTTGGCGTATATTTGAAGGGGCATGGAATACTCAACATGCTAATAGATAAAGTGTGCAAAACATGCTTGATCTTGCACGTGCCTTCATAATGTTGGTAGCGTAACTGACGGGAAAATATTTATTCCTTGAAAACTGATTGCTGTACATTCTGTAGCCTTTTGGCAGTTATACATGGTAACACCTTTTGTTTTGTGCAAATCATTAAAAATATATAATGCATCTTGAGTAAATATTGCCATTCCTCATAACATTATTAATACTTAATCAATCAATAATTTTGTTTTACTGAGTTCTGTACGGTAATTAACTGTAACATGCATTGACTTAATTTATACTGATAGCTGCTTGTGTAATTAAGCTTAAGTCCATGAGGCGTATTCCATAGCTATTCTCAATTTATTTTTTGGAAGTCCTGTGCACATACTGATGAAATGCCTGTGTGAAAATAAAACTGCTTGGTAAATGCATTGATTCTTAATTGGTTTTACATTTTTACTGTTATATTTTTCAAATAATAAACAATTTCAATATATGTTCGAAAAGCTTCACAAAATACAATTCGCTCTAACTTACTTGGTGTGTTGCCTTGATTTATTAGCAGCAGTGGAACTTCCTGTGGGTGCTGCATTTATGTAAAAAATAAAACTAAAGCTTTTCACTTGATAACATTTATCAGGACTCAAATGGAGAAAGATTATTAAAGGTAGTTACAAAATCACAAAAATTCCTTCAGAGAATGAAACGGTTTACTCTTAAAGGTTAAAACTTTTTCTTGAAAATACCCATAAATGTTAAGCCATTGATGAATTAGCATTGAGTCCATAGGTTTAGATCCAGAAGATGCACTCTGTCCTTAAAAATATCTTTGAAGAAGTCACGAGCAATTACAGTGGTATTTCTCATTCGTAAAATATTTAGCAAAGATGTGTGACCTTGGTTAGAATTTAAGAGAATTAGGTGGGTCATTAATGCGAATTACATATAAAATAGGCACCAGAAGGAAATCCTGGGGTGCACCTGTTTTGATTTATTTACCAGAGTAGATGGTAAAGTTTTTGATCATGTTCAAAATCTAGTTGTTTTGAACTAAGATACGATTCAATCCTAGTAATTGGGAATTTTGCTTTCGCCATAATATGCAAAAGAAGCTGGTGAATGATATGATCAGCTTTAGAAAAGTTAGGAAATAACCTTTCTGCTCTAAATTAAAGAGAGAGTATTTAATTCATTATATGTGAAGTGGCTTATGTAATAGACCTGAATTGCCTGCACTAATGTATATAGTAGAACAATAAGAGTAGCTATTCAAGCTACAATGAGTATTTTATAAAGCATTTTCAAATATTTTACCTTGCTGTTTCAACAGAAAATTTGGCCAATAAGAATTTGTATCATCTTTGGTACAATTCCCTTTGTAGAAAATTAGTAGAATCAAGGCCATCTAATAGAGGCTCAGGGATAAACCTAACTCTCAGGGTTTCATCAATAAGGAATTATAAGTTATCCTTAACTATATTGAAGTATTTTATGACTGTGCCAGGAATAACATTTAAAGTAGAGCCTCATTTATTGTGTGATTTAATGATAATTTTGGCCAGTTCCAATTCATAACTAGGAATAGAGTCAACTCTCGATTGTCCATGTTGATGGACGCATGATAAAGCATGGATAATCAAAACCCCAAAATATGGTTGTGATACAAATTTATATATTTGGAAACTCTTATGTATCTGTCTGTGTGATTCATTCAAGTTTTTAAGTAATGGAAAGTATTGTTTTTCCATTTTCAGCCATTTTTCAGCGTGGAATTATTCATTAATAAGAATACAAAACTATCATAAAGTGAATAGCAGACTGTATTTTGCTCTGAAAGCTTAAAATATCCTGTTACAAGGAAAGAAATGGCTGGCAAAGGATGAATTTTGAAAAGGGATTGTCATTGCAGGATCTCATTCATCATATGATAACAATTAAAATAACGCATTTTAAGTAGGAAATGAGTTATTTGTTGCATAGTAAAACTATGTGCATATTTACTCTCCTTAAAGGGAGTATGGATTTCTCAGGGCTAATGAATGCAGAGGAAATGATAATGGGAAAGTATGGATTTAACAGAAATGTTTATATTAAAAAATTAAATGCAATTGGCAACTTTTGATTTTTTGCAAGTGCAAACTTGAAAGAAAGCTCAGGTATTTCAATTTTTTTTTTCATGTAGTATTGGGAAGTTGCAAAGCATTTGATCATTGTAAACGTAATTTATGATTGTAATTTTATTAAAATTTTGAGGTGCTTGGTATAAAAAGAATAGCATGGATAATCGGCAAAACAGACAATCGAGAGCTTACTGTATAGTGTGTTGCACATGCTACGAAATGGTGAGTAATTTATCTGGAGTGATTGGATATGCAGGCATTTCACGAGACGGGTGAAAATTAGTCAAATTAAAAATGGCATCTATGAGTAATCAGATGTAGTACCGCCAGCAGAGTCCTGTAATTGAAGACGTTGTTGTTTGATGGAAATCTGGGATCCTTTGAATAATTTCTCTGGTATCTTTAAATGTATCATCAGCAATTTCAATTCTGTCATTATTAAAGGATTTTTTTGTAATTTGTAGAGTTTTATGATATTTTTTTCTTTATGTGAGAACATTCCATTCTTATGGCTGGTTAGAGTTTTTTTTTATAGTTAAGATGTATTTTTCATTTTCCTTCATAGCCTTCTTCATCTGTAAACCACAAGTTTTTAGCAGTTAACTGAGGAGTCTGTTTCTGTTACATGTGTGACTAGCGGAAAAAATATTGAATTTTTATTTCATATAGAATAGTAATACTGGAAAGTTTTTTATCTAAGGGACTCAAACACTTTAAATCCCCTCAATCATGACGAATCAGCATGTCACCAAAGTCTCACAATATCATATATTAAGTATTTCTTGCAGTATTTTCACAGTCATTGGGGAAATGCAATGAGGTGATATGAGAATTAATGACCATGAGATTGGCATGTACCCGGTCATTGTTTGTTGTGATATTATCCAAAAAGTTTGTGAATTGACACTCACTCTTGTCGGTTAATCGTTAGTTACACTAATGTTGGAGGAGGACGATATGTCCAAAAATCATGTTTGACCTTGGAATCTTTTGGAAAGTAGGTATTGAATTCACATGCTATGATTACGCATGGGTTTTTGAACTCCGTTATGAATGATTTACAACAGCTTTAAGAATTTAATAAGGTAAACAATGAAAACAATTGAAGGTGAACAGGCAGCTAATGTAATAATATGCATCATCATTTGCATGGCTTAAATACAGGCTTTCATATTAATAATTATTTTTGTAGAAGTGCATGCTACAAATATTTAACAGCTATTTACTTAAGTCAAACATTGTTTGAATTGATGTAAATCTTTCTATACAAGTGTCATTTCCCTGAGTATTTCATGTATTGCACTTTGGGTTTTCTAAACGTGCATGGACTACTTTAATTTTGGTCTCTTGTTGGTTATATGAATGAGGTAACTAAAATCTGCTAATTGTTATTATGTACGTAAAATGGGAACATTATCTGAGGGAACAGATGTGCTAAGGAAAATGCCCTAATAAGAGTCCACTGTATTTTTTAAATTTTCTAGGATTTCATTGTAAGTCCTCAGAATAATGCAGGCAGTGAATGCATTTGAAATGATGCTTGATTTTAAGCTATTTAAATATCGGACTTTCAGGTGTCAGTCATCACTATTGGCATACAGGAAATACATATGCTAGTTAAAACGACATACAAGTAAACACACACTAATCCAGACTCTGACGGACTGGTTAGAGTCAGGTTTAGACAAAATAAAGACTGTTGATGTGATAACAGCAACCACGGAATGCAGGAAGGTCCAGAGCGACAAAAAGGGTGTTAACTGGACCATCAGGGTTATTTTAACGTAAGGGTTATCAGACTGCTAAGTTATGGATTACTGTGATTCTGAGTGTCAGAGAAAACAATATCTGAGTGAGTGTAAGGGAGTGATGTCAGTTTCATGGGTACAATGGCCGCAGGATTATCCTGAAATCCGAGGCCATATGTAATGTTGGCAAAATAAAGGTTTGTCCCACCACAAAGTTATGGCCAACTGCAATTCTGAGTATCCGTAGCCATATCTGAAGGCCAGGCCTTCGCATTTTGTGGTGTAGAAATATGAGAACTATTTACAGCATAGTTTATCAGAATTACTTTTGTCGCCAGCAGCAATGGCATTAATTGCATGGCAGTTTTTGAAATGACCTAAACACAAAGACAATCAGCCAGCACAAGCTGCAGAAAGATATACCTTAGTTTAAAATGCCAGTGGAAAATGCCAGAATAAAAATTGAGAGGATTTGTCAAGATATGTATGTTATATTGTAAAAGTGTCTCTTTAATTACAAGTTACAAATATATTAAAATGTGTCCTATTATTTTATTATGATATATTTTAGCTTCTCATTGGTGTTTGCCAACCATGCATTTACATGAATTTTGATGGGAGAAACTAAAAGAGTTGTCACTGCGATAAGTCTTGGAATCAATTTGATGAGTGTGTTTTTAACTCAAAAGAGTGTGCCAGGAGGCTATTTTAGAATCGGTAAGCTGAAATAATTGCAGAGAAGCAGTGGCGATAGTTGCAGGAACTCTTGTCAGGGAAAATCTCACATAAAAATAACCAGTTGAAAGGGGCAAGTAACCCTCGTCATTATTTTTATAGTCATTTTTTATTCTATGCGTTCATGTATCCATTAGAACTGGAGTGTATATTATCATACTAAAACTATTTTCATTTAATTTAATAAGGGAAAAATCCCATATCTACAAAATATTTATGTAAATACTTCAACATTATATCACGCATTATATTTTTCATACAAACTATTTATATGTATAGCTCATATGAATACTGTAACAAATTGGCTATTTTAAGGTATGATGATTTTATAATTCTATTCAATATTTGATAGTTGGCGAGCAAGAAGAAAAACAACTTTCTTTGAAGGCATAGCTGCATGGGATAGCTATTAATGATTAAATTAATTAAAATTAACTTCATGAAACCAAATAAGTCAATGATGTTTGATTTCTGACACCCTGTGTTAGTTTTCTCTTCGGTGTCACCTCCACACTTTTGCAGAGGTATGAAAAGGTTACTTAAGATGCTTGAAAATACCTTATAAAAACACATTTATCCACCTCAAAAGGATATTGAGTGTCTCTTGATGTTAATCTTACCAAAGTAAGCTACTCACTGTCATAAATATGAAGAATAAAGCTCATTGTATTCTCCTATCTCTAATGTATGTGTTACTTAAGCTCCAAAATTAACCGCAGAAATCAACTCTAAAGCCTGAGGCCAAAAATAAGGTCGATTTGCCTGTATGACAAGCTTTGGTATAGACCTGCAGCACCAAAGTACTGTCTAAATATCAAACTATAGGAGCATTAATGGACAACTGGCCTAATATAGAGGGAGGACAGGAGAAATAAGAGTTAATGTTTTCATAAATGCTAAAAGCATACATTATGGCGTTAATGTTTAATGTAACGGAGAGAGTATTTTGTATGAGGTCTACATTTCCTTCGATAGATTGTTGAATGGAGAGTTTTGGTGTGCATGGGAAGGGGAAAGCCTACTGCCGCAATCCAATTCAAGGAATGGATTATATCTTAGGCAATAGTGTTACTTAATGGTCATCACTATTGTTAATTAATATTTCAAAGTTTATTTTGTTTAGCAAGAAATTACAAATTTTTACAGAGATAATGAATAAGAATTACTTAATTTTTCCACACAATCTTTTATTTTTACGACCGGGTTTCGACGAGGATCGTCATCATCAGGTAATTTTTACAGAAATATACACACATATATACCATTGCAATGCTTGAAAATATGAGGTGAAGGAGTAAGAGACAGAGTTATTGGTCAGTATGGCTAGGGGGGGGGGGGAGGAATTACGGGGTGTAATTTGGTCGGAGAGAGGGTGGGGACGGTTAGTCCTTTGGGCAGGCAGGTAGAAAGAGGAAGGAGAATGGGAGGGGGGTCCCCCATGTTCCCGGGGCTGTTGGAGGGAAACGGTTGATGTGGGAGTGAAAGGTCGAGGAGAGGAGATCTGAAGGTGTATAGTACGTCATTAACTACTTTGCACTTGGTCCTTTCACTCTTGATGATCTCCATCTGTTTGAGCCCGTCCATCCGGGGTCCTTTTCTTTCCACATGCATAATTTCCAGCTTAAAATCACTAGAATGTCCGTTATCCAAAAGATGTTTCGAAAATTGCTAAGCACTAAGCAAGCCATGTCTCTGGCAGAAGAACTGCTTTTGAGAAAGACTGTCCCCTTCCCGATAGTCGGTGAAGTATGTGCAATGATAAATACTTGTGTCTCACAAAATTACTTTAAGTTCAATGGTAAATATTTCGAGCAGCCCGACGGTTTAGCCATGGGAGTGATTGCAGATAGAGTAAATCATGATTAATGTATGTGCCAAATTTTAGAAAAAATGTTTTTGATTAGGATATATTGTGAAGCAATTTGTGATTTTTGGTGTGAAAGGGCGACTCTGGTGACTGTAGTAGGCCCTGGATCCTAAACTAGGTTATGAGTATGGGGTGTCTGTACACGTCGTGATAGAGGAGGGAGTTCTGAGTGTTTTTGGTGATTTACAAGAAAATTAATACTTCAGTTCAGCAGATATTGTCGAAAACGTTTTCCTGATGAACTCTTACTTTTTGCTATGATGGAAGACTTTCCGCTTGGGCTAACTTCAGTTCAGTTATATCTCTAGGGCCGTACATCATATAGTACATAATTAATCCCGATCTTACGATTTTCAGTAACTATAGGGAGTATTGCTGTGTATGATTTGTCCAATTTAGTGAGATTACTGCATTGGTTTAGGGGATCTACTTAGTTACTTCATGAAAAAATATGTACGTTGGTATGACTGAAAAATCCAGAGCCCGAACGGCCGGTAGTCGGTCGTGGGCTAGCTCTCCGTGGGTCAATTCAGTTAAGTAGTTTTCGGTTGCCATAGAAAAACGCCGGCACCTAAGGTGAACTAAGTGAGACTCCAGCGAGCACATTCGTAATAATAGCATACGGAGGTAAAATTTCTGGTCACAGCTAACACTGCCTGATGCCTACCTTAGATATCGTCGGAACAAGTTGCTTAACATCAATTTTGTTCTCTACTTGTTATTACGTGCTTCAAATCCTAAATGCGATATGTTACGACTCCATAATTCCTAGTGACAGAAACGAGGCAACTAGGAGAAGAAAATCTCCATGGCGGCAATGTATTAAATCTGTTTGTCTTAATAACAATATTTATTTGAGAGGGTATAATTACATTTACTCATTGAAAAAGCAAAGTGATTTTTATGACGAGGTGGAAAAAGGTGGAGCTTACGAAGGCAAGAGAAATTTGGCGTAATGGGAATTAATTCTTTTAATAACTTTACTGTGTCAAGTCATTGGATACTGTTCGGAAATGTAGGGGAAAGAAAATATTTCTCCTGTTTGGTGCTTCATCATGACTAAGAATATCGTCTTTGTAAATTACTGTTTACTCCAATTCGCTCACATTTTCACGGGATACCACTGTAATTGTATCAATGTTGTTCTTATTTATTCATATTTTGGTAAACATAACGGGAAATAACACTCAAGCGTAATTTTTTTTGGAGATTGTAAGAAATTTGTCATGCCCTCGGAAAAAATATAGCCATCTGCACAAATGCAACTTGGGATGAATCATTGGACTAACTCCCGCGTCATTAAGTGTATCTTTAAACGATGACAGGCGACGATTGATAACCCTAATACTGCAATTTATGAAAATGCCATGATAAGCAGAAAGTATCGATGTGATATACTATCTGACCTGATAAATTAAAGCAAAATAAAGAACGGGTAATGAGTTAATATAGATCGATCCGAGGAAATGAATACGGAATTAACCCATGCAAATAACTCAAAACACCTAATTTAAAAACAACTCGAAAATATTTCCTACGGGCTGGATCCTGGATGGCTTTAGCCATCGCGAATGATAATTCATAAAAGTACGTCATTTGTTATTACCCTGTTAAGTCTTAGCTACATAGATGTCAGTACTACTGCGCAGGGTGTTCGAACCCTTGCAGCCACTGAGCATTTAAACAGTTTTTAAAGCGAGAGAAGTAGATGGCAGCCATTAGGGTTTTGTGTCGTCTGTGTAATTTATTAAAGATACAGATATTTTGATAACTCCAGGTGATTGAGTTCATCCTTTTATCATGCTTGTGTTTGTGCATATGTTGTATTTGTCAATTGTGTTAATTGTTACCTTATTTGCCCTCTATTATTTATTCAATGCAATGAGCAATATAAATGATACATTATGTATAATGGAAAGAAAATTATGTGCAAGCTTAAAATCTTGAAATTCTAAACGTTTCTGGCAGTGTCTTCTTTTATATGAGTAATGTCTAAGTAATTCTAGGTGATTTGAGTAAATCAGACCATGTGGTCGAGCACGTGCATTTTTTTGTCTTCGGATTGTTTCCTTCGGAAATCATTTTCCATCTCATTTGTGCTCTTTTCAACTCAATTGGTGCAATGATTGCAGTGAAACTATGAAAAAAAAGTATTGATGTAAAGGGTTACTAATTTTGATGTCCCTGTGTTGTGGAAGTGACCTTTAAATGAGCATTTTCTGAATAACTTGAAGTGATAGAGATAATCGGACCATCCTGGAATTGCGCATGTGTGATCATTTAGTATTTTTAAATTGTTTTACAGTCAGGAAGTAATATTATCTTATTTGTCAACTAATTCAATTAGTAATATATGATAATTTCATTGTGGTTGTTAAAATAACTGCCTCTTAAATTAGATTCCCTTAACTTATGATTTGTACAGTATTACGTCTACTCAATAGTTACCTATGGTGCCCTCATCTTTCAAGAGATACGGCCACCAGTAATTGTGTGATTCTTTGTCAGCCTTGCACTGTGCGAGATAGGCTTACGTCGTTCATATTGATTCAAGCCAATTAATTTTAAAAAATGAGCTTAGTATGTTAATGTCTGAACTGATTGTTATTCAATTTTCAGCATGGCTTCCGTTTATTCCGAGTACGCCGCTTTAGGGTTGTCGTTCGCCTTGGTGATGAAAGAAATGGGCCCGAAAGACATAGTTCTAAGTTTTGGCCAGCGAGATCCTGGAAAAAAACCAACCGATATGGTAATGGGGAATTCTAGCGCTGAATGTTTCTAGTTCCGGCGATATTAAATTATAATACCATTGATCACCTCGTTTCACCTTTTCCAATATCTATAGGATGATTGTCCATGCTTTCTGGAAGATATAGTAATACTAGCCGAGTTTTCCGAAGTCTTGGGTCCGATTCCTCTACTGACCGTGCCGCTCAACACGAAGGATCTCGAAATTGATTTAGACGATTTTATCTTGAAGATAATGTCCGTCGACTATCAAGCCAGTGCCAGGTAAGTAAATTTTGGAGCAATACTGTGGGAACGTAATTTCAATAAACTCGATGTCGAGGTCATTCATTCTTATCCATTATGATCGTACCTTTTCCTTTGTAATTATTCAGTTTAATTGTAATTTATCACAATCAGCGAAAAATATTCACGGTTAATTGTCCATTATAGTAATACATAAAGCAACTTGGTGAATCCGGGTGTCAATTGATCTCTAATTGCTGATTTAACCGCACATCACGATATTGAAATTACCTACATGTTTCACTTTGCGTGGACACACAATATTTAAGAACACTGAACTGTTGGCCTTTCACTTGCCTACACTGCATAACAAGAGTTACAAATTGTCACAACCAAGCTTCATTTGACAGCGCAATTATTACAGAATGTCATGTTTTCAATTTTAACAATATTTTTAAAATTTCAATAACGTCCATTCGGGAAAGAACGAAACTGAGAATTATAGGCAATAAACAGTGAAATGAATAATTTCCTAGCCCAACAAAAAACCTCTGTGCTTATCTCGTAAGAAATCAGACTTTGCATAGAAGGGGCTCTATCTCTCCATTCTTGATTGTATTTAAACGGCGAAGACTTAATTTCGTTGATAGCTCATTAAACAGAGCAGGCAGCACAATGTGGTCCTCTTTTGTCCAACCAAAACCCATAAGTATTGAAATGTGCATGTCAGCTGTGTGTACAATGAAGGTGAGAGGTAGCATTGATGAAAACTGGGTATTTAATTGAACTTGGTACAGCAATTGGTAGTAAAGTATTTTGCATGTTTTAGATAGTAGGGGCAACTAAGAAAGAATTCCTAGCCCAAATACAGCAAGAAACAATGAATTTATTTATTTAATTTCTTATCCATAATGAAGTAGAATAAAGATGGTAATGACACAACAAAGGGATATAAAAACCCACCATCCTATCTATTCTTGTTCAATTTCCTTATTTTGTGTAACTTTTTGGTCCTTTTCCTTGACCCTATGGTTGCATTTCAACATCCATTTCTTGAGTCATTATGATTTTTCATCCACTTTATTATGGATTTAAAATAAATTCATTTTCTTATTGTATATGGGAATGAAAAGATCATAATCAATTATCTAGGAATTCTTTCTTGCCCCTGCTATCTACTGTCTACATTACACAATGTGTAACACACTTTTCTAGACTGTTTTAACAAGTACGTTTAATGTGTAGAAAATTATAATATTTAGACTTAAAGCTTTTATATGCTAATTGTATTTTAATGAGAAATGTTTAACTTGTAGACAGTGGATTACAAATTATGTGCTTATGTTCATGTTTTTATCTATTGCAGTGGTAATTTTAGATTCACAACTGACACTCAAGTTCTTCAGACTGATGTTATTGATGGGGTTCATGCCTATATTCACTATTTTACGCTGAATGATGTCAATGCCAGAGGCTTTGTGCGTCCAATGTGTTTAGCGTACATATCAAGGGATAGAAGTAAACTGGAAACAAAGTTATCTATCCTTAAGGCAAATTTTTTACAGGTAATTGTTATTACAGCACTGATATTTATAATTTTGCCAAATCAGGAGGTGATAAGGATTTATTTCAGGCATCGGGCGCGATGAAAGGGGAAAATAATGTGCTGTTCCTAGAAGAAGTCTCCCTGGGCCTGCAGCAGCTTAAAGATTTACAGCAAAAATATTTTCGGTGGAAGCAGGTAAAAGTTCTTAAACAATAGATGTGTAAACATTTCTTCATATTAAAAAGGTCTTGCCCGCATAATTTTGACAACAAAATTTTTATTTTAAACTTTTAATGAATATAATGATATAATATAGTATATGTATATTGTTTTAATTATGAAATTTTTACTAAGCTTAAATGTGATAGATCCCTAACATTCTAACGCAATAAGTATTTGAAAGAAATTGCTGTGTACGAGTATGTATAAATGTGTGAATGGGTAATTCCATCAGGAATCAGTCAGTGCTAAAAAAAATTCTCGAGATATGATTTTGTAGCTTCACAATCATTAGCATTTTTCAGCTTCCTATAGTTATTTTATTTTACATTGCTCTGAATAAGTTTTTTAGTATGCTATTATGGTTTATGTTGGAGGAGAAAATATGATATCTTAGAATGAAAAAGGGGCACAAAGTGCAGTTGATTTCTGTTGTATTTGGAGAGGTATTCAGTATCCAGGGAAAAAAACTAGTGTATTCTATTTCCTATGAAAGCAGAAGAAATTTCATAAATATTTGAGCTAATAGTTTTTTGGCATCAAATGGGCAATTGGAAAGATTTAGGAAAATATAATTATTTTATTTATTTACATATTACCCTGCAAGGCTTGGCTAGGATGTGTGGCAGGAGGTGATTACCCAACAGACTACTTTAGATACAAAATCGTATTTTGCATCAAAAGTACATGGGTGGTCCCAGAAGTACCCGACCCAACAAAGAAAAAAATAATTTTAGATAAAAATGTATTTATTTTTCAACCTTATCTCCTTTCAGCTCTATACACTTTTTCCAGTGACGTTCAGTAAGTTTGATACCCTTTTTATAGTAAGAACTGTCTTGCTCCTCAAAATAGTCATTAACTGTAGACATCACTTCTTCACAGTTGGAAAATCTTTGACCACCAAGCCATTTTTTCAAGTTTGTGAACAGAAAATAATCCGATGAGGCTAAATCTGGCAAATTAGGGTGCATGAGGTAGCGATTCAAACTATAATTCATGAATTTTGGCCTTTTCAACAACGGATTTGTGAGCTGGTGTATTGTCATGATGAAACAGTGCGTCCTTAGCCAAATTAGGCCGTGTTTGCTTGAATTCTTTGCTCAAACATTGCAATAAGGTCACAGAATACTCGCCTTAGATAGGTTTTCCTTTTTCAAGCTAGTTAACGAAAATTATCGCACGTGCATCTCAAAAAACTGATGCCATGACCTTACAAACGCTCTTCGCCTTCTTTGGAGGCGGTTCTCCCTTTTGAATCCATTGTTTCGACAGTTCTTTTGTCTCAGGTGTGAAGTAATGGACCCATTTTTCATCCATGGTTATGAAACTGAAAAAAATCTGTTTTGTTGCTGTGAAACTTTGCTAAACACTCATTTGAAACGTCTTCACACCAATGGTTTTCTCGAGTGTAAGCAAATGGAGCACCAATCTTGTACACAGCTTTCTCATGTCCACATTTTCAATTAATATGTGATGTACCACACTTTTTCAAATGCCTATTATGTGTGCTAGGTCGCGCAAGTTCAGTAGACGATCATCCAGTATCACTTTGTGGATTTTCTTCACCATCCCTGGAGTCGTCACCTCATTCAGTTGACTAATGCGATACTTGTCTTGACAGCTCGTATGGCCTCGTTTAAACTCTGCCATCCAATATTTTACTGTTGTAAACGAAGGAGAAGACCCCCTGAATAGAATCCAGTTCAGATTTTATCTGAACTGGATTCTATTCTGTTAGGCTGAGGCCTTTCAAATGAAAGTATTGTAACACATATCGATGACCAATTTCATAAATTCACTGAAAATGTTCACTATTGATGGCTGTCAAACAAATACGTAATAACATATTGCCTTCAAACTTTAAACATATGGTTTATAGATTGCATACTTTTTACTACAGTGATATTTTTCAAACTACCACCATCCTTAGGTCAGGCCGGGTGCTATTGGGACTACCCTCGTAGTCTGCTGCCCCCTGCCCCCTTCCTCCCCGAGAGCGTTCTGGCCATGCTAGTCTGATCCCTTATTATTCGTGAAGGAAGTTGCATTAAAAATCTATCTGTTCTACACTCAATTTTTTAAATTTTATTGACATTATCTCTCCTACCATTGTATGGTGGGGCTGATAATTCACAGTCAATATCCTAGCCAAATAGATATCCTTTCAATTCATGCAAGACGTTTCATTTGTTATTTAGCCTCCGCTCCATCATTCCCAACCCAGCTCCTCGGTAAGTATTTCGATACCCTACTCAGATCACCATAACAGCATTTGACAGTTCTAGCTATTCTATGCTGCACAGAATCTAATGCCGTCCAGCTTATGCCCAGGGGGTGTGGTCGCTTTGCCGCAGAGCTAATGGGAAGGGAAGATGAGTATGGGTTGGGAATGAGGTTTGAGTGGCAAGTGAGGGTAATCTGTTGTGATTGGAATGAAATGCATGTGATTGTAGTAATGCTTGTAGGATATATTCAAATTAACTGGCCTCATAGTCTAACATGGACACTGTTGAAATAGGAGGGCTGTCCTGAAAGTAGCCTCCGTTTTTGTGTAACGTGATAATCAGTGGAGGGAGCTGAGTGGTCGCAGTATTGACCCACAGAGCAGATCAGTACGCCTTGATCTGCAGTGGTTGTAAGGTTGCGCCGTTTGTGGTTTGTTTACAGCAGTGAGTCAAAATGAGCGGTACAATTGAAATACCCACCAAATGTGGAGTCCATTCAGTGATAAGGTTTTTACTGATATAAAATTTCAAGGATGCTGACATTGAATGCTGGAAATTTGTGCTTTGTATGGACAAAATGCGATGTGATGAGATTTGTGCGTCAGTGTTGTCGTTCGTTTAAGAGTGAACTCACTAATGTCCATGATGATGATGGTGGGAGTTGCCGCCCCTGTCTGTGGTGAATGATGAACTGCACTCGAAAATTAAAGGGAAAGGTCATGTAAACTGGTGTTTTACGGTATCAGAATCCTTCGAAAGTTTTTCACAGATTTCTAAGACTCTGTTGCATGTTGACTGGAAAGTGAGGCTACTACATGTTTTGTGCTCCTCTCGAGAAGGAACTCCGAGAGATACCATCATCTTTTGGCTGTTATCTCAGGCGGCAGAATTTTATGCTGAAGGAATTTTTAAACTAGTTCTGAGATATGACAAATGTTTAAACTTGTTTGGCAAATGTGTATAAAAATAGTAGAGATATGTAGTTTTGAGATGAAAATAATAACTTTTTTGTATCTATTCCAGCGTATTTTTTAGAGCATGATGGAGGTCACTTTGTGGACAGCCCTTGTAAATTGTATTTCACTTATAGAAATGGTGCTGCATTGATCCATAAATCTGTGTAGACGACAGGGTAACCGGCATCCCTGCTGGATTTCTTTAACGAGGAGGAGCTGGCTGGAATGCCGGCAGATGTCAACAGTTGTATATATAGATGCTTTTGAAGATGAAGGGGCCACCTGGCCCCAAAACATCCACTTTTCATGAGTTTTACAACAAGCCTTTTTTAATTCTTTTAGTGTCATAAGTAGCCTTATGGGTGATGTGCTCCTTATTGTGTAATTAGTGTGCTAGTTAGGGATTGCAATGCAACTTGCAGCGAATAATTTTATGGTCATGGGGCAACAGGTACACCAAATTAGTTTCTGGGAAACCAGTATTATTTTGAATTTCCCTTATGATAAACATTATTCCACAAGAGGGGAATGCCCTCATTGCACCTAAAAACTTAAATTACATCAATTTATATGTTATTTAGAAAATTTTCATAGGTACTAGATCTGGTTCCATTAGTGAAGTGCTAAAGTTATTCGATTTGGAGTTAAATAATGTCATTTGTTAAATTCTAATGTCAGCCACATACATTAGCTAATGATTTATTGGCAATCCTGCATTCATTAATTTAAGAATGTTTAAGTATTATTTGTTTTGCATAAATGCATCAAGCATAGATTAAGGTATGAATTGTTTATTGTCACTCGTGAAAAGAAGATTAGTGCGCATCATCAATTTAAAATATTTTTTCGTAAGGCTGTCAAAATATGGGGAACTCAGTACATGTTAAAGTTTGAGTTGTATTAATTTGATGTAAATGGTAATCATTACCCACCCAGTGGGCCTGGGTTCGAATCCTGGCGTTGTCGAATATTTTTCAGTGGTATCCCAATACCTAATTGAGGTGCTTTGTGGAGAGCACTTTTGAGTGAGCATGCTGTCCGTCGCATTGGACGTTAAGCTGATGACCCTTGATGCCTTTAGTTAAGAGTAGGCTAAAGCCAACACTGCGTTTCTCTCCACCCTTCATCCTTTCTTGTCCATCCCTAATGGCACAAATGATCTTGGCTGTCAGTCGCCTCCCCTGAATACTACTACTGCCGGTCATCGGGAATAAGGTTCTTTTGGGAAGTTCTCATGTTTTTTAATTCCCTTTCAAGTGCTTAATTCGGCAAATAAGAACCAAAACATAAGACCAATTAGAACAGCAAACAAATTACAGTTTCAAATCTTACTCTAATATTTAAGTGAAGCAAAATGGCATCATTTCATCTCAGTTCGTTGGTCTAAAAAGAAGGTATGAATTCAGTCATTTTGCCTTTACTTTGATGCGCCTTGGAAGTTAAATTGCCTAAGCTTCTTACGTTATATAGAAGGGTATTAATAAGAGAAGCATGGGAAGGGCTGAGGATAAAAATGAAACATGTTGTCGTGTTTCTGACCTTGCTATGAATTACAAATTTTACTGCATTTCCATGTAGAGCATGGAAGAGGAGGAAGGAGAAAGCGAGACTTCTGAAGATGTTGCCTTAATGGCAAGCACTAACCTAGATCAGCTGGTTGAGCAACAAATAGAGTACAATAAAATTCTGCAATCTGCAAGAAGTATCCTGGTAAGTTTACTTCTAAATTGGCTTGTAATTTCTTTTTTTTTAGCTAAGGTAAGATTTTAATTTATTATTAAAATCATTAAACCAGGAGAACAAGGACCTCTGTGAATCACTCTCCCCATGGAAGGATACTTTTTGTGCATCCAGCTTACCAGAAATTGAGCAATATATGGCCTATGTAAAATTGGTTGTTGGGAATCACGAACCCATGATCCCCAACCAAAGAAGAGGTGACACGGAGCTCCGGCCCATAGCAGCCCTCAGTCCATTTGGAGTGGCAATTAGTGTGTGGCATTTATGCTGCACTCGGAGCCAATTTGAAGGCTGTGACTTGGCATTGACTGGTGGATGCTTCTGGTGGCAAAGGGCAGAAGAGCATGTGGGTCACAGGATGGGGCAAGTGGCAGCGAGTATGACCTCCAAGTCCTCCAAGATTGAAGCACAGCAGGCAGTAGCAAGTAAGCTGTATCGCCAGCTCCTGCTCCTGCTGATTCCGACCAGTGTCCCCATATCTTATGAAAGTCGTTTGCCGCCGATACCTGTCAACAATAAGGAAATCACAATTCAGGTAAGATTATATTCTCGGTACAGTAACCGTAACAAGTAGGATTTACATGAACCACTTGAGTACATTTATCAAGTAGTTACAGTATTCCCCAGTATCATGTGTCTATGAAAATCTCCTGCATTCAATAAATGTAAAATAAAATAGAATTAATTTCATTATATCTATCATATTCAGCAGTGTGCATGTTATGCGTATATCCTGACCAGTACAGTATCCTTTGGCTTAGTTACTATTCTGTCTGTTATGATACCATCATCATTTCCACCTACTTCTGTACCAGCAGTTTTATTTATGAAAATGTTTACCAGCAAACCCTAGTCTTTCTGATGTTTCCATGTTCATAATTCTCTTATCCCCTCTCCAGAAGTAATATTTCTGAGGCTGCCTAACCTAAATGCAGCCCCTTTCTCCCCATTTTTTTATTTTCTGCATTCTCGCTTCAGTTTTCCCATCTGAACCACTGATTTAAAATTCCAAATCCTGATTTTTGGTACCTTTCTCTTGTCAAATGGTTTCCATTCAGATGGCAACAGCCAGATATATGATTGCAGGTCTTTTCTTCCTTTGGTTTGTGTTAATTAAGTGTGATCCACCAATGAATTGATGATGTTCTTAGTAGAAGAATATTCCGAGCATTTATGATCTCTAATGGGATGGTTTTCAGTTGTCTTTTCCATCCTATACCATTGATCTTTTTATTCGTCTGCCTTTGGAGGTATTTTTCACCACAAAAGGAATAGGATATCCTAACCCTTCACCCAATCATCTGCCCTCCTTAAAGGGCATTGGGACTTATATTTACTTATATCAAATTGCCTGGAATCATTTTCACAAATACACGCATTTAAATCACTTTCATTGCCCTTACCAATAAAATGTAACTTCAGAAATCTTCCCTCCATTAGCCTCTAACTCAAAATCAATCGAAGACAATTCTTTATTGCAGCCATTCATCTTTTTACTTTGCCTATTTTTACCTGTTTCCTAAATGGCTTCTTATTTATTTGGTAGTCATTCTGCAGTCGTTATCCTTCTCCTAGTCACCCGGCTGTCCAGGCTAGTTGGCCTCGGTGGCAGTGGGGTAACGTCCTTGCCTGCCAACTTAGAGGTGGTGGGTTCGATTCCTGCCTAGGTTGGTTTTCCTCCACCTAGGGCTTGGGTGTTTGTAATTGTCTTTGGCATAATATGTTGGGATTAGGGGGAAGAAAATGTTATAAATTCTCAATATCGCTCCAAATATGTCATTGAATTACATAAATTCACATTCATGGCTTTTTTTTATCATAATACTATGGCATTCATTCTTTTCAGTTAGTAAACATCATATGCTATCCTCTGAGCTTCTTTATTTTTGCTGCATTCATCATCCTCTGTATTTGCCTCTTTCTTTGCACTTAAAAAATCTTTCATTTCTACCAGCATCAATCAACTTGCTGACATCGTGTTATCCACTTCCACTTTCAGTAAATTTAAAAGCCATTCCTTTCAAACTTCCTCAAGCATCATTCACCTATATTTTCCCCTAAAGGTATAGCAAAATACTACATTATGATATGGTTAAATTTCTGGTTGGTTTACAAGTTATTGTTCTGTATTTATTAATATTGTTTGATAAATTAAGTCACTGCTATGGAGAAATATAATTTTCTAAGTTCAGTAGTACTTAGAAATGAATGAGTTTATATCAACTCATATGCTTGCATCATAATACTAAGCTGTCGAGAGAAAAGATGTTACTGCCTTTACTAGTAAATGAGCTTAGATGAATGAAAGGGACCACATTGAAATCAGGCATGTGGTATGTTGTTCTCATCTCAATTTAAATTAGATGTGTAAGTACATAATGTCATCGTATTCTGGAGCTGCAATGAGATTGCGAGTTAAAGCTAGGATGGGCATCGAGTTTGATGATAAAGTGTGTTTTAATATTAATTCCATATGTATTTTCAATTCAGTCAAGTAGACCATTCCATACTAATAAACTCAAAGCTTAGCACTCTTTCAAAGGCCCTGTTGGAGTTGTTTAAGCAAAGCAAGTCAGAATTTGTCTATCATCTATTCAAAACTGTGGATGAAATTTGGACCCAACAGTACACTCCTGAGATGGAAGAAAGTCCAAACTGGGCTGCAATGGATGAAATTTCTCCTAATAAAGGTGAAGGTGGTTTCATTGGCCGGAAAGGTGATGGTGACTGTTTATTAGGATGGTCACGTAATTGTAATTATCGACCATCTTCAAAAATGTTGAGCAGTAATGGGTGGGTGTTACGCGTCATTACTTGAAAAGTTGAAGGTAGAATTTGCAAAAAGAATGAAAGCATTTGAAGAAGAAGATAGTATTTCCGAAGAAACTGCGGGAGATGCCGCAACAGTAACTTTTAACGGAGTCATCCCCTAATGTGCATTTCAATGCAAAAATTTCAGAGTGTAAAAATCATTTGCCTTAGGATGCCTCGATAGCTTAACTGGCTAAAGCACTTGACCGGATATTGAGGGATCTGGGTTCGAATCCCAGTCAAGGCGAATAATTTTTACCCTCTGAAATTGTTGCATTATAAAGATAGTACTTTACAATTTCGGGATAATGCACCTGCTCACACTTTGGTGGGTTCCATGTCTAAAATTCACCAATTGCACTTCAAATTGTTTGACCACTAACCATATTCACCAGATCTCCCCAATGACTTCTTCCTGATTCCCATTCTTTATTAATACGTTTTGTTTGAGGACGGATTTTCTTATGGACGAGGAGGCTATCACTTATGTAAATGCCTATTTTGGGGAGAAAGACATCAAGGGTTGAAAGTTAGATCAATGCTGGAAAAAGGGTATTGAGTTCAAAGGAGACTATGTTGAAAAATGAACATAAGATTTGAAGAAATGTGTTGCTTATTTGTTAGGTCAGGAACTTTTCAGACCACCCACATAAGTAGAGAAGTTCTGAAAAGATATTACCATTAAGCTATCTCTTTGTGCCCTGCTTTTGTTTATTAAAAGCACCAAGTGTATATTAGTAACTTGGACTTGAATATCAGCTTTCTGGTAGGAACACCACAGATGTGATTACTTGCTTTAAATTGTCGCATTAGTGAATAATTACTGAGAATGCCACTTCCCAATTCCAGCATCGCATGGATGTTATTCGCCATGTACAAGCCAATATGGGTTCTAATCCATCCATTAGCATTGGCATGTGTTTGTCTTTTTCCTCTTTGTGCTTAATCTAACCCTGGTTTCTTAAACTGCTTTCCAGTACCTTGTGCTGAAGTATGCATTTTTCACAAAGTTCACGGTAACCTCCGTTTTGGCGGTTAGCCCAACATTTCAAATTTTATTTGATTTTTACTGCCCAGTTTTGCCGGTTTCCCTATTAAATCGAGGAAAATATTGCTGAAATTCCCAAAAAAATGAAACAATATGGGACAACAAATTCACCTCCCCTACTATGAGGAGGCTGGTGCGAATACAGTCTCTGAGCACAGATTTGTTGGGGAAGTAACCCTAAACAATTTCCTCTGATGACTAGTCATCTTCACAGGGGCTCACGAAAGCAGTTACTTCTCTTGAAAAATATGATCCATGTATTTGAATAATTGTAATTGAAATGCTACTTAAATACTTTAACTAATTGCCTTTTTTTATCTCCTAGATTGTCAGTGGCAAGGTTGTGAGTGACAAGGTTGGGAGTTGCAAGGACTCGGATACTGGATATTATTCATCGAAGGAGTCAGTGACTAAAAAAGATGAAATGTGCTCTGAAAAGTTGAGCACCTATACAGAGCAGTCATTTGAACCCAGGTCTGTCCCTTCGCTGGACTCGTTGAACTCCGGAGCTTATCCTAAAGGCACTATTTATGAAAAGTCATTGAAAAGCACTGACCTGACATCTGATATTGAATCCAATGATGATAGTGTGGAAGCTGCAGACTCTGCCGTGTCTGAAGTATTTGAATTTCCAGTGAAGGAGCTCTGGTGCCAGTGCATATGGACTGCTAGTACTGGTGGTGCTTCAAGTAACCCTGGTAAGTTGTGCTTGATTAGTAGTTAGTCCTTTTATTTATGCAGTATTTAGAAGTTCTGAAATTATACAAGTTGAGGAGGGGATTGGGATGATGCTTCCCAATAGGTAGTAGGAAGTAGGTAACGTTCAGGTTTCCTATCGAGAGGGCCCTGGTTCGAATCCTGGAGACGACAAATATGTTTCAGTGGTATCCCGATCCTTACTTGAGTGAGTGCAACGTCCGCCAGATGGGACATTTAACTGCGGACCACCGGGTGCCTTTCGACTAGAGTAGGCTAATGCCGATGCTGGGTTTCTCTCCATCCTTCCTCTCCCATTCATCCCTAATGGCGCCAATGGCCTTAGCTGTCGGCCTCCTCCCATTTAACTACTACTGCTAGAAGTTGAAAATTGTACTTGACCTGTAGTTGAAAGGTTTTAAAACTTCTCTGCTAAATGGAAAATGAAACGAATAAGCTAATTAGAAGTTTGGTTTCATTTAAATGGTTACAGAAAAATGGACGAATTTATTTGAAAAATTTTACAATTGTTTTAACTTTTACAAATAAATATTAATCTTAGTTTAGTTATTTCTGTGTGCCAGTATAAATATCTGCAAAAAAATGTTTAGTAAATCCATCATGTTTTAGTTATATTGAATCAACCTCAACATGAAATGTTGATGAAATTTTCAGTTTTTCATAATATATGCCGAGTCTATTTTTTCACAAATTATTTCATGGGGCTCAGTTTTGGAAAGTTATCAATAAATAAGGAATGTCTGAAGAAAATGGCTGAGATTGCTTATTGAATATTTGTTGAACTGATGTGAGATGATCCTTAAATTTAACTATCAAAGTCACACCCTTCACAGTCACTGAAGCTAATTCAATGTAATCAGTGAAAGTGCCTTCTCAGTAATGCCTTCCTTAGTAGCCCTGTCAATTTAACCTTAAGCATTGTCTGCCATTAATTTATTTTTTTTTCTAGTTGCCAAGATCCAGCATTTTTTTCAAACTTTCTCGAAAGTTGCACAACACATCTTGTATTCCTTGTTGATTGGGCGAACCTTAGTGATTGCAGGCAGTAATAGTCTGCGTGAAAAAGTGTTGAAAATTATATCAGCTGTGCTGTATTTTGTCCCAGTACGGGAAAATTCGAGATACTTGAGGTAACTAATTACAGTTAAAAGTTTTTTTCCTATCCCTTCATAAGCATGTGAAACCTTGAAAAACACCTCCTCTGGGAAATCTTATTTTTGCAAACAAAATCCATTGACTCTAACATATTTGAACTGTAGAACCTCACTTAATGAGCACTTCTCATAGCAAGAAATTTTCTTGACAATTGACAAGAAGAGGGGAATTCTTGGAATGATTGTGTGCCCACTGCCTCAGTTTGTGCTTGGCATGAGTTCCCCTGGGAGCTTAGTGCTGTAATTGATCACCCTATTTTTCAAACTTGTGTGCCGACATATATTTGTGATTTTTTTCCCAAAGTTTAATAATGCTTTTTGCATGGTTTAAAAAATTTCCCCAAGGAGAAATCTGTAAGGAGGAGACATTCATAATAGAATAAAAATAACCACAGAAATGAAAAGTAAAATAATCGAAAAACTGGGATGAGGTGAAAGCGTGACTGTTCTAGCCTGCGCAAACGATTGGTCAACATCAATGATTTGCGCTATCCTCAAGAACAAGGTCAAAATTGATAGATGCTTCAAAAGGAGTGAATAGAATATCTACGCAACTTCTACATATTCTTATAGGTGTTGAAAGTTTGCTTCTCTTTTGGACAAATGAAAAGCCATAGGAAGGCAATGCTATTGAAGAGGATGTCATCTGTGAGAAGGGGAAAGTGAATTTTGCTGACTTCACTAAGAAGATACCAAAATGTTCAATGGCCGAAGGAGCATTGAAGGGAAGCTCTTGGTGGTTTGAGAAGTTTAAAGAGAAGAACCAATATCCAGAGCTTTGTGAGGCTTGCTGAAGCGGCAAACTACAACTCGAAAGGCACTTTGCAGATGACTTTAAGAAGTTTGTAGATGCAGAGGGATATGTCTGCTGCAACAGGATTGTAATTGGGATGAGACATGTCTATTCTGGAAGAAGATGCCGAAGTGAATGTATATAGCGGCAGAGCAGAATGCATTGCACAGCCACCCACCAATGAAGGATCATCTCACGCGGCTATTTTGTGCCAATGCAAGCAGCGATTTAGAAATTCAGCTGCTGCTTTTTCAACATTAGGTACTCCATGAGCCTTCAGTGGAGTTTGAAGTCCAAAATATCCTAAAATGTGATGAGGAGGTCATGGGAAAGTGTTGTATCATAATTTACAAAGCATCGCTTTAAGAAGGCAGTGGCTGTGCATGCTGCAAATGTATATCGTGATAATTCTGTGTCGCATTTCCATAAATTATTGAAGCATCAGCAGAAACGTGTGTCTTGACAGATTCATAGAAAACAGAATTTGGTACATGTGTTGTTCAATCATTCCTAAGAAAATCCTAGAGATGGCTCTTGCAGAATCAGAAAAGTTTTGCTCTTAGTAAGTCTCATTTTTCACTAGGCTACTGTTAAATTTGCAGCTATATCCATGTTGTTGTTTCATTTTCATAGTCGATTGAAGCAACGACGAAGCAACTTTTTGTTTATTTAGAAAAGTGGAACAAATGGCTTTTGTGTTGTGATTTAACATGTCAATGTTACAGATGTATAACCTCAAAAAGAATCAAAGCAGAGTTTGTCAAAGTTCTTGGAAAATCTCCCCCTGTGTGTTTGTGACTGTTTACTCTTGGATGAGTTTAAATGTGGCTGTACATCTGTACGAATATCGTTCAGGACATCTAGTGGAAGTGACTACCTCTGAAATAGTTGACAAAATGTAGAAAATGGTTTAGAATGATTGATGTATCAAAGTTCACAAATAAGTCGATGCCACAGAAATATCACAAGGTGCAGTGTCTTCAATTTGTACAAAAAATTGCAGGTGAAATAAAAGTCATCAAGATGGGTGTCATGTTTGCTCTTAGTAGAGAATAAAGGCAATAGTGTGGTTGATTGAGAGGCTGACTTGGTGCTTTTCCATCCCAATCCTGACAAGTTTCTTCATCAGCATAGTACTATGGACGAAACATTGCTACACTCCATACAGAAAGGAACAGTTAAAATAGTGGGACCGCCTGGTGGATTCCACATTGATGAAACCATGGTCGTCGATAAATATTAACTGTAATTATAGGGATCGGAATGGTCCTGTGGCTAACGTACTGGCTACCCACCCAGGAGGGCCCTGGTTCGAATCCTGGAGGCCGCAGATATGTTACAGTTGTATCCCAATCCCTACTTGGGGTGCTTTGCGGAGAATCTTTTTGAGTGTGTACGCCTTCCATCAGATGAGACATTAAGCTGTGGACTCCTTGGTGCCTTTCGTTAAGAGTAGGCTAGTGGGGGCGCCGGGTTTCTCTCCACTCTTCCTCATTTCTTGTCCATCCCTAATGGCGCAAATAATCTCAGCTGTCGGGTGCCTCCCCTAAAACTATTAATACTGGATTTACTGTGTTTCTCTTATGTAAACGTAGTCATCTCATTAGGCATCTGTGTTGGCAATGACTTCATTTGATGTGAGTCACTTCTGCTGATTCATTTTTTAAGTTAGGAAAATAAAGAAAAGTCACGGGGCCAAATCTATTATATACGATGGATGTTGTGATAATTCAAACTATTGGTAGAATTTTTTCTATCTTATCTCAACAATGAAGCAATTCCAGTAAGTAATGCCAAAAACAGTGACGTGCCTAGTCAGTACAAAATATCACGAGAGTGGTCTTTATGCTGTGAACTGCTTGATGGATCACAATCAGTGATGTGTCTCCTTATAGCGGCATCTGTGAGAAGTAAAATACAGCCTTGCTCGTGGATCTGTCTCCAGACACGAGTGATTCTTATCTAAGCTTGCACGTGCTTGCTGTAGAACATCGTGTCAGTGAGAATGGTGTTAGAGAAGCTGGGTGTGTGCATTAAATTATGTGTTAACCTTGGGAAAAGCGCCACTGAAACGTATGTGATGACTCAAGCGGCATTTGGCAATGAATCTATGATATGGGCAGAGATTTTTCCATTGGTGCAAACACTTCATCTGGACAAGCCTCGAACAATGGAAAACCGAGAAGTGGACAACCATATACAGTAACAAAGGATGCCCATGTCAATCGAAAGAACATTTGGCTGGAAGGCAATTCAGATCCGACGAAGAGGTGAAAGATGAAGTTCAACGTTCCCTCTAGGACATGGCGTCAAGCTGGTACGACATGGGCTTACAAAAACTGTCTTACCATTTACAAAAATGCATCGACTGAAATGGCGATCATGCAGAAAAATAGACAATTGATCAATCTTTAAAATGATGTATAAATATCTCATGGAAAATAGATGGTTTTTTCTATTTCTAAAAAATTGGAGACCTTACTTTTGGGATTACCCTCGTATATTTGATTTTTTGTGACATTATGTTGGTACTTGTGGCGAAAAGTTCGGCCATTTGGAATGTTCAGTTAATTGTTGGCAACTGTTGTGCTGGGGCGTGTTTTGGCTGGTCTTCGATTTTTGCCCATTCTAAAAAATGGATCAAAGAATCTGGATCAAATTTTGTCTGAAAAACAAAATTAAGGGCATGGGCATTTCCAAATGCTGACCGTGGCATATGGAGAAGCTACCTTGGACTGAAGCAACGTTTATCGGTGGTACAAAATTGGCCGAGAAGATGTGAACAATGAAGAGCATGGAGGATGCACGAGCACGTCAACAACAGATGAAGACATTGATGAAGTGAAGAAAATAGTATTGGCCAATCTTCGAATTGCCATTAAGAGAAGTTGCTGAGGACCTAAACATATCAATTGGCTCATACCATTCGATTTTTACCAATGATTTGGGCATGACCCAGGTCACCGAGAAATTCATACCAAAATTGCTCAATTTAGACCAAAATCAGTAATACGTTAACATTGTTAATAGGTGTTGGACTCAGTCCGCGACAACCCAAATTCTCCTCAGAGGGTCACAACTGGTGACGAAGCATGGGTTTATGGTTATGACGTGGAAACTAAAGCTCAATCATCTCAATGGAAGCTGTGGCACGAGCCAAGACCGAAAAAAGCACGCCAAGTTCGGTCGAGTGTGAAAGTTTTGCTTACAGTTTTCTTTAATTGCAGGGGTGTGGTGCATGGTGTGAGTTCTTGCCACAGGGTAGAAGGGTGAATTTGGAATATTACCTGCAAGTTATGCGCAATTTGTGTGAAGCAATCCACAACAAATCCCAGATTTGTGAAAGAACAAAATTGGCTTTTGCACAATGACAGCGTCCCTGCCCATACATCGTTACTTGTGCACAAATATTTGGCCAAAAACAAAAGGCTAATGATGCCGCAGCCACCGTATTCCTTAGATCTGGCCCCCTGTGACTTTTCCTTGTTCCCGAAACTGAAGAGGCCCACGAAAGGGCAACGCTATGCTACGATTAATGAGATAAAGACTGCATCGAAGTAAGAGCTGAACAAGATCACAAATAATGATTTTTTGAAGTGCTTCGAGGATTGGAAAAAATGTTGGAACCAGTGTATAATATCTAATGGGGATTACTTTGAAGGGGACAAAATAGATATTCATGAATAAATAAATTTTTGAAAAACCACAAAAGGCGTGATACTTTTTGAACAGACCTCATACATCAACAAACGATGCCCACGTCAATAGTGTGAGTGATATAGTGTGTGCAAACCATAGGTTAACCTTCAGGGAGATTGCCAATGAAGTTGATAGTAGTGTTTCAACATGTTCCACCATTTTGACAGATTTGGAGCATGCAGCACAACATGTCCCAATTGGTGCCACGAGTTTTGACAGATGAAGGAAAAACATCTTGACATCAGCCAGGAACTGCTTCATCATTCAATCGAAGACCAAAATTTCTTTAAAAGAATTGTCCCAGGCGATGAAACCTGGATTAATGGTTATGATATAGAAACCAAAGCCCAGTACTCAGAGTGGAAGAGGCCATTTTCCCCATGACTCAAAAAAGCTTGGATGTCGCGATCAAACATGAAAGTGATGTTGATAGTTTTCTACGATTGAGAAGGGATTATTCACTATGAATGTCCTTGAGGATAAACAGTGGATGGACAGCACTATATAGAGTTTATGAGAAGGTTAAGACATGGCATGTTGCAGAAGAAACCACAAATATGGAAAAAGAAGTCTTGGTGCTTTCATCACTGCAACTCACCGGCACAGACATCATTGATTGTTACCAAGTTCTTGGACAAAAACAGCACACCAATGACGTATGTATCTTAAATAATAAACTCTTTTGATTCTTCTTTGTATTCTGCAATTCAAATTTTGTTCCAGGCTAATTTATTCCAGGGAAAAAGAAAAGATGAAGTTTATTCATGATCTTAAAAAATATCTAAATAATTTTCTTTGAGTAAACCTTGCATATAATGTATTTTTTTATCATGGTATACATTATCATTAATGGGAAAAATCGTTTCGCTGAACCAGTGTTTGGCTTAATGAGTAAGATTCCCGAATGAAATATGCTCATTTTGTGAGGTTCTGCTGTAAAATGATTTTCTCTTTATGCTTAATGATTTATTGCTCAAATTGACTCAATTGTTAGTTATACTGGAACTCTTAAATAATAAGTGCACATATAATGAGAATCTCTTTATCCCTTGTGGTATAGTGTCTATGATTCATCTGTTAAATATGCGTGTTTGAAATAGGAGGCCAACCTTGGGCTTTCATAGGGTGATATTACGAGTGATTCAGTATCTGTGACAACCCTGAAATTGTAAATTGTCTATTTTATGGGTAAGGGCAAACATGGTCCTACGTCTCAGCTTATTGGTTGTCTTTTTAGAGTGTATTGCCTACAGGCCTGTATGCATGGCTTATTTGTTTTGGTAGGACTTCATTTCAGTCAGTCCTCGGCAGTCTTTCCTCCTGAATGGATTTGGATCTGAATTGTACTGAATCTGGCATTTTCTCTCGACTTGTCAGCAGCTGGAAAATGTATTTATTACTGGCTGTATCCGCAGCATAAGGAGGGGGGCTTTAATTTAAGCTAATTTGGTGAGAGCAGAAAATATTCTGACAGTGTCTAACTTGCATGAGAGAGAAAGCATGTATGGAATGGTTGCCAAAGTCATAACCACAATTCAAAGAAAAAACTTTGAAATAAAGGTGATGAAATGGTAAGGGTCCATAACCTCTTTGCTCCTGAAACACTTGTTGGATAGTTGGGGCTGTCGCCTGCCTGGTAAATCTGTACAAGTTGGGGAATTAACGTGTTGGCATGGGAAATGAAGAGAAGCCTAAGGAATTGAGACAAATCACTGAGCACATTTTTATCCTTAGTTGTTCATGCATGTTCCAGTGTTTTCTTTGAAATAATCTGGCACCAACAGTGTCCTATGTTTTGTAAAGGAAGGCCAAGTTCATCAGATTCTCCAATTAACACCACTGATTATAAGGAAATGAAAAAGTTCCATTCCTGACGGATGTTTTCCTACAATACGCATGTCATTATGCATGTCTTTGCATGGTCATGTTTTCAATCTAGGTGTCGTTAGGGGTTGATTTGATGTGTAGATTTGGGCCTTGGGGATTCAATTAACAGCTGTCAATCATGCTCTGAATTAGTTGTAATGGTAGTTTTTTTAATTTGTTCAAAATAACCCTTTATTTTTTTTCTCAGGTTATGCAGAAAAATTTTATCATCTGTACTTGGAAATTATTTGTCTGTAGTACTCGGAGTCAGTTAATTCATAGTGCATTTTATTTAGATTTTAGACCTAGTGATTGAAAGTGTTGTTTTTGAAAAGTCAAGGAATTTTCATGTCATGAGTAATAAGCCCTAATAATATGCCACCAAAATATGGTAAACACAGAGAACTTTAAAATCTTAGAAAATCCACCTCTGGGCTTCGGTTTGATTTTCCATTTGAAAAAATTGATGGCAAGGAGAGCATAATGTTTTATTTCAATGTTTTTAAAATTTGATGGCCACCGTTGGTCATTGGGAAGTGATTTCTAAGGAGTGCCTAGTTGCTGATGGCAGTATTGATAGAAATATCAAGCAATTACCAAGATTTGTTGGAGTGGAAAGTCACATGCTTCTTTCTAATTTGATCGCCCGAGCTAATTAGTTATGCAGTTTGCATATTATTGAAATTTTTCCATTCTATCTTTGTAATAGAAATATTAGCAAGTGTACATATTTGGTAATTTTCACTGAAAAGTGGAGAAAATATAATGTGATCCCATCCACTTAAGAATAATATTTAAACTTATACTTAAAGGGTAAAAGTTGAAGTTAAAAAAGAAAAAATAAATAATTTTAGACTTGGCATTAATATAATTCTCATCATATTTCAAGATATAGTGTATAATGTATAACCAATAACATTATATTCATGATAGCAAACTAATGTAGCGACTGAAATGTAATCTAAGGCTTACACAGTACTGGAGAATTATGCAAAAGCCATGAATGTACCTGGCATATTATTGGCAATAGTTTCCCAGTTAATAGGCTTATAAATGAGATTTATAAAGTATCCACGGTAATTTAATATTATCCTGAAGAGTCTGAGGAATTAGCAAATGAATAATTATTTGATCGCTGTTGCTAATAATGGGAACTTATGTAGTAAGCATTTTGTAGTGATTGTGAGCTTTTGATTAGAAACTCGACTAACCACTTTTTAATTAAGTATATAAGATTTTATGTACAAAAAAAAGTAATTTTGTTTTCCAGTACTACTTTCTTTTACAATTTTAGAAATGTTGTATTAATGGTAGTTTTTTGTCTTGTTTTTAGATGGCACCGAGGCATTCTTGTGCCTGCCCATATTGAGCACTACAAAGTGATTGGACTGTGCATTCCGGAAAGATTGACAATTCATGACATGATTAGCCCCCGTGACAAGGTCAGTTTGTTTTCCATTTTGCAAAAATATTCCATTCTAATTTATGTTGAACAACTAATCAATATTTTTTTTGCAGAATGCTGTGACAATACTGGATGTCAACACTAAGAAAATTCTGGGCCCAGCTTACTGTGGTGCTCTATTGGCAGGTTTGCATGAAAACTTTGACCAAAATTTTGTGTGTCCTGAGGCTCTGGTCCTTTACATCCAATCTGTGTTAACTGGCATACACCAAAAAGTGCTTCTCTTTGAAGCACTCAGTCTTGGTCAGCCCAAAGTGAGAGCTCGAATAACCAAAGACGCCATGAATACATTGGGACTCAAAGGAAGAGATTTAGATATCATTCATCACCTGAAGATGTATGTGAAAATGTGATCTGTGATCCAAAAAAGGACATGTAATGAGACTGAATTTAAGAGATGATGAGAGTGAAATGTTATAATTTAGCTTATCTTAAGGTGGTCACATATCTAGCATTTTGCCAATATTACTATTCAAAGATGGTGACAACATTTTCAGTATTATTAGATGAAAAGAAATCCCTGGTTAAGTATGCATTTATGAAAGGGGCAGGTGAAAAATTTTTCAACAGGGCATAAAGTGAGGTAGCCCTATGCTATATTTGCCTTTGTCCTCCTGATTTAGTAGCTAAGAGATAAGTGACTGGGCCATACATTTTTATCTCCCATGCCAACCTAAAGTCAATTGCGTATAAAATGTAATTATTTAAAATGAGGAGTTAACCTGGAAAAAGCAAATTTAAACCTTAGTTGAAAGTAAGTAGATGTTTTGTGATTAGTAATAGATATAGTAGCTTTGGCCTTTAATTCATTGCAAATCTTCCTAGTCCTCCCCTAACATGCTTTCCGTTCAGAGGAGACTGATTTTGTTGGTTTGTTCACTTCATCAGACCAACTTCTCACACCTAATCAATCCTAAGGGGTACAACCATAGATTGGTGAATGGAGAGGTTCTTTAAATTTTCCAAAGGGAGAACAAATGCAAAAATAGATATGATACCACCATTGGATTGGATACCAAAAAACTTGTTAACGCTGCGATAACATAAGAGGGGATCGAGGTGGTGTGGTGGCTTGCGTACTGGCTTCCCATCCAGAGGGCTGCGGGTTCAAATCCCGGCGATGGCAGATATTTTTCAGTGGTATCTCGATCCCTACTTCAGGTGCTTTGTGGAGGGCACTTTGAGTGAGTATGCCGTCCGTCGGATGGGACGTGAAGCAGCAGACTCCTTGGTGCCCTTCGTTAAGAGTAGGCTAATGCCAACACCGGGTTTCTCTCCACCTTTCCTGTCCACCCCCAATGGTGCAAATGACCTCGGGTGTTGGACGCCTCCCGTAAAAACTACTTTGCATAAGAATAGATGCATGAAATTAGGGCTATTATAGCTTGGTTAATATAAAGATTTAGATAACACATTTTAAGATTTTTTTTTAAATGTGGAATTTTGGCCTAAGTATAGTCAAAATTTTTACGTTAAATCATATACATGTTTATGGATGTATAACTTTCATAGATGTATGACATACTTAACAAAAAATTTTTAGTCGTTGTTTAAAATTTAAAGACTATTAGCTCTTAACGTTATGATCTCTAAGGGTTAAATTTAGAGAGTCAATTATTTTGTGAATGTGCGGTTGTTGGAGCAAGGTACTCCTAAGTCCTGACTCAATGTGATACAGGGTTTCAAATGCTTGATTTGAAATCAACTAATGAATGTTGCCAAATAACGTGTGAGCATTATAAATGGTAAACATGATGTATAATGTTCTGTGATTTTGAAGTCTAGAAGATCCTCTGCAAGGTTGAGGTGTCTCCTGTACTTGGCCCAAACTTAGCCTCATTGGGGACCAATGATGTTACTCCCTCATGAGTACAAAAAATATTGAGGGGTTGGTATTGATATATTTCATTTAAAGAATTTAAATGTTATATCAGCATATATTTTTGATTCATGTTGTTATGCACTAATAATGTCCAAATATTTGTCAAAGTGGCTGAAAACAGTCCCTTTTGTCTTTTATACTTTTGTATACTGAGATTTTCCTAGTCATTGCATATATTTAATGACAATTATACCAAGAATGGTATATCTTATTAAAGAAATGTAAGTACTGATTTTTTGTAATGTAAGCAGTTTTCTGCATTTTATTGAGAAACACATATAAGTTTTACATGGTTGTAAATAAATACTTCAAATTTACCTTTTTTGAGTTTTTAACTCTGAGAGTACCTTTGAATGTTGGTCCCTTTCCCTTTATAGCATCTAAGTATTATGAAGACTGGAGTGATTCTTCAATGCTGAATGTTACAAAAATCCCTAAGTGTTCCCCTGACAGTGTATGCTGTAGCCTGTGTCACTAGTACTGGACTTTGATGTCATGGTATCAACTGGCACTACCATTCCAATTCTGTTCCCCAAGATAATGTTCTTTGCCCCAAATGTGTGGCAAGGGTAGGTGGACTTACCTCATCACCTCCCATTGTATTAATTTCTTGAACAGCTGTTAAAATTGACTTTTATCTATAGTAATTCACTCTCTGTGTCATTCACGTGAAGGACTCAAACGAATGCTGGGAAAATGAATTCTATTTGATGAGCACATTCACTTTAAATTGCCAGAAGATGACTTTTAAGCCATACCAAGTATGTGGTACCTAATTTGGCTTGTGAATTTGAATTGTTTTATTAAAATAATTGTTGATATTGATGGTAAATTAACATGGAATTTGTCTGAATTAATTGTCGGCAAAAATCTTTATTAGGGTTTGTGCTTTCTTAGGAGACTAAAATTTGCAGTTGTTGGTTGATTACATGAGAGTACTTTACTATTGAGAGCCTACTTTGCTATTTTTCAGAGCATTATTAGGCAATGATCTTGGACTGTCGGTATACTCGTGAAGCTGTCAAAGTGCATGTACTGAAGAAAAAGGGAATCATAATTTTGAACGGTTCTGGGCATTGCAGATCTCTGTTTTGAAAAAATTTTAACCATTAAGGATATGATTGTCATGTGTTGCACATTTTGCAAAACCATCATGTATGCGCCATCTGGCCATGTGTTCACTTAGGTGGCAGAAGAACCAAGCATAATGTAGACATCGACCAGAGGGTGCCAAAGAATTGCAATCAGTTTGGCAAATAACTTGGTGGATATACACTTCATCCACTCGAATAGTTTGTGGGTGTCCAAATTTTGAGTGCCACGTAAATGCAACTGAAATGTAAATGGGGCATCCACGCATTTAGTGGATCCGCTAAATTATGCATTTTGCATATGAGGTGGGTGCTTTTTGTTGTGCTGCTGCCCTAAACGTTTTAGTTATTTTTTTAACCTAGAAAGTAAACTATGCTGACAATCAAAACTAATAATGATGCAGTGGCATATGGAAGAGTGACGCAATAGCCACAAAACTTCACCGAGAACTGTGGACTTGCACCATTCATTTGAGAAAAATGTCTTTTCCCATTCAGCCTGACTAGGATAACTTCATGTCTTTATTTGAGAAATGGTTGTGGCCATATGCACTGTAGTGACATGGTAGTCCAGTGAGTGTAGCATTGGACAGCTGAGAGAGGAGGGCCTGGGTTGGACTCCTGAGGTTGCCTCAGCACCCTCAGCTTCACTCAAGCTGTGCCATTTACGTATACTGGTTATTCTAAGGAAACCACTGGTGTCACATGGAAATAAACCAGTTCCCCACCCTCATCTGTGGATTTTGTATACTATTGGGCCTAGTACTACTATTGAGCTCTATCCTCATCTATCAAACCAACCTACAGGCTGATAACTAGTTATCTATCTTACTGGTGATGCTGTCACATCAAAAACGTTATTGATGAAGTCAACGAAAAACTTTCTCAACTATTAATCCTAAGAAATGATGAGCAAGAGTATAGAAATGGTCCAGACAGCTATGGGACCCAGCAGCAGGAGAGGCAAGGCTTCCACAATATATCCACATGTTGCTGCCTTCCCCTTTTCTGTGATGGGAACTAAGAAATTTGAGGTAGTCAGTCCTCAGCCCAATTTCTCCCTCATAAATGTTGTGGATTAGTCCATAAAAACTCTTGCGCCCACATTTTTGTTAAACCGTAAGCGGTTTTGTGGGAATGATATCCACCCCTGGAGCCTTATTGGGTATCTAATGCCCTGTTTAAGTCTGAACATACCAGCCCAATTCCTTACCATATATATCCTCTGTGAATTCCCCACGTCTCTTTTGAATCCTTCTTGGTCTGTCCTTAATTTCCTGACTTATCTTGATTAGTGTGCATGAATTTTTCCTTCTTCATAGTACTTTAACCTTCCTGCACAGCAGACCCATTTATCCCTTTCCTATGAACCTCAAATCCCCACACTGCATCTGAAAATACACTTCTTCCACTTATTACTTTTCTGTACTAAGCAAGTGAGGAAGGGATAGGAATAACGTTAGGATGTTGGATGGAAAGAAGGGGGAAGGGAGTATGTTGAGATGAAAATCCAAATATTGTAGATTTCGGTTTAAGGCTTCACCTTGTTAGGCAAGGCTAAGAAATTAAGGAGTGTTTAGTTAAGTTGTTAACCAAAATCTACTGAAAACTATATACCTAATTATAATTACTGTATTTTCCCATGGATAACATGCACCCAGAACTTCGTAGTTATCTTGAGCGTGTACAGATGCCGCGCATTTGTATATTCATATATATATATATATAATGCGTGTAAAGATACGTCTATATCGGATGTGTGTAAAAATGTCAATGTGAGTGAATTTTTTTCAATTTTCATTACATAATGCGCACCATCATTTTATCCATATCTGCACATATTTGTATAGATAACGCGCGCGTTATCGTTGGGAAAATACGGTAATACATGGATATTGATGGATAATCATGGATATACAATGTATATATCTGTTGCATATAAACTCATGGATTGGATATTTGCTGAACCTATGTTATCCAATTGTAAGATGGATATATCCAATCCATTGGGCACCCACTGGACATTTGAATGTGGTTATGCAGCACCATTGAATGAAGAAGTAGGGTGTAATAATAAACAACTGATAGTAAAACTTTTCCACTAGATTAGTTCAATTGTATGACCTGGTTTCGATGTATTACATAATCTAGGTGAATTTTAATACAGCAAAACTCAGTTGCAAAATTAAACTTATCTAGTGGAAAATTGTTACTATCTGTTCATTAGGTTTGAATTCCACCACATTATGCCTGAAACTAGTCAATAGGATATAATAATTCAGAAACTGCGGGAAAGGTTATATACTTAAATTTTAAACTAACTTCACTTATTCCGTTGGTGGAATGAAGTGTTGGATGATCATCTTATAATTTGTTTTTAAATTATATTTTTTAAATTAATGTTTAATAGTTACAAGTAACTAATAAAACATCTTCAGTTATCAAGATATATTTAATACATTTTAAAACTATATTGTATGGTAGAACATGTACTAAATGGACACTGAAAAGTTGTTTGACTAGTTATTGCCATAAATTTACTGTAACCTTTCTTGCAACCCATCATCTCTTGCAATGGTATACTGTGGTCGATAGTTGTAGGCAAGGATGGCAGTTGCATTCTGGTCAATGATTAAAAAGTTGTCTTGGTCTTTGTTGAATGGTAATAATTTGGGTACTACAGCCTGCTCTGAAGTAGGAGTGCTGCGAAATGAGAAGTATGAACTCATATTATACAGGCAAACACTGGGCAATAATAACATGTTTGCTAATTTGAGCTGTTTTCATGTACATTGAGGTATTACTTACCCATGAATTATGAAATTTGCCCATAATGAGGCCATAATTTCGGACACTTTTCCCTGGTCTTCATCAAACATGATTCCATCTTGGGGAAATAAATATAGCAGTTCGTCCCCATGGAGAACACCTGTTAGAAGTGAAGATAAAAATAATAATAAATAACATTCTAATAGGAGGCATCATGGAATTGTGGGCAAATTAAAATTTTACATATCCTACAATTAGGGGAGCATATAAGTTAACATTCCTTCTGGTAAATATATTTACTGAGTACCCATAACAATATGCAGAGCTCTTAGGCCTTTCACTGCAGTTTTCTCTCCAGACTCTTTTTTTCTCACATGCAGCAAAAATGGAGGGTATTCTCTCTCTGTTACCATCATTTCTCCCAAAATAATAAAAAATTCTAAATTATGTTTTGTTATTTTGGAAGTATTAAAGGTTATGGAGTAGGAATAATAAAATAAAATACCATAAACACAGTAATCAACCTGAAGGTCAGTTTGGTAGGTGATGGTGGAGTTCACCCAATACTAAGCCCGACGGCGTGTGCAATTCACACATCAAGGTAGGGAGGGCAATTCCTTTCCCTGTGCCGATTATGGTTTCCCAGAAAGATCTGGTACCCAAAAAATCACATAGCTTGGGTGGAGCTACAGGTACCCAGAGTACCTTGAGAGCTGAGGATGATGCTGATGTGTCGAAACTAGTTCCACCGAATAAAATATTTTAGGGGAAAGATACATTGGTGTTTTTTTTTAATTCAGAGGAAGAAGTGTCACCCTTAAAAAGATGATAATGTAGTACAAAATCCCTAAACCTGCTATTAACAAGTAAAATAATGATTTCATATATCCTCCATTGGGAGGCTACAGTATATATATAAATAATATCTTAACACATTTTACCCACTAATTATTCATTGGTTAACCATACATTTACTGTGAAACTTAATGCCGACTAATATAATTATTTTTTTCTGACATAATGGTTAATATTTTCTGGGAATGAGATGCCTGAAATTATAAGTAATTGGCTTTAAATATCTATTCTTATTGACCAGGTAGCATTAAATTTAGTTATATAAATGGTCTTACCAGATTTTGAAGGTGTGGAATGAGCATGATGAACTAGATGATCCTTTCCGAAGTAGTTGAAGGAATATAAATAGCTACTGCTGTTTGCTGAATTGAACTGAACCAATCTGTATACATTGCCTTTCACGAAAGAAGCTCCACACAACTGTAAAAGATTGCCATGCATCTAAAATCCTGTAGAATTATTTTTATTCATTAATATTAGTGTTTAATTTGTAAATGTCAATCAAATGCCTTTTTAGCCAGGGCATTCTGCACAGGCAGGAATATACCATGTTACTGTGTTAAAACAATTTTTATCGTAAGACTATGGTTGCCAAAATATAGTATTGTTACAGTATTGTTACATTATCGTATTGTTAGTGGGATTTACTATCTATATTTAAACTGTTAAAAACACTAAAGTTAAATGTATCCTTACAGAAAACTATTTCATATCTTTAGGTTCTTATGTTTTAAAATCATTTGATTGAAGCCTTAAAGTATAAAAACAAATTGAGTTCTCACTTTTATGCCCCTGAAATATTTATAACTTCATTTATTTATGACATTTTTTCCACTCCCAAGAATTTGAATGTAATCTTATCTCATTATTTACACTTTCAACTTTTGACATGTCCCATGCTCCAGGCAGTTGAGGAGCAGAGATATGATGATTGTTGTATTTTATATGCACAAAGAAATTTATACTTGAGTTTGGGCATATGGATAATATATATAAATTGCAACTTAAAATATAAACTGGTTTTTATGATTTTTTACTATCATATTTTCTCCTAAGGGCAGTGCATTACATCAAAGGGGACCAGATGGGATTCCACCATTTGTGTTTAAGTGTATCTTGTCCGTTTATTTCCTCAACCACCATCCATATTTATCATCTTGAATCTTGTATTAAACTTCATTAGTACTAAATTATGATCTGAATGTGCATCTGCTGTTAGAAAACTGTGAATTAATCATGATGATCCTAATTTTGTGCCTATCCATAAGATGGTATAGCAGCTGAATGTAATATATTATAAAACTAAAAACACTTACATCAACTAGTCCATCAAACATTGCTTCAAAATCTCCAAGGGTGTCCTTACCAATGTATCTCTTTGTCAGTGCATCAGCGAGAACACCGGAACTATCAGGTACCTCTATAAATGGCAGGCATTTATAAAGATATAATTAGTGGTTTATGGAATACTAGCAAGAAATAAAGTTTTAGTCCAAAAAGACTTAAAACTATGATCCACATCCAAATGTTAGAACATTACCATATACATCTGCAATGTGAGTAACCAAGTAATGTGTCAAATACTCCTTATCATTTGTATAGTTGTTAGGGACCAGCCAACTGTTGTAAAAATCTGAAAAAAAGGTAATTTTTGTCTGATTTCTCAACTTGAAGAGGAAGAACCTACCTAATAATAATCTATCATCATGCACCTATTATTGCATAACATAGAGACATAGATATAAATTCTTTCCGTGGAGCCCTCCACCCCTCCTTCCACCACCCCTTGTAACATAGGAAGTATTAATCCACTCCTTCATATATTATAGGCTCTTCTTGACCTTTCGTCCTTTTCACAAGGCAAGAGCAGCTTACAAGGGTTCCTTTACATCCCAGAGTTTATTTCTGCCTCCCTCCCTCAGAGCATTGTGAACCACCATTTTCAAATCAATATTAAACTTAGGACTTTGAAGTTTTTTCTTCTGAAGTTATAACCTTTTTTTAAGTGAGTGTACGTATCCCCTAAAATGATTCAAGAAAAATTTTGGTAAACCAGGCAATTTTGTTTACCAGGGATTAAAAACTTTGGTGGACCAGCTGGACCCAACCATGGACTACGAAATCCCACCATTGGCTTTTAAAAAACATATATTCATCCAAATTTGTAATGAAAGGAAGTAGGTGCTATTAAATTTCAAATGTGTTTCTCTCCTATGCATGAGATTGTAATGACTTGTCATCATATATTGAAATTTAGCTATACTCACTCGTTTTGAAGAAAAATATATCATTAAATGAGTAATGAGAGAGTTTAATTTAGTTTTATGCAGATGAAAGCAATTTAGTTGTGTACTCACATTCAAGATAGAGCAGCCCTTCATGCTTGTTTGAGCCAGCAAGGAGAGGAACTGGTGTATACCTATGAGATGTAAGTACATCAAAAGTGTCCTCTTTGATAAAGATCATTTCATCTGGCAATGAACCACTTGTGACATTTTGTAAAGATGGTGACAGAAGGAGTCCATCTTCACCCTGTAAGAAAAAAGTTGGTGGAAATTACTAAATGCCCAAATAACCAAATCTCACAGCATGAAAAGTTGAAAAATGTTCTAGGCATAATGCAGGCACTGCAAGGGCAATGAGAAACTTGTATTGAACACCTTACTACTGGCAAAGAGATTTTCTTTCAATGAAAACCAAATTGTTAAATGAAGATCTTTAAAGTCCTACTCTTAAAACAGATGCTTTGCACTGGTCAATTAGCCCATCAGTACTCCTACTCATCATTTGGGACACTCATTTAGAGTTAACTGTTTTTGTTTATTTTTCTGGACTAGCAGGACCATTTCTTTGCAGAGACTCAAACTCAGCATCCATGGTTGGCTTTTTCTGAGCAAAATGTGTTCCTATTAGTGCCTCCTCCTCAGTCAATGGCTTACCTTCATCAAGTATAGCATGATACAATACATAATCAGGATATTCATGAGAGAGCCCTAGTATCCATCTTTGGATACTTGGAGTCTGACTGCAGGAGTGTGTCAGGCTACAGTGACTGCTCCTTATCTTCATTTGGATCCGAAGAGAGAATATTTTCCAGATCCACAGACTGCATGACTACGTGATCTGCCTTCAATCAAGCTGCTTGCTTGCTTTTACTGTTTCTCAAACAGCTGGGTATCAGCATCAGCTCAAAGGTTAGTGAGCATCCAGTTCCAAGAGCTTCCTGTCATCAATTTATGCAGGTTGTTGTGGCCGTCATATTAATTGATGAGTTGTCAAGGGAGAGAATCTTATCTAGTGCATTTCTACTCACATTATCAATTGAGCTCATTTAAATTGATCCTTCAAGAAAACTACATAACTAGATCTGACCAGATTTCTAAGGTTAAATGGATCAATTAATCTATACCTTTTGGTTTCCTCGTAGTATCCAACAGGAGCTTTCCTTATTTTTTGGCCTTTTTTCATGGCACTTTTTGAGGATATGAGCATATGAAATGCATCCAAAATATTTTAAAGTGTGCATACTCCACTTTGTCATCGCTCCATTTTTCTTTTGAAGTACTCCTCATCACAGTATATGAGGGGGACATATATGTATTTGAGAATCAATTCTCTTTGATGCTCTATTGGGAAATGGGTTTCCCATTTGTTTTCCCACTTGGAAAGATGCTCACTGCCCTCCAGAGCTGCTTGAGAACTTCCCTCCAGTGACCATGCCCCCAGTGATTAGGTTCATACAGCATCTGTTTTGATGATCTAAAAACAGTGTCCACAATTCATGGCAATTTTCTGCTCATGAGGTGTTAGCCACCTCTCTCTTAGGTGCCACCCCAGAGTCCCCCAAGGTCTTGTTTGTAAATGCCAACATTTGTGGTAGTGGTTGGCACTTCCAGTTACCTGATATTTAATTGCACATCCTATGCCATAAATTGAGTAGCTTCAGGCATGATGTGGTGGAAGTCGAACATAATGAATAACTGATTGAAGCACTTAATGAATAAATTGAGTAAATTAAGTAGCTTCAGGCGTGATGTGGTGGAAGTCGAACATAATGAATAACTGATTGAAGCACTTTTCCACTTGATAATTTTTTTTATTTTACGAACGGGTTTTGATGTATTACATCATCATCACCTGATGATGATGTAATACATCTACACCTGGTCGTAAAATAAAAAATTTTATCAGGTGGAAAAGTGCTTCAATCAGTTATCCTATGCCATTATGTATGATCACATTAAATATGTAATTTTTTGTGATTAACACTTACCAAATATGCATCCATCAGTTCATTGGTGCTTTTTCCCATTATGCATGAAGTTAACTCAATATTTGATGAATCTGCAGTACAATTCAAGGCTTTGGCAAATTTTCGGGCAGATGTCAGAGGATCTGACATGGTTCCCCAATGAGCTGTTCCAGAGCCTCCATGGGTTATTACACGATGGAAGAGACCTGAATAGCACAAATAATTTAAGTTTTATTCCAAATTGTAATTTTAAGTTGACTTCCAGAGAGCAATGGATTAGCAGTTGATGGAATATACTTTTTATGCTCCAAATTTTAGCTTTTTTCTGAAAAAAAAGATGTCAGGGTGAATGTAGATAGAAGCAGAGGAGATTGCCTGGCCACAAGCCAATGAAAGACCATCTCACTCCACTATTTTGTGAAAATGCAAGTAGCAATTTGAAAAATCCCCATATGTTTTCATTCAGAAATTCCACAAGCCCCCAATGAGGTATGAAGTCCACAAGAGTAGGTATAATTTGTTTTTTGCAAATTGAATTTTAATTCCCTGTTATATGATTCCACTATAGAAGAAAAGCTGAAGATGTTTCATGAACCTAAGCCATGCATGTATGATTTTCTTTCAATGAACTGTATGCATAAAATTTTGAAGCATTTTTTCTGTCATGGAATTCTTTATTGTATAGTATTATTATCTATGGAAAAATTGTTTCTCTTAAAGTGTTTCATATTGTAACTAAGATTCTGGAATGAATTATGTGGGTTAAACAAGATTCGGCTGTACAAATATGGCAATGTGAATGATTTTCCCGCTAAATATTTAAAAATTCTTCAAAAATGCAATGAAATAAGTTATTTCAGTTCTGTATCATATTTTTAGTTCTTTGACACATTTCATTTTGCAATTTTGAAACACATTTCTTTAGTCAATTAATGAAATAAGAAGCTTGAGAATTTGTTGAATCCTTGTGAAGATGTATGTAATAGTTCTGAGTGTACAAACTAGAATGTATCAAATTAAATGGAATTTATCATAGAGAATTAAATGTGTAATTTGTTGTTTAATGATAAATCTTTTGTCTCAGGCCCTGATTCACCCCATCTACATTATCTTTTTCCAATCTCCTGTTCACTCTTTTTCAATCCCATTCTCTCCTCTCCTATTATTTCTTGTTTCCCTACTCATTTTGCATGACCTTTCCATCTTCCTATGTCCATCATGACTGAACTACAATAGAAATTCTCTACCCCATCTCTTTAACCCCTTCAAGATGAACTCATCCATTTAATCTGATCATCATTATGACTTTTTCCCTCCACAGCTGATAGCAGTGAAACAGTTTATTTTAAGATAAAGACCAATTTCAAACAAATTTGGGCTTTATATTTCATAATTCCACATCTTACTCTTGTCCTTAATTCTATTTCCACTCTCCTTTGTATAAAATACCAAAGATCAAAAGCTAGCATTTTTAGGAATGCATACATTCTCATTGACTCTGATATGCTTAAAAAAATGCATGATATGGATGTATATTCAAATCACTTTTTATGCTCATAATAACAGCTTTTCTCTTTAGGGCAGCATTTCACTTGCACACATACCAGAGGAGTAGGAACTGAGCATGTGGTGTGATGCCATGGCAGCTCCGGTGCTGTGACCTCCCAAGGTCACTTTGGAAGGGTCACCTCCAAAATCTTGAATGTGTTCCTGCACCCACTTTAAAGCCAAATTCTGATCATACAATGCAGCATTTCCAGGTATGTCTGCTGTGTTGAGGTTTAGGAAGCCTACAGAGGGTAAAACAAGAGGGTAGATACGACATAACAGCACAATATTATAATAGCACACTGACTAATGAAACATTGAGAGAGCCAAGAGATACATGTTTTAGGTACTTACCAAGTGGTCCTAATCTATATTGAGGTACTACAAGAATCAATTCATGATCCAGGAGGATTTGTGGCTTGATAGCATGTGAGCCACCAATTGCAAATGCCCCTCCATGCAAGAACACAAACACTGGTAATAATCTCCCAGATTCCGTCTGTGAAATGGAAAGCAAAGTCAATTCTGAGTTCCTATAAGACATTTTCTGACTAGAGCATGCAAAATCAATGAACATAGACATGCCAACATCAGGAATCATCCATTCTCAGCAATTAATATTTAATTTTGCAAGAAATACCCTTTAAAATGCAAAAGTAACAATAGTATTGGGCTACTGTCTTGAGATATTGATTCAAATACTGGTGAATTATCTTCAAAATCCAAGTAGTTTCATTTTCTGTATCCCAAATCTTCCTGGGAGACCCCAAGTGGAAAAAGAAAGGTAACTGACTCCCATATTCAGATTGTGTGAATGATATATGCCATGGGACTTAATGAAAGTGAGCTGAAAGAATTTTTGTACCTTATTAAAATTAGGTGTAACTAATTGAGATTCTCGTTGTAAATTACAATCTACTTATAGGTTGCTTCATTGCCTGAGTAAAAACTATGAAATTAATTGGCATCATAATGGCATGTAGACAATTTGGGGAGGAAGAATTAAGGGAGAAGAGTGTGTATGCAAAAAAGTGAGTACACAGAGTGGCAAAGGACACTAATTCCCACCGCTGGGGCAAAACCTGGGTGAATTCAGTAGTTTCCTCCATACATTATTACACTTATAATATCCCTTCCAGATACCAACAGAACATTTAGTAGAGGGTGTTGGAATGCCAACTTTAATTATTTGAGTTCAGGTGATTTTTCAGTGTTTGTTAATTGAATGACATAATGTGAAAAGGGTTTCCAATTATAATATTTTGGGTGCTTAACAATGTTTTTTTATGTAATTGTGACTGGTCTAAGTGTGTATATAAATCTGTTTGTGAAGTTATCTATTTCTCAATAATTGTTCCTTCTGTGGCAAATGTTGAATCAAGTATTCTGTGCCTCTATTAAGTTTCAGTTTTTCTTGCTCTTCTTGTGGTCAGAGAATATCCTATCCTAGTTCCTCTAATCACTCAATCATGCATATTTCATGTATACTAGAAGTAATCATTTTTCTTTTGAACTTTTAATGGTGACTACATCTAAGCTGTCATTTTCAATTTCTAGTTGTAGCTTGCACATATGCATATCTAATTCTATGTTAAAAACTAAAATAATGCATAGATTAAGAAGATAAAAATGAAGTTATTATAATTTAATATCAATGAGTTTACCTGTCTTGTGTGCACATCAAGTCGCAAGCAATCTTCAGAACTCTGGGTACTGTCTCCCTCCCAGTTTGGTGTAAAGGGAGACTTGAAGGTAACTGGTTGTGGGCAGACTGGGCCACTCTTACTGCAATCAAGAATTCCTTCCCACCCAGAGGCAGGCTCTGCTACCTATCAAAAAGAGATTTATGAAGGCAGAGGCATAGGAATTCCTATTAAGTGAAGTGCTTTGAAGCAATCTTTGTTGTAGCAAATTTGATAGCACCATACATATTAGTTTACCTTTTGAATGTAAATAGGAAAAAATATAGTTAGGGAAAAATTATAGTTAGCCCATAAATCAAATTTTCATTGAATAATAAATACTATTTATTATTTGTATTGTGTAATAAGGTACATTAGCCCTAATATCTATGCAAGGCCACAAGACAAATGTACATTTATAGTAAAAAAATTAATAATTGGGATTATATTCAACATTTTCATATAAAAATACCAGGCATTTGAAAACCATCATCAAAACCCTTTATATAAATGATTCATAATTTAGCTTTAAAGGTAGTACATACTGTGTATTAAAATGTCTAATGTTCACCATGTTATTGTGGACCCAGGTTTTGGATAACTTATGATATTTTAAGGCATACGAGTATTGTCCCTAGAATGTAGTTGTATTTTGTATTTCCATTTTATTATGCCTCTTAGAATGTTCCTTGAGATGCCATGCTCTTTTGACATTGTATGAATTATTATCAGTCATGACACCAAAAATATTTATTATTATTATTGTCTACATTTGTAGAATTCCTCCTCCAAGTCTCAGGCAGATATTCCTGCCTTAATGGGTCAAGATTCAGAAGGGGGGTGGCACTTCACAGTAGCCATGTCCACTGCTCGTACCATGCTCTTGTACCCGCACACTCAGTGCAGATGAAATTTCCCAAGAAGGATGACATTCTGTATGCCTGCTGCATTCACCCTCACTCTACAAGCTGGGATGCATGCGACCCTGTCTGTGAATGAACGTTTAACTCCATAATGAGCTTAGCTTTATTGACTATGCTCGGTAAGTCTGCCTCCATTTGCACAGCTGATATTGATATTTCAGCCATCTTCATCTCTTCCTTACATCTTGTTTACATCCACCTCCAATCTAAATGGAGTTGAAACTCAATCAAAAGAATGGAATGTACGTGATGACCAAGGAAAAGGATACATCTTACGCTGTGGTTGTCCACAGCTGCCTTAACGTGGGGATGGAATAATTCTTAATCATTCTCTCATCAATCTTCATGATAGACTCAATATCTCCAGGGGTATAGGGCAGAAAATTTGTCATGCCGATGCCATAATCATGTCAAAGGTGAGCATACAAAACACAAGGTGTTGGTGGAAGTTGACTGATCTGGCATAATAGCTACTGACAGATGGGAGATGGGTAGTCATTGGTTGATTGCATTTTCCAATTATTTCCTTTTAGATTCTTGGCCTAGAATCAGGATTGAGTCGGTACCTCAAAAAATGAAAATGAATTATCATTCCTGGATGAACTCCGATTCCTTCATGGCAGGGTGCTTTCCACCCTTCGTCCCTTGTGAATGTGCATCCAATCTCTCTTTGAATAGCCCTGAAACAAGCATACTAACACCCTTTCAAATGCACCAAATTGAGGAAATGGATACAGAACTACCATGTGAAGTGCTGGGGGCATTCTGATTCTTCGCACCTGAAGCACCAGTTTGCCTTTCTGTCACTGAACCTACATCCTCACTTCAAAGTGTTTGGTGCATACATTAAACACTTGAGCTCTTGTAATGTGATTGGTTCAACAGTGCATGCTTGTTGCAGGACTGTATCAGAAGATGATCAACTCGTGCTGACACAAGAAGCAGAATGACAGCAAAGGATATCGGTGTGCATTAAGCAAGACTCACACCAACTCTGGCAATTACTCAGTTTGAGTGACTCAGAACTGGGCTTGCTTGGGGAACAATTCCACATGGCATTCTTTTGATTTGGGCAGCTCAAAGTGATAAAACCAACCTCCCAGAAGCCACATGTTGCCATCGAAAGGGGTCAGAAAATGAGTCATCTCTTATAACCTGTTGCTACCCCAATCCCAGTCTGTTTTTTCTCAAGTAGAAATGGAGCACTACATTAGAATATAACGAGAGTGTTCCCCTTACATGAAGATTATTTGGAGGATATTGACTTTTAAAGTGTTTTAGGGTAAATAAAGGTATTGCAATACATTTTTGTGAGGTACTGGAACTCTCTAAGAGGAGAGGAGATATCTGGATTAGTTGTTCAAACCCAACTACAGTTTGTTATGTTTTGTTTCACTGCAAATTTTGCAAGGTAAGAGGGAACATCATGCATGTATGTTCCCTCTTACCATAGTAGTTTAGTGGCAATCATATTTTTTAATTTTTGGTTCTTCTCCTTTTCACGTATGCTATAGTAATAATATTTAATTGCAAAGAGATAACATAAAATTCAAAAAGGCTAGTTTTGCTAGGGTTAAGGCATCTTCGTATACCTAAGCAAGTGAGTGATTGGCGGGCCACTGCCATAGAGGGAAACCTCTCGTAAGCCCTGATTGAAGGTGAGTGCTTGTGACTAGCAAGGATCAATGCTACGAGGGTCATCCGGAAAGTAGTACCCGTTCGTGAAATAAAGACACAAAAGTAAATATTAACAAACATAAAAAATTTTATTTGAAAGAGGATACTTTAAACTACTTCTCAACATAATCTCCAAGCAAATTAAGGCATTTGTCATAACGTGTGACAAGTTTCTGTATTCCTGCTGCATAGTCCTTCGCCGCCAGCTCATTGAGATACGCGAGGGACCCATCTTGCACAAATTTTTGCATAATGCAGATGGTGTTTAACAATTTCATGAACAATTGTTCGAGAAACATTGGGAAAATGCTCACAGATGTCATCAATTGTGACGCGCCGATCGTTCCTCACGAATTCGTCAACTGAGCTCACCAGTTGGTCTGTAATGACAGACGGTCTCTCCGAACGCTCATCGTCGTGTGTGTTCCCCCTCCCCATGTTGAAGTTGCGACACCACCGCCGAACAGACGACTCGTCCATTACATTGTCTCCATACACCTCCTTTAATTGGCGATGAATATCACATGGGCGAACGTTTCTTGCATTGAGGAATTTAATCACTGCCCTCACTTCACAACTGGCGGCGTTCTCAATTTTTTTAAACATTGTAAACAATCACAGAAACAACACAGGCAATGCTAGCGTCACGCAACTTGGCTCAGAGAAGGCAGACAAGCCACTGAAGCTATCTGACCTCGTCCAGCGGCTACTCGCGTCGTCAGCACTTCATGCGGCACGAACGGGTACTACTTTCCGGATGACCCTCGTATTTTGTACATCCGACCTAGAGAGTGCGTGATCATTTTTTGTTTATTATATTTCTTAATTTTATTTCACTACGTGTGATTGGTGGGCCCCTGACGCAGAGGGAAACCTCTCGTAAGCCCTGATAGAGTTGGAGTGTATGCGACTAGCAAAGATCACTGCTGCATAGTACATCCAAGCTAGAGAATGCGTGATTAATTTTCACTTTTTTAGTATTCAAAAATTTTTGTATTATTCTAAATTTTACTACATGCGTTTGAGTGCTTAAGACTAGCATGGATCAATGCTCTATAGTATATCCAAGCTAGATAGTACGTGATTTATTTGCAGTCCTCCATTTCATTGTTCTAACCGGTTGCGGTATTTAAATATTTCAATTATTTTCAGTTTTTTACTATATTTATTGTTGGTCTTATTTTCAGTTAATTATTTAATTTTATAATTTTATCGATTTACTGCTTGTATCTTCTCCAATTTCCCTCACCCATCCTTTGCCCATTTATAAGAGTACGGCTGGGGTGGACTCTTCCCATTATATCCAATATTATTTTATATATCTATTGGATATATATTAAATTTCAAGATATTTTTCTTATGTATTCATAATATATGCCATGGCTACTAGAGTAAAATAATTCTATATCCAAGCTAGATAGTGCGTGATTTATTTGCAGTCCTCCATTTCATTGTTCTAACCGGTTGCGGTATTTAAATATTTCAATTATTTTCAGTTTTTTACTATATTTATTGTTGGTCTTATTTTCAGTTAATTATTTAATTTTATAATTTTATCGATTTACTGCTTGTATCTTCTCCAAATTTCCCTCACCCATCCTTTGCCCATTTATAAGAGTACGGCTGAGGTGGACTCTTCCCATTATATCCAATATTATTTTATATATCTATTGGATATATATTAAATTTCAAGATATTTTTCTTATGTATTCATAATATATGCCATGGCTACTAGAGTAAAATAATGGTGGTAATCACAATATAATGAAAAATCACTAATATTTTTCTTATTTACAAGATAAATAACATTATGTGTACACATGGAAGGGGCAGCATTTGTAGATTAACAAATTCTGGCCTTGATACTATATTGTTTTGCAAGAAATACTTCTATTAGAAAACTTTCTTTTGTAATTAAAATAGAGAGAAAGAAATTTTAGCATAGTCCCAAAATTGATACTGTAAGTAATATACAGTTGACCATTGATATAGATTTAATAGAATATTCTTCATCATATTGTGGAGAAGGCTCATACACTTGCTCAACATTTTTCCTCTCCGTTTCTGAATCACTCGTGTGAGTAGCTTAAATGTCTCACAATACCTGCCAGGGTTTATTGTCACCCCAGGAGATGTTAAGTCTACGACAACGCCCAGTTTCGATTCCACAACAAAGTTGCCATTATTTTGCCGGCGGACTGTTTTTCTGTATTTTCTCAACTTGGGCAAGGAGGAATGCGGTCACCTTCTTAATTGCTGTTTGATCTCAAGTGCAAAGCGGAACGCTAAGGTTTTGTCCCCAGTAACCACCAACAATGGGGTGGAAGATGAGGTCCAACACTTCCCCAACGAAAAGGCAACATTAAAAAACTGGCCCAGAATCCAAAATTTGCAGGAAAAGTATAAAGAGAAACGATAAGGGGAAGTAGTAAACACATTTACTATCGTATATGAGTGCATAAAGTGGAACATAAATTCAATAAATGGCATGTTATTGCTAACATAGTGCTATAATTTATGAATAAAACTCACAAAATTTAACATGAAATGAGATCATATTTTTTTTCACTTTTATTTTTAACCCTATCCTTGTTTGCCATCTTGATTTGAAGTTGACGACAGAGGCTGATGGTTAAGACCAAGCTATCATAAAAGGAAGGAATCTTCATAATTAACAGGTAAACAAATATCGGAAACATTTTCTACCATCTCAGATTTTCAATATACTAAATAAGAGACATTTATGTGGACTTAAAATGATACGATTCTTGTCGGGTAGAAATAAATGCCTGAGCGTATTATGATTAGAGTTGCAAATCCCTGTACTTCCATGGTTTAAACTTACAATATTACACGACCCAAGTTTCCCATGTGATGAAATAAAAATTTATTTATCTCAATTTTGTAAAATGTGTTTCGCTAGAATAATAACAGCCATATTTTTCATTATAGAGAGCAAACTTTGATATAATATAATAATCATATAGAGACAAATGCACAATTTAGAAACACTTGATCATTTAGTTTTCCTCAGTTGGCCATTCTTGAAAAATGTAAGTTAAATTTACGATAATCCATATTTCGATTCTTGAATGCAGTCCTCCGGGTGATTTGAAGCTCTTAAGCATTCATCGTCATCCACCCATGCATCATCATCCATTCGAACATTTAGCCATGAAAGCCACGTACTCCGGTGAACTATACTTTAAGATACCATTTCATCCCTTCAATGATGAATTGCTGTCACTTTGAAATTGTATTATTGTCACCAAATAAAATATGGGTGAGTTAAACATTAAAATGTGGGGAATTTCTATATTAACACTAATAGAAATAATAAGGTTACATTGATTTTATTTTCAACTGAGAGGGAGATTTCGTACTCATTCTTCCTGCGTGCCGATTAGCAGTGGGAAAGAGGGTGATGGAGAGTGGAATAGTGAACACAAAGAACAGGAACAAGGCCTCATTGGTAAAGAAACTTAATGGGTTCTCTCTATCTCCTCGTCATGGCTAGAGTCAGAAAAGAGGAAGTTATCGGTAGAATTATGGTATTTCTCGGAGGAATTCTCACGTCATAGTCCACATTGAGAGTGATGCATAAATTATGTTGAATTCAAAAATCTTGAATAAATGAGGAATAATTATTTTTTTAGTTTTACAAAAAAGTTAAAATCCATTTTAACGTTATATTCAATTTGAAGGCTTGCGAAAACGAATTTTTTAGAACGATTTTTTTAATAACGACTTTTTTCATGTGATAAAAAATGCGCACAAATGCACAACTCGACCACCCAAAAGCTAACTGTGGTTTGACGGGTGCATTGCTGGCATAAATTAAAACACGGTATGCTCATTAAAATCCGAGTTTAGCGGAATTTGGCCGGATTCGTGCCACACTCAGTGAATACGACAGTTACATTGATATTTCTTGGTTACTCAGTAAGTCTTCCCGAGGACTAGGGAATGAATCAGTGGAACCCGAGGATTGAATGAGTACCTTGAAACGTTGATCCCCGGTTGGAGCTTTGCCATATGGTATACTCCAGAAGGAATTGATGGCGATGCCGGACCGGTAGGATTTCGACGTGATCCCTTTAACATCTCCCAATCCAGCAATAGAGACAACGGGAGTATCACCTTGGGCAGTCGTCGTGGCCAGCCAAAAGGCGAGCAGCTGGCAGATGCACACTGCGCTCAGGAACATCTTGAAGGATCTTCTGGTGGGAGCCTCTTGCATCTCTATATATTGTATCATGATAAGTTCCCAAGATTGCTTCACGAGCAGATCCATATCTCGGTTTTTAGCATTGATATCATTGTAGCGTTGAGAAATATTATTATATAGGAAATGTTATGATGATAACGATTTTCTATGCCCTCAACCTTAGGAACACCTTGAAATCTGTTACTGATGCCCCTAATACCTTCAAAGTGGATGATACGAGTTCTGAATCTGAAAGTTTTATTGCATTGAATGCCCCTTGCAATTGGCGGAAGCAGAGCATGCGTAGCTAGCGGCGGTAGGGGCAATGCACGGTCTAGAATTTATTGTGCGTGCCCCCTCCTCCCTTTGGAGCCCACTGGGGGAGAGCACAACGCCGCTAACCTTCCTGCACTTTCTTAGACCCTGTCGCGTCATTCTCCGCCATATCGTACTTTCAAATATCTCCTCAAAATTCCTGATGCGACTCTTTCTCTCCTTGTGTAAGGTGCACTTATCCACTTTGCCCTCCTTGATGGCCGAGTTTACCCACTACTGACCCCAATGACGTGTGAAATTCACACATCAGGATCGGGAGGGGGGGGGGGCAATTAGAACTCAAAAAATCCCACAACACGGATGAAGCTAAAGATGCCCGGAGAGAGACTCCTAGGAATCGAACCCGGGCGATCTCGTTTGCCAGATGAGCGATTCCCCGCTGTACCGCGGGCCTCGGACAGCAGGATTCCGTCTGCAACGGCCGAGCTCCTCATTGATACTCCAGCTATCTTCGAATCCACCGAGCTCGATGGGGTAATGGACTCACGAAGAGCAGACAGGGACGGATTTCTCAGTGTTCACATTAGTTTCTTGGCCTTGACCCTTCGACCGAATCTACTCATACCCTTCCTTCGACCACAAAGACAGCTCACTCTCAAGTCTCCCCTTCCTCTCATTCCTTCCACCTCCCTATATATTTGGTGAATACATACTATTTACATGGTGATGCTTTAATAAGAGAAACCTATGCAGGTCGTAGTAAAAATTTAACTCGTGAGATTGTTCTTTGGGCGATCTATTGCCACCTTCAATGTTTCGTTTCCACACAAAATGGGTGTCGCCTGAATCTTCATAATTCATTGGAAACTTGGTACTTTTGGAACTCGTTTTGTTAACTTCCTCAATTCTACCATTGCAAATTCAAATTTAAATGGAACAAGTCATAAAGATATTTCCACATTTCTCTCTTCCTGAGTTGTTGTTACAACATCGAATTTACCGAATTTCAAGGTAATCGTAGATTTTCTTCTGAAAGATAACGAATATTGAGACGAAAATACTTGCTTGCTGTGGAATCTTAGGCTTCCATCTTATCTAGTGCCCTCGAATATACGATAACATAATGTGAGATTTTCCGATACGTCATGTACAAAATTCCGTACAAATCAGCCGTAACCTTCTATTAGTTGGTAATTCACTTACTCATTCCGAGGAGAAATTCGCAAAACAAGCGTCTAAATGTGATATTAAAGCGTAATCGAGTATTTAGATACTGCGAGCATAAATAATGATGCGAAGGAGGAGTGAACAGGAATCGATTCTCAAGAACCTAATGTGAACACTGAACAATCCTTCCCTGTCTGCTCTTCGTGCGTCCATTCCCTCAACAAGGTCGGTGGAGTTGAAGATAGCAGGAGTATCAATGAGGTGCTCGGCCGTTACCGACGGAGTCAGGGTTAACATAACATGCAAGAATGAAAACACACAAGGCGAAAGCATCTCAACATCTTCCTCTGCTTATCCTGGGGTCTGTCTCTGGTTACGGCTCGTGACTTGTGCCTCTCTGCCTTAGGTGGCGGCCGATGACAGGATAGCGTTTGTTGGAAATTCACGGGGGTCGGAGATGAGAGGAGTAAAGGTGACGTCCCTCCTTAAGGGTGCTGTCCCATGAGGAATGGTAGTTGGCGCTGAAGGTCCAGTGGGAGAAAGTCCGATGGTACAGGGAATGTGACGAGTAACGGGAGGGTGAGGCCTTGGGGGTTGGGGCACTTGATAAAGTTTTAGTCGTCTTTACAACGATGAACCCCTTGCCCCGAGGAATTGCCTAGCAAATCTACACAAAAAAGAAACTGCTATCAGACCAGTGACCTCCAGCGTGAATGCACCAGCACATAAATGAGCATTTAAAGAAAATTCGATTTTTAGACTATTAACCGATATCTCCGCCAAGAATGCGATTAAATAGTTCGTTGTAAACAATAGACCCAATAGTAACTGAGAATATTTAGTTACCCGACTTGTCTCTAACTGTTAGCACAGATCTTACCTTTTTGCTTCCCGATAGTGATTTCACCTTGCTGTACAATTATAGCGCACCAATTTCTCCCTTCCTCTGCAAATTTGGCATATTCTCGCACTGCGTCTTCCACCATGCTTCTTTTGCTTTATTCGTTGCCCGTCTCAATTTATTATTTAACTCTTTGTGCTTCCTTTTGCCTATCTCTGTGTTTACATTCTTCCATTTTCTTCTCTCATCTATCTTTGTAATAATCTCATCCGTGATCCATGGTTTCTTTGCCCTTTTCCCATTAACGGTTTCTATCGTTTCTTTTGCGGCTTTGCTGGGATATCGAAAGCCGCAAAAGAAACTATAGGAATCGCTAATGAGAAAAGGGCAAGGAAACCATGGATCATGGATGAGATGATTACAAAAATGGATGAGAGAAGAAAATGAAAGAATGTTAACACAGAGTTAGGCAAAAGGAAGTATAAAGACTTAAATAATAAATTGAGACGGACAACGAATAAAGCAAAAGAAGCATGGTGGAAGACGCAGTGAGAGGAAATGGGAAGTTTGCAGAGAAAGGGTGAAAATGGTGCGCTATGCAGCTACGCTAAATCACTATCGGGAAGTAAGAAGGGAAGATCTGTGCTAACAGCTAGAGATAAGTCGGGTAAGATAATAGTTGAGACAGAATAGGTCCAAGAGAGATGGAAGGATTATATACATAGAAGATCTGTGTGGCAAAGAACTTAGGCTGACAAGGTTAGTCATAGAAAAGGAACATGATGTAGGGGAAGATAGCTTAGGTCCAGGCATACTGGACGATGAGATAGAAGGGGCATTAAGGGAGATGAAACTAAATAAGGCCGTGGGGGTGAATAACATTCCTGCGGAACTACTGAAATGTTTAGGAAAATGTGGGAGGAAGAGGCTCTATGGGCTGATTCGTAGTATCTATGAGGAAGGAATCTGGCCGGAAGACTTTGTGAGATCAGTTTTAGTTCCTATCCCGAAAAAAGTAAAGGCTACATCATGTGAGGACTACAGGACAATAAGTTTGACATCCCACGCAGCAAAAGTTGTTTTCAGGATCATAAACAAAAGGATAGAAAGTAGGGCAAATGACTACTAGGGGGATGATCAGTTTGGGTTTAGGAAGGGGAGAGGCACGTGTGATACCATTGCAGGAATAAGATCACTAATCGAGAGAAGTATAAAATACAATCAGGAACCATATGCCTGTTTCGTAGATTCCGAAGGGCGTTTGCTAAAGAGAATTGTGAAAAACTAATGAGTATAATGCGGAAAATATTTTTTGCATAAAATAGTAACATCTAAATACTTTGATCCATCTCTATCTAATCTAAGTATTTTTAATAAATTGTAAGCTAAAAAAATCAAGGTGCGTGTAATGGGCCGGGGAATGCGGTAACATTTATAGTGTTAAGTTGAATTCCACTTCCGTCCTGTCCTGCAGGTTCCCCTCCGTAACTTATGGTGTCCTATCCTTGCAACATCTATATTTCTGCACCCCTGGGTCTGTTATTATCTGTTTATATTACTGAAAAGTTAACTTTGTTAGACTGCTTACATGAATTGTGGATTTTAATAACTCTTTTGGGGCCATTCAAAAATAGGGACTATAACAAATAACATCCCCTTATTTATATCCTCAAATATTTAGGTACTTGCGTATATTTTGGAGTACGTATTTTTATAGTACAATAAACAAAGTTCGAATTAATAGTGATTTCATCGAGTCTCAGTCAATCATCAATATTTATTTATCTACTACATTTCGTATCCAGTTTCATATTTTAAATTATTTTTCTTCGTAACCATATTTTCTTCTAAAACAATAAACTTAATTCAAATGTATCAATTCTGGGTAAGCATAGCATTCAATGTTACTCTTTTCGTTATTATTTATGTAAAATAAATTTGAACTCTGGGAATTTTTTTAAGTTGTGATAAACACATTCTTCTTAAATATTTCTCTTTAGTAAGTTGGTGGGCATATTTAAATGGGGTTATAAATAAACATACAAGAATATAAGTTCATTGGAACAAATGTTCTTGCTTATTTTAATTTCAGTTTTTATATCACTAGATTTTAGAGTTTTGGAATCCCACTCTACATATAAGTACAAAAAGAAGTATAAAATGAGCACGTCTACAGTCATTTTGAATTTCCAATAAGTGATGACGTTTCTTCTAGTTCATTGAAGAGCCATATTAAATGAGCAAAGCGTTAGTATCTCAGCAAAAAACTTGCTACGCGAAATATAACACGTAGTGTTGCATCTTTCCGTAGGCAGTATGATCGTTGCTGCTATTCGGTGTAATTCATGGGTGGAGCAAACTAAGTTGAAAAATTAAGGCAGTTGTAAACATATTGAAATCATATTTACAAATTCTCTCCAGTGTCATGTTTAATTTAACACATGGCGTTTAAGGAAGAGACGAGTCAAGCTCAAAACTTTGTAGAAGAAATAAACTTCAATGAAATTATAGAATTTGAGGCGAGTTTTGCAGTGCATTTCCTTTATGTTTATTTTTTGTATGGTTGGACATTGGTATTGTGCATTGATAGTTCGTATTCATTCCATGGTCATCATTGTTTTAAGAAGTGTTTCGCCTTGTGTTTCTTTCATTACTTAGGTTGTTCAGACTGTTTACCAGTTGTTACTGTGTTTTTATTCGGCTTTTGTTGACAGAAGCAGAGCAGGCTGAGCAAAGTGTGTAATCTCACTGTGCTCGGGAATAGAATTCGTGTAGCTTTACAGCTTAGTTCCTTGAATAATTTGATTCATGTTGGAAACTTAAGTTCACAGTTAATGTTTCCATCAAATGGCAATATTTCGTTATTTTTCGTTATAGAAAGCTTTAATTGACACTCTTTCCCTTGTATCCTCTTCTTAGGTTGTGGGGAAAGGCTCGTTTGGAGTTGTTAAGAAAGGAAAATGGAGAGATAAATTTGTTGCCGTAAAGCACATAGAATCTGAGGACGAGAAGAAAGCATTTACTGTAGAAGTAAGACAACTATCGAGGGTTAATCATCCAAATATTGTTAAGCTTTATGGTGCTTGCACCAAAAACCCCGTGTGCCTAGTGATGGAGTATGCCGAAGGTGGTTCACTATACAACGGTAGGTAGTATTTTTATTTGGTGCATTTGAAATTAATGGGAATATGCTGTCAAACTAGTTATAATTTTTTTCTAATGGAAACATCCTCCTAAATTGCAATTGAAAGTTTTTGAGCTTAGTAAAATTTAGCTGTTAATTCTGCGCAAGAGGCAGAAAGTTAAAGATAGTTTCAGTTATAAGATAGTGGTGCACCTCGGTTTAAATACAGCTGTTTATTATAAGACTACACTCATGAAGACTTAGCTATGCGAAGAATATCTTTTCAAATGACAGCCGTCAAGATGACACTGTGATCTTGTTATGATTTTCACTTTGCTCCATCTTAGTTGTGACCTTGTCAGTTGCCTTTTTGGGTTTATCTACATTTTATTGGCCAATTAGCATAACTTACCATGTGTACAAAATGTGTAACTTAATGTGATGCTTGGCCTATCCATGATCCAATATATTGAAAATACCCAATAATTAAAGTTACGTTCACATTATTGGCGTTTTTCATGGGAAACTATTAATTTGCAGTTCATGTGGACATTGCTTGTAATTTCTGTTACTTGATTTAATTTCTGAACGAGAAATTTTGAGAAAGCTGTCTTGTTATTATTCTTAATTTCATTCTCAGAATCAGGTTTCAAAACCTATTATCAATGGGAAAGGTATGATACTTTTTAGCAATTTTGTGCATAATTTCGGGGATAAATGATGTTAAAATAAAAAAACAGCTGGATTCCACATGGTAACATTTTGACTAGGTGAATTTTAAATGGTTAGCATAATCCTATAGATTAATATAAAAAAATTGCTGATTTTATTCTAGTTCTCCATTGCGAGCCATTGCATCATTACAATGTGGGGCACGCAATCAGTTGGGCCTTGCAGTGTGCAAAAGGAGTAGCCTATCTTCATGGAATGACTCCCAAAGCTTTAATTCATAGGTAATCTTTTTATTTATTTAAAAATTTAGTTTTGTAACTGTTGAAAATATATGTTCAATGTCACCTTAACCAGTTTCTGAAAGTCCCAAAGCCAAAAATGTCTGTTTCTAATAATTTTTACCCTCTTGCGGATACTATCTCAGCACAAATCCAGAATATTTTAGTCAGACATGAATGTCTATCGTGATACAAGGCTTTGTATCCACTGAGGCACTTTCCAAAAATTTTCTCCAATTGGAGTAAACATCTCGTTACCCCTCTGAAAATCAAACCTTCAATACATAACTAGTGGAATGCACATTTTTTGGAGACAGTGTGCCATGAAATCTAAGAATCCTGTCAAAATTATTCTTCATTTGGTGTCATATTCATTCAAGCATGGCATGCTTAATGAATTTCAAAAGAAATGACATTTTGGATCTGCTGATTGCAGAAATTGGCAAGTTGGAGCCAAAGAAACTTATGCAGATAGTTTATCCCTTGATAACTTTTAATTGGTATCATTTGGATGTAGGTGTTACATATTTGGTAACAAACTGACTGATTATTAACACACTGCTCACATTCCTTCTAATGAAATGCCACTTTTTCTAACACAAAAGCGTACCTCATACGAGACTTAAGTATTTTAATGCATGCACAGCAATATTCCTATGCTGGAAAATAATCCTGTCATTTCTTCCACTATGGATAGCGTCTCATTCGTAGAATCCATTAACCATCCATGTAGAAACACATCAACAATTGTATTTCTAGGGATCCCATTTAAAGTTGTTGAAAACCAAGGGCTTAATTGTGAATTTCCTTGGTAAATGCTGTGGTATTTGTATGTTTAGTTAGTCAGTATCTAAGGTTGATAGTGTCTAAAGTTATAATTAGGAATTTTTGTGTTTGAATTTCTTAATGCAAAGTCAAATGTGCATTAATTATACATTGCATTTTAGAAGTACACACATACACTATGACAGATGAAAATCATTCCATTCTTTCTCATTCGCTGCAACAGCGATCCCTGGCAATGTGTGGTGGTTTCATATGAAAACCGTTGGCATTATAAGTGACGTCTATTGAGGGTAACCAGCATTTGTCACAATGTCATGCCCATGTGTAAGATCTAGCCTTTTCACCAGGATACGTAAAATTTATTAAAATTTTATACTCGTGCAGGGTCTATCCCAAAAATAAGTAGAATAATTTTTTGCTACCAATGCAGATGGATGGAGTGGGGTGATTTGTGATGGGATAGGTAATGGGAGATCTAGGGAAAGAAATGCGACCCACGTCAGTTAACTGTAGGTATTTACAGTGTGAAGTTAACCTGTCATTCAATTGGGGCTAACTCAATTCCAAAGCTTTAGGAAAAGAAATGATGATACAGCAAAAAAGGATTTGAATTATATACTTTGTACTTCTGGGCTTCACTTGGTGAAATTGTGTGATGTCCATATTAAAGGAGTTTGTAATTTTCTATGGACTTCATTTTGATGTACAACACATTTCACCGACTTGTGGCATCATCAGGTTCAAAGATCTTTCACGTGCAGCAGTTGATTATACATGCTTAGGGCAGAGGTGAGGGGGCAGGTCTGTGGGAGGGAGAGGGAGGGTGGGAAGTTGAAGGTCAGGGTTAATCGAGCAAGGGAAAGGAATAGGTGGTGGTACCTTGGTTATGACGTGGCATGGGCTGGGGTCAAGGGCATGGGAGGGAAAGGGGTGAATAGGTACATTGGACGGTTGGATTTGTTGGGAACTAACCCTCAAGGTCAGTTTCTCGGAAAGAAGATGGGAGGGATGAGAGTATAATTGCATTACAAAGAATCGTTTTTTAGGAGAATATGGAATATTTCAGGGAAAAGTTGCTATTGTGTATCAAATCTATGAGGTGTTTTGCAAAGAGGGAATTAGTGTTTTGATTTTTGTGACACCTGGCGTGGTCTTTGGCTCGTGTTGTGAAATAGAAGATATATGTCCTATCACCTTTCTACTTCACACAAAGCAACCTTTTACCCACCCCTCATTCTCTCGAAATTCATCAGTAATGGCAAAAACAAACTGGAAACACTTTTTTAATCGGGCATCTGAAAACTAAAATGTGATGATTGCAACACCTCTTGGTGCCCAACTGTGAGGAAGTCCCACATGAAAACCAAAGTGAATGCTGATACATGCTTGATTTCCACTTACAGTAAATTTAATATTGTACTCTTGAGGTTTCTTACTAAGAGTAACTGTGAAGTGGTATTGGCAGATGCTATTCATTCATGCCACGTTTAATTCTGTGGCCAGTAGGTTTGTTTACCTATAGGTTAGGGGTACAAGTCCTACCAAAATAATATCATATTGCATGAACAAAATAAATTGTGTGTTATAAGGGTAAAAAGAAACTTAACATATCGACCATTTCAACCATTATGGTGGAAATTTCCATTACCACATTTATGGTGTAAATGTTCAGTTTCTCTTCAAAATGCATGTGCTACATCTACCACTGCTCCTGCAGATGTTGTTTCCCATCTTTGAGGTGGGCATTTGGTTGCAAAATCTATGAGGGTCTACTTATCACAGGTAAATACCCTTAACAGCACTCCGGAGATTTAATTTTCATTTAAAGTAATAGATTTGATTTATTATATGTCGTGATTGTACAGTAGTACAGTTGTTCATCCGCCACTCTTTACCCATGCGTACTCGTTTCAGTCGCTCATCTTTAATCGCTTTATAAAATGCTAAGTTCCCATGACTTGTATGCAAAAGGGCCATGATCTTTTTGAGTGCATAATACCATGTACTGGTAAATAACATTTAAATGGGTTCGGCTATCACCCACTCATTCCCAGGGAAGTGCAAGTAATAACCCCTTTTTTCCATGCCCACAACTGAGTGTGAAAGATGAATTCAAAAACCCCAGTCCCCTTTCTTTTTTTGGGTTCCCATCTCTTTAGTTTTTTAGGCCCTGACACTGACAAGTAATACTGATTGCTTAAAGTAGCTCCATAGACTGCGGGCATCTTTCTTGCTGTACTATATTGGGTGTATTCATGGAGTGACTTTCATTCCATTTGCTCCGCAAGGGTATTGTATTTAACTATGTATTGAAAATGTCTTTTAGGGACCTGAAGCCTCCGAACTTGTTGCTCATAATGGGAGGGAAAATTTTGAAGATCTGCGACTTTGGTACAGCCTGTGACCAGAAGACATACATGACAAACAACAAAGGCAGTGCTGCATGGATGGCTCCTGAGGTATTTGAGGGTGAGCTTTATTTTATAATACTAAATGGGAATTACACCAGTAATCAGTGTGTTAGTTTGGAAGGTGAAAGTAAAGCTCACCTTGTCCTAAGCCCAATGCTGCATGTGAAAGGCACATTTCAGGATAATAAAGGGGTCAATGCAAGCTCCCCATAATGCGAGCCTCAGGTTTCAATCTCAGAGATATTATTTCTGCAGCGAGAATGAATCAAGCCCTGTATACCAAACGAAATAAGGTTTTTGTTTATCTGAATGGCTTGCTCAAGAATTTGCTGTTGATCAGGGGTTGAGGAAGTGAGAGAGAATGTGTATTTGGCGAAGCATTGCAGAGCAACTCTTGTATTTGTTACGGAGCCCAACACAACTCCACTTTTTTGTGAGAGACATGTAGTCTTCTATGGGATAAAGGTGGGAGGCATTAGGGAGCAGGAGCAGCCTGGGAGCACCTGCTCTCAAGCTCCTCTAAGGGATATCTCGATCCCTCTAATTTCTTTGCCATACACTCTAGGGACACAATAAACAAGGAAAATAAAGGAAAGCCTTGATCATCTACACTTGGCAGTGTTTCTTTCAAACCCTGAATCTCAACTGTCAAGGGCAAGGTCCCTAAACTCATAGTTGTGTCATGTGGTGCTTGGCTCCAGTGTGTGTAACAATTTGGTGGCCAGAGTACGATTTGGTCTCACCCATTATTTGTGAGGTTTCTCTTTGCTTGGGTGCTGTAAGGAGTCATTATACACAAATTAGTGAATGTGCATTTGTAGAAATATACTGTAGGCTGCCCCACGTAAAGGAGCTGAAAAACTTTCTTATTGATTTTCCAGGGGAGGGCGATTTTTCAGGGTGCGTTCCAGGCATGGTAGACACATCTCCTAAAGTGTATTGATGCAGGGGGAGGGTATTTTGAAGAATTTTAAGCATTTGTACAAGTACGGTGAATAAATCAATTTTCCCTGAGAATGGACATTACTTTTATGGTGGACTCTGTATATGAAAATACGAATATTGAAAGCCATCAAGGAAACAATAGCATATTTGGAAAAGGACATAAAAATCATGGATCATGGATTAGATGATTGGAAATATAGATGAAAAAAGGAAATGGGAGAATATACTACCTTGATCAAAAATTTCCCGGAATTTATTCAGAAAATTAAAAATACAAGTTTATTCATCTAAATCTATATTGTCCCCTTCAAAGTAATCCCCATCGACTGCAACACACTTATGCCAGCGCTTGATCCAATCCTCGAAACATTTTTTATATTCGGTTTTCGGTATGTCCATCAGTGCTTCCTGCGATTTTTCCATTACTTCCTCTCGGCTGCTAAAACGCGTTCCCCGTAATGGTTTTTTAACTCGATTGAACAGAAAGAAGTCACAGGGAGCCAAATCAGGTGAATTCGGTGGCTGTTGGATGGTATTTGTTGCATTTTTCGTCAAAAAATTACGAATAATGATAGCACTGTGCGACGGTGCGTTATCATGGTGCAAAATCCACGAGTTTTCTGCCCACATTTCTGGTCTCTTTCGGCGAATTGCTTCACGCAAACGTCTCATAACGCCCAAATAATACTCTTTGTTTACTGTCTGGCCTTCTGGCAAAAATTCATGATGCACTACACCGTTGTAATCCATGAAAACCGTCAGCATTGCCTTCTTTTTTGACTGAAAACGACGTGGTTTTTTTGGTCTCGGCTCATTTGGTGAACGCCATTCACTTGCCTGATGTCTGGATTGCGTGTCGTACTCATAAACCCACGTCTCGTCTCCAGTAATGATCCTTTTGATGAATGTGAGATCGGATTCAGCCTCGCAAATCATGTCTTTTGCGACGTCAACACGGTCTCTTTTTTGCATGAAATTGAGGTCTTTTGGCACCAACTTTGCTGCTACCCGACGGAAACCCAAATCATTAACCACAATGTCTTGGGCGGATCCATAGGCAATGTTCAAGTCCTCCGCTATTTCTCTGATGGTTAATTTGCGGTTATTGACCAACATTTCTTTTACTTTATCAATTTTTTCACCGACTTTCGATGTCGATGGTCTGCCACTGCGTTCATCATCTTCGATTAACTCACGACCACTTCTGAACTGCTCGTGCCACTGGTAAACGACCGTTTTTTTTAGAGAATCGTTGCCGAAACCCTTTTCCAACATTTCCAACGTCCGTGCGCCACTAAATCCGTTTTTTACGCAAAATTTAATACAAGTTCGTTGTTGCAAATTTAAATCCATTTCTGCAATTGTAAAAAATCGCCAACACACACAGAGATAGATGTACTCTTGGCTACGTAACTTTTGCAAATGTCAAGTTATGACACTAAGATTTAAAGGAAATATCAACAACAGATGTACCAAGTTAACAAAAAAAACAGAACTCAAATCGGAACGATGGGAGCGCCACACGGTGGTTATTCCGGGAACTTTTTGATCAAGGTAGTAAATACAGAGTCAGTTAGAAGCGAGTGCAGAGTTAATAATAAATTGAGACTGTAGCAAATAAAGCAAAAGAAGCATGGTGGAAGGGGCAGTGCAAGGGTGTGGAAAGTTTGCAGATGAAGGGTGAAATTGGTGCGCTATACAGAAAAGTTAAATCACTATCGGGAAGTAAGAAGGGAAGATCTATGCTAACAGTTATAGATAAGTCAGGTAAGATAATAGTTGACACAGAAAAGATCCAAGAGAGATGGAAGGAATACATACATAGAAGATCTGTATGCTAAAGAACTTGGGCCAAAGAGGTTAGACATAGAAAGAGAATATAATGTAGATGAAGATAGTTTAGGTCCAGGAATACTTGACGATAAGAGAGAAAGGTCATTAAGGGAGATTAAATCAAATAAGGCCGTGGGGGTAGACAACTTTCCTGCGGAACTACTAAAAGGTTTAGGAAAATGTTGGAGGAGGAGTTTTTATGGACTAGAATCTAGCATTTGTTGCATCTATGAGGAAGGAATCTGGCTGGAAGACTTAGAGAGATCAGTGTTAGTTCCTATTCCGAAAAAGATGAAGGCTACATCATGTGAAGACTGCAGGACAAAAAGTTTGATATGCCACACAGGTAAAGTAATTCTCAGGATCATCAACAAAAGGGCGGAGAGTAGGGCAAATGATTACTTAGGGGATGATCAATTTGGGTTTAGGAAGGGGAGAGGTATGCGTGATGCCATTGCAGTAATGAGATTTTTAGTTGAGAGTAATATGGAATACAACCAAGAGGTATTTGCCTGTTTCGTAGATTTCAAAAAAGCATTTGATCGAGTGAATTAGGAGAAACTAATGAGTCTATTGCAGAAAATAGAAATAAATTTAAGGAACAGGAGGCACAACCTATCAATGTATCAGACTGTATCAATGTAATGCATTTTTCCAGAAGGAGAGAGGCTAAGTTAAAAATTAAAATATGAGGGCATAAGTAGAGCATGTTGAAGAGTTCATGTATCTCGGAAGTGTTTTGGACCAAATAGGTCAAAGTAATAGTGACATAAGGAGAAAAAATTGCGTAATGCATAGCATCTTTCACATGGAGGAGGGAAATGATGACAGGGACGTTGAGTAAGGATGTTAAGAAAAGGCTCCTTAAAACTTTGATTCAGAGCGTAGTTATGTATGGCTAGGAAACATGGTCACTGAAGCAGGATGATAGACATCAGAAGGTTTAAAATGGCGGTGGGGAGATGAATGGAGAAGGTGAAGTGGACAGAAAGGAAAAAAAGCAAAGAAGTACTAGGTATGGTGGGCGGGGAGAGGGGATTGTTGGGAGAAATCATGAAAAGGCAGGAAAAATGGATGCCAAACATATTTATTGGCTGTGTGATGTTGAAGAAGATAGAGGGGAGAACTTAAGGCAAATGAGGGAGAGGCTGGAATAGAATAGGGATGTTGGAACGGAATGAAGGGCGGAAGGATGTATATGGAGATGAAAAGGGGCTAAGGGGCTAATTGTAGAGAAGGATGTTGGGTTGGTTTTTATCAGCAGAAACAAGATAATTATTTGGTAATTGCGTACATCCAAAACCTACCTTAACTGGTAGATTGCCTTCAAAAATAGGTTAACACTGGGCCCTTAAATGAAATTCTTTTGCTCAGCTTAACAGCAATTTTTTAATTTTCTGGTTTCGATCTGAAGATTTATGGAGGACCAAGAAATCATTTGGCGCATCAATGGAATGCCAATTGTAGCAGAATGTTATCAGTTGGGATTAAATTTTAAAATGAATTTTTGTTCTAAATACTTAGAATTTAGACATGAATGTGTTCCCTTAATTAATTGGAGGAAACCAGTAAAATATTTCCACTCTTGGCAAAAGCAGCACTTAATTTAATTGCTATCAAAGCTAACTCAATCAAAGGGTAAATGCTGAAGGACACAAATTTTGATATTTCCCGTCATAATTTCATAATTTGAAACTCATTTGGGTTTAAAATATCAGTGATTAATTATTAAATTTGATTGCCACTTGAAAAAGAATGGATAATGGTAAAACAAAAGTTTTCGAAGTATATCCATATCTGTTATATACTATATTAGTTTTAGACTTCAGCATGAAGATGGTAGCACTCTTCGACAAAAGTTGGGGAATGAAATCCTGGAAATATTTTAAAAAACTTTTTTTGGATTGGGTATTCCTTTTTAAGTTCGTATAAAAACAATAAATTCTTGATTTTTTGAACCCAAATCAAAGAATCGTGTCTGGAAATATTAAAAGGTATATCAGTCGGTGTAAACCCACCAACTGAATTAACTCTCTATATTGAGCAGTTTGTGGCTTGAATGGCAGAATGGCAGGTAAAATGAATGCTATTTTTGCCAAAAGTGTAAATAGGGTGCTCTTTTCTTTCCAGTTAAGTGATGGATGGTCATCATGATTAAATGATGGCTGTTTACTGCACTTGTGGACTTTCATACAAATTTCATGCAACTGATAACACTAGGCTGTTAAAAAATAATAATGTATTGTTTCACTAAAATGTTACACCTGGATCTTCATCTTATTAAAGATGTAAATTGCATCAAAATTTACCAAATTTTACAAAAATATTTTCAAAAATGGTCAAAATCTTAAAAATTCAAGCTATTTTAAATCTCCATTAAAGAAATTTGTTGAACAATAACTGATGTCATCTATTTAAATTATTTTTTTATATTTTTAAGTTCATGTTTGCTTCAATATTTCATCTCCTAATGTTGTATTTGCCTTTCAAAATTCCGGTTGCTGCTTTCCTAAAATTTTTTTATAACCGTGCTGAAACAGCATCTTGCAAAGTGATGTATATCACTTTTTTGGTGAAGCCTTCGGAATGCAAATTGGCAGAGAGAAGTTGAGTCTTATAGGATCCAACACTTTACAGTGGCGATGGTCAAGGCATACAGTGCCCTATGTATGTTGAAAAAAATTTCACGGAAGGTGAATGGGAAAAATGGATTCTAGAAGCTTTAATAAGATCAAATAGGAGGATATAGGAAAGTCAAGGTGTGTGGATAGAGAAACAGGTAAAATAGAAGAAAGGGGAAACATATAGGTATGGTGTATCAAAAGCCACCAAGGAAACTGTGGGATCAGTTAATAAGACTAATGCCAGGAAACTATGGATTACACATGAGGAAATAAAGCATGTGAAGGAGAACTAGGAAGAAGAAAGTACAAAAAGACAAGAAATTAACTGAGGTGTGAAGTGAATAGTGGGTGAGAAGCATGGTGGAAGGTGGCAACTTATCTGCAACCGGTACATGCCTCAGACTTCTTAGGTTCTTGTAGCATATGGGGAGTCGGCATGGGCAGTGTTAGGGAGAGGGACAAGACTGGCGTTTCAGTGATCGCCTGTGCTTTTCATTGGTATAAATCCACCGGAAGGAGAATGCATTTTCACACAATTATAGGTGTAAAGAACGAGGATAGGAATACACCAAATAATTAACACATGGACAGTGGGGAAGGTAAAAGGATTCAGGTTCTAAGCAGAAAAACGTTTCCTTGAGCAGGACTTGAGCCATGGAGTCTGGACTTGCCAGGCCGATGCTCTTACAATTAAGCTTCCATTGAAATGTAATTACCTGTGGAATCTGGAAGGCATTTATGTAACCAAGTCCAAATTCTTTGACCAAGAGATTGTGTTCAGGAGCTATTTTATATATGTGTGAGATCAACTGAATATCATTCCTTAATCCTCTACCTCTATATATCCGTACATATGGCTGTCATATTTGAAATTCCTTAGTAAAAAATCATTTAAATTTTGATGCTCTGTTTGTAGCATCATGTAGTGAAAACCCCAGGTACATGTACAATGTGCATAGCATAAGTAGTTGCTGTTACTTTTCTTTGCTGTATGCATACTGGTCTTTATTTTTCTCTGACACACAGGTTCAAATTACACGGAAAAATGTGATGTGTTCAGCTGGGGCATAATCCTGTGGGAGGTTCTGGCTCGGCAGAAGCCGTTTGATGGCATTTACATGTCAGCATTCCGCATAATGTGGGCCGTGCACACTGGGGAGCGGCCGCCGCTCATCCGACACTGCCCTCCCCCTCTCGAGCAGCTCATGACCAGGTGAGTGAGTGGGGGTGGGTAAGAGGCACCATGGGCCATGCTGCCCTCTCAGCCAGATGTACATTGCGATGATTTAATGATTCTGTTCATGTTTACAGTTGCTGGGATAAAAACCCAGCCAACAGACCATCGATGGGAGAAGTGGTCAACATCATGTCAGAATTATTTCCATTTTTTGGTGGGCATGATGAACCAATTCAATATGTTGACTCATCCGAAGGCTCTCCGATGGGTAAGTGTGACCTAAATAGTTCATTACAAAGCTAATTGTTGGTAGAAAGAATAAATATTAGAGAAGGCGAGCGAGGAGTAAGTTCATGTGTGCCATTGGGTGACATTAGGTAGAGTTAGAATATTCAGGAATAGGAGGAAGAGTGGAGAGAACCATGACATTGACATTAGCCTATTGTTAATGATGGGCATCAAGGGGGCCACAGTTAAAATGCCCTGGTTGATGCATTGGCGTACTGCACTGTGTTCTCCATGTTAAACCCCAAGTAGGGATCAGGGTACCACTGAAAAATCCTACCACCACCAGATGTGACACCTAAGTCCGAAGGCAGTGCATATATATATATATATATATATATATATATATATATAAATGTATATGTGTGTATATATATATAAATGTATATTTCTATATATATATATACATATATATATATATGTATATATATATATATATATATATATATATATATATATATATATATATATATATATATGTATATATATATGCACATATATATATATATATATATATATATATGTATATATATATGCACATATATATATATATATATATATATATATATATATATATATATATATATATATATATATATATATGTATATATATATATGCATACATATATATACATATATACATATACATATATATATATATATATATATATATATATATATATATATATGTATATAAATACATACATACATATATATATATATATATATGTATATATATACATACATACATATATATATGTATGTATATATATATATGTATGTATATATATATATGTATGTATATATATGTATATATATGTATATATATATATGTATGTATATATATGTATATATATATATGTATGTATATATATGTATGTATGTATATATATGTATATATATATATATTTACATATATATATTTACATATATATACATATATATATGTATATATATACATATATATATATATATATATATATATATATATATATATATATATATATCAATTCATGCCACTGTAGCTAATAATAATCTTCAACTATTTATGATCACAAATTTTCATTGTTCCACACCAAGAGCAAAAAAAAACTCATGGAAAAGTCTGGAATTGAAAGGGTTACAAATGGGTGAATGACAATGTGAGTGGCAAAATGACAACTTGAGCTATCATTTGCCCTATCCTTGTATGAGCTGTAACTGAAATAATTCTTGGAGTTGTATGTGAAAAATGACAATTTTTTCCTTATATACCAGGGTGGGGTGAAAAGTTTCCGACCTAACAAATATACAAGACATTATTTCTGAAATTATCTGAGGTCAGAAACTTTTCAGACCACCCTCGTATTGTAGCTGCCTAAAGATGGTGCGTGCTGCAATTGGATCTCATAGTGGTAGCAGTTATTAGGGGAGACGACCGACAGCTGAGGTCATTTGAACCATGAGGGATGGATGGGAAAGGAGGAAGGGTGGAGAGAAAGCCAGCGACTGAATTAGCCTGTTCTAAATGAAAGTTGCCAAGGAGTGGGCAGCTTAACATCCCTTCTGATGGACGGCGTACTCACTCAAAGTGTTCTCCGCAAACCACCTCAAGTAGGGATTGGGATACCACTGAAAAAGATCTGCCGTCTTCTCGATTCATGCCCGGGTCCTCTGCGTGAGAAGCCAGTACATTAGCCACCATGCCATCAGGGTCCCCTTGACACTCATTATATGGAATAAGCTGTTTTTGAAAACTGCCAAGTTCTTGTATTAAATGCGTAAGTACCTTGCATAAGTCCATAAATCTGTTCTGGACGAGATGCCAAAAACATGCATATGTAATTATATGGCATTTATTCATCATTAATGCTCATGAAAAAGGCCAAACTACCGATCTTCCCTATAAAAGCACCACAATATCATATACCTTGTATACAGCATCATGAGAGTGTCATCTGAGTAATTCATTTTTTGTGTGGAATTCTAGCCTTGAAGTTCAATGTGCTACCATAGCCAAAATGATTTGTTCTCGAGGGTTAAACTCAATGCATGTTCTTATTTACTCTTAAAGGGTTCTAAACAAATGTAAGTGTAACTAGAGGGATACAACTTATTTAGGGTGGTTCATCGTCTCTTAGTTTTCTTGGTGAAATACAGCTTGTCCATTTGGGTTGCCACCGTGGCATTAAAAATCAATGCTGCCACAAATTAATAAGCCATGAGAGTTTTCCTGTAGAGTTTACTTTGTTAACGGGAATGCATGGTATTTCTTAATGCCATCCATCAAAAGAGAGCTAATTCTCATTATTTGGGGGTTCGCGATGGTGCGGTGGCTAGCGTACTGGCTACCCACCCTGAGGGCTCGGGTTTAAATCCTGGAGGTGTTGAAAATTTTGCAGTGGTATCTCGATCCCTACTTGAGGTGCTTTGTGGAGGGTACTTAGAGTGAGTAAGCCGTCCGTCAGATGGGACGTAAAGCTGCGGACCCTTTGGCGTCTTTCGTAAAGAGTAGGTTAATGTTGATGCCGGGTTTCTCTCCACCCTTCATCCTTTCCTGTCCATCCCTTATGGCGAAAATGGCTTCAGCTGTCGGTTGTCTCCTCTTAATACTACTGTTACTTCTCATTATTTTTTGAGAAAGGGATAGGATGAGAATAAAGTTTCCATGTCTCCAAAATTTAAATTTTAAAAGCATAGTTCATGTGGTTATTTTATTAATTTGATGGTAAAAATGGCAAGTATTCTTTTTTTCAGGCGAGGATGATGGTGATACATATGTCCGATCAATGAGTGATGACTTCACGGACACCCCAGAAGAATGTATGTGTAAGCATTTACTTATGAATGAATATTGATGAAACTTATCATTGAAAGATTGTTAGCGTGGGCGAATCCATTGATTTTTAACTATCTGTAATTGATTCAGTCACAGACTCATTTATTCCAACTGATGCCAACCAGAGCATTATTGAAGAAAGGGAAAACTTCAAGGTACCAGTTCCAGAGAGCAGACTAACACACCCTCTCCACATTCACGTGGATGAGGTGAGTACGGGAGTGGGCAAGCGGCCTTACACTTATCCTCTTATGCATGCAATCTCTTCAGCTGCCCTGCACTGACCCCTCGAGGGCACCTTTGGGAGGGCTGTCATTTAGTTAAGGACCTGGTGTGCCAATATATTTTCTCTTTTTTCATATAGTTGATTTGGAATATAATGGGATGTGGTAACACACCATTCCTGTGTGTTGCATAAATTACTTGCGCCCACTGAAAATGACTTCTTGCCAAGTGGGGGCAGTAAATGATTAAACGCAGTTAATGGTTAATGACAGTTAATGAATTAATTTCCATTTCATGTTAATGAATTGTGAAGAAAATAATGTCTTATGCTGCCATAATGGTACAATCCATGGTGGTATTATTAGAAAATATGGGAATATTCATTTATAGCAATCCCGCATATAGCAAAATTCTGCCTATGAGTTGAGTACTCGGTCCGATGGACATTTCTATGGTCGCACATTTTAATCATCGGGCATATGATGAGTTCGGATGAGACAATCTCAGCTATAGTGAATTATCCTTTGGTCAATCATTCCATATTTTATAATGAAATTCTCACCATTTCCATCTCCTAACCAACCCTTCCTGCATTGTAAGTTTTTCTAATGCATGGCATCACTTAAACCGCCCTCAAGAGTGGCCGCCTGCAGTGCTGCTGCTGCTGTTTGGCATATCCTTCCGTCAGGTGTTTGATGCAAAGGAAATCTTCATTGAGAACTCCTTAATGCTCCATGAAATTTTTAAAGTTTTATGGTACACAAACTGGTATAATGTTATTAACTAAATTGATGAACATTAATCCAAAAACACACTACAAAATGAACATTGATATGTAATCAACTTATGCTAAAAAATTTTTAACTGCGAAGGATGTAACTCATCGAGCCTCTCCGTCTACATTGTTCATCTAATTCAAACTATGTGAAAAAAAGAGTAATTGTTGATTGGCTTTATGCGGTTTGTGAAGCTGATGAATCATCCTGAAAACTTCCTCTTCCATGTTCATCTGACTTATTTATTGCTGGAAAATTTTCTCTGTTGGAGTCACTATTGGATGTTTGTCATTGCCATCATATTCATTCTCTCCTGTGTCCGAACCTCTTATCGGTGTCAAGGCGACCTCGGGGATGGAGTACCTCATTGACAGTCAGCACATCTGTAATATGTGTCGCCCACTCAAACCAAACCTCAAACTCGTTTAAATTTGCTGACAACTTAAAGGTGATTGTATTTTCTCTCATCCACCAGTGAAACTTTGGTCAGCTTCTTCTTCTGGAGGTTCTGTGTTACCAATGTGAACCTCTTCATCAGTGATGACCTTAAATTCAGCTTTTCGGAAGAAATTGTGCACCGTTTGTGGCCTTACTTGATCCCAAAACATCGATTACAAAGAAGGAATAGTGAGAGAGCGTGTAAAGCCATACTTTCTTCCTGCACTCGTACTCTTTTTTAAAAATAGCCTTAATAATGTTGGGTATAAACTTAGTTAAATGTGATAATTAGTGTTGGTGGCACTTACTGCGGCAAAATGCATAGCCTGATGACTTATAGTTGATGACTGATGGTTGATTTTCATGGCCTTCTTCTCTACCTTCTGGTCAACCAAATTGGATAGGTGTCCAACCAACATCTTCTTACAGTGATGCTTTATCACCCCGATGATTCTCATATAATAACAGGTTGGAGCTTTCATGTGGCATTAGGTGGAAAGAATTCGGCCTGAACATTTTTAGGGAAACCTAAATCTGTTGGATGTCCAGGGTGGCAATCGATGAATAAAATAAAGATAAGATTCATAGCCTCCACCTTCTAGTCAAGTTTCTTCAGCCACTCACTGAACAGAGCTCCAGACATCCATGCCTTATTTTAGTGCTTGTATTCACATGGAAATGGTTACATGTTATTAGATTCTTGCCTAGGTTTGGTGGATTTCTTATCAGCAAGGGGTTGTAACTTCCCTTATCCGTCTGTATTGCAGCATGGAATAACAGTGACTCACTTTTTGCTGTTGTCTATCTCTGTGGCATGACTCTCTATGGAATACCATGTTCTTATCAATAAAGATTAAAGAAAAAGCTCCTATTCATCTGAATTGAATATGCCTCCAGGCATGTATCTCTTGTTTTTCGTGGGAAGAATTTCATTAACCCACTTGTCAATGGATATATGATCAACTGCCTTGGGTTTACCACTAATTTGCTGGTATGCAATTTTTTTCCTCTTCCTAAATGGATCCAGCCATTCATTCGTTGCTGAAAATCCTTGAATATGCCTACAACTAGCTATTTTCTCCAGTTCCTCTTTAAAGTTTTGACCATTGAGTTAGATGTTGTTGGCTCTAGTTTGATCAAACCATTCCACAAGCCTGTCCTCTTAATTCTTTAATCTCTGGTGTTTTAGTTTCTTTCTTTTTACATTGCCCTCAGCTGTAACTTTTTCAGAAGGCCCTTTTGAGCTTAAACAGTAGATGGTGAGATGTTGTATTTCTTGGCCATTTCCCCTGTTGAAATTTGGAAAAAAAAGATTATACTGTGAGATAAAGGTAAATTAAAAAGGATCTGTTGTGTTAATACCGAAGATTAGTGGTTAAAAAAGCTTGTGCTCCTATGGCGTGCATAGCAAAAAATTACAGAGTTCCAATGTTGCAAAATCCCATTAATGACAAAGTACTGTGTCTTCAAATTCTTTTTAAGCAACTTCTTAATTCTATTATTATCTGGAGTTGCCATCTAAATTTGTAAAAGGACCGCATTTTTAAAGCACCTGAACATATTTTGATAGTTAATAAGATAAAAACAATATTCAAATGCAACCATAAACTTTAGCAGTGATATTTAAGACTGTTTTGGTGTATAACACTCAGAAGTTATGTCACTTCAGGCCGTGTGTTATCTTGTATTCCTTTTGAGAAGTAAGCATATTTATGACATGCAAGGTGATATGTTGCTGCTTTAAGGCCTAGAGAAAGATTTTTTTTAAATTTCCGCTATGTATTAAGTACAGAGAGTAGAACACCTTCGGGTTCATTTCCATGAAGATGATGCTTGAAAAAAATTCAATTTATCTGCCTTATTCAACATTTTTCTTTTATACTTCCTATCTTATCAAAATGCTTGTCGCAAGTATAGAAATCATCAAACCTATGCCCAATGCAGTATTTTTTTTAGGCGCAAGTCATCATACCATGGAAACTTCAGTACTATCACACCTTTTAAGTTACCAAAATTTGATCTTTTTTGAAAGATACGGTGCCTATCTTGATTGTAGTTACTCAGTACGTGTGATCCTTCCGTTGAGTTTTGCTAATTTCATGTATAAGTTAAGATAAACCTTCATTTATACAGTTGAAGATATGAACTGTGCTTAAAATGTTACTTTCGTAGAGATGACATAGACATTCTCTGTAAAAAATCGCAATTGGTGTTGGATCCGTTCACTGATAATGTCATTAGTTCTATGCATTAGGAGAAGTATGTATGTTTTATTAGGACTATAGCATCTGATGCTGTGAATGTTTTCTCATTCGGTATGTAAATGTGAATTCAGAGCTCTGCGTGAATGGAGGCATATGTTGAAACTGGAAAATTGGAGTACATTTCTGATTCTTTGATAGTGGGCTCATGCTAAAATGAGTCTGATCCCATTAGAAATTTTCGAACAATTGCGATAAAGCGGACGTACAGCATTCCAACCAAAGGCCCAGGTTCAAATCCTGGAACAAATACTTTTCAAAGGTATCCTGAACCCTACTTGTGGTGCTTTGTGGAGAGCACTTTGAGTGAGTACGACGTCCATCGGATGGGACATTAAACTGCAAACCCCTTGACGCCTTTCGACAAGAGTAGGCTAATCCTGATACCGGGTTTCTCTCCACCCTTCCTTTCCCATCCATCCCTAATGGCGCCAATGGCCTTAGCTGTCAGTTGCCTCCCATAAAAACTACTGCTACTCGAACAAGTGAAAATGAAAGGATTGCGTTCAATCAAAAATTAGCCATTCCAAAGTATGAGGTTGTTTAATATGAGGCATATTCAAAAAGTAAGAGCTGTGGGGTCATAAAAATAAATTCATCGGAAAAAGTTTTCTTTGGATGTTTTAATTTACTGTGAACCAACATCACTTCTCTACGGATTCGCCATTAACCTTGTAGCTTTTTTCGATTGCTGCACCAGCAGTTTTAATCTCTCACCATAGAAGTTCACCGTGGAGGAATAGAACTATTTGACAATGGTGTTCTTGAGTTCATCATTTTCTTCGAACCGTTTGCCCACTAAGCCTTAGTTTCGAGTGCAAGAAGTAGAAATAGTCACTAATTTCCAGGTCTGGACTGTAGTGTGAGTGATCAAAAAGTTCCCAACCAATCGTGAATCCTCTCTCCCTGGCTCAGACAGCGGTGTGAGGGCAAGGAGGAGGAGAACTATTCTGGATGACAGTTTCCCTCGCTGTTCATTTTGGATCACACATCTCAGTTCGGTGAGTATTTCATAGGATGCATCAGCTGCAATTACCGTCCCACATTCCATGAAATCAACCAAAAGAGCACCCTTTTCATCCCTGAAAATGGTGGTCAGTACTTTAGGACTTGGGGAAAAAGAATACTTGAAGTTTTTTGGTTTTAGTGGAGTTCAATGGTTCGAGTGCTTTGACTGTTGTTTTGTTTTTGTGTTGGCATAGGATATTCACATCTCATTGCCTGAAACAATGTGGGAAAACTAGTCATCTCCATCTGTGGTCCATAAATGCTTGTCCACACAGCATTCTTTGCTCTTTTTATTGGTTGGTAAGCATTTTTGGTACCCAACATGCACAGGGTTTGTTATATCTGAGCTTTTTTTCCATGACACTCATGTAAATGCTGATGCATCTGTCAAGAGGAAATTTATCAGCCAGAACACTAATTGTCAATTGTTAATCAGATTGAAGTTCTTGGTTCACTTGTTGAACAATGATTCTCTCATCAGATTCTGGATAAACTGGGCCTGTATTCTTTATCATGCACATTATTTGTACGGCCATGTTTGAAGTCTCAACACCACTATCCAACCTTTCCTTCACCCATTGCTCTAGTTCTATAAATTAGGCATGACTCGATGAATTTCGGTGGCTGATGATCCTTTTACATGTGAAAATCGAATTGAATGTGACTGGTGGAAGCAATCTTTTTGGTGGACATGTTATCTGTATTCATGAGCAGATAAACAACTGCTGAATCAAAAAAATAACTTGAGTGGCTCCAGAAACGGGCAATAGATGGCGCTGGATGCATACAACAATTTTTTGGGTTTTCGATGGCCAATGATTGTGAAGTGGGGAGAGAAATACCTAATTTTTTTTTCAAGTTGAAAATATATAAGTAGTTATTTCCTTTATTATATAGCGTGATGGGGAAAAGGCAAAGTCAGTTTGAAATTATGGAATAACCTTATGTGATGGTGTGTTTTTTGAAAAAAAGTGAAGTGTACGAAAGTGAATTTGGTGTTACACGATGCCCGCAGAGGTTGAAAAAAATTCTGAGTATATCGCTTTCCCTATTAGTTAATTAATAGTTGATTGAAATTCCCACAGGAAACACTATTTTTACCTGCAGAAGTTTCTCAGTGTTTTATGAATTTTCAGGTCCCTGGGCCCCCTTTGATACTTTTACTTTATAAATTCTTCAGTAATGTGCAGAAAACTAAGTTATAATTCTAATTATAAATTTCCTTGCCTTTTGATTTTGAAGACACAGCTAACAGGCAACCAAACATGGCATTAATATATGCCTGTTATTAGTACACAATCACTGAAGAAATAGGGGAGCATGTGAAAGAAAAGTATTTAACCTTTGATGAAATATTTGATCAGTATGCTCATACTCTTCATTTAGTTTAACATCAAACTTTTGACTGATAATCTTACTCAAAAGATATACTTCGCAGCTATTTTTTCCATTAGTTAAGTGATGCTAAATATTCACTGAATGGTTAGGTTTAAGTGTTTTTGGTAGATGGAGCTCATGCCATGAAGACTTCGAGTTGCATGGAGTCTATTGATGATAATAAATGGTGCAGCACATGTTACCACCCTCCATTACACAGTTTGGGAAGTGAAATATATTAAATTATATTAAATTGAACAATCTTTTCTGAGTAGTTGTAAATTAGCTTTAAAAAGTATAGTCGCTTTGAGAAATGGACCTGATGAAACATTTGAAAAAGTGAAATCTTTAACCATGGTGAAATCTTACTTAAATGAACGTATATCCAAGCTAAACAAAATATATTTCTAATTTAGATTTCTAAAATAAATTTCTAATGTATAAAAACTTAAATCAATGCAAATGAATTAATTGTTTTGACTATGTTCTACATCATGTATGCAATATTCCTCCTTTAATCAATTTGACTGCATAGACAATTGGCTTTAATTTTATAGACTATGGATAGATTTATTCTAATGTCATGATAGGTTTTTATTTTACCACTTTGGATAAAAATAATAAGTATTAATTTACTCTCAACAGCAAATACAAATAAAAAGTAACTACCAAACATGCAATAGCATTATGGCTATTTTGTTAAAATTTCCATGTAAATCCCTCGATTAGGGTAGAATACTGCGAGAATGTTAACATTTCCAAATTTAATTACACAAAGTGTTATTTTTTAAATTTGACATTGATAAAATCTTAGGTCTCTGTTGATAATTTTTTTACAGTGCAACTGAATATTTGTGTGCTCATATGCATGAATTAAATATTGGGCATGCTTATTTGTTCATGGATTGGATGTGCACTGAATAAGGAAATTTGGAAATTTTTAATTAAATAAAAATTGGATATTGCCATTAAATGGTAATCTGATGGAAGAGGGCCATGTCCCGCTCAGCTAGAGAAATGCTAGCGTGGGTTTTTCATTTTCATCCTTCAGTGCCCTTGGAGACCGGCATTTAGGAATAATGGTTTTAGTACCCATAAAAATTGATTTTATTATTAATCTGAATGGGAAAAAGTATGAAATTGCAAGGTTATTCCTTGGTGACTTTTTGTTTTCTTATTAACATCAGTCAGGTTGGTAGGTCTCTGGTACCTTTTTCACATTCCTCTGCCTCCCAAAGATTGTGACTCTAAGAAGCTATTCCAATTATTTCAGGAATCTGTTTGCAATTGAGTGAAGTGTGTCATTTGCTTTTGATTTTCATATTTTATGAACTGATTTGGAGATTTTATCATTTTAACGAACACATTCCTTAAATGGAAAATCAATCTTGCCTAACAAATCAGTCATGTTGAAACTATTGACATTGACTTCATTATTTAACTACTTACTTTTTAAATTGTTTACATTTTAATTTTATTTCATAGAATACTTGGACATTACCTGAAAACAAGGAGAACCTCATTCATACTGACCGAGAGTGTGAAGGCATTTCCAGTGGACGAACTTTGACCCCCAGTGTTTGCTGTAATACATCTAGTCGTGTTCTCCAACCCATTGAATGTAATAGTGAGAGCTTGAGTGATTTCTGTCACATGCCATCTAAAACTGGTACGCACCAGTTGTTTGCACCTTCAAACATTGCTTGTGTGAATGCACCGAATAGGTGTAATGGGAAAAAATTGGGACTGACTCCTCTCACGGCAGAGCTGGGTCACTGTAAGAGGAACGGTTGCAGCCCTGACCAATTGAACTGTATTGTTGGGGGTAACAAACTGCCTTGTAAGGATCCAGTGCATGCATCCCCATGCAAGGACTTCCCAGCCAAGTATTGCAATGAGTCATGTAGGGATTGGCTCTGGAATGAAGATCTGATGCTTAAGGAAAACAAGGACTTCCTGCAACACGGTAATACTACACCATTTTTTGTTAAAACGATGATAATTTTTTTTTGAATTAAGTATCATACATGGTAATAGACCGATAGTAATAGTGAGCACGTACCAAAGTCCATGCTTGAGGTCTTCAAAATGAATTTCCACCATACCATGACATGCAAAGCTGCATAGAGCCTTGATCATATCCTTGTGTGGTATGTTGGCCAAAATGTCCCGATAATTGCCGCAGCTCCCAACTCAAGCCTCAGAGTTCCATTAACTATGCCAAAGTTGTGTATTTATTTTATTTTAAAAAGTAATGTTTTTTGAGTGACATCTTGAAGTCTTATTTCTTTCAAAGGAATTAAAACAAGTTAAACTGGTTTTTAAAGATATCTAAAAATGTTCCTCAGACTGCATTTGCCTTAGACAAGTATTTTAAATAAGCAAATTGTGAAGCCTAATTGTTGTTGCAATAAATATGCTTTTTGTAGTCAAAGATAGCATTTGTTTATTGCAAGTTCCTATTTCTATGATGCATCATTTAAAAGACTTAAAGAGAAATTGTTAGTATTATTTTCAGAGAAAAACTCTCACTTAAGCTTATAATGAGACATGAACATAAAGTTTTCTGTTTGCAACTTTGGCATGAGCATGGCAGACACATAGAAACTTTGGGTTCAGTGACATATGAGGCCCATGCTGCTCTCAAACCTCCTGGTTTACCCCCATTCACAGATGTGTCTAAACAGGCTCAGAGTAACAAATTTTAAATTTGTTTATTTTTTGGTAAATTTTGCTTGTGTCAGTGATTTCATGAAAGCTTTTGATTAAAATATCCTAAGTATTGTTGTGTAGACAGTAATCTTAAAAAATCTGACTGTTTTTTTTCGTTAGTGACTGTTACTTCATCAACAAAAAAGCCAGGCATTGCGTATTCTGAAATAATGGAAATTCTCCATGTTGTCCCATTTCATGACGTGCTGTTGACCGGCCAAAGGCCTCTAAAATATTTAGTGCATAATACATATTTCATGTGATTTGCATGTAAAATGCTGGCGCATTGTAATTTAGTTTGGATGATGGAGATAGAATGCCAAGAAAGCATAAATACAATGTTTATTTGATACCAAGAGAGATTAATTTTCAATCTAAAAAGGAGATGAGAAGATGTTTGCTAGACTAAGGCATTCAAAATGCATCTGAACAAATCTCATAAAATATGCATGGTTTTTTTTTTCATTTGTATTTGACTATGTATGGCTTATTTTAAGGGTCCAATCACCTTACTTGCCTTTTAAAAAACCTTCACAGTTCGCCACCAACTGACATTTGCCTTCGTGTTCCACTGAGTTAAACGAACTCAAAAAGTAAAATTTAGCAATATTTGTAGGTTATTAAGGTTTTTGTTCTCTTTGTTTGAGACTGTTTACCTGTGGGGATTTTTTGTCGGAACTGATAGAAATATTTAATTTGAAGGAAGGATAGTAAGTTCGGTAGTTTCAGAAATATTTGTATTTTTCACATAGAGCTTGTGCCATTCTTAGATTATCCTGCTTGTCATACCTCTTTGAAGCACTTCCCTTGAGATAATATATTTTGCATGAAGACAGATCACCAGTGTAAGATAAACGTAATTATAAATTAACGAAGAGGTACATTGCTTGAGATTGGTTAATCCCAATAAGTGTTCCAGGTTGTTACCCTTTGGAAATTCCATGCAGGAGCCATTTTATTTGTTACTCAGAAAAGAATATTAAGTTAAGTGGTTTCGTAAGTGTTTAAAAAGATTGTACTGGAGTGAGTCTTCCTTTTTTTTGGCCTTCTTCAGAGCATCGTGATAAACGGTGTATGTCCAGAAGGTTCAATCATGTGTGGAGTTCCTATTAGGAAAAAATTTGCATACTTTTGTCATTTGGTGGGATGTTTCTCGCTCTGTTACCATCCTCCTTAAAATGCATCATTTCCCGGTGGACCTTTGGCTAACTTGAGCGATTGAGTGTGTCTACCCGGTTCTGGATGAGTGGGTTGATCAGTCAGTTGATCAGATCAGTTGATCAGATATTGCCTAAGTATGAGACAAGCAAGTGTACTTGGTGAATAAGCAGTTGTGGATGGTTGGTGGCGTTACTCTGATGATGTAGAAGACTTGTTGAAAAATTTGGTGAAGGGCCTTTGAAGGTGCCATGACTTGGGGAGTGGCAAGCAATAGGCCATGATGGGCTTCTGAGCAATGTAACTATTTGGGCACTGAAAAATTTGTAAAGAATTATGCCAATGAAAGTGGAGAAGAAAGCAGTAGAGTATTTTATTGAAGACCAATTTTTACTTTGAATAAGTAGTAGGACAAATGAAGCTATTATTGCTCTCAGACTAGTCATAGAGAAGATAATACCGAAAGATCAACGTAATTGTATTGGATTCCTTGACCTAGAGATAGCCTTTGATATCATGAGGGTAATCCCAAAAATATGGTTTCCTATTTTTTTCAGAAGTACAAAAATCTTTGTCATTTCAAAAGTTAAACATTTGCCTATTTTTCAGCCTAATTGCCATTTAGATCGATGAATATTTGTGGATGCTGTGACAGTTTTTGTATGTCCGTGTCATACCAGCTCATCACCATGTCCTTGAGAAAGCATTGAACCTCATCTTACACCTCGTTATCGGAATTGAATTGTCTTCTGGTCAAATGTTCTTTCAACTTATGGAACAGGTGGTGGTATCAAATTCGAAATTATAGGGTGAGTGGGGGATGATGTTCCATTTAATCAGCTGCAAGAAAGGTATGGTTTGACAGGCAACCTGTGGGCGAGTATTGCTGTGAATAATGCTTACGTCCTTGCTCAGCATTCCTTTTCTCTGGTTTTGAATTGCCCATCTGAGTTTTTCCCATGTTTAGCAATACCTTTCTGCGTATAATGTGGTTCCAGCAGGTGTAAAGTTGACCAACAATACCTTTTTGATCATTAAATGAAGAACACAATGTACATTTCCACTGTTCTTTATTTACATACAACAAGTTTCAATGCATAGGTGTCATCATCAGGTACAAATTAATCAAGACGCGGTCCATTTATGTACCATTCATGAGGGAGAGGAGGGAGAAGGAGGGGAAAAAGTGGGGTTGCGTTTGGCGTTGATGGGAAGGGGGAGAGGGGTGTTAAGCCTCAGGAAAAGTGAATGGTGGGTTCAGAGTGAAGGGGGGGATTGTTGGGTTTTTCCTTGGAGGAAAGAGGTATTCCAGGAATAGGGAGAGGTATTCAAACAATAAATCGTTATCCAAATGACCCATTTTTAAATTCTTCCTAATTTCCAGCTCTTCCCACTTGTCCATTCTCATTCCTTTTTCCATCTGGTGTAAGAGTTCCAGTTTGAAATCACTCCCATGATTTTCTTCCCATAGATGCTTGGTGAAGTGAGATTGCTTGAAGTCAGAGTTTCTGAAACAGTGTTTGTGTTCCTCCGCCCGTATTTTTAATGATTCCCCCGTATTTTAATGATATATATATATATATATATATATATATATATATATATATATATATATATATATATATATATATATATATATATGTATATATATATGTATATATATATATATATATATGTATATATATATATATATATGTATATATATATATATATATGTAGCACTGCAGTCCTTACATGTTAACTTATAAATGCCAATTTTGTGTACATATTTTGTCTTTTGTAGTATTCAAGAATGATTTTAAGTTATTCGGATAGTAAAAAGCTATTCAAAATTTCTTCCTAGGAAAGAGGTTGGCTTACTTTTGTGAAATCAATCCATAATACGGGAGTTTGCACCATTTGTAACCTATTTCCTCCACATTAATTGGTTTGGACAAAAGATTGTATGCTTTGAAGGAACATTTTCTGTGCAGTATTTTTTAAATTAAATTTTCTTTGTAGGCATTTTTCATTGCTAAGCCTTTAATCGTTTTGAGTTCATTAGCAAAATTACTTCTGGAAAGAGGAATGGCCAACAGTCTGTTTAGTAGGAAATGAAAAGTGGAAAGCTTGTGTGATATGTGATGGCAGGAGTTGGAGGGGATGATGTGGCCTGTGGTGGTACTATTCCAGAAAATTGCAAATACAAAGTCCTGTCTCTTTCTCGACACTGTAATATTTAGAAAATTTAGTTGATTATTTTGTTCTTTCTCACAAGTGAAACTGATACTTTTGCATTGGGAATTAAGTTGTTCACAAAGATTTCTAACTGTCTGTCAGTGCCTGTCCATATAGCAAAGATATCATCTACGTATCGAAACCAACAGTGAATATTCTTTGTAAAAATTGATGGGCTGCTGAATATTTTTCTTTCAAAATCGTCCATGTACAGGTCAGCAAGTAGTGGTGATAACGGGGACCCCATGGCTAATCCTTCCACTTGTTTGAAAAATTCATCTTTAAATTGGAAATAATTTTTTTCAACACGAAATCTTAATAGTGACATGAACTCATTGAGGAAGGGTGGTGGTTCGTCCCCAGCACTTTACAGCAATTTTTCAACCACTACCAATATACCTTTGTGATCTGAAAACACAGTTGCCATGACCTTACCGGCAGACTGCATTTGTTTGATTTTGTGCAATTTGGGGAAAGAGGGATACCACCACTTGCGTGAATGTTGCCTGGTCTCTGGTGTAAAGTGGGATGCCCAGGTTTCATCACCCATGACAATTGAGTCCAAAGGTTTTACAGGTGTTTACAATTTTGCATAAAAAATTGGGTGTGAAAAAAATCTCGGCCAGATAGGTGCTGCATTTGCTTTCTTTGAAGAATATACGCAATCATGTGGTTGATTTAGAGGCTGGTTTGTGGCTTTTCTGTCACCATCCTGGTAGGTTACTGCATCGAAACTTAAGTGTGGATGAAATATGGATACACTACTACTCTTCAGAGACAAGAGAACAGTTGAAGCTGTGGGTTTCTGAAGGCAATCTGGCCCCAGGGAAGGCAATGGCAGTGAAATCAGTCGACATGGTGATGGTCATGATTTTTAGGGAAGCATGTGGAATCAGCTGCATTGATTACTTGCAAAAAGGATGAGTGATAAATGAAAGTATTATACATTGCTATTGCAGAGGCTGAGCAAAGAAATCAAGAAATAACCTCCTCTCTTGGCTAAAGAAAAAATTCTTTTACATTCAGACAATGTACAGATGCATTATCTTGATGAAAGTGCAGTTTTTATGGTGAAAATTATGGAATTTAAGTTCTTATTACAACATCACTGTGTTCCACTGATTTGGCTCTCAGTGACTTTTTTAATTTCCAAACTTGCAAAAATATCTCGGAAGAAAATGATTCACATTGAGTGAAGAGGTAACTCAAATGCTTACTTTGAGGACCTTCTGGATTCCTACTTTTAGAATTGCTTAAGAAAATTACAAAAACGCTGACCTGACAATTGCAGAAACACTGACCATAAAATTGCAGGAACACTGACCATAAAATTGCAGAAAAGTGTATCGAGTGCTAATGGGAGTATGTGTTTACAAATAAAAAAATCCACCCAAAGTAGTTTGTTTTTCTATTTTTGCTAAGAACTTATTGAATGACCCACTTACCTTGTCTTGCAATGTGCTGAAAATTTATTTTGTTGCTATAGAATCATTAATGATTTATGCCAAGATGTGTGGATTTTTGTACTGAAATTATAGGTAGAAGAAGCTTTTTTGGAAGCATTTCAAATTCCACCAGTGGAAAGGCAATAATAATATAGAATGTTTTGTGAGTAGGCATGGATGGATGGATTGAAAATGGATTGAAATTAATGCTGAAGAATGAATAGCATCTCTAAGAGTGTTTATATATTTTACCAAAGACTATGGCCATAGCATTGATAGTGGATTTTCTATAATTCCTGTATAATTCTCTGTAGATGTATAAATGTATCAATATATTTTTGTGCGCGTGGCATTTCATTCTGAGGGACATATTTTCCACGTTTATTCATCTTTTAGTTTATTTATCTCTTTATTTAACCTAGTTGAAAGTTGAGCTTGTTGAAACTTTAATAGGTTTTTACTATCGTGTGTAATTTGATAGTATTTTTACTTTGATTAATCACTACTCAATTCTTTGTGATGTTTTAAACTTCATTCTCCACAACAATGATTGTTTGCTCATTTGCTACCACGAGACAGCCATTTGGGTTGGGCTGAGCGTGCATATTCTAACGTGCAACCCAACATGAGGAGGGGAACTATGTGCAAGAAATAGACCAACAATGCTTACAAATAGTGAAAAGAATGAGGGAATGTAAGTTCCACGTATTTGAAGTTCTAAAAAATATTGCCCAATGGAAGTGATTCTAGTGCATCTGTTCAGAGAAAAACTTGTTTATGACTTGGTAGGAAAATAAATATTCCATGATGGGTAAATAAGCTCATCACTTAGATTTGTTTTACACTGAAATGAATATTCTTTTCAGTCTTGTCATGAAATCAGGAAATTATTGTACGAAGTGCTTTGTTCCGATTTTGATTAGATAAAGGAAATTGAGAGACACTTGTGGATTAACTCTTGCATAATGGCAAAAATTGGCAAAATTGTTTAGGTTTAACTTTGTCGAACTTATCCTTTACAGAAGGAAAAATTACAACTTTGTCAGTTCCACTTTATATTTTAATCTTATGACCAGGTTTCAATACATAATATTGTTTTCAGGTGCATTTTCAAGCTTTACTTTCAAATGTATACATATTGGTCTTGTGGCAAAAGGAGGCATTTTGGAATTGGACAGGAGTAGAGTGGGTGGGTTCATAGAAACAAGGTTTTACACATCACATAAAATTGGTGAAACAAATTGCATTGTCCTCTTGAAAATGATCCACAGCAGTCAAAATCTCAAATTATTTTGAAGCTTTCTTGGGAAGGGTTGCTCAAGTTGGTGGAAGGAAATTGAGAAATGACCGAGGAAAAGAGGGCCGAGGGAAGTGGGGGGGAGGGTGGGAGAAAACATCAGTGAAATCTTTGTATACCTATTTCTTGGAGTCGTATTCATTGAACGATATATGTGTTGGACTGACATGGATAGTAGGGTGGAGGGGATCGAGATGGTGCGGGGGCTAACGTACTGGCTTCCCACCCTGAGGGCGCGGGTTCAAATCCCGGCGGTGTTGAATATTTTTCAGAGGTATCTCGATCCCTACTTGAGGTGCTTTGTGGAGGGCACTTTGAGGGAGTACGCCGTCCGTCGGATGGGACGTTAAACTGCGGACCCCTTGGCGCCTTTCGTAAAGAGTAGGCTAATGCCGACGCCGGGTTTCTCTCCACCCTTCATCCTTTCCTGTCCATCCCCTATGGCGCAAATGACCTTAGCTGTCGGTCGCCTCCCCTCAAAACTACTACTAGTAGGGTGGAATGAGAGGGAAGCACTTGCTCATTAGACAATTAATCGTTGTTCTTGGAATGCTGGGCAATCTCTAGCATCTCCAATGCATCAAGTCTTCTTCTGTTATCTTCCGAGAGGAGGATGTTTGACACAAAGTTACTTTTGAGGTTGCCATCCAGAAGATGATTGGCAAAGATGGCATGCCCTTCTTTCTCTCAAAGACACATTCGATGATCCACAATTGTAATGGTTTATTTAATATTTCAAACTCTGTTCTTGGCTGTTGATGTGAACGGATGTGTCTCAGCGAGCTCTGGCTTCTTCTTCACCTTCCCCTCCCACCTGCGCTTTACCAATGATCCAGTTTTTTGGTGGCTGTGACCGACTACTGGATGTTCTGTAGCTTTAGCGATAAGTGTTTTATATTTTATTGTATTACTATATTATTCTTTTCCAGAGTTAAGTGCCTAAGAGTCATTTATTATTAGTGAGTGCAAAATATTAGCTGGTTGGCGGGGAGGAGAGTTTACTTAGTGTATTACTTTGTATTCAAGTGTGTCGATAGTAAGTCTCACTGCGTTGAGCATTGCCTGCTTCACTTAAATCGCTCTCCATCACGCGTCGTCTACGTACGTTATATTCAATCTCAAATTTAGTGTTTTGATCCATTTTCTGAAATAGCTAGTGGATTTATTTTTGTTAGTTTAGAAAGTCAGTGACATCAATTTGCATGATCAAGTAGCCTTTGTTGAGCCCAAGGAAATTTTTTATTTATTAAATATGTAACTCTAATTGTTTTAACCTAGCCCTTGTTTAAAAATTTGGCATTTTCGATAGAATTACGATGGCTTCCACTTTGTCTTCTGTCGTGATGCACACCTGCGCCGATGAAGGTGTTGCTCTAAGGACCTGTATAGCTGTGTTGGAGGGTGTCATGACAGCTTCGCTCTAAGTTTGACGAGAAAGTTGCTCTTCCGCAGAAGAGCTTGCCTCTGGGTGGAGTTGCGAAAACTTGCCGCCCCAATGGGTACACTAGGGTGTGCCCGAATGCAACATATGGCGGAGTGATCAATGCCAACGTATGCATGATCTGCATGGTCTGTAGACCATGAATCTGAAGAGATTCAGGATTCCTTCAGAGAATGGAACTTGAAGTGAAGCGGGTGGTGGTGTCACGGGGGTTGACGTGATTCTCTCGACCTGCAGCCTTGTCCCGAGCATTGATCGTGGACCTCTGGTTTGGAGCCAAGTAGAAGGTATCAATCAGAGGCCACGTGCTTCCTGCAGGGATATTGGGGTGTCCTTCATCGACCTTCAGCCAGAAATCCAATCGTGTGGGAACCCCTGAACCGTTCTGGTGTTTACTACACATCTGAGGCCGTCAGGTGTGTAGCGGGTAAGATTTTTGAGCACTGCAGGGCTTTTTTAGGTGAAAGTGTAGGTCCAGGAGTGGGTCTCTTAAGTCTTCTTTGCCAAACTATTTAGCTTTAAATGTAGTGAGGGTCAGTGCTTACAATGTTTCATTTAATACGAATCAGATGGATGGAAAACATAGGATGGATAATTTTATAATGGATTCAATGGTAATAAGAAGGTGATCCTCGTTAAAAATTCAAAAAACTGTCATGTCAAGGAAAAAGTATCTATTGTAGTGATAAAAAACCGAAGTTAAAAAAGAAGTAGCAGAATATCATCACCTTATTCAAAGCACAGGTGCAGATATAATTATTGGAACGGAAAGCTGGTTATTCACTACTATTGCTGGCGGTGAAATTTTCCCAAAATACTTTTTCCATTTACAGAAATGACAGGACAAATATAATCAAGGGTGTTGTCTTTATTGCAGTTAAAAATTCTTGCTTCAGCAGGGCTGAGGTAATTCCTTGTAATGGTTTAGAAAGCATTTGGTGCTCAATTAAAAGTCCTCAATTCAAAAGAATTTATGTATGCGCATTTTATAGATGCTGAGTTGACAGAGTCCATTCAATACTAGAATTAGGTCAGCAAATCAAAGTTTTTTTATCCCATTTCAATGATCGCGATGTTAAAATTGATGGAGATTTCAATGTCCCATCTATTGACTGGAGCACATACAATTTTAAAACGGGCGGTAAAGACAAAGATAGTCTTAATTATAGAGAAAATGAAAGGAATTAGTGACTGCAGCATGGAAATGCTAAGCTTTCACTTCATGGGGCCCAAAATAAGAAGCTTAAAGGAAAATTTACTTGTTCAAAGAAGGGGACTGCAATGGCCTTAAGTGTGTTCTACTGAATCAGTTTGCTAGTTTTAAGAAAGACAGTAATCAATACTGAGGATACGTGCAATCACTTCCATGAAATCATGCACTTAACAGTCAACAAGTTCATTCCCAGTAAATTTATAAGAGATGGCACGGGACCGAAATGGTACAATGGGAATGTTAGAAAAGTAATGCGACGTCAAGGACTCGGTCACACCAAGATAAAAAATATTAAGGCATGATATCTCTAGCAACAAAAGAATGAGATCACTTATGATTATAAGAAGCAAATGTCAAGAATGAATTTTGGAAAGCATTACGTGAACTCAAAAGGAAAAGATTGGCGGAAAAATTTAAAATAGTATCTAAAACCATCTTGGTCACACGTCATAGAGGTTCATGGAAATAAGTCAACTGTTAATTCACTCAAAAATGATAAAGGCAAAAGAGTAACCAATAGTTTTGCAAAGGCTAACTTATTAAATTCCTTCTTTCAAAGTGTCTTCACTTATGTCTCACCGAATGCCTCCAATAGTTTACCAAATTGTGCCTATCAACCAATGCCCAAAAATACAGTTGAATGTTTGCTAAAAAATAAGCTTAATAAATCCTCCAGTCCTGATGAAACATCATATATTTAAGAATCCCTCCCGAATGAAATATCTTATTGTTAAGAATCTAGTTATAGAAATTGCATCATATCTGGAAATCATATTTGAGAAGTCGCTAATAGATCACATGGATCCCAGAGATTGGAAAACTGCTAATGTAACACCTATATTTAAAAACGGAGGCAAGGAGGAACCAAACAATTACAGGCCTATTTCCCCAACATCCATTTCATTAAAGGTTATGAAACATATAGTTTCTAATTTGATCGTGAGTTACCGAGATATCAGAAGTTATTAATGAAATATCAACACCGTTTCCGAAAAGGAATATCCTTGGAGAGATAACTTTCGCTTTTTGTTCATGATATTCTAACATCAGGAGAATGCAAAGTTCCAGTGGATGCGATTTTTTTTAGATTTTAAGAAAGCCTTTGAAAAAGTACCTCATAGTAAACTACTCACAAAGCTAGAAGCATATGGCATAGCTAAAAATATTTGGGGTTGGATTAAAGACTTTTTGAATGGTCCGGTACAAAGAGCAGTCATAGATGGAGTAAGCGCAATTGCAGTAGAAGCTACTTCAGGTGTTCCCCAGGGAAGTGTTATTGGACCTCTTTCATTCCTACTTTACATTAATGACATTGACTCCATAGTCACCAGTAAGATATCGTTTATTTGCCAATGATGCAGTGGTTTACCGTGATATCCGTGATCCAGAGGACACAGCAGCTTTATCAGATGACCTACATGCTAAGCAATGCTGGTGCGACACTTGGTAATTAGAATTAACCTTGAAAAAGTGCGTAGTCTCTCTCTTTTATCTCCTTAATCAACTTCAATAAATTACATTGTGCCCTTAGTGCTATAAAACCATCTCAGTATCCTCTGGAAAAAGCTCTTAAACTACTCCATATCCTTTTTTCGCCTCAACTTCACTTCTCCCTGATACATCCCCATCCTCTATTCCCCTTCTTACCCAAACCCAAGAGATGAATGGATTGGGAATGTGATGGGCTCCCAGGTTGAGGCCCCTATTCATTTCTAAAGACATGTCATCATGCCTTAATTCTTTCTTGTTACATTAATTTGCAGTTACTCTAAATCACCCATATAAGCATTTTCTAGTTACCAATACAACCCTCCCATCCCATCTCATGACCCCACAGTTTTCTCTGTGCTTCAGTCTCCAGTAACCAAGCACCCCATCACTGGTCATAGGTTTGTGAACATTTGTTTCCTCTTGATGAGAATAAATAAGAAAATATGTGGAATTAAAGAGTTATTGTACTATGTAGTATGGGGTATTGAAATATTTTAGTGTAATGTTAGTGCTTACAAGTACAGCAGTGTGTAGTGCCAGGGTCAATCAAAATTGCACTAAGCTGGTGGGCAATATCTAATAATGGTATTTCTTGAAGTACTTAAATCCCCCTAAAAATTAACATAATAATAGGAGAGCCAACAAGAATAAAAAGCTATTTATATTTCCAAAGCATTGTATCCATTTAATGATCCTTGCTTCGACTTATAATCATCATTCCTTTAGTCCACAATTTCAAAAATACTGTTTCTAGAGACTGAATTCGGTGCTACTAAAGGCCAATGAATATAGCCATCGTCCTCTCTTGTAACACTTAAACATGTCACTTGTATATGCTCCAAAAATTTCACGAACTCAACAATGGTTGCAATTTGGAAACAAATAGGACGATTTATGTTGGCTGTGACAGTAGGAAGTAGTAGGGGAGATTTTTCTGGCATACTCTGGCTTGGGTGTGGCAGCCATAATTTCAATGTCTATGAGAGTAGGTTGCAGTATATAAGATTTTTAATTAGTCAACTGGCACTTGTGGGTGGCATACCTCTTCTGTGACTTTTGTTTGATGATAGAGAGGATTACCTTGAGTTAGCTGGTGCAAGGTTTGGAAGGCATAAACATTTTGCATGTGAAAATAAGATGGAGGGAATATTTTCGGTGATTGCTCCAGTGTAGGTTTGGTGTCTGTATTCTCATTGACTGTAAGGGTTGAGAACAGGAATGGAGGTTTTTTCATTTTAATGCTGGCAAGGTTATGGCAATGCAGAATCATCATGCTCGAGGGTCAAGAGATGGAATGTAGTTTATCATTCAGCCAGCAGGCACGAGTGTGGCAATTGCATGTTCTTTGTCCTTGAGGGTAAGTGGCGGTGGGGAATATTTTTCATGAGTCACCAGTTACCTATTTAGTGGGCGTAACCTCTTCATCCCTCCCATGACCTTGATGTGATGAAAGTGCTTGTGTGCCCTGATGACCCCTAGAGCTGTGCTACCGGGAGCAATGATAATTGCTCCTGGTAGGGTCATTCATGGCAGATAGATTGAAGATTAGGAGCCAGGTAAAAAGTTGTCTACAGCGTCTATTCCTCAGTGAGGTGGCTGCAAAAGTATCGGACTCCAGTGGGGCAGCCATTGAGTGACGGTATTACATTAAAAACTTTTGAGGAAGGCAATGGGGAACCATCTCAATTATTACTCCAAAGTTTATATGATGGACAGTATAGAGAAAATGAGTCCTGGCAACTACGGTACTAGGCCTAATTGGTCAAATTGCCTGGCAGCGGGAGAGGCAAGGCTTTCATGATCTTCATCGCACAAAAGCCTTGGGAAGCAAAACTGACTGCAAGCATATTAAGCGAGAAATGGGAAGAGGAAATATAGATATTTTAGGTCTATGCAAGGTGAGATGGAAGGATAGCGGGGATTATTGGAGTGATAGTTATAAAATAATATACAGTGGAAGGGACGAGAGCCACTGAGGGGTTGCCATAATATTGAATGAAAAGGTAGAAAGAAGCGTAGTCAACACAGAGCAAGTAAAGGATAGAATATTGCTGGGAAAGATAAAAACAGAACCGACGAACTTTATCATTTTTCAGATATACATGCCACCGAGCAATCATAAGGAAGAAAAAGTCAATAGGGTATACTATTAGTTGGAGGACATAATCATGTGTATTCCTGCAGAGAAACATTTGATGGTGAAGGGGGATTAGAATGTGATGGTAGGCAAAGGGAGAAATTTTGATGAGGTGGGGCATTACAGTTTAGGTATGAGGAATAACCACAGGGAGAAAGCATATTGAGTTTTGTAGTAGAAACAAGCTAGTCATCATCAACACATGGTTTAGACACCACAAAAGGTGTAGGTATAAATGAAAAATATCAGGTGACTCTGAAAGGTATCAGTTAGATTTTATTATGGTTAGGCATATATTAAGCAATGGTGGAAGCGGATGCAGACTCTGATCACAATTTAGTACTAATGAAATGTAGCATCCTATTAAAAAAATCAGGCTGGTGAGGCGGGTTAGGAAATGGAATGTAGAAGCATTAACTGGATTGACAAGGAAGGAGTATCAGGAGGCTGTGAAGAAAATTATAAGATAGGGAAAGGAGCAGAATACTTTCAAGGAAAAATGAAAATGTATCAAAAAAGGGATGTTGAAAGCCACAAAAGAAACTGTAGGAACCGTTATTTGGAAAAGCACAAGGAAACCATGGATCAGGGACCAGCTGATGATGGAAGATGTAGTCCAAGGATATGGAAAGTTTGCAGAGGAAGGGTGAAATTGGTGCGCTATACAGCAAGGTTAAATCACTATTTGGTAGAAAGAAGAGAAGATCAGTACTTACAGTTAGAGATAAGTCGGGTAAGATGATACGAGGGTCATCCGGAAAGTAGTACCCGTTCGTGAAATAAAGACACAAAAGTAAATATTAACAAACATAAAAAATTTTATTTGAAAGAGGATACTTTAAACTACTTCTCAACATAATCTCCAAGCAAATTAAGGCATTTGTCATAACGTGTGACAAGTTTCTGTATTCCTGCTGCATAGTCCTTCGCCGCCAGCTCATTGAGATACGCGAGGGACCCATCTTGCACAAATTTTTGCATAATGCAGATGGTGTTTAACAATTTCATGAACAATTGTTCGAGAAACATTGGGAAAATGCTCACAGATGTCATCAATTGTGACGCGCCGATCGTTCCTCACGAATTCGTCAACTGAGCTCACCAGTTGGTCTGTAATGACAGACGGTCTCTCCGAACGCTCATCGTCGTGTGTGTTCCCCCTCCCCATGTTGAAGTTGCGACACCACCGCCGAACAGACGACTCGTCCATTACATTGTCTCCATACACCTCCTTTAATTGGCGATGAATATCACATGGGCGAACGTTTCTTGCATTGAGGAATTTAATCACTGCCCTCACTTCACAACTGGCGGCGTTCTCAATTTTTTTAAACATTGTAAACAATCACAGAAACAACACAGGCAATGCTAGCGTCACGCAACTTGGCTCAGAGAAGGCAGACAAGCCACTGAAGCTATCTGACCTCGTCCAGCGGCTACTCGCGTCGTCAGCACTTCATGCGGCACGAACGGGTACTACTTTCCGGATGACCCTCGTAGTTAAAAATGTAGAATACAATCAGGATATATTTGCCTGTTCATAGGTTTGGAAAAGGACTTTGATATGGGGAATTAGCAAAATCTAATGAATGCATTGCAGAAAATAAGAATATATTGGATGGATAGGAGGCTAATCCGCAACCTGTACATGTCTTAGACTGCTCATGTGCGAGTGGGGAACGGAGAGTCCGGATGGGCAGTGTTAGGAAGAGTTGTAAATGTGTGGAGGAAATGATTAAAGAGTCATGGGAGAACTGTAGATGGGAATGAAATTCAGCAGAAAATTTGTAAAATCAGTTAGGTTTGCTGATGTCGAAGCTGTAGTTTGTCAGTCAGCCAAGGGATTGTAAGCATTGCTGAGTGAATTGGAAATTCAGTGCAATAGATATGGAATGAGATTTAATGTGAATAAAACAATGGTTATGCAGTTTTCCAGAAGAGGAAGGCTAAGTTAAGCATTAAACTATGAGGGCAAAAACTTGAGCGGGTGGAAGAGTTTACGTATCTTGGAAGTGTTTTGCACCAAAATGGTCAAAGTAGTAGGGGTATAAGGGGAAGAGTTGAGTTAGGCAAAGAAGCAAAGTGAAATTTTTCTTTGATGGCTGCTCACATATGTTGATGAAACCACTTTGTGTTATAGGTTTAGCATCAAGAAAGTGCGATTTCCAGGCGCGGTTGTGGTGGGAGTAGCGTGTTCCTCTGCAATGGCCTGAAACAAGATCATGTTTTGATCGATGTGGCATGCGCTGGTGTGATGGGAAAATCACGTCATGGGTGTGGTGGTCATAACTTCATCTACGACGGTCGGTCGCAAATGGGGAGTTTTCGGTTATATGCAGGCGTCGATATGAACGCGTAACAACTAAGCCCTCGAGGTTCAGAAGTGGGAAGGGGCATTTTTCATGAGTTGGTCGTCGCGGAGATGTAACATCTTCGACTTTCAGGTTTAGGTTGTGGAGCTCATGCCCTTAATTTCGAGGATCGGCAGTTGGAAGAGAGATATTCCATGATTCATCAGGTGCGGGTCCGGTTGGGGTGAACTCTTCCCCTGCGAGCGTCAACAGCCGCAAGGGAGAATTGCCTTGTGTCGGCAGGCGTACGAATATATGCCGTAACACACTGAATATATACAATATTCCGCGATCTTGACAAATCGTTTGAAAAGGTCAACTGTTACAGGGGTGGGGGCTGATGGAATAGTCGAGGGAATCGAATTTCCTAAATTTCAATTCAACCCAAAAGTAGCTGGGTCATATATCCAGATCATGTTTTCACTTCTGTGGGCAGTACCCGAGACTGCCACGTTTTTTTGATCATGTGCAAGTAAAAATGCGGCGCTCGTTAGAACACAGATTAGCGATCAAGTTTGGATGCGTGAAATTTGGCAAGACTGCTACGGAAACTCCCTTATGCCTTCGAGTATCAGAAGCAGGATGGGAGAATTTCCATGAATCTCCAGGGACGGGTGTGGCGGGAATTAAGTTTTCTACTGCAATATTAAGGAGCAGATATGAAGATTTTGCATTAGATGGCAGGCCTAGGTTTGGCTCACCTTCACCTTCGACTCTTTTGTCTGCGAGAGTGGGGAGCTGGAAGGACGATTTTCTGATAGTCCTATGGCTGACCTTGTGGCGCCTGTAACTTCATCGTCCTCTAGTGTCAGGAAGAAGGAAGGAGAGTTTTCTTGTCTGCAGGCTCGTGCGTGGAGACCAAGCACCTTCATCTGCGACTTTCCTTCGCGCCTATATGTTGGTTATGAATGCATTTGAACTCTAATTGAATATCTGGTTTTCGTGTGCACTTCTTAGATATTTTCCCCGTCTGATATCGCATTCGATGCATCAAAGATTACCCATTCCTAACGTGTTCTCATGATTCTCCACTTTACATCTCCGAGCGCTCCGAGAATCAGTGGGCATCGTTTGCACCCTTCGAACCGGAGTACGCTTGGCCCTCGAGCCCCCTTCTCGGCGATACGACCTTCCCCTGCGAAAGGCCCTTCGAACCTCAGAGACGTCGTTCTCAACTAGGCTAGTCTACTTTTTGCGAAGAAATAGGTTCTCTTTGGAATCTTAGCTATATTTTCAGAGAGAAAATTGATTATTAGTGATTCATGAACTGAATTAAATTATAGATTGGTGTGGAAACAATCTGGAAATAAATACGGAATACTGTCACAATATCCTCAATCAGATTCCAAGCACTTGGGTAAGGAATCGGGAGAGAAGAATGATGTTATTCCATGCTTGCCGGGAAATTGGAAATCGAAAAAATGAGTGGCTGTCCCGAGTAGAGGGCATTTCTTTTTGAGGGCACGTGGGTCGGGGGTGGCCGCGAAATAGGCGGCGGCTCGGCCCCTTTTGGGGGGGCGGGGGTGGTCGCCGCAGAGTGCTCTTCCGGAGTGCGGCGCCGCGGCGGCCCCGGCTGCACCTCGCGGGCCGAGGGGGTGGGCTATTTCTGGCGGGCGGCCCCGGGGGGGGGGGGTCGCGACGGAGGGAGGGGGACGCGCGATGAGAGCGCGCACGCGCTGGTGTCGGCGGGAGAGAGCAGGAGAGCGAGCCGGCGAGAGAGTGTCGGCGGAGGCGGCGATGAGTACGGCGCAGCCGGCTTACTGCCGCGATGGCATCTACCGCATCACGGAGGTCACGGTGGCCGTCAAGGGCTACTCGTGGGAGCGGAGCCGCGGCCGCCGGGGGCGCGAGAGCCGCTTGCCCCGCCGCGGGGACCCTTGTAAGTGGCTGCGAGGTGTACCGTGCTCCTTCCGTCCTTGACGGCGTGACTCAGCCCTCTCTATTTGCGCCCCGCCTCGCTCGAGGCTGCACGAGGAGCGTGGAGCGTTATTTTTTGAGTGTCTGCCGTTCGCTCCATTGATTTCATTCGTTGTACCGATGAAAGGTAGTCAGTCCTCACTCCCGGGTTCGGGAAGTAAATAGAGAGGGTAGCGGACACTCAATCAGTTAGAATATTAAGTTAAATTGACTGAGGTGGAGTGTATTGGCTCCCGTCCAAGTATGACGAATGAACTTTGGCGTTCGCGGACTTCCTCCTTCCGGCATCGTCAGCAGACTTGGGATTCGCTTGGGAATAGTCGGCTCTTGGTGCTCGATATTTAGGCTCCCAGGTTCGGCATTCGCGAGCGGTGCCACCGTCGACGACGTGGTTTGGAGTCGTTTAAGGGGGGGGGCTTAGAGCGGCCACGGAGAGATGAGGGAGGAAGGAATCAATCGCCGTCTCCGCACTCGCTCTTGGAACGCTTCAAGGGCGCGCGCGGTACTCGCGATGCCCCACAAAGTGTGTCCACGTGACCGATCCGGAAAAAAACGGAACCAATTGCTCCCGTTGTTAGCAATCGGTGTCGAATTTTCTGCATTTGTGGCTGGTTGGGAGATGAAATTCATTATGACTTCAGCGAGTGGCCATTGTTTGAAACGAACGTTACAAATAACTTTCGAACACTTGATATAATGTCCACATTTCTCTCACCAGATGATCAGTCATGAGGTCGTGTGTGTAGAAGTGGTTGTTGGTTGTCATTTGTCACTTGAGTAGGAGGTATGGGTGGTTATAAGAATTCAAGAAGTTTCAATTGTCATTCATTATGTTACCTACTGTTGTGGTTTCAAGTTGTGCTGGAGAAATATGATTCCTTGTATAGAATATTCACTGGCGAATTTCCTTTAAAATTCTCTCTCTGTTCTCGTCTATCAATATAAGTTTCTTCCTTTATATATATATACCCTCTACTTCATTCATGCCACTTATCACTTGCAACATCTTCGAGTTACTTGGTATGTCATATACTTGAGATTAATTCACTGATGGTTTCACAGGTATTATCTGGCATAAATATAGTGATTGTTTCACTGACTGTGAAGTAATTTTACCCCAACTCACAATTTCTCCCTTACTTTAAGCAGTGGTTTCACTCTTGATAGTGTCTGCCAACCCGGAAATCCAGGAACACTGGAGAATTTCCAGTAGAAGCCCATCATTTTCCATCCAAAATGCGTACATAGCAAATCTAAATAACTTAGATGACATTCACACTTTAGTATGCTCTTAAGCTGTACCTCTATTTATTAGATTTTGAAGAAACCTTAGTTTTCACTTCACTTGCCGATATTTTAGATTATGAATTTCCCCTCCATTTGTTACAATTTGTATTTTAACCAAGAATCATAGGGTAACTCTTAACAATATTTAAGTTCCAGTATTCGTCATAAACTTAAAAGAATTTAAAAGTGTTGTTATAGAAAAATACTAAATGCACTGAAAAGTAAATGTAAAGACAATTTCTAAAGTTATCCATGAAGTAAAAGCAATTGTAATTATGGTGTAATATCATGCTGCGTAACAAAAATTCATGAATAGTAGTCAATCATTTTTCCATAGGTTTTGCTCGGCTGGCCCGAGCTAAACACCCCTAAATTTCTAAGCTTCACCTAACATGATGCAACATGACACCATTGACAAAAATGAACCTCTCTGTAATTACACGTATTTCCTTTATCCCATCCAACATGCATATCCAATTTCTACCCCTCCCCCTCTATCACAGTCTGGAATATTTCACTGCCAATCACGCTGCTCTGTATCCAATTTTCCTGCCTCCTTTGGATTTCTGCCAACAATGATCTCTTCTCCCCTACAATGCCTAATATTACCTCATTTGTTTTCCTTTCCATCTATCCAACATTTTCCATCCTTGTCCACACCCATTTCTCCCAAGTCACCAAAGCCATGCGTATCATCTTGCTTCGACAACCAGGTTTCCACGCTGTACAAAACCACACTCTAGATCAAATTTTTAATGAGTATTCTCTTGATATCCTTACTCAGCATCCCTGACATCAATTCTCCCCTCTTGTAAAAGTGTACCATGCTCAGCATCTTCATCTTTTGTCTTCTTACTTTGACCAACCTTGTCAATAAGCCTGCCGGGATAAGTCAACTGTCCCACATGCTCTTTTTCCCCTGGAAGTTTATTGTTTGACTAAGTCTTTCTCCTTCTCAAATTCCTCATAACCTTTGTTTTGTTTACATTGATTCTCATTCTGCACCATTAAACACACATCTTATTATGCCCTCGGCAATGGTTGTGCAGCCCTTTGGCTGGTTGAGTGACTAAAACTTGATATATCGCCAGTCAAAAGTTGCATACACCTCCAGTATTATTTACTTTTTGTAGCTACTTGCTGATCCCCTCTCTCCTATCTTCTGCAATACATTTGTTAATTCTACCCCAGTAATCTATGGAATGGCTTCTTGAAATCCAGAGTTTAAATAAACATGACTGGAGTCTTATATATCTGTCAATGACATCCATTATTGTATGGATGCCATTGAGAGAAATATATGGCTCACATATGGCTTCTTTTCCTTTTTTGGGGTGGTAACTAATAATGATCCAATGAAGTCTTCCGGCCCTTATAGATGAGCCCATCAAAACTCTTCCTTCCATGCTTTCCTAAACCTTTGATTAGTTTTGCATGGAGTTGATTTATCTTCACAGGGTTGTTTGGTTTTCCTTTTCTTGTTTTCAGGTCCCATTGTTCGCCTGAGGCTGTCAATCTATTTTTTGAGATCCTTCCATCTTTCTTCTGGTATCAATCTCCATACTCAGAAATTTTCAACTGCTTCAAGGCACTCATTAATTTTAGTGACAGTTAATCCTTCTACATTCCATTTCCTCATGTTTCTTAACTTTTTTATCCTCTTTGAATTTAACCTTACTAAATTTTCTGTGGCATCAAAGTATAATCTGGAATCACACCTGTTCATGGGAAATATTGCAAATCTCAGACAAACTGTAATGCATGGTAACTGATATTTCTGTGTATCCATCGACATTTTCCAGGAATACTTAACTTTTCACAACCTCTATTGTGGTTTTTAAAGCACAAGTGTTTGTTGTGATTTTTATTATTTCTCCTGAAGACTTCAATTGCTTTCTCTTTGTGGTCATTCCTAAACTGCACTCTCCTACTTCACTCCCATATCTCCTTTCACCAACCAACCACCTTCAATTGGGTAACATTAAGGTTTAACTACTTTTGAAAGGTAGGTTTTTATTATTTAACTATTTTGAACTCAGAAATTCAAAAGGGATATCACCCTCTAAGTTTCTATTGCTAAATCCATGGGTGCTAATCACATTTTCACAGATGATTCCATCTGTTCCTGCTTTAATATTTAGTTCTCCTGTAATCACAATATTTTACTCCTCAATGGTAGCTTCTAGTAGTTCATGATATCCATTCTTCTCTTCTTGAGGATGTCTCACTTAGGGCGCCATTCGCTTAAACTACCATAACTTTCTTTTTGTCAATATTGGTACACATATTGCATATGCATTCATCTGCAAACTCTACTTCAGAAATTATATTGATATTTTTACTGAGGATGAATGATTCTCCAATTAATTTATTTGTAATTCCTATTTCAGCACAGTTTGTATCCAATTTGTGGTGATCTTACTTCATTTTCCTTCCATTTTGTACAAGATTTTCACGTTTACCAGGTATTGTGGGAATGGTTCCTTTTATTTTGTCTATTCTTCTATACACCCACATCTTGAAAGGTTCCAATATTTACTTATCATATTTCCTCAACAGCCTAATTTCCAAGCAATATGAAAACATGCCACGTATTAAAGCTTTTTGTACGCTTTGGGATAACTTATTTTTATGGCCTTAGTACTTTGCCCACCTTCTTCTGACACACTTCCAATGACCTCTTCGACCTCTCTTTGTGTATATCCCCCAAATTTAATGTTTATCTTAGCTACCCTATTTTAAAAAAATCTAATTTCCTTCATTCTAATATGATCAATTCTCATTCCTTACCAATCACTCTGATTCTGCAATGCACAAAGCAATGTTTATATGTTTTTTGAAATGGATAACTTGATCATCTCAAATCAAATTTGATGAGTATCTCTTCCTTCACTCCTACCTCCAGCCCTTCCTATGCCTCCTGTAGCATTTCCTGTGCATGTATGTGTATTGGCAAGAAGACAATAATGGACACCTTTGCCATAATCTCCCATCGTACACCCGAGCCTTGCACAGCCCAACCAGGTTCTCTATTCGCTATCTGCCTGTTTGCTGTCAATGGCATGTATCAAGGTTTGGAAATACTGTATATTCCTTCAGTGTGTTATTCCATTTCTCTTGAATCTTCTCTGGTTCAATTTGTAATTTTGATGACCATACTTTGATTTTTATTAAATATGTTCCCTTTTTTAATACCTGAAATTGGTTTTACCTTACAGTATTGTCCACCAATTTCACCCTGCCTTTGTAAACTTTTCGTATTTACGTGGGTAAGGTGAAAAGTTCTCGACCTGACAGTGAAAAACATCGATTTTCAGTTGAAAAATAACTTCATTTTTCTACATAATCTCCCTTAACTTCAACACATTCGGCCTGGAAGACTATGAAAATGTTCATTTACGCCCTCTCATCTTCTTCATTGGACGCAAAGTGCTCCCCTGCAAATTTCTGCAAGTTTGGCAACTGATGGAAATCTTAGGGTTCAATAGAATAGGGGGGATGGCCGAGCAAATCGTACCCCTAATTCCTTAGTTTTCCCATCGCCTACGTACATTTTGAGCAGGTGCGTGGTCCTGGTAAAAGATGATTTTGTTCTTCTTCAGACCAGGCCTCTTCTCGCGAATTTACACATCCAGCTGGTCAAGAAGGTTGGAATAATGCTCGACTGTGATTGCTCTGTCTTTTCCAAAGTAATGAATCAACAGCATCCCTTTCGTATTCCAAAACACACTTGCCATTACCTTTCCGGCAGATGCGATCGACTTCGCTTTCTTTGGCGCTGAACCACCGGCTTCCACCCACTGCTTTGACTGCTGTTTCGATTCTGGCGTGTAGTGGTGGACTCACGTCTCATCTATGGTGATAAATCGCCGCACAAAATCGGTTGGTTCCCTCTTGAATCGTTCCAAATATTGATGCGAAAATCGTTTGCACATTTGCTTTTGTTCGGCGTTCAGCAAATGCGACACCCGCCTTGCGCAGAGCTTTCACATCTCTAATTGTTTTTGCAAGATTTTTCACGCCCATTCTTCCGATATCCTCACGGCCTTAGCTATCTCACTCATTTTCATTCGCCTATTGTTCAACAGGATATTGAGCACCTTTTCGATGTTTTCCGGTGTGGTTGCGGTTTTTGGCCGTCCTTCACGAGTGTCATCTGCGAGGGATGTGCGACCACGTTTAAATTCAAATGCCCGCGTTTCAGCTGTTTATATTGATGGAGTAGAGTCCCTGTTCGCGTTTGTCAACTTCGGGTGATCTTCCTTGGGGACTAATCAATCCAAAAAGGAGAATTTTACGACCGCTCGAAATTTAAGTTTGTCCATTTTAACGAAAAAGACGGAGGACGTCTACTGCAACAAAACGTTTGTACGAACTGCTTGAGAGAACAAGTTGAAACTTGTCAAATCAAATTATTCATGTCAAATCCTGGTCAAGGCTATTGATTTTTACACTCTGAAATTGTTGCATTGAAATGCATATTAGCGGATGACTCCGTCGAAATTTACTGTTGCGGCATTTCCCGCAGTTTCTTAGAATTTGAAACTTGTTTGAAGAACCCAGGCAGGAATAATAACTTTTCGCTGAATGGAACGCCATCTCTGTGTCAGTCCGAGAAATTTTCACATTACCATCGTATTTCATTCTACGAGTACTGTATTTACATTCTTCCATTTCCTTCTCTCGTTTATTTTTCTAATTATCTTGTGAGTTATCATTGGTGTCCTTGTCCTTTTCCAATAGACTCTTCACATAGTTTCATTTTAGGCATTCAATTAACCTTTTTGAGATATTTAGGTTTTTCTTATATTTTATCTAGCTCCCTTGAAACAATCAATGTTGTCTACCACCTGCTGATAACCATTTCTTGCCTTCTGGTTAATGCTTCTACATCCCATTTCTTCAACCATCTTCACGGTTTTATCCTCCTGAATCTGACGTTACATTTCATTAGCGCTAAATTGTGACCAGAATCTGTGTCCACCCGCAGAAAACTGCTAATTCATCATGCTGTTCCTACATCTGTTTGCAATCATAATATAGTCTGACTAAAATAGTCATAACTTATTGGCCTTATATATTTACTTAATAGATCCTCTGTATTTTCTTTCTATCTCTCTTGAATCTTTCTTGGCTTGATACTTCCCCTGCCATATCTATAATAGTGTCCACATTTTCCCCTCATACTTTCACTACGTACATGATAGTGGTTTCACCTCTCACTTTGCTGTTCTTATTTGTTTACACCTTCACCGCTTAGTTGGGCTGGGTAGAAGCCATTGCCCCGGGATAAAGGGGGTTTTTCTCCGCACCGTGATCCATCACTCGTCCATGGCGTGCACAGGCCAAGGGGAGGGCGGAGTCATTTGGCGTCCTCGTTGCCGTACGTGTCGTCTCTCTCTCGTGCGGAAAATGTGTCATTTTGCGTTTGGAACAGGGTTAGTTTGAATTCTGTTTATGGTTTTTGTTTGCGAATAAAGTTCTCCTGAAATTCACCTTAATTGGAAAGTTTCTCAGTGCCTCGTAGTGGCAACCAACCCAAATGATCTCTGTGTTGTCTCTTAACATTTAAACTTATCATGCGACTAGGCAGGAGTCATCCAGGATGCTGTAGGTGAGGTCATCCTCTCGAAAATCCACTCGCTCCCACACCTCCAATGTGTTCACTTGGTTAATCTGCGTGCTGTGTAGCCAGACATCCGTTGCCTTCATTTATTCGATTTTCCCTGGTGCTTTTTCTGTTTTACCCTTTTCCATTTCATGGGATTCCTCTGACTCACTCTTTTCTTTCTCTGTAGTCTTTTTCTTGAAGCTTCCTTCTTTCTTCCTGCCTCCTTCACCATCACCATTCGTTTGCATACATTAATGCGTACATGCATGGTACCCTAAAACCCACCGCTAGGGTGTGTGGCAGGGGGTGATTACACGTCAGGCTACTTTTGGCCCCAAATACTTTCCCTCCTAGCGCTGTTGGACAACATTATTCTGATCCCTTATGCTTGAAATGAATGTGAGGGAAAGAGGCCTGTTATTGCTCCGTTCCTCCCCGTCTCCGTTTTTAATGATAGGCATAGTTTCATCCTCTCCTCATGATGTAATTTCTTTGATGCCTTATCGAGGGTCGTTGAACGGTTTTTCGAGACATTCCGGTGACAGATCGCAAGGACGTGTTGTGCTGAGTTCTATTTTATAATCTTGTTAACGGAGAAAAGTTGTAATTTCAGTTTTCAGATGTCCACTTGCTAATCATCGAGTCAATTTCCCAGGAAGACTTCGTTCCCCTTATGTCCCATATTCATTCCTAGGATTGGCCCCCGCCGGGAAAATAATGGCAAACGAGATCCCCATTGTATTAGCGGCCGTGGCGTCGGCCTGGGGTTCGCAGACGACTCTACGCGTGAGTCATAAGAGTGCTTCCTTGTGAGATTTCCCTGGATTGTTATTAAGCACAAAATCGAGTGGTCGACTCCACCACCACGAACACCCGGAGTACTGTACACGGGAAACATTGAAATTGAACTGTCAATCGTAGGAGCGCCCCCCCCCCCAATCTCTTATATTACCGGAGTCGCCCGATCAGTTGCGAGCACGCACGAAGGGCCAGTCCCAAAAATATTTGAAAACAATAATAGGTTGCTTGGAATAATTTTGTTGCCTTGGGGTGGTCGTTCGCAGTTATTCTGATTCGTTATCTTTCCCTGGAAATTGATATCCTTTCGGTTATAAACTTAATGGATGTAATCTTATTCCACGATCTCCTATCGTAGTAATATGGTGGTAGCATATTGCATTTTCAACACCATCCCAAAAGAGACATGCTGCCAATGTATGCAAGAGATTTAATGTGTTGTTGAAGCTTAGTTCTGTGAACGAAATCCTACCTAGTTTACCTGATACGCTAGTAGATACCCTTCCAAGTTTATCGTAATCGTGTTTTAAAATCCGACCTCCCCTTGGGTGCCTCTGTTTTGGCAACCTTAGAATACTTTGAGAGGATCATAAAAACTAGCAGCATACTCGCGGTGACGTTTATCTGAAGGAATACTACTGGAATCGATGCATCAGTGATACTTATTAAAGTATCCCGATACTTTTGAGACATTTACCTTTAAAATACTATTTACTATTTAAGCGACGTCACCAGCGAAAAATAATTGGGATTTTAATCTTTATCACAACATTAGGTTGCGGTAGCCCATTGGTCCAGATCGTTTAGATAAAAGATAAAACCATTATTTAGGTTTTATTTCAACAAAAATTTCGCGTGCTAGATTTTTCGGTACGCTTATTTGAGTTATTTTTATCGAAAAGATTCAGCAGTAGTTAGTTATTGAAGGAGGGGACCGACAGCAATGATCCTTGCCGCCATCAGGGATAGGAGGGTAATTTGTTAGGGTAAGGATTTTCAGGGAATGGAGGATCGATGGAGAGAAACCCGGCGTTAGCATTAGCCAACTCTTTCGGAAATACGCCAAGGGTTCCAGATTTTTTTACTTTCATTTTGGTCCAGACGGACTGCGAACTCATTTAAATTGCCCGCCACGTAGCACCTCAAGTCGGGATCGGGATATAACTTAAAAATCCTGCCTTCTCCGAGATTCGAAACCGCCTCCTCGGGGTGGAAAATATTCAGGATTGGGGATTTAATGTGTATGCATTTCCACTCATCCTTTACGCAATCCTCCAGCTTGCTTTTAGTACACTAAAATGGTACCAGCATCTGCAAACTTCGCATTGAACGCCATTTCTCGATTTTTTTGCGGCAAACGCTGTATGTGAGATCAACCGCGTTTACTTAACCTAAGCGAAAGCGCCTAAGTACCTGGGTCCTGTGCTGCCATTTGGGAGCGCCCGTACTTTCACTAGGGTGTGACGGGGAACACGTCCTTTCACCTCGACATCTGAGTTTTTACTTCTTATGCTTTGCAGCATAATTTTGGTAGAGGTAAAAATTTTATTACTTTGTTTTCCATTGTATACGCGTAGAATATTAGGTATGTGCTGTATCAGAGAGAAGCGTCACTCCCCTCTCCTCTCCTCACTTTTTGGGAATCGGAAAAGCTGGCAATTCTCAAATAACGATACTCTAAAACTTCTCACTTCACCAACTAAAGTTATGACGGTGTACGTCTTGATGCGATGATAAACATTCAAACGTCTGAATATGACATTTGTATGCCATCATTTATACATGACGATATTGAAAGATAGTAATCACCGAAATACGGAGGATACGTGGAATCACTTCCTTGAGATCACGCGATCAGCAGTCAACTAGTTCATTCCGAGTAAATTTATAAAAGATAATACGGAGCCTAGACGGTACAACGGGGATGTTCGAAAGGCATTGTTAATTCACTCAAATGTGATAGAGGCGGAAGAGTAACCAGCAGTTTGGAAAAGGCTAAATAATTAAATTCCTTCTTTCGAAGCGTCTTCACCAATTTCTCACCGAATGCTTCAGATTACTTACCAAATGCTACCGGTCGACCGATCCCCAAAATTAAAATCTCATATACTGGAATAGAACGTTTGCTGAAAAATATCAAGCCTAATAAATCCTCCGGGCCCGATGAAATACCCACTCAATGCAATGTTCCAGTAGAAGCGATTTTTTTTTAAATTTTAAGAAAGCCTTCGACAAAGTACCTCCTAGTAATCTACTCACAAAGCTAGAAGCATATGGCATAGATGAAAATATCCGGGTTGGATTCAAGACTTTTTGAATGGTCAGGTACCAAAAGAGGGAACATAGATGGAGTTAGCTCAGATGCAGTAGAAGTTACTTCAGATGTTCCCCCGGGTGATGTTATCGGCCCTCGTTTATTCCTGCTTTACGTTAACGACATTAACTCCATAGTCACTGGTAAGATACGTTCAGTTGCCGATGATGCAGTGGTTTACCGTGATAGCCTTGTTCCCGAGGACGCAGCAGCTCTATCAGATGACTTAAATGCTAAGCAACGCTGGTGCGACACTTGACAATTAGACTTAAACTTTACAAAGTGCGTGGTGATAATTTTTTGGAAAATGAGCAATTCTCTCCTGAACGCCTACTGTATTGGGAACAGCGAAAAGTGAATATGTAGACTCAATTAAATACCTGGGTGTTACCCTCACTCACGATCTCTCCTGGGTGAAACACATATGGGGAATATTTAGACATGATAACAAAATATTGGGATTTAGTAGAAGAGTACTGGGTAAATGTGATGAAAAGGTAAAAGGGAAATGTTATCGGTCGTTGGTTAGGCCTCATTTAGAATATGCTGCAAGTATATGGGATCCCCACGAAGTAGGACTAATTACCGAATTGGATCGCGTGCAGCGTAGAGTAGCTAGATTTGTAAAATGTTTTTATGATAAACTTTTTAGCGTATCCAAAATATTAGAGCTGCTAGGCTGGGAATTACTCGCGAAGAGAAGGTTTAATTACAGATTGAAGTTCTTACATAAATTGGAAGGAGGTTTCTTTAGCAGTGATGTTGAAAATATATTATTACCCCCATCGTACTACGGTAGGAAAAATCATGCCGATAAAATTGGAGAGATTAATGGTATAAAAATAGATTTAAGATGTTATTTTTTCCGCGAACGATAAGGGATCATAATAACATTGTCCGACCGCGGTAGGGTCATATTCGGTTAAAAATTAGTCTGGTGCGTAGTCACCCCCTGCCACACACCCTAGCGGTGGCTTGCTGAGTACATCAATAAATCAGTTAAACAATAAAAGGTTCAGTGCTGCCGTGGACGTTTTCATTGGGATTTACCATTTATGAACGAACATAGAGAATCCTCAGATAACAAGTCAAATTAAATACTATCTGTAAATGGAGGTTGCAGGTCTGGTCCTGACGTGCTTCTGTTAACCATCTTTCTAGCTTTGTTTCTTGGTATAAATTTATTTAGCACGTAAGTGCGTATTGTTAATTGAATGGAGGTCCGTGTGTTCTCTTCACCGTTCATTAACTTAAAAATCCTGTTGCAAACATGGGCTTTCAAGTTGTATGAACCTCGGAAAATTATTCGGATTACGAAAAATATGTTAACTACGGGTCATTGAAAATTTCATATCGTTTTTAAGATTAATACAACATTCAGCAAGTACGTACTGTGATATTTTTGTTCCTTCTTGGTACTAAGATCTTTATTCGTGCAGAGGCTCACTGGGATCGGGAAAATACATATCATAGCGAAAATGCGCTCAGAATAACAAATACAGCCATATGCTCATAGAAAATATATTCGCTTACATTGATAGAGAAATAATGACTCTCTTAAAATATCAAATCTCATCAACAGCAGTATTATTCTGGTTATTTACTGTCTGTAGAAACTGGGATTCGTTTATTAAATTCACATGAAATGCAGTCTCATTCAACATTAGTGTAATGTATCATTTGAGGAATTGGTCTCATCTCGGTGACTTTGGGTCATAAATAGCAGAAGCCTTTGAATTTTTTACTTATAATCGTGTTCATTCAACTTCACGATTACCGCGATCTAAATAGGAACATTACCATACCGTTTCGTAACTCGTAATACCACGATATTACATTTGTTTATTCATGGTTAATGCCGGCATAATAGGAGCAGTGACCCAAACGTATTGATCGAACATGTTACTTTTATGACGTATTCATGTCAACGAGTAAAAAATAACTAATTTCAAACGGCGGAAAATTTGTGATAAATTCTCGTCTTCATTTTTTACGCCAAATTTTCGGTTACCTAACATTGGCAAATCAGTATCAAAAATACTGGCAATTGGTTTATAATTATTTGCGGCAACATTTCGCGTCCATTGTCAAGGGTGTTGCTGAAAGGAAAGGATTATGGATTAGAATTAATAAATGTCTAACCAACTAATACTTCTTCCTACGCACTTGACTGTTTGGCGAGAATGCTCACTTCCGGCGTTCCCTGCTCTCTACGAAGCGATTGATGATTCAGATGGCAACTAGAAGTGGAAAATGAACCAGCATTTTTTTTATCTGAGTCATCGAATCTGGATTATAACAATGTAGGAAGCGATAAAATCCAACTTATGTTCTGAGGCCCAAGTTTACGTTATTTCAAGATATGGCACAATAAGAATTGTATTATGAACGTGGTGGAGTCATCAGTCGGCAGATAAACATAGGTCTAGGCCTAGAAGATTTCAACTGTTACATATCTATTCGGAGAACCTTGGCAGGCAGGGGTCGACCGTGGATCAACCTCTTTCTGCCATAGGGGGACAGGTGAGAGGGAGGGCATTGGGAGGATACATCGGCGGAAACGAATGAGAACTCTCTCCGAAAATGGCGTGCGTTGGCTTTCAATCGCCACAATCGTGGCATGAAATTTGGCATCGACGCGAACCATTTTATTAGCTTGTTTCTCACAAATTCAGTCATCTTCACGAGGGCGAGTTTTCTGGATGAATTTTGTATTGGGTGCGGGCTGTGTACTGTGGTTTCCTCGAGACGCAGTGCGGCGGTCTGGCGCCCCCTCCCCGAGGGTGCGGCCCGCGGAGAGAAACCTCGCTCCCCTGCCCCCCCTTCCATTTATAGTTGGCCTCGCTGACTCAGCGTGGCCCAAATTAGACGGAATGTTTAGCATGCGGTGGACTGGCGGCCAGTCCATTGCACCCGGCCACCGGACCTCCGGCGGCCGGGAACCGTGTTTACGTTGTCCGATTGTTTCTTGAAAGAATCCTGCGCACTTGTTCAGCCCGTGTAAATTGTTGGCCTTGGGAACAAGTCGCCAACACACTACAAGAGTCCAACTCTTGTGCTCCGCATTGCAAAGCATGTTAAATGTGGCGGAGCAGGAATACCCCATTCGGAGTAGAAAATCTCATTCCTTGTTTTCTAATATGTGACGGGGGGGGGGGTGATGAATAAGGGTGTCCGGCGACCAGAAAACCGGGACGAGTCGGGATCATTGCTGCGGTCGAGGGAAAATACGACTGAAAGTGAGGAAATGTTCTCACGGAGCGTCGCAATTTTATTTTGAAATATTTATCCCATCGAAAAAACAAATGGATGACTTAAACTTGAAAACCCTTTTGCGATCCTTCGAAAGTTAAATTGCTGTCACAGAAATTGGATTTTTTTCTTTCGAAAACTTTTTATTGCTTAAGCTGTGGAAAATGAAAAGCAGTTATTTAAAAAATTACCCTTGTGTAGAGCGAGCATTCTTTATAGAACCCTCGAATTTAGTTCATCGTTATTACATGCAGAATCATCTAAATTGGGTATTTGCAAACAAGAGAAGGCCATATTTGGCAAAGAAAAATTCTCTTCCATCAAAACAATGCACGCTTGTAGTTTCCATGGCGAAAATTATGGAATTAAAGTTTGAATTATTATATATCCATGTGATTCACATGATTTGCCCCCCTGTGACTTCCTTTATTCCCAAACTTGCAAAAATTGCATGGTAGAAAATACGTCGAACAAACAATTCACGTCAAACGAGGAGGTCATCGCCAGCGCAGATGCCTACTTTGAGGATCTTCTGCATTCCTGCATATTGGATGGCTTAAAAAAGTTAAGAGATGCCCTGGGAAAAGTGTATCGAGCTAAAAGATGTTGAAAAGTAGAAACTACCCAAAACGATTTGTTTTTCTAAGGGCTTATTGAAGGAGCCACATTAGTTGTTGAGGGCCAACTAGATCCTACCTTTTTTTGGAAGATTCCCAATGATGATGAGTAGGTGTGGGAGTGGAGTAAGCTACGTCCGTATGTTATGCTTCCCTATCCTCCTCCCACTCCGCAGCTCATCTTCAGTTAACACAGTTTCTATGCTGGAGAAACAAAGTGAATATTGGTTTGATATATTGGTGACCAGCCTGGTAAAGAAAGAGGAAGTTTGGACAAATGAGGCATCATAGCCTGTTGCATGGCCCTGAAATAGATACGTACACCCATGCTCCTATTTTTCAATTCTAACTTTATTAACTTGTATTTTCAGGTGTCAGTGAAAATAGTGATAAAAATCCTGATGGTGTGGATAACTCAAGGGAGGAACTGGACAATGTGTATTTTCTAGTGCTGGATCCTCAATATCATCCCATTACTCCAGACAGAACGTGTGAAGAGTCAGTGAAAATATTTGAGCAGCACAAACAGGTTGGAATAAATTTAACGAAGTGCTGCATGCACACACCCACTTACAATATGCATGCATCCTCAAATTAAAACAAACATTTTCCATTTTCCTTTCCATTTCTTAGCCCTTTTTCTCTCATGACATATTTTCTTCCCAGAAAGCCGGTACTTAATTTTTGAACATTTTCAGCTGATATTTGAATATTTTCCTTGAACCTAATTTTTGCCCACCGAATCGAATTACCTGAAATAACCTAAGTTATTAAATGTTTTCTTCCAGAAACGCTTGTAACTATTCCCTTGAATTGACTATACTCCTTCCTCCCTATAATTGCTTGTTGGTATGTAGGCCTGAATAAGTACCAAGTTCATTGACTCAAATTCTACTTCTTCTAATACAAGGTCGGTCCCAAAAGTAGTAGGACTTATTTTTTCCTGGTTAGACGGACAGATGGGCTCAGGCTGCGTTTGATGGAGGGGAGTCTCAGGAATGGCTGGAGGCTGGTGGCAGCTGGCTCCCAGCCTTTGCGTAGTGTGGATCGTTCGTTTATGAAACCTCGAAACACTCCATCATGAACAGTGATATGCTCTGTTACTGGAACACTGCTACGCCATCAAATTTTGGGTGAAACTGGGTTAACTGTGAAAGAGACTCATGACATGCTCAAGGCAGCTTATGATGCTGCCATGGATAGAATGGGTGTTTTTGAGTGGTACAAGTTTTTTGGTTGGGTAGAGAAAATGTTGAAGGTGCAGAACGTTCAGAAAGCCCTTTGACCTCAAAAAGTGACGAAAATCTTGCAAGAGTGGAGGCTTTGAGAGGCTTGGTTGTAAAGGGATCGCAGATCAAGTGTTTGCATGGTTTCTGGTACTAGGCATCCCTAAAAGTAATGTGCATAGACTTGTGACCAAAAACATGGGCGTGAGAATGGTGTGTGTAAAGTTGGTGCTGTGAGTGCCCTTGGGCGAACAAAAGGAAACTCACATGCAGATCTCTCAAGAGCATCACGACCATGTGAGTGAGGTCCCAAATTTTTTAGACAATGCCCCACCAGACTTCCTCCTCTTCCCCCACCTCATCCGTGCCGAAAGGTCATCACCATGACTCGGTGGAAGCATTACAATGGGCCATGACGAGCGAGTCGAGCAGCATACCGTGTGCTGCCTTACAGAAGGTGTACGGGGTGTGGAAAGCCCACTGGCAGTGGTGTGATGATGCACAAGGCTGCTGCTTTGAAGATTTCTGACTGAATGTATCAATTCTGGCATAAATTGTTTTTAATTGACTCAGTCCTACTGCTTTTGGGGCATACCTTGTATTTCAATCGCCTTTTTGTTTATTATTAATGGCACCCCTGGGTGGCTTTCCTCCCCTCCACTATATACATATTACTCTATACCTTTCGCTCCAGTATTTCCTCTCCTCTTGCACAGCTTACAATGTATCTAATCCTCTCTCTATCCCTCAGTTTATATTTTTTGCTTTCCTGGCCTCAACATTGTGATAACATTCCAAGTCCCCATTCCAGCTGGTTTGTTCCTCTTCTACATCTTCTTCACTGCTGATTCAATGAATTCTCTTCGCAAGTATTTCGTGTGAAAATCGCTGTGGAAGCCTTGCCTCTTCTGCTTCCAGGCAGTACACATGGCCCATTTGGCCGAGTTCTGTCGTTGCCAGGACTCATTTCCTTTTTAATTAATTTTAGCTTCATTAAGGGATTCAATCCAAAATGTGAAATGAATCTGTTCAATTTTTCCAAAAACTCATCACTCTTTGCCACTTTACGGCAACCATTAACGTTCCCACCTATTTGCTGCAAACATAAGTGCTTGGAGTATTTTAAAATCACCTTGTTGTACCCTTCATAATCTGAAGCATTTCATTCTGTAATAATTTCAACTTTCACTGTACTCTTGAATTTCTCCAAAGAAGTGACACGCTCACTTATTCAACTCATCGAACCTCGTCCTATGTTCTGTAGTGAACCCTCCTTGGAGAATATATATGCCCAGAAACTGAGATGTAGACAAATTATGAATCCAAGGCATACCTGTGGTTATATTAGTAGCCATGTTCTGCCCAAATTATCTAACGTAACCACACGCTACCACCAACTACTAATCCAGGTTCACAGGGATATGAGTGAAAGCGAAAGAATTTTTGAGTCTCAGACAATTAATTATTTACTTTGGAACAAGAAAGAACTCCCCTGGCTAGGATAGGTGGGTTGGGAATAGAGATGGGTCATGTCCATTGTGTCAAGGGGCAAATCAAAGGGTTGCTCTCTGGAAAATCTCCCAGGCCAGGTTTCTGTGTGAGGGTGATCACAAAATGGTTTAGTTAGTCCTCCACGAGAAACTTATATTTGCAAGGAACCTCATTTTCATAGTCTATGGACCCTTGTGATTTCTTAGCAGGTTTAGATGTACATTTAGATGGCCTTTATCCCTTTAGAGTCCTCTTTGTTGTGGTTATCAGATGTCTGAGGCCAAAGATGGCTCACTGTCATAAGCTCATGAAAATGAAGGTTCTTTGTCATGGCTTGATTACATTTAGCTATCTAAGGTAGTCAGTTATGAAAGTCACTTACCATTTCAGCATCTACTTGTATTTCACCAAAAGTCGTTGACAGCTGGAACTCTCACTCATGAAGTATGGAATTTTTGTGAAATGAGTATTTTGTGATATGGGATATGCATAAATGTAAACTGAATGTATGCTAAGAAAGGTATTGAGATTCAACGGCAATAAGAGGAATCCAAAGACATCACAATTTGTTTTCCTTCATGCTCTCTCTTTCATAGAAAGCTCTCTTTAGGTCAAGTAAATTTATGGAGCACATAGTTTTAATTTTGCTTCCATTTTCTGCGTCATAATGTTTTCACTCAAAGCACATTTTCCTGTAATTTATACTTTTTTTCCCTTGTCCTGCACAAAATGACAAAAAGGGTTTCACTTTATTTTCTACGGATTATCCTATTGCCTCCAAAAAAAATGAAAAAATTTTTACCTTAAAGTTCTGCTTGATGATACACTCACTACCCATTGCTCTCTGCTGCCTCATTACAGTCACAGATGATAAATAAAAGCAAAGTGTTGTTCCTAATTGTGCATTTATTAGTACTGAAGCATAATTATTTGCTGTCTTATTAGCAGTTTTTTTCTTCCGTAAAATGCCCATGGTATATTTATATATATTATCAATTCATTTTTAAACATCTATCATTTTGTCTTTTATTATTTTAGCTGGCCAGGGAATATTTGAAGGTGGGGACAGAGATGGCGTATTTATCTCGATGCATGAGTCAGTTGTCTGAAAAACTAAGTGAAGCTGAAGGCCTGCATCAACTTGATCAACAGGACACTGAGCACTATGAAGGAGAGCTGCGCACACTGGAGAATGAAAAGGTAGGAATCTCATGGTAGTTGATGTTTGTTCATGATTGCAGTGCATATTGTCCTCTTTGATGACATTAGTCTCAAATGTGTGAACAATTTGAGGCCCTATGAATTTGTGAGAAATGTAATGGAAAGTTCGATAGAAGTAGAGCTGATGCTAGGATAAATTTTGGGACCATAAAAAGAGAGATAAATTTCTAAATCACCTATAACTCCTTTATTTCAAGGGATAAAATTGTATTTAAATTGGAAAGAATTTTATTATCAGACTGGTCATCCAATTCATTCAGTGCCCTTAACCTCACTGCTTAGGAGTTTATTTTATTTCATTATTTATCTATTCATATTTACACTGCAGGCCACCACTAGGGTGATTGGCAATGGGTGATCAGATACGAGAACAATTTTACCTGAACATGACCCTAGCGTGGTCGAAAAATTTATTTGGATACCCCATGGTTCGTGGAAAAAATGACATATTAAATCTGTTCTAAAATTAATTTCTCTAATTTGACGAGCATGATCTCTCCTACCATAGTGTGATGGGTGTAATAATACATTTTCAATGACCCTGCTAAAGAGACCTCCTTCCAATGAATGCCAGAGCATTATCTGTGATTTAACCATAGCTCCATGAGTGATTCCCAGCCTAGCTGCTCTAATATTTTAGATAAGCTAAAAAGTTTATCATTACAACATTTTACAAATCTAGCTCCTCTATACTACACGCGATCCAATTCGACAATTAATCCGACTTCGTGAGGATCCCATATACTTCCAGCGTATTCTAAATGAGGCCTAACCAGCGACAGATAACATTTTTCATCGACCTTTTCATCACATTTACCCAGTGCTTTTCTAATAAATCTTAATTTTTTTGTTAGCATGTCCACATATTCCCCATATGTATTTCACCGATGGGAGATCGTGAGTGAGGGTAAGGCCTAGGTATTTAATTGAGTCTAAAAATTCCATTTGGGTGTTCCCAATGCAGCAGGCGTTCAGGAGGGAATTCTCATTACCCAAAAATTTATCAGTATGCACTTTTTTAAGTTTATTTCTAATTGCCTAGTGGTGCACCAGCATTGTATAGGATTTAGGTCATCTGATAAAGCTGCTGTGTCCTCTGGATCACGGATATTATGGTAAACCACTGCATCATCGGCAACTGAACATATCTTACTGGTGACTATGGAGTCAATGTCATTGATGTAAAGTAGGAATGAAAGAGGTCCCTGGGGAACACCTGAAGTAGCTTCTACTGCAATTGCACTTACTCCATCTATGACTGCTCTTTGTACCGGGCCATTCAAAGTCTTTAATCCAACCCCAAATATTTTTAGCTATGCCATATGCTTCTAGCTTTGTGAGTAGTTTACTATGAGGTACTTTTTCGAAGGCTTTCTTAAAATCTAAAAAAATCACATCCACTGGAATTTTGCATTCTCCTGATGTAAGAATATCATGAACAAAAAGCGCAAGTTATCTCTCCAAGGATATTCCTTTTCGGAAACGGTGCTGATATTTCATTAATAACTTCTGATATCTCGGTAACTCACGATCAAATTAGAAACTATATGTTTCATAACCCTTAATGAAATGGATGTTGTGGAAATAGGCCTGTAATTGTTTGGTTCCTCCTTGCCTCCGTTTTTAAATATAGGTGTTACATTAGCCGTTTTCCAATCTCTGGGAGCCTTGTGATCTATCAGCGACTTCTTAAATATTATTTCTAGATACAGCACAATTTCCAAAGCTAGATCCTTAAATATACGAGTGGGTATTTCATTGGGCCCAGAGGATTTAATAGGCTTAATATTTCTCAGAAAACATCCTATTCCATTATGTGAGATTTCAATTTTGGCAATCGGTCGATTTGGTAAGCTATTGGAAGCATTCGGTGAGAAATTGGTGAAGATGCTTTGAAAGAAGGAATTTAATAAGTTAACCTTTTTCAAAAAAAGGCTTGTTTCTCTTTCGCCTTTATCAGTTTTGAGTGAATTAACAGTTGACTTGATTTCTAAAATTCATTCTTGGCATTCGCTCTGGATATCTTATATTCATAGGTGATCTCATTCTTGGAAGGGGAAAAGTCTCAATTTGACTCAGTGAGATCAGCATTTTCATCAAAATCGATCTATGCAGAGGCTGACAAAAAAAATTGCAATTCACTGGTTGTTCTTTATTTATTTATAATTTTTTCTACATTTCGTTTTGATTCTTTCGAATATAGTTAAATATGGTAGTTTTTTGAAATATGTTTTAAAAAAATATTAGTATTGTGTCTAAAAATCGAAATATTATTGCTAAAAAAAATTCTTCAAATTTATAATACTGTAATAATTACATTTATTTTTCATATGATGTAAATTATTATTATTAACTACAATATTTTATTTTAAAATAAAAAAAACTGCACAGGGATATCTGAACAAATAACTTCATAATATTTTTTTTCCTATGGTGATACATTTTCTTAAATTACCCTTCGCACTTCTCACTAGTACCCCTGGAATTCCCACCACATCAAGAGGGTTAATTCTATTTGTTCTGTCATTTCTGTAAATGGAAAAGGATTTTGGGAAAGTTTCACTGTCGACAATATGGGTGGGACACCAGCTTTCTGTCCCAATAATTATATCTGCACCTGTGCTTTGAATAAGGTGATGATATTTTGCCACTTTATTTTTTAAACTTTGGCAATTTACTACCAATACAGATAATGTTCCCATGACCTTATGGTTTTTTGAATTTTTATCAAGGATTGTCTTCTTATTTATATTCAATCCCTTATAAAATTTTCTGTCCGATGCTATCTGATTGGTGTTAAATGAACTATTACTAGCACTGAACCTCGCTTAATTTAAAGATACATAATTTGGCAGAGAAGACTTTAAAGACCCACTAATTGACCTACATGCTGACCTACACTTAAATCTAAAAAAAGCCTTCCAGTGCTCGAATATATTACCCACTACATACCTGGTGGCCCCAGATGTGTAATGAACACCAGAATGGTTCAGGGGGTACCTACATGATCGGATGGCAGGGTGGAGGTCAACGAAGGACCCCCCTATATACCTGCTGAAAGCATGCAACCTCTGAATTGATGCCTGGGGTTGCAGGCCAGGCCCCAATAATGCTTGAATGAAGAAATTTGTGAGAGGTCCATAGAATCAACAGTGTTGCCCTTTATCTCAGAGATATGAGCCCATAGTGAAATCTTCCAAATTATGGTAGAGGATTACTGGACTTATTATTTTTATTAGCAAAGAAAATAAAACATATTTTTACTCGACTTTATGATAAATAGAAAAACAGTTTTAACAGCAATCTTCTAGCAGTCTTATAAGGATCAAAAGTGTGCATGCAGGATCTGTGACAGCAACCAACCAATACTTTTTCAATGGGCTGATATTTAAAATAACTCAGCTTTAACCTTGATATGTAAAAAAATCTTCACTGTAGGTATTGGGTAGATGAAACAAACAGGAGATTGGCATGCATCTGAACAGGCTTTGACGTCCTTACCCAGTAGAATGAAAGGGGAGAGAAATCGAACTTACCTTGATTCATGTATGCACCTGGAAAGGTTAAAACTTCCTCGCTGTGAAGGCGGAAGTGAGAATGCTGAGATTACCTTAATGCAGTTTTTTTTTTACTTTCAACCCATTTTTAAAATTGCCAAGAACTTTTACAGCATAATCACTCTGCCATCAAATGAATCCACATCAACTGTAGTTAATGCTGCCTACCCAAGTGGCTCCTTAAAAAAAAGACTAGGAGTATAATTAATATAAAATATTTCATCAGGTTGTTCAACATTTATGTTTTCTTTATTTTATATGCTTGACAGTTACTATATTGTGCCTAGCAAGTTGGTCAAATGTTTTGGTGTTTCATTTTTATGGTTTAAAATTTGTTGACATTTGGACGTGACCTGAAAAGAACTTGGTGCAAATTATTTTTTAAAATGATGAAATTGATTGGCAGGAGGGCCTGTTGCAGCTCCACAGAAACCTCAAGAGGCAGTTGGAGATAATTAAGGGGCAAAAGTGTGAGCACCACGATGCCTGGAAGGTGCCGTCAGATTGTGGGTGCCAATGATAGGCTGTCCGTCCTTTGGATGGATACGCTCTCTTGCATGGCCCAGCATCAGTGGAGAAATGGGAGAAGAAGCAAATGCCTTTCGTGGGTGTTGGAGGGCTACGTAGCCCCTTCATAACCACCCGCCCTAGCACTGACACCTGACCCAGATTGGTGAATTGAGATTCGTCACAGTATTGTCATGGTAAATTATTCACTGTGCATGCAGTGGAACCTCATAATATGAGCATAATCCATTCCGCGATCTTTCTCGTAAAGCGAAACACTCGTTTAGTGAAGCAACTTTTTGCCCATAAATTATTGTAAAATGCAATAATGCATTCCATGCCAAAAGAAATGAATTTTGTACAAGATAAAAAAAAAATTAAATGTACATTGTTTAAGATCATGGATCACGTTCACCTTTTTTTCTAATGCAGAATGAAGCCACCAGGAATGCACACTCATTTGTAAAATAAAAAAAAAAATTAAATAAATTGTATATTAATTACGATACGTACCTAATTCCTTTTTACTAGAAAGCTGTCTAGAGACATTTACAGTATTCTTGCCAATGCTTCAAAATTTGGTAGATTCATTCATCAATTTGATAAAAGCAATCTTTCAACATCTTTGAGAATATGTGCCCGTTGAATAGATACTCTTTGTCACTCAATTTTAAGCATCTATCTTCCTAGTCTTGTCCATGCTCTTGAAGAAAAGGCCAATTGTTGATTTTGACTGATTGTTGTTGTGCGTGCTAGATTAGCCTTGCACACACCTTGTTTCCGATTTGCAATGATTTTACTTTTTATTTCTACTGTTCTACTTCATTTTTATTCTCTTATGGCATTCTGTGTACGAATTTTTCTTCAGGGTCAATTTTAGAACTATGCACTAAATATTATTTAGCTTTGCTCCAAAGAATCACTAATATTATGTCTGAACACAAGTTTGGAAAAATGTATGATGACTAGTGATGCTAAAATGCTAGCAGAATGAATGCTAGAGACAAACTGCAGTAGTAGGCGTGCAATGAATCCATAAATTCCCCCTTCTTGCCATTTTAAATGCAGAAAGTTGCTCATCAAGCGAGTTGTTTTGGGGACCAATATTTTTGCTCATTTTGCAAATTACTTGCTGTTCGAGGTGCTCGTTGGGCAAGGTTCCACTGTATATGTTGTCTGTATATTGCTATACCCTAGGTAAAATCTTATTTTATCATATTTATTGCCTTGCTGTAAAGTATTGTTTTAATAAATGGGTACGTGATCTGGGCAAGGTGAATGAGAAATGAGAGATAGAGAGATGGGTCCGGTGTAACCGATGCCGAAGTGGGAGGGGTTGCTGATGAGTGAGCCCTCCCAGTCTGGAAGCTCTGTGCACTATGGTGTGGTGAGCACACTGCCTTTGGGTTTGAAGACTTGGGCATGAGAAGGGCTTAGGGGAGAAAACTTCAAAGGCACTTAGGATTGTAATAATTGCTTCTGACACGGGTGGTCTTGGAGTCCTCCTGGTAGCCTGGCCATAGATATGTTTTTGGTGATGATGAGTGGCATTTTGTCATGAGGGGGGGTAAATACCTGCTGATACTCTGTGCCTGCTTGCATTGTGGCACTACCAAAAGGACCAAAAACAGAGATGAGAAGGATGTCAGTGGAGAGCTTGCTACTGTGAGAAACTGCTCCATCTTCCCTTCCCTTCACTCCTTTGTCAGTAGATGTATTTTCAGCATGTTCATAAGGATGTACATTATCACAGTGGGTAAAATTGAAATTTACAAGTAGAAAATCTGTTCAGTTAATTATAATTCTAGATTCTATAATATTATTTTAATTTATTGTAAAATTCTGAGACAATATGTGACTAACCCAAAATTTGTCTCTGAGCTTCACATCATGTATACAATAATGTATCAGCTTGCAGTAAACCACAGTTAGGTCATAGGGTGTAAGAAATTGTAATTTTCAAATATTTTGAGGATGGGGATATTTGATATTTGATGTAACATTACCATGATATATTTGATACTCTCGAACAATGTGAAATTTTTCTGAGTATTGCGCTTGAGGACTGGAGAAAAAATTGTCACATTTTCCTATTATTTAATTGAGTAACCCTTCCTCAAGTTTTCTAGAATTGCTGGATTCAGAAAAGTATTAGATAAATGAGAACCCTAATTTTGAATCAATGATTTTTATGGATGGACTGCAACCAATAATGTTAAGAAATACAAATGATGATCTCAGATTACTAGACTGCCCTAAAATGTTAACTTCATTGCAATAAATTAAAATAATTTGGAATCAGAAAAGCAGTCTTTGAAAGGGTGCTCACAGATTAGAAATTTCTACACTTTTGTTTGATTGATCTAAATGATATGCATGTCCCACACAGTGTACAGAATTCCTAACATTCCTTGTAGATGGTGTGTAATTATCTGATTTAATAGCTGCTGAAAATTGTAGGCAGATGTGATTTGTACCTTGCATTGATTCATCTTAAGAGTGATTCAAGGTTCATAATGCTACCTAAATATTTCATTGCAATCGCAAAATGGATAAAGCTGAAAAATGGTATTCATTCATCATAATAAATCACACAGGTCAATTTATGACATCTTTTTATGGTAATTTATTATGTCCTTTGGATCTTAAATTTGACATGAAGGTAGATACCTAGGTATTAAGTAACTGAAAAAATAAAAGTACTTCAAAAATTTGACTTTTTGTGTACTCTTTTAATTCAGGCTATTTTACATTTAAATAATTGAATTTCAGGAAGAAATGAAAGAAATCTTATGCATGGGAAAAATGTTTGTTTGTGACAAACATATAGATAAAGGACCAACTACCAGGTGTACATGTATGAAATTCTGATAGTTTAAAAAAAATTGGAATAATGATAAAAAGAGCTTTATTCAAAGTACGCTCCATAGCTAGTTAGACATTTTTCCCATCTTTTGGGCAATTTATGGATACCACGCCAGTAAAATCTTTCCCATTTGCCTCAAGCCATTCATCGAGGCAATTTTCACCATCTTCTTATGAACCAAAGCACTGCTGAACAGGTGCGTGGCCCATCGATGCAAACAAGTTGTATTCGGAAGGAGCAAAGTCTGGTGAGTTAGCCGCATGGGGTAAAACTTCTCAGCTGAGTGCTTTGAACATTTTGCGAACCAATTTTGCCGTATGTGATGGAGCATTGCTATGAAGAAAAAGCACCTTATGTTGCCTCTTTTGGTGTTATTGTCTTTTTTCAAGCGGCAGACGGTTCAAGTCAAACAATTTTAGCTGGTAGCATTCATTATTAACAATTTCATTGGATAACTAATACTTCATTGGATAATAGCTCATACTAGGCCACACCCTTCTGGTCCCACCAAACTCAGAGCATCGTCCTTCTGCAAAAGTGATTCGGTCTTGGGGTCAATGTGGATAGTGCGCCTGGGTCTACCCATGGTCTTTTGCACTTGAGATTCTCAAAACAAATCCTTTTCTCATCCCCAGTTACAATGCAATGCAAACATGACTTCCTTTTGTATCGTGCAAGCAAAATATTACGTGTTTTTGTGCCTCTCTCTCTGCCTGTCGTTCAACTCGTGTGGTACCCATCTGCTGGTCTTCTGAATTTTTCCCATCTCTTGTAGGTGATTGAAAAACAGCTTGTTGACTAACGGTCAATTGCTCTGTGAGTTATTTTGTTGTTTGTGAGTCATCTTCATCCAACAATGCTTGCAATACTAAATCTTCATACCTTTTTGGCAGTTTTCTTTGTTCCTTGTTTGCAACATCAAAGTCACCTATTTTGAAATGCCAAAAACAACATTCACATGTATCTTGTGATAGAGCATGTTTACTATAAGCTTCTCAAAATAATCAGTATGATTAAGTAGCATTTTTCTTCAAATGGAAGCAAAAAATTAATGCTGTCTGCGAATGCTCTTTGTTTGGGGTAAATGTCGACTTATTGAACGTAGCAACTGCATGCAATGCAAATATTTTTTCAATATATAACTGGTGTACATCTGAAACTTACTGATGGCACAACAAAATGGCATATGTGTCAAATCTTTATACCACAAACTGCATTGGTGCACCATCTGTTGTCTGAAATCTGCATTTTGTACTTGTACACCTGGTAAAAAGGATTAAAGATTTCATGAATAGTTTTAGGCGTAACTTTGTGGAGTTATTTGATAGTGAATAATCTTAAAACAAAACTGTAACTCCACATGAAAAAGAAGCTTGATTGCAACCTAGGTTTCAGCATCTTCAGGTGTTCCATCTGGGAAAGAGGTAAGTTGGGAACATAATTGATACCTTTCTCCAAGAGCAGTCTCTTCATGGCTCAAGCAGTGTTCAGTTAAATTTGCAATCTTCTGGCTGAACACATGTGGAAGTGGTGTGTTATCTTCTTTGCTTTCAGAAACATGGTGGCTAAGTTGTTGATTGAGATGATCCACTTAGAATGGGCAACTCTGCAGCTACATTGCCTTAACTTGTCTTTGAGGAGTAACCACTCCACCCATTACTATATTTTGGTCAGTTCCATGTTTAGTACCATGAGGTAGTGTGAGATGGAATCCCTCTTTACATACCACTCGTGAAGTTCCCTCTTGATCCAGGTCCATTTGGCCGACTCCATCACATACCTCCCGACTGACGATGATGGTCTGCCCTTCACATTCACGTGGTGACTTTTCGCACTAATCTTAATGAATAATGTTATAACAAAACTAACTCGACATGAAAAGTAAGATATTGAAATGTGATGAAATAATTGACTTTGTAATTCCACACACTTTATTTAAAAACACGACCCAGGTTTCGAAGTTGAACGTCATCATCAGGTGACCTGATGATGACGTTCAATGTCGAAACCTGGGTCGTGTTTTTAAATAAAGTGTGTGGAATTACAAAGTCAATTATTTCATCACATTTCAATATGTTATGCAAATTCCACAAAGTTACGCCTGAGACAACAAATTTTATGAAAAGTAAGCTTTATTGCGACCTAGGTTTCACTGCGATCCAGTATCTTCTTGGGTTTGAAGTTACTGCACCGTAGTGAAACCTAGGTCGCAATTAAGATTATTTTTCATGCTGAGGTAATAAGTTTTGTTTTAACATTATTCATTAAAGATTTCACTAATGTTTTTAGAAGTTGGCTTATTATACCTGTACTTCTCTAGGACCACTCAGTTCAAAGGCGCTCTGTATGTTGCGCTTTTGGAAGCATTGCCGTACCAGAGACCTTATATGTATGATGATAGACCATAAGCCAAAATTATAGGTAAAACTTTAAATTCAAATTGAGCATACAAATCATCTGTCCCTCATTAATTCAGAGTGAAGGAGCCCACTATCAAAATATATTTTGTACTTAAACTACCTAATTCTCTACATAAGTTTCCAAAAAAATGATGCGTAATATTAAAAAAGTTTGAATTGTTGTAGTAGTTTCTGTTGCATTAAGTTATGTTTTATTAACTTGATAAAATTACTACTCACCATGAACATTTTTGGAAGATTTATGTACCAATTTAAATGATAATCTCAAAAATTTGTTGCATTTTTGTTATACGATCCCATCATACCCCATAATTCTCATTGGAATACTCGTGCTGAATGCATTAAAGCAACATTGTAAATTATGACTTCCATGGAATTTCCTTTATGTGTACTAGTTTTAAAGTCATTAAATTAATTCATTGCATCAAAATTCAACAGACATTCATGTTCAATTCTTTTTGCTATGTAATACATCAGAGGAAGTGGTAGTCCAGTGGGTAGAGTGCTGCGCTAATGATCAGAGAGCTCGGGTGCGATTCCTGGGCATGTCTCTGAGTATCCTTAGCTTCAACCAAGCTGTGTTATTTTTTGGACACCAGATCTACCTGGGAAACCATGGGCCGGGAGAAAGGAACTGGCTCCCTTTATTGCCCTGATGTGTGAAATCCACTGTCGCGAGGGACATAGGTGGGGAAGGATGGGTTGATAAAGTATGAAGTCATATCTTACTCTTTAAATACATTTATTGTCGAGAGACCTACACGACATACAATAAGAACAGTAAAACCCATGCATGACTTATAACAATCCACGTACACTCACGGGATAAGTCAGTAAACCTTGCTTGGTCTTACCGGTCGTCGGCTGGTCGCACTGGTAGCACGCCCTAACCAACGATCCCCTTCACGGTCGCCGGCTGGTCGCACTGGTAGCAAGCCCTAACCAACAATCCCCTTCACGGTCGCCGGCTGGTCGCACTGGTAGCCTGCCCTAACCAACGATCCCCTTCACGGTCGCCGGCTGGTCGCACTGGTAGCACGACCTAGCTAACGATCCTATGCGAGGCAAGACCCAAGACTCCTCTCTCCCTTAGGCATGGGGCCCTTATATACCGTCCTTAGCAGGTAAGGTACTCGTTATTCATCCTTAAGGAGTGACGACGAGGCGAGTCCAGCCTTGACCATTGCCCTGTGGGGGTAAATGAGGGTTGGGGTCTCGTGGCCCCCGCAGGCCGGATGCTGCACGTGGGACCCATGTCCTTTGGCCCCCTGCAGGAAGGAAGCTGCACGTGGGACTCATGTCCTTGCGACACCACATACCATTGGGCTTAGTATTGGGTGGACTCTACCCTCACCAATGTGCTCTTAATGTGAGAGTCAAGTTTCTCACTAGCGCAAGACAGTTGTACTATGTGCAGAAAAATCACTTTAATTATAAATGGTATTGATTGCTTTTATTATTCTTTGGATAACTGCTCCTCTTGTACACCTCTTATTCATTCCAATAAAAATAGCTCTCAAGTCACAGTTTGGTTTCAATAGCGTGATTGAGAGGATACAGTGCATATCATTTGGTACCATTTTAGCATGCTTGCTGAGTAGGAAGTTATTTCTCTCATGTGATTCCTAAGGTCTCTGAGATAATTTGACTGCTCACTGAATCACCAGTTATAGCATTAGCCAGGGTTTTCCAGGACAGCATAACACATTTGGACCCTTGCCCTGCCAGTCAGTAGCTGAGCTCTCTCACTTGTCCTGGTTTATTAGGGCTGTTGTCATTCTTGCGACAATTCTGAGATGCTCTTTAATACCCCCTCCTGCCATAAAACTTGGCCTATGTGTTGGGGGAGTTCATGTCAGTTAATTAAAATACATTTTTAATTGAAAATGCATAATTTATGGTACATTGTTATAATGTGCTTACATGAAAAGAGTTGAGTTTAATGATATCTCTGGGACACATCTTGAGTTCAATGAAATGTTATGCATTTAAATTTAAGGGTGTAAATTGTTGGTTGGAAAAAATGAATGTGTAGCTTGAACTAAACGATTTAAAGACTGCTTTTATATTCCCTTAGTGGGTTCTCCTGGCCAGAGGGTTTTTGAGTATTTAAATTTAGCTCTGCAGGCGCTTACTCTTTTACCTCTATCTTGTTTATTTTTTGAGTTATTAATGAAAAGTAAAAACGGTGATAAAGATAATATATTGTTTCTTAGTACAGTTCTCTTTTTATATTTTTACTGATGTTATATAACTTGAAAATTCTACATATTTTTTTAATATTAGATTTTCTTTCATTTTACACTCTTCAAAATGGTCTCAAACTTCTTTTTCTATTCTAAATTAGTTTTAGTGTGATAGATATGTATCTTGAAATATTTTTTTACGCTGAGGTCTACATTGCACTTAAAGCATCGAAAAACTGTGACTTTCCCCTCCTCGAAGTAAGCATAAGTGGCTTCTGGCTTTCTTCCCTCTCTCAATCCAATGCTTATTATCTCTCGCGTTAAGACAAATAATGTGTGCTGACATAGCAGCAGGTCAGCCTCTCAAGGAAGGAGTTTGGTGATTCTCTTCCCTAGCAGCCTCCCGTTAGTCTATGAGAGTCATATGAAAATCTCGATGGCTTATTTTGCTCCCCATGGAAACAATGGCAATCCACGCATTCAAAACAGTTAGATCATGGAGGTGGAAGAATAACTTTTTCCTCCACTTCCAGGTTCTTCTGCTTATGGAGTTACTATTAGCCATCCTGCGGGATTAATCTACACAACCCATATGTTTGCTAGAGTCTTTTATAATTGCAGGTTTCAGAGCTTTTCCATGGCTATCACAAAAGCTCCCCTCTTCAGGTGGCACATACATATTTGTCAACACATGGACATATCTTTTATCTCTCCAAATAATCGCCACCAGATCACTTCTGAATCTCACTTTCACATCTCTGCGTTTCATTTTCAATTCCTTATCCTTTAATTCTTTCAGCATAACAATTCAGTTTGCTCTAACTGTCCCACAGCAATTTATTTTTATTCTCCTGAGATCATCAAAGCGTTCTGGGGAGGAAAAAAATTATCCTTGTGCTCACTTCCTTCTACTCTCCTCATCAATTTTCACTGTGGCATGGGTGGCTGTTAAGTCTTTTGTTGCGTTTTGCCTGTCTTTCCCTATCTAAACAGTCATATCTACTGTATCCTATTGAGTCATATAGATTATATATTTTTATTCCTAACCTTATTATATTTTCTGGAATGTATGTTTGAAAATTATTGTGTCTTTGAATAATAATTACGATTTCGTCCACCACTAGGTACTCTGAAGGTCTTTAAAGTTTAGAATATTTTTCATTGAGAATATCAAAAAGAATCCATGTCTTCCAGAGTCTATTGTTACTTCATCATTACTGTTTGGCTCATTATCATTGTTTGTGAAATGTAAAAAATGAAGAATATGTAAATATCTATTGTGTGCCAGTGCATTACCATAGAAATGAGAGAAGGACTGATCTAATGACGTCCAACAGCTAAATCTTGGTTTATGCTGCCGTCCTCTTCCTCAAAGCTATCATTGTCACCTGTGATGTCCGCATCGGAATCCCTGTCAGAAAAAAGTTCCATGCTAATTTCACTCTCTTGTAATTTTCTCTTGAGATCCAATTTATGGTGATGTGAGAGTGGTTTTCTGCTGAATAAAAAGCAAGGAATAAATACAAAAATATACACACAAAGAAATTTTATTCAGGTGAAGATTGGTATTTGAAGAAGAATTTCAAACTATGAAACATAAATAAATATACCAAAATAAATGAAACAGTGAGTAATAAACCAGCCAAAGAGTCTGGAGGGTTGAAGAAATACTTATAACCTTAGGAACAGTCCAGGAAATCCAACGTCAAGGATTGTTGGTTTATTGTTAGGTACTCCCCAGATATGGTTCAGCCCAGTACGTTTTAAGGGGCATGCGTTGAGAGACTAGTCCAGACCTCATTACGTACTCCAACCATCATCATAGAAGGAGTGCGAGATAACTCAAGTGAAATGGGAACTAAAGATCCCATTAGGCCAGCGGGAGCCACTCTTTAGCAGGAACTGAAGTTCCCTTTCGTCCGATAAAGGTTAAGTTATACCATATTGGCAACATGTTGATGTAAATTTACAGCAGAATTTTCAATCTAAAATTGATTTATGCTATAAGTCGGAAGAAATAAACAGAAATTAAAGTTCTCCATATGCAAATGATCATCATTGAATGGGAATCGCACAGTAAAAATTATCAGCCCTAGAGTCCATGCAGGGTTGATTAATGTGTTTATGGTTTATAAATATATATGCACACACATACACCACCTGATTTGACAGATTTACATGGGATATGGATGGGGTTTAGTCATGGCTGGTGGTGCAGTGGCTAATGTACAGGCTTCCCACCGAAAGGGCACGGGTACAAATCCTTGAGACAACAAATATTTTTCAGTGGTATCGTGATCCATATGTGAGGTGCTTTGTGGAGAGCTTTTTGAGTGAATACGATGTCCGTCGGATGGGACGTTAAACTTCAGACCTTTGGCACCCTTCGACAAGAGTAGGATAATGCTGATGCCGTGTTTCTCTCCACCCTTACTTTCCCGTTCATCCCTAATGGCGCAAATGAGCTTAGCTGTTAATCGCCTCCCATTAAAACTACTACTTATCTATCCCCACAATTGCTGAATCAGTTTACTCCAGTCACAAGTTCTGCTTCCTACTTTTAAATTTAAATGTTTTGAATGCTTTCAGAATAATCTGATAATGTGTACCCTGGCTTTGACTGGTTAATTCATTCTCAATACACTCAGCTGCTGCTCTTACAACTGTATTATTTTTTGCTCTTTCAGCAGCATTATCAAAATTAATCATTTATTTTAATTATTATCAAAAAGACTTTCTAATGATTCCTTGGCTTGATGTTATGGCTGCAGAGTTTGATAGAATGCCTCAGTAGCTTAATTGGCTAAATCACCAAGCCCTAAATCAAGGGATCTGTGTTTGAGGCTCCGCCGAATGATAATTACACTATGATATTTCTGATTCATTTCTGTTGTAAAATGAAATATTTTGGTGTTGGAAATAATACTTTATATGTTTTAGCAAAATGAAATGGTGAACCTTTGATTAAATTGTGGTTTAATCATGCGTCCACTTGTAGACTTAGCTATAGCCTATCGACTATTGTGTGAACATGTATTTGTAAAAAAACCAATCCATTTTACTTCACTAAATTTGAATTGATAATCATGTAATGCTCTTGATATGCTTGGAAAAATTAGCTTGGAATATTTATTCAAGACTGAAACCCAAGCATAGTCAATATCTAGCGTTGCCCAGAGTCAGTCACTGAATAGGTAAGCATATACTTCAAGTACTTACATACTGGAAAGATGTACTAAATTAAGCCCACTCCACTGCAGGAATCCACCTCTTTGAATAGAACAAACAGCTCTTTTAATAGTGAAATTAAAATGGTTTTTGAGAAAAGAATGTATGTAGTTTTAGCTGTTCACTAAGCTTATTACATTGCATATTCCATAGTACTAGACCCAAGTACCTAATGCCCAAGTACAGAATCCAAGCACCGTATTTTCCCATCGATAATGCGTGTCTTATGCATAATGTGCACACAGAAGTTTGTAGTTCTCATAAATTTGTATAGATACCGTGTGCCTAGGGCTTCATAGTTATCTTGAACGTTATAGAGGCCACGCATATGTATGTATATAAATATATATATATTTATATATATATATTGTATATATGTGTGTGTATATATATATATATATATATATATATATATATATGCATGTGTATTAATATGTATATATATGTATATGTGTGTGCATATATGTCCCACGCAGCTAAAGTTGTTCTAAGGATCATAAACAAAAGGATAGAGAGTAGGGCAAATGATTACTTAGGGGGATGACCAGTTTGGGTTTAGGAAGGGGAGAGGTATGCATGATGCCATTGGAGTAATGAGATTATTAATCAAGAGGAATATAGAATACAACCAGGAGGTATTTTCCTGTTTCGTTGATTTCAAAAAAGCATTTGATATAGTGAATTGGGGAAAACTAATGACTATATTGCAGAAAATAGAAATAGATTGGAGGGATAGGACGCTAATCCACAACCTGTACATGTCTCAGACTGCTCAGGTGCAAGTGGTGAACAGGGAGTCTAGATGGGCAGTGTTAGGAAAAGGTGTAAGGCAGGGTTGCCCATTAACACCGTTGCTGTTCAACCTATATGCAAAGGAAATTATTAAAGAGGCATGGAAAGAACTGGAAGTAGGAATGATAGTGGGCGGGGAATTCGTAAAATCACTTAGGTTTGCTGATGACCAAGCTTTAGTCTGTCAGTCAGCCAAGGGGTTGCAAGCATTGCTGAGTGAATCGGAAATTCAGTGCGACAGGTATGAGATGAGAATCAATATTAATAAAACAAAGGTTATGCGATTTTCTAGAGAGAAAAAGGCTAAGCTAAACATTAAAATAGGAGGGCAAAAACTAGAGCACGTAGAACAGTTTACGTATCTCGGAAGTGTTTTGGAGTAACACGGTCAAAGTAGTAGGGATGTAAGGAGAAGAATTGCACTAGGCAAAGAGGCTTTCACAAGGAAGGGGGAGTTGATGACAGGGATGTTGAGTAAGGATATTAAGAAAAGACTCGTAAAAACTTTGATATGAAGTGTAGCTATGTACGGTGCGGAAACGTGGTCATTGAAGGAGGAGGATAGACGTAGACTGGAGGTTTTTGAAATGTGGGTGTGGAGAAGAATGGAGAAGGTGAAATGGGCAGAGAAGAAAACAAATGAAGAAGTACTTGGTATGGTAGGTGAAGAGAGGGGTTTGTTGGGAGAAATCCCAAAAAAGTGGATGAATGGGGTTTTGACCGGCAGTGGGATGTTGAAGACAGTGATAGAGGGGAGAATGCTGGGCAAACGAGGATAGGGAAGGAACAGGATAGGGATGTTGGACGGGATGAAGGGAGGAAGAAAGTACTCAGAGATGAAGAGGGACCTGGTATAGAGTAGGATGATGGATTTTGTATTTTGTTAGGAGTCACAAAATGTTTTATTTAGTAGCTATGTCCATCCAAAAACCTACCTTAACCGGTAGATTACCTTTTAATAATAATAATAATAATTATATATATATATATATATGTAGGTCGCGGTAGTCCAGTGGGTAGAGCGTTGGACTGCTGACCGGAGTCCCGGGTTCGATTCCCGGGCAAGGCAATCTGGGCACCTGCAGCTCCACCCAAGCAATGTGATTTTTCAGGTACCAGATCTTCCCGGCAAACCATAACCAGCACAAGGAAATGAACTGGCCCCCCCTACCCTGATGTGTGAATTTCACACGCCGTCGGGCTTAGTACTGGGTGAATTCTACCATCACCTACTAAACCGACCTTCAGGTTGGTTACTGTGTTTATGGTTTATATATATATTACTGTGACACGAGCTAGAAAAATATTTTTTTAAAGCATAAACATGCGCTCAAGGGTCATTTTGGGTATGTTTAATCATAGTAATCAAGTGGGAGCTATGTTTGACAAATGAGGATAGAGCTAGAAGATATATAATAAGATCAAAGAAACGAACATACTTCTAAATATCGCGTCTCATTCGTGTCGGGATTTTATCGAGCAAATGTCATAAAGGAATGTAAAAAAGTTAAGCCTCTGTAATTACAGGCATCGCCGGTAATAATTGCGTACAACTAATTTAAGATTTTTGCCTTATCTTGTATATCCATTTTCTTGTTTCCCATCTGTCCATTTAAAAGTTTTAAATGAACTTGGGGATTTACAAACGCCGCCACTTTTTACCCAATGTCACGTGTTATCCTGGCCGGAAATGTTCCCTCCCTTCAAGATCCAACCCAAACCAGGCACGTTCTATTCTGTATGGAAACCAATTTCGCTTGCGGAAGATCGCCCCGGCTCTTGATCTTGTTTTCGAAAAGGAACGACGTTATTATTTTAGCGTAATTTTGACATGCTGGAGAATAATGCGAGTGGACAAAAATAAAATTTAGTGTAGGAGTTAATAGTTAAATCTAATTAATGCCGTTTGCCTAAATATGGTATGAAATTCTTGAATCAAGTAAACTAAATTCTGGGTATGTTCATGAAGGAGTAACAATGTATCCTTAACATTATTGTGTATGTTTTTCGATATAACTTCCAGTAAGGCAACGGTTTACCAGCACCATAACGGTGATATTTATTATTGGTGTGAGGCGAAGTCCTAAAGAAGATATGGCTAGACCGACATATCAAAGGTTCGATCGCGTTGACCGGCCAATAGATCCACAGGAGAAGTATGAATTCAAAGGTATATTTTTATACAAAATGAAGGCATTAGCTCCTTCTTTGTGGTTTAACTTTGAAAACTTGTACTCTACTGGAGAATCTAAGTAATAGAAGTTTTAATTGTTCTTTACAGACATGTGCCCGCACGTAAGTAAAGGTGTGGACATTGCGGGACTTATGAAAACATGGATGAAGAAAGATTACGTTGGTTGTCATGTTTGCAAGAATAATATATGTCCAAGGGAAAATGCAGGGGTAACTTCTCATTAATATTTAAGTATTTTTTAAGCTTGTCTAATATTTCGCCTATTATTAGCATTTCATTTCTAAGTTAGGTTATGTGAAGGATAGCTTAAATGTTTTGGATGTTGTAGAAAATCTTATTTTGCAAGAATATGCTGTGCGTCTTGACAGGAAGGGGATGTTCATTTGAAGTACCAGTTCATATTATAGCTTGCAAAAATTGCCTATAGTGTCCCTTCTCTTTGCAGTTTTCTCATTCGGAGCTTTATCTGTATAGCTTTAGCATCTATCCCCATTTGATTTAATGTACATTTATTAATTCTATTTTGGGAAATCTATTGGTTAGTTTTTACTTCAATTCCCCAGCTGAAATGCCGAAACGGATGCCCATGCGAGTTCTGGAGTAAACTGGACTATTTTCCTTATTGTTGATATCATAGATGGCCATTTTGCTGTTGAAGTTCTGGGTTATCACCTTTCTGTGGCATTTGAGCATGCATGCTATTTGGTATTTGGGAACCACCTGTAGGAGTGTGATAAACAGTTTTAACATTTGAATCTTGGCTTTGAACCCTATCCGTGTCACACCATTCTTTACCAAATTTCTTGGTAGTTCTCCAGTGTTAATTTTCTGCATCTGACGTCTGCCTGTATATTTGGAATATATACAGAAATAGTGACTGATTCAAAACCTATGAAGTCGTTTCTTTTTTGAAACGTACATCATGCACTGGCAGATGAGTTCAAACAGTGTGGAGAACATTTTATTTTGGTCTTTTATTAATATTATACTTTCTAAGTTTTAAATTGTTGCTACGATTAGGAAGTTATTCATAATTTTTCTGATACTTCAATATAATTTATTTGACAATTGATGAGTTGGATATGTGATGCATGCCCTGAGGAAGCAAATAAAGAATTACGTATTAATGTAAATTTGTATACAAGTATTCCTTATCGCTTTAAAATCACAAGATGACTTAAAATTTCAAAATGAAAATAATCAAAATTAGGTTCGGATCATCTAAGAAGTTTTGAGTTCTAGGATGGCAAAACTCCATCACATTGAGGAAATGCCAATTCAATGTTTTATGCTGAAAATTTCCCTTGTGGATGAAAAAGGAACAACAATGGGGAAGCATGGATAGTGCAATAATGTTTAAATTAAAACATTAAATACTTCTGACCACTTTAGATTGTGTGATCAAAAGTAAAAACTTTTAAGAAAGCAAAAATATTTCAAACTTAGTTCTTTAAAAAGTATATCAAAATTCCACAGCACTTTTAATTACCTTAAACGATACACAATTTTGAAATGCTAACCAGAGAGAATATCATGCAAATATATCCGCGAAAAGGTCAATCCTCACACAGTTAATTGAATAGTTTGCTCTCTTTCTTTCCTCCCTTAATTCTGTCCACTTCCTGCCCCTTCCTCGTTTGCTGAGCATTCTCCCCCTGTCACATTCCTTAACAACCCATTGCCAATCGAAATGCTCTGCATCCATCTTTCTTTCCTCCCTTGGATTCCTCCCAACAATCGCATCTCCCCCCCCCCCAACCATGCCTTGTACTTTTTTGCTTGTTTTCCTTTCTGCCCATTTGGCATTTTCCATCCTTCTCCACACCCTTGCACTTCATACTGAAGTGTTTACTATTCTTTATTTGATATCCCTACTCAACTTCCCTGTAGTCAACTATCTCTTTGCGAAAGCATCTTTGCCTAACGCTTGGTATATCCCTAGTTCGTTGACCATATTGGTCCAAAACACTTAAGAAATAGGTGAGGTTCTATCTGCTCTAGTGTTTTGCCCATATATTTTATCATTAACTTGGCATCCTTCGACAATGCTTGTAACCCCTTGGCTGACTGGCTAACTAAAGCTTGTTAACCTCCAAACCCGATATAATGAGTTGTCCCCTGACTTTTGTTCCTACCGCCAGCTCTTGCCATGCCTCTTTAACCATTTCCTCCGTGTATACATTGGACGGCACAGGTGACAATACCCGTCTCCCTAACACTGCTCATCCCGACTCTTCTTCCGCCACTTGTGCCTGACAGGTCCAAGACATGTATCTGTGGCCAAGGAGTGGCATCTGCTTCCACGCTACTATCTTTTATAATAGGTTCATTAATTATGCCCAGTTTACGCTAGTAAATGTCTTGTCAGAATCTAAAAAACAAACTTAAGGCATCTGATACAAAATTGTTTGTATTCTACATGCCTTTGTATTAGTGGCCTTGTTACACATGTTTACTTCTCCCCTCCTTGAATCTAAAATTGGTCATACGTTATCAGTAATTGGGTCAAAAGGAGTGAGTAGACTGGTGGGAGGGATGACTTAACTGGGACCTGTTCAAGTTGTCGAAGGCTCCACCACCAGGAAAAGACCATATTACATCATCTTTTTGTTAAAAATGAAAAATATAAAGCATTTGCACTTTGAATCAAGACAAGTGAAATCAGCGGGTTAAGGGTTTTTTGTTCAGGATGAGAGAGCTTGTGAGTGCAGTTTTCCCATATTCAGACTTCCAATATTTTGTCGAGAATTTAATCTCTTGGTAGTGATTGAAACTGTTTCCTTTTTTTTTTTGACATATATCATAAATACCAAAACTGGTGTTCTCCTTCACAGTTCAGACTTTCTGAAGGGATCGAGAGCTGCTGCTAGCTGTTGAAGTGTATTAAATTATTGATGGCTGTATGTAGTATATTCATCAAATTTGATTGGAATAGTTGTATCATATTTGAAAAAGTGATAGAATGATGTATACATTCTTTATGTACTTTGCAATTGTAAATATCTACATACATATCTAATGCATTTGTCAAAGTTATCTATTTGGCAAAATACAGAAAGATAAAGGTGGATGCATGGTGTCTAGGGTTGGATGCATAATCCTAATCCTTCTTCCAACGGACAATACGGGATAGCAACTTGAGGGTTGTGGATAGCAAAAATGCCAGTGTCTAGGGCGTATTTAGTTTTACCCCAATACACTTTCACCAACCTTGTGTGTTTTCCTGTCAAAAGCCCTAAACTGCATGGAACTGTAATTTAAGTATGTAGCGCTTGTTATGGTGTTGCTTGACCTGCAATGTTTGTTTTCAAGCTTCTCCTGCCATTCCTGGTCTCTCCCCCTGTGGTGTGTCACATTCCCAACCTCTGTCCTTCGGGGCGGAGAACATTGATTGTTGCATGTCCACATGGTAGTGGAATTTCGACTTCTTACTTTTCAATTCTAGTTTGCACATTATTGGATAAATATTTACTACATCCTAAGGTGCATGTGTATGTTAGTTGATAGTACATATTTGCCTGTGTGTAAGTTAAAATGGTTTCGGCATGAATGCCACTACGGGTGTAGATTTGCATGAATATGTTCATTTTGCATGTGGTTTTGTTTTCTTTAATGGGTGGTGACATAACACCGCCTGCCGCACATCCTTGCGGTAGCTTGCGGGATATTATTTAGATGCATAAGTGGATATTTTTCACATCTCTTTTTCATAAATGTATTCTGAATTTGTATCCCAGTCATATTTTTATAACAATATTATTTTTGCAGCAGTATGAAAAGGATCTGTGGATCTGTCTGAATTGTAGCCATGTGGGGTGTGGGATTAATCGATCCAGCCATGGATATGAGCATTTCAGCAAATCGCATTCGGACTGCCACTCAATGATTGCTGTTGTTGACACCTGGGCTCTAAGGTAAATAATTTACTATACTTAGTGATAATGGGGAATTGTAATATGAGCTATGGAAATTTTTGTTGGACCCTAATTCGTGCTGTATGTGGCCAGGGTGTGTTCACATTATCCAAAATCTTGATTTTCCTGGGTTGTGTCACCTGATGGAACATTTCCCCCTCTAAGCCTGTGCACCATTGATTGCCAACGACTTCTAGTGACTTAATATGTTGCACTAGAACCCCAAAGCATAATGAGATCCCGTGTAAATTTGAAATAATTTTATTTTAATAGCATATACCTTTTGTACCCTCCTAAGTTTTCTCCAAGGTTAGATCTGTAGTAATTCTTATGGTAATTAAAATAACAATGGAAGTGAATATTTGATAGAATTCTTGTGTGTCAAATCTGTTTAAATTATTCAGGTTAGTTCAGAATTAGATCAGGTTATTATTTACAAGAAAGAGAGCTTATATCGAGCAAAAAAAATCATTTGGTATTTTGTGGTATTTAGATGCAAATTGCTGTTGCAAATGTTCTCCTTCCTACTAAAATTTTACCAAATGTTGTGAAGATATTCTTACCTCTACAATTTGTTGGTGTTGCTAAAATATTTAACATTGAAAATGGGAAATATTTATCATCAACTTATTATGGGAATTCCACGCTCCTCATTGCTCGTTATGCGAAAAGTCAATCGTAATGAGAGTTATTTATTTTATTTATTTTGGTTTAGTCTAAAAACAGCGCTTCGGCCTTCACATTGGCCTTAGGGTAATGATATAACATTTAGACAATGACATACAGCCTAGCCCTGGGTGGAGGAAAAACCACCTAGGCGGGAATCGAACCGGCGACCTTTGGGTAGGCAGGTGAGGACATTAACCCCACTGCCACTAGGGTCAGCAATTGTTATATTTGCAACCAGTATTTAGGTTTGTAATCTGAATTAATAACTTGCTCTGTGGGTTACTCTAAGTGAGGTAGTCATTAAGTGAGGTACTGGTTAAGTGAGGTTACACTGCATTGGGGTATCTCGAGGCCCATAAGACACCAACTCATATGACTGACCAGCGCATAAGGCGTACCCTGATTTTAAGGTTACAATATACAAAAATACAGACCAGACAGAGAAGAGAAAATATTTTGATGTTAACGCCTTAAATGAAGAAAAATGAATTGTATAAATAAAAAATTAGCAGTTACTCAAAATGTATTCATCGTAGAATCCTGGGAATTTGTCAATTTGCCCAAAATGCCTTTCAGCTCCTTTGCTTCCGTGTTCTGATGGGTGATTCATTAATTCAAGTTTAAATGCAGTATTGTATGACGATCTTCTCTCTTTGGTTCCCTTGAAGTAATTTTAATTTTTATGCAACGCTTATTTTCTGTTATTATTCTGATACTATCCGAATTTTCATTAACAGCAACAATTTTCTATCCTTATATGAAACTCTCACACTAATTGAGGTTAAATGCTTGTGGATTCCGAGTTAATCGGGAGAGATAGTGTGTGTGAATGTATAAGCAGAGAGCATAGATGTGTTCCTTTGTTTGTTTAAAAGTGTTTCTCTGTGTAGGCTTGATAATGGAATAGTTTTTGTGTCTAATTTCTAGGTGCCTTCTCTGTCGTTTGAATATCAACTTGAAAGCCAACAGCAACGTTTGCGAAGCAATCTCTTTCCTTGGGAAATATTGTAAGTAGCATCTCTTTGTTTGATATCAGGAGAACATAGTGTAATATTTGAAGTTTAGTAATTATAGAATGATCATGCTAAATGAAATTCCCAAAAATTCTAACGGAGATCAGGCCTTATATCTTTAAACACAAATAGTCTAACTGATATCTCTGCGAATTCTTGGGCATTTTCCACATATGTACACCTGTTGTGGTGTTTAAACCTAGTGTTCCTCATGGTAAAAGCCTGTCTTCGGCAGAGCTGTATTGCTTTCTTTCCAAAGCCATTCCATTTACTTAACCCTTGCCATAATCCCATCTCTCTCTACAATCGCTTTCTCTCCTCCCTTTTTATATCTTTGAAATTCTTTTGTCAATCTTTTACTTTTACTTATAATATTTTATTAATCATCTGTTCTTTGTTTACTATGCTTCTTCCTACCTGTTTGTTTAGTACAGTTGTCACCCCTCGCTGTCTCTTTTCCCGTCCACTGCGTGTTACTTTTATAACTGTCATTCTGGTATGCCCAGCTATTTTTCCATTTCACCTCTCACCGGCCTAAAATGTTTGTATTTCTTCTCTTTCTCTCTCTTGCTTTAGATTTTCCAGTTTTCTTACCCCGAACATCATCCTAGTATTCCAAGTCCGTATTATAACTAGTTTGTTCTTATTAATTGTGGCTCTGTCATTGCTATGGCCAACGGGGCCTAGCCCCATAGTTTCCAGGATTCCTCTTCTCTATATTGCCCATAATGGCATTCTTCGGCTGAATGGTTGAGGGGGTTTACTCTGGCCTTCCTCAATAGTTTTTTTAAACATGAGACCATCACTCAAAGGCCGCGCCACTGGGGTCAGACGCCTTCGTTGCCAATCTACTGAGGGACAGGCACCATGCGGACTGCCCTTTGTCTGTGTTCCCTCTCCTATTTTTCCCAACACTCCCTCAATCTCCCTAATCCGCGCTCACTTCCCCCACCTGGCTTTAATTTTCTTGCAGCAAGTTTCATGAATGCAACAGTTGCAGAGTGTAAAATCATTTGCATTGTCTGGGATTTGAACCTGGATCCCTTGATGGGTGGCCCAGTGCTTTGGCCAGTCAAGCTATTAAGACATCCTCTTATACTCTGGCATCTCCCGCAGTTTCTCGTTTAAAGCTTCATGAAGTTTTGCAATGCCTATATGCCAAGGCGTAGCACTTCATCCCAATTTACTGACATGTTAGTCGAAAGATGACATCACTATTTTGAAACTTGTAATTGCATTTAAGATTCTAATTTCCTTATCTTTCTTAGATAAAAACCATAAACACAGTTATCAATCCGAAGGTCGGTTTGGTAGGTGATGGTAGAGTTCACTGACTACTAAGCCCAATGGCATGCCAGGTTAACACATCAGGGTAGGGAGGCCACGTCCTTTCCATTTGCCGCCTATGTTTTACTGGGATGATCTGGTGCCTGAAAAATCACACAGCTCTGGTGAAGCTGAGAGTGCCGAGAGAGGCTTGCCTGGAAATCAAACCTGGGCCCTCTGGTCAGTAGTACAATGCTCTACCTCCTTGTGGGAAGGAAATAACATTTGAAAACAATACCTGCAAACATTAATTCATTGAGCACGCATCAATTTATGCACAATGGTTTGTAAACAAATGAAGGTGAAATTCAGCTGGTATACACAGTCAGGGGGCTAGGATTTAAACATGGACCTGGCATTGAAAAATAATGAGTAAGAAAATTGATGCCAACCAAGCTCGCTCACTGAAATGAATGCTAAAATCATATTTTACTTTCAAGCAAATTCCACAGAATTCCTTATCAGGTTGACAGAACTTCCATTTTACAGTTAGAATTGGAGCCAATAGTAATTTCAGTGCCTGCTATTTAAGTGTCTTAAGCTGTGGCCAAAGAGTGCTACTGTCTCTCTTAATATGGCTAACCAACCATCCACAGTAACCAGCCCAAACTTTGGTTTGACAGGTGAGGGGTAGAGTTCACCTTTTAGGAAGCCCAAGAGCATGTGACACTTTCAGGGTAATAAGGAGAACAGTTCCTTTCCCTGATCCATCAGCAGTTTCTCTGAAGGATCTGGTGACCAAAATGTGACACAGCTTGGGTTAAGGAATCATGACAGCAAGTGTTTCCTTCCTGAATATAGCATAAAAAATGAATTACAAACTTGCTAGGTCAGTAAACCTAGTATTCTCAATTTAAAGATAAAATGATATAATTTTACTGGCAAAATGCAGATTTGTAGGAACCGCATATATGTATGGGTGTTTTTAAATCCAGATGTTTCAGTTCAAGGTTTTCTTGTTGTTGAATTTGCAGATGCAAAGCTGAGAATGAAGAGCCCCAAAGAGAAAAAAATATTTCCAGTACTGGTAAGTGTGTGACTCACATGATCCAATTTCCAATACCATTGAAAAATATATTTATTTTCTCAAATACTTTAATTTATTAAAATCATAAATTTTGAAGTATTTGATGATATTGGAGAAAGTGCTCATAAATTAACTTGACAAGTCAATGAGTTGAATGACCACCTATCTTCCCAGATTACAATGAGTACAACGTCTCCATAATGTTGTCTGCTCCCTTTCAAATTTGCATATCAGCAAGATTCAGAAATAAGAAGAACAAATCTTTTATGGATGGAAGCTATATGTTTCCCTATCACTAGTGAAATCAATCAATTTTATAATTAATATACTTAAGCCATTGTGACTTCATTCATAATTATGAATCTTATTTAATTAAATTTTCCACGGTTTCTGTAGGCTGTAAAATTCGTTGGGTCTTTCCATAAAAATCACGTAAAATTGTTGAAAATATTTCCAGTCATCTGATTAATTTGTATAAGCTGGGCATATAAGTTCTAAAAGAATGTGTTACAACCTAAAGTGTCTTTAGTCTGGCTCATCATTTTGCAATGATCATTTAAAAGTAGGGTTTTGTGAATTTTATCAATTAGACATCAAAATATGTAGGTATTTAGCAAAAATATAGCTTCTGTAATCACAACGGAGTACTTGATGGAGATTGAGTGAGTAGCAATTGTAAATTGTGCCATATCTTAAGAGTGAAGAATGGTAGTTAGATGACAGGCCCTCATGATTATCTGATGAAAAGGAAGGATACAAGTGAGATCAAGATTTCCTAGTCCAATTTCAGGCAGTTAATACAAAATGCCAGGAAAATAAACACTGCAAATTAGGCCAAAAGCTGGGTATAATATACACGGGAGTGGTGGATAGATTGGACCTACTAACATCCTCTCACATTAAGTCGAGTAACATGCTACAAAGACTCTCAAAAAAGACTCCACATTTCCACTATATATATAGTTGCCGACCCCGGTGGCGGCGGGGTAACGTCCTCGTCTGCCATTCCAAGGGTCGCGGGTTCGATTCCCGCCTGGGTGGGTTTTCCTCCACCTAGGGCTTGGGTGTTTGTAAATGTGACCATTGTTATCGTTGTTAGTTCGATGTAAAGGCCAAAATGTGCTGTTTTCGGACTAATACTGAATAAATAAATAAATAAAATAAATATTTTGCTGATGAAACAGCTACCACCTGCAGAAGACATATTCCAATGGGATAAAATTTTGTTCTAAATCCTTTAGATAAAAAGCTATCAGCCGACTTATTAACATTTGGCAAATTTTTTGCTGGCAAAGCATGAGCAAATTTTTCTGCTGGCACAATTTGTACAAATCCACTACCTCCCCATTATCCCAAATTCAATCCTCCTACTGCCACAGGTGACAAAAATAATTTGTAGAATTTGCATAAAAAAGTGAAATGCCCTTCAACAATTTATCATTGTGGCCCCGATTGCTGTGATAATTCTCTTTGCATTCAAAATTAATTCAATTTTATTATGGTAAGACAGACAAGAGATTTTAAACAAAAAAAAGTTATTGTACATTTAAGGCAGAAAAACACTTAGATCAAATTTTCCCCCATAATTACCCTGCTAATTATTACTGACTGGAATTGCATTGATATTAATTTCTTACTTTTATTTTGCCAAACCAATTTTTGTCTGGTTTTTCAAAGGGGAATAAAATTCATTCTTAAAATAAACATTTTTATCAACTACTGCACGTGCTCCCATAGTGTATATAAGAATGAATAATCGAAACCCAACAGAGAATGTTTCCATAGAGGAGACTATAAGGTGTGTCTTATACTAGAAGAGGGTAAATACAATCATATGAAGCCAGATGGCTGTCAAAAAGAGGCTATAAATGGCCAGGTATACATCCCATGGGGGAGTAGGATAGGCCCTGGGGAAGAAGGCAAAAGAGCACTCTGCAGGTCAAACCTTTTCCTTCCCGTGACTAGGATTTCCAGGGAGTGGTATTTAGTGACCTGCACAAAACCCTATCCCATGGAGTGTGGTCTTTCAATAATAATTGATAACAGCTTTCATCCCTTAGAGACTACCACCAATGTTCTGATAACACATACAGGGTATAGCGCTTATCTCCGGGCAACTTTCAATTTGAATTCTCTGCCTTACTTTAGTTACACTGAAAGTTGCAGTTGGCATTCTTGGAAGCTATAAGCATCTAGCAAACAGTCATGACCTCAAAATGCCCTAGATGTTACATATTAGTGTGGAGTACAATCGAAGAGCTGATATTACCAAAAGTGTTCGCGCTGGGCGTTTGCCCAATGAAATAGTTTGATTCTTCGGGTACCCCAGATCAACTGTTTATGATATTGTGGTTAAGTATAATGCTTCGGAAAAGTCTGGGGAAGGTTTCGCTAACCAGGTGAGGAAACCTCCTTTGAGGAAATGCTCAGGCACTGATTTCAGAGGAATATTGCAAATTTTGAAGAATGTCGTGAAACCGTGGTTGGTAACTGTGGCCTCGGGGAGACAATATGTCTTTCAACAGGACGGTGCACCAGCTCATATAAGTCCTTTAGTCCAAAACTGGCTCTCAGATGACATCGACACGTTCTGGTCAAAGGAATTCAGGCCCCTGAATAGCCCGGACTTGAACTCCCTCGACAACTATGTTTGTAGTATAGTCGAAACAGTTACCAATAAGACGAGGCACCCTAATGTTGCATGTCTACACATCACTATTGTAGCAGCATTCGCGAATATGGACAGCGCTGTTTTAAAGAGTGCGTGCCATCAATTAGGGACAAGATTGCAGGCGGTCATTGCAGTTGAAGGAGGTTGCATTGATAAATGTTACTCTTGACAGATAGCACTATTTGTATGCAAAAGGATTTTCATTTTTATTTGTACTTTTTTAATAAATTTGCTTTTAAACAAAATTTTCATTTGTCTGGATTCAGCTGCCGTACCCTGTGCATATATGCTGACACAGACAGAATTAAGTTATTTAAAAATTAAACTTAACTAACTAGGAGGTCAGGGACTAGTGAGAATAAAATGTTTAAGTGGTAAGGAGTGAAAAATAAGAAGTGCGGAATAGAAACAATAAATTGGAAGTTACTAGATTTTATTGGAGGGAAGAATGAATAGGTGCAAAATGACCTTTGACATCAATCCTCCCTAAAAGTATAATACCAATAGATATGTGGCAATAGTTTACTTCTTGGGAGGCAGAAAAATATTTTAAATGTTAGAGAATGCAGATGCAGAAACTATGAAATAATATAATGACCCAAATTAAAAATTACTCTTATTTAGAGCCAATTTTATCAAGGGCATCAGCTATTTGAGTTGTCAACATAGTGAAGGACTTATTGAGCAACCCAAGCACAGGGTGGATTGATGGGAGTGTTTTGTCATTATTATTATATTGGATTCCTTAAAGGCAGAGCTATAAACACAACAAGATTAAGGCTTCTTACAAAAATACTTTCTGTAATTTGACATAACCAGCTATCCGTTGGCAACTTCTGTGATTATTTGAAAGATTTTGATTCCATCAAGCATGATATCCTTTTCCAAAAACTCCTTTGTTATAGTAACAGAGGACCAACCCATACATCTGCTTGTATATCTGCTGTCTTTGTTAAACAATGTATTCATTTGTGTCAACAAAACTATACTGTTTATATATATGCTACTGGGAGAGTTACCGATAGTCATGTAAATCTCTGTAGAAGAAAGCAGTAAGAAAGGCATACAGATTAAAGAATGAAAGTAAAGAAATGCCATACCATTACAGCACCTTGGTCCGGAACCTAAATAAGGAAAAGGAAAAATTTCTTATCAATGCAATTTCGAAGGATAATGCAACAAAATACTATCGATACGTGAGAACGAGGAAAGACAACAGGGAAGTGTGAACATATTAATAACTAACAATAATGGCATTATGACTGACACTGTAGAAATAGCAAATATATTCAACTCCTGCTTTACAGATGTTTTCCGGGCAAGAGAAAACAAAAAGGAAAATAAGGCTTGCCTAAATAGCTCAGAAACGACAGAGAACTTCATCACGGTAACAGCACAAAACAGCTCACTTCCCTTGACAAATGATATTATTGTGGAGGACTCGTATTTTGTGAAAAAATTAAGGATGATGAGGAAAAATAAGTCAGTGGGACCAGAAAATATATCAATTGACATTCTTAAACTGGGTGATACTGCAATAGCTTTTTGCCTGAGTCATCTATTCAAAGTAACTTTAAATAATGATGCCTTGCCTAATGATTGGAAAAAAGCAAACATTACAACAATTTAGAAGAAAGAGGATGGAACAATAGCCAAGAATTATGGACTGGTAAGCATAACATGATTTGTTTGCAAAATAATGGAAAAAAGAATCTCTGGCTACATTCGGGAATGGTGGACAAGAGATGGATGATTAATCAAACATCAACATGGGTATGGAATAGGATACTCGTGTGAAATGCAGCTTTTGGGATTTAGCCAATATATTGGCGACGCAACAGATGAAAGGAAGGGTTTTTAATGCAGTAATCATTGATTTTTTGGCAGCTTTCATTGCTTTCAGCTTGCCTCATGATGGATTATGTTAAAGTTGGATTCGTTACCATTGAATTTGAGGGTAAAGCAATGGATACAAAATTTTCTTACGGGCAGAATACAAAAATTCAAAATAAGGGCTATATTTTAAGTAGAGGTGAACATTATGGTAGGATATTGAAATGTAATGAAATAATTGACTTTGAATTCCACACACTTTCACAAAAGTGTGTGGAATTACAAAGTCAATTATTTCATTACATTTCAATATGTTATGCAAATTCCACAAAGTTACGCCTGAGACAACAAATTTTATTATGGTAGGAGTTCCACAAGGCAGGTTCTAGGGCCATAACTGTTCCTAATTTACATAAACGATCTACCAAATAATTTACATTCCCGAGTAAGACTCTTTACTGATGATTGCATTATATACAGACAGGTTGTGCATGTAAATGGCCGCATAATACTACATCATATGCCTACAACCTATACTTAGTATACCTGTATTTACACCCTCTTTTGGAGAAAGAAGTATTCCGTGTAGCAATCATTGCATATATTTAGGTGTTTACTTAACTAGGGATCTTGGGTGAGGAGTCCAAGTTGATAATTTGACATGGAAGGCATTCAAAGTACTTCATTGGGTAATGAGAAATTTAAAAGGAAGTAGCGTAGCCACAAAAGAAAAGGCATATAAGGTACTGGTTAGCCCTATTCTAGAATACTCGTCCATAGTATGGGGGGATCCATATGAGGTGGGACACATTAAAAAGATAGAAAAAGTTTAAAGAAAGGCAGCATGATATGTACTCGGAAGGTTCAAAAGAACAGATAGTGTCATAGAAATATTGGATGTACTGAAATGGGAGAGTTTGAAAAATAGAAGAAAAAGGAGAAGTTTAGGGGTGATGTATAGAATTGTTAAAAATGACGAAGCATGGGAAGATTTATGGAAAGAGATAAAAAAAACCAAACTCGAAGGGAAAAAACGACCACAGTTTTAAAATGAAAATAAGAATGCAAAAAACAAATAAGAGAAAATGCTCTTTTTTAACGAGAACCATTGTTGAATGGGATCAGCTGCGTGGAGGTTTGTTTGAGCCCTTTCCTTCCAATTTTAGGAGTTTTAAGAATAAGTGTAAAGCAGCCACTGGGTGATGAACTTCATTGATCAGTGATGCTATAGTACTTATTAAAATATTGTTTGTATGTGATGTGGACGGCGTGAGAAGTTGTATTGCAAAAGTGAATGATGTGTTAACAGTGCGTGATTTTGAATGATACATGGAATTGAAGAGTTTGTGATTATGGACAGAGTGAGGCGATGGATGGAGCATTGTAGGTGTGGTGTGAACCTAGCCCTAGTGTGATGGTAAAGGTGCGGTTGGTCATCTTTAAGTGTCATTGTATGTTAAGAGCATTTTGTCTCATATCTGTTCTTCTTGTCTATGTATGCATGTGCATCGTAATAGTGACCGTTGACCAGACTTGACTGTTGCCACCAGGACAGTTGCCTAATTGCTATGAGATTTATATAATAATAATGAATTAGACTATATCAATTGAGCCTGCAGTATTGCTCGAGCAACATATATGATGCACTTTCCCTATCAAAAAAAGGTTTAATGATTTTAATGAATATAGAAGAGAAACTGAAAAATATTTAATAAATGAAACTTTTTGTTCAATTGAAGGATACCTCAAAAACTGATTAATTTTATGAAATGATAAAATTATGTAATGCTGTTTATGTTGTATCTTCAAATATTAAAAAATAAGTAAAGCTCTGTCTATTACCATTGTGAATGTGATGAGGTCTATGTTGGCATACAGCTAACCATAATGAATAATGAAGTGTTATCTTGTCTGTCCATGGGGTGAAGAACAGTCTTTGGATTTGTTGCCTCCTAAATATTTACTTTATCAATTTTTTAGAAACCAATGCCGTGGCAAAATATGGGCCTTTTGAAAATGTACTTTTATCAAATGTACAAGTATGATTCTATAAAGAATGGAAATCAGCCTAGTTTTTAAATTTAATCGGGCTAAAGGCCTTATATCATTTGGCTGGGAGTGCTTTCAGCTACCGTGTATATCACCTAATTAATACATGCTCTTAGTTTAATATCTTTACTTGGTGAGAAATCGGGAGAGGCTTGTATTCATGTCATTTTGGGTATTGAGATACTTCCATCAGGGTACACGTACTGTCTCTCACCTGGAATGTGTTTTCAGGGCTTGGAGAATCTTGGCAACACTTGCTACATGAACGCTGTCCTGCAGTGCCTGGCACAAACCCCCAACTTTGTCAATTCCCTGGAATTCTGTTGCCGGAAAAAGCTGGGTTTTCATCTCTCCGGTGGTGAAAATTTGAACTGCCATGGTCATGGTGATCACCTGGTGAGATTTATTATCCCAAGTGTAATGAATGCAATGAGTTTTGGAGTGATATTCTTCCCTAGAAATGTAAATGAATGTATTTGAGGTAGTGGTGCTAATTTGACTGGAGCAGGTCGATTAGAGATACTTTAATTTACTTGAGTGCAGGAGTGGCAGCTGCCTCTCTCACTTTACCTTCTTTTCATCCCGTCCCACCCCCTCTCACGTCTCCCAATTTTATACCCCCAACACACCTGCACGTGCTTTGCATGCACCTATTGCACAAGTTGGATCTTAGTGTTTTATTTTGTTCTTTGAATCAAACTATGGAAGAGACCTCATGTTAATTCTGCTAGGATAATCTTTTCTTTAGCCTTTCCTAACTTGTTAAGACTTGATTGATTAATTGATGAACATGATGATTGATTAAATGTTGATTGGTAACTTGATGAATTCCAGCGTAGCTTTCGTAAAAATCGATTCATATTGGAAATGAAAAATAGTAACTTTGTGATTCCACTGAAATACTTTTAATAAGAGACGACCCAGGTTTTGACCTTCGCCTGAAGATGACGTTGAACGTCAAAAACCCGGGTCGTCTTGTAATAAAAATTTTTCAGGGGAATCACAAAGTTACTATTTCTCATTTTAAACATGATGACATTTCATTTGAGTCAAAAAGATACCTTTCTCATTTAAGGTACGCTTGTAAACAGTTAGACTATTCCGACCAAGTGATGGAAATACTCTGAACAATTAATGTTTCAGTGTGTGAATTTTTTCCTTTTTGGTAGCCAATTATTATCTTGTTTATTAAATAAATCCTCTCCTGGATTTTTTTCGTATCAGCTGTAATATTTTTCCTAATCTTTGTGGGAACTTTGGTGTTAATATTTAACTCTGCTGTTGATTTTAGCCTCCACTTGAAGGTGTATTACGTGATAGTGGGCAGCTGACCAAGGCTCTTTTCCGCATTCTGTACCAAGTAATTAGTGGGGCAAAGCTGAGAAAGATTGGATTCACAACAGAGAACCCCAGTGAAGTTATCAGAATTTTGAAGAAATGCTACAACACCTTCAACGATGGAGAGCAGCATGATTCACATGAATTACTAAGATTTCTCCTGGAAGGATTGAGAGCTGAGGATTTAAAGGTAATTGCCTTTGTTGTGGTTATTTGTTTGATTCAAGTAGATGTTTTGATAAATTACTATGGAGAATAACATTACATTTTTATTGAGGTTTATAATTACAAAATGTTAGCTGTGCCTCATCTCTGATGCCTCTCTTCCTTCCCTCCGTCAGAGATACCAGGGTGGCATCTTGCGTGCTATGAATATACGCCCTTCCTTAAAAGAAGTGCTGCCCCTGGAGATAGAATATCTCATAGCATACAAAAACCAGGCTACTCAGTACAACCTTGTGGTCGAGCAGATATTCGGGGGTTCATTGGTTAGCATCTTGAAATGTCTTGATTGCAGTTCAGTCACTGCTACCTTTGAATCCTTCATGGATATTAGCCTTCCTGTGGAATCTGAGAAGGTAATGTTACTCTTATTTGTATAACATTTATTCCGAAGATAACTGCTTTTGTTGGTGCCAACTTGTGAATTTGCTTAATATATTCTCTTTGGGTGTCCATTCTTTCCCTTGTGCTGCTTGACACAGGTCTACATGCTTTCATTCCCATTTGCAAACTACAGTGAATTCATGATGAATTCAACTTGGCTCAGTTAATTGCTCAATACTCCTATCATAGGTGTGGGCATCAAAGAAAGAAACCTATAGTCACCTAACCACAAATCAATGTAGACTCATGCAGTAGGGTGATGGTATTGGGTGGAAAAACTTGATTTAATGCATCAAATAATTTTTATTGACAGCTCTACAGTTTAAGTGTATGACAATAATTGGAAATCTCTTTAAGCATGCTCCCATGTGAACATGTCCTGTTTTTCTTAACCTCTGTCCCAAAAGTTCCCACCTTTGGGAACTCCCACTGCCTACCCCCCCCCTCCTGCCCCCACTATAGACTTAGGAGGTGTAGAAATAAATTCATTGCTGACATTCTCCGTTGGCTGTTGCAACTTTTGAACCCTTTGAAGTAGAAAAGTTTCTCTTTCATGTCTTTATAAAAAAAGGGATAGATTTGCTGCCAATTTTTGTGCTGTAATATTTTGGGACAAAGTTGCCTAAGGACACAAGTTTGCGTGGGAAAATTAGCCTGGGCTTAAAATCTTGGTTTTTGTAGGTTTTTTATTTACAGATTTCATCAAGATTTAATGAAATATTTTCACTTCAGCTACAAAACTTGACTTTATCCCCAGACTATCCCAGTTATACATTAAAATATGTTGCATGACAGTACAGTAATATTTTCATCCTTAATATTATAATCATTTTTACGTATAGTTTTTTCACGTAGGTAAATATTATCTAAATCTCAAAATTAGATATTTTTTTCCCTTCTTTCAAATTTCTCCCTACCAACTAATCTCATTCTTTTCTCTTCGCATCAATGTCTTCGCATCAATCTACCATTACTCAATTCTATGCTTGCATAGAAAATTTTAGTGTTGTCTGATACATGTGAACTTTGAAGCATGCTTATGAAAACATGAACATTTTTACTGAACATAATTAGTAAAAAAATTGCTGTAAAATTATTCCAAGGGACATGGAGGCAAAAGAAAACCTGTACCAGACGATACATTCATGCCTACATTGGCTTTTTAAATATCGTCTTCACAAAAATGTTTCTATTTGCATGCTAATCCAAAAACAGCTTACATGACCTTTACATAAAGTAATGAGGGCAATCCTAAGTATCAAAGCCGTAGTTAGAGGACCTAGGCAGGTGACCTCTGAATTGCCTTGCTGGCTATCACCAAGGCCTGCTAAATAAATCATTGGAACTGCACTCATTGTTAATCAAAGCAATGCGTATTAGGATGTGTTATTAGCCTTGAGTGGTCTGTGTTGACATTTAGTGTTTGAAATTAAAAATTTTGGCTCTAAAGCATGTCATTTCCTATTTCACTTAACATTCAGATGAGGGGAATTGAAAAGGCACCACTTACTAATGAGGTGAGAATATCCAAATATCAGCAAAAGAAGGAGCGGAAAATGGCAAGAAGGTCAAGAAAAAAGCTAAGGGTGGTAAGATTGAATGCTGAAGCACCCCCGGCGCAAACTGGGCACAAGCACAGTTACTCCTCGATGGAAAGCGGAACAGGTAATTGGAATTGGGAGGGGTTGATGCTGCTTAAATCAAAAGAAGGCCTTCTTCCGTGGTACTGGCCTCTTTTAATCCTCAGAATTGTTATGGGGCAACCTTTGCTCATGTGATGTGGAAATGCTTTGGGAAACTTTATATTGATCACCATTTGCATTTGATGCATTAATTTGTATTTTGCACTCATTATGCTGTAACCCCGTTTTTCTATTGAGATTTTCTCTTTTTCAAGTTTCAGAAAGAACTGAAAGATAATGATATTTATATGTAGTACTGTTAATGCATACTGGATAGGTATAAAATTTGGGTGAAATTCCCCAGAGAAATGTTTAAGTTTTGGTATTTTATTACCAACTGTAAGTAATTTGATTTTTTTTGCTTGGAATGTGAATTATTCCTGATTCTCTTTCATTGCAGTCACTTGCAAAGTTTTGTAGGGATAGATAAGTATATATTGCATGAAGAGGAATTAGTTGACCTTAACAATATTTTTCAAAGAATGATCTTATTCATGTCTGAAGAAAAAATGATGTAGAATTATTAGAAAGTGGAGTTGGTGATATTCATTGTTCCATGAGAAGGCCTTCCTAATAAATTGGTGCATATTGTGATCACCTCTTAGCTCATATAATTCAAAATGAATTAGGAAAGCCACCAAAAACCAATGGGCTACCGTTGAATATCTGTTAACTCGATAAATCATGAGTCCTATGTTTTTCTGATGGTGTTGTGTGGGGATTGACGTTCGATGTAGCTTTAGGGGCTTTTAGTTTTAACGGGAACATTGTGTAATATTTATATGTCATTCCTGCTTGGATTGAAATTTTTTGTAACCTTACATGACTCCACAGCCGAAGGGCTGAATCGCCTTTAGAAACCCATTTTCCAGACATCCTTTGTCTCTGGTGTGTGGTATTGTCCATGAATTGTCCACATTTATGTATTGACGCGGAAACTCTTAAGGATTACGATGGAAAAGTTCCAAATCAGCTGCTAAATCAAGCACGTGATTGGGTTTATTCTACACCAAGGGCAAACGTGGCACCCATCCTGCCAAAATTTTTTCACACCCAATTTCTCATGCAAAAATCAAAATTCTGTACTTAGTGGTATGTCCGTGGCTTACACAGTGTTGTGAAATTTCATTTGTGAATCATTAAAAACCACATTGTGGATTTTTTCAATCATTTCAGAGAAAGTGACTTCCAGTCAATCAGTCGATTCCGAACCATGTTAATCATTTTTGGATGCATGACCATGTTTAAATTCGTTTGCCCAATTGTAAATAGTGGCTAACACGAGTAGATGTGCCACAAACCCCATCCAACTCAGCTTTGATCTCTTTTGGTGTGAAGCCTTTTAAATAAAAGTGTTTAATCACTCCACAAGATTCACTTTTTTAAAGAAACAAAAGTTAGTTGCCTCACTCGACCATGAAAATGAAACAAAGTCATGGATGTAGCTGAAAATTTAATTGCGGTCTGGTGATGCTTACTAAAAGCCAAACTTTTCTGATACAATGAGTGCCATCTCTTGGACTGTCCAATTTGTATTTATTTTACGACCCATGTGAATATGGATTACTGTGATGCTAGACGGAAAAGAAGATGTCAGATTTTTTAATCAAAACATGAACAAAATACTCTAAAATCATGATGTATCTTATTGTGTTGTTTTTCTAACTTGTTACCTGTTAGTGTATAGGTAATCCCAACTCCAAATTGTGTTTGCACTGTTTCATCAAGATGTTTCAAAGTGGCTTAGAATGTCATTGGCTTACCCACTTTGTCTTTGTTTTCTCTAGAGATTAAGTTGTGAATCATGAGCATAGGTCACTGTACAGGACACTGCGTACATTACGGATTGCACTATAAGATATGACTGTAAGTGGCAGAGCCAAATGTGCTTTAGTATGACTCCTTTTACTGAAACAAAAAGTACATGGCACGCAAAAGAAAAAGTTTCAAAATATATATATGAGTATACTTGTACGAGGGTCATCCGGAAAGTAGTACTCGTTCGTGCCGCATGAAGTGCTGACGACGCGAGTAGCCGCTGGACGAGGTCAGATAGCTTCAGTGGCTTGTCTGCCTTCTCTGAGCCAAGTTGCGTGACGCTAGCATTGCCTGTGTTGTTTCTGTGATTGTTTACAATGTTTAAAAAAATTGAGAACGCCGCCAGTTGTGAAGTGAGGGCAGTGATTAAATTCCTCAATGCAAGAAACGTTCGCCCATGTGATATTCATCGCCAATTAAAGGAGGTGTATGGAGACAATGTAATGGACGAGTCGTCTGTTCGGCGGTGGTGTCGCAACTTCAACATGGGGAGGGGGAACACACACGACGATGAGCGTTCGGGGAGACCGTCTGTCATTACAGACCAACTGGTGAGCTCAGTTGACGAATTCGTGAGGAACGATCGGCGCGTCACAATTGATGACATCTGTGAGCATTTTCCCAATGTTTCTCGAACAATTGTTCATGAAATTGTTAAACACCATCTGCATTATGCAAAAATTTGTGCAAGATGGGTCCCTCGCGTATCTCAATGAGCTGGCGGCGAAGGACGTATGCAGCAGGAATACAGAAACTTGTCACACGTTATGACAAATGCCTTAATTTGCTTGGAGATTATGTTGAGAAGTAGTTTAAAGTATCCTCTTTCAAATAAAATTTTTTATGTTTGTTAATATTTACTTTTGTGTCTTTATTTCACGAACGGGTACTACTTTCCGGATGACCCTCGTATATCAGAGAGTAATAATCAATGTCAATTGCAAAGATATGAGAATGATTTAAATAAGCGATACAAAACAATGCATCTAAAGTACAAAAGTAAGAAAGGAATATTATTTTTGGTTTATCACATACATGCTGGCACAATAATTCATCATTTTGCTTAAAAATGTTGAAAGTTATATGATAATGTGTTGTGGATCTCCAGTATTAAGTCTTGCAGGAGTGATTTGAAAAGACAGTTCAAGGTCAGAGAGAAGGCACCACTGGTATGTATCCAATTTATTTTAAGCGAGTAGCATCTGTTGAAGGAACAGGACTATGGTTTCAGCCAGATCAGCCCAGCTTTTTTCCATGATAAATTCACTTTTAGGTAGGACTTCCAAGAAATTTCAGCTGGAAACTTGCTGAATTAATCTTTTGTTTATTTGTAAAAATAGACTTCACTGGGTTTTTGCGTGGGTGAGACCATCAGAATTTTATTTTTATTGAGGTAGGTGTGGGTTTTTAATGAACTTTTGTTGCTTGTCCAGAGTTGTTAAATTGTTCATTGCACAAGGTTAAACATATGTTCTACCAGGAAACCTTTCTCTCATTTAATATTGGCTTCATGTTGGCCTTTTTTCAATGCAGTGGGTCATTACATCTCATTGCATCTTAGTGAGGTGAAATTATCATAACTGCGATAAAGAATTGAAAATGCATAAGATTCTGTTTCATGTCCACCATATTAATAAGTCGGTAGAATGTTGATTTGTCTAATTGATGACAGTTACTTGCTTATTTGTATTTTTTATAAATTATGTGTATGGATATCGTATTGTGTTGAAAAACCCTTTTGTTTGCCATTTCTCAATTAAGTAATTTCAAAGCATATGTTGTATTTGTGTGCATTTAGCCAAAATTATGGTCTCATATGCTTTGTAGAGCCACTTCCAGCTATGCCTGAGTTAGAATATGTCTCCATTTCATTCCAACATTGAGCATGATGTTTGCCAGTTTAAATTATTGAGTGCACTAATACAGTCAATAATTTTCTTTTTAAAGAGAGTGAAGCTGATGTCGAGGACAATACGGATGCAGAGAATACTGCTTCCATCTCGCAAGACGACAGACTCAAGACTGTGGCGACTCCCGTAGCCAAATCGGCTGATACACTCAGGAATCACGATGGTGATCTTCCAATCAGCCGGGTGAACAAAGATGGAACAAGTGAGGTTAAGGAACTGTACCCATATGCTTTAATGCTCTTTGACTCAAATCAGGATGGGCAACTTGGACAAGCAGGGGGACAAAATGTTATAGGATGTGAAAAAAAAATATGTGATGGCAATTGTAGCCCAGAGTTTAGTGTCGCCGATCATGATGTTAGCCCTGAACTTTCTGCTGTCAGTTATGGCATTAGTCCTGAGGTTTCTGCCGTCAGTTACGGTGTTGGTCCTGAATGTTCTGCTGTCAATTATGGGTGCTGCATTGTGGAGAATTCCACTGTGGCAGGTGTGTCTGGTAGTTCAGAACGATCCCTAAATGAAGATTTTGGTTCATGTGATGGTGGTCGTGGGTCAACAGCAAGCAGCATCGAGCAGGCAGACTGGGAGGAGGATGAGGAGGAGAAGAAGGGAAACATTTCGGTCACCCTGCACTATGAAACGTTAGTCCAGAAGCTGGAGAAAGCTATCATCATGAGTCCGGAGCCAGATTCGGGTGATATTCCTCCTCCTGAGGCATTTGAGTTCCCTGGGGGTGATAATAGTCTCAAGGATGATGCACAGTGTGTGTCTTCCTTGTGCATGCTTTATGAGAACTTCTCTGGCAGGTGTTCACCAGCCATTCAAGCCAGTTCCTTTAGTGTGTCTCAGAATCCAGAGAAGGATGACAAAGAAAGGGTTGATGACGACCTGACCCCTGATGTTAACCACTTACCTCTGTCTTGCAATGCAGAAGAGGAAGTGATTTCGGATGAGCTGTTGAATGTGCTGGTTGAAGAAGTTGAGGGGTCCGAAAAAAGTGATGGTGAGCTACTGGAAGGGGAGACGGGGAATGGCGCTCTAACTGACAGATTTTCGAGTATAACGGAACCAGCAGATGGGAAGGGAGGTGTTTGGGGGACAACTCTTGCTCCACCATCTGAACTGGAGAGTGTGGAAAATAGTCTGGAGCATTGCCTTCGGCAATTTTTTAATGAAGAGTTACTGAGCGGGAAAAATAGAATAGGTTGTGAGCACTGTACCCGGCGGACAGGAGGCAAAGAACCAAGTAAGGTTTTTTTCTTGCATTAGAGTAATACATTGTGCATGGTTAGTCTCCTCTTCGAAGTCTTAGATATAGTGGTTGGATGCAAATATTTATTTAAACCATTTACTTCTAATGAGTATATTGGTGAAAATTAATTACTAATTAAATAATTATTATTAATTAATTTTCATTATACGCAATAAATATAAATGGCGTGTGCATTTGTCACTCGTGTTTACGCTGCAGATAGCAATGAGTTCGTCTCTTGCTCTATTGCGAGGTGTTATTGGAGTGGAAATTCTTATTAAATTCAATTTTCAAAGTTGATTATGTACACCATTGCTTTATTGGGAAATGCATTAACTGTTACACTAAATGGCAATAATCAAAGTAAGTATGAAAGTTTCTTGGCACTGTATTGGAGAAGAATTAAGAAATAATTTCAAAGCGCAGAAGCTAAAGGATTTAAAGGAAGCATTGCTGCTCTGTATGTCATTGCTATTAATGGATCAGTACCTGTTTTTTTACTTTTCAAATTGCAATGCCACCAAGTGTTCAGAAACTGCTCATTGCTATGAGATACCTTCTATTATGCATGCATTTGGAATTTTGAGGAAAACTTTTGTGCCTATGCAAGAAAATATAATCCCCTGACTTGAAGATTTCACAATAAAAATGGTATGCATTTATCTTGCTAATATCAGTCAAACATGAGGTCCATAGTCATGTTTCCTTAATGTATTCCAGTTTCAAGAAAGGGTGTACTAAAGTGATTAATATATATTTTTAACATGCCCTATAATGGTTGCAAAAAAACTACATTAGATAAATATATTCCAATGAAATTATGATTTGAAAACATTAAACTATTTAGCCTCCTGTGTCATGCATGTTTCTTTTACATAAGCCTGAAGGAAAGGAAATTAAAAGAGCTGTAAAAGTCTCTTTTAATGGAAATGTTCAGTTATGATTTCCTTTCATGTAGATTGAAAAGTAGCATAATAATGCCTCTATTTGTCATAGCTTGTATCTTTCAGTCTCTTAAATTAATATCTTTTTGGAAGTCTTATTGTCATATTAGTATTACTTATATTTTGGAATTTTCAGTCTCTTAAATTAATATATTTTTGAAAATATAATTTTCATATTAGTATAACTTATATTTTGGAATAACTATTTGTGTGACAATGGCAATGAAAAATGTAAGTAATGGTCTACTTTTTAATGTGCTCCTTATCCTAAATTCCTGGAATAGTGCAGATAATACATGGTAGGGATTTGTTTCCAATGAGCTCCCCGAGTCCTACCTAACAATCCACAGACATGTCCGTTATGATATCGTGTGGGTCGATTCCAAAATGGCCCCGACCCGAATTCCTGTAGTTATTAATTGATTCTCACATTTTGATTGTTGATTCCAGTGTCATTGATTCGGAAAAAATTCAGTCTTCAGTGCCAAATGAAAATAAACAATGATTCATATTATTATATTTTCAATATTTTTTCAACAGCCAAGGAATCATTGTAATTTGGTATCCAAAATTACAACTATCTGACATTATTCCTTTATTCTCCCTACACTCCATTGCCAAGAACGGAATTTCCCAAGTTGTTCCATAACCCGGGTACCACTAAGAATTTTATTTCATATGTTTGACTTAATCTCAGTCAAAGACTACCATTATGTTGTACTTAACACTTCCTGAGCAAATTTCAGTGCTCAAGCTGTTTCTATTCCACCCTGGGCCATTTTGCCTCTCAAATTCAAGTGGAATCTTGAGTTCTGGAATGTAAGCACATTCACACCACACTGGATCAAATTTGAGGTGTGGCAGACCCTAGATGGGCGAAATGTGGAGGGGATGGATCGACCATGGCTACGTGTCTACGATAGAATCACAGGAATAGTCCAAGCTGTGCTAATAATTGTATGGAGAGATTTAATTGCCGAGTTATTGAGATCAGAGCTTGAAAGAAAAAAATTAAAAGTAGTATTCGGAACACAGTCGTCACGAAAAGAATTGTTTGTATAGCATTTCATGACATGTTTGTGTATTTTTTTGTAGATTGAGTGATGCTGAACTGGAGTTGTACTTACAAAATTGATAGGGAAGATACAACATGTATGTAGAGCACATAATTGTACGCTTTCTGAATAGATAAAACATTTTGAAGGTATTTAAATGTCATTTGGGGTGTAAAAATTTTACAATCAAACAAATTCCAACGAAACTCTTGAATATTGGAATAATAATTTTGTGGATTTGTGAGGTTGAAATTTCCTATCCTCTAATGAGTTCAAATTGTTCTTGAAAATTGAACAAAGCTCGAGGAAAGCCTCAAGGAGAATTGTGAAGGAACTTGCAGTACTCAGCAATGGCAGTGGAAGAAACATTTGTGTGGATAATCTTTTCATAACATTCCCTCTCTCAAAACAATTTTTGACTGGGAATAAGGCTATTGTTAGCTGGTTGAAATGAAAGAAGCCATATATTCCAGAAGAAATGGCTGCCAATAAGAGTGGGAGTGATACCGTATGATATTTTGATTGGATGATCGAGTGACAATGTGCTCTGTTGTGCCAAAAAAGACCGAAGTTGTAATTATGTTAGCACTTGGATGCAGCAGTAGGTAGTGATGGAAAGAGAAAACCGGAGATGATTTTGTGTTGCAACAAATGCTAAGTAGGTGTTGATTTGATGGATCAAATGTTTGGCTGTTACTCCAGAAAACATTATGCAAATAGATGACTGCTAACAATCTGTTTTAACGTGATGTGTCTTGGAGTTTTTGTGCCATTTGTAATTTATGTTAAGAAGAGCAAAACTCTCAAAATACGGCAAATTAATGCTGAATGTACTTGTTTCTTCTGAGTCAGGAACATTTAACTTCAGTGATCAAAGTGCAACGGGAGCATCTTCAAGTTATGCAACACTATGACATAAAAATTGCAACTAAAGACCTTTTGGTAAGCAATTTGGTACTTTAGATGCTTCTGTGACCCTTGCTGTTCTTGAGGATTCCACTGGTAGGATACCTTACACCAGCATTTATCTGTAGCATGTAATACAATCAAGGTATCAACATGAAGAGGAAGACTAGAAAATCGTGTGCTGATTGTGCAAAACTCGTTTGCAACCAGCACTGTGTTTCTGTTACCTAGTTTCGAGAATGCTGTAAATGAGGCTTTTTCTCTGTATTTGTTTGAATTGTGTGGTTAAATTTTCTGTAAGAACAATCATATTTAGTTATTACATCATCCTTAGAAATCTAATTGGCAAGATTTCAATCAATTCATGCAGGGTTTATGTCAAAACTAAACATTATCATGGTGGTAACCCTGGTTATGGGAACCATGCTTGCGAATTATATGAAGCCAATTTTAAAAGATTCAAAATACGCCTGACATGCTTTTTCAACTTTGAAATGAGTATGTAATGATGATATAAAACCCTCAAAGAGCCTAAGGAAAATTTAATTAAAATGGTCGCATCAATATTTGCATGCTGGTTACTGTTATTTGATATGATATTTAATATGCTCTAAATTGTTATCAATAAAATAAAGCATCCTGACTCAATTAGGATATTCTGTTTGGGGTTGTCATTACATGTATTTCCTCCTGAGCATAAAAGTCATTTAACACTGTGAATGAAGATATTGCTTAGAATTTTTTGGCTTGTAGGTAATTCCAGCTTGGGATAGGAGAAGGAACATTTCAGTAGTCCCCAAGATTTGTTGGTATTCCTGATGTTCCTCATGCGTCACGGTGGCAACATTTTAGGGGGCCTACCAGTGGACCGAAATTCAGTGGTGTGTCAGCAAACATTTTCAGCATCATGGGAACTGAATTATTTCCAGTTGCTCACATTGGATGAACTGACTTGCAATACTAAATCAAGAAAAAGTTGCAATGTTCCTGTAATGAAACTACTTGGAAAGTGAAGTTACATTAACACATGTGAGTGGTCTGAATACTTTTTGACCTTGACATGAAGATGGCAGGACTCTTCAACAGAAGTTTGGGAATCTTTGTGCATGCATTGAAAGGTACTCGCCGAAAGTTGAGCAGTTTTAGACACTTAGAAGTTGTTCGACCGTCATTTGAGTGAATGGTTATGATGCGTTTTGTGAAAATGGAAAATAATGAGCGGTTATTGAATATTTGTGTTTGAAAGTCATTACACATGAAAATCAGATATTAGTTTAATGCTCTGTACAGGGGCTCTGTAGCATCATTTATGGACTTGAAGTTTTGTGCAGCTGAATTTAAACATGGCTGCACCAGCTTGCCTGATTATGAGTGCTTGAGATGGCCAAAACCTGTGACAACCACTGATAAAATTGAAAAAGTTCACCAACTGATGCTGGACAACCGTTGAATAAAGGTTAGAGAGATAGCAGAGGCTTTGGGGTTAATGAAAGAATGCATTTGTCATATATTGACCGATAAAGTAAGCGTGTGTAACATTGATTCATAACTGTTGATGAAACTTGGATCCACCACCGCAGTCCTGAGAGGAAAGAACAGTCAAAAGGGTGGACTGCAATGGGTGAACCTTCTCCAAAAGAGGCAAGGATGGTTCCATCAGCTGGGAAGGTGATGGTGACTGTTTATTGGGATAGCCATAGAATGGTGTTCATCAATTAACTTCAAATGGTAAAACAATAATGATAAGAATATTACAAATCATTACCTAATGAGCTGACGGCAGAAATAAAAGAATGATGACATTTAAGAAGAAGAAGGTGCTTATCCATCAGGACAGCGTACCTGTTCGCACTTTGGTGGTCGTCACGGCTAAAATCCACAAATTGCACTTCAAATTCAAATTGGCTTAGCACTCACCAGATTCACCAGGTATCCCCCTAGTGACTTTCTTCTGATTCTTAACCTTAAATTTTTGCTTGGAGGGCAGATTTTCATCGGACAAGGAGGTTATCACCTACCTAAATGTCTATTTTGGGGAGAAAGATATCAAATACTATTTGGAAGGATTAAAATAGTTAAGAAGTCTATAAACTCAAAAAGCGACTATGGTGACAAATAGAAGTAAGTGTGAAGAAAAAATGTCTCATTTGCTAGGTTGGAAGCTTTTCAAACCATCCACATATCCCAACACCAGTAAAGTCTGATTGAAAGTGATGGGAATTCAAGAGAGAACCAAGCTACAGAACTTACGGTAGTAGAGTTGATATGTTTAGCATTCAACCCATTACAGGTGGATTTTCAATTTGTGCAGGGGTTTCCTGAAAATAAACATTAGTTCAGCAATTAGTTACTAAATTACATAAAGAAAATATATTTCAATACATGTGCAATCATTGTTGTATGATTTCATCAACTGAGTAGGAAATATTTCTTTTTTAAAATTGATTAAGGTGCTATTATAATGCAGACATTGTTTATAGTTTTTATTTCAACCGGTAACCTTCTCTAGAGCATACAGCCTATATTTTTAGGTGTTCCTGTTTCTGATGTGATTTCAGTGCAGGTTTGCAGCAGTCATTGAATTGTAACGATGATAGTTGTCATTGCTGTTACAGCTGTAAGGGCTGTGCATAAAACTGATGATTGCAGTATATATACCTATTAACAAACATTCTAATCCATTCTTATACTTGGGTGTGTATGTATACATGTTCAGTTAAACCCCTTGATAGCTGTTTTCTAGAGATCCCAGAGAAAAGTGTAAAATTGGAGAAAATGCAAAGAGTGGGCAAAGGACAATTTTTGCTTTTAAAAGCTTAATTACTGAAGTCATTGTCTGCAGTGTCATCGCGTTATGGATATATTCGACTGGAATGTCTTCTACATGATCAACATAAAATCCTGCATTCCTAAAGTGGTTTAATATTTTAGAATCTTCAACTTGCTTCCAAGCCCATGGTATGTACTGTAAAGCATCCAGTACATTCAATTTGATCATTGCCTTCATATTCCTACCACAGTCATGCAGAGATATGAATATCTGTGCAGTAATTTTTTGATGGTGCATCAGTGAGTAAATTATATGTAAACCAGTGGTTGCAGCCCAGTGGTGCGATTTGCGGGAAAAAAGTGTAACTGTGCATTGCTCATGTGCACAATCAGTGATTGAGCTGGACACTGATCAATAAACAGCAGGAGTTTGCTGTTCTGAGGCCTTATTTTAGCATTCAGAGCATGAACTTCATTCTCAAATATCTCTGAAATTATTCAAACTTTGAAATTTGCTGTTCATGTCGTGGGCAACTTTTTTACATATTTGACCTAGGACTCTGATTTAGCAATCACTTGTGGCTGAAGATTCTCACTTCTATCTGCATTTTTGATTGGTAAAACAGTAAATCTTTGTTTGTTTGGTACCTCTCCATGATATAGTTCCCCTCTGAATTTCCATGTTTTTGCTGACACCACGTTAAAAAGTAACAGACTCATTTGCAATGAAAATGTCTTTTGGGCTATAGCCTTCAAGAGGTTTATTCAATTCTGTCTTGACATCAACGCTTCTTCTATCACAAGTTAGTTTTTGTATACAGCCTTGTATACAAAGTTGTGCCAATTTTTTAAGAATCTCCAGCCAATCATTGGAGGCTGTGAAATCTATGATTCTTCATCTTGTGGGAAATGTGTCTCATATGTTGATATGTTTGATACGCTATCAATTAAAAACCACTCTTTCAGTAATTCTTCATACTTGGAATGCTTGACATATTTTCTTTCTTAAGACAAATGCCCATGCTGGTTTGTTTGTTTCAGGATTGAATCATGATTTTTCACTTTTCTGTTCAGTGTAGAAGCATCCAATCGTAGCTGTTTCTCCAGATCTATACAGATTCCATCATGAGAATCAATTTTTATTTTGCCTTTAATTGAAAATGTTTTTTGTCTTGTCTTTCCATTGTGAAGCAGGATAAAATTTATGTTCCCCAGCAACAATGGAAATATTATCACATTAGAATCTGTGCTATCATTCCATTAGACTTTTGTGAACACTTGCCCAATATCAAAATTGTTTGAAGAACAAAGTTTTTTTAATTCAGTGTAGTTTTGATGCGAGGAAGCAAGTTTCAATACTCTTTATTATTCAGGAGCCCATTACTGTTATATCTGTTTTGTTGAGACCGTAAAAATGCTCCCAGTTGTCAGTCGCCACTTCTGGCATTGTTTTGGTAGTGAAATAAATTAGATTTCATTTATTTACATTTAAGCTTATTTAATTTTGATTACGCTAATCCTGTAGAAGAAGAGTAGCATTAGTTGACCTTGAAATTAGGTAGTATAGAAGTAGTAGACACCAAAAAATTTGTATCACCAGCATATAATACTGGAATTAAAGAATTTTAGAAATATGTGAGATCATTAATATATGAACCAAAGGAATAGCGCTGGACACAATACTGAAACCTGTAGGATGCCAGCTTTAACATCTTTTGCAGGTTAAACAAATCCAATCTCATTTTTGTATAGGGAAATGCATTGTTGTCTACCCTTTAAATATTACTAAAATATTTAAATCTTAAAAACTATTCCATAAATATGTTTTTCCGAGTGTAGTGTAAGGGTGTTATGGAAAATTATTTCAAAAACTTTGCTGAACTGATTTGACAAAGAGTAGGAGTTTCGATTTGACAAGTTGGTAGGAATTCATTTGTCCCTTGTCACCTTTGCCCATGTAAAGAGGACTTTGGCTTAGTTTGAGCGGAGAAGGAAACTTGCCAAGCCTGAGAGATTCATTAATTAAGAAAATTAAAGGGATTTAACTGCATTAAAGACTTTCTTCTATGCATACATGCAAGGATGCAGAAATGCTGTGAAATAATTTTAACTGTTCAATTTTGGTGGATGAATCATTAATTTTTGGGAAATGCTCTTTCAAAAATTCTATTACAACTTCAACTGTTGCTTCTAGTTTGAAATTCCATGAACAATGTGCAGATTTTCATTACTTAGCTAGAATAATTTCTGTGGAGCATTGAGGAACTGAAAAAGGGAACATAGTTGCATGGGGGGGGGGGATTTTAAGGATTTAACGTTCTGTGAGACCAAAAAGTTATAGTTTTAAATACAACAACAAAATTAAGTTTTTATTTTCTGTTTGTATTACTGTTACATATTATGTTTTATTACCGAGGGAATGATTTTTAGTAGAACTGAAAAAGTTGTAGGATCTTTATATGGCCTGTGTACTTTTCTTTACAGAAGCTGGAGAAAAATTAGTTCAAACTAATGCTATGAAGCAGTTATTGTTTGTGAAACTCCCTGAAGTTTTAACCATCCACCTGAAAAGGTTTGAAGTGGTTGGAAGCCGAATGAGTAAAATTACCAGAAAAGTTAGCTTTCCCTTGGTACTTGATGTATCCCCATATACATCAGTCAAAGTGAAGGTAAGCAAAGCATCATTATGTAGAGAAATCCTTTTGCCATAATATTTTCCTATTCATCTGGCTGCAAGATCAGTATTTTTTGTAATATTGTCAAAAATGTAATTCCTATAAAAATATTGTGATAAATATTAGTCAAGTTTAAAATTTTAAAAGTTAATATCTTAGTTTTTTGCTCTTTATAATTTGTTACCTGGTGTTTTTGTTGGAGTAAATGTGATAGGAATTTTGTGCCCATTTATTGTTTGGAAGTCCAGAAAGAAATAGAGTAATTATAAATTTATTTCTAGTATAAATTTATCTTATTTGAAGAATTGTGCATGAATATTGCTAACTCAAGTGGGGACTTAAGAGGAAAAATTCCATTAGGCAAAGAAGCTTTCACTAGGAGGCAATAGATGACTGGAATGCTGAGTAAGAATTTTAAGAAACAGTTCATCAAATCTTTGATGTGGAATATGGTTTTGTATGGTGCAGAAACATGGTCATCGAAGTAGGCTGATAGGCGTGGATTGGAGGCTTTTGAAATGTGGCTGTGGAGAAGGTGGAAGTAGACGGAATGGAAACCAAACAATGCATGAGACATGGTGGGGAGGAGAGGTTTGTTGGGAGGATTCCAAAGGAGGAGGAGGAGGAGGGGAATGCTACACAAATGACGAAGGGATGCAAATAGAATAGGCATGCTGGATGAAATGAAGGAAGTATGTGGGATTGAGGAGAGGCTTGTGGTAGAGTTAGATGTCAGGATTTCTGTCAAGAAAGAGGTTTGGAGATGTATTGCTGTAACCTTGTATAGGCTGTGTCCAACCAATACCTACCTTAACTGGTAGATAACCATTAATAATAATTGTTAACTTTCCATCTAGAGTAAGTACATGAGGAATGAGTAGTGGAGAGAAATCTTCTTACCTTGGCCAATAAAAGGAGCATGACGGTCCGCGAGGGTGTGGAAACTGGACGATATGTCTCCCTTATCCTTATGTACTTCAGACACTATCCTAAAGTACCATAAGATGTTATGTTTACAAGCCATATGGCATGCTGCATACAAATCATCAGTTGTTTCTAATAATATTTCTTTGTTTTTTAAGTTGTAGATGAGAGAGGGGTTATCATCTACGCTATTCTTCCTAGCCTACACAGTGCCTGAAGTATCTAAACATTTGAAGTTGTGGAAACTTATGGCGCTATGATGTTAGTGCATCTTTAAATCACCTCTGTGGGGATTATTTTTTTCATGGTCCACTCCAGAAAAGCAGAAGTGGTTAGCAGTTTTTGTGATTTTATTTTAACACTGTTCCTTCATAATTGCTACATGTCCATCCATATCAGTAGCTTTCTCTTCCACAAGCTTCTTTGCTTTGGCTTATTCTGTGGTTATTACAAGCATTTTTTCAATCTTGCTTTTTAATGTTTCGCGAGACTTTTCCAATTTATCCCTTAAACTTTGGGTGCTCTTCAAAAGTTAATTTTACTTCATCATACATGGAGCATAGAGATAGTGTGAGTTGCATACGATAAGGTGATGATACCAGGAAAGTGAGATAGATGTTGGAGAAGAGTAGACATTTTGAATGAAATTAAAGGGAGTATGCAGGTCTAAAAATGAGGCATTAAACGGTTTAAGAATATTTTGTGTCATGTTAGTTGTTTTTAGGCTGAGGAGTACTGTAGTTTTGGAGTGTACAGTGCTAGGATCCATCGGAAATCTTCCCAGACACAGTATCTTCCCAGACACTGAATCTTCTCCAACCCAGAATCTTCCCTGGCCCAGAGTCTTTCCAGGTACCGATTCTTCCCTGGACCAAAATCTTCCCAATGCAAAACCTTCCCTACCCCAGTATAGTATTTATAACGATGTCTCTGACACATTCATCTTATTTGCAACAGCCATACTGATGTTATATATACGTAGTCGACTCTTCTACTGAGGACAGTACTGGTGCTAAGGGTGCCTGTGACCAATCACCACAACTATTTTAGAGAGAGTGAAAGTGTCTGTAATAAGATTCAGATTCAGAGGTGTAAACAAAAGGACCATAATCCAAATCTGAAAGCATTGCTGCCCTCTAAGTAGAATCTGGGTACTGTAATCTGCCCATCTCATGCTGTGGCCAAGGAAGTGTAAAATATGGACGCTCTGGTGACTCCTATGGTGTTGAGTGTGAATGTTTCAGTTAAATCAGAAGTCAAATGTCTTGCCAAGAAAATGAATGGACTGATTAATGGGGTTTTTTGGCCAATGAAATTCAGTTTACCTACACATCTATGTGGCACCCTGCAAGCTACTGCTTGGGCGTGTGGCCAGCAGTGATTGCATACCAGACTAGTTTTCATGGAAAATGCTGTCCCCTCCTAGCACAATCTGATTACGTTATTCTGATCCCTTATTGTTTGTGGGAAAAATGACATTGTAAATCTATTTGTTCCATACTTAATCTATCTTAATTTTATTGACATGATCTCTCCTACCATAGTGTGATGGTGTTATAATACATTTTCAACATCATTTCTAAAGAGACATCCTTTCAAGTTATGCTAGAAATTAAATTTGTAAGTTAACCTTCCTTCCGTGAGTGATTCCCAACCTAGCTGTCATAATAATATGATATGCAACTCAGTTTGTCATGACAACGCTTTACAAATCTAAGCCCTCTATGCTTCACAAGGTCTGATGCAGCAATGAAATCAGCTTTGTCAGGATCCTATAGACTAGCAACATCCTAAATGAGGCCTTACCTGCAAAAGATAACATCTCTATTTAACCTTATTTGTGCATGGAGATTGTGGATGCCTCGCAGCCAGTGGAAAAAGATGCACTTCGTTTTCTTCTTGGATAAGGAATCATTTTTTTATGGGAAACAGCTTGTTTAAAGGTGGATGTACCTTGTTTCACCGACAATTTTTGAAGACTGGCAGAAGACGTGAATGAATAGCAATGCCCATCACTTGGCACATTTCATGACATTATTTATTGCTATGGTGAATGGCAATACAGTAAGCAGGGCTTATATAACTGTCTTAGGGAATATAACCGTGTTTTTGAAACGGAGATGGAAAGCAGCTAAGTTTGTGGCAGTGGGGAATTAATTGAAAATCCATGTGGCTTGCTTGTACAACCCTTGAGCACTAATGGTTCCATTATGGGATGGGTGGTCAGAAGATGAGACCAGATGACTTTGGTATGCTTTTAATAGCTGCAGTGATTATGGCCAATGTAAATGCCTCCAACTTATGTATTGGATCATAGCTGTGGTTTTACATAAAATTGAATTCATCTTTGAAATTTTGCCAAATGATATATGGACAATAAGAATGTCTACACCAAAGAATGTATATTGCAACTACTTTCTTTGGCTTGGGAAATATGACAGTGATACCTTTAGCATGCATAGTTGTGCACAAACAGGCTTCGCTGTCATCGCCAGTGTGCACGAACAAATTGTGAGGTCAGTGGTGTAATAATCACCCCTGGAACTGCTGAATGAGGTGTGTTCTGTATTGTTCTGTGAAATAAAGTTAAATTGTGAATAAATCTGGATATATTCATCCTCTCCTGTTGCTTTGGGTATTAGTGCTTCCTCAATGAGGATTGTGGTCATTACAAGCACCCATTAAAATGTGGCTTCAAGCTATGATGGAGTCAACAGTATATCTTCCAGAAGGCAATTTTTAATCAGCAGTATTTTCCCCACAACATAAGTGGTCACCACCACCACTTGAAGTGGGCTGTTGAAATGCACTCCGGGCGTGTGCACTAAGGCCTCTTAAATGGTAGCATCTACTCCACCATTGGCACTCTGTCCACTGGTTTCATCAAATTGAAAAACTAAAGAAACCACTTCAAGTGTCTTTAAATCAAACTTGAAAATGAGTCCATTGAGGACAAACACAAAAAGGTGTTTGAATGGAGAATCAAAATGGCCAGCTCCTTATGCTAATAGAAACCCATGTAATTCCATCGTAGTGGTAACATCATTAGAATTAAAAGAAACAATAAAAGTATTGAAAGCGTGAGAAGTCCCCTTCTTCCCTCCTGAGAGGATGTCAACCTCTGAAAAAATTTCATTCTCTTCAGCACTCTGGTTTAGGAGATTTCACCTTTCCTGAGAGACTGAGGCAGGGAATCTTTTTGGGTCTGTTGCATTGACCCCTGTTCTGGTCAGGTGTGTTACTAGCAGTGCCCATGTTCCTCTCTCCCTTGGATGTGCCTCTCTGTTCATCTTTTCCTTATTTCCATAGCCGTATTGGTAGCCGTGTTGGTAGCCGTGTTGGGTGAGGTCGTCACAGTGCCTGTCTGCATGAAAATGGTACACTTTTAGGATGGTAAAGGATGTGATCAAAGTGAAAAGATAGACACAGACTTAAACTGTGGTATGATACATTTCCTTGCCTATACTAACGAAAAACAATCTTACATCGGGCATTACGATATACTCTCTGTTTGACTGTGATTTACGGTTTAGGCGATAGAGTTGAGCAGGAGACAAGCTTGATCATAATGAATGGTTGGTTGGAATAAGTAGAAAAAAGCGTGGTGGAAGATGCAGTATGAGGGTATAGAAAATGTACAAAGGCATGTTGAAATGGATGCACTGTCCCGGAAGATGAAAGCACTTTGATGATTTAAGAAGGGAGAAGTTTTGCAAACAAGCAAAGAGAAGTCAGGAAAATCATTAATTTACCCAGAGAAGATTGAGGACAGTTAGAAGGAATAAAGAGAGTAACTATATGGTAAAGGTATAAGACCAGCGAGCATAGAAAGAAAATGTGATGTAGATGAAGAAAGCATAGGTCCAGGCTTACTAGATGGTGAGCTAGAAAGGGTGTAAAGGAAATTGAAATCAAATAAGGCTGTGGAGGTGGATGACATTACTGAGGAACTAATGAAAGATGAGAAAAGTGTGGGGGCAAGAGTTATTATGCACTAATTGGTGGCATTTATGATATAGGATTTTGTCTTCAAGATTTCATTGAATTAGTCGTAGTTCCTATTCCAAGAAAAGGGAAAGGAAGCGATACATATATGAAGCCTACAGAACACTGCGATTTTGCACGTGGCTAAAGTGTAAAGCAAGTAAAGCAAAGTCTCAGGGTCATCAACAAAAGGATGGAGAGCAGGGCAAGAGATTACTTTGGGATGATCAATTTGGGTTTGGGAAGGGAAGAAGCACACGTGATGCCATAGCAGTGATGGGGTCACTAATGGAAAGGAAAATAGCATAAAATCAGAATGTATTCTTCTCTTTCATAGATTTCAAAAAGGTGTTTGATGAAGTGAATTGGTTAGAACTAATGAATGTATTACAGAAAATAGGAGTAGATTGTGAGGATAGTAGGAGACTTACCTGCAACCTGTGCATGCCATGCACTGCTCAGGTGAAAGCATTGGATGAACCGACTGGGTGGGCAGTGTTAGGGCAATACGAAGATAGGGTTGTCCATTATCAATGATGCTTTTCAGTGTATATGCTGAGGAAACGGTTGAAGAGTCACAGGAGGAACTGGAGGTAGGAATGGAAGTCGGTGGAAGAATGATAAAATCAGATTGTTGATGATTAAGCTTGAGTAAACTAGTCCAGACAAGGGGTTGCAAGCATTTTGGAGCTCATAGGAAATTCAGTGTGATAGGTATGGGTTGAGAATAATTTCAACCAAAATGATGGCTTTGCAGTTTTTGAGAAAGAAGAAAGCTAAGGTAAATATTAAAAAAACGAGTTCACAAATTAGAGCAGGCAGAACAGTTTATCTATCTCCGAAGTGTTTTGGGCCAAAATGGTAAAAGTATGTGGAACATTGGAAGAAGAATGGTGTAAGGTGAAGGAGAAAGTGTCACAAGGAGGAAGGAATTGATGTTTCCCTATCAATGTATCCCTAGATAAAGTAATGCTGCACTACTTCATGCAGGGTCATCATCCATTCATCGGAGTTTCTCACTTTTCAATGAATTAATTTCTGTGCATTTTGTAACAGTTGGCCCTTCCTCCATCCTCAAATTTCCATTCTTTCCACTCTCCTCTCTCCTCCACTATTTTGTCTGCTATTCATGGTTCTCATTTCAATTCAACAATTTCAGAGTGTAAAAATCAGTCAAGGCGAATGATTTTTACACTCTGAAATTGTTGCATTGAAATGCACATTAGCGGATGACTCCGTTAAAAGTTACTGTTGCGGCATCTCTCGCAGTTTCTTTGGAATTTGTCATGGTTCTCATTTTCACCAGTCTTTCTTTCGCATCTTCAAATAGTTTCTTAATTAAATGGTTTTACTGCAATTATCACTGTATTAACATTACATTGGTGAATACTAATGAAATGGTAATTAGATTGTGTTTTCTGTAATGTGGATAATGACTGCTCATGTTTTTCTTCACTACTCTGAATTACCTCTGCAATGCTTTAAATTTGGTGTGAAGCACAAGCTTTAAGTTTTGATGAGCATCAGTTTGCTTTTGTTTGTCGGTCACCATAACCATTTCACCTCACATAAAAGTCATATGCCTTTCTTTATCAATGGCACATGCTATTGCTTTCCTTAGCTGTCAGTAATTCTGTGCAATTTATTTCCTCCAGGCTAAGCAACCTGACGTATCGTCAAGTTATCAGCTGTATGGAGTTATAGAGCACTCTGGTCACCTGTCTTCAGGCCATTATGTGGCCTATGTCAAGGTAAGTCGTAGCTTGTAAATACTATTTCTGATTAAGATGTTATTCTGTTGTAATCTCTCTAAGTTTAAGTGCTCGGTGAAAGGGCTGAAAATCCGCTAAGCATATACGTATGACTCTAGCAAATGCAATGTATCCAATTTGCCTGCTGTGAAGAGGATATGGCTACATGAATTATTCCGCTCATGACAATAGCCATCCCTCACTTTCTAGGCCTAACCCTTCACCTTTCAAACCATTGAGTATTCTCTCATATACATGTTTAATATTCTGATTCTCATTCCATTTCTCGAAGCAGCATCTTTCTAACATGCCAGTAACTAGGGCATACATTCCATATCATTTTATTATCCACTCATTCCTCCCTGATCTATTTTATTTTTTCTGCAAGCCCTGCGCAAGTGCTCAATGCCAACCACGTTTATTCACCATGTAAGTTTATCCTGGCGCACGCTATTTTATCTTCTCTATGAAATATGGGCTGGAGGGAGTACCCCATCACATCCTACTGCGGGCAGGCGGGAGGGAGAAGTTGCTGATGGGATGATTTAAGGTGGCACATTAAATTCCCTCAAGGTGAGAGGCATTATCTCAGCTTAAAGGACGGAACTGGGAGACCAAGGAAAGAGGAGGATTTTGATTGGGTTTTTTGTTAGGTTCTGTGGATGCCAAAATATAATTACTATCAAAAAATGAAAGTTAGTTGCCTAAGTCCCAGTTTATCAGAGACACAAATGTCGCAGATGTGTGCCATTTAGAGACTTGAGTCACTATTTGATGAAAGATGCCACACGTTTATAAAAAAAGGTGGTTTGAATATCCCATTCCCAAAGGAAAGGTGACGCACAAATGAGGTGGACTGATCAAAACAGGTGTCATGCCTGGACCCACGGAAACCAAAGAACATCATTTTCAAAGGAAAAGGTGCTGGCCACCCACCCTGAAGTGTCAATTTCACTAGCCATTGAGCTTAGTGTTGGGTGAAGACTCCCATATCCTGCCAAAGGAACCTTGGGGTTGATTTCTGTGTTCATTGTAGCCTCGATGCCAGAGAGCCCCTAAGCCAATGGTTACTTGGTGGTGGCCGTAGACGAGAACAAAGTGGAGGCCAACTTGAAGGATGCCTTTGATTGATGGAGAGGAAGGGTGGTAACAGCGTGGGGATAATGCTTTTGAATAATATTAACTCCCAAGTGTTTCACCTCCATACAATTTGGAAAACTAATCATGTAGGAAAAAGGATCTTGATTATTATTAACTTACTTGGACTATACCTACTAAGAAATACATTGATTCACTCACAAAAGGAGATCATTTGAATATGATCATTCTTAGTTTCCATTCTTCTCTTTAAGAGCCACCATAGTTTCACTTGAACCATTTATCTCCCAAAGATGATGATTGATTTCACCCCATGCCCTTTGGCCAATGTGTTAGTGCCATATTTACCTGGTTTTTAATTATTTCCCTCCCCCTAATTCAGCCCCCCTATCAAGTTTATTTTACCTCTAGCCCCAAATGAAAATGTCAATTAATGGTGAACTCAGTTCAGCTGTAGGTTTTCATGTATTCTCAATGAAATTTTTCCACCACGAAATGGGAATTAGGGTGTTTGCAAACAGTTCACAGGAGGTCATTTGTCAGTGTTTGGCTTAGAGTAGCATGGGAAGTTCTGCCGTTACCATCACAACATTTGGCATTCACCATTTGTACTTGACCTTCATCCAAACTTTGAGTGATACACGGTCTGCTCCCCGTTGGGTTTCTCTGCGTATAGAAAATTTCGATTGTTTTTTGGCTGGACAAAAGAATCACGAGGTGAGATACACGGTCTCTTTGTATTTAATCACCTAGTCATTTTATGTAGGTTTTGCTGCAAAATGATAAATTTCATAAATGTCCTCCAAATGCTTGCACAAGGGAAATCGTTCAGAACACGTTTGCCCGGTCTCCTTTGCATTTCTGATTGAATATCTGTGAAAGGAAACTGAGAAAGGGGCCAAATGATTGTCCTACATGGCCGATTCAATGTTTGTCTTCCCATTTTAGGGAGGGCAGGGAACTTGTGTACTTTGGAAGAACTTTTAACATTCCTAATCGAGAAAGCTTTCCGTTGGGAAAACCTTCTCGGGAGCAGACTAATCGTGTTCACTTATGGGAAGTCTGGATGTCACTGGGTAAACAATAGATCTGGTTCTGATGTTGTGTGTGGGGTTGTAAGCTTAGTGGTGGTGGTCATGGAGTCCATTCATTAAAAACTGAAGTCAAGAAATATAATTATCGCTGTAAAGGGAGAATCACTTGTAGTTTTTGATATTCTTAGTCCAGTTTTGAGGGCTCTAAAGGATGAGCAAGTGTTTTGATGTGTGCACGAATCATTCTGAGGAACACCTCAGTGCTGGTGTTGGTGAGAGAAATGTGACCGTTATGATACCTTTTTATGGACTCAGGATCCCACTCTCAAAACTGGGTGGATTGGGGAGTAGTTAATGTTTTGGCCAAATGAGAGCATTGGATATCTGCTTGATTGAATGCATCTGTATGAATAGCTGTTTTGGTAAATTTGTGTAGGTAATGTGTTTTAATTTCATAGAGGGTTATCTTGGGAATGTGACGGAGGAATTCCTTCAAAGTGGTCCATATTTGAAATGCATAGAATATGAAATTTTTGTGTAGCATCGTCTGCCAAGATGGCCGGTATCCTCCCCTCGCCTGTGCTCTGATGGGTTCTCAGAAAAGGCAGTCACCAGCGGTCTATTGATTTTGAGTGGGCTGATGCACTTTGGGTGTGAGTCATTACTGAGTTTTGTAAAACTGAATTGTGTGTTCCATGGAAAGATGCTTAAAGTGCATTGTCCTGAAATTTATCCTGTATGAATTTGAGGAGAATTCAAATGCATAGATATATCTGCCTCATTTTTGCAGTAGCAGTTTTTTTTTAGAATGTGGAGATGGAATTTCCTTTGGCGGAATATGAAGTGTTATCATAGGTGACCATCAATTAATAAGAATGCCAGATTTCCTTGTTCTGTTGCCCTGGGTTTCTTGTGCATGACTAGTGAAAGTGGAATATGGCATCACGCATGCTTGTTATTCTATGGATTACATTTGGTGTCTCTTTGTGTAGTTTGAGCATCAGACTTAATTTCCTTTGTGAGGAAAAGTTAATCAATGGATTTTCAAGTACAAACGGATGCTAAGCCCTCAGTATTTCCGACTGGTGATCATAGTTTCGGTTAGGAATGTGTCTCGGGGGATATATTTTTTCATTCAATTGCACTATTGTGCACCCACGTAACTAAAAATTAATTTATTTTCATATAATTAGAGGAAATGGTGATATGATGCTGTGACTCTAAATGATTAAGAAAAGATTTGCATTTTTTAAAAATCCTATGGATAAATGCTTTCCTAAATTAATAGATGTTGGTTGCAGTTATTCAGTAAATGTATTTGCTACAAGTTTTAGGAAGCTACCTAATGTTCCTTTAGGTAATTGAATTATTAATAAGCTTTTCCGTTCATTATGCTTTCTTAAATGTAAGCTGCTTGGTAAGCCCCAGAAATGTAGTTCATGCTTCCATCAGTTACCTTTTATGAGAGGTACGAGGGCAACTTGCATTCTTGTGTGTCATGAGCTATTGTGTAGCGTACACTTCTGATGAGGCATTGGAATAAGATACATACTACCCTTAGTCACTCATGCCCAAGGTATATTGAAACAGCATGTGGCATAAAATCCTGATAGTTAACCCTGTGCTTATGGAGCGAGGTATGTCTTTCAGGTTGACCATGCGGTGTTCATGATGTGAAAGGGATGGTGAGAGCCTCAACACCTTCTGCGAGAATAATTTCAATTTCTTTTTTAAAAGAGTAAACTCATAGATAATTTGACAGTGGTTGAGTGGCTTGATCTTGCCCCTATAAAGAGGTTTTTATTATTGTCGTAATTATTGTTATCCTAAGCTAGAAAACTTAGGCATTAATTTTATTGTTTGCATATTATAGGCATGGGAATATGTGGGTGAATAGTTACAAGTGAATTCCTGAATAAGGATTGCGAACATTAATACAAAGTGCCAATATTTTCCATTCCTGAAATTAGCCATAACTGCATGATCATTTGGACAGGATACCCGGAGAGAAAAAAAATTACGATCTATGAAATGAGTACCTTTGTAAAATGAACTTGTGGCATAAGTTCTCAATTAGTAGCAGTGACTCCATGTACAATATGTGCCCATCCATTTTAATGATATATTATTCAATTATTATGAAAAGTAATTGGAGACTGCCCTCAATCTGGCATTTTTGATATTCGGCCCGCCAAAACAGCAATGGGCTTTCATACAATTAAAACATGTTTATGCCCAATGCAGGGTGTCAAAAATCCACAAAGGAAGGGAATAGTGTAGTAATTACATATTTCCCAGAAAAAATTGGGAATTGATTGCCAGTCTGGAAAATTTAAAATATCCTCTCCACTGCATAATACTTATCTGATGTGAATGGAACTTTGGCATGGGTGTAGCCGTGCAATGATGCCACTTAAAGAATGTTCGGTAAAAAAATTTGGTAAAGCTGGATTCAGGGTTCAATTTCATCATCAACGGAGTGTTAAGACAAGTGTAGTGAAGGTCTGGTGAAAAGATGATAATTTTCATTTTGGTGTTCAGTAATTCTCCCATTGTGTTTTGTAGGTCCAGGAAGAAATATCTGGCCACGGTGACCAGGTCAAGACATTATTATCACCTGATAGGTGTGAAGTAAGTGATCCATTGAATGTGAAAAGTGAATCTAAAAAAGATACCATGTCTAAAGGTGGGACTGCCAAGTGGTATTTCACTAGTGATACCTTTGTGAAGGAGGTGAATATCAAAGAAGTATTGGCTGCCGAAGCATACCTTCTGTTTTATAGGAGAATTGAATGATTTCTTTTCTGTTTTTTGTGGTGTTCATACCTCAGTCCATAATTTTATTATTTCTTTGAATCACTTTTTATTTGCGCTTACCTTCATTTTGTCAGTTGGACATACCAAAATCACAGCGATCCACTGTGAGTTTTATGCTTAAGGTTTGAGTGTGGCCCTTTTCATGCCATACCCTGGGTGTTTGCTGATCTGGATAACTTGGATGTTTTGTGGGTATTCTCCGAGTTACTGACATTTTTTTGAAGGTACATTCCATGTCCTTCATTTTGAAGTTGCAAAAAATGGTGTTAACTGGTGACAGTACTGTAATTTAAAGAAATGTTTTGGTTAAATTTTGATGATTAGAGAATACATTCTGAAACCCCCAAATCTGGAAAGTTTTTTATTCCTCTAACCCAAATTCCATTATGATCATGTTTCCTGGTTTTAAAAGTAATCCTCATGCAAAATTGAATGTACATGTAGGTATTGTAAAAACATAATATCTCAATCCATTCAAGGTAGACTACATAAAGGAGAGCCTGATTTTAGGTTAGCATTGGAATAAGTTTTTCTTCCTCCTCAACTTTTTCCAGTCTCTTTATTTGGGAAACTGTTTTAACCTCTGGATGATATATACATAGGTAAGGTGAATAGTTTTTGGCCTGGCCATGAAAGACTGCGATTTTCAGTTGAAAAATGATTATATTTTTCTGTTTTATCTCCCTTGACTTCAACACATTTGGCCCTAAAGACTATGAAAATATTCATCTATGCCCCCATCTGCTTCATTGGAAACGAAGTGCTTGCCAAGGCACCTTTGTGAGCAGGTGGCAGCAGGTTATCCTGGTGAAAGATGATTTTTTTCTTCTTCAAGCCAGGCCTCTCTTTGCAAATTTTGGTATCCAGCTGGTCATGAAGGTTGGAGTAATGTTCGCTTGTAATTGTTCTGCCTTTTCAAAGTTAATCAATTAGCAGAATCCCTTTCGCATCCCAAAACACATGACCTTTCCGGCAGATGCTTACCTTGGCGCTGAACCACAGGTGCTGAACCACCCCCTGCTTCAACTGCTGTTTCGTTTCGGGCATGTAGTGGTGGACCCGTCTCATCCCTGCAAGCCACGGCAAGGGCGTGTGGTGGGGGTGTTAGGGCACCACCCGTAATTAAGAAAAATAACTCATGCCAAAGGCACAGATTTATACAATCCCCAAAGAAACTAAGTGGTCTGAAGCTAAGTCATTAATTTATATTAAGAAGAGCAGCGGCCCTATTACACTTCCCTAGGGGACGCCCGAAGACATCTATATCTGGCTGCGTAAGTTTTTGCGGCGGTGGTTTGAAGTATTCTGCATTGTCGGGTTTCACCGCGTCGTTGTTTGATTCAGACAACAGTTTCGCCGAAGTTACATTCGGGTGGGTGGTATCTACTCTCCTTAGCTATTATGTTTGCTTTTTGGAATGAGATCTCGTGACCGGGTTCACACCATTGGTGTTCCGAAATGGCCAACAGGTGAAACTGCTTTTTTAGCTCTCCCCCTTTTGTTTCAATGTAAAATATGCAACCGAAAAAAATAGAACCAAAAGGATTCAAAAGTGTGGATTACTGTTTATTGTAACCATAGAAACCAAAAAACCAGATTTAATTCTAAAAGACAAGAAAAACCGTAATAATTTATTGAGGAAAATTTTCTTCAATTGTAAATGAGCCAATATTTCATGAAATTATGCAGAAAACGACATTCTTTTGTGTTAGAGTGAATGTTTGACGTGTTCAAAAACCATTTATTCTTTATTTAGAATTTTTTATTGTTCTCATTTCACCATGAAAAGAACATTTACTCCCACCTTTTGCTTCAATGTGAAATATGCAATCGAAAAAAATAGAACCAAAAGTATTCAAAAGTGTTGATTACTGTTCATTGTAACCATAGAAGCAAAAAAAACAGAATAAACTCTAAAAGGCAAGAAAAAACTGTAATAAATGATTGAGGAAAATTATCTTCCATTGTAAATGAGCCCATATTTGCTAAACTTATGCATTAAACGACATTCTTTTGTTTCAGAGTGAATGTTTGAGGAGTTCAAAAGGCATTTATTCCATTTTTAGAAATTTTTATTTTTCTCATTTTACCAGGCACAGTGCCAACCGTTTTTGCTTCAATGTATATGATGATATGCAATCGAAAAAAATAGAACCATAATGATTCAAAACTGTCGATTATTGTTCATCGTTACCATAGAAAACCCAGATTTAATTCTAAAAGGCAAGAAAAAACCGTAATAAATGTTGGAGGAAAATTTTCTTCCATTGGAAATGAGCCCATATTTCACAAAATTATTCATAAAACGACATTCTTTTGTGTTAGAGTAAATGTTTGACGTGTTCAAAAGGCATTTATTCTTTTATCAGAATTTTTAATTGTTCTCATTTCACCATGAAAAGTGCATTTACCACCCCATTTTTTTCAATGTAAAATATGCAACCAAAAATAATAGAACCAAAAGGATTCAAAAGTGTTGATTACTGTTCATTGTAACAATAGAAACCAAATAAGCTAGATTTAATTCTAAAAAACCAGAGAAAACCGTAGTAAATGATTGAGCAAAATTTTCTTCTATTGTAAATGAGCCCATATTTCATTAAATTATACATTAAACGACATTCCTTTGTTTTAGAGTGAATGTTTGAGGTGTGCAAAAGAAATTTATTCCATTTTTAGAATTTTTTATTTTTCTCATTTCACCATGAAAAGTGCCAATAACCGCTACTTTGGCTTCAATGTGAAATATTCAATTGAAAAAATAGAACAAAAAAGATTCAAAAGAGTTCATTATTGTTCAACAATACCATAGAAACCCAAAAAGCAAGAATTAATTCTAAAAGACATGAAAATACCGCAATAAATGATTGAGGAAAATTTTCTTCCATTGCAAATGGAAGTTCCATTGCAAATGGTATTTCATAAAATTATCCCTTAAACGACATCCCCTATTTTTACAGTGAATATTTGAGGTGTGCAAAAGGAATATATTACATTTTTAGAATTTCTTATTTTTTTTTATTTCACCATGAAAAGTGCGAATACCCTCCCCTTTGGCTTAAATGTGAAAATTCAATCGAAAAAAATAGAACCAAAATGTTTCCATGTTTCTTATTTTTAATTTTTATCATATAAACATAAAAAACCGTCCATTTATTCAAAAAGGCAAAAGGAAACTGTAAAAAATGATCATGCAAAATTATCTCTCGATTGGAAATAAGGCCATATTTCCAAAAATTAAGCGTAAAACGAAATTTCAAAATTAATGTATTCAACGACATGGTTTGTTTTTAGAGTGAATTTTGCAGGTTTTAAAAAGGCATTTATTAAAATTTTAGGATTTTTTATTTTTCTCATTTCTCCATGAAAAGTGCCAATACCCCCCTCTTTTGCTTCAATGCGAAATACTCAATCGAAACAAATCGAACCGAAATGTTTCCATGGTGTTTTTTATTGTTACCAAATATACCAATTAAAACCTGGAAATCATTCTCAAAGACAAGAGAAAACTGTAATAAATGCTTCATCAAAAGTTTCTTTGTTTGTCAAATAGCCAGTGTTTCCAAAAATTATCCATAAAAAGACATCCTTTTGTCTTCGAGTGAATGTTGGAGGTGTTCAAAAGGCATTTATTCCATTTTAAGAATTTTTTATTTTTCACATTTCACCCTGAAAAGTGCCAAAACCATGCACCCCATGACATCAATGCGAAATATTCAATCGAAACAAATCGAACCAAAATGTTTCCATGGTGTTTTTTATTGTTCATTGTCACCAACTAAATAATTAAAACCTAGAAATCATTCTCAAAGACAAGATAAAACCGTATTATATGCTTCTTCAAAAGTTTCTTTGTTTGACAAAGAGCCATATTTCAAAAAATTAGTCATAAAACGACATTTATAGTGAATGATGGAGATGTTAAAAAGGCATTTATTCAATTTTTAGGACTTTTTATTTTTCCATTCCACTATGGAAAGTGTCAATACAACCCCTTTTGGCTTCAATGCGATATATTCAATCGAAACAAATCGAACCAAAATGTTTCACTTATGTTTATTATTGTTCATTGTTACCGAATGAACTAATTAAAACCTAGATTTCATTCCCAAAGGCAAGAAAAAACCATAATAAATACTTAATCAAAAGTTTCTTTGTTCGCCAAAGATCCCATATTTCCAAAAATAATGATTAAACTACATTCTTTTGTTTTAGAGTGAATGTTAGAGGGGTTCAAAAGGCATTTATACCATTTTTAGAAATTTTTATTTTTCTAATTTCACCATGAAAAATGCCAAAATGCCAAATTCTAAAAATGTAATGTTGTTTTGATGAACAATTTCACTTTCAGTATTGGCACAAAGGAAAGAATAACGTTTTATGCATAATTTTTGGAAATATGAACTTTTTTACAAACAAAGATAATTTTACTGAAGAATTTATTGTGGTTTTGTCTTGTCTTTGAAAATGATTTCTAGTTTTTTTTGTTTATCTGGTTACAATGAACAATAATCAACAGCATGGAAACATTTTTGTTTGATTTGTTTCGATTACTCAGACTTTTACAAACAAAGAAAATTTTACCGAAGCATTTATTGTGTTTTTTTCTTGTCTTTGACAATGATTTCTGGGGGTTTTTGGTTTCATTTGTAACAATGAACAATAATCACGATAAATGCTTCAGTAAAATATTCTTTGTTTGGAAAAGCGCCCTTATTTCCAAATGTTTTGCATCAAACGTCATTCTTTTCTTTCAGAGTGAATATTTGGGGTCTTCCAAAGGCATTTATTCCATTTTTAGAAATTTTAATTTTTCTCATTTCACTAAGAAAAGTGCCAATTCCCCCATTTAGCCTCAAGGTGAAATCCTTCATCGAAAAAAATCAAACAAAAATGTTTCCATGCTGTTGTTTTTTGTTCATTGTAACCAAATAAACCAAAAAAACCTAGAAATCTTCCTCAGAGACAAGAAAAAACCGTTATAATTACTTTATGAAAAGTTTCATTCTTTTCCGAAGAGCCAATATTTCCAAAAAATAAACCTTAAAACGACATTCTTTTGTTTTTGAGTGAATGTTGGAGGTGTTCAAAAGGTATTTATTCCATTTTTAGAAATTTTTATTTTACTCATTACACCAAGAAAAGTTCCAATACCTTTCTTTGGCTTCAAGGTAAATTTCTCAATTGAAAAAATGAACAAAAATATTTCCAAGGTGTTCATTATTGTTCATTGTAAGCAAAGAAACAAGAAAACCTAGAAATCTTTCTCAAAGACAAGAAAAAACCAAATAATGCTTCAGTTAAAGTTTTTTTTATCGTTGAAGACACAATATTTCCAAAAATTTTGTAAAAAACGTCAATCTATCCTTTTAGAGTGAATGTTTGAGGTGTTTCAAAGGCAGTTTTTCCATTTAAAAAATTTTTTACTTTTTTCATTTCCCCATAAAAAGTTCCAATACCCTTTTGGCTTCATGGTGGAATTCTTAATCGAAACAAATCAAACTAAAATATTTGTATGGTGTTGATTATTGTTCATTGTTACAAATGAAACCAAACACCCTCAGAAATCATTCTAAAAGAAAAAAACCAATAAATGCTTCAGTAAAATTTTCTTTGTTTGTAAAAGAGTCCATATTTCCACAAATTGTTTATAAAACGTCATTCTTTCCTTTAAGAATGAATGTTTGAGGCAATCCAAAGGTATTACTTTTATTTTATAAGTTTTTATTTTCCTCATTTCACCATGAAAAGTGCCAATACCCCTTCCTTTGGCTTCAAAGTGAAATTCTTAATCTAAACAAATAAAAAAAAATGTTTTCATGGTTTTGATTATTGTTCATTGTAACCAAATAAACCAAAAAACTGTAATATATTCTCAAAGACAAATAAAAACCACAATAAATGCTTCAATTTAATTTTTTTTGTTTGTAAAATAGCCAATATTTCCGAAAATTATGCATAAACATCATTCTTTTCTTTTATAGCAAATGTTTGCGGTTTTCCAAAGGCATTTATCCATTTTTAGAAAATTTTATTATTCTCATTTCACGATGGAAAGTGCCAATTCCTCGACCCGTTTGCTTCAAGGTGAAATTCTTCATCGAAACAAATCAAACAAAAACGTTTCCATGCTGTTGATTATTGTTCATTGTAACCAGATAAAAAAACCTAGAAATCATTCTTAAAGACAAGAAAAAACCACAATAAATTCTTCAGTGAAATTATCTTTGTCGGTAAAAGAGTACATATTTCCAAAAATTATGCATAAAACGTCATTCTTTCCTTTTAGAGTGAATGTTTGAGGCGTTCCAAAGGCATTACTTCCATTTTTATAATTTTTTTCCTCATTACACTATGAAAAGTTCCAATATTGAAAGTGAGATTCTTCATCAAAACAAATCAAACAAAAATGTTTGCATGCTGTAGATTATTGTTCATTGTAACCAAATAAACCAAAAAAACCTAGAAATCATTCTCCAAAAACAAGAAAAAACCGTTATAATTACTTTATGAAGTGTTTCATTCTTTTCCAAAGAGCGAATATTTAAAAAAAAAAAACCTTAAAAAGACATTCTTTTGTTTTAGAGTGAATGCTGGAGTTGCTCCATAGACAGTTTTTCCATTTAAAAAAATTTTTACTTTCCTTATTTCGCCATTAAAAGTTCCAATGCCCCTTTGGCTTTAAGGTGGAATTCTTAATCTTAATTAAATTTATCAATTGAAAAAATAAACAAAAATATTTCCATGGTGTCCATTATTGTTCATTGTAACCAAATAAACAGGAAAACCTAGAAATCTGTCTAAAGACAAAAAACCCATATAATGCTTCAGGTAGTTTCTTTTATAGTAAAAGAGATAATATTTCAAAAAATTGTGTAAAAAAAAGTCAATCTTTTCTTTTAGAGTTAATGTTTGAAGTATTCCATAGGCAGTTTCTGCATTAAAAATTTTTTTTACTTCTTTCATTATGCCATAAAAAGTTCCAATACACCATTGGCTTCATGGTGGAATTCTTACTCGAAACAAATCTCCCCCGCAACACGCCCTTGCGGCGGCTTGCAGGGTATTGTGTAGATGTAGATGAAATCGGAATTTGTATTTGTTTGTATGGTGTTGATTAATGTTCATTGTAATCAAAAAAACCAAAAAAACCTAGAAATCAATCTTAGAGACAAGAAAAAACCATTGTAAATGCAAGAGGTCAATTTTCTTTGTTCGTTAATCAGCCCATATTTCCACAAATTGTGCATTAAATGGCAATTCTTTCTTTTAAAGTAAATGTTTGCAGGTTCCAAAGGAATTTATTCCATTTTTAGAAATTTATTTTTCTCATTTCACCATAAAAGGTGCCAATACCCCTCCCTTTGGCTTCAAGGTGAATCTCTAAACCAAAACAAATCAAACAAAAATGTTTCTAGGGGATTGATTATTGTTCATTGTTACCAATGAAACCAAAATACCCCAGAAATCATTCTCCAAGACAAGAAAAAACCAAAATAAATGCATCATTTCAATTTTCTTTGTTTGTAAAAGAGCCCATATTTCCAAAAAATGTGCATAAAAAGGCAATCTTTTCTTTTAAAGTGAATGTTTGAGTAGCTCCAAGGGCAATTATTCAATTTTTAGAAATATTTATTTTTCTCATTTCACCATGAAAAGTTCCCATACCCCCCTCTTTGGCTTCAAGGTGAAATTCTAAATCAAAACAAATCAAACAAAGATTTTTGGTCAACAAACATCAGATCAATTTTTTTGTTTGTAAAACAGCCCATATTTTCAAAAATTGTGGAAAAAAGGATACCTTTTCTTTTAAGTGAATATTAAGGCGTTCAAAAGGCATTTATTCCATTTTTAGAAATTTTAATTTTTCTCATTTCACCATGAAAAGTGCCCTTTGGCTTCAAGTTGAAATTCTAAATGAAAACAAATCAAACAAAGATGTTTCCATGGGGTTGATTGTCAATCTCTTTTACCAATGAAACCCAAAATACCCCAGAAATCATTCTCAAAGACAAGAAAAAACCACAATAAATGCATCAGTTCAATTTTCTTTGTTTGTAAAAGAGCCCATATTTCCAAAATATGTGCAAAAATAGGCAATCTTTTCTTTTAAAGTGTATGTTTGAGGTGTTCCAAGGGCATTTATTCAATTTTTAATTAATTTTATTTTTCTCATATCACCATGAAAAGTGCCAATACTCACCCATTTGGTTTAAGGGTGAAATTAAATAAAAACAAATAAAAAATTTTTTTTTCTGGGATCTATTATCGTTCATTTTTACTGATGAAGCCCAAAATACCCCAGAAATCATTCTCCAAGACAAGAAAAAACCAAAATAAATGCATCAGTTCAATTTTCTTTGTTTGTAAAATGGCCCAAATTTCAATGTTTTCTTTTTAAGTGATTGTTTGAGTAGCTCCAAGGGCATTACTCAATTTTTAGAAACATTTATTATTCTCATTTCACCATGAAAAGTGCAAACCCCTCCCCTTTGAGTTCAAAGTGAAATTCTAAATCAAAATAAATCAAAGAAAAATGTTTCCATGGGTTGATTATCGTTCATTTTTACCAATGAAACCCAAAATACCCTAGAAATCATTCTCAAGACAAGAAAAAACCACAACATATGCATTAGTTTAATTTTTTTGGTTGTAAAATAGCCAATATTTCCAAAAATTGTGGATAAAAGGCAATCTTTTCTATTAAGGTGAATGTTTGAGTAGTTCCAAGGGCATTTATTCCATTTTTAAAAATTTTAATTGTTCTCATTTCACCAAGAAAAGTGTCAATACCCACACCTTTGTCTTGAAGGTGAAAATCTAAATCAAAACAAATCAGACAAAAATGTTTCCATGGGGTTGATTATTGTTACTTTTTACCATTTAAACCCAAAATACCCCAGAAATTATTCTCAAAGACAAGAAAAAACAAAAAAAAATGCACCAGTTCAATTTTATTTGTTTGTAAAAAAGCCCATATTTCCAAAAATTGTCCATAAAAAGGCAATCTTTTCTTTTAAAGTGAATGTTTGGGTAGTTCCAAGGGCATTTATTCCATTTTTAGAAATCTTAATTTTTTCATTGGGCTTTTCTTTTAAAGTGAATGTTTGAGTAGCTCCAAGGGCATTTAATCAATTTTTAGAAATATTAATTTTTTCATATCACCAAGAAAAGTGCCAATACCCCCCCTTGGCTTCATGGTGAAATACTCAATCAAAACTAATACAAAAAAATGTTTCCATGCGGTTGATTATCATTCATTTTTACCAATGAAACCCAAAATACCCCAGAAATCGTTCTTAAAGACAAGAAAAAACCACAATAAATGCATCAGTTCAATTTTTTTCTGTGTAAAAATGCCCATATTTCCAAAAATTGGATAAAAAGTAATTATTGTCTTTTAAAGTGAATGTTTGAGTAGCTCCAAGGGCAATTATTCAATTTTTAGAAATATTTAATATTTTCGTTTTTTCATGAAAAGTGCCACACTTTTAGTTCAAAGGTGAAATTCTAAATCAAAGCAAATCAAATAAAAATGTTTCCATGGGGTTGATTATCATTCATTTTTACCAATGAAACCCAAAATATTCCAGAAATCATTATCAAAGATAAGAAAAAACCAAAATAAATGCATTAGTTCAATTTTCTTTGTTTGTAAAAGAGCCCATATTTCCAAAAATTGTGCATAAAAAGGCCATCTTTTTTTTAAAGTGTATGTTTGTGGAATTCCTTCATTATGATGGTAAAAAAGAAACTTTTCAATTCCACAATAATGTTTTAATATTTCTTGAGTGCCAATATGCTGACAATATCTTCAGTGTTTAGACTGGATCCAAAAGGCAATTAGGCAATTTTTTAAATCTGTTAAATACTTTAGATGTACTTGACTGCATGTATTGGACTGCAATGCCATCTAAATTGGACAGGCAGGGAGGACATTAGATAGTAGTAGTTTTTAGGGGAGGCAACTGACAGATAAGGTCATTTGCGCCATAGGGGATGGACAGGAAAGGATTCAGGATGGAGAGAAACCCGGCATTGGCATTAGCCTACTCTTTACGAAAGGCGCCAAGGGGTCCGCAGCTTAACGTCCCATCCGATGGATGCCGTACTCCTTCAATGTGCCCTCTACAAAGCACCTCAAGTAGGGATCGAGATACCTCTGAAAAATATTCAACACCGCTGGGATTTGAACCCTGTGCCTTCAGGGTGGGAAGCCAGTATGTTAGCCCCTGCACCATCTCGATCCCCAGGACATTAGATATTAGGATCAAAGAACACCATTCATGCTTCACAAAGAAAGACCACAAATCCAAATTCGCAAAACACCTCTTAGATAAAAATCACACCAGTAACTTCACAGCAGACATTCTTCACACTGAAATGAAAGGACACAGGGTGAATGCTTTGGAAGAGTAGGAACTTTGCCCATCCCTTCAGTCTGACAGGTTTGAGGTGGTCAAAGAAACATACCTCTCCTGTTCCTCCCTCCTTAAATTCTTAAATTACTCCAATATCTTTCTGCACCAACCCCACCCCCACCAAGGCAGTGATGGTCATCGACTGTCCCTTAATAAAGGTCAAAACATTGTAAACAAACATCCGCCCTAATTAGATGTAGAACACAATGTGTTGGTTTTTTTCCATCGCTATTTCTAAGATCGGTGGAGTGTTAGATTGTGTTCTTCATTTAATGATCATTTAATTAATATAAACTTTCACAAAATTGAGCCAGTAACCTTCCAATACATACCCTCTCCCTCTCCTAGACCACTAATAGGTTGCTGCCCCTAAACTCAACTTACCCCATCTCCTCTCCGTTACTCCCCTCTGGGAGCCAGACTATGTAAGTTGAAAAAATGTTGATGTATGTTACCTGATGATTGATGCTCAGCATCGAAACCATGATCATGAAATATTAAATCTTTTGTGTAGAAGTGTAGCTTCTTTGTACCCTCATAAGAGCAAATCTCCTATAATTCCAACCTTTGGATTGATTAGTCTGATGATGATGAATTACACATTAAGAAAGACATTGTAATTTTTTTTATTCCTTACAAATAATATACAACATCAAATTAAACAATAAAAAATCTTTCCAAATTACAAAGATTAGTGCAACTTCTGAAGGTATTAAAAAAAATCAGGCATTGCGGCAACTTGAAGTAAGGCACTTTTCATATTATTAATAGCTTACACAGATTACAGTATTAGACAATAGTCTACGATTATATGTAAATAAAAACAAAACTTATAGGTCTTCCTCCCTAGTACATGGAGCACTCTGTGTTTTGTCCCTGCAAACTTGAACTTCGTCACGTACATCAAGGAAGCTACTGTGCTCCTCACTAGCAGGCAAAGTGACAGAGCATTTTTCATTCCTGCTGCTCCTCTGAATCAGCAGAATATATGCCTTTTCTAAGGATGAATTAAATAATTCGGTATTGAATTTGATTTTGTGGTGCAAGTATAGCCAAGGTTCTGCCACAGTGAACGGGTCATTATGCTCTATTTGTTCCTCCATTACTCTTACTACCCTCATGGCTTCTTCTAGGTGCCCCCTGGCACTCTGGCAATAGGAATAAAAGTTATTCTCTCCAATCTTTTCTCCATCTGGTCTAATATTGCAGTGGACTGTTTGGCAATAAAGGGTCTTATGAAAGACTAGGGAAACCTTTAACTCTTGGATACAATCAATGAGAATTTCCAGGACTTTTTCTCTGAGAGAAATCCTCAGTGTGTCATCCTCAGATGACAACAGGTCCACCAGCAGTCGTTTAACCAGTTCTCCTTCCTTAAAATAAAAATTTTTCATGGCAACCTGCAAATTAATAAAAAAGTAAAATTTTTAATATACAGGGTGCAGCAACATAACTTCCTTTTTACAATGCAAACTTGTACAACCAATGTTACTTTTAAGTAAAATTATGCTGTTTTCAAAATATATATAAATAAAAATACTTTAATTATTACATAGTGGATTTATTTGGCTATTGCCTTGGCTTACCACCTCCACACATAAATTTAATTCACAAACATTATTGCAACCATTCATGATAAATTAAAGTTCTTATAATCTGGAAATGTTTTTGTCTGTACAATATCTCTCTGCTCCACATTTATGGCATTTGATATACAAGGGTCATCGCAGAAACTAGTATCCATTCCTGCTATATGGAACTCTTGCAACAATTTTGCCGCCGCTCAATCTCACCTTCAGTTGTTTGTCTGCCCACTGTCCGTGAAACTTTATAATGCAGTCATTGCTTTCATTGCATCAGTGAGCCTTTAATAATGCTTAAAAAATTGAAAACACTGCCATTATTGAAGTAAGGGATGCTGTCAGATTTCTCAATGAAAGAAATGTGTAACCAGGATATATTCATAGTCAATTAAAGAAGGTTTATGACAACAATGCTATTGACAAGTCGTGTGTTTGGAGCCAGTGTCAAAACTTCAACTTGGGGAGACAGAATGTCCATGATGATGATCAATCAGTGGGAAGGGAGGGCGTTCTCCACCATGACAATGCCAGGCCTCATGTGACTTGAAACATATATATAACTACTCATCCAAAAATTCAAATGAGAAATTTCCAACCATTTACTATACAGCTCAGACTAGGTTGTTACAGATTTTCACCTCTTCACAAAACTAAAGGACTTTACAGCAGGAACGAAATTTCAAAGTGACAAAGAACTGGAGGGAGTGGTGACTTATCTCAATGGACTAGTAGCTGGAATAATTAAACCCCTCACACATTATGAGTCGTATATATTTACACAGAGACTATGTAGAGAAGTCATCCTCCCTTTGCACTTGGATGCAATTCTGCCAATTCCCGTAGTCTACTTGGCATTCAATTTTTAAACACCCAATTTTTATAGATGGTGGCACCAGAATGAAAGACTACATTTCTCTCCACATAAACCTATTTATTCGGAGATTTTAACAATGAATATTATTCATTGCATTCATTTAGTTATTTTCTAAATTCTACAATTTTTCATGGTTTGATATTTTCAGAAATATTCAACCAAGTGAAGACCTGGATAACATTCACACGTCTTGCATATATAAATTGTCTCTCTTTTTCCACCTTTGACTTTTCTATTTGCGCAACCAACACAATCTTCGTTTTTTGTTAAGGTGAGGAATTTCAATGCAACAATTTCAGAGTGTAAAGTTTATTCTCCTTGATCCCGGTCAAGGCGAATGATTTGTACACTGAAATGCATATTAGTGAATGACTCCATCAAAAGTTACTGTTGCGGCATATCCAGCAGTTTCTTTGGAAGGTGAGGAATGATTGATTACATGGAGCTTTCCATCTAAGTACTGCTTGGGCTTTTTGAATGATAATATGCACCTCGGAGTCTGTGCTCCACCTTTGAAATCTCCCACAACACCTTGTACGATTTCCCGGATAAATTTTACATGCAGAATCGGTTTTTAATTTTTTTTCTGGGCATTCTTGGTAAGAAATTTTCAAACCTTACCTCAAGCCCCCAGAAAAATAAATGATGCCACCAATTGTGTATTTTCTCATGAAGCAGTGTGCTTGAGAGGTGATCTGCCAAGTCAATTTCCCCATAAACTTTTTAAGGATCTAAGTCCCATCTGCAGTTATGAATCAATGCAAAAAAACTGACTTGCTTCTCTTAGACCGGTAAAACAGGGCCTTGGAAATGTTTATTAGCATGAGTTTTTGGTCCAAAGTGCGCAAATGTGTCACCCAAAGAGTGAATAGCTTACGCATGTCCAATTCTTCAATTATTGAATGACAAACACATTCTTACAATATGCCCATAGCCTCTGCTATCTCTCTAACCTCAATTTGGATATCGTCCCGTACTATAGGGTAAATGTTTTTGATATTATCAGGGATTGTTTCAGTTTTTGGACATCCTGAACAGCCATCATCAGCCAAGCTGGTACGACCACATAAATTCAGCTGCCCAAAATTTCATGGTATTAAATGATGCTGCAGTGTCCCTGTACACAGCGTCCAACTCATCTTTAATGTGCATAGGTTTATTGCCTTTCAAAAACAAATATTAATTGACAGCTTGACACTCAAACTTTTTCTGTTTTCACAAGAACCCTTACAACAACTCACTAAAACAATAGTCAAACAACAACTGAGTCTCTTAAATTACTGAAATTTTGGCGAGTGCATTTCAATGCACGCACAAACACATTCCTTAAATTATATAAAAGAGTGCTGGCATCTTCATGTTATGGTTGGCAGTTTTTTAGACCACCCACTGACTTTCCAGCCAACCCTCATATTTATGCTGCAATACGAAGTTGATCTGAAAAGTTCTTGGCCTGATGATGACAATGAAAATTCATTTTCAAAAAAGTTTATTTATCAACATAATTACCTTAAAAAGTAATACATTTCACCCAGTGGTGCTCCAGTTCCATTATTCCATCTCAGTAGTGTTCTTCTGGAAGTGCTACAAAGTACGTACTCGTCTAGAGCCAAAATCACTTCTTGTTTGAGTAAAAAACATTGGCCAGTGAGGAAACTTTTGAGTTTGCAGAAGAGGTGAAAGTCCGAGGGAGCCACTGTCAGGGAAATGAGGGTGTGGTCCAGCACTGAATTGTACAAATCCCTCAATTTTTCCAGCGTCAACACACTTGTGTTTGGGTGTACCATCCTGATAGGAAATGGTTTCTTTCCGATGCCAGCCAGATTTGCTTGCATGAACTTTTTTGTCATTTTGTTAGAAGAATACTCCCCAGTTTTCCCCAACCTTTTTCAAGATAGTCAGTCAACAAAATTCCTTGCACAACCCTAGAAACCAACACCATGACCTTTGCGGCTAATGGCACCATCTTTGCCTTCTTCAGAGCTGAAGAACCTGCCTATCACTGCATGGAATGTTGTTTCGATTCTGATGCATAATGTTGAATCCATGTTTCATCCATTGTCGATTGTTGATGCAAATAATCAATCTTGTTTTTCATCAAGCACGCCAAGCACTGTTTGGAAAGGGTCAATTGAAGGCATTTTTGATTCAGAGTGATCACGAGCGATACTAAAAGCTATGTCATGTGGATTGACTCATGCAAAATGTAGCAATTTTTTTGAAGCCACTACATTACAAACAATTTCACACACATTCTTACAATGACCTTCCAAAATCATATTGTGCATATTTTCAATGATTTCCGTAGTGGTTGCACTTTTTGGACATCCTTCACGTGGACGATCATTTTAATAGCTTTCAAGGTCATGTTTTAACTTAGCTGCTCATTGCTTCATGGTGGAAATTAAAGGAGAAAAGTCCCCACACATTTACAATCCTTGCAAGAAATTCCTTCATCCTGCAATGGTCTTCACTAATGAGGGCATTGGTTTTGTCGACGTTTTCATCAGTTCTTGATGTTGAAGGGTGGCCTGAACGGGGCTGGTCTTCAATTGACATTTCACCATTTTTAAAATGTGTAAGCCACTCATAGACTCTGGTTTTGCTTAGGGCAGCTTCCCCAAAACCAGTCTTGAGCATTATAGTAGTTTCCGCAGCCGATTTCCCCAACAGGAAACAAAATTTCACTGCAGGGCGTTGCTCTTAATAATCTGCCATCATGTTTTTTGCCAAAATGAAAAAACTTGTTTCACTGAAACAGCTCTCATGGACGGACCGATCTAGTCACAGCGACGGCCAATAAAATGTTTCATATGAGTATATTTTTTCCTGAGACCAAACGGCCCTTTCTTTATGAGCATGCCTCGTACAATAGCCAATGGTTTAAAGCCTGTTCCTTAAGTGATATAGATAACAAAAAGTGACAAAAATAAATATAGAAAATATTAAATGAAAAAGAAAATACATACCCTTAAGTTTGCTGAAGATAGAACTTCAGCCTTTTCAGCGCCAGACTCATCAATATCAGGATATCTCAGGTAGGGGTGATCGAGATTGAAAGGCAATGGATGATGCTGTCTCTGTAGCTGCAACTCACGGCTAAATGCCAAGGCTAGCCTTTAAATGAAAACCAAAAAATTATTGATAATCTTCATAGGAAAGACAAATTTTAACCAATATTATTGACTGCATCTCCAAATAATTGCTTTCATCATTCAGACAAAATTCAGAGAAAATAAAATTCCCTAAATAAAAAACAACAACCTTTGCTTTCTCATTTCACCACCCACTCTGATAACCAGAAATGATCTTTAAATAACATACCAGTAAAAAAATTCAAGTTGAGCATAAGTTGATCTGGTTCACATATTATGACAATCAATGCAAATACATTTTACATAAGAATACCAGAAATAATAAGAATGTAAGCAGTTAAAAAGTGAAGAGCACCTCATACAAGGTGTGATCAAAAAAAAGACAAACTAATTTTTAACTTGTTTATTTTGACGGATCAGCTTAATTGAACTTGTCGCCCGCAAAGTACATGCCTTGGCTGACAACATACCTTTGCCAACATTTCTTCCAGCACTTGAACCCTGCCTGTTAAGCCTCCTTAGGGATCCTCTTCAGGTCTGCTGTACAATTAGTTTTAATGCCCACAATAGAGTCAAATCGGTGCCCTTTCAAGGTTGATTTTAACTTTGGAAACAAAAAAGTCTGATGGAGCCACGCCTGGAGGGTACGGTGGCTGTGGGATCACGGAAGTTCCAGTTCTGGCAAAAAACTCTGCCAAAATCAGTGCCGTATGAGCCTAGTTATCGTGGTGAAAACACGACTCATTGTTTCTCCTTTCGCCCGGCCTCTTTTGGCTCACTGTGACCCTCAGCCTCTTCATAACCTTTAAGTAGAAATCTAGGTTGATGGTTTTGTCTTTGAGGGATGTATTTGTAATGAATCAGCCCTAGCCAATCGAAGAAACACACCAGCATGACCTTCACATTGGACCGCAACATGCGAGCTTTCTTTGATCACGGAGAATGAGGACCTTTCCACTGAGAAGACCGGGCCTTTATCTCAACATCATAACCGTAAACCCAGGTGTTGTTACCGGTTACGATGGTTTTAAAAAACTCTGGGTTGGCATTGGCTCGATCCAGAAGTTTCAAAGAAATATCCACACATTTTTGTCTCTGTTCATCAGTCAGCACCCGCAGGATTAATTTTGGTACAACGTATGTCATGCCAATAATGTCTGTCAAAATTGTCTGACAGGAGCCTAACTAATGCTCACGTCCTCAGCTATCTCCTTAACAGTTAAACGGCAATTTACCCGCACCAAATCGTTTGCCAATGTGACATGGTTGGAGTCTGTCGAAGTGGAAGGCCACCACATTTGCGAATCTTCATCTGTTGAGGTTCTGCTTGATTTCAAACGACTGTACCATTCAAAATACTAGCTTCGACTCATAGCTTCATTAACAAAGACTTGCTGAATCATTCATATTGTCTCCTTTTTCCAAGTTTGAAACAAAATTTCATGCACACACGCTGTTCCTCTAGCTCCTTCATTGCTGCCATTGCATGCAGTGACGAACAGGTTAAGACACGTACCAATGCTGCTGCATAACGACTGGACATAAGCAAATGCAAAACCTCTCACTTTGGTTGTCACATGTGTATCTAGATGGAGCACTGTCTCTTGTCTCGATCCATTGAACGGTTTGCGCAGAATAAAATCAATCCGGTCTATTTTTGATCACACCTTGTATTTATGTAAAAATTTTAACATTATTTTATTTAAACTTTACCTCTAGTTATATCTCAATGAGTTGATTTCAACATCACCAAATAGAAGCTAATGTTTCACCATTTCTGGAGTTGACATTGATACCTATATTTAGGAAGTATTTATGGAGATATAACAATTTAAGTGATACCTTAAAAAAACTTGAAGATGAGGACTTGAGTGATGGATTTTTAAATATGAACCATATTTTCCAACTATAATGTGGACCTAATATAAATGTCACTGATGTTTTCTAACAAAAATTTGATACTTTTTATCATCATACAAAAAAACACCTCATTTAAAAATTTCCTGCTCATACAACCTTATTCCTCCTACACACCTGTAGAGATGTCACATTATCGTAGCAACAAAAACTGACAAGTGAACATCCCCAAAAAGATTTTCCTAAATTTCACTGTATTTACTTCTTAGTTTAATTTCCAAAGAAACTGTGGGAGATGCTGTAACAGTAACTTTTAACGGAGTCATCCGCTAATATGTATTTCAATGCAAAAATTTCAGAGTGTAAAAATCATTCACCTTGACCAGGATTCGAACCTGGATCTCTCAATGTCTGGTCGAGTGCTTTAGCCAGTTAAGCTATCGAGGTGTCCTCTTAGAGTATAAGAGGATGCCTTGATAGCTTAACTGGCTTAAGCACTTGCCCAGACATTGAGAGATCCGGGTTTGAATCCCGGTCAAGGTGAATGATTTTTACACACTGAAATTGTTGCATATAAGTTTAAACATTCTCAGATCAACAATGTAGTCATTCATCAGAATTTATTCATTTTCACTAATCCAAACACTTGTGAAAAATAATAAGTATGGGACATAGAAGAGAAGTATACTAAAAAAGTAGAATGTCAAAGTAACATGCTTAAAAATGTGAAATTAGTTTTATTGAGTGTTTTAGACAAATTTCTGCCTTGGCTCCTAAAATATAATTGGTAAAAGACAATTATCCATTATAATACATGGGCAACTCCAAATCAAATTAGCAAGAATTGATCTTGCAAATTTTCATTCTTTTACATTGTACATCATAATTAACTTTAAAGAGAACTATGATTTATAAATGTAGCAAATATGTTAATTTTTGCAAAATTCACAGTATTTCTGTATTTAAACTGTTGATTTTTCAAGTATTGTTGAAATAGATATTGATCCTACTCTTTACTATGTCATATCACAAGCATTTTCCTCCATTTGGTGAGTATATTGCTCAGAAGAGTTTGCACTTTTTGAAACAGTCCTGGAACGATTAATTCTGAATGCTCATAAGCTCCTAAGTCAAATTTTTAGAAAGTTCTGAGAGATAAATGAGCACACTTGTAGTTGTGGTGAACAAATCACTCCCAGCTCCTCCAAAGTTTAGGCCATTTTCACCAGATTCCCTCTCTTAGGTGACTCATAACCCCCAGGTAGATTGACTGTCTGGCCTTCAGGCATATATTCGTGATGCACAACCCCCTTTGCATCGAAAAAAAGTCAACAACACCTTGATATTCAAGCAAACTTGTCGAGCTCTTTTCAAGCAGGGGATGCTTCCATAACCCATTGTGAAGATTCCACATTTGTTTCCAAGTCATATGCATAAACCCATGACCCATTAGCTGTTATGATCCTGGAAAAGAAGGTTTTATCCTCTTCAGCTTGATCAAACAATTCCTGACAAGACTTAAATCAATGTTGTTTCTGGTCTGCTGTCATTAGGCAAGGCAGGAATTTGGTAGCACTTGACGCATCCTCAATTTTTCAGTCAGGATTTCATAGCACAACCCAATCAAGATGACACACTCCTCTGCAATTTCCCTGACAGTCAAATGTTAATTTGCAGGAATGAAATCATTCACTTTCTCGATGTGGGGGTCATCAAACAATAATAATGGTTTTACGGAATGCTCGTCTTCCACTGATTGCTGCCCCTTTTTGAGCAGGGTAAACCACACATAATACAAGGTATGATTCATTGCATTCTCACTATAAGGCTCGGTAATCAACTCATCTGATTTTTTGCCGCACTCCATGAACACCCCTTCACTTAAACAGCTGTAGCTAATCAACAAAGTGGTTGAAGGGGGTTATAGAGGAAGTTTCTGCAGATACAGCACCTTTGATTGGAGTAGTAATATTTAGGGGAGGCGACCGACAGCTGAGGTGATTTGCGCCATAGGGGATGGACATGAAAGGATTAAGGGTGAAGAGAAACCCAGTGTCAGCATTAGCCTACTCTTAACGAAAGGCGCCAAGGGGTCCGCAGCTTAACGTCCCGTTCGACGGATGGCATACTCACTCAAAGTGCCCTCCAAAAATCGCCTCAAGTAGGGATCAAGATACCTCTGAAAAACATTCATCACCGCCGGGATTTGAACCCGGGCCCTCTGGGTGAGAAGCCAGTACAATAGCCACCACACCATATCGATCCCCACCTTTGATAGGATTATGAAAAATAACCAACTGGAGATGCACTATTCATAAAGTTATGGAATCTTTTGAACAGCCCTCCTAACCTATCCATATTGGTAGTCCATATTTTGAAACTCGTGCCATTCAAAATAAACTTTGAAATTTTCTAAAGTCCCTTAACCCCTCAGCGCGGTTCAAAGTACATGATATGTTGCAGTCGGTAAGCCATATCCGTGGATCAACGTATGCCAAACACCCCAATCCACTCCCTCGGTTTTGAATTTTTTTCTATGGCGCCATTGAATTTTTTTAATATATATGGTTTTCCCAGGCCTCATAGATAATGAGTCTTGCTAATTGTTCTGTTTCAACCACATGAAAAGGCACTCTATAAGGAAGATAAATCTATGAAGTCCATCGTTATGAGATAAGTTAGTTCTTTGCATTGACACTTTGTCCTCAGGCTCTGTTCGTCTTTATTGCTTGATATGATTTCCCTATCTAATTTCTCTGGAACCATTTGTACATCATTCTTCCTGTCTGTTTCGTCATAACAGCAGGGCAACAGCATAACATGGCAAAAGGCCTCGGCATTGTCCATAGCCTCAGTTGTTAGAATCCTTTCTTCAGAAAGAGAAGTAAAAAAGCTTTGTACATAATGCCTGTAATGGATTCCATGACGGATAAGCTTTTTTTGAGTGAAGATAATAGAGAGAATTTAGTTGAACACCTGGACGGAGAAAGAGAAGTGAGTATTGGATGTGATAGTGAAAGTTCAAGTGAGAAAGATTGGTTGAGAGGCACTTCGTTGAAAAGATACAGCTGACCGAGAAGAAGTCCAGGCCTCAAAGAAGATGTCCGGTGTGCTCTACACGAGGTAAAAAGAGGGATACAGTGTACTGGTGCCCTGACTGCAATGCAGGCCTATATTCAGGGGATGGTTTCATATTATATCACACAAAACTAAACGTTTAGACTGGAGGTTTGAAACTTAAAGGCGAATGAAAAAGTGAAAACATTAGTAAAATTTAGACTAAATAGAATAAGCAATTGAACATTAAGTATTTTTTTAATATTAGAATAAACATTTTAAAAGATATAAATTATTTTCAACAATGCTGCAACAGGGAGAGATTTAAAAAAAATTAAATACTGCGAGTAGGGCTCACTTCTTCCCATGACCATATGGATTGTGATGCAATTGTGAACCTCAATTCCCCCTCAGCAGCACCTCTCAAAAATATTAATGTATTATTCAGCAGTAAATTATTTACTACTTTATCTTCTGAATGATTTTGATATTATATAACAAATAATGGATTTGCTTACCTTCACCATTCTAATAACAGTCAAATTGGAATGTAATACAGATCCAGAGGTAAAGGCTGTGCAGACTGTTACGCCGTTGCTGGTCAGGAATGCATTAAAGCATAGTTCCCTTAAAATTGCTAATTCTTAAAGTAAAACAAAATTAAAATTACCTTGACGTGGTTTGGAATAACGCCATGCGCACACCAGGCAAACTTCTCTGAGCGAAGTTTGATAACTCAGTCAAATCTTCTTTTTCGAGCCGCCAAGCAGATGCACATGCCTGCATACTGCTGAAAGCAAAAAGTACTCTTATTACCCTAAATAATAGTCCGCAACATTCCATTATTTTTACTAAAAGATACTATATATACTAGATGCCATGCTTGCTTTTTGATCATGGATTATTTTCTGAAAATGGCCAACTTCATTCTGTACTGTTTTATTCTATAAAGAGGTCCGGCATAGGAGCACATTGATGGACACACAAAAGGTGAGATGAAATCAAAATCAAGTGTAAATGGCAGGTAATAAATATTTCTTTAATATTCATTTATTGAAATTATTCTCTCATTCCTTTTTCTTTTTCTTCTCATTTTTCTCTCCTATATGCTCCTCTGGCATTGCTCTCACATTATGTCAAAAACAACCAGTTACAAAATCATTCCATGTACCCTAAAATGCTTGCATCCACCCTCAAATGATTGTATACATACATGGGCAAGTGCTCTCCCTCAGAAATGCCATTTCGTCAGCTAATCAAAAGCCTACCACTGGCTATTATCATTTTTGGACCATTTGTATATGATACTTTGCTGGCCCTGGTTGCATTGTGGTAACATCCTTGGTCCTCTAACCCAAGGGTTGTAGGTTCAATTCCCATCTGGGTGGGATTTTCCTCTAATTTGATGTTTGTTATTTTCTCCATTGCCATTATCGTTAATAGCCCGATGTTAAGGCCAAAAAGTGCTATTATCAGACTAATGGTAGAATAAAATAACTTTCATACATAAGACACTTACAGTTATTAATAAAACTCTAGACCCCAAAATAAGCACACTCAGCAGTGGTGAGACTCTGACCCCCTCTTTTGAAATCAGAGCAGGAGGAGCCACCATCTAGTATCATTAAATTCCAACTGATGGAGTGACTCTGATGCCTCTAGTTTATAAGAGTTATCCATATCTGCTGGCTAAATAATGTTTTGCCATAATTTGCAATAAAAGAATTACCCATTAGCTTAAATTTGAGCCTTAGAAAAAATTCTTTTGTACTTTACTCCTATGCTCTGCACAATGGAATGTGATTTGTATCATCTTTATTGGAATTGGAATAAGTTCCTTCTAACTTTAATTGGAGTGCTATTACTTGAATTACTCCACCTAATTCACTGTACCTAGTGAAATGATAACAAATAACTGTCTATTAAAATTGAATGATGGATTTTAATGATTGACTTTTTCCTGGTATTACTTCTACCAGAGAGGGAAGTTGAACCCAATTACTTGAACTGCAATTTATCTAAAGCACAAAAAATACCACAAATGTTTACAGTTAATTATTGCAGAGGTGACTGAAAATTTTAAGAATGACAGCTTTATCAAAACAAATTATTCTTTGAAACGTAAACAGCAGAACTCATGCATAGGATACCATTATATTTCATGCATTACACCATTATATTTCCTCACATAAATGCAATTAATAAAATATACTGGGTAATCCATGCATGCAAAAACACTAAAGCATGAAATCTACAAGAATTACAATATTCCTAAAATTTAAGAAATGTTGGGCAGCCACCTCCTAATTAGATAGATGTGGTATAGCTCAAAAACAGGATGTGAAATAAGAGAAACATCATGAAGATTCTTCCAATGGAACTAGAGACTGCAGCTGAAGGAATTTCAACACATGACACATAAAAATATAATAGATAAAAGTTTTAGAGGATGAAAATGTTTTAGCCTTATAGGGCCTGCAGTTCTTAAGCTTTCCTTTTATGGCATAAGACAAGGAATGGACTTAGTAACTGACGAACATAGCGAATTACTCAGGTCTATTAAGAGTTTTTCCTTGTGCCTATGCAGGCCTAGACAGTGAAATCATTGCCTCTCCCTTTATTCTAAAATATTCTGTTTCTCTCTTAAATCTCTTTTCCTCCAAGGTGGAATAGAATCAACCTATGCTTCAATAAGGAGAATGAGCCTGAGTAATAAAAATGTTGCTATGGTACCTATATACATGGAATACTGACAAAAAGATCAGGTTAGGAATGACGTTTCATCAATTTTTCATGCAAGATATAAGAAATGAAGAGAGAGGAAATTAAATCCTTAATCCATATCATGATCCCAGCAAAAAACTCAATTCTCCCTTATTTTAATGAGAAAAATAAAATCGAGCTTCACAGAAAGTTACATCCATTTTCAAAGTTTTTTCAAATCTCCTGCTCTTTTTATGGTTTTGCAGGGTCGTCAGTGTCACACATAACAAATGGTCAAAACAAGCAAAATCGGTGTGTTGATTTTGGCAAAAATCTAATCATTTTATCAATCCTTAATAAGAATATTTAAACATAAAATGTCATGCCATTCAAATAATAGTTTTTTAGTTGCTGCCCCCATAAAAAATTCAAGCATACACCTTCCAGAAAACAGCTCAGGAGACCTCAAAACATGTATTTAGACTGGAATCCCAAGTCAAATTTTTTCACAAATACAATGCTCAAAAACTGCATACATATTGAAACTAAAAATTTTTCTTTTCTGAATAAGCATAAAAATCCTGTAAATGAGCAATTTGCATTTCAAATAATGAGTAGTTTTATGCATAGTAATTTTCAATTAATAATGATTTTAAAATTGAATGGTCAAATAACAGTCAATAAATTTAGACTGTCTTAAACACAAGGAATTACTTTATAAAAGATACAAGACATTTCATCCCCTGGCAAACATAAAATAGGGGTTCACTGTATTTGATTACCATTGATCAAATGAAGGAGCTTCAGTTCCTGTAGGACCACAAAAACACCCAATTCTGACTTTTCCATGCATCACTCAATGAATATAAGGTTGATTATTTAATTTTCAACAGAGGTCACTATTTTTGCCAAAGAAGATTTAACAGATATAGGACACAATATTTATAAAATATTATAAAATGTCTTCTACTTACGTATTATAACCTTTCGCTATAAGCGCTTGCTCATTAACTATGCATGTCGCTCTCCTTAGATTTTGTTCGAAGAGCCTCCTAGCATCTAGATAACGTGCCAGCTTGGTAAATTCTCCGAGAGCGGGAAATACTGCTGTCCAACGCACTAGTAATGCGGCTGTAGGTATAACAGCAACCATACTAGCTTTAAAGCTGCTTTTTCCAATGACACCAACAGCTATTGCTGGTACCACAGCTAGTAACAACTCCCCTATCATTTTCTTCATCACTGACCTATATTAATTAAATATAAAAATATCAAATACAAAATTAAGTTTTAGTTTCCATCTGTGCATATTCCTATGAGATAACCAGAATTATAGGATTAGATGGAAAGTATATTTGCTTAGAATATACATAGATTTTTTACTTCTAAAAATTCCAATATGGGATGCAAATAAATTGATGCACACAAAATCGCTAACGAAAAATTCAAGCTCACTTATGTTGAGCCACAAACAGACATATGAGGGTGATCTGAAAATTTTTAGGCCTGATGATGAAAATGACTTTGCATTTTCCTTTAAATTTTATTTGTCAACATTATCAGCTTTACTATTAATACATTCCATCCAGTAATGTCCCAGTATCTAATCTTATCTCTGCAATGTTCTTCTGAGGGTGCTGCAAAGTATGTGTCTACAGCCGCAATCACTTCTGGTTTGAGTAAAAAACATTGGCAGTGAGGACATTTCTGAGTGTTCAGAAAAGGTGCAAGTCCAAGAGAACCATCTTCGGGGAAATGGGTGGATGGTCCAGCACTTAATAGTACAAATCCCTCAATTTTCCCATCGTCAAGACACTTTGGTGGTTGGGTGCACCGTCCTGATGTAAAACAGTTCCTTTCCTCTGCAAGTCAGATTTTCTTTCATGAATTTTTGTGTCATTTCATTAGAAGGGTAGAAGAGTACTTCCCAGTCACTGTTCAACCTTTCTCAGGAGAGACGATCAACTAAATTCCTTCTGCAACCCTAAAAACCAGCACCATGACCTTTCCAGCCGATGGCACGTTCTTTGCCCTTTTTGGAGCTGAAGAACTAGCCTCTATTCACTGCATGGATTGTTTTGATCATGGTGTGTAATGTTCAACCCATGTTTTATCCATTGTCAATTATTGATGCAGAAAATTATTCTTGTTCTTCAAAAAGTGTGCCAAACACTCTTTGGAAAGTGTCATCCAAATTTGTTTTTGATTCACAGTAATCATCAGCAGAACCAAACTTTAGCAAAGCTATGTCACATCACAACTTTTTTTTGGATAAGTTAAAAAGGCCATTTTCAAAGTTACCCATCAAAATCTCAGCCTAGATTGAGGAAAGAGAGAATCCCATCATGAAATCATTATATAGTTTCTTGAACATAAATTCTTTCACCACAAGTTGGAATATGTGGGACAGATGTAGGATGATCCTTGTTTATACCATTGTTCATCAGAATGTTTTCAGTTGATATTAATCGTTGCACAGTGGGAATACTTGGAAACAGTTTTTAATACTGAAGGAAACTGAATAGGCTTTTGGTGGAATGACCATATCTTTAACTTTTGCAGTCATTTCTAAGGATGTTGTGATTTCATATTCCGGTGAGAAGTTGGTGAAACTTCTAAGGAGAGCTTAATCTACTCACTTGCTGATATGAAGAGGTAAACATGCTCAAAATTGTGGGTCTAGACAGTCTTGATTGGTTTGGGCAGGTTGTAGTTGAAAATTGAGGTAGGGGGATAAATCAATGTTTAAAAACTTGATATACTTCTGCCCATGAAAAAAGTGTTAAAACTGCTTATATTTAACTTTTGTTTATTATTTTCCTACTTCATTTTTCAATGCACAGATTGAATTGCATCTATGCTGTGCTTTCAATTTTGTATCCTCAATGGAATGCAATGGAAATAATATCCGTTGCATATACTGCAGAAAATATTCTCCTACACTCCTCTTCTTGCTATTTTCCCTAACATATTACCTTCTAGTATAGGTTTTACTGCTCCACCATGACGCATATGATGAGCAATAACTTTGTTTTATGATATACTTCCAGATTTGATGATCTTTTCTGATCGTACCAAGAACCTCTTCATTACTAACCTTATCAATTCATTGCTTTTTCGACGTTTTTACTACAACACCACATTTTGAATGAGTATCGTATTATCTTTTCTCCAGCCCCTATTGTCCTATACTCCACTGACTGTTTGCTTCCGTTTCCTTGTATTCCATCTCACTTACTTTTTCTTCATGCAAAGATATTAATTCTTTTTGAACCATTTGAAACAGTTTAAGTCAGCAAGTATAAATCCAATAGGCAATTTGCTAACATTTTTCATCAGCACTATGCACCAACATTTCAACATGTCTCCTGGTATACCATTTACTTATGCCATGTGGTAGCTTTCAGAATCATATAGGAATTAAAATAATGATAAAGCACATCAACACCATTGTTACAATTCCAGACAACAATAGTTTCATGCAACGTGTTTAAATATCTATGTCATCAGGCCATCCAATATAAGGTCAAATTTTTGCATGCTGTTGTTTCCTTCCTTCATGCAATGCATTGGCAGCCATGGAAATAAAAGGTTATCAAGTATTTCAGTGGCAATCATCTTGACAGCTAATGTTGAATAGACACTTCTGAAGGAAGGGATTGTTTTGTTTATTATTACCTTCCATTAAAACCTTATTACTTAAAGCTATAGCGAAAACAGTTGGGAACATCACAAAAAATCCAAACACTGGTTTTCAGATGATTGCAATTCCAATGGGTTTGAAGTAGGAATAGTTTTAACTGACAGCACACTTTTTAAATTTACTCATTCTGTAATTATAAAACCTTATAATCGTGATGGCTTCTCCTTACCAAACATGTGCAAGCTATATAAGATTTTGTTTTTTTTATGGTTCTTGTATGGTTAAGATTTAAATGATTGAACCGAGATTCACTTAAAAATATATTTTCATAGGTAACAAAAATTATATAAAAATAAACCAAGCAAAACATAGTTCCTAAAATTTGGCAAAAATAACTACATGCAAAAAAAGAGAAGCACAGAATAATAATAAATAAGACCATGAGAAAACATGGCTTATCAATTCGTATAATTAGGTGATAAAAACTCTTCATCGATGCTCACCAGGATATATTAACATCCCTTAACTCCCCTTGCAATCCTCTATCTTCCAAAATTCTGGAGATATCTTCTTCCTCGATGATACTAGCCTCAACAATTTTTTGGATACATGCAAGCTTGATTTTTTTCACCTAAAATTAAAGAGCAGAGTTAATCAATTCCACATTTTTCAAACAAGAATATTTTAGGTATAACACTCAATTACACATGCCCTCACCCATAATTGCATCAATAAACAATTTAGAAACCAAAGCATTCCCATTCTGACCTACAGATAATTCAAATTATTTGCCAGTCAATAACTCTTTTTTAAACGCAAAAACCCAAATGAATCACAGAAGGTATATGAATGGGATTAAAAATATCCATTTTTTTAACACAACCATTTGAATGAAAAAAACACTCATTTGCCACCATATGCACACTCGATAAAATATCATCATACATTCATCCATTGGAGTAAGGGTGATAGATTAAACCAGGGATAAGGATTCAGAGTGATAGTTGCAACACAACCAGTTAATCCAGTAAATTAAGAAGTGGTGCTTTCCCAGCACATCAAGCATAAATTTTCCTATTGGGTCTTCCTCCAGGTCATAAATCTCCATTCTGGTTGGTGTTTTAATGCTCAACTTGGGTATGAAAATATTGACCAGGATGGATGTTTGACTAGAAGGAGAACTCATAAGGATTTCTACTGGCAATTCAATATTTGAAAATAATTAAAAGAGAAATAGTATAGATATCAACTAATACGATTGACAAATCACATTATAGTAGCTTTAGGAAGAACTCTGATGACACACCTGAAAACAAAAAATAAAAATATAGCATCCATTAATTTCTAATGTTTACAACTGCTGAACAAACCATCTTGAAGTGTGGCAAATACTAAATTTCATTTTAGTTTGATTTAATGACCAAGTAGGCATTTGGCAATTTTAATTTATGAGCCACCAAGAAAATAAACCCCACCATCAATATAACTGGTTGATCTGAAAACTTTCTGACCTCAACATGAGGATGGCAACACTCTTCAACAAAAGTTTTTGGGGATGCATTTGTGCATGTGTTAAAAGGTATTCACCAAATTTTCAGTCATGTTCGACACTCAGTTATTGTTTGACAATCATTTGGGTGAGTTGTTGTAAGGGTTCAAGTGAAAATGGAAAAATTTTAGTATCAAGCGGTCATTAAATATTTTTTTTGAAGGCAATACTCCAATGCATATCATAGACAAGTTGGACACTGTGTATGGGAGGCAATGGCATCAAAAATGTTCACCAAATGGCACTGGAAGACCGTCACATTAAGATTAGAGGGATAGCAGAGACTATGGGTGTATCAAAAGTTTTTAATATAATGACTGAAGAATTGGACATATGTAAGCTATCTATAATTTGGGTGCCACGTTTGCTCACTTTGGACTAAATATGCATTCAAATGAACATTCTCAAGACCCTGTTTGAGTGGTTTAAGTGAAGTGAGTACAGATGAAACTTGGATCAACCACAACACTCCAGAGAGGAGAGAAGGGTCAAATCAGTATCCTGCACAGGGTGAACCTGCTTAAAGAAAGGCAAAGACCGTTCCATTGGCCAAGAAGGTGATGGTAACTGTTTCTTGGGATAGCCACAGAATGGTGTCAATCGATTATCTTCAAAATGGCAAAACAATAATAATAAAATATTACGCATCATTACTTGAAAAGCAGAAGACAGAAATTGCAAAATATGATCGCATTTGAAGAAGAATAAGAAAGTGCCTTCCCATCAGCACAATACACCTGTTCACACTTTGGTGGTTGCCATGGCTAAAATTCATGAATTGCACTTCAAGTTGGTTGACCACTAACCATTAGTATTCACCCAACCTGGCCTCCAGTGACTTTTACTGTTTCCTAACCTAAGAGATTCTTTTGATAGATATTTGAATTGGATTAGGAGGTTATCATTGGTGCGTGGATGCAGAAGGGTGCTACTTTGACGACTTTTGAGTGAATGCATGAATTCTGGCAATAATTTTTTTTAAACAACTCAGTCCTACTACTTTTGGAACATACCTTGTATGTTGAAGAATAAGAATATCTCATTAATTTGTTTGGTCAGAAATTGTTCGGACAACCAAAGTACAAATACATTAACAGTAGCATTATAGTTGCATATGCCATCCTTATAGTCATACTGGTGAATGTGTCTCTCTACATTTCTTTCCTAACATTAACAAGCATTACATAGAACACTTTCTCATGATAAAATGGGTAAGGTAATTCAGAGCATAATTAAATTCTCTCCTAAAGCGTAAAATAGTATCAGAAGAAATGAATTATAACCATATTCTATGAAACTAAACTACATTACTTAAAGGCATGACCATGCATTAGCAAAAGCACATGCCAAATCACAGAGCAAAATAGGTTTATTTAACTCATGGTAAGTATGGAATGGGTAAAGTATGTGGGAGAGGTATCACCTTTCACCAGTAAGGAATAACTTTCATGAATACTGACTGGTCCTCCCAACACAGGAGAAAGTAAAGTAAACTTATAGCATATCCTTCAAGACCATCTGTGTATGGTGAGGAACCATATCCTGTCCTGGGTGACTCTAATTGGAACGTGTATGGCAGACCTAGACAGGGACTTAAATGAAAATCCCTAGCATTTCAAGACAGCAGATACCAGTACCTGCATGGCCAAAGACAGTAACAGATGGCAATTGCTAGGCACATCTGTACCCATCTAAGTTGCATAAGATGCCAGTAATAATAATAATATTATTTACCCAATAATCAATGTGCAACAGCAATAAAGGACACCCAATAAAAATAAAAATACAGCAAAGCATTCATATGCAGAGAAAAAATTTGCATTTTTATCATATATACTTAGGTTATATTTTGCACATGTCATATTTTACCATAATAAATTCATACTTACAGTAATCATTTTTCTTGAGATTTTTTAATTTATATTCTGAACCAAGTGGCCATTTTATTTCTGTGGTAATTTATTAAATAGGTTTGGTCCCATTGACTCTGAACCTAAGCTTGCAGCTTTGGTTTGATTAAATATGATATGCAGGTTAGACTGGGTTCTGGTATGGCAAATATGGTAGTGAGAAGTTAGGTGAAAATCTGGCAAAATTTGTTTCATATGCTTCTATGGTTATAATGTTAACGGAGGTGATAGGAGTCCAAGATTTTGATTTGGAGGCTTACGTGCAATGGATACGAAAAAACTTCTTTTGCAGTTTAAATAAAACTCAAGTAAAAGGAGATGAGCCCAAAAAGAATGATATCATTTGTAATATAGGAGTTAATAAGGCCATAGTTAAGCATTAGTACCATGTCTTTGCTCACTGTTTTCTTTACAGTTTTTAGGAGGAAACATGCCAAAATTAATTTTCCTGAATGGCAGTTCATTTGGGTCTCCCAGGTCAAGTCCAAATGGATGCCAAGAAATTTTGTGTATACGATAAATTCTATATTTTGGCTGTTCACCATAGTTCGGGAACTGGGTTAAGAGAAATATATAATGCCTCGGATTTTTGATTGCTCCGTTTCAGACTATGCATTTTCTTTGCACCAGTGTATTGCTAGCTGCAATCCTGAAGTCCAATTTGAAGTTATATCATTGATGGAGGTTGCAGAAACTAAAATATTGATATTTTCAGCATTAAAAATTGGTTTAATCCAATTTGACTTTCAGCACAGGTGAGGGCAGATCATTAATATAAATTTAAAAAAGGACTGGACAAATAATATAACATTAGTTAATATACCAGCTATCACCTCCTGAATATCAAGAGAAGTTGAAAGAAGTTTATTGCTCCACGTACCAGCTGAAATGGTAAACCCAATTTTTGATGAACCCATACATGGGTTGTGGGAGGTAATATTATTACAGGCATTAGAGCTACTTTGTTCACTGTTGTGAAGTAGCAATGATATATGCACAGGATTGGTGACTATATTTCCCTTAGGATCACTTAATTGCAGGGGCATGTGAGGGAGTGCTGGTCATTTGAAGCTATTTATTATCCTCCAAGATTTTTTTGATTTGGTTTCAGCATAAAAGGTTCTATTATTATTTTAGGTTTTCTTAGGCATGGCCAGTACATTTTAATATTTCTTAATGCAATCCTTGTATTCCTTCAGTAAGACTGGTTCATGATAATATTTGGCTTATGCAGCCATTTCTTTGAGACCTCTTGATTGATGTCTAATTTCATCAGTCATTCAGTTGTTTTTTGAGGATTTTTCCACCCTCTGTAATATCTGCATTTTGATATTTTAGTACCCTGCAAGCCACTGCTAGGGTGTGCGGCAGGGGGGGAATACACACTAGAATTTTAACCTGAATATGTTCCTACCAAGATCAGACAATATTATTCTGATCCCTTATTGATCATGGAAAAAATGACATCTTAAATCTCTGTTCGACACTTAATCCCTCTAATTTTATTGACATGATCTCTCCTAGAGACAATGTAAAATTAATAGAGAAATATAGTGTGAAAATCCTTTAAAAATTCTTTAAAGGTATTTATGATGGATGTGGCATTTTGTTGTGCAAAATTATAACAATTTATTATTGATATCAAATCACTTATTGCACTTGAGGCAGACAAAATGTTGCAATTAGTCACCTGGAATTATGACACGGATTATGGGGAGAATTAAACATTCTGTCAAGTAAACAGTTCAATTTTGCCAGGAGAGCTTCAAATTTTTCACAAGGAGACCTATACCTTGATGCTATTAAAATGACAGCCTGATTATTATTCATGCACAACATACTTCTTTCAGATACTCTATTATGATATATTTTGCAGCTATACTGTTGGTACAATCATTGATTTTACAAAATACAAGATTTGTACTAAAAAACTGAGACTGGTCTTTCAATGCACGAACTGCTACACAGATCACAATCAGTGAGGTGCCACTTTCTGGCGGCATTGTGAGAAGTGAAACACCAACTTGCTGGTGGCCCTATCTCAACTTGTCCATGCACAACAGCAATTCTTGTCTGAGCTGGCACACGCTTGATGCACAAATTCTTGTGTCGGTCAAAATGAAAGTGTTAGAGATGCGCAGAATGTGCATTGAATTTTGTTTTAACTTCGGGAAAAGTGTCACAAACTTATGCAATGATTCAAGAGACATTTGGCAATGGATCTAAGAGCCAAGCACAGTGTTTTCATTGGTGCAATAGCTACCAGTCTGGAAAAACCTCTACCAATTAAGAACCAAGTAGTGGATAACCTTCAATGCAAACAAAAATTGCCCATGTTATCAGTGTGAATAGTTTAGAGCATTCAAACCGTAAGTTAACTATCAGGGATATTTGCCAATACAGTTGACATTAGCATTAGACTATGTTTCACGATTTTCACAGAAATTTTGGGCGTGCAGAGAGTCATGTCCAAATGTGCCATGAGTGCTAATGGATGAACAGAGGCAAAAACGTCTTGACATCAGCCAGGAACTGCTTGATGACAACCACAATTCCTTTAAACAATCTTGTCAGGAGACAAAACCTGGCTTATTGGTTATGATATAGAAACCAAATTCCAGTCATCACAGAGGAAAGGACCATCTTCTCCAGGGTCCAAAAAAGCTAAGATGTAACCATCAAATGCGAAGGTGATATTGATAATTTTCAAGAAAGGGGATGAAACAATTGCCAACAATTATAGACCGGTAAGCATAACCTCAGTTGTTTGCAAAATAATGGAAAAAAGAATCGCCGACTACATTCGGGATTGGTGGACAAGAGATAGATGGCTATTCAAACACCAACATGGGTTTAGAACGGGTACTCGTCTAAAACGCAGCTTTTGGGATTCAGCCAATATATCGGCAACGCAATAGACAAAGGAAAGAATTTGGATGCAGTAATTGTTGATTTTTTGGCAGCTTTCGACCGAGTGCCTCACGATAAATTATTGTTTAAGTTGGATTCATTATCATTGGACTTGAGGGTAAAACAATTGATAAAAAATTTTCTTAGAGGCAGAATTCAAAAAGTAAAATTACGGGGTACATTTTCAAATGAGGCAAGGGTTTTAGCAGGAGTTCCTCAAGGCAGTGTTCTAGGGCCATTACTCTTCCTAATTTACGTAAACGATCTACCGAACAATTTACATTCCCAAATAAGACTCTTTGCTGATGACTGCATTATATACAGATGGATAGAGCATGTAAATGACCACGTAATATTACAAAATGACATCGATCGCCTTGGTGACTAGGTTAAAAATAATAATATGGGCATTAATATAAGTAAAAGTAAGCATATAAATTTTTCAAATAAAGAGATGTAGAAAAGGAAATTTGCACCCTCTTTGGAGAAAGAATCCTATGTACCAGTCAATGCAAATATTTAGGCATTTATTTAACTAAAGATCTTGGGTGGGGACTCCAAGTAGATAATTTGACAAGGAAGGCATTTAAAGTATTGCATTGGGTGATGAGAAGTTTAAAAGGAAGTAGAGTAGCCACAAAAGAAAAAGCATATAAGGTACTGGTTATCCTTATCCTAGAATACTCCTCCATAGTATGGGATCCATATGAGGTGGGACATATTAAAAAGATAGAAAAAGTTCAAAGAAAATCAGCAAGATATGTACTCGGAAGGTACAAAAGAACAGATAGTGTCACGGGAATATTATATTTACTAAAATTGGAGAGTTTGAAAAATAGAAGAAAAAGGAGTAGGCTAGGCGCGATGTATAGAATTGTTGAAAATGATGAAGTGTGGGAAGATTTATGGCAAGGGATAGAAAAGCCTAACTTTAAGGGAAAAAACGACCATTTCAAAATAAAAATAAGGACGCAAAAAACAAAGAAAAAAAAATACTCTTTTTTTAAATAGAACCATAATTGATTGGGACCAGCTGCCTGGAGGTTTGTTTGAGCCCTTTCCATCCAATTTTAGAAGTTTTAAGTATAAATGTAAAGCAGCCCCTGGGTAATAAACTTCATTGTAGTTATTAAAATATTATCTGTATGTGATGTGGATGGCATTTTGTATGTGATGTGGAAGTTTGTTTGTATATGATGTGGAAGTGTCATTGTATGTAAAAATATTTTGTCTCTCTTCTCTGTTTTTATAGTGCGTGTATATATGTAATTTTCGTTGTAAGTTACCAAACTTGGCCTTAGCCACAAGGAAAATCTCCTATTTGCAACATAACTGTAAAAATAATAATAATAATAATAATTTTCTTTGATTGGGAAGGAATTATTCATTATGAATATGGTCCCAATAGACAAATAGTGAATGGCCAGCACTACATAGTGATTATGAGAACATTAAGACAAGCCCTGCTGCAGAGGAGACCAAAAATGTGGAAAAACAAGTCTTGGTGGTTTTATCACAAAACTTCACCAGTACACACAATGGTTATTACTGAGTTTAAGGCCACAACATCACACCGATGATTCCCCAGCCACCTTACTTTGTATCTTACTCCAGCAGACGTTTTCCTATTTCTTAAGTTAAAATCCACCTTGAAAGGATGCAGATTTGAAACTGTTGTATGCATTCAACAAAATTGCATGACAAACTTTAAGGCCATCCGAAAAGAATCATTCCAGGTGGTGTTCAAAAGCTGTAAACCCCATTGGGAGCATTGTAATGTCAGATAAGGGCTGTATTTTGAAGGTGATAAGCATGATTATATGGTAAATAATAAAATCAAGAATTTATTCAAACAGTCTCTCCTTTTTTTTAACAGACCATATAGATTATTATTGACAGTAAGGAAATTCTCCTGATCTGGTGAACTAATTCTTAACATCAAAGGAGATCTGTTTAGGGATGAAATTAGTTGGATTAAATATGCAAATTTTGTCAATCAACTCAATTGTGTTTTTTGTTATATTTTTGAACAAATTTTGTGCTAGCTAGAATGACTGTTAGGAGCCAGACAAATGGCAGTCCACATATCTTTTCCTCAGTGAGGCAGCTGCAAAGGCATTTGAACCCAGAGGGGTAGCCTTGGAGTGATAGTGTCATGCTAAAACACCATTGAGGAAGGCAACAGGAAACCACCTCAATTATGATTCCTAAGATTGTATGATGGCCAGTAGAGAGAAAAAAATTCCTGGAAACTATGGGACTCAGCCCAATTGGCCGTGTACCTTGCCTGGCAGTGAGAGAGGCAAGGCTTCCTCGGTGGTCATCTAATGAAAGCCTTGCAAAGCAAACCGACAGCAGCAACACAGAAGATGAAGAAGACAAAGACCGCATTAATTATAATAGCAACTTGGAATGTTAGGATAATGCTGAGTGCTGGAGAATTAGGAAATATAAAGCAAGAGATGGAAAGAGGAAATATAGATAAATATAGTGGTCTATAGTGGTGTAATATAGGGAGTATTATGACGTGAACTACATTAAATGTATGTCAGTTTCATTCCGCATAGATAGAATACAGAGCAAACAGGTAGTTATTAAATGCTGTTTAAGAAATATTTGAAAATAGCGTGAAAATTTTAATGCAAATGAGGACTTGACTGGTTTCACACAAAGTAAGGTGCAAAAAAATTAGATATAATGTCACCAAAAACTTCAATGTTTCTATCAATAAGTGTATTATAGATGGAAGTATGTACATGGCATGAGTAATGACAGGTTGTGTAAATATACTTCGAAAATATATTACTGCTAGTATTAAGCCCAAACAATATCAAGAGGGTTCAGTAGTTTCAGAGAAATAGGATTAAAAGCAAATGCATGCACAAGAAAACCTGCTATTTTGTAATGTCAGTGCAAGTGGCAATTGCATTACACAAACAAATCATGAATAATAAGGTGGGCATAACTTTATCAAGGCAGTGTTAGCTAAATATTATATATAATTGCATTGGTCGCATAGTTACAGATCAGTTGCATATATACGAGCACAATTAGGGCACACAACTCATAAAATCCCTACCTTAAAATGTTACATTCACAATTTACACATTTCCGTTTACTTCAAACACATTTTTCCTTATTTTAATTTTCAACCAGGCCTATAAGCATGTGCACTAAATGGCAAGCACTACATCAGTGCTTGCGTAGTTTTTGCCAGCCTGATACAACCTTCCACTTTCGGCATTGTCTTTCCTGAACATACACTTATGCTCAAACATGTTTACTGTATAACAGTGAAAAAAGGGATCCCATTATTAACAATGCTGGCCCATTAAAATACAGAGGTCCATTCCAAAATTCATTCCACCATAATAGAAAAGCAAAGACTTATGCTTAAAAGAGACAATATCATTTACTCTACAACTATTTAGCAAATACAGTATTGAATAAAATTTTACGCGGAGTTATATAAAGTAGAAAAAACATGTTCACTCTCTCCAGAAGCTAATTTAAGTTTAGGTCTTTGGGCCATATCATGTGAAACATGATTGTCAAATCTGAATGAATAATTAGAACTAAAAACGAGCACCATTACAATATTCAAAAATGTTTTTTCTAAGTGACATACTCACCACACCAGGTGACCTCCATGTTTTTAACAGAGACGATAGCAAATTCCGAAAGCGTATAACTTTGGATGTAATTGGCTGAGGAACCTGAGAAGAATAAAACAGCATCAGCTTCGAACTCAACTTGTACATAAAAGTAGCATTGCCTTGAAATATTTATTACCTCAGGTTCCTCCTCTTCCACATATCCGTCCTCTATCTCTTCTTCCCGACCCAGATCCATCCAGGAGTCGGAAAGCGGTGTTCCCTACGAAAAAATAAAATGTCAAAACTGCAACCAAAATAATTAGGATTAAGAAATGCTTCTGTGACCCCTTTGATCCATGCTGAAACAAGCTGTGCTTCCCCGAATGTTTTTCCTCCCAGAAAAGTTATTATAATAGGTGATTCCATATAGGATGCCACATAGGAAAGCAAAAAATCACAATGCCAAACAAAATATTTCGAATTCTACCAATCAAGCGAAAGAGTTGTGGTCTGTAGTTAATAATCAGAATTCCAGTAAAATGTCAGAGCCCAGAAAAAATAAATGCTTCTCAATAAAAGTTGATGGAAAAGATATCTGCGATCCACCAAATATGGCAAACATATTCAATAATTTCCTCATAGATATCACTGACAAACAACAAACATGTACATAAAAGTAGCATTGACTTCAATTATTTATTACCTGGGGTTCCTCTACTTCCACGCATCTATCCTCTATCTCTTCTTCCCGACCCAGATCCATCCAGGAGTCGGAAAGCGGTGTTCCCTACGAAAAAATAAAATGTCAAAACTGCAACCAAAATAATTAGGATTAAGAAATGCTTCTGTGACCCCTTTGATCCATGCTGAAACAAGCTGTGCTTCCCCGAATGTTTTTCCTCCCAGAAAAGTTATTATAATAGGTGATTCCATATAGGATGCCACATAGGAAAGCAAAAAATCACAATGCCAAACAAAATATTTCGAATTCTACCAATCAAGCAAAAGAGTTGTGGTCTGTAGTTAATAATCAGAATTCCAGTAAAATGTCAGAGCCCAGAAAAAATAAATGCTTCTCAATAACAGTTGATGGAAAAGATATCTGCGATCCAACAAATATGGCAAACATATTCAATAATTTCCTCATAGATATCACTGACAAACAACAAACATGTACATAAAAGTAGCATTGACTTCAATTATTTATTACCTGGGGTTCCTCTACTTCCACACATCTATCCTCTATCTCTTCTTCCCTACCCAGATCCATCCAGGAGTCGGAAAGCGGTGTTCCCTACGAAAAAATAAAATGTCAAAACTGCAACCAAAATAATTAATTTCATCAATCAAGTATATCAATTACCTCAATAATTACGTTTTCTTCTTCCATTATCACATTTATACAGTAAACATTTTTAAAAATTGTTCGAATATTAATATTAAATTACTGTTAAATTAGCTACCAATTTCAAATGCCACAACAAGGAGAACACTTTATCATGTTGTTCATGCGCTTCCCCAGTGTACCTGTGGATTTGGATAGCAATTGAAGCAGGAGGATAGGTAGACATGGAAGGCTTCTGAAATAAGTGCGTGGAGAAGGATAGGTTGGCAAAGTGGACAGGGAGAAAAGCATCAGAGGGGGTGTTGTGCATGGTGGGCAAGGAGAGGGGATTGCTGAGAGAGATCCTTACAGAAAAGAGAAAATGGATGCAAAGCTGATTAATTGGCTAATGAATGCCACAGAGTGTGATATAGGGGAGAATGTAAAGCAGGCAAGAAAGGGGCAGGAATTAAATACAATAGGATAGAAAGAATGAAGGGCATATGGAAGTGCTTGAAGTTGAAGACGGGCTTAGTTTAGGGAAGAGGTTGGGTTGCATGTTGTTGGGAGACAAGGAGAATAATTTGGTTGCCTGTAAAACGTAACCTAACCAAAATATTTTCTATCTAAATGTGAAAATAATTGTGCATATCACAGGTATAGCTTTAAGGATCAAAAAATTCATATCATAAAGATGAAATACTGGTTATTTTAATAACCCATACATAAATACAAATACTATTTAATAACAACAAAGACTAGGCTACAGCACCTACTGAATTCTTAAAAGGATTTTTGATATGTTTTTTGCATGATAATGGAAATAAAGGAGAACAATATCCCCGGCACCACAAATATCCGTCATATGTGTAAATGAAATGTAGGAAATTTTATTGCAAAAGTCTGTAGTGTTAGATGGTTTATTTACAGGCTAAATTTATAATAGAAATCTTCTTAGGTTTTCTACCAGGTATGCTTTGCCATTTCCAACAACATTCCACTGAATGAATAATTTCAGGGTAATGAAACCTTACAGCACTGATACCCTTCTACCATCCATAGTGGATTTAATGTAATTCTTAATTAGAATAAGGGCTGGCATTATATGAAATCATCAGTAGTAATTTTACAGCCTTATCAGTGGTTTAATGAGGTAGTCATAGCTAGATTTGTTTTCATTATTATGGCTTTCATTCGAGCTTTTCACTATGGCATATTTAAGGGATTATTAAGTTCCTTTTTTCATTCGAATGTAATCCTTCCCTCATTTGTATCTAGAGGCATTGTTCAATTCTACCATGGTATCCTTTTTTCCTTCCCAGTATTTTTTAACTATTTTTAAAGTATTACTTTACAATTTTTTATTACTATCCAGGTTATACATAAAATATCATTGGTCTGATTATTGATTCATATAGCATATCTTTCAGCTCCTCAACCACAAAAATTAATTTTAATATTCAGGTGAATCTAATTCTGGTACCAACTAGTGAAAGGCAAGCAGGAATAAAGTAGGGCAACACTACAACTCTATCTTTCCACTGCACACTTACATCTGTTATATTAAGAAACCACGGTCTTAACCGTATCCTTCTGCTTTAATTACAATTATATGCTCACAGGAACTTGGGTAAGCAAGTTATCCACAAACAATAAGCCGATAACATCATACTTAGGACCTTAGTACAAATATTATAGAGAGCGCTAATAACAACAACAACAAGCCACTAATACCATGCAGTGATAGTACCTAAGCTGGCACCATTATCTTTAATACAGCAAAGCTCACTTTGTAGAGGTCCGAACTCTAATAGGGATCACCTTGTTAGCTCATTTCCCTCCTCTCTTCAACTATGAGGTAAGAATATCCATTTCAGTGTCACATGCTTGGTCTAATTTTATGATGGAGTAGGTATCCCAAGCCTTCATTAAGATGCAATGGAATATGCCAGGCACATTGTTCCCTCATATGGATATATCATTCATCCAATAAAGTCATTACAATGAAGTATACAAAAGTTACTGTCACTCGTCCCACTTGACACCCCCAGAGTTACATAGAACCTCTCCTCTACAGGTAATGCTGACAATGAAGGGTGGTGTTAACTCTGGCTGCCAGACCGCAACATGTATCAGTCTACCACCTTCCTGAGTAGGATTGGTGAACTATAAAAGAGGTGGCCTTTAGCCGAGCTCCCAATCCAAGCCAGGTTCATCATCTTGCTCTTAACTACATACTAACTGTTGGTACCACTCTCACCCCATCACATACGACATAATAAAATCTGAACTAAAAAATATAGTGAAGATTCTAGGTACAAAACGAAGCTCTGGTTTCGATGGAATTCCCAGTAACATTATTAAGCAATCTATTGACTTCATTTTCCCACCTCTTTATTTTCTCTTGGATGAATCTTTCCGATTAGGAGTGTTTCCATCTCCTCTGAAGGTGTCAGAACTCATTCAACTTTACAAAGGCGATGGTTATTATATTAAATACTACCATCCCATTTCTCTGCTGAACCAATTCAGCAGAATATTTGAGAAGTCTTTCTATGTTAGGTTAATTTCTTACCTAAAGGTTTCCAATATACTATTACCATCTCAGTATGCTTTGACGGAGCAGAAATCTTCATCTTCTGCTAACTATCAGTTGATTACCTAGACTTTAAATGCTCTAGATAAAAAAATGGAATTCCCTGAAATGTTTTTTGATTTCTCGGAAACTGTTGATTGTATTGACAATCAATTACTTCTCAAGAAACCCCAAAGGATGGCTATTCGTGGCATACCTATTGCTTGGATTACTTCCTACCTATTTAATAGAATACAACATGTGATTGTTTCTAAAAATTGTTCATCTTTGGTAACCCCAAGTAAGGTCCTTAATCAGGGTGTTCCCACAATAACATTATTCTAGTATCGCCTACTTTTGATGAATTAGTTAAGTGTAAACAGGTTTGTCATACTTTACTCTCATAGTTTCAAAATAATTTCCTAGATTTGTGTATCGAAGAGTCTCACCATATATATTTCAAATAAAAATAAAGCTAGCAAAGTCCTTGCCAATGATGTTGAAGGGAAGGTGATCCCACAGGTACAAAATATCAAACTTTTGGGTTTCCACATCAATTCTCATATCTCTTGGGATGAACACATAAGTACTTCAACCAGTAAGTTAAGCTCGGCCTGCTTTTGATTAAGGTCCATTAGATCCACAGCTTCAGCGGCTGTTCTCTGTGTACTATACTATGGTGAATTTTATTCTCACAAAGCTTACAGAATCCTTTCCTGTGGTTCTTCATCTAAGGCCTTAGCTATTTTCAGGGTCCAAAAGGGAGCCATTCCACTAATGAGTTTTGCAAAACACAATTCCCATTGCCATCCCCTGTTAGAAAAATTCAATGTATTGCCAGTGCCATGTATTCATATTTTTCATGTTGTGGTTTATACAAAAAGAAATCAATCCGAGCATGTGAAAAATTGTGATACCAACAAATATTCTACAAGGCGTAATGAGCAGCTGCACATTTTATATGTAGGTACAAATAATGGAGGTGCTGGCCCAAATTTTATGGGCCTTCAACTTTATATTACTCTCCCAGCTGAGATTAAGGCCCATAATAGTGTGGTTGCATTTAAATTCAATTTACTTAGGTTTTTTAAATTAAAAATATTTTACTCAATTGCTGAATTTAATGATAATACCTGGTATCCACAAATGTATTTTAATCACTTTTAGCTGACTTGTCTTATATCAAGTGTAACAGTTGTAACTACTTGATTGCTGGACAAATAAAATGCATTATTATTATTATATTTGTCACCATTATCACAGATATAAACCAAAAGAGCATTTCGAAAGGTGAAGAAAGACCTTACGTAGTACTAAGAAAAAGGCATTTGACATTAAAATATAAGAAGTAGAGTAGTAAGCTTATCCCTAATACTCATATTGTTTTATAATGTAGATTTAAGTGTTCCCAGGGGCATCCTGAGAAATCATAGAATTTGAGAATGTATTTGCCTTTTTTAGAGAATTTGGAATGGCATTTAAAAGAGTGAATTAAAACACCAAAGAATATATTTCGGAAATATGAGTACATTGGAGGGACTGGAAATTAATCCATAAACACTATATTTTTCTGACCGCTCAGGTGAGAGTGGAAGAAGGACAGCCCAGATGGTTAACCTTGGGGAGACGAGTAAGGCAAAGGTTATCATAATCACATCTGCTGGTAAACATATATGTGAAGGAAATGATTAAAGAGGCAGAAAAAGAACTCAAGAGAAAAATGAAAGAATGTTAAAAAATTATAGAATCAGTCCAGTTTCTTCATGATCAAGCTTTAGTTTTGCAGCCAGCCACAGCATTTCCAGTATCATTGAGCCCATTGGACATTCACTGCTATAAGGTTTGTGTAATAAGTATCAAAAAAATACTTTTCCAATATGTAGAGACATTTATATGTATGTCTATATGTCTATATGGAGACTCTATATGTCGCATCATAATGCACCACAAAGGCTTAGTGGTGGGGAATCGGACCTAAAACAACCCCCATGCACCAATTCCTAACATGCATTAGCTCAAAAATGATCTTGTTTTTAGGGATTGCTGTTGATGAGCTTCGTCCGAGCAAAAAATGAATGGTGAATCAGTGACAGGGACAATTAATAAAATCGTAAAAAAACACTTGTAACTTTCATTTTGAGTCTACTTATAAACAGAAGAGAAAGGCTTTCATCAAAACAGGCTGATAGATGTACATTGACCGTTTCACATGTGAGGATTTAAAGAAGAGAAGGCCAAGTGTAGTGCCCAGAAAGAACTGTGTACAGAGTAAGAGGAAATGTCATTCCTGAAAGAAAATATTGTGGATGGGATACTTGTTGCAAAAAGAGCCAGGAGACCATTAAACAGTAATATTCACTCTTTGTGCCATTCAAAAGCCTAACTAACACTCAGTCACTTCACCTAACTAATACTCTACCACCACCCATGTGGGTGTAATTCAGGCTGTTTCCGTGAATAAAGAACATCTTTTTCTCAAAATCATTACCGGATACATACCCTATTTCACAAGAGATGGAATTGGTCTGGCAAAGACAAATTGCTCTAAGGACATTAAGCTTTCGTTCTTCCCAACATTGGCAAACTTTTAACTTTCGATTGACTTTTAACATTCGGAAAACGACGGAGTAACTATCTTTGCTAATCCATCAAATCTCATTTTCCTAATATCTGATTCATATTATAACACCAATGATATACACATAATAAAACCTAATGTAATTAAATTCTTATTCTTTTCTTTCAGAATGGGTCGGACTCTTGGTTCACAAACCTCATGTAAATACATGTTTCTTATTTATGACTTGGAAAACCTTAAATCAGCTAACATAAATAGAATTGAAAAAGGAAATAGGTAAATATATACTTAACATTGTTTTAACCAGTTGTACAACTTCAGTCTCGTGAAATTATATATGTTCTAGAACAGCAACCACAAAAAAAAGACACTTTGACCTGTCCTTTGCAAAATGGCCAATTGCTACGTGGCAGATTTTTGATATAGTTCCCCAAATGCTATAAAAGATGGCGAGACTCCAAATTATGCTAGACCACCACTGGACTATTAGTAAAAATGACAAACTCAATTACTCGGATATTATAAAGCACACCAAGGGGCATTTAAATCTCAAAAAGAGTTACCTTTGTCAAGGTCTTACTGGAAATACTTTGGTCCTGTCCCGCCATCTATCGTACACAATTAGAACTAAATAATCCATTGAATCCAGCCACTTTATTCTCCAGCTTCCAGAAAAGTACACTCCAGCCAATCCTCTTTTTAAACACCTTTGATGGTTGGGATCTTGCTTTTAACTTCTATTCTGATGCAGAAATAGATCCATTTTTTATTTCACATGCCACCTTCCTCACATCAGATAATTCAAAATATTTCTTTCGTCCTACTTTGGATTACTCCCACTAAATATGTAGCCTATCCATGGCATCAAGGTTGTATGCCTAAGGCTGTTGGCTAGAGTAAACTGCTCTTCTTAATCTATTTTTGCCCTCTCTTTTGAACGTTTACCATGGTCTTCTTCATTCTGGAGAAACTCTCAACAAAGGATTTTTTATATTTATTCTAATGCCATATTTATCGCACTGAATAACCTATTCACGGTACAATGCTTGTAATGTCTTCACTGTCATACAAACCAAATATTAATAATCGGCACATCTACCTGATTTTATGAATGCCTCACCAACTTTCATTCCTAATCCTTGATTTACCGATTCCTCAATTACTTGATTTTCTGCCTGCTTAGATAATGGAGTTCCAATTGTGGTCCTGAACAGTGGTGTATAAGGGTTATTTACAATCTCCTTTATGACCAACAAGGTTGGAGCTTCACTTTTAGGATTCAAATTATTCAAAGGCATTCTCTAATTGAGATGAAACCATAATCATGAGGCCCATACGCATAGAAGTTTTAGAGAGTTTCCAACTGCTTCTATCTTGTCTGAAATGGTATGTTATTTTCACCAACACTTTAGAGCAAACCTTTTTTTCAAGTTATTTAGGTAATTTCCTTGATGTTTTTGAACAATGCTTTCCTATTAGAATATTAAACTCTATGCCCACTGAAAATAAAAATTATCTCAGGTATCCTGGGGAAATATTAGCTCTTACAAATAATAACCTTAGTCACTACAACTATTAAAACTCTTCTCTCCAGGGGAAGCCTGCATGACAAAGAGGCTTACTTGAAATATAATTGAAATTATCATAATTCATATAGGTGTGCAAAAAATAAAGCTAATGAGGATTTTAAATTCAATCCAAAAAATAAACATAAGGCAGCATGGAAAGTAATTGATCAAGAATTTGGTCATGACAATGGAAAAGAAAATTTACTTTTATCCAAGATGCTGTAAATATTTTTTTACTTAAAATCTATTTAAGACAATTTGTTCTCTCGAAACATTGACACTGCCAATGTTGGTAATATGCTGACAAATCTTCACCGAATAATTTATATTTTACATGGAATTTTGTTACTTCATATTATATTATATTGACTGTGAAAAATTTTTAAAATCCATCAATTATGATATTTATGGCCTGTATAATTCCCTACGCAAGGATTATGTTCATTGCGGAACCATTAGCTATATTAGTCCAATTATATTTTGACACAGGAAATTTTCCAACAGCTCTAAAATATTCCAAAAGAGTACCTGTCTGTAAGAAAGGTGATAAAGATGATTTAATTAACTAATGCCCCATTTCCATAGTCACCATTTTTGGTAAATTTTTTGAAACTATTTTGTTAGATCAAATATGTATTTTTTTTAGTCAAATGATTTCTATTCCAAATAACAGTATGGCTTTTGATGTGAGAAATTTACAATTTTGGCAGCAGCAGGCAAAATTATTTATGTCATTAATACATTTGAAGATAAGGAATCAGTCTCTGTGATGCTATGTTATCTTAGTCAGGCTTTCAACCGGGTGAAATATTCAAAATTACTGACAAAGCTAGAATATTATGGTGCTCAGGGAGTTGCACTGAAACTAATGAAGCTGTATTTGAATGTTCCCCACCAAAATTTAAACTTGATAGCTGTCCAGCTGCAGCTCTTAAAGTAAAATGTTGTGTACCACAGAGCCCTGTGCCTGGCCCAGTACTTTTCATCATCATGATTAATGATTTTTCCTGTTATAAGAAACCTACATCTCTTTTATATGCTGATGACACTGCTTTTATGCAAAAATGTCAACATCCAGAAGATGCAAAGGTACTATCAAGCGCTACCCAAATGCAGGATAAGGAATGGTTTGATGTTAATCATTAGCATTTAAATACTAACAAAACTCAGCATATTGTGAGCAGTCTTAAATAAAAAATGATTGATTTTTAAACTGGTAAAATACTAGGAATTTATTTTGATACTAAACTTAAAGCGGAGGCTCACATCAGTCAGACCTGTAATAAACTGTGTAAAGCATTTTATATTTTAAGAAATCTCAAATTTCTCATTTCAAATGAGTATCATTTAATGCTTTACCAAGACTCCTTTCAATGTAATTCAAAGTCTGGCCTTGGGTAATGGGGTCATTCCCTAAATGTTTAACAAATTTTGCTTCTACAAAAGAAATATTTGCTATTCACTCTCTTTCTAATATACAAACACATCATTTGCACAAACCTTTTTTTATTAGCTATGTTATCATGACTGTAGTTAGTTTATGTATCTTTAAGGCTCTGATTCATGTGAAAGTTAATCTAGAAACCTACCAATTAAGATCTAACATCCATAACTACCCCACAAGAGGTAAAGCAAATCTAAATGCTACTTATTGTAGATTATCATCAACTTACAAAACATTTCATAGCATGAACATACGACCGCATAACTATCTGCCAACTCAATTGAAATCAGACTGTATCCAGAGTTTCAAGGAGAGGGTTTATTTCTTTTTCTTTAATACTATGAAAATTTCCATTAAAAGCTATTTTTCCCACATTTTCCTAAACCTTTAGTGGGCTTACACATTTTTGGTGTTGAATTCAAGATCTAATCCTATTTAACCCCTGCAGAAGTCAATTGCTTTCTGCCCACAGACTAACTGCGTACCTAAACCATAATCTCCCACCTCACTAAAATTTCTTTCTTTCCTTATTGACACATTCCAATACCCATCACTATCTAATGTTTCCCTGTTTGAATATTAACAATAATGTCCTCGACCTGATCATATACCCTATTGACTTCTTTTTCCATACTATTGCTTGGTGGTATGTATACCAGAACAATGGTCAAGTTTGTAGGTTTTACTTTTACCTTTACGAGTGACACTCTATTCATTGCTTGCTCCATGCTAACTATGCTTCTTTCTACGTTTTCATTCATTATTATGGCAATTACTCATTGGCTCTCATCCCCTCCGCCCTATATTACTCTATCACTCACCCTCCAGTAATATCCACTAACCTTCAAACTCACTTCACATAGATCTAATATATCTATATTTCATTTTGCTATCTCTCGCTTTATATTCTCTAATTTTATTTCCTCAACATTGTCCTAACGTTCCATGTCCCTATTTAATTAATTATATCTTCTTCTTTTGAGTCATCTGTGCTGTTGCCGTCAGTTTTTCTTTGCAGGACATACATTAGAAGACCAAAAAGGAAGCCTTACCTTTACCACTACAGGGCAAAATACATGGCTGATTAGGCTGAGCCCCATAGTTTCCAGGACTCATTTTCCTTATTATGGCCATCTTAATAGTCTTGGGAATAATAATTGAGTTTCTTCAAACAAAATGGCACTTTGACAACTCATCTCATAGAGCCCGCTCAAAAAAACAAAAATATTCCATGAATAAGTGTAAACTCTGTCAAAAAAGTATAAAAGAGGATTAAAGATGTGATAAGTGTTTTTCATGGATTAACACTAAGTGTGTCCAAGTGGAAACTAATGAAATCTCAGAAGACAGTGGCTGCATGTGTACCTCCTGTTCAAAGAAGAAAAGTTTTCCAAACATAAGCATGAGATTCAATCTAAGGACAAAGTTATATGCATTTAAATGAAGGATTTGGTCATGCTGCAGGAGAAAAATAAAAATTGAGAAAATGTGAAAAGAAATGCTTCTGTGACCCCTTTGATCCACGCTGAATCAAGCTGTGCTTCCCCAAGTGTTTTTCCACCTGGAAAATTTATTCTAATAGGTGAATCCTTTATGAAACATGTCCATATTAAAGGAGTGAAAAAGAAAGTGTTCTGTGGAATCAAAGCAGAGCAAATGAGTTGAAAGGTGGAAGAAATTGCTCAAAATATGAAAATCAGCCAGACAGATATGGTTTTTCTCCATGTAGGAATAAACAATCTTTGTAGCTCAAGATCACCTGATGAAGTAATGGGAGAAATGTACGAGCTTATCAAGTGTATGAAGAAACGTTTCCCAAAATCAGTTATAATGGTAACCAGTATTTTACACTGACAACATATCGACCTTAACTATGTTCAAAAAGTAAATGATAATCTCAGATGGGCTTGTGGTACTCTTAAGATTATATTCTGTGACATAAACAAAACAAAAAAATGATTGCTGCTTAGCTCAAGATGGCCTGCATTTCAATTGCAAAGGGCATATCTGTTAGGTAAGCAAATTCAAAATGTAGCAAATATTTGTGCATACAAGGGAAACGGAAAACAGAGGTAGCCCTTGTCAATATAACCAGTATCCTAATCGGAATGCAAAAAAGATATTTGGTTGCACAAAAAAATGCAAACAAAAAGCAAATAAAAAGCTGAAAATTGTGATCCTATTAAAGGAAGAGAGGCCACATTTTCTTTGTATAATGGAGCATGGCCTAAAAGACAATGAAATGAAAAGTCTAAAGCTGAGGGATTATTTTCTAATTGATCATTTTTGTAGGGAAAAAACAAAGGTGCTGGTGTTACATTTTTTGCCATTACTTATTCTGAATCAGTAACCAGAGCCTATAAAAACTTTAAAAAGGAAATTGGCAAAGAAAAGGGATTTGAAATAACCCTAAGCAATTGGCACAAGACAAATGAAACTTATAATTTTATTTGTATGTACAGATCTCCAAGTGCACAAGCTGATGATTTCCTCAAAAAAATTGATAAAATACTTGAGAAAGTCATCAAGAAAAATAGTAAAATTATCATTGCTGGGGACCTGAATATAGATGTCTCATAAGTTAATAGCTCTACTCAGAAGCCAACAGAAATACTTCTCTGCTATAGTGTTCAGCTAACTATTTATACCCCAACCAGGGAGTCATCTGACTCAAAAACTGTTACTGACAAGAAAGCTACAAATCTCACTGAGCATAACTTCATATCTGTAGTTTTTGAAACTACCATCTCAGACCATCATGCTCACATTGTTGAATTTAATGCACACACTTTAACAGATAGAAGTAAGAGAATCGAAGATAAAGTATGCATACTCACATGATATTATGAATTTATTTAACTGGGAATTGAAGAGTGTTGACTGGGCAGCAGCAGTAAATGCAAATTTTTTTACAAATAACTTCAAAGAATCTCAATCAATTACTAAGCACTACTGGGATATTTGTTTCCCATTGAAAAGGCTAGCCATAAAAAATAAATCTGCAAACAAAGGATATAAACGGATAACAAATGAGGTTCTGACAGCTAGAAATAAGCTTAACTACTTAACTAAGTCTAGTAAAGTAGACACCAGTCTGATGCCTTTAAGAAATAAACTAAAGTCCAAGTATAGGATTCTGCACAGGAAAGCAAAAAATCACCATGTCAAACAAATTATTTCGAATTCTACCAATCAAACAAAAGCATTGTGGTTTGTAGTTAATAGTCAGAATTCCAGTAAAATATCAGAGCCCAGAAAAAATAAATGCTTCTCAATAAAAATTGATGGAAAATAAATAATTATATGCTCACAGGAACTCGGGTAAGCAAGTTATCTGCAAACGATAAGCAGATAACAGCACGCTGAGGACATTAGTACAAATATTATAGATAGCTTTTTTAACAACAACAACAAGCCACTAATATTCTGCAGTGGTAGTACCTAAGGTAGCACCTTTATATTGCTTAGGGATAAGCCCACTTTGTAGAGGTAACTAATTCTAATAGTGATCTCCTTGTTAGCTCGTTTCCCTCCTCTCTTCAACCAAGAATTAAGAATATCCATCTCAGTGTCGTATGCTTAGTCTATTTTTATTACTAAGTAGGTCAACCAAGCCTTCATTAAGATGCAATGGAATTTGCCAGGCTCATTGCTCCCTCATATGGACATATCATTCATCCAATAAAGTAATTACAATAAGGTATACAAAAATGACTGTTACTCCTCTGAATTGACACCCCCAGAGTTATATAGAACCTCCCCTCCATAGGTAATGCAGACAATGAAGCAGGGTATTAACTCTGGCTGCCAGACCACAATGTAAATCCTACCACCATCTTTCTGAGTAGGATTGGTGAACTTAAACAGAGGTCGCCTTTGGCCAAGCTCCCATTCCAAGCTAGGTTCATCATCTTGCTCCTAACTACCTACTACCTGTTGGCACCATTTTCACCCCATAACATAGGATCAAACCACATGCACCTCGGTACACCACTTCTCAATTTTGACCTTCCACACAACCCACCCACATCTCCAATTAAAATTATGCAAGAAATAAGATACGACCCCTATATCTCTAATGATACTCAGATTGTGACACGCTCTGTGTAATATCCACTGCTTTAAGTAATCATATGTCAAATGGCACGCTGACTACCCAGTGACTCATTTACATTGCTTACCAATTGAGTATGTATATATATGCACAATTTATGTGTGGGTATGTGTGTGTGTGTATATATATATATATATATATATATATATATATATATATATATATATATATATATATATATATATATATATATATATAAAATGGGCTGACACAATACAACACAAATAGAAAAGAATTGACACATTTAAAAGAACACTCACATGGTAAATTGTTCGAGCTTTCGGCCCTCTCAGACGCCTTCTTCAAGAGAAACTGAAAATATGCTATTGCTGAGGAAATGGGGAAGAGCTTAGGGCGGGGAGGGGAGGTGTGGAGGGAAAGCTGGGAGGGAAATTAAATATGGCGGTTAAGGGTGGGAATTTTAAAGGGATGGAAGGATAATATGCAGGCAGATTCACGAGTTCTCACCTCTATGTAGGTGGCTGAATCAGGTAGGGATTCTAGGATGCTTAGAGCGAAACACTGGTCGAATGAAAGGTTGCAGGAATTGGCATGTGAAGGGATATGAAGAGAATAGAGTGAGGCAGAATTGCAGGAGTACCGGTGATTATTCATTCGGATGGATAAGGGGGTAATGCATTCACCTATGTTAAAGGAAGTGCAATGTTTGCATGATAAAAGATAAATAATATTTTTTGAGAGGCAATTACCATGGGAATGAGGTGAGGGGGCTATGAGGGGATGTAGGAAGAGGGGAGTAGGCATAATAAGAGGACAGGTTTTACATCGGGGCGGTTGCAAGTTGGGGAAATATTAGGAAATTTGTCACGGGGGGCCGCCAAAGGGTTGGTGGATCTCAGAAGGTTTTTGAGATTGGCGGGTTGTCTCTATGCGATAGATGGGCATTGGGGTAGTAAGGATGAGGTCGCATCATTGTCTTGTAAAATTGGAAACAGTTCTTTAAGGAGGGTTTTCAGTCTGTGTGATCTGGGATAATAGGTGGTGCAAAGTTTGAGTCCTCCGTCAGATGTGGGCTTGTTATTGTATGGTGTGTGTGGTCGGGTGGAATGGTGGATTTTATTTTGTAGTAACTTTTCTGGGTACCGCGTTTGAGGAGTGCAAGGTATAGATTGTCAAGGTATTTGTTGAGAGTGGCTGTGGTGTTGCAAAGTCGGTATCCGTGGATAGAGAGAGAGTTAGCAACCGAGCGTTTCGTGTGTTGAGGATGACAGCTTGCGTGGTGTAGGTATTACTGATGGTTAGTGGCTTTGATGTGTACTGAAGTAGTGAATTTGTTGTTTTGAAGTGAGATGTCTGTGCCAAGAAAAGTGATGGTGGAGTCTGAAATGGAAAAGGTGAATTTAACAGTGAAAGATGAATTTAAGGCGGATAAGAAATTGTTGAGAGAATCAAGCCATGTGTCCAGAGAATAAAAATATCATCTATGTAGCGGACCCAGAAAAGAGGTTGAAGGGGTGGCTGTGACAGGAAAGTCTCTTCGAGCTTGCCCAAGAAGAGATTGGCGTATGATGGTGCCATCCTCGTTCCCATCGCTGTGCCTTTTGTCTGTAGGTAAAAACATTGTTGGAAAATGAATGCATTTTTAGTTAAGACGAAAGTGGCAAGATTGAGGAGAAATTCCATTGAGGGGCCCTGGGGTAGGGGGCAGAGAAAGATAATGCCGGAGGGACGATAAACCTTCTGCATGAGGAATAGAAGTGTAAAGTGAGGTAATGTCGATGGTGGCCATAAGTAGATTGGGTGTAAAGGGAATAGAGACGGAATTCAGACGGTCGAGGAAGTGGTACGTGTCTTTCGTGAAGGAGGGCAAGGAGAGTACAAGTGGTTGTAGGTGGTGGTCAAGGAATGCGGAGATTCTTTTAGTGAGAGAAATTAACTGTAAACTATAGGACGACAGGGGATGTTGGGTTTGTATATTTTTGAGAGGAGATAAAACTGGGGTGTTCTGGGGTTTAGGGGTGAAAGTAGGGATATGTCTTGGAAGGTGAGGCCTTCTTCTGGTCTGGAGTGGAAGAGAAAAGACCGAATTTTGGTTTGGAAAGTTTGTGTTAAGTTTTTGGTTACAGTGGTATAGGTTGATGTATCCTTCAGGTGAGCGAGGGCTTTGGAAATATAATCATTGTTGTTTAGAATTAAAACAGAGGAGCCTTTATCGGTGGAGGAAACAACCATGTTAGGATTGGACTGTGGGGTTATTAGGGCATGACGTTCGTTCATGGAGAGGTTATTTTTTGGTCTGAGATGTTATCTGAAGGATTGACTGGAAACTTTTTCAATAAGGAGACGTATAAAATTTTCGACAGGATGGTTACTAAGGAAGGGGTTTTGGCTCATGAAATGCAGCTAGGCAAAATTTGTCTAGTGCGGGATTGGTTTTTAAGTTACTGAAAGGTTTACTTTGTGATTTCCAGAAGGCGCCCCATCAAAGGTTTCGGCAGAAATTGAGGGTATCAGTGAGTATGTTTATGTGGTTTATTTTTGGTGTAGGGGAGAAGGATAGGCCTTTACTAAGAATGGATAGTTCATTGTCTGAAAGGCTGGTGTTTGAAAGGTTTACAATGTCATGGGCATTGTCGGAGTGAGGAGGGGTGTTGGGATTGTTCGTTGGTGGCTGGCGTTTTGGCTGGTGCTGGCTGGCGTTTTGTGTCAGCCCATTATTGTGCCGCTTGGGTGAGTTTTTCTGTACAATCGTTTTATACATATATATATTTCTATATATATATATAGTATGTGTGTGTATATATATATATATATATATATATATATATATATATATATATATATATATATATATATATATATATATATATATATAGAGATATACCCACACACATATATATATATTATTTATATATGTAATTATTATGACAATGCCCTCACATCTTTATGACCATTACCCCATTGTAGCTACTTTTCTTATGAATGCTAACATTCCTTTGGATGTTTATCCCACTCAACCTTTCAATAGCTCTATAATTCATCATTTTTTGAATCTCTTATGGCCTGAGGAATTGCACAATGTCTATAACACTGCCTCTTTGGATGAAAGCTTTCATAACTTTTTGCTAAATTTCTGTACTACTTAAACATGTTAATTTCTGTTCAGTACTAAAAAAGAACCAAGTCTTCTAGGTGTAAACCTTTGAAAAGTAATGAAATATGTTTCATGTCTCAGCATCTTAAACAGCTGGCTGGCTATTTCTAGTAAAACTAATTGTGAACTTAAGACTGAATATGAAAAAGAATAAAGCATGACCGTAAAAAGCTACGGTCAACTAAATATTGTTATAATGATCATAGGACCATTATCTCTGATAATAAATCTAGAGAAATCTGAAAAATAATTATTACCTCCAGAAATAAACCCAGGAAGTATTCAGTCTCAAATTCATATTAATGATTCATCAGGAATTATTATTTCAGACTTTTCCAAACTTGATATTGACAATCAATTATTTCTCCAGAAACTCCAAAGGATGGCTATTCGCCGCATACCTATTGCTTCGATTATATCCTACCTATTTAATAGAATACAACACGTCGCTGTTTCTAAAAATTGTACATCTTTTGTAACCCCCAGTAAGATCCTTAATTGAGGTGTTCCCACAAAAGTAATGAAATATGTTACATGTCTCAGCATCTTAAACAGCTGGTTATTTCTAGTAAAACTAATTGTGAACTTAAGACTGAATATGAAAAAGGATAAAGCATTACCCCCAGTAAGGTCCTTAATTGAGGTGTTCCCACAACAACATTATTCTATTACCACCTACTTTTGATGAATTAGTTAAGTGTAAATGGGTTTGTCAAACCTTACTCTCATATTGTCATAATAATTTCCAAGATTTGAATATCGAAAAGTCTCACCTATATATTTTTCAAATAAAAATAAAGCTAGCAAAGTCCTTTCCAATGATGTCTATGGGAAGGTGATCCCACAGGTATAAATTATCAAATTTTGGGTTTCCACATCAATTCTCATATCTCTTGGGAAGAACACATAAGTTCTTCAACCAGTAAGTTAACCTCGGCCTGCTTTTTACTTAGGTCCATTAGACCCACAGTTTCAGCGGCTGTTCTCTGTGTACTATACTATGGTGAATTTTATTCTCACAAAGCTTATAGAACCCCTTTCCTGGGGTTCTTCATCTAAGGCCTTAGCTATTTTCAGGGTCCAAAAGGGAGCCATTCCACTAATGAGTTTGCAGAACACAATGCCCATTGCCATCCCCTGTTTGAAAAATTCAATGTATTGCCAGTGCTATGTATTCATTATTTCATGTTGTGGTTTATAGAAAAAGAAATCTATCCGAGTTTGTGAAAAATTGTGATACCAACAAATATTCTACAAGGCGTAATGAGCAGCTGCACATTTTAAAACTAGGTACAAAAAATGCAGGTGCTGGCCCAAATTTTATGGGCCTTCTACTATATAAACCTCCCCCAGCTTAGATTAAGGCCAATAATAGTGTTGCTGCATTTAAAGTCAATCTACTTAGGTTTTTCAAATTAAAAATGTTTTATTCAATTGCTGAATGTCTTGATAATGCCTTGAATCCATGAATGTATTTTATCACTTTCCCCTGACTTGTCTTATATCAAGTGTAACAGTTGTAACTACTTGATTGCTGGAGAAATAAAATGCATTTTTGTTATTATTATTATATGCATCAAGTATAACACAGAAATAAACCAAAAAAGTGTGTTTCAAAAGATGAAGAAAGACCTCACATAGTACTAAGACAAAGGCTTTTGACATAATATGTAACAAATGGAGGAGTAAGCTTATCCCTAATACTCATATGGTTATATAATGTAGATTTAGGTATTCCCAGGGTCATCCTGAGAAATGAATTTGAGGATGTGTTTGCCTGTTTTAGAGAATTTGGAATGGCATTTAAAAGAGTGAATTAAATCACCAAAGAATATATGTCGGAAATATGAGTAGGAGGGACTGGAAATTAATCCATAAACACTATATTTTTCTGACCGCTCAGGTGAGAGTGGGAGAAGGACAGCCCAGATGGTTAGCCTTGGGAAGACAAGTCAGGCAAAGTTGTTCATAATCACATCTGCTGGTAAACATATATGTGAATGAATTGATCAAACAGTCCGAAAAAGAACTCAAGAGAAAATTGAAAGAAGGTTAAAAAATTATAGAATTAGTCCAGTTTCTTAATGATCAAGCTTCATTTTTGCAATTAGCCACAGCATTCCAAGTATTGCTAACCTATTGGACATTCACTGCTATAAGGTTTATGCAATAAGTATCAAAAAAATACTTTTCCAATATATAAAGACATTTATATGTATGTCTATATGTCTATATGGAGACTCTATATGTCACATCATAATTGCCCCACAAAGGCTTAGTCGTGGGGAATCTGACCTAAAAACATCCCCATGCACCAATTCCTAATATGCATTAAGTCAAAAACGATCTTGTTTTTAGGGATTGCTGGTGAAAAGCTTCCTCCGAGCACAAAATGCATGGAGAATCACTGACAGGGGCAATTAATAAAATTGTAAAAAAAACACTTGTAACTTTCATTTTGAGTGTACTTATAAACAGAATTGAGACACTTTCATCAAAACAGGCTGATAGATGTACATCGCCCATTTCACATTTGAGGATGCAAAGAGGTGAATGCCAAGTGTAGCTCCAGAAAGGCAATTTATTGAGATAGAGCTGTGTACAGAGTAAGAGAAAATATCATTCCTTAGTGAAAACATAGGCTGAAAAAATAGATGCAGGGCATATTGACCGGCAATAGAACTTTGGCAATGCTTTGATAAAGGGTAGAATGTTAGCCAAGCTAAAAAGCAGCAAGAATAGAAAAATTAAGTGTGATATAATGAAGTGGATAAAAACTTTCACATAGTAACGGAAGGGCCAACTGTGAGGACAGGTGGATGGGATACTTGTTGAAAAAACAGCCAGGAGACCATCAAAACCGTTAAGTTCACTCTTTGTGCCATTGAAAATCCTAACTAAAACTCACTCACTTCACCTAACTAACACACTACCACCACCCATGAGGGTGTAATTCAAATTCACATAATGAGAACATGAAAGGTTGGTAGACTTCAAACCATTCGTTGTGGTTCTTACATTCAACATTAGTTCAAAAATCCAAAATGACCAGGACTGGTATATACTGTTTTAGCTATTTTCTGAGCCCATTACTACAGCATATATAAGGTCATGTTAACTAGCTTATTTAATGATTACGCAAACCTTCCTTCAGCTACATGTACTTCCTTACTTCTCTTTACCATAGGAAGGTTTCAGCATTGCCACTTACATCACACATTTCTAAAAAAGCATTACCACATTTTATTACTATACAGTATAAACCAGCACCATCGTCTATCTGATTATTAGTTCACAGAGTATAACCTGGAATTAATTAAACATTAAAATTAATTTTGATATAGAGTTGAAGCTTACTCTGGCATAAACAGCTTGAATGCAAGCAGGGTTTAAGTTGGCCATAAGACTAATCAAACTTTCTCCTGCATTCTGGTATAAATTACATCTCTCATAAAGAATGAGGGGGAATGCAGCTCGATATTTAAGGAAAGAGCTCAACTAGTCCTAATCCAATGGCATATCAAATTTACAGTTTACTGGTACCATTGGGGTTATGGAAGGTTGATCACATGTGTAATTTAAATTGGAGAGATGGGTGGGTGTTTTCCTTGTCTTTTGCAAGCATTACTGAGCACATCCCAAAATCACTCACAATGTATGTGATGAGTATGCAACGGTAACAAACCCATGTAAATGCTGTTTTAAAGAAAGATGAAAGCAGAGTCAAATACAATTATAGGGTGCGGCGATTGATCCGGACAAGTACGCGTTTTCTCGAATGAGATGTCCTCGCCGGGTTGGCGAAACCTTTCCCGGACTTCTCCAAAGCATTATACTTGGCCACGAAATCGTGAACATTTGATCTGGGGTACCGGAAGAGTCGAACTATTTCTAAATATAACGCCCGGCGCGAACACTTTCCATTATTGCGGCCCTTAGAATGTACTCCGAACCTCTACCTAACTTCTTGGTCAATTTAAGGTTATTACTGTTTGCTAGACGCATAAAATAAATACACATACTAGAAGTATAGTTCGTGTTTGAAATGTTAGGGCCAAGGAGCTTTGTTTTGTCAAAGCTGGTCACTTAACATCCACCCCCTCAACCCACCCACCGCGCCGTAGCCGCTGGTTTGCCGTGTAGATGGAAGGTGTAGGATATGAGGAACCTTGCCTAAAACGGGGTGTATGGGTTTTCTGTACGACATAGCTGGTTAACCTAGTATTTTATTCTATTCCATGCCACCTCGGAAGTATGTATCGCATTTATGAACTTTCAATTAAATTGGCGGAAGACGTTTGCAGTGAAGCCGCGGTATTTCCGTGAATAAAGAACATCTTTTTCTCAAAATCACTACCGGATACGTACACTATGTCACGAGAGATGGAATTGGTCTGGCAAAGACAAACTGCTCTAGGGACAATAAGAAATCCTTCTTCGCAACATCGGCGAACTTTTAACTTTTGACCGACCTGTAACTTTCGGAAAAGGACGGAGTAGTTATCTTGTCTAATCCATCACATATCATTTTCCTATTCTCTGATTCATATGTTAACACCAATGATATCCACATAATAAATCCTAATGTTATCAAATTCTTATTCTTTTCTTTCAAATTGGGTCGGACGCGTGGTTCACAAAGCTCATGTATATACATGTATCTTCATTTCTGACTTGGAACACCTTAAATAAGCTATTGTAAATAGAACTGAAAAAGGAACTAGTTAAATATACATTTACCATTGTTTTAACCAGTGGTACAAGTTCAGTCTCGTAGAATAAGATATGTTCTAGATGAGGAACCACGACAAACCGGCACTTCGATCTGTCCGTTGCAAATGGCCAATTGCTACGTGGCAGATTTTTTATATAGTTCCCCAAATGCTACGAAAGATGGCGAGACTCTCCAAATTATGCTAGACCACCGCTGGACTATTCGTAAAAATAACAAACTCAATTACTCGGATATTGTAAAGCACACCGAGGGGCAATTAAATCTCAAAAAGAATTACCTTCGTCAAGGTCTTACTAGAAATACTTTGGCTCCGTCCCGCCATCTATCGTACGGCATATGAACTCAATAATCCATTGAATCCAGCCACTTTATTCTCCAGCTTCCAGAAAAGTACACTCCAGCCAATCCTCTTTTTAAACACCTTTGATGGTTGGGATCTTGCTTTTAACTTCTATTCTGATGCAGAAATAGATCCATTTTTTATTTCACATGCCACCTTCCTCACATCAGATAATTCAAAATATTTCTTTCGTCCTACTTTGGATTACTCCCACTAAATATGTAGCCTATCCATGGCATCAAGGTTGTATGCCTAAGGCTGTTGGCTAGAGTAAACTGCTCTTCTTAATCTATTTTTGCCCTCTCTTTTGAACGTTTACCATGGTCTTCTTCATTCTGGAGAAACTCTCAACAAAGGATTTTTTATATTTATTCTAATGCCATATTTATCGCACTGAATAACCTATTCACGGTACAATGCTTGTAATGTCTTCACTGTCTTACAAACCAAATATTAATAATCGGCACATCTACCTGATTTTATGAATGCCTAACCAACTTTCATTCCTAATCCTTGATTTACCGATTCCTCAATTACTTGATTTTCTGCCTGCTTAGATAATGGAGTTCCAATTATGGTCCTGAACAGTGGTGTGTTATTTACAATCGCCTTTATGACAAACGAGTTATGAACTTAACTTTTAGGACTCAAATAATTCAAAGGCATTCTCCAATAGAGGTAAAACTATAATCATGAGGCCAAAATTTTTTTTCAACTTTTTTAGGTAATTTCCTTTATGTTTTTGAGCAATGCTTTCCTATTAAAATATTAAACTCTATGCCCAATGAAAATAAAAGTTATCTCAGGTACACTGGAGAATTATTAGCTCTTACAAATAATAACCATATTTACTACAACTCTTACAAAACCACGGGAAGCCTGCATGACAAAGGGGCTTACTTGAAATATAATTGAAATTATCATAATTCAGTTAGGTGTGCAAAAAATAAAGCTAATAAAGATTTTATATTCAATGCAAAAAATAAACAAAAGGCAGCATGGAAAGTAATCGATCAAGGATTTGTTCATGTCAATGGAAAACAAAATTTACTTTTTATCCAAGATGCTGTAAACATTTTTTTACTTGAAATCTATTTAAGATGATTTGTTCTCTCAAAACAGTGACACTGCTAATGTTGGTAATATGCTGACAAATCTTCACCGAATAATTTATATTTTAAGTGGAATTTTGATTCTCCATATTAAATTATATTGACTGTTTAAAATTTTTTAAATCCAGCAGTAATGATATTTATGGCATGTATAATTCCCCAATCAGGGATTATGTTCATTGCGGAACCATTAGCTATATTAGTCCAATTATGTTTTGACACAGGAAATTTTCCAACAGCTCTAAAATATTCCAAAAGAGCAGCTGTCTGTAAGAAAGGTGATAAAGATGATTTAACTAACTAATGCCCCATTTTCATAGTCCCCATTTTTGTAAAAATCTTTAATCTACTATGAAAGATCAAATTTGTATTTTTTTGAGTCAAATGATTTCTATTCCAAATTACAATATGGCTTTTGATGTGAGAAATTTACAATTTTGGCAGTAGCGTCCATAGTTTATTATGTCCTTAATGCATTTGAAGATAAGGAATCAGTCTCTGTGATGCTATGTTATCTTAGTCAGGCTTTCAACCGTGTTAATCATTCAACATTACTAACAAAGCTAGAATATCATGGTGTTCAGGGAGTTGCACTGAAGCTAATGAAGTTGTATTTGGATGTTCCCTACGAATTCGTTGAAATTGATAGCTGTCCATCTGCAGCTCCTAAAGTAAAATGTGGTGTACCACAGGGCCTTGTCCTTGGCCCAGTACTTTTCATCATCATGATTAATGATTTTCCCTGTTATATGAAACCTACATCTGTTTTATATGCAGATGCAAAGGTAGGTACTATCTAGCACTACCCAAATACAGGCTAGGGAATGGTTTGATGTTAATCATTAGCATTTAAATACTAACAAAACTCAGCATATTGTGAGCAGTCCTACATCAAAAATAACTGATGCATGCAAAAATAACTGGTAAAATACTAGGAATTTATATTGATACAAAACTTAAATCAGAGACTCACATCAGTCAGACCTGTAATAAACTGTGTCAAGCATTTTATATTTTAAGAAAGCTCAACTTTCTCATTTCAATTGAAAATCATTTACCACTTTACCATGCCTCCTTTCAATATTATTCAAATTGTGGTCTTGAGTTATGGGGTCATTCCCCAAATGTTTAACAAATTTTGCAGAGATTAACAAATGTACAGATTTTGGATTTGTCTCCTTTCTTTATATTTTTCTCCTATATTCTTCAATACATGCATTACTTAAACTAGGACACTCTAATTAAACACTCTTTCTTAATCCACAGCATAGACAAATGCATCTTGATCATATTATATGTTCTTCTCCATTAGTGACCTCATAACTGCTATGCCATCACGCTTGGCTCTAGTCTCATAATGCACACACTTCAACAGATAAAAGTCAGAGAAATGCAGATACAGTGTACATATGTATATGCTAACCGGAAAATATGAATTTATTTAAATGGGAATTGAATAGTGCTGACTGGGCAGCAGCACTAAATGCAAATTTTGTTACAAATAAGTTCAAAGAATCTCAATCAATTACTAAGTACTACTGGGATATTTGTTTCCCATTGGAAAAGCTAGCCATAAAAAATAAATCTGCAAATAAAGGATATAAATGGATAACAAATGAGGTTCTGACAGCTAGAAATAGGCCTAACCACTTAATCAAGTCTAGTATAAGGGATGCCAGCCTGATAACTTTAAGAAATAAACTGAAGTCCAAGTATAGGATGCTGCATAGAAAAGCAAAAAAAATCACCATGTCAAACAAATTATTTCGAATTCTACCAATCAAGCAAAAGCGTTGTGGTCTGTGGTTAATAATCAGAATTCCAGTAAAATGTCAGAGCCCAAAAATATGAATGCTTCTCAATAATAATCGATGGAAAAGAAATCAGTAATCCACAAAATATGGCAAACGAATTCAATAATTCCTTCATAGATATCACTGGCAAAAAACAATATTGTACATTAAAGTAGCATTGACTTGAATTATTTAATACCTCGGGTACCTTCTCGTTCAGGTTCACTTCCACTAATCCGTCCTCTGACTCTTCTTGTATTTCAACATCCATTGAGGAGTCGGCAAGCGGCGTTCCCTACGAAAAAATAAAATGTCAAATCTGTGACCAAAATAATTAATTTCATCAATCAAATTTATCATTGACCTCAAAAATTATGCTGTCTTCTTCCATTGTCTCATTAATACAGTAAACATTTTTAAAAATTGTTCGAACCTTAATATTAAATTATTGCTAACTTAGCAACCACTTTCAAATGCCACAACGAGGAGAACACTGCTTATGCGTTTGTTCAAGCGCTTCCACAGTGTTTCTGTGGATTTGAATAGCATTTGAAGCAGGAGCATAGGTAGACATGGAAGGCTTTTGAAATAAGGGCTTGGAGAAGAATAGGTAGGCAAATAAACAGGGAGAAAAGCATCAGAGGGGATGTTGTGCATGGTAGGCGAGGAGAGGGGATTGCTGAGAGAGATCCTTACAGAAAAGAGAAAATGGATGCAAAGCTGATTAATTGGCTAATGAATGCCGAAGATTGTGATTTAGGGGAGAATGTAAAGCAAGCAAGAAAGGGGCAGGAATAAGATATGATAGGATAGAGAGAATGAAGGGTGTATGGAAGTGCTAGAAGTTGAAGACCAGCTTAGTTTAGGGAAGAGGATGGGTTGCGTGTTTTTGGGTGACAAGGAGAATAATTTGGTAGCCTGTATCCACCCAAAAACCTAACCTAACCAAAATATTTTCTATCTGAATGTGAAAAAAATTGTGCATATCACTGGTATAGCTTTAAGGATCAATGAATTCATATCAAAAAGATAAAATATTGGTTATTTTAATAACCCATACATTGATACAAATACTATCTAATAATAATAAAGACTAGGCTACAGCACATACTGAATGTTTAAAAGGATTCTTGATGTGTTTTTGCATGATAACAGATATAAAGGAGAACAATATCCCTGGTTTCACAAATATCCATCATCTGTGTAAATGAAATGTAGGAAATTTTATTGCATATGTTTGTAGAAGTAGATGGTTTATTTACAGCCTAAAATTATAATGGAGATCTACAGCAATAATGTAATGAAACACTAGGCACTGATAACCTTCCACCACTCATAGTGGATTTAATGTAATTCTTTATCAGAATAAAGGCTGGTATTATTTGAAACCATCAGAAGCAATTCTACAGCCTAATAGTGATTTAATAACATAGCCTTAGCTAGATTTGTTTTCACTATTATGGCTTTCATTCGAGCTTTTCACAATGGCATATTTAAGGATTTGTTAAGTTGCTTTTTTCATTGGAATGTAATCCTTCATTCATTTGTATCTAGAGGCATTGTTCAATTCTACCATGGTATCCTTTTTTTCCTTCCCAGTATTTTTTAACTATTTGTAAAGTATTACTTTACAATTTTTTATTACTATCCAGGTTATACATGAAATATCATTGGTCTGATTATTGACTCATATAGCATATCTTTCAGCTTCTAACCACAAAAATTAATTTTAATATTTAAGTGAATCTAATTCTGGTACCAGCAAGTGAAAGGCAAGCAGGAATAAATTAGGGCAACACTACAACTCAATCTTTCCCCTGCACACTTACATCTGTTATCTTAAGAAACCACGGTCTTAACCATATCCTTCTGCCTTAATTACAATTATATGCTCACAGGAACTCGGGGAAGCAAGTTATTCACAAACAATAAGCCGATAACATCACACTGAGGACCTTAGTACAAATATTAGAGAGAGCGCTAATAACAACAACAACATGCCACTAATACCTTGCAGTGGTATTACCTAAGCTGGCACCAATATCTTGCTTACAGCAAAGCCCACTTTGTAGAGGTCACTACCTCTAATTGGGATCACCTTGTTAACTTGTTTCCCTTCTCTCTTCAACTATGAGGTAAGAATAACCATTTCAATGTCGCATGCTTAGTCTAATTTTAGGACCAAGCAGGTCAATCAAGCCTTCATTAAGATGCTATAGAATATACCAGGCACATTGTTCTCTCATATTGACATATCATCCAATAAAGTCATTACAATGAAGTATACAAAAGTTATGTATCCCTCCACCACCTTCCTGAATAGGATTGGTGAACTATAAAAGAGGAGGCCATTGGCCAAGCTCCCATTCCTAGCTAGGTCCATCATCTTGCTCTTAACTATCTACTAACTGTAAGCAACACTTTCTCCTCATTACATGGGACAAACCACATGCACCTTGGTACACCACTTCTCAAGTTTGACTTCCCTCTCTCACCATCCCAAAAAGACAAGGAAAACACCTACCCACATCTCCAATTAAAATTACGCAAGAGATAAGATACCAATGCTATATCTCTAATGATACCCATATTGTGACATGCTCTGTGTAATATCAACTGCTTTAAGTAATCATATGTCAAATGGCATGCAGACTACCCAGTGACTCATTTACATTGCTTACCAATTGTGTATAAATATATGCACAATTTATGTGTGGGTATGTGTGTAGGTGTGTGTGTGTATATATATATATATATATATATATATATATATATATATATATATATATATATATATATATATATATATATATATATGTATATATATATGTACACATATATATATATATATATATATATATATATATATATATATATATATATATATATATATATATATATATATATTTACATACACACACATCCACACACATATACATATATTATTTATATATGTAACTATTATGACAATGCCCTCACATCTTTTTGACCATTACCCCATTGTGGCTACTTTTCTAATGAATGCTAACATTCCTTTGGTTGTTTATCCCACTCAACCTTTCAATAGCTCTATAATTCATCATTTTTTGAATCTCTCATGGCCTGAGGAGTTGCACAATGTATAAAACACTGCCTCTTTTGATGAAAGCTTTCATAACTTTTTGCTAAATATCTGCACTAATTAAACATGTTTATTCCTGTTCAGTACTAAAAAAGAACCAAGTCTTCTAGGTGTAAACCTTTGAAAAGTAATGAAATATGTTACAGGTCTCAGCATCTTAAACAGCTGGTTATTTCTAGTAAAACTAATTGTGAACTTAAGACTGAATATGAAAAAGGATAAAGCATTACCCCCAGTAAGGTCCTTAATTGAGGTGTTCCCACAACAACATTATTCTATTACCACCTACTTTTGATGAATTAGTTAAGTATAAACGGGTTTGTCAAACCTAACTCTCATATTGTCATAATAATTTCCAAGATTTGAATATCGAAAAGTCTCACCTATATATTTTTCAAATAAAAATAAAGCTAGCAAAGTCCTTTCCAATGATGTCTATGGGAAGGTGATCCCACAGGTATAAATTATCAAATTTTTGGGTTTCCACATCAATTCTCATATCTCTTGGGAAGAACACATAAGTTCTTCAACCAGTAAGTTAACCTCGGCCTGCTTTTTACTTAGGTCCATTAGACCCACAGTTTCAGCGGCTGTTCTCTGTGTACTATACTATGGTGAATTTTATTCTCACAAAGCTTATAGAACCCCTTTCCTGGGGTTCTTCATCTAAGGCCTTAGCTATTTTCAGGGTCCAAAAGGGAGCCATTCCACTAATGAGTTTGCAGAACACAATGCCCATTGCCATCCCCTGTTTGAAAAATTCAATGTATTGCCAGTGCTATGTATTCATTATTTCATGTTGTGGTTTATAGAAAAAGAAATCTATCCGAGTTTGTGAAAAATTGTGATACCAACAAATATTCTACAAGGCGTAATGAGCAGCTGCACATTTTAAAACTAGGTACAAAAAATGCAGGTGCTGGCCCAAATTTTATGGGCCTTCTACTATATAAACCTCCCCCAGCTTAGATTAAGGCCAATAATAGTGTTGCTGCATTTAAAGTCAATCTACTTAGGTTTTTCAAATTAAAAATGTTTTATTCAATTGCTGAATGTCTTGATAATGCCTTGAATCCATGAATGTATTTTATCACTTTCCCCTGACTTGTCTTATATCAAGTGTAGCAGTTGTAACTACTTGATTGCTGGAGAAATAAAATGCATTTTTGTTATTATTATTATATGCATCAAGTATAACACAGAAATAAACCAAAAAAGTGTGTTTCAAAAGATGAAGAAAGACCTCACATAGTACTAAGACAAAGGCTTTTGACATAATATGTAACAAATGGAGGAGTAAGCTTATCCCTAATACTCATATGGTTATATAATGTAGATTTAGGTATTCCCAGGGTCATCCTGAGAAATGAATTTGAGGATGTGTTTGCCTGTTTTAGAGAATTTGGAATGGCATTTAAAAGAGTGAATTAAATCACCAAAGAATATATGTCGGAAATATGAGTAGGAGGGACTGGAAATTAATCCATAAACACTATATTTTTCTGACCGCTCAGGTGAGAGTGGGAGAAGGACAGCCCAGATGGTTAGCCTTGGGAAGACAAGTCAGGCAAAGTTGTTCATAATCACATCTGCTGGTAAACATATATGTGAATGAATTGATCAAACAGTCCGAAAAAGAACTCAAGAGAAAATTGAAAGAAGGTTAAAAATTATAGAATTAGTCCAGTTTCTTAATGATCAAGCTTCATTTTTGCAATTAGCCACAGCATTCCAAGTATCGCTAACCTATTGGACATTCACTGCTATAAGGTTTATGCAATAAGTATCAAAAAAATACTTTTCCAATATATAAAGACATTTATATGTATGTCTATATGTCTATATGGAGACTCTATATGTCACATCATAATTGCCCCACAAAGGCTTAGTCGTGGGGAATCTGACCTAAAAACATCCCCATGCACCAATTCCTAATATGCATTAAGTCAAAAACGATCTTGTTTTTAGGGATTGCTGGTGAAAAGCTTCCTCCGAGCACAAAATGCATGGAGAATCACTGACAGGGGCAATTAATAAAATTGTAAAAAAAACACTTGTAACTTTCATTTTGAGTGTACTTATAAACAGAATTGAGACACTTTCATCAAAACAGGCTGATAGATGTACATCGCCCATTTCACATTTGAGGATGCAAAGAGGTGAATGCCAAGTGTAGCTCCAGAAAGGCAATTTATTGAGATAGAGCTGTGTACAGAGTAAGAGAAAATATCATTCCTTAGTGAAAACATAGGCTGAAAAAATAGATGCAGGGCATATTGACCGGCAATAGAACTTTGGCAATGCTTTGATAAAGGGTAGAATGTTAGCCAAGCTAAAAAGCAGCAAGAATAGAAAAATTAAGTGTGATATAATGAAGTGGATAAAAACTTTCACATAGTAACGGAAGGGCCAACTGTGAGGACAGGTGGATGGGATACTTGTTGAAAAAACAGCCAGGAGACCATCAAAACCGTTAAGTTCACTCTTTGTGCCATTGAAAATCCTAACTAACACTCACTCACTTCACCTAACTAACACACTACCACCACCCATGAGGGTGTAATTCAAATTCACATAATGAGAACATGAAAGGTTGGTAGACTTCAAACCATTCGTTGTGGTTCTTAGATTCAACATTAGTTCAAAAATCCAAAATGACCAGGACTGGTGTATAACGTTTTAGCTTTTTTCTGAGCCCTTTACTACAGCATATATAAGGTCATGTTAACTAGCATATTTAATGATTACACTAACCCTCCTTCAGCTACATGTACTTCCTTACTTCTCTTTACCATAGGAAGGTTTCAGCATTGCCACTTACATCACACATTTCTAAAAAAGCATTACCACATTTTATTACTATACAGTATAAACCAGCACCATCGTCTATCTGATTATTAGTTCACAGAGTATAACCTGGAATTAATTAAACATTAAAATTAATTTTGATATAGAGTTGAAGCTTACTCTGGCATAAACAGCTTGAATGCAAGCAGGGTTTAAGTTGGCCATAAGACTAATCAAACTTTCTCCTGCATTCTGGTATAAATTACATCTCTCATAAAGAATGAGGGGGAATGCAGCTCGATATTTAAGGAAAGAGCTCAACTAGTCCTAATCCAATGGCATATCAAATTTACAGTTTACTGGTACCATTGGGGTTATGGAAGGTTGATCACATGTGTAATTTAAATTGGAGAGATGGGTGGGTGTTTTCCTTGTCTTTTGCAAGCATTACTGAGCACATCCCAAAATCACTCACAATGTATGTGATGAGTATGCAACGGTAACAAACCCATGTAAATGCTGTTTTAAAGAAAGATGAAAGCAGAGTCAAATACAATTATAGGGTGCGGCGATTGATCCGGACAAGTACGCGTTTTCTCGAATGAGATGTCCTCGCCGGGTTGGCGAAACCTTTCCCGGACTTCTCCAAAGCATTATACTTAGCCACGAAATCGTGAACATTTGATCTGGGGTACCGGAAGAGTCGAACTATTTCTAAATATAACGCCCGGCGCGAACACTTTCCATTATTGCGGCCCTTAGAATGTACTCCGAACCTCTACCTAACTTCTTGGTCAATTTAAGGTTATTACTGTTTGCTAGACGTATAAAATAAATGCACATACTAGAAGTATCGTTCGTTTTCGAAATGTGAGGGCAAAGGAGCTTTGTTTTGTCAAAGCTGGTCACTTAACATCCACCCCCTCAACCCACCCACCGCGCCGTAGCCGCTGGTTTGCCGTGTAGATGGAAGGTGTAGGATATGAGGAACCTTGTCTAAAACGGGGTGTATGGGTTTTCTGTACGACATAGCTGGTTAACCTAGTATTTTATTCTATTCCATGCCACCTCGGAAGTATGTATCGCATTTATGAACTTTCAATTAAATTGGCGGAAGACGTTTGCAGTGAAGCCGCGGTATTTCCGTGAATAAAGAACATCTTTTTCTCAAAATCACTACCGGATACGTACACTATGTCACGAGAGATGGAATTGGTCTGGCAAAGACAAACTGCTCTAGGGACAATAAGAAATCCTTCTTCGCAACATCGGCGAACTTTTAACTTTTGACCGACCTGTAACTTTCGGAAAAGGACGGAGTAGTTATCTTGTCTAATCCATCACATATCATTTTCCTATTCTCTGATTCATATGTTAACACCAATGATATCCACATAATAAATCCTAATGTTATCAAATTCTTATTCTTTTCTTTCAAATTGGGTCGGACGCGTGGTTCACAAAGCTCATGTATATACATGTATCTTCATTTCTGACTTGGAACACCTTAAATAAGCTATTGTAAATAGAACTGAAAAAGGAACTAGTTAAATATACATTTACCATTGTTTTAACCAGTGGTACAAGTTCAGTCTCGTAGAATAAGATATGTTCTAGATGAGGAACCACGACAAAACGGCACTTCGATCTGTCCGTTGCAAATGGTCAATTGCTACGTGGCAGATTTTTTATATAGTTCCCCAAATGCTACGAAAGATGGCGAGACTCTCCAAATTATGCTAGACCACCGCTGGACTATTCGTAAAAATAACAAACTCAATTACTCGGATATTGTAAAGCACACCGAGGGGCAATTAAATCTCAAAAATAATTACCTTCGTCAAGGTCTTACTAGAAATACTTTAGCTCCGTCCCGCCATCTATAGTACGGCATATGAACTCAATAATCCATTGAATCCAGCCACTTTATTCTCCAGCTTCCAGAAAAGTACACTCCAGCCAATCCTCTTTTTAAACACCTTTGATGGTTGGGATCTTGCTTTTAACTTCTATTCTGATGCAGAAATAGATCCATTTTTTATTTCACATGCCACCTTCCTCACATCAGATAATTCAAAATATTTCTTTCGTCCTACTTTGGATTACTCCCACTAAATATGTAGCCTATCCATGGCATCAAGGTTGTATGCCTAAGGCTGTTGGCTAGAGTAAACTGCTCTTCTTAATCTATTTTTGCCCTCTCTTTTGAACGTTTACCATGGTCTTCTTCATTCTGGAGAAACTCTCAACAAAGGATTTTTTATATTTATTCTAATGCCATATTTATCGCACTGAATAACCTATTCACGGTACAATGCTTGTAATGTCTTCACTGTCTTACAAACCAAATATTAATAATCGGCACATCTACCTGATTTTATGAATGCCTAACCAACTTTCATTCCTAATCCTTGATTTACCGATTCCTCAATTACTTGATTTTCTGCCTGCTTAGATAATGGAGTTCCAATTATGGTCCTGAACAGTGGTGTGTTATTTACAATCGCCTTTATGACAAACGAGTTATGAACTTAACTTTTAGGACTCAAATAATTCAAAGGCATTCTCCAATAGAGGTAAAACTATAATCATGAGGCCAAAATTTTTTTTCAACTTTTTTAGGTAATTTCTTTTATGTTTTTGAGCAATGCTTTCCTATTAAAATATTAAACTCTATGCCCAATGAAAATAAAAGTTATCTCAGGTACACTGGAGAATTATTAGCTCTTACAAATAATAACCATATTTACTACAACTCTTACAAAACCAGGGGAAGCCTGCATGACAAAGGGGCTTACTTGAAATATAATTGAAATTATCATAATTCAGTTAGGTGTGCAAAAAATAAAGCTAATAAAGATTTTATATTCAATGCAAAAAATAAACAAAAGGCAGCATGGAAAGTAATCGATCAAGGATTTGTTCATGTCAATGGAAAACAAAATTTACTTTTTATCCAAGATGCTGTAAACATTTTTTTACTTGAAATCTATTTAAGATGATTTGTTCTCTCAAAACAGTGACACTGCTAATGTTGGTAATATGCTGACAAATCTTCACCGAATAATTTATATTTTAAGTGGAATTTTGATTCTCCATATTAAATTATATTGACTGTTTAAAATTTTTTAAATCCAGCAGTAATGATATTTATGGCATGTATAATTCCCCAATCAGGGATTATGTTCATTGCGGAACCATTAGCTATATTAGTCCAATTATGTTTTGACACAGGAAATTTTCCAACAGCTCTAAAATATTCCAAAAGAGCAGCTGTCTGTAAGAAAGGTGATAAAGATGATTTAACTAACTAATGCCCCATTTTCATAGTCCCCATTTTTGTAAAAATCTTTAATCTACTATGAAAGATCAAATTTGTATTTTTTTGAGTCAAATGATTTCTATTCCAAATTACAATATGGCTTTTGATGTGAGAAATTTACAATTTTGGCAGTAGCGTCCATAGTTTATTATGTCCTTAATGCATTTGAAGATAAGGAATCAGTCTCTGTGATGCTATGTTATCTTAGTCAGGCTTTCAACCGTGTTAATCATTCAACATTACTAACAAAGCTAGAATATCATGGTGTTCAGGGAGTTGCACTGAAGCTAATGAAGTTGTATTTGGATGTTCCCTACGAATTCGTTGAAATTGATAGCTGTCCATCTGCAGCTCCTAAAGTAAAATGTGGTGTACCACAGGGCCTTGTCCTTGGCCCAGTACTTTTCATCATCATGATTAATGATTTTCCCTGTTATAAGAAACGTACATCTCTTTTATATGCTGATGACACTGCTTTTATGCAAAAATGTCAACATCCAGAAGATGCAAAGGTACTATCAAGCGCTACCCAAATGCAGGATAAGGGATGGTTTGATGTTAATCATTAGCATTTAAATACTAACAAAACTCAGCTTATTGTGAGCAGTCTTAAATAAAAAATGATTGATTTTTAAACTGGTAAAATACTAGGAAATTATTTTGATACTAAACTTAAAGCGGAGGCTCACATCAGTCAGACCTGTAATAAACTGTGTAAAGCATTTTATATTTTAAGAAATCTCAAATTTCTCATTTCAAATGAGTATCATTTAATGCTTTACCAAGACTCCTTTCAATGTAATTCAAAGTCTGGCCTTGGGTAATGGGGTCATTCCCTAAATGTTTAACAAATTTTGCTTCTACAAAAGAAATATTTGCTATTCACTCTCTTTCTAATATACAACCACATCATTTGCACAAACCTTTTTTTATTAGCTATGTTATCATGACTGTAGTTAGTTTATGTATCTTTAAGGCTCTGATTCATGTGAAAGTTAATCTAGAAACCTACCAATTAAGATCTAACATCCATAACTACCCCACAAGAGGTAAAGCAAATCTAAATGCTACTTATTGTAGATTATCATCAACTTACAAAACATTTCATAGCATGAACATACGACCGCATAACTATCTGCCAACTCAATTGAAATCAGACTGTATCCAGAGTTTCAAGGAGAGGGTTTATTTCTTTTTCTTTAATACTATGAAAATTTCCATTAAAAGCTATTTTTCCCACATTTTCCTAAACCTATAGTGTGCTTACACATTTTTGGTGTTGAATTCAAGATCTAATCCTATTTAACCCCTGCAGAAGTCAATTGCTTTCTGCCCACAGACTAACTGCGTACCTAAACCATAATCTCCCACCTCACTAAAATTTCTTTCTTTCCTTATTGTCACATTCCAATACCCATCACTATCTAATGTTTCCCTGCTTGAATATTAACAATAATGTCCTCGACCTGATCATATACCCTATTGACTTCTTTTTCCATACTATTGCTTGGTGGTATGTATACCAGGACAATGGTCAAGTTTGTAGGTTTTACTTTTACCTTTACGAGTGACACTCTATTCATTGCTTGCTCCATGCTGACTATGCTTCTTTCATCTCATAGAGCCCGCTCAAAAAAACAAAAATATTCCATGAATAAGTGTAAACTCTGTCAAAAAAGTATAAAAGAGGATTAAAGATGTGATAAGTGTTTTTCATGGATTAACACTAAGTGTGTCCAAGTGGAAACTAATGAAATCTCAGAAGACAGTGGCTGCATGTGTACCTCCTGTTCAAAGAAGAAAAGTTTTCCAAACATAAGCATGAGATTCAATCTAAGGACAAAGTTATATGCATTTAAATGAAGGAATTGGTCATGCTGCAGGAGAAAAATAAAAATTGAGAAAATGTGAAAAGAAATGCTTCTGTGACCCCTTTGATCCACGCTGAATCAAGCTGTGCTTCCCCAAGTTTTTTTCCACCTGGAAAATTTATTCTAATAGGTGAATCCTTTATGAAACATGTCCATATTAAAGGAGTGAAAAAGAAAGTGTTCTGTGGTATCATAGCACAGCAAATGGGTTGAAAGTTGAAAGATATCGCTCAAAATGTGAAAATCAGCCAGACAGATATGATTTTTCTTTACATGATACATGGCTGATTGGGCTGAGTCCAATAGTTGCCAGGACTCAATTTCCTTTTACTGGCCATCTTAATAATCTTGGGAATAATAATTGAGGTTCTTCAAACAAAATGGCACTTTGACAACTCATCTCGTAGAGCCCACTCAAAAACACAAAATATATTCTGTGTAACTGCAAACTCTGTCAATTAGGTGTAAAAAGGGATATAAGATGTGATAAAGGTTTTTCATGGATTCACCCTAAGTGTGCTCAAGTGGAAAGGTATGAAATCTCAGAAGACAGTGACTGGATGTGTACCTCCTTCCCAGAAGAAGAAAAGTTTGCCAAACATAAGCAGGAGATTGAATCTATGGACAAAGTCATATGCATTTTAATGAAGGATTTGGTCGTGCTCCAGGAGAAAAATAAAAATTGGGAACTGGAAACTAAGAAATTGGAAATGGAACTTGGGTTCTACAAAGAAAACGGTTCTACGGTTGTTGGTAAGAAGCTGGTTAAATCAACAACAACTGTCCCTTTCAAATCCAAATTTGTATGGGAAAATACGAAGGGAAATAACATTAAAAGTGGTGAAAATGTGAAAAGAAAGTGCCTCTGTTACCCCTTTGATCCAAGCTGGAACATGCTCTACTTCCCTAAGTGTTTTTCAACCCAGAAAATTATTCTAAAAGAATGAGAAAATGTGAAAAGAAATGCTTCTGTGACTCCTTTGATCCACGCTGAAACAAGCTGTGCTTCCTCAAGTTTTTTTCCACCTGGAAAAGTTATTTTAATAGGTGATTCCATTGTGAAAAATTTCCATAGCAAAGGAATGAAAAAGAAAGTGTTCTGTGGTATCATAGCACAGCAAATGGGTTGAAAGTTGAAAGATATCGCTCAAAATGTGAAAATCAGCCAGACAGATATGATTTTTCTTTATATAGGAAAAAACAATCTTTGAAGCTCAAGATCACCTGATGAAGTAATGGGAGAAATATACAAGCTTATTAAGTGGGTGAAGAAACATTTCCCAAAATCAGTTATAGTGGTAACCAGTATTTTACACTGACGACATATCGACCTTATTATATTCAATTATTATATATATTAAAAAGTAAATCATAATCATAGATGGGCTTGTGGTACTCTTGAGGTTGTATTCTGCTACATAAACAAACATGTAAATGATCTTTGCTTAGCTCAAGACGGCCTGCATTTAAATTGCAAAGGGGCCTATCTATTAGGCAAGCAAATTGAAAATGTAGCAAATATTTGTGCATACAAGGGAAACGGAAAACAGAGGTAGCCCATGTCAATATAACCAGCACCCCAATCAAAAAACAAAAAAGATTAAAGAAAGAGAGGCCACATTTTCTTTGTATAATGGAGCATGGCCTTAAAGACAATGAAATGAAAAGTCTAAAGCTGAGGGATTATTTTCTTATTGATCATTTTTGTAGGGAAAAAACAAAGGTGATGTTACACTTTTTGCCATTACTTATTCTGAATCAGTAACCAGAGCTTATAAAAACTTTAAAAATAAAATTGCAAAGAAAAGGGATTTGAAATAACCTTAAGGAATTGGCCCAAGACAAATGAAACTTATTTTTTTATTGGTCTGTACAGATCTCCAAGTGCACCAGTCGATGATATCCTCAAAAAAATGGATGAAATACTTCAGAAAGTTATCAAGAAAAATAGAAAATTATCATTGATGCGGACCTGATATGATGTCTCATAAGATAACAGCTCTACTCAGAAGCCAAAAGAAAAACTTCTCTGCTATAGTGCTCAGCTAACTATTTATACCCCAACCAGAGAGTCATCTCACTCAAAACTATTATTGACAACAAAGCTACAAATCTCACTAAGCATAACTTCAAATCTCTAGTTAAAGAAACTACTAACTCAGACCATCATGCTCAAATTGTTGAATTTAATGCACACACTTTAAAAGATAGAAGTGAGAGAATCGAAGATTAAGTATACATGCTAACATGAAAATATGAATTTATTTAAATGGGAATTGAAGAGTGTTGACTGGGCAGCAGCACTAAATGCAAATTTTTTTACAAATAAGTCCAAAGAATCTCAATCAATTACTAAGTACTACTGGGATATTTTCTTCCCGTTGAAAGAGCTGGCCATAAAAAATATAAATCTGCAAATAAAGTATATAAATGGATAACAAATAACTTTCCTACAGCTAAAAAAAGGCTTAACTACTTAACTAAGTCTAGTAAAGTGGATGCCAGTCTGATATATTTAAGAAATAAACTGAATTCCAAGTATAGGATGCTGCGTAGGAAAGCAAAAAATCACCATGTCAAACAAATTATTTCGAATTATACCAATCAAGCAAAAGCATTGTGGTCTATAGTTAATAATCAGAATTCCAGTAAAAGTCAGAGCCCAGAAAGAATAAATGCTTCTAAATAACAATTGACGGACAAGAAATCAGCGATCCAGAAAATATGGCAAACGAATTCAATAATTTCTTCATAGATATCACTGGCAAAAAACAATATTGTACATTAAAGTAGCATTGACTTGAATTATTTAATACTTCAGGTTCCTCCACTTCCACACATCTGTCCTCTAACTCTTCTTCTAGAGATCATCCTTAAATTTAAGTTTCATTACAGGATCATTCCCATTAAAATTGTTGCATCCAGAGGTATTTTGTAGCAGTTTTCCTTTGTCATCTTACATGTGGCTGCAAAGAGTCCTTTTTCCTGGACTCAGGGTTTAGTGATTTAGATCTAAGTGTCTGTCACCCTGCCTAAAGGCCAAGTAGCAATGGTCACTCCCCTCTTCCTGACAATTTCTACCAAAATTGTTCTGATCATAAGTATGCAAAAAAAGTTTGATCACTAGCAGAATAAGAGCTAAACACAAAGTGAAGTAGCAGGTGGGCAATAATTCTGGGGATTCTACTCTTTTCGCTCATTACAAGGAAATTCACTAGTTAAGCAAGATTCCACTGTAATCATATAAGATTTTTATAGCAAAAACTGTCATTCTGTGTGAGATGGTCATGAAGTTATCTCTCCTGCTTAGTGAAAACTGACCTGTGAATGCATGTAATTTAAAATTATACCTGATAACCTCTGTATTATTTGATACCTGGTACTTCTATCACTGCACATCTTCTATGCTATTATTATTATGTGGAATAATCCTGTATATACAGCTGTCTGGCAAATCTTCAAATCGGAAAAATAACAATTTTTTATTAACCTCACATTGCTTTTTCTATTTGCAACGGATACACCAGGTACCTTAAATGATGAGTGGGTTGTCCTCTGGTTTTTATTAATGATGAATCCTTAAATTTGGAAATAAAAATTTGATATCAAAGTAAATCATCCTGCAGAGGCAGCCGCTTTTGCCATGCTTTTAGTTCTACACATTAACATCATATTCTTTTTAAGGGGAAGTTTGAGGTGTTCAAAGGCATTTTTTTGATTTTTAGAAATTTTAATTTTTCTCATTTCACCATTTAAGTGCCATTACCCACCCCTTTGGCTTCATGGTGAAATACTCAAAACAAATCAAACAAAAATGTTTTCATGGGGTTGATTATTGTTCATTTTCACCAATGAAACTCAAAATACCCCAGAAATCATTCTCAAAGAAAAGAAAAAACCACAATAAATGCATTAGTTCAATTTTTTTGTTTGTAAAATAGCCCATATTTCCAAAAATTGATGATAAAAAGGCAATCTTTTCTTTAAAAGTGAATGTTTGAGGTGTTCGAAGGGCATTTATTCAATTCTTAAAAATTTTATTTTTCTCATTTCACCATGAAAAGTGCCAATATCCCTCATTTTGGCTTCACGGTGAAATACTCAATCAAAACAAATCAAACAAACATGTTTCCATGGGGTTGATTATCATTCATTTTTACCAAAAAAACCGGAAATATCCCAGAAATCATTCTCAAAAACAAGAAAAAACCACAATAAACGCATCAGGGCTTGGCAAGGGCATTAATTAACTCTGTAAAAATATTCATTTTTCTCATTTCACCATGAAAAGTTCCAATCCATCCCCCTTTGAGTTCAATGTGAAATTCCAAATTGAAATAAATCAAACAAAAAAGGTTCCATGAGGTTGATTATTGTTCATTTTTACCAATGAAAGCGAAAATACTAAAGAAATCATTCTCAAAGACAAGATAAAATCACAATAAATGCATCAATTAAATTTTCTTTGTTTGTAAAAGAGCCCATCTTTCCAAAAGTTGTTCATAAAAAGGCAATCTTTACTTTTAAAGTGAATGTTTGAGTAGTTCAAAGGGCATTTTTTCAATTTAGAGAAATATTTATTTCTCTCATTTCACCATGAAAAGTGCCAATAACCCCCCCATTGGCTTCATGGTGAAATAATCAATTAAAAGAAATCAAACAAAAATGTTGCCATGGGGTTGATTATCGTTCATTTTTACCAATTAAACCAAAAATACCCAGAAATCATTCTCAAAGACAAGAAGAAACCACAATAAATACATCAGTTTATTTTTTTGTGTGTAAAATAGTCCATATTTCCAATTGGTGTGGATAAATAGGCAATCTTTTCTTTTAAAGTGTATGTTAATATAGCTCCAAGGGCAATTATTCAATTTTTAGAAATATTTATTTTCCTCATTTCACCATGAAAATTGCCCATACTCTTTGGCCTCAAGGTGAAATTCTAAATCAAAACAAATCAAACAAAAATGCTTCCATGGGGTTGATTATCAGTCATTTTTACAATTAAAACCAAAAATACCAAAGAAATCATTCTCAAAGATAAGAAAAAACCAAAATAATTGCAACAGTTCAATTTTATTTCTTTGTTAAAACGCCAATATTTCCAAAAATAGTGGTTAAAATGGCCATCTTTTCTTTTAAATGGAATGTTTTAGTAGATCAAATGGCATTTGTTCCATTTTTAGAAATTTTAATTTTTCTCATTTGACAATGAAAAGTGCCAATTCACCCCCCTTTGGCTTCAAAGTGAAATTCTACATCAAAACAAATCAAATTGAAATGTTTCAATGGGGTAAATTATCGCTCATTTTTACCAATTAAACCCATATTATCCCATAAATCATTCTCAAAGACAAGAAAAAACCACAATAAATAATTCAGTTCAATTTTTTTGTGTAAAACAGCCCATATTTTCAAAAATTGTGCACAAACAGCCAATTTTTTCCTTTAAAGTAAATGTTTGAGGTGTTCGAATGGTATTTATTCCATTTTTAGAAATATGAATTTTCCTCAGTTAACCATGAAAAGTGCCAATCCCCTCCCACCAATGAAACCCAAAATACCCCAGAAATCGTTCTTAAAGACAAGAAAAAACCACAATAAATGCATCAGTTCAATTTTTTTCTGTGTAAAAATGCCCAATTTCCAAAAATTGGATAAAAAGTAAATATTGTCTTTTAAAGTGAATGTTTGAGTAGCTCCAAGGGCAATTATTCAATTTTTAGAAATATTTAATATTTTCGTTTTTTCATGAAAAGTGCCACCCTTTTAGTTCAAAGGTGAAATTCTAAATCAAAACAAATCAAACAAAAATGTTTCCATGGGGTTGATTATCATTCATTTTTACCAATGAAACCCAAAATATTCCAGAAATCATTATCAAAGATAAGAAAAAACCAAAATAAATGCATTAGTTCAATTTTCTTTGTTTGTAAAAGAGCCCATATTTCCAAAAATTGTGCATAAAAAGGCCATCTTTTTTTTTAAAGTGTATGTTTGTGGAATTCCTTCATTATGATGGTAAAAAAGAAACTTTTCAATTCCACAATAATGTTTTAATATTTCTTGAGTGCCAATATGCTGACAATATCTTCAGTGTTTAGACTGGATCCAAAAGGCAATTAGGCAATTTTTTAAATCTGTTAAATACTTTAGATGTACTTGACTGCATGTATTGGACTGCAATGCCATCTAAATTGGACAGGCAGGGAGGACATTAGATAGTAGTAGTTTTTAGGGGAGGCAACTGACAGATAAGGTCATTTGCGCCATAGGGGATGGACAGGAAAGGATTCAGGATGGAGAGAAACCCGGCGTTGGCATTAGCCTACTCTTTACGAAAGGCGCCAAGGGGTCCGCAGCTTAACGTCCCATCCGATGGATGCCGTACTCCTTCAATGTGCCCTCTACAAAGCACCTCAAGTAGGGATCGAGATACCTCTGAAAAATATTCAACACCGCTGGGATTTGAACCCTGTGCCTTCAGGGTGGGAAGCCAGTATGTTAGCCCCTGCACCATCTCGATCCCCAGGACATTAGATATTAGGATCAAAGAACACCATTCATGCTTCACAAAGAAAGACCACAAATCCAAATTCGCAAAACACCTCTTAGATAAAAATCACACCAGTAACTTCACAGCAGACATTCTTCACACTGAAATGAAAGGACACAGGGTGAATGCTTTGGAAGATTAGGAACTTTGCCCAACTCTTCAGTCTGACAGGTTTGAGGTGGTCAAAGAAACATACCTCTCCTGTTCCTCCCTCCTTAAATTCTTAAATCACTCCAATATCTTTCTGCACCAACCCCACCCCCACCAAGGCAGTGATGGTCATCGACTGTCCCTTAATAAAGGTCAAAACATTGTAGACAAACATCCGCCCTAATTAGATGTAGAACACAATGTGTTGGTTTTTTTCCATCGCTATTTCTAAGATCGGTGGAGTGTTAGATGATGTTCTTCATTTAATGATCATTTAATTAATATAAACTTTCACAAAATTGAGCCAGTAACCTTCCAATACATACCCTCTCCCTCTCCTAGACCACTAATAGGTTGCTGCCCCTAAACTCAACTTACCCCATCTCCTCTCCGTTACTCCCCTCTGGGAGCCAGACTATGTAAGTTGAAAAAATGTTGATGTATGTTACCTGATGATTGATGCTCAGCATCGAAACCATGATCATGAAATATTAAACTTTTGTGTAGAAGTGTAGCTTCTTTGTACCCTCATAAGAGCAAATCTCCTATAATTCCAACCTTTGGATTGATTAGTCTGATGATGATGAATTACACATTAAGAAAGACATTGTAATTTTTTTTATTCCTTACAAATAATATACAACATCAAATTAAACAATAAAAAATCTTTCCAAATTACAAAGATTAGTGCAACTTCTGAAGGTATTAAAAAAAATCAGGCATTGCGGCAACTTGAAGTAAGGCACTTTTCATATTATTAATAGCTTACACAGATTACAGTATTAGACAATAGTCTACGATTATATGTAAATAAAAACAAAACTTATAGGTCTTCCTCCCTAGTACATGGAGCACTCTGTGTTTTGTCCCTGCAAACTTGAACTTCGTCACGTACATCAAGGAAGCTACTGTGCTCCTCACTAGCAGGCAAAGTGACAGAGCATTTTTCATTCCTGCTGCTCCTCTGAATCAGCAGAATATATGCCTTTTCTAAGGATGAATTAAATAATTCGGTATTGAATTTGATTTTGTGGTGCAAGTATAGCCAAGGTTCTGCCACAGTGAACGGGTCATTATGCTCTATTTGTTCCTCCATTACTCTTACTACCCTCATGGCTTCTTCTAGGTGCCCCCTGGCACTCTGGCAATAGGAATAAAAGTTATTCTCTCCAATCTTTTCTCCATCTGGTCTAATATTGCAGTGGACTGTTTGGCAATAAAGGGTCTTATGAAAGACTAGGGAAACCTTTAACTCTTGGATACAATCAATGAGAATTTCCAGGACTTTTTCTATGAGGGAAATCCTCAGTGTGTCATCCTCAGATGACAACAGGTCCACCAGCAGTCGTTTAACCAGTTCTCCTTCCTTAAAATAAAAATTTTTCATGGCAACCTGCAAATTAATAAAAAAGTAAAATTTTTAATATACAGGGTGCAGCAACATAACTTCCTTTTTACAATGCAAACTTGTACAACCAATGTTACTTTTAAGTAAAATTATGCTGTTTTCAAAATGTATATAAATAAAAATACTTTAATTATTACATAGTGGATTTATTTGGCTATTGCCTTGGCTTACCACCTCCACACATAAATTTAATTCACAAACATTATTGCAACCATTCATGATAAATTAAAGTTCTTATAATCTGCAAATGTTTCTGTCTGTACAATATCTCTCTGCTCCACATTTATGGCATTTGATATACAAGGGTCATCGCAGAAACTAGTATCCATTCCTGCTATATGGAACTCTTGCAACAATTTTGCCGCCGCTCAATCTCACCTTCAGTTGTTTGTCTGCCCACTGTCCGTGAAACTTTATAATGCAGTCATTGCTTTCATTGCATCAGTGAGCCTTTAATAATGCTTAAAAAATTGAAAACACTGCCATTATTGAAGTAAGGGATGCTGTCAGATTTCTCAATGAAAGAAATGTGTAACCAGGATATATTCATAGTCAATTAAAGAAGGTTTATGACAACAATGCTATTGACAAGTCGTGTGTTTGGAGCCAGTGTCAAAACTTCAACTTGGGGAGACAGAATGTCCATGATGATGATCAATCAGTGGGAAGGGAGGGCGTTCTCCACCATGACAATGCCAGGCCTCATGTGACTTGAAACATATATATAACTACTCATCCAAAAATTCAAATGAGAAATTTCCAACCATTTACTATACAGCTCAGACTAGGTTGTTACAGATTTTCACCTCTTCACAAAACTAAAGGACTTTACAGCAGGAACGAAATTTCAAAGTGACAAAGAACTGGAGGGAGTGGTGACTTATCTCAATGGACTAGTAGCTGGAATAATTAAACCCCTCACACATTATGAGTCGTATATATTTACACAGAGACTATGTAGAGAAGTCATCCTCCCTTTGCACTTGGATGCAATTCTGCCAATTCCCGTAGTCTACTTGGCATTCAATTTTTAAACACCCAATTTTTATAGATAGTGGCACCAGAATGAAAGACTACATTTCTCTCCACATAAACCTATTTATTCGGAGATTTTAACAATGAATATTATTCATTGCATTCATTTAGTTATTTTCTAAATTCTACAATTTTTCATGGTTTGATATTTTCAGAAATATTCAACCAAGTGAAGACCTGGATAACATTCACACGTCTTGCATATATAAATTGTCTCTCTTTTTCCACCTTTGACTTTTCTATTTGCGCAACCAACACAATCTTCGTTTTTTGTTAAGGTGAGGAATTTCAATGCAACAATTTCAGAGTGTAAAGTTTATTCTCCTTGATCCCGGTCAAGGCGAATGATTTGTACACTGAAATGCATATTAGTGAATGACTCCATCAAAAGTTACTGTTGCGGCATATCCAGCAGTTTCTTTGGAAGGTGAGGAATGATTGATTACATGGAGCTTTCCATCTAAGTACTGCTTGGGCTTTTTGAATGATAATATGCACCTCGGAGTCTGTGCTCCACCTTTGAAATCTCCCACAACACCTTGTACGATTTCCCGGATAAATTTTACATGCAGAATCGGTTTTTAATTTTTTTTCTGGGCATTCTTGGTAAGAAATTTTCAAACCTTACCTCAAGCCCCCAGAAAAATAAATGATGCCACCAATTGTGTATTTTCTCATGAAGCAGTGTGCTTGAGAGGTGATCTGCCAAGTCAATTTCCCCATAAACTTTTTAAGGATCTAAGTCCCATCTGCAGTTATGAATCAATGCAAAAAAACTGACTTGCTTCTCTTAGACCGGTAAAACAGGGCCTTGGAAATGTTTATTAGCATGAGTTTTTGGTCCAAAGTGCGCAAATGTGTCACCCAAAGAGTGAATAGCTTACGCATGTCCAATTCTTCAATTATTGAATGACAAACACATTCTTACGATATGCCCATAGCCTCTGCTATCTCTCTAACCTCAATTTGGATATCGTCCCGTACTATAGGGTAAATGTTTTTGATATTATCAGGGATTGTTTCAGTTTTTGGACATCCTGAACAGCCATCATCAGCCAAGCTGGTACGACCACATAAATTCAGCTGCCCAAAATTTCATGGTATTAAATGATGCTGCAGTGTCCCTGTACACAGCGTCCAACTCATCTTTAATGTGCATAGGTTTATTGCCTTTCAAAAACAAATATTAATTGACAGCTTGACACTCAAACTTTTTCTGTTTTCACAAGAACCCTTACAACAACTCACTAAAACAATAGTCAAACAACAACTGAGTCTCTTAAATTACTGAAATTTTGGCGAGTGCATTTCAATGCACGCACAAACACATTCCTTAAATTATATAAAAGAGTGCTGGCATCTTCATGTTATGGTTGGCAGTTTTTTAGACCACCCACTGACTTTCCAGCCAACCTTCATATTTATGCTGCAATACGAAGTTGATCTGAAAAGTTCTTGGCCTGATGATGACAATGAAAATTCATTTTCAAAAAAGTTTATTTATCAACATAATTACCTTAAAAAGTAATACATTTCACCCAGTGGTGCTCCAGTTCCATTATTCCATCTCAGTAGTGTTCTTCTGGAAGTGCTACAAAGTACGTACTCGTCTAGAGCCAAAATCACTTCTTGTTTGAGTAAAAAACATTGGCCAGTGAGGAAACTTTTGAGTTTGCAGAAGAGGTGAAAGTCCGAGGGAGCCACTGTCAGGGAAATGAGGGTGTGGTCCAGCACTGAATTGTACAAATCCCTCAATTTTTCCAGCGTCAACACACTTGTGTTTGGGTGTACCATCCTGATAGGAAATGGTTTCTTTCCGATGCCAGCCAGATTTGCTTGCATGAACTTTTTTGTCATTTTGTTAGAAGAATACTCCCCAGTTTTCCCTAACCTTTTTCAAGATAGTCAGTCAACAAAATTCCTTGCACAACCCTAGAAACCAACACCATGACCTTTGCGGCTAATGGCACCATCTTTGCCTTCTTCAGAGCTGAAGAACCTGCCTATCACTGCATGGAATGTTGTTTCGATTCTGATGCATAATGTTGAATCCATGTTTCATCCATTGTCGATTGTTGATGCAAATAATCAATCTTGTTTTTCATCAAGCACGCCAAGCACTGTTTGGAAAGGGTCAATTGAAGGCATTTTTGATTCAGAGTGATCACGAGCGATACTAAAAGCTATGTCATGTGGATTGACTCATGCAAAATGTAGCAATTTTTTTGAAGCCACTACATTACAAACAATTTCACACACATTCTTACAATGACCTTCCAAAATCATATTGTGCATATTTTCAATGATTTCCGTAGTGGTTGCACTTTTTGGACATCCTTCACGTGGACGATCATTTTAATAGCTTTCAAGGTCATGTTTTAACTTAGCTGCTCATTGCTTCATGGTGGAAATTAAAGGAGAAAAGTCCCCACACATTTACAATCCTTGCAAGAAATTCCTTCATCCTGCAATGGTCTTCACTAATGAGGGCATTGGTTTTGTCGACGTTTTCATCAGTTCTTGATGTTGAAGGGTGGCCTGAACGGGGCTGGTCTTCAATTGACATTTCACCATTTTTAAAATGTGTAAGCCACTCATAGACTCTGGTTTTGCTTAGGGCAGCTTCCCCAAAACCAGTCTTGAGCATTATAGTAGTTTCCGCAGCCGATTTCCCCAACAGGAAACAAAATTTCACTGCAGGGCGTTGCTCTTAATAATCTGCCATCATGTTTTTTGCCAAAATGAAAAAACTTGTTTCACTGAAACAGCTCTCATGGACGGACCGATCTAGTCACAGCGACGGCCAATAAAATGTTTCATATGAGTATATTTTTTCCTGAGACCAAACGGCCCTTTCTTTATGAGCATGCCTCGTACAATAGCCAATGGTTTAAAGCCTGTTCCTTAAGTGATATAGATAACAAAAAGTGACAAAAATAAATATAGAAAATATTAAATGAAAAAGAAAATACATACCCTTAAGTTTGCTGAAGATAGAACTTCAGCCTTTTCAGCGCCAGACTCATCAATATCAGGATATCTCAGGTAGGGGTGATCGAGATTGAAAGGCAATGGATGATGCTGTCTCTGTAGCTGCAACTCACGGCTAAATGCCAAGGCTAGCCTTTAAATGAAAACCAAAAAATTATTGATAATCTTCATAGGAAAGACAAATTTTAACCAATATTATTGACTGCATCTCCAAATAATTGCTTTCATCATTCAGACAAAATTCAGAGAAAATAAAATTCCCTAAATAAAAAACAACAACCTTTGCTTTCTCATTTCACCACCCACTCTGATAACCAGAAATGATCTTTAAATAACATACCAGTAAAAAAATTCAAGTTGAGCATAAGTTGATCTGGTTCACATATTATGACAATCAATGCAAATACATTTTACATAAGAATACCAGAAATAATAAGAATGTAAGCAGTTAAAAAGTGAAGAGCACCTCATACAAGGTGTGATCAAAAAAAAGACAAACTAATTTTTAACTTGTTTATTTTGACGGATCAGCTTAATTGAACTTGTCGCCCGCAAAGTACATGCCTTGGCTGACAACACACCTTTGCCAACATTTCTTCCAGCACTTGAACCCTGCCTGTTAAGCCTCCTTAGGGATCCTCTTCAGGTCTGCTGTACAATTAGTTTTAATGCCCACAATAGAGTCAAATCGGTGCCCTTTCAAGGTTGATTTTAACTTTGGAAACAAAAAAGTCTGATGGAGCCACGCCTGGAGGGTACGGTGGCTGTGGGATCACGGAAGTTCCAGTTCTGGCAAAAAACTCTGCCAAAATCAGTGCCGTATGAGCCTAGTTATCGTGGTGAAAACACGACTCATTGTTTCTCCTTTCGCCCGGCCTCTTTTGGCTCACTGTGACCCTCAGCCTCTTCATAACCTTTAAGTAGAAATCTAGGTTGATGGTTTTGTCTTTGAGGGATGTATTTGTAATGAATCAGCCCTAGCCAATCGAAGAAACACACCAGCATGACCTTCACATTGGACCGCAACATGCGAGCTTTCTTTGATCACGGAGAATGAGGACCTTTCCACTGAGAAGACCGGGCCTTTATCTCAACATCATAACCGTAAACCCAGGTGTTGTCACCGGTTACGATGGTTTTAAGAAACTCTGGGTTGGCATTGGCTCGATCCAGAAGTTTCAAAGAAATATCCACACATTTTTGTCTCTGTTCATCAGTCAGCACCCGCAGGATTAATTTTGGTACAACGTATGTCATGCCAATAATGTCTGTCAAAATTGTCTGACAGGAGCCTAACTAATGCTCACGTCCTCAGCTATCTCCTTAACAGTTAAACGGCAATTTACCCGCACCAAATCGTTTGCCAATGTGACATGCTTGGAGTCTGTCGAAGTGGAAGGCCACCACATTTGCGAATCTTCATCTGTTGAGGTTCTGCCTGATTTCAAACGACTGTACCATTCAAAATACTAGCTTCGACTCATAGCTTCATTAACAAAGACTTGCTGAATCATTCATATTGTCTCCTTTTTCCAAGTTTGAAACAAAATTTCATGCACACACGCTGTTCCTCTAGCTCCTTCATTGCTGCCATTGCATGCAGTGACGAACAGGTTAAGACACGTACCAATGCTGCTGCATAACGACTGGACATAAGCAAATGCAAAACCTCTCACTTTGGTTGTCACATGTGTATCTAGATGGAGCACTGTCTCTTGTCTCGATCCATTGAACGGTTTGCGCAGAATAAAATCAATCCGGTCTATTTTTGATCACACCTTGTATTTATGTAAAAATTTTAACATTATTTTATTTAAACTTTACCTCTAGTTATATCTCAATGAGTTGATTTCAACATCACCAAATAGAAGCTAATGTTTCACCATTTCTGGAGTTGACATTGATACCTATATTTAGGAAGTATTTATGGAGATATAACAATTTAAGTGATACCTTAAAAAAACTTGAAGATGAGGACTTGAGTGATGGATTTTTAAATATGAACCATATTTTCCAACTATAATGTGGACCTAATATAAATGTCACTGATGTTTTCTAACAAAAATTTGATACTTTTTATCATCATACAAAAAAACACCTCATTTAAAAATTTCCTGCTCATACAACCTTATTCCTCCTACACACCTGTAGAGATGTCACATTATCGTAGCAACAAAAACTGACAAGTGAACATCCCCAAAAAGATTTTCCTAAATTTCACTGTATTTACTTCTTAGTTTAATTTCCAAAGAAACTGTGGGAGATGCTGTAACAGTAACTTTTAACGGAGTCATCCGCTAATATGTATTTCAATGCAAAAATTTCAGAGTGTAAAAATCATTCACCTTGACCAGGATTCGAACCTGGATCTCTCAATGTCTGGTCGAGTGCTTTAGCCAGTTAAGCTATCGAGGTGTCCTCTTAGAGTATAAGAGGATGCCTTGATAGCTTAACTGGCTTAAGCACTTGCCCAGACATTGAGAGATCCGGGTTTGAATCCCGGTCAAGGTGAATGATTTTTACACACTGAAATTGTTGCATATAAGTTTAAACATTCTCAGATCAACAATGTAGTCATTCATCAGAATTTATTCATTTTCACTAATCCAAACACTTGTGAAAAATAATAAGTATGGGACATAGAAGAGAAGTATACTAAAAAAATAGAATGTCAAAGTAACATGCTTAAAAATGTGAAATTAGTTTTATTGAGTGTTTTAGACAAATTTCTGCCTTGGCTCCTAAAATATAATTGGTAAAAGACAATTATCCATTATAATACATGGGCAACTCCAAATCAAATTAGCAAGAATTGATCTTGCAAATTTTCATTCTTTTACATTGTACATCATAATTAACTTTAAAGAGAACTATGATTTATAAATGTAGCAAATATGTTAATTTTTGCAAAATTCACAGTATTTCTGTATTTAAACTGTTGATTTTTCAAGTATTGTTGAAATAGATATTGATCCTACTCTTTACTATGTCATATCACAAGCATTTTCCTCCATTTGGTGAGTATATTGCTCAGAAGAGTTTGCACTTTTTGAAACAGTCCTGGAACGATTAATTCTGAATGCTCATAAGCTCCTAAGTCAAATTTTTAGAAAGTTCTGAGAGATAAATGAGCACACTTGTAGTTGTGGTGAACAAATCACTCCCAGCTCCTCCAAAGTTTGGGCCATTTTCACCAGATTCCCTCTCTTAGGTGACTCATAACCCCCAGGTAGATTGACTGTCTGGCCTTCAGGCATATATTCGTGATGCACAACCCCCTTTGCATCGAAAAAAAGTCAACAACACCTTGATATTCAAGCAAACTTGTCGAGCTCTTTTCAAGCAGGGGATGCTTCCATAACCCATTGTGAAGATTCCACATTTGTTTCCAAGTCATATGCATAAACCCATGACCCATTAGCTGTTATGATCCTGGAAAAGAAGGTTTTATCCTCTTCAGCTTGATCAAACAATTCCTGACAAGACTTAAATCAATGTTGTTTCTGGTCTGCTGTCATTAGGCAAGGCAGGAATTTGGTAGCACTTGACGCATCCTCAATTTTTCAGTCAGGATTTCATAGCACAACCCAATCAAGATGACACACTCCTCTGCAATTTCCCTGACAGTCAAATGTTAATTTGCAGGAATGAAATCATTCACTTTCTCGATGTGGGGGTCATCAAACAATAATAATGGTTTTACGGAATGCTCGTCTTCCACTGATTGCTGCCCCTTTTTGAGCAGGGTAAACCACACATAATACAAGGTATGATTCATTGCATTCTCACTATAAGGCTCGGTAATCAACTCATCTGATTTTTTGCCGCACTCCATGAACACCCCTTCACTTAAACAGCTGTAGCTAATCAACAAAGTGGTTGAAGGGGGTTATAGAGGAAGTTTCTGCAGATACAGCACCTTTGATTGGAGTAGTAATATTTAGGGGAGGCGACCGACAGCTGAGGTGATTTGCGCCATAGGGGATGGACATGAAAGGATTAAGGGTGAAGAGAAACCCAGTGTCAGCATTAGCCTACTCTTAACGAAAGGCGCCAAGGGGTCCGCAGCTTAACGTCCCGTTCGACGGATGGCATACTCACTCAAAGTGCCCTCCAAAAATCGCCTCAAGTAGGGATCAAGATACCTCTGAAAAACATTCATCACCGCCGGGATTTGAACCCGGGCCCTCTGGGTGAGAAGCCAGTACAATAGCCACCACACCATATCGATCCCCACCTTTGATAGGATTATGAAAAATAACCAACTGGAGATGCACTATTCATAAAGTTATGGAATCTTTTGAACAGCCCTCCTAACCTATCCATATTGGTAGTCCATATTTTGAAACTCGTGCCATTCAAAATAAACTTTGAAATTTTCTAAAGTCCCTTAACCCCTCAGCGCGGTTCAAAGTACATGATATGTTGCAGTCGGTAAGCCATATCCGTGGATCAACGTATGCCAAACACCCCAATCCACTCCCTCGGTTTTGAATTTTTTTCTATGGCGCCATTGAATTTTTTTAATATATATGGTTTTCCCAGGCCTCATAGATAATGAGTCTTGCTAATTGTTCTGTTTCAACCACATGAAAAGGCACTCTATAAGGAAGATAAATCTATGAAGTCCATCGTTATGAGATAAGTTAGTTCTTTGCATTGACACTTTGTCCTCAGGCTCTGTTCGTCTTTATTGCTTGATATGATTTCCCTATCTAATTTCTCTGGAACCATTTGTACATCATTCTTCCTGTCTGTTTCGTCATAACAGCAGGGCAACAGCATAACATGGCAAAAGGCCTCGGCATTGTCCATAGCCTCAGTTGTTAGAATCCTTTCTTCAGAAAGAGAAGTAAAAAAGCTTTGTACATAATGCCTGTAATGGATTCCATGACGGATAAGCTTTTTTTGAGTGAAGATAATAGAGAGAATTTAGTTGAACACCTGGACGGAGAAAGAGAAGTGAGTATTGGATGTGATAGTGAAAGTTCAAGTGAGAAAGATTGGTTGAGAGGCACTTCGTTGAAAAGATACAGCTGACCGAGAAGAAGTCCAGGCCTCAAAGAAGATGTCCGGTGTGCTCTACACGAGGTAAAAAGAGGGATACAGTGTACTGGTGCCCTGACTGCAATGCAGGCCTATATTCAGGGGATGGTTTCATATTATATCACACAAAACTAAACGTTTAGACTGGAGGTTTGAAACTTAAAGGCGAATGAAAAAGTGAAAACATTAGTAAAATTTAGACTAAATAGAATAAGCAATTTAACATTAAGTATTTTTTTAATATTAGAATAAACATTTTAAAAGATATAAATTATTTTCAACAATGCTGCAACAGGGAGAGATTTAAAAAAAATTAAATACTGCGAGTAGGGCTCACTTCTTCCCATGACCATATGGATTGTGATGCAATTGTGAACCTCAATTCCCCCTCAGCAGCACCTCTCAAAAATATTAATGTATTATTCAGCAGTAAATTATTTACTACTTTATCTTCTGAATGATTTTGATATTATATAACAAATAATGGATTTGCTTACCTTCACCATTCTAATAACAGTCAAATTGGAATGTAATACAGATCCAGAGGTAAAGGCTGTGCAGACTGTTACGCCGTTGCTGGTCAGGAATGCATTAAAGCATAGTTCCCTTAAAATTGCTAATTCTTAAAGTAAAACAAAATTAAAATTACCTTGACGTGGTTTGGAATAACGCCATGCGCACACCAGGCAAACTTCTCTGAGCGAAGTTTGATAACTCAGTCAAATCTTCTTTTTCGAGCCGCCAAGCAGATGCACATGCCTGCATACTGCTGAAAGCAAAAAGTACTCTTATTACCCTAAATAATAGTCCGCAACATTCCATTATTTTTACTAAAAGATACTATATATACTAGATGCCATGCTTGCTTTTTGATCATGGATTATTTTCTGAAAATGGCCAACTTCATTCTGTACTGTTTTATTCTATAAAGAGGTCCGGCATAGGAGCACATTGATGGACACACAAAAGGTGAGATGAAATCAAAATCAAGTGTAAATGGCAGGTAATAAATATTTCTTTAATATTCATTTATTGAAATTATTCTCTCATTCCTTTTTCTTTTTCTTCTCATTTTTCTCTCCTATATGCTCCTCTGGCATTGCTCTCACATTATGTCAAAAACAACCAGTTACAAAATCATTCCATGTACCCTAAAATGCTTGCATCCACCCTCAAATGATTGTATACATACATGGGCAAGTGCTCTCCCTCAGAAATGCCATTTCGTCAGCTAATCAAAAGCCTACCACTGGCTATTATCATTTTTGGACCATTTGTATATGATACTTTGCTGGCCCTGGTTGCATTGTGGTAACATCCTTGGTCCTCTAACCCAAGGGTTGTAGGTTCAATTCCCATCTGGGTGGGATTTTCCTCTAATTTGATGTTTGTTATTTTCTCCATTGCCATTATCGTTAATAGCCCGATGTTAAGGCCAAAAAGTGCTATTATCAGACTAATGGTAGAATAAAATAACTTTCATACATAAGACACTTACAGTTATTAATAAAACTCTAGACCCCAAAATAAGCACACTCAGCAGTGGTGAGACTCTGACCCCCTCTTTTGAAATCAGAGCAGGAGGAGCCACCATCTAGTATCATTAAATTCCAACTGATGGAGTGACTCTGATGCCTCTAGTTTATAAGAGTTATCCATATCTGCTGGCTAAATAATGTTTTGCCATAATTTGCAATAAAAGAATTACCCATTAGCTTAAATTTGAGCCTTAGAAAAAATTCTTTTGTACTTTACTCCTATGCTCTGCACAATGGAATGTGATTTGTATCATCTTTATTGGAATTGGAATAAGTTCCTTCTAACTTTAATTGGAGTGCTATTACTTGAATTACTCCACCTAATTCACTGTACCTAGTGAAATGATAACAAATAACTGTCTATTAAAATTGAATGATGGATTTTAATGATTGACTTTTTCCTGGTATTACTTCTACCAGAGAGGGAAGTTGAACCCAATTACTTGAACTGCAATTTATCTAAAGCACAAAAAATACCACAAATGTTTACAGTTAATTATTGCAGAGGTGACTGAAAATTTTAAGAATGACAGCTTTATCAAAACAAATTATTCTTTGAAACGTAAACAGCAGAACTCATGCATAGGATACCATTATATTTCATGCATTACACCATTATATTTCCTCACATAAATGCAATTAATAAAATATACTGGGTAATCCATGCATGCAAAAACACTAAAGCATGAAATCTACAAGAATTACAATATTCCTAAAATTTAAGAAATGTTGGGCAGCCACCTCCTAATTAGATAGATGTGGTATAGCTCAAAAACAGGATGTGAAATAAGAGAAACATCATGAAGATTCTTCCAATGGAACTAGAGACTGCAGCTGAAGGAATTTCAACACATGACACATAAAAATATAATAGATAAAAGTTTTAGAGGATGAAAATGTTTTAGCCTTATAGGGCCTGCAGTTCTTAAGCTTTCCTTTTATGGCATAAGACAAGGAATGGACTTAGTAACTGACGAACATAGCGAATTACTCAGGTCTATTAAGAGTTTTTCCTTGTGCCTATGCAGGCCTAGACAGTGAAATCATTGCCTCTCCCTTTATTCTAAAATATTCTGTTTCTCTCTTAAATCTCTTTTCCTCCAAGGTGGAATAGAATCAACCTATGCTTCAATAAGGAGAATGAGCCTGAGTAATAAAAATGTTGCTATGGTACCTATATACATGGAATACTGACAAAAAGATCAGGTTAGGAATGACGTTTCATCAATTTTTCATGCAAGATATAAGAAATGAAGAGAGAGGAAATTAAATCCTTAATCCATATCATGATCCCAGCAAAAAACTCAATTCTCCCTTATTTTAATGAGAAAAATAAAATCGAGCTTCACAGAAAGTTACATCCATTTTCAAAGTTTTTTCAAATCTCCTGCTCTTTTTATGGTTTTGCAGGGTCGTCAGTGTCACACATAACAAATGGTCAAAACAAGCAAAATCGGTGTGTTGATTTTGGCAAAAATCTAATCATTTTATCAATCCTTAATAAGAATATTTAAACATAAAATGTCATGCCATTCAAATAATAGTTTTTTAGTTGCTGCCCCCATAAAAAATTCAAGCATACACCTTCCAGAAAACAGCTCAGGAGACCTCAAAACATGTATTTAGACTGGAATCCCAAGTCAAATTTTTTCACAAATACAATGCTCAAAAACTGCATACATATTGAAACTAAAAATTTTTCTTTTCTGAATAAGCATAAAAATCCTGTAAATGAGCAATTTGCATTTCAAATAATGAGTAGTTTTATGCATAGTAATTTTCAATTAATAATGATTTTAAAATTGAATGGTCAAATAACAGTCAATAAATTTAGACTGTCTTAAACACAAGGAATTACTTTATAAAAGATACAAGACATTTCATCCCCTGGCAAACATAAAATAGGGGTTCACTGTATTTGATTACCATTGATCAAATGAAGGAGCTTCAGTTCCTGTAGGACCACAAAAACACCCAATTCTGACTTTTCCATGCATCACTCAATGAATATAAGGTTGATTATTTAATTTTCAACAGAGGTCACTATTTTTGCCAAAGAAGATTTAACAGATATAGGACACAATATTTATAAAATATTATAAAATGTCTTCTACTTACGTATTATAACCTTTCGCTATAAGCGCTTGCTCATTAACTATGCATGTCGCTCTCCTTAGATTTTGTTCGAAGAGCCTCCTAGCATCTAGATAACGTGCCAGCTTGGTAAATTCTCCGAGAGCGGGAAATACTGCTGTCCAACGCACTAGTAATGCGGCTGTAGGTATAACAGCAACCATACTAGCTTTAAAGCTGCTTTTTCCAATGACACCAACAGCTATTGCTGGTACCACAGCTAGTAACAACTCCCCTATCATTTTCTTCATCACTGACCTATATTAATTAAATATAAAAATATCAAATACAAAATTAAGTTTTAGTTTCCATCTGTGCATATTCCTATGAGATAACCAGAATTATAGGATTAGATGGAAAGTATATTTGCTTAGAATATACATAGATTTTTTACTTCTAAAAATTCCAATATGGGATGCAAATAAATTGATGCACACAAAATCGCTAACGAAAAATTCAAGCTCACTTATGTTGAGCCACAAACAGACATATGAGGGTGATCTGAAAATTTTTAGGCCTGATGATGAAAATGACTTTGCATTTTCCTTTAAATTTTATTTGTCAACATTATCAGCTTTACTATTAATACATTCCATCCAGTAATGTCCCAGTATCTAATCTTATCTCTGCAATGTTCTTCTGAGGGTGCTGCAAAGTATGTGTCTACAGCCGCAATCACTTCTGGTTTGAGTAAAAAACATTGGCAGTGAGGACATTTCTGAGTGTTCAGAAAAGGTGCAAGTCCAAGAGAACCATCTTCGGGGAAATGGGTGGATGGTCCAGCACTTAATAGTACAAATCCCTCAATTTTCCCATCGTCAAGACACTTTGGTGGTTGGGTGCACCGTCCTGATGTAAAACAGTTCCTTTCCTCTGCAAGTCAGATTTTCTTTCATGAATTTTTGTGTCATTTCATTAGAAGGGTAGAAGAGTACTTCCCAGTCACTGTTCAACCTTTCTCAGGAGAGACGATCAACTAAATTCCTTCTGCAACCCTAAAAACCAGCACCATGACCTTTCCAGCCGATGGCACGTTCTTTGCCCTTTTTGGAGCTGAAGAACTAGCCTCTATTCACTGCATGGATTGTTTTGATCATGGTGTGTAATGTTCAACCCATGTTTTATCCATTGTCAATTATTGATGCAGAAAATTATTCTTGTTCTTCAAAAAGTGTGCCAAACACTCTTTGGAAAGTGTCATCCAAATTTGTTTTTGATTCACAGTAATCATCAGCAGAACCAAACTTTAGCAAAGCTATGTCACATCACAACTTTTTTTTGGATAAGTTAAAAAGGCCATTTTCAAAGTTACCCATCAAAATCTCAGCCTAGATTGAGGAAAGAGAGAATCCCATCATGAAATCATTATATAGTTTCTTGAACATAAATTCTTTCACCACAAGTTGGAATATGTGGGACAGATGTAGGATGATCCTTGTTTATACCATTGTTCATCAGAATGTTTTCAGTTGATATTAATCGTTGCACAGTGGGAATACTTGGAAACAGTTTTTAATACTGAAGGAAACTGAATAGGCTTTTGGTGGAATGACCATATCTTTAACTTTCGCAGTCATTTCTAAGGATGTTGTGATTTCATATTCCGGTGAGAAGTTGGTGAAACTTCTAAGGAGAGCTTAATCTACTCACTTGCTGATATGAAGAGGTAAACATGCTCAAAATTGTGGGTCTAGACAGTCTTGATTGGTTTGGGCAGGTTGTAGTTGAAAATTGAGGTAGGGGGATAAATCAATGTTTAAAAACTTGATATACTTCTGCCCATGAAAAAAGTGTTAAAACTGCTTATATTTAACTTTTGTTTATTATTTTCCTACTTCATTTTTCAATGCACAGATTGAATTGCATCTATGCTGTGCTTTCAATTTTGTATCCTCAATGGAATGCAATGGAAATAATATCCGTTGCATATACTGCAGAAAATATTCTCCTACACTCCTCTTCTTGCTATTTTCCCTAACATATTACCTTCTAGTATAGGTTTTACTGCTCCACCATGACGCATATGATGAGCAATAACTTTGTTTTATGATATACTTCCAGATTTGATGATCTTTTCTGATCGTACCAAGAACCTCTTCATTACTAACCTTATCAATTCATTGCTTTTTCGACGTTTTTACTACAACACCACATTTTGAATGAGTATCGTATTATCTTTTCTCCAGCCCCTATTGTCCTATACTCCACTGACTGTTTGCTTCCGTTTCCTTGTATTCCATCTCACTTACTTTTTCTTCATGCAAAGATATTAATTCTTTTTGAACCATTTGAAACAGTTTAAGTCAGCAAGTATAAATCCAATAGGCAATTTGCTAACATTTTTCATCAGCACTATGCACCAACATTTCAACATGTCTCCTGGTATACCATTTACTTATGCCATGTGGTAGCTTTCAGAATCATATAGGAATTAAAATAATGATAAAGCACATCAACACCATTGTTACAATTCCAGACAACAATAGTTTCATGCAACGTGTTTAAATATCTATGTCATCAGGCCATCCAATATAAGGTCAAATTTTTGCATGCTGTTGTTTCCTTCCTTCATGCAATGCATTGGCAGCCATGGAAATAAAAGGTTATCAAGTATTTCAGTGGCAATCATCTTGACAGCTAATGTTGAATAGACACTTCTGAAGGAAGGGATTGTTTTGTTTATTATTACCTTCCATTAAAACCTTATTACTTAAAGCTATAGCGAAAACAGTTGGGAACATCACAAAAAATCCAAACACTGGTTTTCAGATGATTGCAATTCCAATGGGTTTGAAGTAGGAATAGTTTTAACTGACAGCACACTTTTTAAATTTACTCATTCTGTAATTATAAAACCTTATAATCGTGATGGCTTCTCCTTACCAAACATGTGCAAGCTATATAAGATTTTGTTTTTTTTATGGTTCTTGTATGGTTAAGATTTAAATGATTGAACCGAGATTCACTTAAAAATATATTTTCATAGGTAACAAAAATTATATAAAAATAAACCAAGCAAAACATAGTTCCTAAAATTTGGCAAAAATAACTACATGCAAAAAAAGAGAAGCACAGAATAATAATAAATAAGACCATGAGAAAACATGGCTTATCAATTCGTATAATTAGGTGATAAAAACTCTTCATCGATGCTCACCAGGATATATTAACATCCCTTAACTCCCCTTGCAATCCTCTATCTTCCAAAATTCTGGAGATATCTTCTTCCTCGATGATACTAGCCTCAACAATTTTTTGGATACATGCAAGCTTGATTTTTTTCACCTAAAATTAAAGAGCAGAGTTAATCAATTCCACATTTTTCAAACAAGAATATTTTAGGTATAACACTCAATTACACATGCCCTCACCCATAATTGCATCAATAAACAATTTAGAAACCAAAGCATTCCCATTCTGACCTACAGATAATTCAAATTATTTGCCAGTCAATAACTCTTTTTTAAACGCAAAAACCCAAATGAATCACAGAAGGTATATGAATGGGATTAAAAATATCCATTTTTTTAACACAACCATTTGAATGAAAAAAACACTCATTTGCCACCATATGCACACTCGATAAAATATCATCATACATTCATCCATTGGAGTAAGGGTGATAGATTAAACCAGGGATAAGGATTCAGAGTGATAGTTGCAACACAACCAGTTAATCCAGTAAATTAAGAAGTGGTGCTTTCCCAGCACATCAAGCATAAATTTTCCTATTGGGTCTTCCTCCAGGTCATAAATCTCCATTCTGGTTGGTGTTTTAATGCTCAACTTGGGTATGAAAATATTGACCAGGATGGATGTTTGACTAGAAGGAGAACTCATAAGGATTTCTACTGGCAATTCAATATTTGAAAATAATTAAAAGAGAAATAGTATAGATATCAACTAATACGATTGACAAATCACATTATAGTAGCTTTAGGAAGAACTCTGATGACACACCTGAAAACAAAAAATAAAAATATAGCAACCATTAATTTCTAATGTTTACAACTGCTGAACAAACCATCTTGAAGTGTGGCAAATACTAAATTTCATTTTAGTTTGATTTAATGACCAAGTAGGCATTTGGCAATTTTAATTTATGAGCCACCAAGAAAATAAACCCCACCATCAATATAACTGGTTGATCTGAAAACTTTCTGACCTCAACATGAGGATGGCAACACTCTTTAACAAAAGTTTTTGGGGATGCATTTGTGCATGTGTTAAAAGGTATTCACCAAATTTTCAGTCATGTTCGACACTCAGTTATTGTTTGACAATCATTTGGGTGAGTTGTTGTAAGGGTTCAAGTGAAAATGGAAAAATTTTAGTATCAAGCGGTCATTAAATATTTTTTTTGAAGGCAATACTCCAATGCATATCATAGACAAGTTTGACACTGTGTATGGGAGGCAATGGCATCAAAAATGTTCACCAAATGGCACTGGAAGACCGTCACATTAAGATTAGAGGGATAGCAGAGACTATGGGTGTATCGAAAGTTTTTAATATAATGACTGAAGAATTGGACATATGTAAGCTATCTATAATTTGGGTGCCACGTTTGCTCACTTTGGACTAAATATGCATTCAAATGAACATTCTCAAGACCCTGTTTGAGTGGTTTAAGTGAAGTGAGTACAGATGAAACTTGGATCAACCACAACACTCCAGAGAGGAGAGAAGGGTCAAATCAGTATCCTGCATAGGGTGAACCTGCTTAAAGAAAGGCAAAGACCGTTCCATTGGCCAAGAAGGTGATGGTAACTGTTTCTTGGGATAGCCACAGAATGGTGTCAATCGATTATCTTCAAAATGGCAAAACAATAATAATAAAATATTACGCATCATTACTTGAAAAGCAGAAGACAGAAATTGCAAAATATGATCGCATTTGAAGAAGAATAAGAAAGTGCCTTCCCATCAGCACAATACACCTGTTCACACTTTGTGGTTGCCATGGCTAAAATTCATGAATTGCACTTCAAGTTGGTTGACCACTAACCATTAGTATTCACCCAACCTGGCCCCCAGTGACTTTTACTGTTTCCTAACCTAAGAGATTCTTTTGATAGATATTTGAATTGGATTAGGAGGTTATCATTGGTGCGTGGATGCAGAAGGGTGCTACTTTGACGACTTTTGAGTGAATGCATGAATTCTGGCAATAATTTTTTTTAAACAACTCAGTCCTACTACTTTTGGAACATTCCTTGTATGTTGAAGAATAAGAATATCTCATTAATTTGTTTGGTCAGAAATTGTTCGGACAACCAAAGTACAAATACATTAACAGTAGCATTATAGTTGCATATGCCATCCTTATAGTCATACTGGTGAATGTGTCTCTCTACATTTCTTTCCTAACATTAACAAGCATTACATAGAACACTTTCTCATGATAAAATGGGTAAGGTAATTCAGAGCATAATTAAATTCTCTCCTAAAGCGTAAAATAGTATCAGAAGAAATGAATTATAACCATATTCTATGAAACTAAACTACATTACTTAAAGGTATGACCATGCATTAGCAAAAGCACATGCCAAATCACAGAGCAAAATAGGTTTATTTAACTCATGGTAAGTATGGAATGGGTAAAGTATGTGGGAGAGGTATCACCTTTCACCAGTAAGGAATAACTTTCATGAATACTGACTGGTCCTCCCAACACAGGAGAAAGTAAAGTAAACTTATAGCATATCCTTCAAGACCATCTGTGTATGGTGAGGAACCATATCCTGTCCTGGGTGACTCTAATTGGAACGTGTATGGCAGACCTAGACAGGGACTTAAATGAAAATCCCTAGCATTTCAAGACAGCAGATACCAGTACCTGCATGGCCAAAGACAGTAACAGATGGCAATTGCTAGGCACATCTGTACCCATCTAAGTTGCATAAGATGCCAGTAATAATAATAATATTATTTACCCAATAATCAATGTGCAACAGCAATAAAGGACACCCAATAAAAATAAAAATACAGCAAAGCATTCATATGCAGAGAAAAAATTTGCATTTTTATCATATATACTTAGGTTATATTTTGCACATGTCATATTTTACCATAATAAATTCATACTTACAGTAATCATTTTTCTTGAGATTTTTTAATTTATATTCTGAACCAAGTGGCCATTTTATTTCTGTGGTAATTTATTAAATAGGTTTGGTCCCATTGACTCTGAACCTAAGCTTGCAGCTTTGGTTTGATTAAATATGATATGCAGGTTAGACTGGGTTCTGGTATGGCAAATATGGTAGTGAGAAGTTAGGTGAAAATCTGGCAAAATTTGTTTCATATGCTTCTATGGTTATAATGTTAACGGAGGTGATAGGAGTCCAAGATTTTGATTTGGAGGCTTACGTGCAATGGATACGAAAAAACTTCTTTTGCAGTTTAAATAAAACTCAAGTAAAAGGAGATGAGCCCAAAAAGAATGATATCATTTGTAATATAGGAGTTAATAAGGCCATAGTTAAGCATTAGTACCATGTCTTTGCTCACTGTTTTCTTTACAGTTTTTAGGAGGAAACATGCCAAAATTAATTTTCCTGAATGGCAGTTCATTTGGGTCTCCCAGGTCAAGTCCAAATGGATGCCAAGAAATTTTGTGTATACGATTAATTCTATATTTTGGCTGTTCACCATAGTTCGGGAACTGGGTTAAGAGAAAAATATAATGCCTCGGATTTTTGATTGCTCCGTTTCAGACTATGCATTTTCTTTGCACCAGTGTATTGCTAGCTGCAATCCTGAAGTCCAATTTGAAGTTATATCATTGATGGAGGTTGCAGAAACTAAAATATTGATATTTTCAGCATTAAAAATTGGTTTAATCCAATTTACTTTCAGCACAGGTGAGGGCAGATCATTAATATAAATTTAAAAAAGGACTGGACAAATAATATAACATTAGTTAATATACCAGCTATCACCTCCTGAATATCAAAAGAAGTTGAAAGAAGTTTATTGCTCCACGTACCAGCTGAAATGGTAAACCCAATTTTTGATGAACCCATACATGGGTTGTGGGAGGTAATATTATTACAGGCATTAGAGCTACTTTGTTCACTGTTGTGAAGTAGCAATGATATATGCACAGGATTGGTGACTATATTTCCCTTAGGATCACTTAATTGCAGGGGCATGTGAGGGAGTGCCGGTCATTTGAAGCTATTTATTATCCTCCAAGATTTTTTTGATTTGGTTTCAGCATAAAAGGTTCTATTATTATTTTAGGTTTTCTTAGGCATGGCCAGTACATTTTAATATTTCTTAATGCAATCCTTGTATTCCTTCAGTAAGACTGGTTCATGATAATATTTGGCTTATGCAGCCATTTCTTTGAGACCTCTTGATTGATGTCTAATTTCATCAGTCATTCAGTTGTTTTTTGAGGATTTTTCCACCCTCTGTAATATCTGCATTTTGATATTTTAGTACCCTGCAAGCCACTGCTAGGGTGTGCGGCAGGGGGGGAATACACACTAGAATTTTAACCTGAATATGTTCCTACCAAGATCAGACAATATTATTCTGATCCCTTATTGATCATGGAAAAAATGACATCTTAAATCTCTGTTCGACACTTAATCCCTCTAATTTTATTGACATGATCTCTCCTAGAGACAATGTAAAATTAATAGAGAAATATAGTGTGAAAATCCTTTAAAAATTCTTTAAAGGTATTTATGATGGATGTGGCATTTTGTTGTGCAAAATTATAACAATTTATTATTGATATCAAATCACTTATTGCACTTGAGGCAGACAAAATGTTGCAATTAGTCACCTGGAATTATGACACGGATTATGGGGAGAATTAAACATTCTGTCAAGTAAACAGTTCAATTTTGCCAGGAGAGCTTCAAATTTTTCACAAGGAGACCTATACCTTGATGCTATTAAAATGACAGCCTGATTATTATTCATGCACAACATACTTCTTTCAGATACTCTATTATGATATATTTTGCAGCTATACTGTTGGTACAATCATTGATTTTACAAAATACAAGATTTGTACTAAAAAACTGAGACTGGTCTTTCAATGCACGAACTGCTACACAGATCACAATCAGTGAGGTGCCACTTTCTGGCGGCATTGTGAGAAGTGAAACACCAACTTGCTGGTGGCCCTATCTCAACTTGTCCATGCACAACAGCAATTCTTGTCTGAGCTGGCACACGCTTGATGCACAAATTCTTGTGTCGGTCAAAATGAAAGTGTTAGAGATGCGCAGAATGTGCATTGAATTTTGTTTTAACTTCGGGAAAAGTGTCACAAACTTATGCAATGATTCAAGAGACATTTGGCAATGGATCTAAGAGCCAAGCACAGTGTTTTCATTGGTGCAATAGCTACCAGTCTGGAAAAACCTCTACCAATTAAGAACCAAGTAGTGGATAACCTTCAATGCAAACAAAAATTGCCCATGTTATCAGTGTGAATAGTTTAGAGCATTCAAACCGTAAGTTAACTATCAGGGATATTTGCCAATACAGTTGACATTAGCATTAGACTATGTTTCACGATTTTCACAGAAATTTTGGGCGTGCAGAGAGTCATGTCCAAATGTGCCATGAGTGCTAATGGATGAACAGAGGCAAAAACGTCTTGACATCAGCCAGGAACTGCTTGATGACAACCACAATTCCTTTAAACAATCTTGTCAGGAGACAAAACCTGGCTTATTGGTTATGATATAGAAACCAAATTCCAGTCATCACAGAGGAAAGGACCATCTTCTCCAGGGTCCAAAAAAGCTAAGATGTAACCATCAAATGCGAAGGTGATGTTGATAATTTTCAAGAAAGGGGATGAAACAATTGCCAACAATTATAGACCGGTAAGCATAACCTCAGTTGTTTGCAAAATAATGGAAAAAAGAATCGCCGACTACATTCGGGATTGGTGGACAAGAGATAGATGGCTATTCAAACACCAACATGGGTTTAGAACGGGTACTCGTCTAAAACGCAGCTTTTGGGATTCAGCCAATATATCGGCAACGCAATAGACAAAGGAAAGAATTTGGATGCAGTAATTGTTGATTTTTTGGCAGCTTTCGACCGAGTGCCTCACGATAAATTATTGTTTAAGTTGGATTCATTATCATTGGACTTGAGGGTAAAACAATCGATAAAAAATTTTCTTAGAGGCAGAATTCAAAAAGTAAAATTACGGGGTACATTTTCAAATGAGGCAAGGGTTTTAGCAGGAGTTCCTCAAGGCAGTGTTCTAGGGCCATTACTCTTCCTAATTTACGTAAACGATCTACCGAACAATTTACATTCCCAAATAAGACTCTTTGCTGATGACTGCATTATATACAGATGGATAGAGCATGTAAATGACCACGTAATATTACAAAATGACATCGATCGCCTTGGTGACTAGGTTAAAAATAATAATATGGGCATTAATATAAGTAAAAGTAAGCATATAAATTTTTCAAATAAAGAGATGTAGAAAAGGAAATTTGCACCCTCTTTGGAGAAAGAATCCTATGTACCAGTCAATGCAAATATTTAGGCATTTATTTAACTAAAGATCTTGGGTGGGGACTCCAAGTAGATAATTTGACAAGGAAGGCATTTAAAGTATTGCATTGGGTGATGAGAAGTTTAAAAGGAAGTAGAGTAGCCACAAAAGAAAAAGCATATAAGGTACTGGTTATCCTTATCCTAGAATACTCCTCCATAGTATGGGATCCATATGAGGTGGGACATATTAAAAAGATAGAAAAAGTTCAAAGAAAATCAGCAAGATATGTACTCGGAAGGTACAAAAGAACAGATAGTGTCACGGGAATATTATATTTACTAAAATTGGAGAGTTTGAAAAATAGAAGAAAAAGGAGTAGGCTAGGCGCGATGTATAGAATTGTTGAAAATGATGAAGTGTGGGAAGATTTATGGCAAGGGATAGAAAAGCCTAACTTTAAGGGAAAAAACGACCATTTCAAAATAAAAATAAGGACGCAAAAAACAAAGAAAAAAAATACTCTTTTTTTAAATAGAACCATAATTGATTGGGACCAGCTGCCTGGAGGTTTGTTTGAGCCCTTTCCATCCAATTTTAGAAGTTTTAAGTATAAATGTAAAGCAGCCCCTGGGTAATAAACTTCATTGTAGTTATTAAAATATTATCTGTATGTGATGTGGATGGCATTTTGTATGTGATGTGGAAGTTTGTTTGTATATGATGTGGAAGTGTCATTGTATGTAAAAATATTTTGTCTCTCTTCTCTGTTTTTATAGTGCGTGTATATATGTAATTTTTGTTGTAAGTGACCACACTTGGCCTTAGCCACCAGGAAAATCTCCTATTTGCAACATAACTGTAAAAATAATAATAATAATAATAATTTTCTTTGATTGGGAAGGAATTATTCATTATGAATATGGTCCCAATAGACAAATAGTGAATGGCCAGCACTACATAGTGGTTATGAGAACATTAAGACAAGCCCTGCTGCAGAGGAGACCAAAAATGTGGAAAAACAAGTCTTGGTGGTTTTATCACAAAACTTCACCAGTACACACAATGGTTATTACTGAGTTTAAGGCCACAACATCACACCGATGATTCCCCAGCCACCTTACTCTGTATCTTACTCCAGCAGACGTTTTCCTATTTCTTAAGTTAAAATCCACCTTGAAAGGATGCAGATTTGAAACTGTTGTATGCATTCAACAAAATTGCATGACAAACTTTAAGGCCATCCGAAAAGAATCATTCCAGGTGGTGTTCAAAAGCTGTAAACCCCATTGGGAGCATTGTAATGTCAGATAAGGGCTGTATTTTGAAGGTGATAAGCATGATTATATGGTAAATAATAAAATCAAGAATTTATTCAAACAGTCTCTCCTTTTTTTTAACAGACCATATAGATTATTATTGACAGTAAGGAAATTCTCCTGATCTGGTGAACTAATTCTTAACATCAAAGGAGATCTGTTTAGGGATGAAATTAGTTGGATTAAATATGCAAATTTTGTCAATCAACTCAATTGTGTTTTTTGTTATATTTTTGAACAAATTTTGTGCTAGCTAGAATGACTGTTAGGAGCCAGACAAATGGCAGTCCACATATCTTTTCCTCAGTGAGGCAGCTGCAAAGGCATTTGAACCCAGAGGGGTAGCCTTGGAGTGATAGTGTCATGCTAAAACACCATTGAGGAAGGCAACAGGAAACCACCTCAATTATGATTCCTAAGATTGTATGATGGCCAGTATAGAGAAAAAAATTCCTGGAAACTATGGGACTCAGCCCAATTGGCCGTGTACCTTGCCTGGCAGTGAGAGAGGCAAGGCTTCCTCGGTGGTCATCTAATGAAAGCCTTGCAAAGCAAACCGACAGCAGCAACACAGAAGATGAAGAAGACAAAGACCGCATTAATTATAATAGCAACTTGGAATGTTAGGATAATGCTGAGTGCTGGAGAATTAGGAAATATAAAGCAAGAGATGGAAAGAGGAAATATAGATAAATATAGTGGTCTATAGTGGTGTAATATAGGGAGTATTATGACGTGAACTACATTAAATGTATGTCAGTTTCATTCCGCATAGATAGAATACAGAGCAAACAGGTAGTTATTAAATGCTGTTTAAGAAATATTTGAAAATAGCGTGAAAATTTTAATGCAAATGAGGACTTGACTGGTTTCACACAAAGTAAGGTGCAAAAAAATTAGATATAATGTCACCAAAAACTTCAATGTTTCTATCAATAAGTGTATTATAGATGGAAGTATGTACATGGCATGAGTAATGACAGGTTGTGTAAATATACTTCGAAAATATATTACTGCTAGTATTAAGCCCAAACAATATCAAGAGGGTTCAGTAGTTTCAGAGAAATAGGATTAAAAGCAAATGCATGCACAAGAAAACCTGCTATTTTGTAATGTCAGTGCAAGTGGCAATTGCATTACACAAACAAATCATGAATAATAAGGTGGGCATAACTTTATCAAGGCAGTGTTAGCTAAATATTATATATAATTGCATTGGTCGCATAGTTACAGATCAGTTGCATATATACGAGCACAATTAGGGCACACAACTCATAAAATCCCTACCTTAAAATGTTACATTCACAATTTACACATTTCCGTTTACTTCAAACACATTTTTCCTTATTTTAATTTTCAACCAGGCCTATAAGCATGTGCACTAAATGGCAAGCACTACATCAGTGCTTGCGTAGTTTTTGCCAGCCTGATACAACCTTCCACTTTCGGCATTGTCTTTCCTGAACATACACTTATGCTCAAACATGTTTACTGTATAACAGTGAAAAAAGGGATCCCATTATTAACAATGCTGGCCCATTAAAATACAGAGGTCCATTCCAAAATTCATTCCACCATAATAGAAAAGCAAAGACTTATGCTTAAAAGAGACAATATCATTTACTCTACAACTATTTAGCAAATACAGTATTGAATAAAATTTTACGCGGAGTTATATAAAGTAGAAAAAACATGTTCACTCTCTCCAGAAGCTAATTTAAGTTTAGGTCTTTGGGCCATATCATGTGAAACATGATTGTCAAATCTGAATGAATAATTAGAACTAAAAACGAGCACCATTACAATATTCAAAAATGTTTTTTCTAAGTGACATACTCACCACACCAGGTGACCTCCATGTTTTTAACAGAGACGATAGCAAATTCCGAAAGCGTATAACTTTGGATGTAATTGGCTGAGGAACCTGAGAAGAATAAAACAGCATCAGCTTCGAACTCAACTTGTACATAAAAGTAGCATTGCCTTGAAATATTTATTACCTCAGGTTCCTCCTCTTCCACATATCCGTCCTCTATCTCTTCTTCCCGACCCAGATCCATCCAGGAGTCGGAAAGCGGTGTTCCCTACGAAAAAATAAAATGTCAAAACTGCAACCAAAATAATTAGGATTAAGAAATGCTTCTGTGACCCCTTTGATCCATGCTGAAACAAGCTGTGCTTCCCCGAATGTTTTTCCTCCCAGAAAAGTTATTATAATAGGTGATTCCATATAGGATGCCACATAGGAAAGCAAAAAATCACAATGCCAAACAAAATATTTCGAATTCTACCAATCAAGCGAAAGAGTTGTGGTCTGTAGTTAATAATCAGAATTCCAGTAAAATGTCAGAGCCCAGAAAAAATAAATGCTTCTCAATAAAAGTTGATGGAAAAGATATCTGCGATCCACCAAATATGGCAAACATATTCAATAATTTCCTCATAGATATCACTGACAAACAACAAACATGTACATAAAAGTAGCATTGACTTCAATTATTTATTACCTGGGGTTCCTCTACTTCCACGCATCTATCCTCTATCTCTTCTTCCCGACCCAGATCCATCCAGGAGTCGGAAAGCGGTGTTCCCTACGAAAAAATAAAATGTCAAAACTGCAACCAAAATAATTAATTTCATCAATCAAGTATATCATTTACCTCAATAATTACGTTTTCTTCTTCCATTATCACATTTATACAGTAAACATTTTTAAAAATTGTTCGAATATTAATATTAAATTACTGTTAAATTAGCTACCAATTTCAAATGCCACAACAAGGAGAACACTTTATCATGTTGTTCATGCGCTTCCCCAGTGTACCTGTGGATTTGAATAGCAATTGAAGCAGGAGGATAGGTAGACATGGAAGGCTTCTGAAATAAGTGTGTGGAGAATGATAGGTTGGCAAAGTGGACAGGGAGAAAAGCATCAGAGGGGGTGTTGTGCATGGTGGGCGAGGAGAGGGGATTGCTGAGAGAGATCCTTACAGAAAAGAGAAAATGGATGCAAAGCTGATTAATTGGCTAATGAATGCCACAGAGTGTGATATAGGGGAGAATGTAAAGCAGGCAAGAAAGGGGCAGGAATTAAATACAATAGGATAGAAAGAATGAAGGGCATATGGAAGTGCTTGAAGTTGAAGACGGGCTTAGTTTAGGGAAGAGGTTGGGTTGCATGTTGTTGGGAGACAAGGAGAATAATTTGGATGCCTGTAAAACGTAACCTAACCAAAATATTTTCTATCTAAATGTGAAAATAATTGTGCATATCACAGGTATAGCTTTAAGGATCAAAAAATTCATATCATAAAGATGAAATACTGGTTATTTTAATAACCCATACATAAATACAAATACTATTTAATAACAACAAAGACTAGGCTACAGCACCTACTGAATTCTTAAAAGGATTTTTGATATGTTTTTTGCATGATAATGGAAATAAAGGAGAACAATATCCCCGGCACCACAAATATCCGTCATATGTGTAAATGAAATGTAGGAAATTTTATTGCAAAAGTCTGTAGTGTTAGATGGTTTATTTACAGACTAAAATTATAATAGAAATCTTCTTAGGTTTTCTACCAGGTATGCTTTGCCATTTCCAACAACATTCCACTGAATGAATAATTTCAGGGTAATGAAACCTTACAGCACTGATACCCTTCTACCATCCATAGTGGATTTAAGGTAATTCTTAATTAGAATAAGGGCTGGCATTATATGAAATCATCAGTAGTAATTTTACAGCCTTATCAGTGGTTTAATGAGGTAGTCATAGCTAGATTTGTTTTCATTATTATGGCTTTCATTCGAGCTTTTCACTATGGCATATTTAAGGGATTATTAAGTTCCTTTTTTCATTCGAATGTAATCCTTCCCTCATTTGTATCTAGAGGCATTGTTCAATTCTACCATGGTATCCTTTTTTCCTTCCCAGTATTTTTTAACTATTTTTAAAGTATTACTTTACAATTTTTTATTACTATCCAGGTTATATATATAATATCATTGGTCTGATTATTGATTCATATAGCATATCTTTCAGCTCCTCAACCACAAAAATTAATTTTAATATTCAGGTGAATCTAATTCTCGTACCAACTAGTGAAAGGCAAGCAGGAATAAAGTAGGGCAACACTACAACTCTATCTTTCCACTGCACACTTACATCTGTTATATTAAGAAACCACGGTCTTAACCGTATCCTTCTGCTTTAATTACAATTATATGCTCACAGGAACTTGGGTAAGCAAGTTATCCACAAACAATAAGCCGATAACATCATACTGAGGACCTTAGTACAAATATTATAGAGAGCGCTAATTACAACAACAACAAGCCACTAATACCTTGCAGTGGTAGTACCTAAGCTGGCACCATTATCTTTAATACAGCAAAGCTCACTTTGTAGAGGTCCGAACTCTAATAGGGATCACCTTGTTAGCTCATTTCCCTCCTCTCTTCAACTATGAGGTAAGAATATCCATTTCAGTGTCACATGCTTGGTCTATTTTTATGATGGAGTAGGTATCCCAAGCCTTCATTAAGATGCAATGGAATATGCCAGGCACATTGCTCCCTTATATGGATATATCATTCATCCAATAAAGTCATTACAATGAAGTATACAAAAGTTACTGTCACTCGTCCCACTTGACACCCCCAGAGTTACATAGAACCTCTCCTCTACAGGTAATGCTGACAATGAAGGGTGGTGTTAACTCTGGCTGCCAGACCGCAACATGTATCAGTCTACCACCTTCCTGAGTAGGATTGGTGAACTATAAAAGAGGTGGCCTTTAGCCGAGCTCCCAATCCAAGCCAGGTTCATCATCTTGCTCTTAACTACATACTAACTGTTGGTACCACTCTCACCCCATCACATACGACATAATAAAATCTGAACTAAAGAATATAGTGAAGATTCTAGGTACAAAACGAAGCTCTGGTTTCGATGGAATTCCCAGTAACATTATTAAGCAATCTATTGACTTCATTTTCCCACCTCTTTATTTTCTCTTGCATGAATCTTTCCGATTAGGAGTGTTTCCATCTCCTCTGAAGGTGTCAGAACTCATTAAACTTTACAAAGGCGATGGTTATTATATTAAATACTACCATCCCATTTCTCTGCTGAACCAATTCAGCAGAATATTTGAGAAGTCTTTCTATGTTAGGTTAATTTCTTACCTAAAGGTTTCCAATATACTATTACCATCTCAGTATGCTTTGACGGAGCAGAAATCTTCATCTTCTGCTAACTATCAGTTGATTACCTAGACTTTAAATGCTCTAGATAAAAAAATGGAATTTCCTGAAATGTTTTTTGATTTCTCGGAAACTATTGATTGTATTGACAATCAATTACTTCTCAAGAAACCCCAAAGGATGGCTATTCATGGCATACCAATTGCTAATTAATAATTGATTGAAAATATGCTATTGCAGAGGAGAGGGGAAAGAGCTATGGGCGTTGAGGGGAGGTGTGGAGGGAATGCTTGAAGCATTGTTCTTTTAAATGTGTCTATTCTTTTCTATTTGTGTTATATTGTGTCAGTCCATTATTGTGCCGCTCGTGTGAGTCTCTGTGAGCAGTCTTAAATAAAAAATGATTGATTTTTAAACTGGTAAAATACTAGGAAGTTATTTTGATACTAAACTTAAAGCGGGGGCTCACATCAGTCAGACCTGTAATAAACTGTGTAAAGCATTTTATATTTTAAGAAATCTCAAATTTCTCATTTCAAATGAGTATCATTTAATGCTTTACCAAGACTCCTTTCAATGTAATTCAAAGTCTGGCCTTGGGTAATGGGGTCATTCCCTAAATGTTTAACAAATTTTGCTTCTACAAAAGAAATATTTGCTATTCACTCTCTTTCTAATATACAACCACATCATTTGCACAAACCTTTTTTTATTAGCTATGTTATCATGACTGTAGTTAGTTTATGTATCTTTAAGGCTCTGATTCATGTGAAAGTTAATCTAGAAACCTACCAATTAAGATCTAACATCCATAACTACCCCACAAGAGGTAAAGCAAATCTAAATGCTACTTATTGTAGATTATCATCAACTTACAAAACATTTCATAGCATGAACATACGACCGCATAACTATCTGCCAACTCAATTGAAATCAGACTGTATCCAGTGTTTCAAGGAGAGGGTTTATTTCTTTTTCTTTAATACTATGAAAATTTCCATTAAAAGCTATTTTTCCCACATTTTCCTAAACCTTTAGTGTGCTTACACATTTTTGGTGTTGAATTCAAGATCTAATCCTATTTAACCCCTGCAGAAGTCAATTGCTTTCTGCCCACAGACTAACTGCGTACCTAAACCATAATCTCCCACCTCACTAAAATTTCTTTCTTTCCTTATTGTCACATTCCAATACCCATCACTATCTAATGTTTCCCTGCTTGAATATTAACAATAATGTCCTCGACCTGATCATATACCCTATTGACTTCTTTTTCCATACTATTGCTTGGTGGTATGTATACCAGGACAATGGTCAAGTTTGTAGGTTTTACTTTTACCTTTACGAGTGACACTCTATTCATTGCTTGCTCCATGCTGACTATGCTTCTTTCATCTCATAGAGCCCGCTCAAAAAAACAAAAATATTCCATGAATAAGTGTAAACTCTGTCAAAAAAGTATAAAAGAGGATTAAAGATGTGATAAGTGTTTTTCATGGATTAACACTAAGTGTGTCCAAGTGGAAACTAATGAAATCTCAGAAGACAGTGGCTGCATGTGTACCTCCTGTTCAAAGAAGAAAAGTTTTCCAAACATAAGCATGAGATTCAATCTAAGGACAAAGTTATATGCATTTAAATGAAGGAATTGGTCATGCTGCAGGAGAAAAATAAAAATTGAGAAAATGTGAAAAGAAATGCTTCTGTGACCCCTTTGATCCACGCTGAAACAAGCTGTGCTTCCCCAAGTGTTTTTCCACCTGGAAAATTTATTCTAATAGGTGAATCCTTTATGAAACATGTCCATATTAAAGGAGTGAAAAAGAAAGTGTTCTGTGGAATCAAAGCAGAGCAAATGAGTTGAAAGGTGGAAGAAATTGCTCAAAATATGAAAATCAGCCAGACAGATATGGTTTTTCTCCATGTAGGAATAAACAATCTTTGTAGCTCAAGATCACCTGATGAAGTAATGGGAGAAATGTACGAGCTTATCAAGTGTATGAAGAAACGTTTCCCAAAATCAGTTATAATGGTAACCAGTATTTTACACTGACAACATATCGACCTTAACTATGTTCAAAAAGTAAATGATAATCTCAGATGGGCTTGTGGTACTCTTAAGATTATATTCTGTGACATAAACAAAACAAAAAAATGATTGCTGCTTAGCTCAAGATGGCCTGTATTTCAATTGCAAAGGGCATATCTGTTAGGTAAGCAAATTCAAAATGTAGCAAATATTTGTGCATACAAGGGAAACGGAAAACAGAGGTAGCCCTTGTCAATATAACCAGTATCCTAATCGGAATGCAAAAAAGATATTTGGTTGCACAAAAAAATGCAAACAAAAAGCAAATAAAAAGCTGAAAATTGTGATCCTATTAAAGGAAGAGAGGCCACATTTTCTTTGTATAATGGAGCATGGCCTAAAAGACAATGAAATGAAAAGTCTAAAGCTGAGGGATTATTTTCTAATTGATCATTTTTGTAGGGAAAAAACAAAGGTGGTGGTGTTACATTTTTTGCCATTACTTATTCTGAATCAGTAACCAGAGCCTATAAAAACTTTAAAAAGGAAATTGGCAAAGAAAAGGGATTTGAAATAACCCTAAGCAATTGGCACAAGACAAATGAAACTTATAATTTTATTTGTATGTACAGATCTCCAAGTGCACAAGCTGATGATTTCCTCAAAAAAATTGATAAAATACTTGAGAAAGTCATCAAGAAAAATAGTAAAATTATCATTCCTGGGGACCTGAATATAGATGTCTCATAAGTTAATAGCTCTACTCAGAAGCCAACAGAAATACTTCTCTGCTATAGTGTTCAGCTAACTATTTATACCCCAACCAGGGAGTCATCTGACTCAAAAACTGTTACTGACAAGAAAGCTACAAATCTCACTGAGCATAACTTCATATCTGTAGTTTTTGAAACTACCATCTCAGACCATCATGCTCACATTGTTGAATTTAATGCACACACTTTAACAGATAGAAGTAAGAGAATCGAAGATAAAGTATGCATACTCACATGATATTATGAATTTATTTAACTGGGAATTGAAGAGTGTTGACTGGGCAGCAGCAGTAAATGCAAATTTTTTTACAAATAACTTCAAAGAATCTCAATCAATTACTAAGCACTACTGGGATATTTGTTTCCCATTGAAAAAGCTAGCCATAAAAAATAAATCTGCAAACAAAGGATATAAACGGATAACAAATGAGGTTCTGACAGCTAGAAATAAGCTTAACTACTTAACTAAGTCTAGTAAAGTAGACACCAGTCTGATGCCTTTAAGAAATAAACTAAAGTCCAAGTATAGGATTCTGCACAGGAAAGCAAAAAATCACCATGTCAAACAAATTATTTCGAATTCTACCAATCAAGCAAAAGCGTTGTGGTCTGTGGTTAATAGTCAGAATTCCAGTAAAATATCAGAGCCCAGAAAAAATAAATGCTTCTCAATAAAAATTGATGGAAAATAAATCAGCAATCCAAAAAATATGGCAAATGAATTCAATAATTTCTTCATTGATATCACTGGCAAACAATAAACTTGAACATAAAAGTAGCAATGACTTGAATTATTTATTACCTCGGGTTCCTTTGGGTTTGTGTTCACTTCCACACATCCGTCCTCTAATTCTTCTTCCAAGTCAAGGTTCTTCCAGTAGTTGGCAAGCACTGTTCCCTACAAAAAATAACATGTCAAAATTGCAACCAAAATAATAATTTTATCAATCAAGTTTGCTAGTGACTAGACAGCTAGTGACAGGCAAGCAGGATTAAATTAGGCCAAGGCTACAACTCAATCTTTCTCCTGCACACATACAATTAACATCTTAAGAAACAACAGTCTCAACCGTATCCTTCTGCCTTAATTACAATTATATGCTCACAGGAACTCGGGTAAGCAAGTTATCTGCAAACGATAAGCAGATAACAGCACGCTGAGGACATTAGTACAAATATTATAGATAGCTCTTTTAACAACAACAACAAGCCACTAATATTCTGCAGTGGTAGTACCTAAGGTAGCACCTTTATATTGCTTAGGGATAAGCCCACTTTGTAGAGGTATCTCCTTGTTAGCTCGTTTCCCTCCTCTCTTCAACCAAGAATTAAGAATATCCATCTCAGTGTCGTATGCTTAGTCTATTTTTATTACTAAGTAGGTCAACCAAGCCTTCATTAAGATGCAATGGAATTTGCCAGGCTCATTGCTCCCTCATATGGACATATCATTCATCCAATAAAGTAATTACAATAAGGTATACAATAATGACTGTTACTCCTCCGAATTGACACCCCCAGAGTTATATAGAACCTCCCCTCCATAGGTAATGCAGACAATGAAGCAGGGTATTAACTCTGGCTGCCAGACCACAATGTAAATCCTACCACCATCTTTCTGAGTAGGATTGGTGAACTTAAACAGAGGTCGCCTTTGGCCAAGCTCCCATTCCAAGCTAGGTTCATCATCTTGCTCCTAACTACCTACTACCTGTTGGCACCATTTTCACCCCATAACATAGGATCAAACCATATGCACCTTGGTACACCACTTCTCAATTTTGACCTCCCTCTCTCACCATCCCAAAAAGGAGGAGAAAACACCCACTAATATCTCCAATAGTAATTATGGATGAAAACATATAAAACCCTCTCTATCTGCAATGATACCCAGAGTGTGACATGCTTGGTGTAATATCCACTGCATTAAGTAATCATATGTCAAATAGCACACTGACTACCCAGTGACTCATTTACACTGTTTACATATCATATGTATATATATACATATATATATATATATATATATATATATATATATATATATATATATATATATATATATATATATATATATATATATATATATATATATATATATATATATATATATATATATATATAATGGGCTGACACAATATAACACAAATAGAAAAGAATAGACACATTTAAAAGAACACTCACACGGTAAATTGTTCGAGCTTTCGGCCCTCTCAGAGGCCTTCTTCAAGAGAGACTGAAAATATGCTATTGCAGAGGAGAGGGGAAAGAGCTATGGGCGTGGAGGGGAGGTGTGGAGGGAATGCTTGAAGCATTGTTCTTTTAAATGTGTCTATTCTTTTCTATTTGTGTTATATTGTGTCAGCCCATTATTGTGCCGCTCGTGTGAGTCTCTGTTTTTGCTTCTGATTTTGATGGAATTCCCAGTTACATTATAAAGCAATCTATTGACTTCAATATGCCACCTCTTTATTTTCTCTTGCATGAATCTTTCCGATTAGGAGTGTTTCCATCTCCTCTGAAGGTGTCAGAACTCATTAAACTTTACAAAGGCGATGGTTATTATATTAAATACTACCATCCCATTTCTCTGCTGAACCAATTCAGCAGAATATTTGAGAAGTCTTTCTATGTTAGGTTAATTTCTTACCTAAAGGTTTCCAATATACTATTACCATCTCAGTATGCTTTGACGGAGCAGAAATCTTCATCTTCTGCTAACTATCAGTTGATTACCTAGACTTTAAATGCTCTAGATAAAAAAATGGAATTTCCTGAAATGTTTTTTGATTTCTCGGAAACTATTGATTGTATTGACAATCAATTACTTCTCAAGAAACCCCAAAGGATGGCTATTCATGGCATACCAATTGCTAATTAATAATTGATTGAAAATATGCTATTGCAGAGGAGAGGGGAAAGAGCTATGGGCGTTGAGGGGAGGTGTGGAGGGAATGCTTGAAGCATTGTTCTTTTAAATGTGTCTATTCTTTTCTATTTGTGTTATATTGTGTCAGTCCATTATTGTGCCGCTCGTGTGAGTCTCTGTGAGCAGTCTTAAATAAAAAATGATTGATTTTTAAACTGGTAAAATACTAGGAAGTTATTTTGATACTAAACTTAAAGCGGGGGCTCACATCAGTCAGACCTGTAATAAACTGTGTAAAGCATTTTATATTTTAAGAAATCTCAAATTTCTCATTTCAAATGAGTATCATTTAATGCTTTACCAAGACTCCTTTCAATGTAATTCAAAGTCTGGCCTTGGGTAATGGGGTCATTCCCTAAATGTTTAACAAATTTTGCTTCTACAAAAGAAATATTTGCTATTCACTCTCTTTCTAATATACAACCACATCATTTGCACAAACCTTTTTTTATTAGCTATGTTATCATGACTGTAGTTAGTTTATGTATCTTTAAGGCTCTGATTCATGTGAAAGTTAATCTAGAAACCTACCAATTAAGATCTAACATCCATAACTACCCCACAAGAGGTAAAGCAAATCTAAATGCTACTTATTGTAGATTATCATCAACTTACAAAACATTTCATAGCATGAACATACGACCGCATAACTATCTGCCAACTCAATTGAAATCAGACTGTATCCAGTGTTTCAAGGAGAGGGTTTATTTCTTTTTCTTTAATACTATGAAAATTTCCATTAAAAGCTATTTTTCCCACATTTTCCTAAACCTTTAGTGTGCTTACACATTTTTGGTGTTGAATTCAAGATCTAATCCTATTTAACCCCTGCAGAAGTCAATTGCTTTCTGCCCACAGACTAACTGCGTACCTAAACCATAATCTCCCACCTCACTAAAATTTCTTTCTTTCCTTATTGTCACATTCCAATACCCATCACTATCTAATGTTTCCCTGCTTGAATATTAACAATAATGTCCTCGACCTGATCATATACCCTATTGACTTCTTTTTCCATACTATTGCTTGGTGGTATGTATACCAGGACAATGGTCAAGTTTGTAGGTTTTACTTTTACCTTTACGAGTGACACTCTATTCATTGCTTGCTCCATGCTGACTATGCTTCTTTCATCTCATAGAGCCCGCTCAAAAAAACAAAAATATTCCATGAATAAGTGTAAACTCTGTCAAAAAAGTATAAAAGAGGATTAAAGATGTGATAAGTGTTTTTCATGGATTAACACTAAGTGTGTCCAAGTGGAAACTAATGAAATCTCAGAAGACAGTGGCTGCATGTGTACCTCCTGTTCAAAGAAGAAAAGTTTTCCAAACATAAGCATGAGATTCAATCTAAGGACAAAGTTATATGCATTTAAATGAAGGAATTGGTCATGCTGCAGGAGAAAAATAAAAATTGAGAAAATGTGAAAAGAAATGCTTCTGTGACCCCTTTGATCCACGCTGAAACAAGCTGTGCTTCCCCAAGTGTTTTTCCACCTGGAAAATTTATTCTAATAGGTGAATCCTTTATGAAACATGTCCATATTAAAGGAGTGAAAAAGAAAGTGTTCTGTGGAATCAAAGCAGAGCAAATGAGTTGAAAGGTGGAAGAAATTGCTCAAAATATGAAAATCAGCCAGACAGATATGGTTTTTCTCCATGTAGGAATAAACAATCTTTGTAGCTCAAGATCACCTGATGAAGTAATGGGAGAAATGTACGAGCTTATCAAGTGTATGAAGAAACGTTTCCCAAAATCAGTTATAATGGTAACCAGTATTTTACACTGACAACATATCGACCTTAACTATGTTCAAAAAGTAAATGATAATCTCAGATGGGCTTGTGGTACTCTTAAGATTATATTCTGTGACATAAACAAAACAAAAAAATGATTGCTGCTTAGCTCAAGATGGCCTGCATTTCAATTGCAAAGGGCATATCTGTTAGGTAAGCAAATTCAAAATGTAGCAAATATTTGTGCATACAAGGGAAACGGAAAACAGAGGTAGCCCTTGTCAATATAACCAGTATCCTAATCGGAATGCAAAAAAGATATTTGGTTGCACAAAAAAATGCAAACAAAAAGCAAATAAAAAGCTGAAAATTGTGATCCTATTAAAGGAAGAGAGGCCACATTTTCTTTGTATAATGGAGCATGGCCTAAAAGACAATGAAATGAAAAGTCTAAAGCTGAGGGATTATTTTCTAATTGATCATTTTTGTAGGGAAAAAACAAAGGTGGTGGTGTTACATTTTTTGCCATTACTTATTCTGAATCAGTAACCAGAGCCTATAAAAACTTTAAAAAGGAAATTGGCAAAGAAAAGGGATTTGAAATAACCCTAAGCAATTGGCACAAGACAAATGAAACTTATAATTTTATTTGTATGTACAGATCTCCAAGTGCACAAGCTGATGATTTCCTCAAAAAAATTGATAAAATACTTGAGAAAGTCATCAAGAAAAATAGTAAAATTATCATTGCTGGGGACCTGAATATAGATGTCTCATAAGTTAATAGCTCTACTCAGAAGCCAACAGAAATACTTCTCTGCTATAGTGTTCAGCTAACTATTTATACCCCAACCAGGGAGTCATCTGACTCAAAAACTGTTACTGACAAGAAAGCTACAAATCTCACTGAGCATAACTTCATATCTGTAGTTTTTGAAACTACCATCTCAGACCATCATGCTCACATTGTTGAATTTAATGCACACACTTTAACAGATAGAAGTAAGAGAATCGAAGATAAAGTATGCATACTCACATGATATTATGAATTTATTTAACTGGGAATTGAAGAGTGTTGACTGGGCAGCAGCAGTAAATGCAAATTTTTTTACAAATAACTTCAAAGAATCTCAATCAATTACTAAGCACTACTGGGATATTTGTTTCCCATTGAAAAAGCTAGCCATAAAAAATAAATCTGCAAACAAAGGATATAAACGGATAACAAATGAGGTTCTGACAGCTAGAAATAAGCTTAACTACTTAACTAAGTCTAGTAAAGTAGACACCAGTCTGATGCCTTTAAGAAATAAACTAAAGTCCAAGTATAGGATTCTGCACAGGAAAGCAAAAAATCACCATGTCAAACAAATTATTTCGAATTCTACCAATCAAGCAAAAGCGTTGTGGTCTGTGGTTAATAGTCAGAATTCCAGTAAAATATCAGAGCCCAGAAAAAATAAATGCTTCTCAATAAAAATTGATGGAAAATAAATCAGCAATCCGAAAAATATGGCAAATGAATTCAATAATTTCTTCATTGATATCACTGGCAAACAATAAACTTGAACATAAAAGTAGCAATGACTTGAATTATTTATTACCTCGGGTTCCTTTGGGTTTGTGTTCACTTCCACACATCCGTCCTCTAATTCTTCTTCCAAGTCAAGGTTCTTCCAGTAGTTGGCAAGCACTGTTCCCTACAAAAAATAACATGTCAAAATTGCAACCAAAATAATAATTTTATCAATCAAGTTTGCTAGTGACTAGACAGCTAGTGACAGGCAAGCAGGATTAAATTAGGCCAAGGCTACAACTCAATCTTTCTCCTGCACACATACAATTAACATCTTAAGAAACAACAGTCTCAACCGTATCCTTCTGCCTTAATTACAATTATATGCTCACAGGAACTCGGGTAAGCAAGTTATCTGCAAACGATAAGCAGATAACAGCACGCTGAGGACATTAGTACAAATATTATAGATAGCTCTTTTAACAACAACAACAAGCCACTAATATTCTGCAGTGGTAGTACCTAAGGTAGCACCTTTATATTGCTTAGGGATAAGCCCACTTTGTAGAGGTATCTCCTTGTTAGCTCGTTTCCCTCCTCTCTTCAACCAAGAATTAAGAATATCCATCTCAGTGTCGTATGCTTAGTCTATTTTTATTACTAAGTAGGTCAACCAAGCCTTCATTAAGATGCAATGGAATTTGCCAGGCTCATTGCTCCCTCATATGGACATATCATTCATCCAATAAAGTAATTACAATAAGGTATACAATAATGACTGTTACTCCTCCGAATTGACACCCCCAGAGTTATATAGAACCTCCCCTCCATAGGTAATGCAGACAATGAAGCAGGGTATTAACTCTGGCTGCCAGACCACAATGTAAATCCTACCACCATCTTTCTGAGTAGGATTGGTGAACTTAAACAGAGGTCGCCTTTGGCCAAGCTCCCATTCCAAGCTAGGTTCATCATCTTGCTCCTAACTACCTACTACCTGTTGGCACCATTTTCACCCCATAACATAGGATCAAACCATATGCACCTTGGTACACCACTTCTCAATTTTGACCTCCCTCTCTCACCATCCCAAAAAGGAGGAGAAAACACCCACTAATATCTCCAATAGTAATTATGGATGAAAACATATAAAACCCTCTCTATCTGCAATGATACCCAGAGTGTGACATGCTTGGTGTAATATCCACTGCATTAAGTAATCATATGTCAAATAGCACACTGACTACCCAGTGACTCATTTACACTGTTTACATATCATATGTATATATATACATATATATATATATATATATATATATATATATATATATATATATATATATATATATATATATATATAATGGGCTGACACAATATAACACAAATAGAAAAGAATAGACACATTTAAAAGAACACTCACACGGTAAATTGTTCGAGCTTTCGGCCCTCTCAGAGGCCTTCTTCAAGAGAGACTGAAAATATGCTATTGCAGAGGAGAGGGGAAAGAGCTATGGGCGTGGAGGGGAGGTGTGGAGGGAATGCTTGAAGCATTGTTCTTTTAAATGTGTCTATTCTTTTCTATTTGTGTTATATTGTGTCAGCCCATTATTGTGCCGCTCGTGTGAGTCTCTGTTTTTGCTTCTGATTTTGATGGAATTCCCAGTTACATTATAAAGCAATCTATTGACTTCAATATGCCACCTCCTCATTTTCTCTTGAATTAATCTTTCCGATTAGGAAAGTTTCCATCTACTCTGAAGGTGTCAGAAGTCAATCCACTTTACAAAGGCAATAGACAGGACATTAACAACTACCATCCAATTTCTCTGCTGAACTAATTCAGCAGAATATTTGAGAAGGAATTCTATGTTAGGTTAATTTCTTACCTAAAGATTTCCAATATACTATTACCATCTCAGTATGGTTTTAGGGAGCATAAATCTACATCTTCTGCTAACTATCAGTTGATAACCCATACTTTAAACGCTCTAGATAAAAAAATGGAATTTCCTGAAATGTTTTTTGATTTCTCGGAAACTGTTGATTGTATTGACAATCAATTACTTCTCAAGAAACCCCAAAGGATGGCTATTCGTGGAATACCTATTGCTTGGATTACTTCCTACCTATTTAATAGATTACAACACGTGGTTGTTTCTAGAAATTGTTCATCTTTGGTAACCCCGAGTAAGGTCCTTAATCAGGGTGTTCCCACAATAACATTATTCTAGTATCGCCTACTTTTGATGAATTAGTTAAGTGTAAACAGGTTTGTCATACTTTACTCTCATAGTTTCAAAATAATTTCCTAGATTTGTGTATCGAAGAGTCTCACCATATATATTTCAAATAAAAATAAAGCTAGCAAAGTCCTTGCCAATGATGTTGAAGGGAAGGTGATCCCACAGGTACAAAATATCAAACTTTTGGGTTTCCACATCAATTCTCATATCTCTTGGGATGAACACATAAGTACTTCAACCAGTAAGTTAAGCTCGGCCTGCTTTTGATTAAGGTCCATTAGATCCACAGCTTCAGCGGCTGTTCTCTGTGTACTATACTATGGTGAATTTTATTCTCACAAAGCTTACAGAATCCTTTCCTGTGGTTCTTCATCTAAGGCCTTAGCTATTTTCAGGGTCCAAAAGGGAGCCATTCCACTAATGAGTTTTGCAAAACACAATTCCCATTGCCATCCCCTGTTAGAAAAATTCAATGTATTGCCAGTGCCATGTATTCATATTTTTCATGTTGTGGTTTATACAAAAAGAAATCAATCCGAGCATGTGAAAAATTGTGATACCAACAAATATTCTACAAGGCGTAATGAGCAGCTGCACATTTTATATGTAGGTACAAATAATGGAGGTGCTGGCCCAAATTTTATGGGCCTTCAACTTTATATTACTCTCCCAGCTGAGATTAAGGCCCATAATAGTGTGGTTGCATTTAAATTCAATTTACTTAGGTTTTTTAAATTAAAAATATTTTACTCAATTGCTGAATTTAATGATAATACCTGGTATCCACAAATGTATTTTAATCACTTTTAGCTGACTTGTCTTATATCAAGTGTAACAGTTGTAACTACTTGATTGCTGGACAAATAAAATGCATTATTATTATTATATTTGTCACCATTATCACAGATATAAACCAAAAGAGCATTTCGAAAGGTGAAGAAAGACCTTACGTAGTACTAAGAAAAAGGCATTTGACATTAAAATATAAGAAGTAGAGTAGTAAGCTTATCCCTAATACTCATATTGTTTTATAATGTAGATTTAAGTGTTCCCAGGGGCATCCTGAGAAATCATAGAATTTGAGAATGTATTTGCCTTTTTTAGAGAATTTGGAATGGCATTTAAAAGAGTGAATTAAAACACCAAAGAATATATTTCGGAAATATGAGTACATTGGAGGGACTGGAAATTAATCCATAAACACTATATTTTTCTGACCGCTCAGGTGAGAGTGGAAGAAGGACAGCCCAGATGGTTAACCTTGGGGAGACGAGTAAGGCAAAGGTTATCATAATCACATCTGCTGGTAAACATATATGTGAAGGAAATGATTAAAGAGGCAGAAAAAGAACTCAAGAGAAAAATGAAAGAATGTTAAAAAATTATAGAATCAGTCCAGTTTCTTCATGATCAAGCTTTAGTTTTGCAGCCAGCCACAGCATTTCCAGTATCATTGAGCCCATTGGACATTCACTGCTATAAGGTTTGTGTAATAAGTATCAAAAAAATACTTTTCCAATATGTAGAGACATTTATATGTATGTCTATATGTCTATATGGAGACTCTATATGTCGCATCATAATGCACCACAAAGGCTTAGTGGTGGGGAATCGGACCTAAAACAACCCCCATGCACCAATTCCTAACATGCATTAGCTCAAAAATGATCTTGTTTTTAGGGATTGCTGTTGATGAGCTTCGTCCGAGCAAAAAATGAATGGTGAATCAGTGACAGGGACAATTAATAAAATCGTAAAAAAACACTTGTAACTTTCATTTTGAGTGTACTTATAAACAGAAGAGAAAGGCTTTCATCAAAACAGGCTGATAGATGTACATTGACCGTTTCACATGTGAGGATTTCAAGAAGAGAAGGCCAAGTGTAGTGCCAAGAAAGAACTGTGTACAGAGTAAGAGGAAATGTCATTCCTGAAAGAAAATATTGTGGATGGGATACTTGTTGCAAAAAGAGCCAGGAGACCATTAAACAGTAATATTCACTCTTTGTGCCATTCAAAAGCCTAACTAACACTCAGTCACTTCACCTAACTAATACTCTACCACCACCCATGTGGGTGTAATTCAGGCTGTTTCCGTGAATAAAGAACATCTTCTTCTCAAAATCATTACCGGATACATACCCTATTTCACAAGAGATGGAATTGGTCTGGCAAAGACAAATTGCTCTAAGGACATTAAGCTTTCGTTCTTCCCAACATCGGCAAACCTTTAACTTTCGATTGACTTTTAACATTCGGAAAACGACGGAGTAATTATCTTTGCTAATCCATCAAATCTCATTTTCCTAATATCTGATTCATATTATAACACCAATGATATACACATAATAAAACCTAATGTAATTAAATTCTTATTCTTTTCTTTCAGAATGGGTCGGACTCTTGGTTCACAAACCTCATGTAAATACATGTTTCTTATTTATGACTTGGAAAACCTTAAATCAGCTAACATAAATAGAATTGAAAAAGGAAATAGGTAAATATATACTTAACATTGTTTTAACCAGTTGTACAACTTCAGTCTCGTGAAATTATATATGTTCTAGAACAGCAACCACAAAAAAAAGACACTTTGACCTGTCCTTTGCAAAATGGCCAAATGCTGCGTGGCAGATTTTTGATATAGTTCCCCAAATGCTATAAAAGATGGCGAGACTCCAAATTATGCTAGACCACCACTGGACTATTAGTAAAAATGACAAACTCAATTACTCGGATATTATAAAGCACACCAAGGGGCATTTAAATCTCAAAAAGAGTTACCTTTGTCAAGGTCTTACTGGAAATACTTTGGTCCTGTCCCGCCATCTATCGTACGCAATTAGAACTAAATAATCCATTGAATCCAGCCAAACTATTCTCCAGCTTTGAGAATAACTACACTCCAGCCAATCCTCTTTTTAAACACCTATCATGGTTTGGATCATGCTTTTAACTTCTATTCTAAAGCAGAAATAGATCCATTTTTTATTTCACATGCCACCTTCCTTACATCAGATAATTCAAAATATTTCTTTCGTCCTACTTTGGATTACTCCCACTAAATATGTAGCCTATCCATGGCATCAAGGTTGTATTACAAAGGCTGTTGGCTAGGGTAAACTGTTTTCCCTAATCGAATTTTTCCCTCTTTCTGAACGTTTACCATGGCCTTCTTCATTCTGGAGAAATTTTCAAAAAAGGATTTTTTATATATATTCTAATGCCATATTTATCGCACAAAATAACCTTTTCACGGTACAATACTTGTAATGCCTTCACTGTCTCACAAACCAAATATTAATAATCGGCACATCTACCTGATTTTATGAATGCCTCACCAACTTTCATTCCTAATCCTAGATTTACCGATTCCTCAATTACTTGATTTTCTGCCTGCTTAGATAATGGAGTTCCAATTGTGGTCCTGAACAGTGGTGTATAAGGGTTATTTACAATCTCCTTTATGACCAACAAGGTTGGAGCTTCACTTTTAGGATTCAAATTATTCAAAGGCATTCTCTAATTGAGATGAAACCATAATCATGAGGCCCATACGCCTAGAAGTTTTAGAGAGTTTCCAACTGCTTCTATCTTGTCTGAAATGGTATGTTATTTTCACCGACACTTTAGAGCAAACCTTTTTTTTCAAGTTATTTAGGTAATTTCCTTGATGTTTTTGAACAATGCTTTCCTATTAAAATATTAAACTCTATGCCCACTGAAAATAAAAATTATCTCAGGTATCCTGGGGAAATATTAGCTCTTACAAATAATAACCTTAGTCACTACAACTATTAAAACTCTTCTCTCCAGGGGAAGCCTGCATGACAAAGAGGCTTACTTGAAATATAATTGAAATTATCATAATTCATATAGGTGTGCAAAAAATAAAGCTAATGAGGATTTTAAATTCAATCCAAAAAATAAACATAAGGCAGCATGGAAAGTAATCGATCAAGAATTTGGTCATGACAATGGAAAAGAAAATTTACTTTTATCCAAGATGCTGTAAATATTTTTTTTACTTAAAATCTATTTAAGACAATTTGTTCTCTCGAAACATTGACACTGCCAATGTTGGTAATATGCTGACAAATCTTCACCGAATAATTTATATTTTACATGGAATATTGTTACTTCATATTATATTATATTGACTGTTGAAAAATTTTTAAAATCCATCAATTATGATATTTATGGCCTGTATAATTCCCTACTCAAGGATTATGTTCATTGCGGAACCATTAGCTATATTAGTCATTTTATGTTTTGAGACAGGAAATTTTCCAACAGCTCTAAAATATTCCAAAAGAGTACCTGTCTGTAAGAAAGGTGATAAAGATGATTTAATTAACTAATGCCCCATTTCCATAGTCACCATTTTTGGTAAATTTTTTGAACCTATTATGTAAGATCAAATATGTATTTTTTTTAGTCAAATGATTTCTATTCCAAATAACAGTATGGCTTTTGATGTGAGAAATTTACAATTTTGACAGCAGCAGGCAAAATTATTTATGTCATTAATACATTTGAAGATAAGGAATCAATCTCTGTGATGCTATGTGATCTTAGTCAGGCTTTCAACCGGGTGAAACATTCAACATTACTGACAAAGCTAGAATATTATGGTGCTCAGGGAGTTGCACTGAAACTAATGAAGCTGTATTTGAATGTTCCCCACCAAAATTTAAACTTGATAGCTGTCCAGCTGCAGCTCTTAAAGTAAAATGTTGTGTACCACAGAGCCCTGTGCCTGGCCCAGTACTTTTCATCATCATGATTAATGATTTTCCCTGTTATAAGAAACCTACATCTCTTTTATATGCTGATGACACTGCTTTTATGCAAAAATGTCAACATCCAGAAGATGCAAAGGTACTATCAAGCGCTACCCAAATGCAGGATAAGGGATGGTTTGATGTTAATCATTAGCATTTAAATACTAACAAAACTCAGCATATTGTGAGCAGTCTTAAATAAAAAATGATTGATTTTTAAACTGGTAAAATACTAGGAAGTTATTTTGATACTAAACTTAAAGCGGAGGCTCACATCAGTCAGACCTGTAATAAACTGTGTAAAGCATTTTATATTTTAAGAAATCTCAAATTTCTCATTTCAAATGAGTATCATTTAATGCTTTACCAAGACTCCTTTCAATGTAATTCAAAGTCTGGCCTTGGGTAATGGGGTCATTCCCTAAATGTTTAACAAATTTTGCTTCTACAAAAGAAATATTTGCTATTCACTCTCTTTTTAATATACAACCACATCATTTGCACAAACCTTTTTTTATTAGCTATGTTATCATGACTGTAGTTAGTTTATGTATCTTTAAGGCTCTGATTCATGTGAAAGTTAATCTAGAAACCTACCAATTAAGATCTAACATCCATAACTACCCCACAAGAGGTAAAGCAAATCTAAATGCTACTTATTGTAGATTATCATCAACTTACAAAACATTTCATAGCATGAACATACGACCGCATAACTATCTGCCAACTCAATTGAAATCAGACTGTATCCAGAGTTTCAAGGAGAGGGTTTATTTCTTTTTCTTTAATACTATGAAAATTTCCATTAAAAGCTATTTTTCCCACATTTTCCTAAACATATAGTGTGCTTACACATTTTTGGTGTTGAATTCAAGATCTAATCCTATTTAACCCCTGCAGAAGTCAATTGCTTTCTGCCCACAGACTAACTGCGTACCTAAACCATAATCTCCCACCTCACTAAAATTTCTTTCTTTCCTTATTGTCACATTCCAATACCCATCACTATCTAATGTTTCCCTGCTTGAATATTAACAATAATGTCCTCGACCTGATCATATACCCTATTGACTTCTTTTTCCATACTATTGCTTGGTGGTATGTATACCAGGACAATGGTCAAGTTTGTAGGTTTTACTTTTACCTTTACGAGTGACACTCTATTCATTGCTTGCTCCATGCTGACTATGCTTCTTTCATCTCATAGAGCCCGCTCAAAAAAACAAAAATATTCCATGAATAAGTGTAAACTCTGTCAAAAAAGTATAAAAGAGGATTAAAGATGTGATAAGTGTTTTTCATGGATTAACACTAAGTGTGTCCAAGTGGAAACTAATGAAATCTCAGAAGACAGTGGCTGCATGTGTACCTCCTGTTCAAAGAAGAAAAGTTTTCCAAACATAAGCATGAGATTCAATCTAAGGACAAAGTTATATGCATTTAAATGAAGGAATTGGTCATGCTGCAGGAGAAAAATAAAAATTGAGAAAATGTGAAAAGAAATGCTTCTGTGACCCCTTTGATCCACGCTGAAACAAGCTGTGCTTCCCCAAGTGTTTTTCCACCTGGAAAATTTATTCTAATAGGTGAATCCTTTATGAAACATGTCCATATTAAAGGAGTGAAAAAGAAAGTGTTCTGTGGAATCAAAGCAGAGCAAATGAGTTGAAAGGTGGAAGAAATTGCTCAAAATATGAAAATCAGCCAGACAGATATGGTTTTTCTCCATGTAGGAATAAACAATCTTTGTAGCTCAAGATCACCTGATGAAGTAATGGGAGAAATGTACGAGCTTATCAAGTGTATGAAGAAACGTTTCCCAAAATCAGTTATAATGGTAACCAGTATTTTACACTGACAACATATCGACCTTAACTATGTTCAAAAAGTAAATGATAATCTCAGATGGGCTTGTGGTACTCTTAAGATTATATTCTGTGACATAAACAAAACAAAAAAATGATTGCTGCTTAGCTCAAGATGGCCTGCATTTCAATTGCAAAGGGCATATCTGTTAGGTAAGCAAATTCAAAATGTAGCAAATATTTGTGCATACAAGGGAAACGGAAAACAGAGGTAGCCCTTGTCAATATAACCAGTATCCTAATCGGAATGCAAAAAAGATATTTGGTTGCACAAAAAAATGCAAACAAAAAGCAAATAAAAAGCTGAAAATTGTGATCCTATTAAAGGAAGAGAGGCCACATTTTCTTTGTATAATGGAGCATGGCCTAAAAGACAATGAAATGAAAAGTCTAAAGCTGAGGGATTATTTTCTAATTGATCATTTTTGTAGGGAAAAAACAAAGGTGCTGGTGTTACATTTTTTGCCATTACTTATTCTGAATCAGTAACCAGAGCCTATAAAAACTTTAAAAAGGAAATTGGCAAAGAAAAGGGATTTGAAATAACCCTAAGCAATTGGCACAAGACAAATGAAACTTATAATTTTATTTGTATGTACAGATCTCCAAGTGCACAAGCTGATGATTTCCTCAAAAAAATTGATAAAATACTTGAGAAAGTCATCAAGAAAAATAGTAAAATTATCATTGCTGGGGACCTGAATATAGATGTCTCATAAGTTAATAGCTCTACTCAGAAGCCAACAGAAATACTTCTCTGCTATAGTGTTCAGCTAACTATTTATACCCCAACCAGGGAGTCATCTGACTCAAAAACTGTTACTGACAAGAAAGCTACAAATCTCACTGAGCATAACTTCATATCTGTAGTTTTTGAAACTACCATCTCAGACCATCATGCTCACATTGTTGAATTTAATGCACACACTTTAACAGATAGAAGTAAGAGAATCGAAGATAAAGTATGCATACTCACATGATATTATGAATTTATTTAACTGGGAATTGAAGAGTGTTGACTGGGCAGCAGCAGTAAATGCAAATTTTTTTACAAATAACTTCAAAGAATCTCAATCAATTACTAAGCACTACTGGGATATTTGTTTCCCATTGAAAAGGCTAGCCATAAAAAATAAATCTGCAAACAAAGGATATAAACGGATAACAAATGAGGTTCTGACAGCTAGAAATAAGCTTAACTACTTAACTAAGTCTAGTAAAGTAGACACCAGTCTGATGCCTTTAAGAAATAAACTAAAGTCCAAGTATAGGATTCTGCACAGGAAAGCAAAAAATCACCATGTCAAACAAATTATTTCGAATTCTACCAATCAAACAAAAGCATTGTGGTTTGTAGTTAATAGTCAGAATTCCAGTAAAATATCAGAGCCCAGAAAAAATAAATGCTTCTCAATAAAAATTGATGGAAAATAAATCAGCAATCCAAAAAATATGGCAAATGAATTCAATAATTTCTTCATTGATATCACTGGCAAACAATAAACTTGAACATAAAAGTAGCAATGACTTGAATTATTTATTACCTCGGGTTCCTTTGGGTTTGTGTTCACTTCCACACATCCGTCCTCTAATTCTTCTTCCAAGTCAAGGTTCTTCCAGTAGTTGGCAAGCACTGTTCCCTACAAAAAATAACATGTCAAAATTGCAACCAAAATAATAATTTTATCAATCAAGTTTGCTAGTGACTAGACAGCTAGTGACAGGCAAGCAGGATTAAATTAGGCCAAGGCTACAACTCAATCTTTCTCCTGCACACATACAATTAACATCTTAAGAAACAACAGTCTCAACCGTATCCTTCTGCCTTAATTACAATTATATGCTCACAGGAACTCGGGTAAGCAAGTTATCTGCAAACGATAAGCAGATAACAGCACGCTGAGGACATTAGTACAAATATTATAGATAGCTCTTTTAACAACAACAACAAGCCACTAATATTCTGCAGTGGTAGTACCTAAGGTAGCACCTTTATATTGCTTAGGGATAAGCCCACTTTGTAGAGGTATCTCCTTGTTAGCTCGTTTCCCTCCTCTCTTCAACCAAGAATTAAGAATATCCATCTCAGTGTCGTATGCTTAGTCTATTTTTATTACTAAGTAGGTCAACCAAGCCCTTCATTAAGATGCAATGGAATTTGCCAGGCTCATTGCTCCCTCATATGGACATATCATTCATCCAATAAAGTAATTACAATAAGGTATACAATAATGACTGTTACTCCCTCCGAATTGACACCCCCAGAGTTATATAGAACCTCCCCTCCATAGGTAATGCAGACAATGAAGCAGGGTATTAACTCTGGCTGCCAGACCACAATGTAAATCCTACCACCATCTTTCTGAGTAGGATTGGTGAACTTAAACAGAGGTCGCCTTTGGCCAAGCTCCCATTCCAAGCTAGGTTCATCATCTTGCTCCTAACTACCTACTACCTGTTGGCACCATTTTCACCCCATAACATAGGATCAAACCATATGCACCTTGGTACAACCACTTCTCAATTTTGACCTCCCTCTCTCACCATCCCAAAAAGGAGGAGAAAACACCCACTAATATCTCCAATAGTAATTATGGATGAAAACATATAAAACCCTCTCTATCTGCAATGATACCCAGAGTGTGACATGCTTGGTGTAATATCCACTGCATTAAGTAATCATATGTCAAATAGCACACTGACTACCCAGTGACTCATTTACACTGTTTACATATCATATGTATATATATACATATATATATATATATATATATATATATATATATATATATATATATATATATATATATATATAATGGGCTGACACAATATAACACAAATAGAAAAGAATAGACACATTTAAAAGAACACTCACACGGTAAATTGTTCGAGCTTTCGGCCCTCTCAGAGGCCTTCTTCAAGAGAGACTGAAAATATGCTATTGCAGAGGAGAGGGGAAAGAGCTATGGGCGTGGAGGGGAGGTGTGGAGGGAATGCTTGAAGCATTGTTCTTTTAAATGTGTCTATTCTTTTCTATTTGTGTTATATTGTGTCAGCCCATTATTGTGCCGCTCGTGTGAGTCTCTGTTTTTGCTTCTGATTTTGATGGAATTCCCAGTTACATTATAAAGCAATCTATTGACTTCAATATGCCCACCTCCGTCATTTTCTCTTGAATTAATCTTTCCGATTAGGAAAGTTTCCATCTACTCTGAAGGTGTCAGAAGTCAATCCACTTTACAAAGGCAATAGACAGGACATTAACAACTACCATCCAATTTCTCTGCTGAACTAATTCAGCAGAATATTTGAGAAGGAATTCTATGTTAGGTTAATTTCTTACCTAAAGATTTCCAATATACTATTACCATCTCAGTATGGTTTTAGGGAGCATAAATCTACATCTTCTGCTAACTATCAGTTGATAACCCATACTTTAAACGCTCTAGATAAAAAAATGGAATTTCCTGAAATGTTTTTTGATTTCTCGGAAACTGTTGATTGTATTGACAATCAATTACTTCTCAAGAAACCCCAAAGGATGGCTATTCGTGGAATACCTATTGCTTGGATTACTTCCTAACCTATTTAATAGATTACAACACGTGGTTGTTTCTAGAAATTGTTCATCTTTGGTAACCCCGAGTAAGGTCCTTAATCAGGGTGTTCCCACAATAACATTATTCTAGTATCGCCTACTTTTGATGAATTAGTTAAGTGTAAACAGGTTTGTCATACTTTACTCTCATAGTTTCAAAATAATTTCCTAGATTTGTGTATCGAAGAGTCTCACCATATATATTTCAAATAAAAATAAAGCTAGCAAAGTCCTTGCCAATGATGTTGAAGGGAAGGTGATCCACAGGTACAAAATATCAAACTTTTGGGTTTCCACATCAATTCTCATATCTCTTGGGATGAACACATAAGTACTTCAACCAGTAAGTTAAGCTCGGCCTGCTTTTGATTAAGGTCCATTAGATCCACAGCTTCAGCGGCTGTTCTCTGTGTACTATACTATGGTGAATTTTATTCTCACAAAGCTTACAGAATCCTTTCCTGTGGTTCTTCATCTAAGGCCTTAGCTATTTTCAGGGTCCAAAAGGGAGCCATTCCACTAATGAGTTTTGCAAAACACAATTCCCATTGCCATCCCCTGTTAGAAAAATTCAATGTATTGCCAGGTGCCATGTATTCATATTTTTCATGTTGTGGTTTATACAAAAAGAAATCAATCCGAGCATGTGAAAAATTGTGATACCAACAAATATTCTACAAGGCGTAATGAGCAGCTGCACATTTTATATGTAGGTACAAATAATGGAGGTGCTGGCCCAAATTTTATGGGCCTTCAACTTTATATTACTCTCCCAGCTGAGATTAAGGCCCATAATAGTGTGGTTGCATTTAAATTCAATTTACTTAGGTTTTTTAAATTAAAAATATTTTACTCAATTGCTGAATTTAATGATAATACCTGGTATCCACAAATGTATTTTAATCACTTTTAGCTGACTTGTCTTATATCAAGTGTAACAGTTGTAACTACTTGATTGCTGGACAAATAAAATGCATTATTATTATTATATTTGTCACCATTATCACAGATATAAACCAAAAGAGCATTTCGAAAGGTGAAGAAAGACCTTACGTAGTACTAAGAAAAAGGCATTTGACATTAAAATATAAGAAGTAGAGTAGTAAGCTTATCCCTAATACTCATATTGTTTTATAATGTAGATTTAAGTGTTCCCAGGGGCATCCTGAGAAATCATAGAATTTGAGAATGTATTTGCCTTTTTTAGAGAATTTGGAATGGCATTTAAAAGAGTGAATTAAAACACCAAAGAATATATTTCGGAAATATGAGTACATTGGAGGGACTGGAAATTAATCCATAAACACTATATTTTTCTGACCGCTCAGGTGAGAGTGGAAGAAGGACAGCCCAGATGGTTAACCTTGGGGAGACGAGTAAGGCAAAGGTTATCATAATCACATCTGCTGGTAAACATATATGTGAAGGAAATGATTAAAGAGGCAGAAAAAGAACTCAAGAGAAAAATGAAAGAATGTTAAAAAATTATAGAATCAGTCCAGTTTCTTCATGATCAAGCTTTAGTTTTGCAGCCAGCCACAGCATTTCCAGTATCATTGAGCCCATTGGACATTCACTGCTATAAGGTTTGTGTAATAAGTATCAAAAAAATACTTTTCCAATATGTAGAGACATTTATATGTATGTCTATATGTCTATATGGAGACTCTATATGTCGCATCATAATGCACCACAAAGGCTTAGTGGTGGGGAATCGGACCTAAAACAACCCCCATGCACCAATTCCTAACATGCATTAGCTCAAAAATGATCTTGTTTTTAGGGATTGCTGTTGATGAGCTTCGTCCGAGCAAAAAATGAATGGTGAATCAGTGACAGGGACAATTAATAAAATCGTAAAAAAACACTTGTAACTTTCATTTTGAGTGTACTTATAAACAGAAGAGAAAGGCTTTCATCAAAACAGGCTGATAGATGTACATTGACCGTTTCACATGTGAGGATTTCAAGAAGAGAAGGCCAAGTGTAGTGCCAAGAAAGAACTGTGTACAGAGTAAGAGGAAATGTCATTCCTGAAAGAAAATATTGTGGATGGGATACTTGTTGCAAAAGAGCCAGGAGACCATTAAACAGTAATATTCACTCTTTGTGCCATTCAAAAGCCTAACTAACACTCAGTCACTTCACCTAACTAATACTCTACCACCACCCATGTGGGTGTAATTCAGGCTGTTTCCGTGAATAAAGAACATCTTCTTCTCAAAATCATTACCGGATACATACCCTATTTCACAAGAGATGGAATTGGTCTGGCAAAGACAAATTGCTCTAAGGACATTAAGCTTTCGTTCTTCCCAACATCGGCAAACCTTTAACTTTCGATTGACTTTTAACATTCGGAAAACGACGGAGTAATTATCTTTGCTAATCCATCAAATCTCATTTTCCTAATATCTGATTCATATTATAACACCAATGATATACACATAATAAAACCTAATGTAATTAAATTCTTATTCTTTTCTTTCAGAATGGGTCGGACTCTTGGTTCACAAACCTCATGTAAATACATGTTTCTTATTTATGACTTGGAAAACCTTAAATCAGCTAACATAAATAGAATTGAAAAAGGAAATAGGTAAATATATACTTAACATTGTTTTAACCAGTTGTACAACTTCAGTCTCGTGAAATTATATATGTTCTAGAACAGCAACCACAAAAAAAAGACACTTTGACCTGTCCTTTGCAAAATGGCCAAATGCTGCGTGGCAGATTTTTGATATAGTTCCCCAAATGCTATAAAAGATGGCGAGACTCCAAATTATGCTAGACCACCACTGGACTATTAGTAAAAATGACAAACTCAATTACTCGGATATTATAAAGCACACCAAGGGGCATTTAAATCTCAAAAAGAGTTACCTTTGTCAAGGTCTTACTGGAAATACTTTGGTCCTGTCCCGCCATCTATCGTACGCAATTAGAACTAAATAATCCATTGAATCCAGCCAAACTATTCTCCAGCTTTGAGAATAACTACACTCCAGCCAATCCTCTTTTTAAACACCTATCATGGTTTGGATCATGCTTTTAACTTCTATTCTAAAGCAGAAATAGACCCATTTTTTATTTCACATGCCACCTTCCTTACATCAGATAATTCAAAATATTTCTTTCGTCCTACTTTGGATTACTCCCACTAAATATGTAGCCTATCCATGGCATCAAGGTTGTATTACAAAGGCTGTTGGCTAGGGTAAACTGTTTTCCCTAATCGAATTTTTCCCTCTTTCTGAACGTTTACCATGGCCTTCTTCATTCTGGAGAAATTTTCAAAAAAGGATTTTTTATATATATTCTAATGCCATATTTATCGCACAAAATAACCTTTTCACGGTACAATACTTGTAATGCCTTCACTGTCTCACAAACCAAATATTAATAATCGGCACATCTACCTGATTTTATGAATGCCTCACCAACTTTCATTCCTAATCCTAGATTTACCGATTCCTCAATTACTTGATTTTCTGCCTGCTTAGATAATGGAGTTCCAATTGTGGTCCTGAACAGTGGTGTATAAGGGTTATTTACAATCTCCTTTATGACCAACAAGGTTGGAGCTTCACTTTTAGGATTCAAATTATTCAAAGGCATTCTCTAATTGAGATGAAACCATAATCATGAGGCCCATACGCCTAGAAGTTTTAGAGAGTTTCCAAACTGCTTCTATCTTGTCTGAAATGGTATGTTATTTTCACCGACACTTTAGAGCAAACCTTTTTTTTCAAGTTATTTAGGTAATTTCCTTGATGTTTTTGAACAATGCTTTCCTATTAAAATATTAAACTCTATGCCC